>NC_140704.1:62473000-63884000 GCF_050655825.1 Lonchura striata
ATGGAGGAAGAATAGATTGAAAGGCATTTTAACCAGCATGAAATTGGATACAAGTGGAGACCTTTCCCTCTGAAAGCTCATAGTGACACACAAGATAGGAGCCCCTTTTGATTCACAGAAAATATAAAATTCAGAAAAAATTACATTTTTACAGCAGTAGACCAAGCTACTTCTTTGTCCTACAGAATAGTCAGCCATCTCCTCCAGTCATCTTCTACCAGAAAGAAACTTAGACAGTGAGACTCACAACAAAGATGAGCCTCTGAAAGTAGCCTAAGAACCAAGGAAACTGCAGGGGCTTGTAAATGTCACCAGGCAAAAGCAAAGACAGCTTGTCCTGATGAAGGATTGCTTGTAATTATCCATTCTAAAGACCTTAATCTTAAATGGTTTGATCTGCTCAGGGGATAAACCGAACCAGTATGCTCACACAGTTGAGTTAATCTCTTTATGCACTGGGATTTGTTATGACTGTCATTTGTCTCGAAGACTTGTTAGTTCCATGCACACATATGGCAATGGGGTGAGAAGGATGACAACTATTCACTCTCAGGACAGCCACTGAGCTTCTGCTGGGCTGGAATACCTAACACTGACCTATCCTGAGGAAATTCCTCTCATCCAGGTATAAGGCAGGAGACCTTTAGGTCTGCTTCAAGCTTTATATCAGCTCTGCAGCTTTCTGCTATTTTCCTAACTGCCTTTTCCACCATCACCCTGGCTGGCTGTGACTCGGACTCAATCCATTCTCCTCCATGCTTGGAAAACAGACACCAAGAAACACAGCTAGACACCAAGGAAAGCAGTTGGTCTCCTTGGTGTTTTATGTGCAAATTGTGAGAATATGCAGAGGAAAGCCAGGCCAAGCGCTGCATTAAATGAAAGCAGCCAGGCTGCTTCAGAAGTGGCCAGCCCTGATGAGTACGGGGACTTGCCAGTGCAAAAGCTTTTTCCAGATGTTCCCTACAAGCAGGCCCTATACAATAACATTGGTGAGGCAGTGTTAATGATTCCTGCCAAGCGCTTGGGGACGCCTGGACGCTGAGACGCTGAAGGCACGGCCACCGGGGAGGTTGCACTATCACAGCTCAGTGCCCCAGCTGCCCGGGGAGCGTTCCCAGGCAGACCTGGAGCCACAGGCGATCCCGTGTCCTCTGTGTTCTCACAGCCCACGGAGCTTCTGCATCACGGGCAGTGCCGGAGGGGCAGTTCATGGCTTCAGCTCCCATTATCTCCAGGGCCAGGATCTTTGCTCCCTGCAGACATCCCGGGCGCTGCCGCGTCTCCATTGTCTCCGCCTCTGGAAGAGGAGGGAGGCGCTCACAGAGCCCCGCTCCAAGCCACGGCCGATAGCGCAGCCAAACACCTGTGCTGCGCTGGGCGCTGCTCTACTCTCGCAGGAGGCTGGTGAGGGCAAAGCCCTCAACCCTCGCCTCCTGCTCTCAAGCGGGGGCAGTACTATCCCTTCCACGGCTCCCAGGCGGGATCAGGAACCGGGAAAGGATGCGGGAGGAGGAACCAACAGACCCGCTCCGGCCCCACAGCTGCCGCGGGGGGCGGGGCCACAGCCCAGCGGCCAATCCCGCCCATCCTGCCCTGAGTGACAGCGGCGGTCACCAATCAGAGCGCGGACACCGCCCCGCCCCTCTCCCTGCACGGGCCCTGGAGTGGCCCCGCCTCCCGCCCGGCGGGGGAGAAACGGGAGGGGAGGCGGCAGGACGCGGGAGGAGAGGGGAGGAGAGGCGGGCCGGCCCTGATGGGGGCAGGACACGGGGCGGGAGGGGAGGAGAGGCGGGCCGGCTCCCCCGTCTCCTTCCCTCCCCGCCGGCCTCGCTGGGTGCAATGTTTTGGCGGAGCGCGGGCCGGGCCCTGCGGGCTCTGGCGCTGCTGCAGTTGCAGCCGCCCGCCCGGGCAGCGCCGCTCCCGCCCCGCGGACCGGCCGCCTGCTACGGGTAAAATCCACAGCCGCCTCCTCCTCCCTTTCCCCAGCTCCCTCCTCCCTTCCCGCGGCTTGGGGAAGGGGATATTTGTCAGACAGGCGGCGGGATAGACAAAGCGTGTCAGCAGAGGGGGTGGTGCGTGGGATCGGGAGGGCGGAGGTGACACAGCGGGGACTCGGGCGGTGTCCTGAGGAGCCGGCTCCTGCTTTCCCTGCGCTGCCGGGATCCGGACCTGGAGGGCTCCGCAGCGCCGTCTGGGCAGTGCCTGTCGCCCTCCCCTGTGGCGGTCCCCGCAGGGCAGGACGTGCCGCTGGCCGCCAGCCCTCCGCCGCCTGCTGCTGGAAAGGGGCTCCCTGGAGGTCGCCGAGGTAGCCAAGAGAGCACTCGCCTAATCAAATATCTAATCTATATCATCCCGTTTATTCCGCAGATCCTGTTGAGGAAAACTGACATAGTACCATAATTTTTTTCCCCTGCACAGATAAAGAGCAGGTCGTATTGTAGAAAGCTGGAACAGAGGTAGTTCCCAGATTAACCTGCACTCATTGAGAGTACGAGGAACAAGATCTGCCCACTCTGCATCTGTGCTGCTGTGGTAAACATAGGCAGTATGTATCCAACGCTTCTCAAAGAGTTGTACACCTTAACATTAATAATCCAAAACACCAGGGTGGGGTTTTTGGTTTTTTTGTTTTGTTTTACCACAGTTTCCAATTCTTTCAACCAATGAAAAAAACATTATTTACAAAACCTTAACGGAAGTGAAGTCATCCTACTGACAAGCACACTGATGAAGCCTGAAGATTTCAGGCTCCCAGAAATTTGGTATTGGAAGGATTAAGTATGCCTTAGATGTTGCCAATTCCAATACAATTTCTCAGTGCATAAAAACCCCAACTCGTTTGTAGTTAGTCCAAAAAGTATTGAAAATACCCTCTGTGTGAAACTCCTGGATTTCAGTGAGCTTCACACCAAAGCATAATCCAAGAATGGAAAAGCATCACAGACTCAGCAAAATTCTCAAGGCCCAGATGTTAATAATTAATCCTAAAAACACAGAACTATGTGGAAAAAAAATCTGAATCAGGAAAGTAGAATATATAACTGTCTGTTAAACTGTACATTGCTAACCTGTTTCTTAAAAAGTAACAAGATATTGATTATTTCTGTTTTGTTAGGAACTGAGTGTGGGTTTGGCAATTATTAATCATAAGCAAAAAAGCCCATCACATTATTCTTAAAATTTAATAAGAGCAATGTGCTGATACACTGTGGTGAGAAGTATAATAAAGTGCCTGTTGAAATTGATGGCAAAGAAAAGATGGCATATGAAGAATAAAAACAAAACCCTTATAAAGAAAAAAAGTGAAAGTCAGTATTCAAAAAGGGGGTAAGGCAGCCATATGAGTGCTACATGCAGAATTTGAATTGTAAGATGTAATAAACCACATCAAATGTGATACATGGACTATGGACTATAAGGAAGTGCTCATTATATATGTATATTGCATTACAGGCAAACAATCACATTAGCATAGCAATTTAGCAAAACTCACTGAAGTTATAATTACACAATTTCTTTGAGCTGTACTCTTGCCACAGATCTGCATTTGTACTCCAGTTCTCAAATTGGATCTGCACATAAGGAGCTGATACTATTCTTCAGAGTCACAGCTTTTATTCAGGCATGTGGCATGATGGGTTACACAGATCCAAGATTTTACTTAAAATTAAAATGGCTTTATGTTGAAGAGGTTCTGTGGTTTAACTGCCACTTATGTATTAGGAGCCTGCGTTTGCAAGCTACTGTTCATTTTTCTTATGAAAAGGGTTTAAATTACTGGGATTGCTTTTATCTGTAATCCACCACTTTCACCTCTGTACATACTGTAAGTAGTTCAGACTTTATATATAAAAATTAAATTGCTAATGAATTGCCCAGTGCATATCATGGAATAGAGATTGTTATTATATCTGAGGCTGGAAAACAACATGTCTCTATGTACATGAAATTCACAGTGATTAAATTCATAGGGCATGAATATTTAATCTAGGTGAAATTATGGTTACTCAATAGCCATATGTAACCAAATGACAATATTTTTTTCATATTACCTTTAAATAAAATTAATTAGGCTGTTGAAAAGATGTTTTGCAACCATTAGGGCATAAATTTGCCTGGGAGAACAGATGTAATGGTTTATACTTTTAAGAAGATACTTTGAATCTGTGCTACTTCTGCTTTCTCACTAGGAGTTTGTATCTGGACATGGTTTCTTAGGTCACTTATTTGCATTTACACATATGTTTTCCTTTGTACTGAAGATTAGTGTAGGGGTTTAAGTGTTGGGGCTGAAAGATGGCCTGTGCAGTCAGTTTATGTGGTGATTTTTTAGTGTGTGGATTTATTGCTCATGTGGTGTTTTTCAATTAAGCATTATCTCCTGGTGAGATTACACTGACAGAAATATTATTATCACATTCTTCTTCTCTGCTCTCATCTCAGTGCAAAGTGGTTTTCATTGCAGACCCTGTGGTTCATGAGGAGCAGCAACAATAGATTGTGGTTTCTCTGGCAGATGAAGAGGCTCAGTTTAGTAATAGCAAGGTGAACACCAGCCATTTTGAAAGTTATGCTGTGACAGAATGAGGTTTCTCCTCTCTAATATATTTATTTCAATATTTCTGTAGCCATGTAAAGCTGCCTTTATTTTTTCCTGGTTGCACCATCAAAACTGTTTTCCCACCCCCAATCCTTTAGCCTAGGTATGGATGCTACATAATGGTCACAACTGAATTATTCTCTTTTCCTGAGAAGCTTTTTTTAATTTTCTATGCACCCATGAAAGGCAAGTGACCCATTAAAATCTCACAGTGGTGTCATTAATATCTAGGAAAAGTAATTATTCTGTATTCCTGAAGTGACCAGGTAGTAATAAAAATTAACTCTCTGAATGTTTTCCTATTTCTCTCTTCTTTCTCTGTCCCTAGTACTTCAATAACATCTGCCAAAATCCAAGTGAATGGAGTTCACCTGCATTATCAGCAAACAGGAGAAGGAAGCCATGCAGTTCTTCTGCTTCCAGGAATGCTAGGTTTGGAGATTTTATCTTGTCTTTGTAGAACACCCACTTCTTTATCCAAGTGGTCTCCAGCAAGAATGCACAAAACTATTTTGTAATGTATTCAACATCAATGACAATGACATTCAACAATTTAAATGACAATGCTCCTGATTATGGAGCATTGTCATTTTTAAAAAATTGCTACACTTAAAACAGAAGGGAAATTGCAGAGTTGTTGCTATCAGTTAACAGTTTTTAAAATATTTCATCTTACCAGGCACCTTTTATACGATGTCTTGACTCACCTAGTGGTCACTTGGACTTTTGGATTTAACTGTGCAAAGGTGGTGTCCAGGACAGGTGGCAAATAGCTACACAAGGTGGAAAATAGCAGAAGGGAGGAAAAAACAGGTCAGCTATATTTGTTAGGCAGACTGAATTATGCATTCCTCTTTAGAAGCTGGATGGATTCCAACTGAATTTATAGACATGATGTAACCCTTACAGTTTATTGTGAAAAAGTCAGTGTTAAAATTTATTTTTTGCTTAAAGATGTATTTTCATGTTTTGTTTATTCAAGGCAACATCATTAAGATTCTCAGTGATTTTTTTGAGATTGACAACAGGTTCTGCTAGCTGAGTGGTGTTTGTCCATTGAAAACTCTGTTTTTGATAACCTTTTAAAATTAACACAGCCTATTTTTTCTGGGTTCTTGCAGTTCTAAAGGATCCATCAGACTTACCAACAGTTCATGGCAGGCTGTCAGTAAGACTGTTACTGTGCTCAGAGTTGGGCAAATGCTTAATTGAATTGCTGGATAAGATGATAAAATGTCAAGAACTGAAGAGCAGGAAACATTTTCTTCTTGGCAGCAATGTTTTCAAGTCTTCATGGTGTGGTTCTTTCTTTCAAAGAATTCTCAAGGGGAGGGTGGAAATAATTAATACTGGTCATATGTCAAGTAGTCATATGTTTCAATCTATTGATTTTAAACAGCTTTTTAAACTAGCAATACTGTTGCCAATGCAAACTCTTTAAACGGAAATAATGTATTTCTGCAGTTGTGAGCAATATTATTGTTATTGATTATTTTTGTTATTATGCATACATTGATATCATCATAGCAGGCTATATAAAGCCTCTTTTATAACTTAGACCTGTTGATGGTATCTGAGGACTGATTTCTCCAAGTCAACAGAAAAAAAAACTCTAAAATGCCTTTAAATGGCTTTTTAATATAGCAACAAGTAGCAAATTTCATATTTCAGCACATTAAATTTGAACAAGTTTTAATCAAGTAGCATTTGATACTATTACCACATGACCACAATACAAGCAACACAAACTGCAGTCTTACTTTCATGCTAGGTTACCTTCATTCATAGATAGCTTAGTGTAATAGACAGGAGTACTTAATTTTTAAATCCTTTGAAGGTCTGAATCATTTATAGGAGAAATGGGTCCACCTCAGAAAAAAAGGCTGTATTTGTCTTAATTTTACATATTAAAAAATTAAAATTACATAATTTTATGCTTCTGTGGCACCACAGTCTCCTCAGGCAACAAAGTATTTAAAGGTCAGCTTTAAGCACCAAAAGAGATGCTTTATCAAATAAGTAACCATCTGGCACAGTGCTTCTTCACTTACAAATTTGTAGCAAAATATTCCTGCCCTCTCAGTGTCGCCTGTATTGCCCAGGTAAACAGCAATGACCTTGCTGGTACTTTAAATCTGTCAAATATAAATCTCTACTCAAGTAACTCAGTTTAAGATATTGTATTTAATCATACATGAGAATGCTGTTCTTGAAAACCTTTCACATCTACCAGAAACAGTTTGCTCTGAACATACTGCAGATGCTTCTAAAGATTTTAGTTGTGGTTCTTCCTGTCTAAGAATTGCAATGGATAGTTACAATTAAAGAGTACTTCACTTGTTGGATAATCTCTTATTTGGAGTGAAGCTACAAATTTTCCCCACTTTCCCTTGAAAGAATGTATACTATGTATGCAGTATGGTGGTTAATAAAATTGAAAAATTATAATGTTTCAGGGAGTGGTCAAACTGATTTTGGACCTCAGCTTAAGTCTATGAATAAGCAACTTTTCACAATTGTTGCTTGGGATCCTCGGGGTTATGGAAAGTCCATTCCTCCATCTCGAGACTTTCCTCCAGATTTCTTTGAGAGGGATGCAAAAGATGCTGTGGATCTTATGCAGGTAAATCTATGATGAGATTTTTATTATTTCTTTTTTTTAAGTTGTTTTCCTTAAATTTTGAGAAGGAGGAAGATTGTTTCCAGCAGACAGCAGATTATGAAAAGACCATACAAATGAAGGCTTAAAAGGATATACACACTATTCTAGAAAATATTTTCTTCTTCCACCTATTCTGCAAGATACATAGAGGTTCAGCAGTGGGAATTAATATAAAGCAATGTGCTTTTGTTCTAAGGCCCTGCTCTAAGAGGTTTGCAGCCAAAAACCATATAAGTTTAGTTAAGTGTGTATAAGAAACAAAGTCTATGCAAAGTAATTTAATTGAAGGGATTACCAGCCCTTTAACTGAAGGGCTCTTAGGAAATTTTCTATCTAATAGAATCTTGGCATTTTGCCTGGAGCAGCCCATTTTAAGCAACATTTGATTCTAAAAATTAACTTGATGCTTTATTTTACAGTACATTACTGAAGTAATTTTTGTGGGAAATCAAAGGCTTCCTGTGACCATACCAAATCTTACTAATTAATACTGCTATTGTGGTTATAAATAATATGGCCTAAAGCTGTTATTATTTCTCCTTCTTGCAGAACTTTTTATTCTAATCTGTGTTTCTGTGTTCCTCTTTTATTCTGTCCTATAACTGCAGACACTATTTTATGGTTTAGCTTTAACTAATATTCTGTCTTTTTATATTAAGATATACAGTCTCTTTGACCATGTTAAGAAATTTGACAGAGCATTAAAATTCCAAAAATATGAGGCAAGATTCAGACAGTCAGTCCAACTCTATTTCTGTAGTAAACAATAACCTGGCTGAAAACCCATCTGAAACTGGAAATGTGGCCTTCCAGGTGGATTCTGCATAGTGAAACAAAGTAAGTCTGACAGTAGAATCAGGATTAAGACACAGATTTGCCCTCTAACCATAAAAGCTATCTCTCTGTACTGTAAATCTTCTATTTTTTTTCTGCTACACTAGCAAAGAAAATAAAGATGCTGCCATGAATAGGTGACAAACTTGCTGTCTAAATGGTCGTCCCCCTTTCTTGTCTCTGATCAAATACTAATAAATGCAAAATATTAAACAGAGTTTTCCCCAGAGGGAATGTAACCATGTAGCTTCCAGCCAAACGGAACAGCAGCCTACCAATCTCTAGAGCTGCCAAAGCAAATGAGGCATAGCATCCTGTTTTATTGAAGATGTTTCTCAATATAAACATATAATAACAACTTACTAAAGTGTTTCCAAGCATGGATGACTTACTTCTATTTTAGGATATTATAAAGGATAGCACAAATCCCAAGGAATCATTCTAACTATGACTTCCAGAATATAACAGTTTATATAGATCATCCAACCTACAATCATCCAAAAAACATATCCCTATGGTGAGCCTTCAGCACCTTTGTTCTAGTTTCCTTCATATTCTGGTGTCTCTGCTGGAGCTGTGAGTGATACAAGGTTTCTGTGAAATAACAAAAGCTGAAATTCTGTGGAGTATTTAGCACCTTTATGCAGAAGAAACTGTTCTGTATCTCCATTTGTCTTCTGTGAAGGAGTTTACTTGAAATAGAAGGAATATACTGCACCTGAGTCCACTTTGCTGCCCTCTACCCAAATGTCTAATGCTAGCAAAGTCAATAGCATTAAAAAAGTCATTAGGTAAATAATTTGTGTTTATATTTAAGAAGTTCTTACTCTTCAGAGCCACTGTCCTAGCAAAAGGATGGGCTTAGGCTTCTCTATGTTTTTGTACATCAACTGTAACTTTTGTTTGTGCTACACTCCCTGTGATGCAGTGAAAGCATACATGCAGTGCACAGTGATGTGTTGCAGCTCACTGTTGTATGTGGTCACTGGATTGCATTTCACATAGGCCTGGATGGAGAAGGTGACTTCAAAATAAATTTTGTTCACTCACTGAGTAAAGGCAGCAGAAAATCACCCACAAAACTGTGCTGTGCAATCAGCTTTCAGGGTATTGGCCATGTTAGGTTAGTGACCTATACTGTAAGTAGTTAAAAATTAAAGCAAGCAAACATGCACACCTTATCCAGCACATCTGTTACATCACATTGTTTTTCTGAAAGCTGCAGAGGATAAATTAAATTCCTCCTGCTGGAAAGGCATCCTGAGATACCCCAAAGAATGCATCAAGATAAAGGCTAGTAAACATGAGAAATACTGGAGGCAAACAGATCTCAAATAACCTGGCATGAAGAACAAAAATTTAATCAGCTATTCCATCCATCAGCCAACTTTAAGCCCCATCATTTGCTACTGACAGTAAGGGAACAGTGGCAACATCAAAAATTAGCCTCTACAAGCATTGCTGCAAACCCCCAGAATCTGCCAAGATACCAGGAACCCTTCAGGAGCACAATAGTGAAAGTTGGACACAGATGAACTACCTCTTCATCAGACCAAGGCCAGCTTCTGATCAGCTGCAAAATTTCAAAGTTCTCTTTTCTTGTTGTCAGCTCTTACTTCACATGTCCCTTTCTTTCCCCTACCTTATTTATTTTCTGTTTAGTAATTACAGATTTGCAGAGTGGAATCTAAAATTGGTCAAAACTACAGTGAGCAGAATACTGAGGATGAAGCCAAAAACAGAAAAGCCTTATAGGGATAGCAATCTGCTAAATATTGAGTTGATTAGTAAAGTTGTGCCTCACTTGATCATCAAGTTTACTAGCAAAGTAGAAACTTCTTTTTCTCCCTTTGTATGAGGGAGAGTTGTTTCTGTCATTGCCTGCATTTTTGCTTTCTTCTGTCACAACAAAGCAGGCCTGGATTTCTGACACCAGCAAGCACCAAAGCAACTCATTCAACTAACTTGCTCTTTTTGCTCCAAAAGTACAATAGTCTCCTTAATTACATCTAAAAGGCTGTATTTTTTGCAGAACAAAAGCAAAACACACTGTGAAATATATTTTCTTGTGAGTGAGTTCACAAACCGCAGTTCCTGTATGCAAAACTTCAAGTATTGCTTAACCATTGTACCGTTGGTTAACCATCGTTCCTCTACAACCTTCAGATGAGTGCCTTTACCTTCCCCACTCTTTCTTCACTGAACATAACACACACAAAATCTCTCACCTGTGACTATCAGTACTCCCTACAACATATAGTGATTTATGAGGAAACAAGAGTTAGAAATTCTAGAACAAAGCATTATCATAGAATCACAGAACATGCTGAGTTGGAAGGGACCCATCAGGATCATTGAGTACAACTCCTGGCCCTGTGCAGGACACTCCAAGGTTCACACCATGTGCCTGAGAACATTGTACAAATGCTTCTTGTGCTCTGTCAGGCTTGGTGCTGTGACCATTGCCCTGTGGAGCTGTTCCAGTTTCACCCCTTCCTGATATCCAACCTAAACCTCCACCAACTCAGCTTCATGCTTGGTCCCTTGGGTCCTGTCACTGGTCAGAATGAATTAAGGTCTTGGTTGTAAAAGTTTTTGCCCTAAGCTTTCCTTTTGAAGAAAGAGGCATTTAGTTATTCATGTTTCAAATTGCAACTGACCGTGAAGTAACATTTCAAACATACACTCACAAGCTTCAGAAAATGTGAATAAGCAACTAAAATTTGATACATTCCTTTAGAAAATACTTTAAGCGTTTTTTGGTTGTTACCAAAAAGCAGATTTTTTTTTTGTTTGTTTTTTTGGGTTTTTTTGTTTTTGGTTGTTACCAAAAAGAAGATAGCATCAGTAAACCAGATCACTGGCTTCCATTTTTCAAGTCTTACATTTTTCTTTTTCTTAAGTTTAGCTTAATCTTGGATTGCTTACCATCCACACTGTGGTAGTCTTTGCCAACTTCACACCAAGAGTTTCCACAGATTCTTTGTATTATCAGGCTCTCTGAAAAGGTCTTTACTCTCCATTTTAAATCAACTTTTCTTTTTTTGGAGGGCTTTTTAAAATGCAGCAAGAATCTAATAGGACTACTGCCTGTTTCATAGAAGAGTTATAGAAAATTGAAATGGCAGATGTCATTTTTTGTTTCCTAAATATTTGACTATTTTTAGCATTTTTATATATAGTAAGAAAATTATGTTTTCTAACTATTAAAGCTAACTATAGTTTAACTACGTAGTGTTGTGCCTAAAATGGTAGAGTTAATTTTCAATAAATACTTGACATTTGGCTGTAAAGCCAGCTGATGATTTGCATATAACTTTCTTGTATGAATCAAGGCACTGAAGTTTGAGAAGTTCTCCTTGCTGGGGTGGAGTGATGGTGGAATTACAGCACTCATTGCTGCTGCAAAGTACCCAAATCTTATCCACAAGTTGGTTGTCTGGGGAGCAAATGCCAGCGTTACTCAAGAGGATGTGAGAATTTACAGTGGTATGTATGAACTGCATATTGTATTCTAAATAAATTATTTTACTTTCTACTTGACCCAAGGATCTTAGTCATGTAATAGCTAAGTGGAGACAGAGCTGAGGACAAAACAAACCTAAAGAGACAGGACACAAAATTCACTGCATTGCTAGGTATAGAGATAGATTAAATTTATAGTGAGAAACTCTCTAACAATTATTATAAGGGTAATATAATAGATCTTTTAATAAGCCCTTTCCGGTTTACCATGATGAAAAGTAGGACTAACAGCAGCTTATCAGCAGTTTTCAGAAAGTGAAAGTTTTGTTGCTATAACAAATTTCTAAAAATAAATTCCAAATAATGCTATCAAACCCCAGGTTTGATTTCTTATCTCACATCTTGCACAACCTTTTTAAAACCAGGTCCACAGATAATTACTGGGCTAGCTCATTACAGCTTTTGCCTCTAGGGGCTATATAATATAGACAGTAAGAAAACAAGTTCATAACTTACCTTTTAAGTTCAGGAAGCAAATTAATCTTTCAAGTAAATGTCCCAAGGTGTCTTTACAATTTGCATTCCTTCAGAGTTAATTATTATCATTAGAAAACCTTTGCAAAGTGAAGAAATATGAGGTTTCTGGTCCTTATTCCACTCATGTGAAATAGAATCTGAGATCACTGCTCACTGTAAAGAAAAATAGGAAGAAATGGCTGGTGAGCTCTGAAAGGGGCCGTATTTCCTGTTGAACATAGAAATGAAAAGAGTTAACCATGTTTGCTCTCAACAAATGTAACCCATTATAGTTTCATTTTAGTGACTGCAGTTTGATTTATATCCGCTGTGAAATCTCTCCTGCTTCAGCAAAATTACAAGTGTATATATTGCATATCTATATTTACCTCACCTATACTAAAACTCAAAGTGGTAGTGGTAATAGCAATATATTTTTTATGTCAGAAAGCAAAATACTTTTTAGCTCCATAAAATGCTTCACATGTTTTTATACTTATGAATTTTTTGTTGTATAACTATGAAATGGACACCTCCTCCCTGCACAGCAGACTAAAATGTAAAAGAAAAATTAAACCCAAAACAACAACAAAAAAGAAACCTTATTTACATTGAGTGCCCACTGAAATATTGACCTTTGTCCTTTGTGAATTGTTGCTTTCAACATCTCTCCCTGGCTGATGGAGTGCAGAGAGTAGCAGCACAAGTCTTCTACAACTGGCTTATCAGTGCATGTCAGCTGGATTGGAGGGTTTAGCAGGAAAGAAAGGTGTTGATTTGTTGTCTATGTCCTTTCAACATTGGCTTCTCCCTTCTCTTTTTAAATTAATGCCCACCACAAGGACAAAACAGTAGATTATATGGGAAACAGTTGTTCAGTAGCACCTAGCCTGGGGTGAGCAGTCTCATTTCAAATCAGATGCTGTTATAAAATACTTTCAGTCACAGCTACCTTTATCATTTGGCTGGACAGGTTCACTTTGTTAATTAACATCTCATTCCTTTCTTCCCTTAATTAACTTTTGAAACAAATTAAAAATTTTGCTAGTGGCATATTTTGCAGTTTGATGATTCAGTACTGTCCTGGTCTCTGCTGTGCCAACTTTGTTTCAGATTTTGTCAGTACAAAGCTGCACAGCTGGAATATAGTTTAGTGAAAATAACCCTTTTGAATACCTAGTTTGTGAGCAGTACTGAAAATTTTAGAGGAAAAAAAATAGAAAAATCTGATAAATAACTAAAATATCAGATTATTTGTACAGTTTTAGCCAGCCTGCCATGAGTCACAGATCTGTACTGAGTCACTTGTTTTTGTGTAAAACTATGGCAAATGTACCATGATGTCAGCTTGCTGGAATGCCTCAGTAAGAGCTTCCTTCCTCTGAGAGTTGGTAGGAGCCATGGAAGAACTTCCATCCATGAGGCCATGCAAAAGGCTAAAGGATATGAAAAAACTGCCAGGTCTAGAACACTGTTATAAAACAGTCCCAGTTTTATACACAAGGTAGCCCTTGAATTTCTCTTATGAAAGCCTTCAAGAAAGAACCATCAGAAGTTTTAGGACTGAGTCCTTCGAATATTATGTTTTTTTCCGGTTTTCCTTGTGTTCCTCTACAACTCAGATGTTCCTCAACAACTCAGAAGACCACAGCAGAGGTTGTACAACTATAATTTTTACTCTTTCCATACTATGAATTACTTAAAACATCCATTACATTTTCGAGTTTGAAATACATATTTGCAGTCTGGTTTGAGAACTTCCCCATATTAGGTGTGGCTTGTACCTTTTTGCTGGAAAGGACATGACATATTTCAACTTTATTTTATGTAGGCATCCGAGATGTTTCCAAATGGAGTGAAAAGGTCAGGAAACCACTGGAAGAGCTGTATGGACATAAGTACTTTGCAGAAACCTGTGAGGCTTGGGTAGATGGAATATCACGCTTTGCTGAAAATTCAGATGGTAAGACTTTCACAGTGTTAAACTGGGGCAATTAGAATTCTTTTTAATCCAGAATTGCCTACTACTCTAACAGTACTTCTAGCAGCCAGTAAAGGAAGGACTCTGCATATGGCATTAAAAGCTGTGTCTGACTCACACTCAGGAATAACACAATTACTCTGTAGATGGTTCACAGAACCAGAAAGGTATGGGAGGAAAACATTTATGGAAAACGTTAGCTGACGAGTCTCTCCTCTTGTTCCACCACAAAACTGCATTATTAAGTCATTGCTTTTGTGCAGACTAAATAGGAAGGGTTCTGCTCAGGCAGAATCTTTCTCTCCTCTTCTGTCTCTGTGTCAAAGGATTATCTCTTGGTGGCATAGTTAAGATGTACCAAAAGTAAGGCATGCTCTTTCCACTTCTTGCAAACAGAGCTGAAATACTCTTTCAAACCTTTTAGCATCCTTTCAATCCTTTTAGCAATGTTTTAGTTAAAAAAGAAGGGACTTCAGATTCTGAGAACTATTGAAGCAGCTCAGATGTTTAAAAATAAAACAAAAAAAAGTTAAACTAGACAATATAATTGTTTATTCCTGAAGATTTCTGCAATTACTCTACATAGACTTTTTCAGCCAAGGATATTATGAATAATAATCTGCAGTTCTATTTTGATTCAGAGGGAATTTGCTTTTAATTTGCCTAACGCAGTAATATATAATGTATAAAAAAGGTGTTTGTAACTCTTATCCACGTTTTCCTGTAGCTCTCACAATGGAAGATAGAAGGTGATGTACATTAACAGCAGCAGGTACTACAAGGAAAATGTTTCTTCGTGTCATATTTTTGCCATAAATTTTTATATAGGATCAACACAGGACTAGGATTTCTCCCAGTAAAGTGATATAACAAATTAGGTTCCAATTTTATTTTACCTTTTCTGGAATCTCCTTAGAATTATTTTTTTCTGAAGTGAAAAGCCTAGGTTGGTGAATCTGTGGCTGTGACATCCCTTCACAGCCTGCACATGCCTCAGACACTGAGATAAAGTGACTGTGAAAAACAAGCCAGCAAGAAACATGCAACAAGGAGCTGAATTGCCTAGATGCTGAAACTGGGTCAGATACTGGGAGAAGCCTAATGTTTGCTGCAAGAGATAACAGCTATCAGACTGCAGAGGTTTTTTTCCAGAGGAAAAACAGTTTTCCAATTTAGATTACAAACAGATCACCTTGCAATTAAAGATAAAACACTGCAACAAAGGCAGAGTTACAGCAGATATAAGAAAAGGTGTTAATAAAACCCATTAGAGATCAAAGGAGGACAGTAAACCCAATGTTGGTCAAAAACTTAAGCTCTTTTTAAAAATAGACTGTTTTCCCTAAATGAGACAGCTTTTAGTGTAAAATACCATAAGAAATGAATTTTTAGAAGGAGACAACAATTAATAAAACTGAGTAAGTTGCATAAAGTTGCAACATCCAAGATTCTTCTTGCTGTTCCATGCTTTTAGAGTAAATACAATTTAGTGATTATTTTAGTAATGAAAACTGGGAAATAATAGTTTGACTGCCAACTATGTTCCTAGATAAATAACCTAAAATTACCTGGTGCTCATTCTGAAAAATAGTCAACATTTCTGCAGGCTTTAGAGGACTATGGGCAAAATGTTCTAAATGAAAATATTTAACCAGTAGAACAGCAAACAAAGACTGCATAACTAACCAAACAATTGGAAAAACTGTGAAACAGTCTCTGACTTTACAGCTAAGGAAAGTGTACATGTATGAGCATTAATCTTAGAGTTGTTTGTAGCTGCAAAGTGACAACTACGAATAGACAAAGTTATCTCAAAGAAAAATGGAATATAAAGCCCATCAAGGATGTTTTGCCCAAAGATTCCCTTGCAAGAATGTGGGAAGTTCGGCAATGAGTTTGAAAATTGGGTTACTAAGAAATTAGGAAAAAAAAAAGGGAGAAAATTCAGCAAAGTCTTTAAGCAAAACCATTAAAATTACTTCTAATGAGATTAATGAGTAGTAAACATAAAATTATGAATGGGCAGGGAAAACAACTTTTGAATAGCTTTAGTACTATTGATATCAAATGGTTCTGCATTTGTACTGGGTTTGCATGGCCAGGTTTTGGTACCAGGGAAGTTGCAGGGTGCCTAGAAGCTTCTTCAGTGTCTAGCAGAGCCAATGCCAGCCTGCTCCAAGATGGAAATACCACTGGCCAAAGCCAAGCCAATCAGTGATGGCAGAAACACCTCTGTGAAAACATATTTTGAAAGGAATAAAAGTTACTGCACAGATGTTACTGCAGACAGAGTAGAGCAGAGTGAGAATATGTGAGAGGAACAACTGTGCAGCAACCAAGGTCAGGGAAGAAGGAGGGAGAGGAGGTACTTGAGCTGAGATTTCCCTGCAGCCCATGGTGCAGACCTTGGTGAGGCAGCTGTGCCCCTGCAGCCCATGGAGGTCCACAGGGATGTAGAGATCCACCTGCAGCTCTTGGAGGAACCCACACCAGAACAGGTGTGGGCCCAAGAGAGGGCTCTGTCTGCACCTGTGGGAAATCTTGCTAGAGCAGGCTCCTGCTGGGACCTGCAGACCCATGGAGAGAGGAGCCCACCCTGGAGCAGGTTTCCTGATAGGACTTGTGACCCACTGGGGGACTCATGCTGGAGCAGGTTATGCCTGAAGGACTGCACACTGTGGAAAGCTGACTCACCTGGCAGCAGTTTGTGGGGAACCATTGCTTGAGGGATGGATTCATGCTGGAGAAGTTCATGGAGAACTGTTGTCTGTGGGAGGGACCCCACACTGGAGTGGAAGGACTCCCTGAGCAGCAGCAGGAACTGTGATGAACTGACCACAACCCTCACTCCCCATCTCCCTGCACCACAGAGGGACAGGAGAACCCAGGAAGAAGCTTCTAATATTTATTTTACTTCTCGTTATCCTGCTCAGATTTTGTTAGTAATAAATTCAGTTAATATCTCTGATTTGAGTCTGTTTTGCCCATGATGGTATTTGGTGATTCATCTTTCTCTTGGTCCTTATCTCAACTTAGGAACCTTTCATTCTGTTTTCTCTCCCCTGTCCACCTGTGGAGGTGAGTGATGGAGAGGCTTAGGTAGTTGCTTGGCATCCAGCCAGGGTCAGTCCATTAGAATATTGCAGACAGCAACGGGCCTGGGAAGTGCAACAGGTATGAGCACAGCCTAAGTTAATTTGTTCCAAAAAAGTAGCAAATCTTGTAACCTGGCAACTGCTGCAACAAAATGCAGCTTAAACTGAGGACCACAAGACTCTAAGGTTAAGAAGAACAAAGCTGGGAATGAGATTCATGCATTTGCTTTGAAGAGTCAAAGGGAGCCTGGGGGAAATATAGAACAGAAGTACTTGATTTTCTGTATCTTTTTGTGCTAGTATCCATTAATGGAGCAAATTGCAGTGAAGTAAGATTTTGGAGAAAGAAATATTAATCATAGTCCTGCTTATGTAGTTCCGTAGATTAATCACACAATCCACAAGGAGAGGCAATAGCTAGAACCAATGGAGTTCAGAGTCCTTTATGGAAGCTGTTTCATCTTTCATACAATTTTAAACCAAAGTGTGACCTTCGTTTGTTTTCTCCCTAGGTAATATCTGCCAACAGTTGCTGCCAGATATTAAATGTCCCACATTTATAATTCATGGTGAGAAAGACCCTTTGGTCCCACAAGCTCATGCAGAATACATTCATAATCACATCAAAGGCTCTCGGTAAGTTAAATGATGGAATTTTTATAAAAATCCTTGTGGAAGGAATGAAGTAGTTCAAACTCACTGTTAAAAAAAAAAAAAGTATTTGGACAAGTTGTCTCTGCCACACAGAGAGTGATTCTGAACTTCCCTAGCAAGTTACAATGCAAATAGAGTAGCTGGACTTTTCTTGCAGTATAAAAAGTACAGTATTTTAATAAGCTCCTTCCTAAAGCCCTCTGAGAGAAACCAAGTAATTCCCTTTTCCTCTTTCCACTATGCAAACAGAACTACTACTCCCTAAGCTTTATCAAAGCAAGCAAAGTTGTTTGTTATGACCATTGCATTCCTTTTGCTGCAAGAGATCTCATTTCTGTCCCATTCAGTAGAACAGGGAATTTAGATGCTATGAATAGAGAGAGATTCCCAGTTATTAGAAACACAGTTTGCTTCTGTTTGCTGTGCCCTAATAATGTGAACAACCTCAAAGATTCTGTTTCCACCTGTCCCATGAATTTTCAATGTCTATAAGAAAAGCAGAATGAAGAAAAAAAGGTACAGGTGTGCTCAGAAACATTATTATTTAAACAAGAAAAATATCAAGAAAAATTTGCTTCATGTGTGTTGTGGTTTAACCCCAGATGGCAACTCAGTACTACTCACTCACCTACTCATGGGATCAGGGACAGAATCAGCTGAGTAAAAATGGAAAAAAAACCCTCATGTGTTGAGATAAAGACAGATTAATAGCTAATTCAAAAGCCACACATGCCAGCAAAGTAAAACAAGGGTTAACTCACACCTCCCACAGGTGTTCAACCATCCCCAGGAAAGCCAGGCTCCATCACACATAGCAGTTTATTTGGGAAGACAAATGTTATCCCTCTGAACATCCCCCTTCTTTCTTTCCCCAGCTCTGTATGCTCACTATGATGCCATATAGCATGGAACATTCCTTTGGTCAGCTGTCCCAGTTCTGTCCCCTCCCAGCTCCTTGTGCACCCCCAGTCTCCTCCCTAGTGGGGCAGTACAAGAAGCCAAGGCCTTGATGCCATGCAAGCCCTGCTCAGCAATAATAGAAACATCTCTGTATTATCAACACTGTTTACAGCACAAATCTAAAACATAGCCCCAGTACCAGCTGCTGTGAAGAAAATTGACTCTATCCAGCCAAAACCTGCACAACTTGAAAATTCCAGAAAGGCTTCCTATAAAAAGCTGGGATTTTACCAGCTGAATTTTCTTCATGAATTTGCACACAAATGCAAGCATTCTATTACTACCTAATAACAGCCTGTGATGATTAGCACTGGAGAACAGAAGTAGTGAGGGGGGGAAAAAGTATTTTTATGAATGCGAAGTGTAGGAAGCTGTTTTGCTGGTGTCATCTCAGTGCAAAAATGAATGATATCTCATGTGTTACTATGCTGACTATAATAATGCATTCTGCTACAGGAAAGATGAGAACAAGAGATCTTTGTAACTACCACATGCAGGTGTTTTATTTCATGTCTGCTGGTTTATCACTCCTACATGCCCTGTTCAGAACAGCTTGGTTTCACTGAGCTCCAAAGTACTCTAGATGCTACCTAAGGCAAATTATCCCAAGAAAATCAACAAGAATCTGATAGCTTCTCTTTGGAAGACAAGTCAAAGATGAAACACTGTTAGAAAATGCCATCCAGTGAAATATAAACCAGTAATTCTTTGCATGTCTTTGTGCTGAAGTGCTCCCCTGTATGCTTATTTGTCAGAAAATAAACCACACTAATGGTGTTCTCAGGAATTAATGCTTGGGCACATGGTCCTATTAGAAATGCATTAGAAATTACATTGTGAAGCAGACAGAAAAGCCTAAATTCAGTATGTTTTCAGTAACACAGGCTTCTACCATCAGTTTTTCTTGCCTTGATTTTTGTCTAGTAGTAAAGTAGAAAAAGCTTTTTCTGATTTTAGTGCAGATACATTGCTGGCTTCTCTCATGGTGAAAGAGTATGCCATCATTCTGCATTTGCATGGTATGGCTGGAGTTCAGTAGCATTACAGCAGTCAGAAACATTAACAGATATAGGAACTAGCATGCACAGTGCTTTAATCTGTGCATCAGTGTGCTGCTTACCTTTCAAGAAACAGACTTAATGAAATTCAGACAGAATTCACTAGAAAATCTGGATATGTTCACATGCTGCTGCTCTTTTCCCAAAACAAAACAGCATTTGTCACCACCAAAAGGAGGTTGATTCCTCTTGCTATAGTGGGACTTAGACAGGGAGGCAGCATGGTATCAGTCAAAATGGTTTTAGCTCTATAGGAACTGCTTAGGATGTGGTAAAACAAAACAATTTTAAAAATTTCCCACTTCCATATGAAGAAGTGTATGTCCCTGATAGATAAAGTCTTCCTCAGAAAGCAAAAATAAGTAGAATTTTAGACATGTGAAACTTATATTCATATTATAAAAATTGAACCTTATTCGCAGGTGCTACTTCTAAGCTTTTGGTATAGCCAGAGAAGTTCTGACTTCCTTTTTATTTTAAGGGATAAATGGTTTTAATTTTGGATGGTCTTTTTGCAGAAAGATTACACAAACTAACTAAGCTTAGGAAATGACAAGAACTCTACATTTCACTGCCCAGCACAACTACTGTTCTCTGAAAGAGGCAAAAGTGCTCATGCTCAGGTCCTTTACACACCTTTCAAAATGCATCTTACATAAGTTTTGGAACTTACCTTCTCTGAAGATCAGAAAGTTTTCTATAAACTGGGTCTAGGACCCAAAAATTTGATTTAGGCTTATTTTACCCTCCCCAGAGTGGGACAAGTAGTATGCTTGCTGTTCCAACTGTTGCTGTGGTTCACAATCCAACCACATACATAAGGACAGTACTTAAAATAAGAGTTACTACAATTCCTTACGGGATAACCAAGAGCAAGGAAAATGAAACAAGCATTTTAATTACCCATGCCCACAGAATAATCAGTGGGGTTTTTTTTTTCCTCTTTTAAGGTTACTTCTGATGCCAGAAGGAAAGCATAATTTACACCTGCGTTTTGCAAAGGACTTCAACAGAGAAGTGGAAAATTTTCTACGCTGACATGAACTGTAAAACAAGTCAGAGGTGCTTAGCCTTTGCCTTGTTTAGGAATTTTGGTTGGCTTTCCATTTTCAATGGAGTAATAGGTAGATTTGAATCACGTAAGAAAAACATTAAACATATTTGCATGAGAAGCATATGTCTTAAGAACACGCAAGCCTCAGTGATCAGAGCATACTACTGTACTGCTAGATTTCTGACATGCCTTTAAACTTACTTGTTGCCACCCAGGCAGAACAGCTGGTCTTTGTCCAATAGAGGTGTTAAGAAAGACAGAAACCATGATCTTGAATACATGCCTTTATGTGCTCTTAATATTAAAGGACAAAAAACATTGTAAGAATTAGGATTCAGAACTGTTACATTGAGAAATCTGGCAAGGTCACAAAAGCTGAGAGGATAATTGGGTACAGTTTATAGAAAACATGCTTCACCACCACTATCAGAAGTCATTCAGGTGCATGCCCGCTTTACCGAAGTTCCTTTGATACCAGGTGGCTTAAGCCTCATCCTCCTCTCCTTCCTCTTCAAACTCGCCCTGCTCATCAGCAGTGGCATCCTGGTATTGCTGGTATTCAGAGACCAGGTCGTTCATGTTGCTCTCGGCCTCCGTGAACTCCATTTCATCCATGCCCTCGCCGGTGTACCAGTGCAGGAAGGCCTTGCGCCGGAACATGGCCGTGAACTGCTCCGAGATCCTCTTGAAGAGCTCCTGGATGGCCGTGCTGTTGCCGATGAAGGTGGCCGACATCTTGAGGCCGCGCGGGGGGATGTCGCAGACGGCCGTCTTGACGTTGTTGGGGATCCACTCCACAAAGTAGCTGCTGTTCTTGTTCTGCACGTTGAGCATCTGCTCGTCCACCTCCTTCATGGACATGCGGCCCCGGAAGATGGCGGCCACCGTCAGGTAGCGGCCGTGGCGGGGGTCGCAGGCGGCCATCATGTTCTTGGAGTCGAACATCTGCTGCGTCAGCTCGGGCACCGTCAGGGCGCGGTACTGCTGGCTGCCGCGGCTGGTCAGCGGGGCAAAGCCCGGCATGAAGAAGTGCAGCCGCGGGAAAGGCACCATGTTGACCGCCAGCTTGCGCAGGTCGGCGTTCAGCTGGCCGGGGAAGCGAAGGCAGGTGGTCACGCCGCTCATGGTGGCCGACACCAGGTGGTTGAGGTCCCCATAGGTGGGAGTGGTCAGCTTCAGGGTGCGGAAGCAAATGTCATACAGGGCCTCGTTGTCAATGCAGTAGGTCTCGTCCGTGTTCTCCACCAGCTGGTGCACAGAGAGGGTGGCGTTGTAGGGCTCCACCACCGTGTCCGACACCTTGGGCGAGGGCATCACGCTGAAGGTGTTCATGATGCGGTCGGGGTACTCCTCCCGGATCTTGCTGATCAGGAGGGTGCCCATGCCAGAGCCCGTGCCTCCGCCCAGCGAGTGGGTCAGCTGGAAGCCCTGGAGGCAGTCACAGCTCTCCGACTCCTTCCTCACCACGTCCAGCACAGAGTCCACCAGCTCAGCGCCTTCCGTGTAGTGCCCCTTGGCCCAGTTGTTGCCAGCCCCGCTCTGACCTACAGGGCAGACCACAAGCCAGGTGCCACATTAGCGCCCCAGGGACAAACACAGATGATGCCCCTGCCCCTTCCCTAGGGGCCCACCCCTCTCTTCCATCCCCACTCTGCTAAGGGCATACAAGTTCCCCAGGGTCAGGGTCACTTGCATGCCCATGCTAAGCCTTTTCTGTGTGAGGAGTTCCTACTCTGGGAAATCCTCCACACCACAGTCACTCACCAAAGACAAAATTGTCGGGACGGAAGATCTGTCCAAAGGGGCCAGAGCGCACAGAGTCCATGGTGCCGGGTTCCAGGTCCACGAGGATGGCACGGGGGACATACTTGTTACCTGTGGGAGGAACCAGCAGCAGCGTTACAGCCCTGCAGTCAGCAGCCAGTGTCATGGGAGCCCTGCTGTGTTCCCTTCCACCTCCCTGCATTTCTCTGGAGAGGCACTGTCACAATCAAGACTGCCGTGTTATCAGAGCCTTTCTGAGAACAAAGGTCTCTTAGAGGAGTCACTGGCAGATGACAGCTCATGCTCAGGGATATTTCCAGCCTCAATGAACTGTCATGGCTGCCCCATTTATTTGAGGACATCTGAGCAAGCAGGCACTTACCAGCAGCTTCATTGTAGTAGACGTTGATCCTCTCCAGCTGCAGTTCACTGTCCCCATGGTAGCTGCCCGTGGGATCAATGCCATGCTCATCGCTGATGACCTCCCAGAACTAGAGGAAATTTTTGAAAAATTACAATTGGCCATTTTCAGTGCCAGTGGAAACAGCTGGCCAGTGCCAATCACACACCCCCGGTGCAGCCCATGCATTCCGGGCCCTGACCACTCCCTTGCATGGCAGAGCAGCTGCCGGGTGGGAAGGTGAGTCAGTGCACAAGGGCTTCGCTGGCCACAGCAGCTGAACTAGCAGGAGGCTGACGAGGAGCCATAGCACTGAAGTGCAAGTTAATTCCTTTGTAGTTTGTATCCAAACAATAACCATCTCTGGCTGTATCAATTTGGTGCCCTCCCATTGTCTAGCACTGGCTTAAGACCCTGCAGCCACGACAAGATGGAAACACCTGCACACTGAAACACCTCCCGTTCCCTCCCTCGGCAGCTGGCGCCGCGGCCGCAGAGGGGCGAGGCAGCACGGGATGGCCGCGGCTGCCTGCGGGAAGGCCGGGCACGCCGGACGGGAGCGCCGGCATATTCCTGCCCCGCCCAGCCCCGCAGCAGCTCGGAGCGGCACGGACGAGGGGTAACACTAGCCACGACGCCTCAGCAAACCCCGGGTCGCTTTTCATTTCGGGACGGGCTGCGCACCACCGGCAGGAGCGCCCCGCTTCCGCGCCTGTCCGTACCTTGGCGCCAATCTGGTTGCCGCACTGGCCGGCCTGGATGTGCACGATCTCACGCATGGCGCCTGCGTCCGAAGCTGCCCCTGCTGCTGCTACCGCCTCCTTCGCCGCCGCTCCCGCACCCGCAGCTGCGGCGGCCGCGCCCCTCGCTGCCCCTTAAATCGGGCGCCGCGCTCCGCCCGCCGGTGACGTGCGGCGGGAATGGCGCGGCGCGGGGCGGGCCCGGGCATTGTCTCCCGCGCCCCGCTGTCCCGGCTGGCTCCCCGTCCGAGCCCGGGCTGGTCTGGGAGAGGCAGGCTGCGGGCCCCTCCGCATGCTGAACGCCGCTGGCTTGGGGTGCTGCGGGAACTTCGCATCCAGCCGTCGGGGAAAAGGCCGGGATCGGATGCGACATGGCTTATCTTGGAGTGAAAGAGTGAAAAAGAAAACAAAACCGCCTAACTCGTCTTTGCGCACCTGTTGGAATTCGTGCCCTTGCTTCCTTCGCGTCTGCTAAGCCACAGCAGCAAAGCACATGCTGCTATGTTTTAGTAGTACCCTCAAGCCTGTATTTCTAGCTCAGGCCAGCTTTATCATATTTCAATATGTCTAAAGCACAAGCATAATTTTTCCATAGCTTGGGCACCTGAAACAAGCAGACATTGGGTGGTGATGTTAATGCCCACAACCAGTTTCAAGTATGAAACTGTGTTTTAGATAGTGCTGCTAAACATATATACAAGAGGCTCTAATTTCAGGAACACAGAGGGCTTGCATAAAATTTTATGCTGCTTCCTGCTAGTAGTATCTTGCTCGATCTCTCATAGGAAAAAAAAAAAAAAAAAAGCCCTGAGAAAAGTACATGGTGGATGACCAAGGGAGGAGGAACAGTTCAAGGACAACAGGAGAATATAACTGAACAAACTGCAATACACACCTGTATCTGCACTGCTGCCAAGGAGAGAACATCTGACATTTCAGCAGGGTCTATAATTGATTGTGCAGAAACTACTGAACTTGATTATAAAACAGTACTTGATTCACGGCTCTATTTTTTTTTTTTCAGAGATGAAAGTAACTTTGCTACTCATCTGGCCACCCTGGTAAGGACAGCTTTACACTAGCACCAGGGAAGGGAGATGACAGCCCACAATGAAGCAAGGAATAGGTTGGTAAAGAGAATGCAAAACAGTGTACCTTGTGTTCAGCATAATGGAACTGGAGAGTGTTCACCTCAAGCACAACATTAAAGCACAAAGGGGAGACAACATGGTGATGCAAGCACTAAAACTTTGCCAAGTATCAACATAGTTAACATTGTTTATTTTGTGAAGGCTTTTGAACTGTCTCCTATAACATCCCTGTAGGCCAGTTGATGAGGTATGGCCTAGATAAATGGGCAGTGAGATGGAGTGAAAACTGGCTAAACTGCCAAGCTGCAGGGTTTAACATCAGCAGCATAAAATTCATGTTGATGCCAGACATTGGTGCCATACTCCAGTGGCTGATCCTTGGCCTACACCATTTAATTGCTTCATTAGTGAGTTAAATGGCAAGAGAGTGCACCCTCAGCAAGTCTGCTGATGATACAAAACTGGGAGGAGGGTCTGACACACCAGGGGATTATGCTGCCCATCCAGAGTGACCACAGTAAGCTGGAGAAATGGGCTGACAGGAACCTCATGCAGTTTAACAAAGGGAAGTGCAAAGTCCTGTACCTGGAAGGGAACAACTCACTGAAACAGTACATGCTGGTGACCACCCAGATGGAAAGAAGCTTGGCCAAAACCAGCCTGGAGATCCTGGTGGACACCAAGTTGAACGTGAGTGGGCAGTGTGTCCTAACAGCATGAGTTGTCCAGCAATGTCCTTGTTTAAGGGAGATTGTTACCAGCAGGTCAATGAAGGGGATAAGCTGTGATGAGACGCATCTGGAGTTTTACATCCAATTCTGGCCTCCCCAGTATAAGAGAGAGATGGCCATTTTGGAGTCAGTCCAATGAAAGGCCATGAAAGCAGTTAAGGAAGTGGAGCATCTGTCATACAAGGAGTGGCTGAGAGCTGGGACCAATTTTCCTAGAGAAGGCTCAGGAGATTCTTATCAGTGTGTATAAATGCTTGATGGGAAGCAGTAAAAAAGAGGGAGCCAGACTCCTCTCAGAGGTGCACAGTAATGGGAGGAGAGGCAGTGGACATGTCTGAGCAACACATGATATCACATGATTATCAGTGGAAACAGACTGAAATACAGAAATTTGAATATTTAAAAAAAAAAAAAATCCAAAACCAAAACCACTTTGCTCTGGTACAGGTTGCCCAGAGAGATTGTGGTGTCCAGTCTTGGAGACAGTCAAAAACCTGGTGGGGACAACCTTGATTAACCTGTTTTAGCTGACCTTGTCAGGCAAAGTAAAGGACTAGACTAGATGATCCCAGAGGTTCTGTCCAACCTCCACAATTGTGTAGTTGTATGAAAGGGAAAGAAAGGAGTGGGAGGCTGTGTCTGATCAGCAACACCAGACTGACAGTTTATTCATCTCAGTTTCTCACTACAGTATAACATCATATTGCAATTACAACACCTTCAAAACAGGAAGATTTTTGCAAAAGTGAGGTAATAATTGATGTGGGAAATCATTACCACTATCAAGAATAAGGCCAGAATGATCAGAATACTCAGGTTAGCTATGCTTAACACAATATAAATCAATGCACAATGTCACCAGTTTCACTCTTTATTTATTTTTTTTTTTCATCAACAGCAGGAAATCCTAGTGGCTAAAGAAGTGCCATATCTTAGCCTGGAATTTGGCTGCTGTGACCTTGAAAAAGTACTTTGGCTATATTTTCAAAAGTAGCTCTCAGTTTGCTCCAGTGAATTGACTTTCTTATCAACTGTAGCTCATTTTCTTCCATAGTGCAGAAACCTCAGCTGCTGTGAAATGTCATGAGCACAGATTGGCTTAAGCTTTGCAACACAGGGAGGTAAGTGTGGTGCTATTCCATGTGGCTTTTGCAATCACAAAATATCCAGCACTGTGCAGGCACTGAGATCTTTTCACCAAATTCTTTCTTTATATCCCAGCTGTCATCAGTATTTTCCTTTGACATGTTTTGGCAACACTTAATCACAGGCAGTCTTTGTTATTGTTCACACCACTTATGCATATACATTTGTACTTGCTCTAGGCATAACCCACCTTTTTGGGCAGCAGCAGCAGTTACATCTAACTACTGGTGGAACTGCAACACAACTGCATCTCTGGTATCTCTGAGAGATCCACACAGACACTGAAGAGCTTTTTGGGTGCCAGAATATTCCTGGCAATCCACAAAGGCTTGGCTTGAAGTATTACGATTCTTCTCTTGAAGACACCTGGACACTCCTTGAGATGTTGTCTTCCCACATGCACACAGTGACCTCCTTTAGACTTATTCCACTAAGAATTCTTTTATTAGGAAACTAATTCTTAGGTACCATAGTAGTGGTCTCTTTGTAGATTCCCACTGTTTCTTTCGGGGTGGGGCTGGTAGCTCCAGGTTTTATTCTGTGTACCTAGAGGGAAGTACATATTTATGCATACAAGTTCCTTCATCTTCAGCAATGCTGAACATCCATGAACACACAGTGAACTGAACTAAATGTCAATTACTTGAATGTCAATTCAGAACCTTTCCTTATGGCAAACACTTTAACAAATCTTATCCATCAATGATACTTAGATATGGGAGTTCCCTACAGTTTTGGGGTTTTTGAATACAGCTCTATAAATTCTAAGTTGTCAGAATTGCAAATGAAAGCCAAAATTCTCCTGTTCATACAAAGGCAGGGCATGTGCTGTGCCCAGGAACATCCATGGACCCCTCAGCAGCTGAAACTGCCACAGCCTCCTCCCTGCCTGAATCAAGCCCTGCCTACCCAGTTTCCAAGGCAACGGTGGAGCCTGGCGATGGATGCACAAGGGAGGCAACAGGGATCCCACAATATTTTCATATCTGTCTGTGATTTCCCATTGTTTGAGAAAGAATCACAAGTGTACAGATAGGAAAGCTTCTCATGCACACAAAATGTCTGCCCACGGCTTTATTCTCAGTCATTTGTGATGGGTGATATAATGTGTTGCTCAGATATTTATATCAGAGACTACATGGCTTTTTGAGTCCTTCTGTTGGTACTCAAATGAGCAGGCTCTGTTCAATACATTATCATTTGCCTTCTACCTGGTAACTATGACATAACCAGCTGATGAGGACTGTATGAAGTCACCTTTGGAACATGATGCTTAATAATTTGCAATATGCATTAAGATAGAAGGATGTTCTGCCAGCAAGAGGATATTTGGAATAATTGTGAAAGTGATTTTAATGCTAATAATAAAATACCTAAAGGGAAATCTATTTTTATTTCAATATTACAACTCACTGCAGGAATCAGAAGCTATTAAATACAACAATACTGAGTGTGTTTTTATGAATGAGCAAAACCATTTTCATTGTAGAGCCCTCTGAACTTGTATTTATTATACCTGAGGGTCGATGTGTTTTGCCAAGAACAAAAGAGGAGAGAGGATAAGTGTGTGAGAAAAAATCACATTACAGAGCAATTTGGGACACAGTCAATTCTAAAATAACCCGTGCACCTTTAGAGGGGAGAACAGTTTCTCAGTGAATCTAATATTTCTTCCACACCATATGGTTCCTCTTGTGAATTTAGATTATAACCTCTGAGAGTCAGGCATTTCTGTGCATGTGCTTGTATTGGACACAGCA
Organism: Lonchura striata; assembly: GCF_050655825.1. Lineage (NCBI taxonomy): Eukaryota > Metazoa > Chordata > Aves > Passeriformes > Estrildidae > Lonchura > Lonchura striata. The sequence continues at coordinate 62,501,515 of NC_140704.1, forward strand.
AACAGAACCCTGGTTCTCTGTCTTTCAAAACCACCATAATAAACATGATCACATCACAAAACAATTCCAAAAAGGGGAAAATGTGGCGATCATCATCAGGCAGCAATTTACTTAGAAGAAAAGCAAAACAATGCAGCGTCTCATTATTTCCTTTTGGCACACCAGATGTGATGGGGTAGCAGCCAGATGGCTCCTGCCCCCATCCAGGCTGCATCTACCTTTTTTAGATTGCTCAGTAGATGAAACACATCTCATATCCCTACGAACTGAGTCCTCCAGTCAAAAGATTACTAAGCTTCCAGCATCAGTATAAATGAAATGCTGATACCATGTTTCCCAGGGCAGTTCACTTCCTGCACGTCATTGAGAACAAGGTACAGATAAAGACTGATCTTCTAGTTACTGTTTCTTTTGTTCCTTAGCCTCCTTTTTTCTTGCAATCTGATAGTTACTTGTAACTCAAACTGACAGTGGGCAAACTGAGCTACTACTACTTGTGAGGTTTGCTAAGAGATGCCATAGTTTGTGGTGGGATTCAGTGTACATTGTTTAAAATTGCCTGGGTTCTCTGCAGGAGAGTTTAGGGTGATGTTGCAGTAGGTGGTGGCTGAATCAACCAAATAACTTGTTTTGTTCTCTCCTCCTTCCAGCTGCTCGCATTTCCCTCCTCCTTTGTACATGTTCTCCCTCTGGCACACCACCTAATTGAAGAAAAACCTTCTCCCACCCCCTCAATTTTCTGTCATTAACTGTGGAGTTAAGGAAAAGACTGGTAAAAGAGTCAGACATGCCCTGGAGTTGGTAGGGGAAATGACACCAGAGGTAACACCTGAAGAGGGGCAAGGGGAATAGGAATCCTTCTCAGCAGTTGGAGAATACTGAATCAGCCCTGCCTTTGGAAGTGACAGTTTTCTCAATGTCAATAAAACCTCTAATCCCTGCCTGCTAGGGTGGAGCTGGAAATTTTTTGGCTGAAGTTTCAGAAAGAAAAAAAAAAAAAAAAAAAAGAAAAAAAAACCAGCCACAAAATAATTTTATTAATTATAAGACCAGCATTAGGCTAGATGCAGAGAAGCATGCTATAAGAAGTCAGTGCATGAATTTCATTAAGTGTTTGTAAAGCTTGTTGTGAGACCATTTGAATGCTGCTTGAAACCCCTGTTTAATTATTCACTATGGAGGTAGGCAGTATCTTTCTATTACATTAATGGAAAATGTGAAAATATTTTTCACTGCAAAACAACACAGAACTTACTGAATAAGCTACAGAACTTCTTTTAGGGTAGCCACTTCACTTTAGCCACTCCGGAACAAGTTGTTTTTTTCACATTCTGCTTAAACTGAATTTTTTTTTTTTCAATGATAGAGGCATTCTTGCCAGAAATGAAAAAAAAAAAAAAAAGACACAACAAAAAACTAACAACAACAACAAAAAAAACACCACCTTTGCCTTAAGCTTTCCAAGGAAGACTAGTGAGAAAAATAACCAGATTATAAAGGATGACAGATGGATAAATTGAGGCCAGTTGGAAAATCTCTACACTAGAAGAATCAAATGTTAATAAACAAGAATTTAACAGAGTTAACTTGATTTCTTCCCTTACAAGTGGAATTTTGCCCGTAAGGGAAAAATGACTTTTTGAGTGGGGCGGAGGGAATGACCTACTCTTAAATTATTTCTTTTTTTACCTAGATACTGTAAGTAGATAGCCTTCTTATACACACACTTCAAAGAGGCACAATTTTGCTTTCTGGCAGATTCACAAATAAAATACTTAAAATAGGAGTGAAGCTAGGAGCAAGGAAACAGTTCACTTCTTGTTAAACTTCTCAGGGAGAGCAGTTGTCACTTGCACTGTGTGCTTTGCTGGCAGGATGTCTGGGGATGGGCAGGCTTTCACAGCAAACCCCACTCCCTCCCTCTGCCTTGGTTTCCATTGCTCAGAGGGCTCCAGCTGGACAACTCTCCAGGAGACTCACAGCCAAGAAATGTTTTTCCAAAATCCATCATGCCCTGAGGCACTTTCCTATGACCAAATGCTTCAATTTTGAATTTTCTTGTAGGCAAGCTAAAGATAAGACCCATTTAAGTGGGAGTATCTGAGCTCTTTCCCATTTAAAAAAAATAACAGACCAGGACAGGTGATCACTGAAGTATCAAAAGGCAGGTGCTTAGTATGAATGGATTTTATTGGAAGGTGAAAAATTCTCAGAAGTTGGTTTTGTTTTTTTTTCAAGCCACATTCAAAATCAGCTCCTTTCCTGTAGAGATCTATTTTTAGCTGAAGAAAGGGGGAGAAAAATAACCTTTATTCGGATTACCCCAGGCACATATAAAGCATCAAAGGTGCCACAAGCTTTGTTCTGTAGAAATGTAGAAGCAGCTGAAAAAACAAATGGGATGATTGAGAAGGAGATTGTTTGTAAACAAAAGACCGTGCCTAACCGACAATGAACAGGCTTGGAGGAATAATGTTACCTATAACTCCTGTGCAGGCTACCATTTCTGAAACATATTTGCTCATTATGCTTTAATGTGGAGAAGAAAAGCAGAATAACATCCTTTGGGAGAAAATTTGTGTATCAAATTATAGGGGATAGTCACATGATTTCTCCAGAGAAGATTTTACCTCCTCATAGCTACAATAGCAAAGAAAAATATTAGGCTTCATTGAACAGAAAGTAGTAAAAATACCTCCCACTGTGAGGCAGAACCTAATATAGATTAACAGCCCTTCTTTAAAATATAGTAATAAAACCATGAGATGTGGGGGATTGGGTTTGGGTTCTTTTGGGTGGGAGGGGGTGTTATTTGGAAAGTGATTTCAGTGGAACAACCATGTAACTTGCCCTACTGAAAGCCTACTGGGTTTCATCCTGATCTTACACATAACTTGTCTATGGGGATTACAGGGAAGGCAAAGAACAAAGGAAACAAGAAAACTCTTTCTAATGCAGGGAGTATTGCAAGAAGCCCCAGCTTTTTCAAGTGAGGGAAGAAAACTTGTCCCTCTAGCACCATTTTGCCAGAGTCACTCCAGGACCAGAGCTGAGCTTTGCAGTAGTGCATGACAGCACCATCCCATAGGGACTGTCAGTCCATCACACTTTCTTTAAGCACAGAGAGCTTGCATATCTAGAAAAACCTACTAGAACCACACACTTTTGAACTATGTAGCACATGATATTGTCATCCATGAGCAGATTTCCCTGCACAGATTAGATGTTTGCCCTGTTTTTGCAGGCAATTCACTGGAGAGAAAACCCAAACATATGGATTGTCTTCTTTCTTCAGGCTTTAAATCCTTTTGCTACTTTGGTTTATTCTGTTCATTACCTCATACCTTGTGGAAGGATACATCTCTCAACAGAATGGGCCTCCGGTTTGATTCTAAGACTATCGTGTCATCAGGACAATTTTATACTTAATGCAATCCAATTTTTGATTTATATTCACACTTGATGTATCTTGGGAAGATGAAAATCATTATTGGGAAGATAAGAATCATCCCACTTGAAAGACTGGAAAACATCTCTTGGAAAACAGATGTATGTTTACAATCCCATTGCAAGTTTTGAAATATCAAACCACATACTGGTTTATATTTCCACCACACTGTTGCTACAATGGTTTAGACTGAAGTCTGAGAAATTAGGAGAGAGGGCATCCCAGTGCTACCATGACTCCTGCCATTTCTATGTAAACTAAATTTGCATGCTGCCTCCTTGTTTTTATGACCTTATTTATCTTTACCTTCTTGTACTTAACAGCAGTCAAACACTGATTGGTTTTCTTGGTCAAGACTCTACTAACATGATTAAAAATTCTACACACTTAACAAAAGGGAATAAAAAAAAAAAACATATTGTTCCCTTCTCCAACACAATCAGCTCCAATTGTCAAAAGAAGAGAATGTTACCCTTCAGGCCACAACTGATCTATTGAAATGAGAATAGATTGCTCTATGCTATTAACTTATATCTCAACACAAATCAGACATTATAAGCAGCTTAATCTGCAGACCACTAAATTTGTATTATCCATCTCCATTTCTTCCAATTAGGATGCCTCATGCAAGACCTTTAGCCCTAAATGTATTGTTCATTACATGGACAAATATAAATCTACAGCCAGAAGAAGTAAAGTCAGTCAGATAACCTCATCTGAAATCCTTCCAGTGGTTCTGCTTTTTTGTGAAACAGAAAAATTGCAACCATAAAGACAGGTGAAGACACATCTTTGTTGTTTGGCATACAGCACTCAGCTCCAGTTTTTATAATGAAAGGTCTCATGGGGAATAAATACAGCTAAAGATCAAAGATAAACAAAAATAGGTACTGCAGTCCCAGGCCCATGAGACTCAACCTCCCTTATATTTGACTTACTGTTCCTACCAGGCTTTGAACCTTCCCCTTCAAATCTTTCAGTATCCCCTTTTTCTATATTTCTCAACTCCTACTGAAATGATGGTTTGATTTTGAATTTTTAATGATTATGATTGGCAAATAAGACATGTAGAATTTATGAAAGGACATGCTTCTTTCTAGAGTATTTCTATTCTTGGGTTTTCTTCCACTAGAACAAAAAAAAAAAAAAAAAAAAAAAAAGGCAGACTAAAAACAACAGCAAGCCATGTAGGATGGTGTCCTACTTTCTAGTAAGGGAGCTGTAGTGAAATGTGTCACTTGGGTAGCTATATTTAAGGATTAGCTAGAGACAGAGTGTAATTACACTAAGAATTAGATGCTAGACATGCTGAATACTAGTGAAAACTGCTACAGTGTCACAGCTGAAAGGAAGATCATTACTATCAAAGACCAAGGTCTTCTCTTTTAGTGAAACTGTTTGGATTTGTTTGCTGACTCAAAGCTATATGAACAACAGTTTCAAGTGCAACCCAGCTAGGTAATTTCAAGGCAAGGTTACTGTGGCAACCAGATACAGTGTTATTTCCCCAAAGGGCCTGAGGCAGCATGTATTAACTCAGCTACTAAAACAACTTCAATTTGTCTAATGTTTAATCCTTGAATGGCTCAAGCATTAAGAAATACAAGTACTGTTGTGGATATACACAGCTGTATTTGTTTACTGACAGCCCAGGTAGTTTAAGAGCTTCTCACTCCTCTGTACACCAGAGACCAAACCTACAAATGAGAGAAAAGCTTTAGCAAGTGCCTGTTGTCCCACACACACCAGTGCAGCCAGGCCCATTGGCAAAGAACAGCACACATTCAGAGCAGCATCCACAGGCAGAGGACTCAGGCAAGATATTAGTCATGCACAGCAGCTCCCTTTTAATTCTTTTTTCCAGTAATGCCTTGCAAGCATTTCAGCAAAGGCTCACAATAGAGGCTGAACACATGTGAATACCAGCTCTTTCAGAGCAGTAAGGACTGCAGTAATTGTAGTATTGGTAGCAGTTCTCATAGCAACACTTTTTTTTAGTGCAGGACCACTCTCCTAGAGTGGTGTTTGGATGAACTAAGGACTAAGCTTATATATTGGGTAACTGTTAAACTCCAGGAGGGATTTCATTCTTGCTCTGTAGGAGGATTAGAATCTATGAAACTTTGCTAACTACTGTTAACAACATTGTAGATTCATTCAGGGTTCTTGCATCCCATAAGAACATCAATCCCCCCTCCCTCACTGTAAAGAAATAACACTTACCTTTGCAAAGATGCACAGGAGGGTGCAGCTGCACTGCTCTCCCCTACCTGGGTAGAGGTTCATCTCCTGCTGCAGGAACCAGGAGCAAACAATTGCCCTGTAAACATGTAACTTGGAGACAGCTGTTGTCAGGGGGTGTACAGTTGACTAAGATTGTATGGTATGCTCTAGACACACTTTTGAGCCTAGAAATGTGCTCATTACCTCCTATCTCCTAAAGGGAATTGATTGCCCTGTAGAATCAATCCTTTTACAATTAAGGGCAGGTTAGTGGCTATCTTTGGGAAACACAAATTTTATTCTTGAAGAGAAAAAGCTTAGTTTTTTACTTGAGCTCTCAAGTTGCCTGCTAGTACCAACCTATGCTTCTCTGTATGGAATGTTTGTATTTAGAGAGGAGAGCTGAGGGGAAGAGAAGTGAGCTCAGCATCAAGTCAAATCACAGTCAGCCACCCATATGCCTGTACTACAGTCTGTGGAACAAGTTAAATAAGCTGCTGAATGCCCATACGGAAGCCCGCAGCTATCCCGTCAAATCAGTTTTGACAGTCAGTAATGTGGAATTCAATACCTTCGCTCTGACTTCTCTACCATGTATGTCCATAAAGACAAATAGTATGATTCTAATGCAGTGACTTGTTTTTATCAGATAAAGCAGCTTTTGCCTTAACAAATAGCTAAGCTGTTAAACACAGGATTTTGTATAAACTACCTGGCACGTTTAGCTGAGCTACTACGTGAGTTTCCACGTGCTGCTAAACTGACAGCCTGGGAATTCTTTTTTTGTTCAGTTTAGCCTTTCACTGAGGTACAGGAATAAACTGAGAAGCGAAACTACAGAAAACTACACAAGAATTATTTGCTTAATCAAGAGAGAAATAAAGTAGAGGAGACAGTTTAGGACACAAAAAGCCTTTATGTTTGAGAAGTTAACCATTTCAACAGAAGACTCTGAAGAATTTTGCAACTACTGTTACATTGGACAGTCAAGGATACAAAACTGCTGACAGAAGCAACAGTGGAGAGCACCAAATGAAAAAATGCATGCTTCAGCACAACTGCACAGATTCCTTCTCTCAATGAATACTTGCCTGCTCAGACTATACTTAACTCCTACCCATCTCAACTTTACGCCTCATCCTCCTCTCCTTCCTCCTCAAACTCGCCCTGCTCATCAGCAGTGGCATCCTGGTATTGCTGGTATTCAGAGACCAGGTCGTTCATGTTGCTCTCGGCCTCCGTGAACTCCATTTCATCCATGCCCTCGCCGGTGTACCAGTGCAGGAAGGCCTTGCGCCGGAACATGGCCGTGAACTGCTCCGAGATCCTCTTGAAGAGCTCCTGGATGGCCGTGCTGTTGCCGATGAAGGTGGCCGACATCTTGAGGCCGCGCGGGGGGATGTCGCAGACGGCCGTCTTGACGTTGTTGGGGATCCACTCCACAAAGTAGCTGCTGTTCTTGTTCTGCACGTTGAGCATCTGCTCGTCCACCTCCTTCATGGACATGCGGCCCCGGAAGATGGCGGCCACCGTCAGGTAGCGGCCGTGGCGGGGGTCGCAGGCGGCCATCATGTTCTTGGAGTCGAACATCTGCTGCGTCAGCTCGGGCACCGTCAGGGCGCGGTACTGCTGGCTGCCGCGGCTGGTCAGCGGGGCAAAGCCCGGCATGAAGAAGTGCAGCCGCGGGAAAGGCACCATGTTGACCGCCAGCTTGCGCAGGTCGGCGTTCAGCTGGCCGGGGAAGCGAAGGCAGGTGGTCACGCCGCTCATGGTGGCCGACACCAGGTGGTTGAGGTCCCCGTAGGTGGGAGTGGTCAGCTTCAGGGTGCGGAAGCAAATGTCATACAGGGCCTCGTTGTCAATGCAGTAGGTCTCGTCCGTGTTCTCCACCAGCTGGTGCACAGAGAGGGTGGCGTTGTAGGGCTCCACCACCGTGTCCGACACCTTGGGCGAGGGCATCACGCTGAAGGTGTTCATGATGCGGTCGGGGTACTCCTCCCGGATCTTGCTGATCAGGAGGGTGCCCATGCCAGAGCCCGTGCCTCCACCCAGCGAGTGGGTCAGCTGGAAGCCCTGGAGGCAGTCACAGCTCTCCGACTCCTTCCTCACCACGTCCAGCACAGAGTCCACCAGCTCAGCGCCTTCCGTGTAGTGCCCCTTGGCCCAGTTGTTGCCAGCCCCGCTCTGACCTACAGGGCAGACCACAAGCCAGGTGCCACATTAGCGCCCCAGGGACAAACACAGATGATGCCACTGCCTCTTCCCTAGGGGCCCACCCCTCTCTTCCATCCCCACTCTGCTAAGGGCATACAAGTTCCCCAGGGTCAGGGTCACTTGCATGCCCATGCTAAGCCTTTTCTGTGTGAGGAGTTCCTACTCTGGGAAATCCTCCACACCACAGTCACTCACCAAAGACAAAATTGTCCGGACGGAAGATCTGTCCAAAGGGGCCAGAGCGCACAGAGTCCATGGTGCCGGGTTCCAGGTCCACGAGGATGGCACGGGGGACATACTTGTTACCTGTGGGAGGAACCAGCAGCAGCGTTACAACCCGCAATTGGCAGCCACGGGAGCCCTGCTGTGCTCCCATCCGCTTCCCCAGGATTTGCTGATGAGGACATGGAGGGTGTGGGAATTTGGAAAGATCCAAGATGGGAAAACAAAAGCAGCCATTTAAGCTGTGCTGGGGCGTCTCCCACTGTGCAGAAGGGCTGGGGGGACCCCTGCCTGCACACCCCTTGCCCACTCCCCCGGGAAGCTCATTAGAGAGGGGCGTTACCGGTGGCTTCATTGTAGTAGACGTTGATCCTCTCCAGCTGCAGGTCGCTGTCCCCATGGTAGCTGCCCGTGGGGTCGATGCCGTGCTCATCGCTGATGACCTCCCAGAACTAAAGGGACAGAAGGGTGGTCAGTGCCGCCACGCCCCTCTCTCGCCCCCCGGTCAAATCCCCGCCACGTGGCGCGCGGGGATTCGCCGCGCGTGGGTGCGCCCCCCCAGCCAGACCGAGCCGCTACCGCACCCTGCACACTCCCCCTCCACCGACGGGAGGGGTGTGGCACTGCCCGGCGCCCCTTCCCCCGCCTGCCTGGGACCCCTGCAGCCCCCGAGGGGCTGATGGACGGCAGCTGATGCCCCCGCCCTTCCCTTCTTCCTCAAGGCATGCCGCGCCCACGGCGCGGAAGCCCCTCCGCGCTTCCCCGTAAGGTGGAACAGGCGGGAACCATGCCGCGCGGACCCTCCCGGGGACGGGCGAGCCCGATGGTGCTCCGTATCGGGAAGCCGAGAACTCTCCCGCCCGGCAGCGCTATCCCCGGGACACGCGGAGCCCGGCTGAGCTGGCACCGCCCCACGCGCGGAGTCCCGGGCAGTCCGTACCTTGGCGCCAATCTGGTTGCCGCACTGCCCGGCTTGGATGTGCACGATCTCACGCATGGTGCCGGTGTCGGAAGGTGCCGCCCCGCTGCTCCTGCCGCCTTCACAGCCCGCTCCGCCCGCTCCCGCACTCGCCGCTGCGGCGGCCGCGCCCCTCGCCGCCCCTTAAATCGGGCGCCGCGCTCCGCCCGCCGGTGACGTCATGCGGGAACGGCGCGGAGCCAATGAGCGCGCGGGGATGGGGCGGGCGCGGGCATTGTGTCCCGCGGGGGGCGCGGCCGGGGCGGGGGGCGCGGCCGGGGCGTGGCCGGCGGGAGCGGCCGGGCGCGCCGCCGCCGCCCCGCTCCGGCGCTGACAGCGGGGACAAAGGCGCCGAGCGCCACGATGGGGCGGCCGAGCCGGGCCGGGCCGCCCACGTGTGAACCGCGGAACCTCCCTGCGGCCGCCGTCCCGCTCTTCGCCCTCCCGCGGCCGCCGCCGCCGCAGCCTTTTGTTCCCCGTGAAGCGCAGCCTTCCCTGCCGCAGCAGCGGGCGTTGCCGTCGGGGGGTGGGAGGGGGAACCCCGCGGCTGCCTCCGCCCCCCCGCCAGTGTCTCCGTTCACTAGGTGCCGGCGGGAGACTCCCTCCCCGTGGAGGCACCGTGTACCCGCCGGCATCACCAGACGCCCGTGGTTGCCGCCCGTCTGCCCGCACAAGCCCGCCCCGGCGGTCAGGAGCCCCGCGCCCTGACCCGGTTTATCCACCCCCGGCACGACGCGGGTGGGCTTCCCTCCAGCACGGGCTGCGGTGATCCTGTCCGCCAGCCCTGCCTGCCCTCGGGCGGTTCCCGCCCGCCTCTCCTCGCTACCGAGCTCGGCTTCTCTTTCTATGCCTAAGAAGGTTGGATTTGCTCCGAAGATGAGGCAGGAGCCGCGCTCCAGCCAAGCGCCCCGCTCCGCGCTGTCACCCGTCCGGCCGCAGCCACCAGCGACCCTCAAGCAGACAATAGCGCGGGTGCTGCTGCACAGGGCCGGGGGCTTGAGTGGGGTGGTTCCTTGAGCTCTGCAGCAAACGGGTCTTGCTTTTCGCCGCTTCATTGCGGATTTACAGATGCCGAGGGATGAAGAAAGGAAGGTGGGGGGCGGGGAGCAGGAGACTGTTGAACATGTGGTCTCCAGAGATGATTTCTTATCCCTCACTTTATTTTCGAGCAGCCCCTATGCCGCCGCGGGCATGACAGCGGTGGCAGGGCGGGCAGGCGGGGGCCGCGGCAGCGGGCAGAGCACGGCACTTGCCCAGGCCGCCGGAGGAGGAGGAGGAGGTGGGAGGAGGAAGAGCACGGGCAACGCGGCACGGTTCGCGCCGTGCCCGGTGCCCTTCGGGGCGGTCAGCCCGGCGTGGCGGCTCCTCCTCGGCATCGCCTGATTCTCACCGCGGTCTCGGTGTGCGTGTGCAGCGCAGGGAGGGAGCGGTTCTCTCGGGAGGCTGCTCCGAGCCACCGACAGCCCAGGCAGGATCCCCTTAGCCAGCGCCGGGCGGGACTCCGCTAAATCCCGTTTTAGTGACCCGCTAGAGGAAGGCTACTTCATCTATTCTATGCTTCAGCTACTCTAGAGGTGCAGATTAAAGTGTATCACCATTTTCAACCAATATTTCTTCTATATATTTCTTCTTCTTTCTCCCTCCTTTGTTCTGTACACGTGCCGATATCCCTAATCTCTCTAACCTGGTTTATGCAGATCGATAACCTTGCCTATGGATTACTCCTGATCTAATTGTACCTTCTTCCAAGGCAATCCTCACCACAGCCCGGTTTCCTCTGATTGATATGCCAGTGCATCCACACCTTTCTTTTGTTTGCCTTACGGTGAGAAGGCATCCCATCTCCAAAAGGCATGCTAGAAAATACAGAATCACGTTTGTCTCTTCAGTAGTGATTTTGAGAAAAATTAATCCGATCATTTGCAGTCCCTGTGAAATCTGTTTTTACTGGCCTAAGCCAGGAACAATTTAATTATTTGGTTGACTACGCTTCACAAACAATGTGTAGCTGTAATTCCAAGCGAACATTCTTTTGTGGCATGCTAACTGCATAATCAACATCCTCATCTATAATTATTTGTTCAAGAATAGCTTGCAGATTAGCAGCTGCAGGGGACCACTGACCGCTCCAGGTAATGATTCAAAGTAATGCCAGTCTTTCCCATGGCTGCGGCGGGTGTGCTCCTGAAAACCCTGTCACAGCAAAACTCGGTGACAGCAGAGCTGGTGCAAAATATAGGTACTGTGACTGTTTGCTACTGTTATTTCGAAGTATCCTGCGTGTATCCTGCATATTGGTTTTTTACTAGGAGAATAACAGACATTTTGGTGCGAAGGGGAGTAGCTGATTTTACACATCCTCCATACCTACGCTAAGCTCATTCCTAACAGCTTGAGGCTTCAAAGGAAGCCATTTTAAAATCCAATTCAAGGAAAAGAGATTATTAACAGTGGAGGAAAGAAACCCACCCCAACAGCTTTGCCTTAAAATAAACGAATACACCTCTTTGAAGCAGGGGAGATTCAAGTATATCTACTGTATAGAACTTGTTAAGACTGTAAGAAAAATAAAATAGGTGAAATGTTTATTTTTAAAATAAATAGCTGCTTTTCAGAAGGATGAAAGACAAAACCCAGATCTGTCTTTTCTGCATCCCCTAGACCAGACTCCTTAAAGGTGAATGGCAGCCATTCAAATCACTTCAGGAGACTTCAGACAAAGTCCATTTTAATTCTAAGGTGTTTGGGACGGAGGGCTCCTCAAATGTTCAGCACAGCTTTTTGTGAATTACTTGCAGGGAAATGATGTGTTAGCTGCTGGTGCCCGTGCCTCTCTCCCCCCTCTCTGGATCTGCCTGACACTGCTGTCTCTGTCAGTGCAGCCCCTGCTCCAGCCCCAGCCGGGGACCGGCCCTCGCTGGGCTCCTCCATCCCCATCTCCCCGGCAACCGCCCCCTGTGCCCGGTAGAAACGAGCTGCACACACACACACACACACACACACACAAATTAAAAAAAAAAAAAAAAAAAAGCCTGCTGCATTTTCACTCGCCAGGCTCATTTCCCAGGGCGTAAAGGCAATGTGGGTAGGGGACTGCGGAAACGGCGGCAGGGTGGGTGAAATGCCAGCTTGCAAGGTTGTTCACAGTCGGTTTTAGAGAGAAGGAATAACACAATCACAGTCACGAGTTTGTTTAATGAAACTCAGAGGATCAACCCAGTTTTATCTAACATGTCCTCTCCTCACTCCCTTTTGTGGTTCCCATCCTCCCACTACAAGGTTGGGTAGGATCACCTTCAGAGCCTCTGTCTTATGCTATTGAAGTGAGCACTGATGAAAGAAAGTCCTGGTTTCCTCGCTGGATGCAGAAGGTTGCAAAAGCCACCTAACAAAAGCCCAAGGGAAAGACTTAATAATTTTAATTTATAATAGAAAATATGTGCTTTTGTGGGATGTGCTGCAGCATAGTTTGTGGGTCATTAGAATGTTTGTTCTAAAAAGAAACTTGGAGCTCTCCCATGGCTCAGCAGCAGATTTAATGGAGATCACACTTCTTGTCTGTGGCTCATCTCAGAAGGATGGAAATCTCTTACAGACCTTGAAGTAATGCCCAAACCCCCAAGAGAGGCACCTAGGCCTTCTGTATATTTTGGGAAAGGCTGCTGTATTATACAAAAATTAGAAGTTTGTACGCTCATGAGTTGGGGTCTTAGACCATAGACCAAGCTGGACATCTAGGCTGGCTCATTAGGTCATTTAGGGCAAACCAATATTTTGCTCCTCAGCGTGCATCGGTGACGGGCAGGCTGGGAGGATCCTGGGTACATTTGAGAGGAACTCAGGGTGGTGCAGGTGGAGAAGGAACATTTTGAAAACAAAATTTTGTTGAGTATCTCCATTTCTATGTGTCTTCACAGTTTTGTATACAGGTTGCTTGCAGTCTGTGTCAGTGGCTGGAGCCAGCTGCTGGGACAGGACAAGGCTGATAGTAGCCACAGCTGTGTGCTGTGACCCTCATCACCCTTGCTCCCAAAAAAACCCCTGGCTGTAACATAGCCGTACTGCATTGCCCAGACCCAAATTCCTGAGAAAATTGCTAAACTGTGGGAAAGCCAGCAGCACAGCCCCCTGCCTAACAAGAAAAGGTGCAAATGCAGGCAGAGAGAGATTATAGGAACACGATCATCAGTGGCTGAAGGACAGGGTAGAATCAACATCAGTATGGAAAGCTGTGAGACCCTAAAAGAAGAAAGCAGAGAGGCAGCAGAAAACTGCAATGCATCAACACTGAGGGTGTTCATGGGAGCAGCAAAGTTCGGCCCTCCTCCCTCTGCCTGCAGCTGCCCAGCCAGCACACCAGAGTCTGTCTCTGCTCATCAATGCAATGCTTAAACCCCACAGCTCATCAAGGCCAAGCTGCCTTCAGGCTGCAGTCCCCCGGGTTAATGCCAATGTATGCCCGATGAGACTGGTGATCACAGTGTGATCCAGGACTGGACAGAGGGGTGTGGTTACACTGTCAGCAGTGGCCCCACACCATCCTGTCTGCTGGGTGAGCTCTGGTCACCCAACAAGCCCCAGTGGATGAGGTCTGGGCCATGGTCCTGCTGTATTCACAGCCCCCATGTCCTCCCAGGCAGCCCCCCAGGGAAGCAGGGTCACCCCTACAGTGCTGCCACGCTTGCCAGCAGGGCCCAGGGCCAGGGCAGCTGCCCTGTAGTCCCTGCCAGTACTGCTTATCCTGGGCCATCCCTGGCCTCATCCCTGCTGAGTGCATCAACTGCTGGTGCATCCTCCCCACAATGGGCTTCAGCCAATCACAGGATAATTTTTTTCTTTTTTACTGCTGCTACAAGTCATTGTTGCTAGTGAATAATTAAAACTCTGTGACTGTTTAATTTTTTTCTGAGGGCACCTGTGTGCTCATCAGTTCCTCTTTATTACAGAATGTAAGGATTGCTTTCACAAAACAAAAGCTGGAGCAAGGCAATCACTCAGTACTCTCAGAAAGGAAACCCCCCAGCCTCAGCTTAAGGACTCTCACTGCAGCACTTTGTCAGCAAAAATTACAGCAGTAAGAAGCCCCAAATGAGGTTCTAAAGGAAATCCCAGGACCACATGACACCTTTCATGTGCATAGTGACACATAATGAGCACTTGGTTTCCCATAGCACATGATGGATCTGTGTCAGTTTTATTTCCTGGTTCATCTCGTTCACACTAAGGCTGATTGGTATGCCCCCATATAAGCAAATGATAATATTAATAATAATAAATCAAGCATCTATAAAGTCTTCAAGAATATATAATACGTGGGAATATAAATACAGAAGTGCAAAAGAGAGATGAAAAATGGTTTCTCTAATTAGGAAATTACTAGATGACGAGAAGCAAAGAGCAGGTAAGAAGAGGCAAAGGGCAGTTTGCCTACTACAGGGTGAGACTGTTGATGAAAAATTGATCTACTCTAATAAATCCGCTTGCCTTGTCCCAAACGTGGCAAGATGTTGAATGGACGCTGGGCTCCCTGAACCAATGATGGGAAAGCATTTTGATTCCCGTGTGCTCTCCTTGCCAGGCATAAATATTAATAAGGTTCCAGCCTCAATACTGTTGCTGATGCAGCTGTTTCTACGTTCATGTGGAACAAATTCAGTAAATGCAAAAGAGCAAGGCATGAAAGAAAATATTCACTTGCTTGTCTGAGATATTCTTGAAATCTGGTCTTGTTCCTTTCATAAGCAGGATTTTTTTTTTGAGGGGGTGTGTGTGTATGTTCGGGCTGAAATAAACGGGACAAATTTGCACAGTTTGAGGATCTTGTTGCAAATGGCAGTGTCAGAGGGTAGAAACGCTGGCAAGACCCTCATTTGCAGCCATCAGGTTAGAATCTGGAACCGCAGCGCTACAGGAGCCACATGCCCAGCAAATACTCCCTTTTTGTTTAGATTCTCCTTGGTTAAAAAAAAAAAATTCTTTCCACCCCAACAGTCATCCTTGAAACCCCGATAGCACCACTCTGCCCTGCGTCGGTGCTAAGTCTAATTTCTACTGAATCCGTTGCCTCCCTCGAGCAGCTCGGATTTGGTATGTTAGGGAAGCAGGAGCCTTTGTAACCGCTTTGAACAAAGAAATTTTTTTCAAGGTCTTCTGCCACCACCCTGCTCTCTCCTCCCTGCAGTTACATTGCGGCTGGCAGCGAGGCTCGCTGTACGAAAGCGTGTGCTTGTCAACTCGTTAACACTTGCTTTTTCCCTTTGCTAAAGGCACGATCGTGCAAATAAAGCGTGAAGACCTTATCAAGCAGCTGCGTTGGCCTCTCAGGTGCCTCTGATAAACATTTTCAGAAGAGCGGAAAGAAAAGAAATGTGATTTTGAAAGCTGAAAAAAATGGTCCCAGATCACACATACGTATAGTATGCTGGCAAAGAAAATGACTGAGAGATTTCTCTCTCTCGGGCACCAGTTGCCGTCCCGGGCTGGGCTGGAGGGAGATGATCTGGGTGCCAGGAGCTCGCAGCTGAGAAAAGCAGGGTTTGGGGGAGCTGTGCTGTGCTGTCAGTGCAGCAGTACAGCCGTTCTCCTGATGGCAGGATTTACACAAAGGCTTTGATCGTCTGGTTTATTAAAGCTGGAAGCATCCTCACCAAGACAGAACCAAGAGCATAGCTGAAAGCACCATTTCCATCCCTTCCTTCCCTTTGTGCTTTAAGGAACCCCTGCGCTGGAGCTGCAGAGATGAGGAAAAGGCGGCAAAATTGGGGTGTGGTGACGGAGGACCACTGTGCCAGCACTGACATTGTGACTCGGGGACATCTGTATAGGTGATTGATAGACGCTTGCAGGGGAGCAGGGGAGAGCTGAACTGTGCCCGCAGAGTTGCCTGGGTTTTATGGGCTGAGGCCTCACCTTGGCATAGGTAGGTAAGCAAACCATCCAGCACTACCTCTGAGCACACTGCAGCATTTTGCACAATGGCTCAGCGAGGTTCATCATTACAAGGTTTATCTTCTGCTCACAGGAGCAGGTATTTTTTCAATTGATTTGTGTAGAGGCTGGCTCAGATTCTGAATGCGTTAAAAAAATATATCACTTCCAAATGGCACGAATTCCTTTGTCCTGCTCTCTCCTCCCATTTTTCCATTTACGGGTCTTCACAGGATTTAGGGATACTTTTCGCCAATTTGTGTTTGCCTCATGAGAAACATCTAACTTCATGTACACAAATCTTTCAATCCTGAGGAAGGTGACATTCCACCCCAGAACACTGTAATAGCAGCAACTGTGCCTGGCACCAGCTTTTTCAAACACAAAAGCAGAAAAGGGAGATAATTTCTCATGCTTTCTGAGAGGCAGCAGAGAAAGATATTTTTCAGAATAGAAGAGTGGGACACAGACTTTTTGAAGATGCAGTTTCAGCCTCTTGGGATCATACTTTGAAAATGCAGTAAAGGGACTGAAAACATTTTCCCAGGGTGATGTGTACTGACAGCTAAGCCATTCTGTCTGTTCTGTTGTCATGTAAATAGGGAACACTCCCATCTTTGGCTACTAGTGTGAATTATTGTTTTACGTGTTTTTTAACTCAGGAATTTGGAAACAGATAATTGAAGTGATCTGTTATATCCAGTGTAACCACCAATAACATCAGATATACTGACGAGATGTCAAACAGTAGCTGTTTGACATACTTTTGCTAGGAAATAAAATACACACCAGATCTAAATCATAAAATTTCAAGAATTGTACTAGGAACTTGGAGGTCCTAGGCAAAGCAAATATATCCTTATGGATCAGGTGACATTTGCTGCTCTCTAGTAATGTACAAACTATTGTTTGAGATATTTACTCCTTCTGCTAAACCACTGTGTTCAATGGTGCAGGAAGGAAAAACTAAGAGAAAAAACTGGATTGAGCTGAGGAACTTCTGAGTGAAGACTGAGAGGCTGCCAAGGGACAACACCAGGCCTGTTAGCTTCCTGCCTTGCCCAGGGAAGAGGATGGAAAATAATCAAAGCTGGTTTTGTACAGCTAGTTTTGCTTGCTTGCAAATGGAAAAATGAAAAGGCCATGGCATCACTTTAATAAAAAGAAGTGGCTGTTTGGAGAGCCAGACTGAGAGGCAGGTCCTCGCTGGCATGCTGGAGAATGGGATAACCTGTATGTGGGCACATCCAGTTGAACCTGCAGGTTCAGGGTCTTGTGACAGAGACTAATAAGTCCAAGGCTCAGTATAAAGAGCAAAAAGAAGATTCATGGAAATCCTGGCATCAGCAGAAGGAAAGTACCCAGAGGGGTGGGGAAGAGACCAGAAGTGCAGCAAGTTGCATAACCATGGCAACAGCAAACTATCTGTCAAAAAAAGGAATTTCATTCCACTCCCAAAGCAGCCTGAATCTCGGTCAAACCTTTGTTTTTGTGGCTGCCAGTGCTGCATGTTGAATCAGTAATTTCCATGACTATGAACGTGCCTCTCTGCAGCCTGAGCAGACAAGTGAGCCCTTGAGTCTGCAGCAGACTGACATTCCCTCTGGTTCAAGGACATCACATACCCTCTGCCCTGGCCTTGCACTGGTATAGATGACCCAGGGACAGAAAAATACCAGGATCCACCAGGTGTGTTGTATGTCACATAAGATCTAGGAATTTAATTGAGAAAGGAAAACATTTTTCAGTACTATCTCATGGGTTTTTTTCCTTCTCTTCTCAGTTCCATCAGCCTTTCACACCTATGCCCTTCCCTGTTACGTCACAGGTGTGTAATAACCCATTGCTCCTGCAGATCTCACTACAGCTGCTGACATCTATATAGGGGAGTTGGTGTTGGTAAGATGCTTTGGGATTCTCCACCATGAAGTGGTCTATCTGCATACAAAATATGATTTCCAGTTGACTGCATAAACCTCTTGTCCCCAAGGGGAGCAATGAGTCACTCTGTGTTAGTGCCTCCCGTCCAGCAGCTACAAAACCACACATCTCAAATGCTCCAGCAGATCTAAGGCAAGGTCCTCCAATGACTTATATGACAAGGAGAGGAAACTGATTTGATAACAGCAGAAATTTAGTCTGGTCTCACAAAGGTCTTTACAAGCTGTGTGTCACACAGAGTTTTGTTCAGCTGCAGGGAGATAGGCAACAGTGGTTGTACTCTTCTAGTCTGCAGAGGAGTGAAATAGAGCAGGGTAGAAGGGATTTGCAGGAGGCCACTGGGTCATTGGGCACAAAACCTAACAGACACAATTTCTAATCAAACACACTGGGCAGAGGATCACAGCTGACAGAATTGCTGTGCCACCTGCATTCCAGGCTTCATCCCACATGTGTATGGAAATCCTCACAGCTGAGGTTACAAACTCAGGGAGGAAAATAAAATCTGTTATCTTAAGTCTTTTGGGAATCAGGAACTTAATTTCCTTGTAGCAATGCCTGCCTAGGTACCAACATGTATGATGAGGAGGTGTTGTAGCAGTTCTGCTAACACTGTCATAGCAGCTACTGCAGATGTGGAATTGCTTGTACCTCTATATTTTGCATCTGCTTACTAGTGTTTTTCAGAGAGAGCTGGCTTTGACAGTGCTTTGGATTGCAGGATTCATAGTGTGAACTTGGTGCAGTCCCCTTCCTCCATTGTCTGCAACTTTTTCAGAAGTTCCAGCCTGGATTCTCTTTCCATCTCTTTTTCTGAGACTACAACTCAGACTGATCAACACTTGACAAAGTCTTTTGAGTCCTCAGGTTATCCCTATGGCCATAGTTAGCTGATTCAGGAGCAACTTCCTATCACAAATAACAAACAACCCATGCCAGGATCACAGAAAAAGGTTTTGACCAGTTTGGTTCCCCACACTGACTCATCATCATGTTAGATAAGTACAAAAAAGAAGGACTGGGCCAGCCCCACCTTAAACTGGTTTAGATGGCCACAGCCTCACAACCATGGTAACAGTAAAGTGTAAGCAGAGACATTTCTCCCTTTCTTGCTTGCCTGATTCTGCCCTCCATGATAACAGCACAAGTTTTTGAGCAGTGGCACAACAATTTACGTCAGAGGATGGATCCAGCTGAGAAAAACCATTCAATGATGGGGAAAAAAAAAAACCTCAAAAGAGGCTGTGCTGTTTTTTCCAGCTCCTCAGGTGCCTTGATGTAGAGGGAGAGAAAAGAATCCCCTCAGCCATCAGTGCCACTGATGGAAGTCTACATACAATGAGCATCCAAGCCTCAAAGTAGATCCCTGGGACTGCAGCACAACTACTGCAGGAATAGCCTGGTGTCATGGAGCCTTAGCAGAGCAGCTGGAAGGTTTTGCTTGACTTTATCAAGAGTCATTTACTCCTCTGCAGAAGGATGGCAAATCAAGAAAGCTAGAACATCCTAGGCATCAACAGAAGGTTCACTGACACACATTAATGGTTACCTGCCTTCTTGCATGTCAAATTCACTCTTTATTCATGCAGGAGCCAAAGCACAGAATACATTTTGGAATCAGAAAAAAATGCTGCTCTCAGTGATATCCCAGTTCATAACTGTGCTTTATGGGTCTTGACTCCTCAGTTACCAGGAAGAAGATTTACTTCTTGCTTAAAATGGAGATGATGATCAGTAAAAATCAAGGTTTAGGATCTAGTGACTCTTATGGGCAACCTAACTTTTGGTGAAGAACAAGGTAGATAGAAGTATATACCTTTAAATCACCTCTCCCTGATCTCACCTGAGCAGGAATACATACACATCCATATAAACATGCAGTGCTTTTGCCAAGGTGTGTTTGCTTTGTCTTTATTTTTCTCTCCAGTGTATTACTACACCTGAGGCTCATTGCAGCCTCATACCCGACAAACAAAGCAGACTTATGGGTGCTGCTTTCAAGGCCACAGGGAAAAAAAAATAGCATTTAAAAAGAAATGCAAGAGGGTCCATACACATATAGAGTGCTTTCCCTTCTCATTTTGTAGGGATTCTCATGACCTTGCAGTGCTGTAATAAAGAAATTAATTTCACACTTGATGTTCTGGTTCTGCACAGCTCTACTCACACACCTGCACTGCAAATAAAAATGCTTAACCAGCATTTTAGTCACTAGATGAATGTTTTTCCTTTTCTGAGCTTCAACAAGGATTTAGCATGATTTACAGAGAGCAGCTGCATTTCACAGAAAAGCATTGAATACACAGAACTGCTAATGTGCAGAGGAGCCCTGTGACTTACTTTTAGAGTTCTGCAGGGTTTAGGATAAGGGAAGCTACAACCACTTTGGAGAAGACTCCTGGTGAGAATAGGAACAGATCACAGCATGATGAAATAGGGGCAGTTCCTTGTAGGGAGAAGCAAGTCAGGAGACAGCCTCAGAAGCAACACCAGACATTTGCACCTGATGTGAAGACCAGTGAAGAAAACTCTTACTTCAGTCCAGCAGATGACTTTAACAAAGGTTCAGCACACAAACTTCTACTTTGTGGGAAGACACACTGAGCTGGAACTGTTAGAACAGATCCTCCACTAGGACTCCATTGCAGAAGCCAAGCCTGACCCAGCATAGCAAATAAACTGACTCTGAATACTTAGAGGAGGATCTGCCTGCATGAATAAATCTGTCTGCAAAGCTGTGCAATGCCTTACCTTTCACCCTCACCTCCTTTCAAGTCAATGGAAACCAGACAGGAGGGCTTCCTTCTCTCTCAAAAGGGAGACCTAAAGCAGCTCGGGTGAACTGTGCTCTAATATTTCTTCTCTCCACTGATCAAGCAAGCCTGGGGCAAATTCCTCCATCACCTGCAGGTGTCTAACCACAGGAATCTCATCACCACCACCTGTGTAGCTCCCAGCAGACATTTTATCCTGTTATTAGAATTTTATTCCTGCAATGCTCCTGGCTCCTGGCTGTTTTAGCTGGCATGTCTGCTTACCCAGCTGCAGAGCGAACCTGCAGCTGCAATAAGCAGAGTTCATGCAGGCAACACTCTCTCCCTTCCAAGGTGGCTTTTGTCACCTATTTGCCTGTCTGTTTTCACAGCTGTCACAGAAGAAGTGTTAGTTTGCAACAGGCTGTGGGAACAGGTTTTTGAGCCCCAACACAAGATTCAGCTTCTGCAGTACTTCACCTTGTGGGAGGCCAACCCATGTGGAGGGAAAGAGTTGGGACCGGCTGTAGAGTGGGGGGCATGGGAGGACTAGCAGAAGCCTGATGCTGTTTCAGCAGTGAGGCAGAGGACAGACATAGTGGGGGGCTGACACCATACATCCCATAATGCTTTGTACAAGAAGCAAGTGACAAATGTAGGGCAGGGCATGCGACCCCCCCCCCCCCCCCCAAAGCTGATCCTGTGCCATGGGATGTCGGGGTATGGCAGCTGAGCCGGGCTTAGCTGCCTCCCGGGATTTAGTGTCAGTGTGGCAGCATGGGCAGAAATTAGCACAGGGCTGAGGATTTTCTTTTGGCAGATGCCAGAAGAACTGGAGCAGCTCAGGGAAGAAAAGTGATGAAGGGTTCCTTTCCCTCCACCCATTTCTTCAATGGGAAAATTAAATCTAACAATTTAGAAATAAAAATTTTTATTTCCAGCAGTATGTAGGAAACCGGAGGCAGAGGAAATGCTGATTAAAAAGCCATTCTGTACCCTTAACGTCCTTGTTCTTTGTGCAACGATTATTGCCCTGCCGGTGGCGTGAAAATACACGTTTCCAATTGTAAAGGGCCCACGGCCATCAGGGAGCCGACAATATTCTTATCAGCAACAGACGGTACAGTTACTGAAAATCCTCTCCAGTAATGACCGACTTTGGTGTGCTCCGGCTGAAAGAGTGACGAACACAAAATTCACACCCAAAGTAGGGCTTTTAATTATTCACGGCTCCATATTCTCCAGAGCTATGCAAACCCGAATCACTCGCTTTGTAGATCCCCAGTGCCGAAAACCTCCGCAGCTGAATGAAGGCAAGGTCGCCGTGACCTTCCTCCCCCTTCCCGAGGCTGCTCAGCACCACGCTATCCCTTTGCCTTTCGTCGGAACCCCCGGGGCTCCTCTCGGGTGACTCCCCGGAGCCATGGATGTGCCGGCGCACGCAGGGGTCACCTGCCACCTAGCGGGGCTTGCCCATCCCTGCGGCCGCCTCCGCGTTATCCCTCTCCCGGGTGGAGCGCGGCGAAGCCCGGGGAGGTGTGGGCCGCGGGAAGCCGCGCACGGAGCGGGCGCTCACCGGGGCCGCGGGTGTGTTCCTACACTGGGGGTGTGCACCGGCGGGGTGCCTGCGCACCGGGAGGGGGCTGTGTCTTTTGGGATGGGAGGGGAATGGTCGGGAACGGAGGTGGTGCGCACCGACCGGGGGGAGTGCAAGTTCAGGGGGTAGGGGGCACGGAGGGGGCGCGCTCCCGGGGGGCTGTACCCAGGGTTGGGTGTTCGTGCCTGCGGGGTCTGTACACGGACGGAGCGGGGGCCCGGGGAGGGACGTGCACGGAGCGGAGTGCGGGCACCGGTGTGAGTGAGTGTGCGGGTATTCCCCGGGGGAGCGGGCAGCGTGCATCCCCCGGGAGCCGGGAGGGGCGGGCGGCCGCGCAGGGCCGGTGCCGGGGGCGGTGCCTCCCGGCGGGGCGGGCACGGCGGAGCGGAGCAGCGCCGCCTCCCCGGGGCAGCGGGGCGGGCCGGGCTCAGCCTCCCGCTCGGGCCTTGCGCGCTCGGGCCTGGCCGCGCCGGGAGAAGCGGCGATGGAGGCGGCGGGCGGCGGCGGAGCGGCGGGCGGCATCGCCCTGCACGACTTCAGCGGGCAGCTGGGCGAGCAGCGGGTGCACTTCCACGCCATGCGGCTGCGGGACTCGCTCTTCCTCTGGGTGGGCGCCGCGCCCGCCCTCGCCAGCCTGGCCGTCGCCATGTGCAGCCCCCGTGTGAGTGTCGCTGCCGGGTCCCGCCGCTCCCCGGAGCCCCGCGGCGCTGGGGGCGGCCCCGCCGCCTCTGCCCCGCGCTGCCGGGACTAAGCCGTGCCCTGTGCTGTGCTCCGCTTGCAGGACAGCATCCCGGTGGCCGCCTCGCTGCTGGGGGACCCCTCGGACACCGCCTCCTCCTGCCTGGCGCAGCGCTTGGGTAGGTGCGGGTCGCGCTGCGGGCGGGCGGGGCTGCGGGAGCCGCCTCCCGCCGGGAACGCGCGGGTCGGGACCGGGCCGTGCCTCCCTGGTGGCCCGGAGCCGCCAGCCCGGGCCGGGCGGGTGCAGAGGGATGCGGTGCGCGCTGCCCCGGCCGCAGAGCCTGCGCTGCTGCAAGTTGCGGCAGCTTCCATGCAATGCACCGATCCGCTTTTATTTTCCCATTCTGTGGGAGTCTGTGGCACCTGAGTCAGCGGCCTTGGGCACGCTGTGCCCTATCGGAAGTGAATTATTTGGTTATCTTCAAGTGACCTCCTCTTTGTAAACCTGTGACATTGCTGTGCTGGTGGGCGAGGTGGCCGTCATGCCAGGCACGTGCATTTTACCTGAAGATGAAGGCAACCCTCATCACATCTCGCACCTTTTAGCCCCCACATTCCAGGAAGCTGTGGCCTGGGAAGCCCAGGGTTGTCTCGCAGATGCTTGGGCTTGATCTGACTGTTCCTTTTTCCATCACGTGCAGTGTGCTACAGCTACTGCAAAAGCTGAAATCCTGAATCTTAATGACAGCTTGCAAACTCCCATGTCCCTATTAAAAAGATCACAAATACACGGCCTAGTGCATCCTAGCACCTTCACAACTCTGACAGCTGTGTCATGCTGGTTACTCATCATCACCCACCAGTGGCTCATACAGCTCCAACTGGTAAACTGCTGATGTGCTTGTTACCAAGTTTTAAAAGCAACATGCTGAGCTGCTCAGTCTCACCTTACTTCCTCTGTTTCAGATGGAAAGGCCACAGAATTATTAATGATCTGTGTGCTGATCTCTGTTTCAGACAGTATGTCTTGAGTTTGTATTGTCAGGCACTTCCATGAGTCTACATCACCTGCTTCTCCTTCATGGCCACATATAAAAAAGGGTTGCTCACAAGACTAATCTTTGAAAAATGGTATTAGCATCTTTTCTTCACAATAACTTGTATTTTAATATACACTGTTTTAGTCAACTCTGGTGACTCAATTTTCTGTACACACTGAGTTCAATCCTTTCTACTTTAAGTAATAATTTTATGAGGTACTGTATAACACAACTTCTTTGCGTGAAACTACTGCCTTATCCTTAGGAAGTCAGTCAAAATATAGCCAGAGAGGATTTTCTTTGGATAAAATGTAATAGTTTATTCCACTATTCCATTTTATTCCAAATGGAAATTTGGTCTCCTTGTCATTAATTTTTTCTGAATCTTGCTCTAATCTTCTGTGTAGCATTGCAGCCCAGCTGACAGTTCTAAGTTATCTTAGTGATTGACATACTCTTTTTTTTTTTTTTTTTTTTTTTTGTACATGTGTTTACTGTCTCTCTTAAAAGATTTATCACATGTTTCATAGCTGAAGTTCATAATAACTTGCCATTTCTTCTATTAGCTCTTTCAGTGTTCTGGACAGAAGCTATCTGAGTGGCCTGACTTTTCTCCTAGTGAGTTGTCTCAGTTTTGCTGCTTTTTTTTCTTATCTTTATTTTTTCCCTTAAGGTGCTTTTATTATTTGCACCACTTATTTCCCATACTTTGTTACTGGGAACTGATACTGTTGCATGGTATTTGTCTGTAGGTTACTTTTTATCCTTGGACTATAATGCACCTTCCTATTTTCTTTTGCTTTGTGAACTTCAGGTGTCTTTTGTTATTTATTCTTAAATTTCTGAGCCAGTTGTGGCCCAGCTAGGCTTTTGGTCCATGTTCCTCTGTATCCATGTCATCCATCCACTGTGTTGCAGTTTCCTTGCCAGTCAGCTCCTTTCATATTATTTTTATATACTATTCTTGCTTGTGTGATCCTGGCTAAAGTATATTATTTTGGATAGACCTTTTTCACCTTTAGTTTGAAGTGGAAAGTAAATAATACACTTATGGCTTTGAATAATTATGTGCTTACTCTTTACCTTAGCTTCTGGGAAAAGAAATACATCTTTTTCAATCTCACACCAAAATCTTTAGGCTGGCTTTTGACAGCCCAGCAATTTAGGTCAACTCATGGTTACTTCGTCCAAATTTATTTATTTATTTATACATCTATTAAAAAAAAATATTTTTACTAAGACCTGTGGATGTGCAAGATTATCAACAAGGATCCCTTATCTTTGTTTCGCAAAGTGCTTGGTAAGGAACTCTGTGCTCCACCTCAGCTAGGAATACCCAGCTTTGCTGTTAATGGTGTTTAGTTTTTCTCTGGGAATTTAAATTCTTGTTACTCCCACACAATCTGTAATAGCAGAGATGCTATTCACAGTCAAGTATTGACTTGTAGTTGTACTTCCAAAGTAGCCCTTTTAACCATCCTGACATGTGGTAACCTTCAGGCAGGCAGTTTTTCATGCCTCTCTTGCCCCCACCATGCTTGTCACCCTTTTTTCTGTGCAGTTTATTGTCTCCACAGGCACTAGCAGGAGTAGCATGCAGTGCCTTTTGCACATAACTATTTCTATTTCTTAAACTTGCCAGTCACATTCCATCATCTGCCATGTGCTCCTGCAATGTCAGGTTTCCAGCCCTGGAGCAGGAGTTTCAGTGCTGCTGTGCATCACAGTGCACACATTCTCCTTTTGTTTTCTGGATAATTTGGCAGGGGTCCTAGCCACAACAGCTGCATTTTGTGTATTTGCTCTATCTCCTTCCTTATTTCTGATGTTTCTTCTTGTTGCTGAAGACACATATACTTCATTCTCATTCCTCTTTCTACATATATCTATCTATATCTGCTTTTATGAGCTGCAGTTTCCTACTACCCTGCCTGATCACTTTGGCACAAGATGTGTCTCACTAGTCAATGAACCCGAATTCTAAGAATGTTTCCTGTAGGATACTGGAGGCCAATTCTATAGAAAGTCCGTGTCCATTAGTGCCTCCCTCACGTGCATATCCTGAAATCACAGTGCTTTGGGCTGCAGTACTGATTAGGGCCATGTCTTCAGTCTTCCTTCTGTAGGGACTGGCAGACTCTTGGTGAAGATAATCTCAACCTTTTCTTTTGAGTATTTCTCAGCTGGGCGCTGGTCACTTTCATCACCTCTTTTCCAGCATAAATACAGACACATGTCTAACATTTATCCCACCTCTTCTGCTCCTGCTGGGCTTCTTTGGTTTGGGCCTTTGCTCTGTACATGATGTAGGAGCAGATCTGTGCTGCTGTATTTTCTGCTGGTACTCAGTGCATCCCGGATAATGGCTGTCAAGGCTGTTTTTCCTCCACTTTGAAGAGACAGTGGAATAGGGGTTATTAACCAGGCTGCAGGAAGCAGACCTGCTGGAGGGCTTTTTAGGTAAGCCTTGTACTTTGCAGTTTTCTGCTTCACTCTGAAGCTGCAGATGGTCTTCCACAGAGGCGTAAGATCTGCCCTCTTTTGTCCTTTCCGCAGGAGTGCACATGTCCAACTGAATCCTTAGGAAGTAGGGACAGAAAAGGTGCCCCTGCCCCTCAGAGCCCTGGGAGTGGAGGTTCTTGGCACAGGAAACCCAGAGGGACTCCCAGATTCACACTGTTCCTGGGAACTGGAGCAGCATCCCAGAGACTCTATAGGCAAACATAATTAAGAACTTGAGTTTGACACTGCAGTGCACTACATAGTTTTGTTAGCTAGGATGATGGCATTAATTAGTTCAGAATTGGCATTGCATTCATTTAGGGCATGATGATGAAGCAGTAGTGCTTACAAAACATGCTGCTTTATACCACAAAAATCTAGTGCCAGGTGTTAATTTTTGCAATCAGAGCAGCACGCTGCATTGTATCAGCATTTTGTAGTGCCAAGACATAAAAGGCAAATGAATCCTTGCATTTCAGAAGCAGCTTTATTTACTGAGTCAGGAAGCTGGTAACCTGTTAGAATAGAAAATAATAAAAAAATTATTTGCATAATGAAAATGCCTTAAAGGAATTGTTCAACTACATTTTATACATACATATATATGGGTTTCTGTATTTAACTATTTAGTTTCCTGTTTAGAAAGGATTAAAATTTTAGAAGTCTGAGTGTCTCTGTTTTGAAGTGTTAAAAATTCAGATGACATTTTTGAATATTCAGCAGAACAGTCTGATTTGTGTCTGGGATCATTAGCTCCCAGCTCATTCCTGGACAAGAATATCTTGTGACCCAAATACTATTTTATGTCTTCTATTTTACACAACTCAATTTAAATTTAGTGGCTACTTTTCCTGTATGGTGCTTACATTTTTCACAAAGTTTAACTTCAGTAATATATAAGGAGAGCCACAAATTTGCTATATTACCATGGTAAACTCTAAGTAGGATGGCATTTTGTTTATAAAACACTTCTTAGTGTTATCTTTTCTACTCTGATAATTATGTCTTCTTGTCCTACTGAACAGCTTTTTGGTCATTGTTAATTAGCTCTGTCATGGAAGGCAGCTCATAATTTTGTAGCACCTCTCTCTAGGTATTTGTCATTACAGTAGCCTGGAACTTGTGCTTGGCTTCATCATGTTCAGTAAAGGCTCTCCAGCTCATCCTTGGAGCATTCATGGACTCCATTTGAAAAAAGGTTAATGGAGACAAAATTGATAGCAAGCTTAGACAGAACTGGTGCATAGCTTTTTGGGGTCTTTTAAGGCTTGTGAACCTTTTAAGGTTCATAAAAATAATTAATTTGGGCCCAATTACTTTCTTAAGCACTTTCCCTCTAATGTTCTACACAGCACAGATTTACAAACTCTGAATTTCAGTGCTAAGAGTCCAGTACAATCTATGGTGTCACTTACAATGTAAGATATTTAAGAAGTGTCCAAAAATGCACTACAAGCTCTGCAAGGCTCTCCAGTGACTAGTGCTGTCTTGTATCAGATCAACAACTAGTTGACAGTCACCAGTCTTATATTGTTCACTTTTGTGATGTGCAAAATATTGCCCAACTCCCCAGTGGTCAAGGACTTGTTCTGCTTTTCATTTTTAACTGCACTGAGCACAGCAGGAGTGGAGAACATCTTAGAAATCTGCATGATGTGGTTTTTTAAGAGGCTTGCTCAAATACCATAATCACTTTAATATAAGAATAAACTCTGGCTGACTACTCTGTTTTGTGTTTTAGCCAGCAAGACCAAAAAGCAGATATTTGTCAGCTACAATCTTCAAAACACAGACAGCAATTTCACCTTACTCATAGAAAACAGGATCAAGGAAGAAATGACAGCTTTTCCAGACAAGTTCTGATTGTGCATCATTGTAAAAGAAGATGAAGGTTTTGTTTCAGAAAAACTTATTGCAATTTTCACACTGACATTGTTAGTATATTTCTTTTGTATTATTTTGGTTGAATTTGCAGTTGTTATTAAATACAGATACACTTGACTTGGATTTTCTTTTTTTCAAATAGAATTTGAATTCTAAAAGCAAAAATTGTTTTTGCTACCCTGCCAAGTAGGATAGCAAATGGATGCTGCAGTGGATGAACATGATTGAAAAAGTGCATATGGTGTGTGGCCTCTACACATTACTAGCATCTGATGGCAAATCAGTTCCAAATGCTATCTGTAAAATTAATCTACTGAACATAGTATAGCAGCTTTTAGTGTTCAAATAAAGAAACTCCACATTTTTCTATGTTAAAGCTGTGACATAGTCTTACTTTTGTCCTTTTAGTCCCTCTTTGTTGTAGTACTGATGCTAAATAATGGATTTCCTACTATCCCTCGGGCACTTAGAACACGAGAAGGATTTCACAAAGGGTCATTTATGCATCCCTGAGGACTAGATAGAAAGAAAAAGCACAAGCCAAGTTCTGAGCAATAAGTCAGGCTGCTAGAAGAGCATCACTTGTAAAATTAGCATGTACATAAAATCAGAGAGGTCTACTACCATGACCACCAGTGAAAAGCATCCTGCTGCTGCATCTCTGGGCTTGCTTTCAGGCAGGATGGGTATCTTTTCAAAGGCAGATCCATTGGCTGTTTTGTTTAATGAGATGGCAGCCAGAAGTTAACTATACAGGTTTTCCAGGTTTTGGTGTTTGTTTTTTTTTTTTTTTCTTTCATTCCGAGTTGAGCCCTGATTCAAGCTCAAGCATCGGTTTCTGATACAAACCAAAGCTAGACTACTGGTGCTGCTTCTAGAGAACTGTCCTAAGCACCTGATGAATTTAGCTTGCTGTGGTGCAATAATCAGCAATTAAAACCTGTAACTGAGAGGCTGCTGGTGTGGAAGGCACACCTGCTGAGTCTCTTGTCCAAAAGGGTTTGACACCCAGTGGCTTCAATGTCTCAGATTTGGTGTGGGTGCAGAGGGCCCCTCCTTACCTGGTGGGAACAGCTGCCTGTCCTTGGCTGCAGTTCAGGATCAGAATAGCAAAAAGCAACTGCTGAAGGGTATTTTCTTTTTAATTTACACCACCCAGGAAACAGAGTCAACTATGCCTCTGTAATTGACTGTAAAGGATAATTACTTGCAAATCAATATGCTGTTTTAATTAGCCTGGTTTACAAACAGTTCATTCTGTTTCTAGAGCAGGGTAGGGCTATCTGCTGAGGCATCAGCTGCTGCTGGGTGTTTGAGAAGTCACTGCAAGGGAGCCAGATGAGGGAGAGCAAACTGATGGGACAACGTCATTTTATTCTGTACATTTACATACAAAGTTCTTCTCAGTAGGTACAACAGATGTAACATCATGCAGACATTTAGCTTGTAAGACTGTTTTCAGTACTTGATTTAAGCTTGTGCTATGAGGAAGCACCACCAGACTATTCATGATCAAAACATACAGTAACACGATTCTTTAAAACTTCATCAGAAACTGAAATGGGGAGGGAGATCTCACCCACTAGACAAAACACACCATACTCCTTTCCCAAAAATTTTACACAATACATTTAAAATGAGGTTTGTAATTCCATTTTTTTCTTAAAAAATAAAAAAAAAGTTACAGTAGGGGAGATCACCCCCCACTCAATAGTGTTGTCTTATGTGCCAGCTACAGGCGCAACTTGACTTGACATTCACAGAGTTCAGTTAATGGCACTTCTGCTTCCAATTTGGTGACCAGTAAAGTGTTTGTCTCCAGGAAGTGGCAACAGTTAAGTAAAATACTTCCACTAAAAAGGACAACAACAAAAAAAGCCTGCTCAGTGAAACCCAAAAGTAAATCACGCAACCCCCTTTCAGAGTGGCCACAAAACACTTGCAAACATGTGCTATCCATTTGCAGTGTGTCCAGCAACAAAAGCCGTACTGAAACCTTACAAGGGGCACAAAGCCCCCAGGATCAAGCATAATGTCACTTCACATTTTTGTTTGAACTTACAAAGATGGAGAAAGCCCTTAAATGGTAAACCCAAAGAAAAATCTACTGATGGGCTTAGAGGTTACTGAAGGTTCACAGAAAAAGGCCAATAATGGACAAGACAGCATGGACTGCTTCCCCTGTTGTGGTGGCCAGAAAAGCCGCCTGAGAAAAGCCTTTCTTGGTGATGGCTGCAGAGGAGACTTGGCCAAGGAGCCAATGGTACAGCAGGCTGGGACCCCAGCAGAGAGTCCTGTCCTGCTGCAGAACTAGACAAGGCAGGGCAAGCATCCCCATGCTTCCTTTCTGCCCTGCTGCATCACCTGGTACCTGGCTCCTCCACACAAGATAGGTTTAGTGAAAGCTTTCCAACTCCATGAGCATGTGTGGAAGAACATAGTCATCACAGAAGTGTTCATGTTTTCAGGAAAAGGAGTAAAACTAGAACTGCCAAAGCAGAAGTTAGTTTTTACTTTATTGTGGTAGAGGCAGAGGGCCAGACTGACTAGAGAAGCTGGGGCTCCCTTCATTGCAGATCAGTACCGACTACCTGATTTCAAGCAAAAAAGCAGCAAATCAACTTCATAAGATCTTTTTCTTAACAAAAAAAAAAGCAAAAAAATTGCTGCATGTTCCTGTTACCTAATGTATTTACTATCTAAATGCTGATATGTTTAAACAAGTATTCTTTCCCCTGTGCCTGTCTGTCATCGGAGAGCAGCCACCAGAATAGGAAACGATAAAGCGCTGTGGACAACAGCGGTGAGCTCACCAGGACCACTGACAGTGCTGGAAGCAGCCGGGTTTACAGGCCTGTGGATGGTCTGCAAGAGGTGTACCGCTTGAGCTTGAGCACACGGGCCACGAGGAAGACCATGAAGGAAGGAGCCACTGGCTCCACAGCACGATGGATGGCAGGGTGCTGCTTTCTGCCTCTGCGCTTGCACCTTCTCCTCTCTCAGACCCTTTTTCTCTTCCCTGAAGCCTTGCTTTGCTTCTTCAGCTTTTTGTTGTGAACCCATTTCTTTCGTCCCCGAACGTGTGTGGCTTGCAACAAGCATCTCACATTGAAGGCAAAAGGTATTGCACAAATTTGGTGTGTGAATACTGCACGAGTGGGGGAGGGCTGGGTTCTTTTCTCAGGTGAACACAGACTGCAAAGTTCTCGGCACAGAACAAAAAGAAGCAGCCGCACTCAAGCCTAAAAATAAAACTTGAGTGTAAGGAAGATCAGGCTCTTGCTGTCACAGCAAGTTTAGCAAAGGTGAAAAAAACCAGTATTGTAACTCTGGGCAAAACTACCATCAACTGGTCCAGTGTTTCTTACCAGGCTCAAGAAGAACCCAAATGTCCACATAATCCTCTGTAAAAATTAGCAGCTTTAGGACAACATTGTTACTCTGAACACAACCACCTCTGTTGCTTCTGCAGGTCTGCCTGTCCCCTTGCATCCGTCAGCATCTGAGGCTGTGCTACTTTACTGCATGGTTTGCCGGGGAGCATGGATCTCTGATTTATTTGGAACTGTAAGAGGACATTGGCAGCCTAATGGAGGATGGAAGTTGTTAGGTACAGTAGTTAATCGACAATATATACAGCAAGGGAGGAAGGGGGAGGGAAGGTAGAGGAGGAGAGTGCAAATGAGCACTTCCCCTGCATATGAACGCAAGATGTACATCAAACAAAGTGGCAATCATACAGACACTCAGTACAACATTGACATCCTGCTGCTGTGCTTGAACGTCTGCACTACCGAGCAATCACAAATGGATGGCCTGAGTGGGAAAGGAGAAGAGGGAGAGAGAGAAGGGAGAGTTAACTGCAATGCAAGAAAGCTGTTCAAAGTCCTTGCATTGAACTAGATCCTCACGTTTGAGTGAGAACCAAAAGCCAATGGCCAAAGGAAATAGTTTGGGGGCTGGAGGAGAGAAGTCAAGTGGCCACTATCAAAGTGCCATCTGCACAGCAGGAGGTAAACTGGATGTTCACTTTGTGTATTTTAAGTAAACTTTTTTTCCTGAACTAAAATCTTACAAGAACAGTTGGGAAAGTGGGGAAATAAGGGTGAGTTCATTATATATTCTTGGGTCAGAACCAGAACACATTAAGAGCCCAGGATGTAAGAGCCCAAGCCAGTAAGTCATTATTCACAGGTTATCAATTAATTTCTTTCCAACAGTCATTTAAGCAGTTTTCCCACTTAAATTGAAAACCCAAACCCTGATTCTAAAAACACTTAAGACAATAAATACCAGGACACTCATTTCCCAAGAGCAGAAATTCCAGCTATGCTGCCTCTTGGAATAAAGGTATAGATCATTGCCCACGCTCCTTATTATTTATCACCGCTGGTCTATGCATTTTTCTTGGACCAGTCAGAGATCCTGGACCTCCTGATAATTTTAGCCATTCTAGACAAAACTCATTTTTGCATCATCTACATTATAATTAAGGACCAGTGGCAACCACCTAAAATAGATAAAAATATTCTTAAAATGCAGAAAGCTGATTCTTATTGAAAAACCAGCTTCTTGGGGTAGGGTTTTCTCCAATGCATTCAGTGAAAACAAGAAAGGACTAATTTAGAAAGTAACTTAAGTGCACATGGGCTATAAAGACAAATATAAGCTGCCTAACATGCAGTCAGAGTTTGAGTCACAACAGGTTTTGCTTTGCTTTTTCTTTTTTTTTTTTCCTTTTTTTTAGTGTATACAAACACAGCAGGCAATCTGGGCACTTGGACTTTCTAGACAGGCAGAAGAATGTTGCACAAATCTAAGTTTAAGTCAATTCAACCAGTGAATCCCTCTTTCCTTTAAAGAAACACAAAAACAAAACAGAAAACAACACTCCCCCTCCCCCCATGGTTTCTTTCTTGGAATGGCTGCACCTCTTAAAAGATGGCTTCATTTTTGTGATCTATGAAAGGAAAAGGAAATAAAGTGCTTCTTGAGAATAAATCAAAATAAATATACATATTTAATGGCAGGAAAAAAAGAGTTCTGAAGGGCTACTGCCAGCCAGGTCTTTTCTCAAATGAGTCTTTTCCCCCAAAACTTTTCAAGAGTAATCTGCACAACTGTTGAAGATGCCAAAATTTGCTTTAGTAGCAGAGTTGAATTCCTCTAAGTTTGTGTCTTCTCCATCACTGGTTTGTAAAATCTGTGCAAAACACCTTTGCCCAAAGTGCAACTCCTCCCGCACAACAGCATCAAATAAAATACAAAAGGAAGAGAAGAAATATAAGAAGGGGAAATAAAATAATTAAAAAAGAAAAAAGGGAGAAGGAAAAAAATCCACCCAGTTACATCGACTTCATCCCGTTGGCAGTGGTGTTCTCCGAGATGCCATCACTCACAGCTGCTGAGTCGTGGAGGCCAGAGTAATCCTTGAGTTCAGAGTTTGTCAGGAGCAGGGGCTGCTCCCCCTTCTTGTGCGGCAGGAGGGGCTGCCGGGTGTAATGTTCCCCGTCCGGGATGTTCTCAGGCAGGTTCTGGTTCTTGCTCTCGGGCAGCAGCAGGATGCAGATGATGCAGATGAGTGTGCAGCAGGCGAAGATGACATGGTGGAGGAAGTAACCTTTCTGGTTGTGCAGCTCCATGATGGGGGCGGTCAGGCGGCCGAAGCCCGCGCTGGCCAGCACCAGCCCCAGCCCGCCTCCCCTGCAAACACAAGCAGAGGGGCAAATAATTATACTCAAGTTTCATTTCACACCCATTTAACTGCCCCCACGTAAGAAGAAGAGAAGCTTTACCATGTGAGTGTGTAGATGGCACTCTAAAGTATTCCCAGTTCCAAGTACTCCCACATTCAGTGAGGGAAAACCAGATTTTGCTTAGCATGCCACCTTTCTCCACTTAGACGAGACACACCAAGGAGCAGTAAGTGCAGAAGTCAATTTTGGCTGCCTCTAAAGTATCTGGCACCATTCAGCAGTGGAGGCAGGAGATTAGACTTTACAAGCCACTGCCTTGATCCATTTTACCAAACACTCAATGCTGGAATATTTTCTACGTAAAATCATGTTATGGCTGTAACTTCTCAACACACTGGAGGTGTAACAAAATGCCTAATTTTCAGAAAAAAGAAGCGTGAAAATAGACTCATTTTCTTCCAGCTAGAGGCACAGAAGCTGCTTGTGAAAGGCTGGTTCAGTGCTCTCTACTGATGCTTGGCTATGCAAGCAAACTCTCTTGCAATTCCTTGTCTTGCATATCAGCATCTCTCCAGACCCTGGTGCAGGAGGCCTGGCACACCCCACAGTCCTCAGTCTGTCTCTGCTGGCTGCTCCCAAACAGAAGTGGCACTGTAGGTGTTTCTTTGGGGTGGGCCATTCCCTCCTGCTGTGACATGACTGAGGTCTCCTGCCAGCAGAGTGGCATCCTTAAATGACTCATTTTAACAAAAATCTGTGAGAGTGGCAGCTCATCCTTCATTTTCCAAAGACTTTGCTGCCAGCAGAGGGAAACCTCCCTCTGAGTTTCATCACTGGCACCCTGCTTCCCTACCGAGCCTGTGAGGACAACACACTTCCTCCACTTCCTCTGGGAGATGCCATCTATTCCAAAACCCTCTACAGATCAGAGGAGTTCAGTTCCTGGCCCAATGCAGAGCTGTTCCTATCAACAAAAGCTGGCCCTTACAGAAGGCAAATGGACTGCTTTATGTCAAACATTTGGGGAAAAAAAACCAGTTTCCCTGACTATTAAGCATCCTGGAAATCACTGTACAAATAAACCTACAAATGCCAAATTCACTCAGCCAACCACAGTGTTAAAACTAATCTTCACTCAATCCTTTCCAAAATCCACTGCTGCTTGCTTGACAGCTGAAGGACAGCAAACATAGGTTTCAAAAGATGCTCTTGGGACACTGACTGGATCAAAAATTCACATATCTATGTTCCAGTTCTTCAGGCTCAGCAGAGCATCTTTCACAGACAACAGTGACTTCTCCAAATGCTGCAAAAGCCCTTATTAAAACCTTGCCAGTTTTCCGATGGCAATTTAGAAACCCATCTGAATGCAACTATTGTGCAACTGGCCTCCCTGCAACTTCATTAATACACTCACATGAGTAATTGACACAAGCAGTCCCAAATGCATGGCAAATCTCTCTCCAAGTTGGCTCTGGAGCAACAAAAGCCTGGCTCATTTACATCAGTGATTGCAATGGCTAAATTGTATCTCAACCCCTCTGAGAAGGCCCTGAGGTGAGTTTTAAATGCTGCTGGAGAAGGACATCAAGCAAGCTGAAAGAAAACGGGAAAAGGCAACAACAAAGACGGCTCTGTCATTTATGGGTCAAGTGGCTTCAGATTTATGGGGGGGGGGGGAATTTTTCCATATGACGTCAGTAGTTAGAGTAGGCCTTACTTTTTCCAGTGCCATTAAAACCTGGCAGAGGAAGGCTTGAAAGTACATTTTGGAGTGTCCTAAAAGGGGTTTCTTTAAGGTTTTACTACACTGCAGATGTGAAAATGAGAAGGGATAAAAAAAAGAGAAAACTGATAACACTGTCAGGAATTTTTTGTTGTTTCTGTGCACATCAGGAAAACAACTATAGGGCAAAAGAGGCAGCACGCTCATGAGTCACACTGTTTTTGCAGGTGACAAGGGG
The DNA here is from genome assembly GCF_050655825.1 of Lonchura striata. Lineage (NCBI taxonomy): Eukaryota > Metazoa > Chordata > Aves > Passeriformes > Estrildidae > Lonchura > Lonchura striata. The sequence goes on from NC_140704.1 coordinate 62,537,562, forward strand.
CAGCAGGTGGAAAAGAAAAACATTCTGAGTGCTTTGGAGCATTGCTCCTCCTCAGCACAAGGAATTCCATGGCAGGGGCCAGCATCTGTACTTCAAACACTCCAGATGCAGAGTGGAGCCTGGAGAGGGAGAGCGAGGGCTGCTGGCACCCACAGTGAGTCCCAGCTTTCTCCCTTGCACCTCTGCCTGCCAGTGGCTGCTGGGGGGGCTTTCCTATGGCATGGCCCCATGGATGGTCAATCACAACCACTGTCCCAACTCCTGCTCACCCACTGACAGTGGGGAGGGATGGTTTGCATGAGGTTTATGGTCCTAACAAGGGCAAATCACAAAATTCAAAATTCTGTCCTCAGAAAGGTCCTGCTTGCTCATGGGATAGAATTTCCTTGCTTGCTACCTCAGTGTTTTGCCAGAGACATCCTCGCTGACATCCTAAGGGAAGGGTCTTGTCCTTCTCAGCACTCCTCAGGAGAGCAGAGAATTGCTACTCCTGTCTTCAAGACAGCATGTCTGCATTGAGCAAATGGGTCAACATACAACATGGCTCAGAGTAAAAGTGAGCCAGAGAGATGCCCAGGCTAAAGAAGGCTTTGGGAGAGCTCCTGGTCCAGCCTCCTGCACAAAGCAGGGCCAGCACTGAAATCAGACCAGGTTTTCCAGCTCAGCCACTTCTCAAAGTCAGCCTGAAAACCCCCACAGCTTTTCCCTGCCCATACATAAGGGACATTTTGTGTACTCAGTCCTAGGCCAGAGATTCAAGTAATACACCAGCATGCCCTTGGCCTCATGAAGCAAGCACCACCTTTGAGAAGCCAGGCCTTATTCAGGCCCCAGTAATCAGCCCTGCATCCCACTGTGTTGAGGAAGACATTCAGTGCAGGTAACTAGGTGGGCAAAATGTGGTGTCAGCTGCAGATTGAGCCCTGGGGCGTGGGACCCCAAGATGAGAGGCTGTGAGCTGGTGCAGATCCTCTGTGTGAATGTGAATGAGCCGAGTGGCTTCTAGGTGGTCAGACAGGAAAGTTTCCTCAACAACTGGAAATTTGGCTTGAGGCAGCAATTGATGGGAAAAGATCCTAATTCAGCCACTGCTGCCCAGTCTTTGGCTGTGTAGGCAAAAAAGCAGGACACCGAGAGAAAAAGCCAGAACCATCTTCTACTTGATAGTAACTGAGTATGTGGAGGATGAGGAAAGGACATGCTATATTTTGTTTAGCCTATTCCTATTTAGTAGGCATGCAGGCTGTAGTGGTGTGAAGATTATTCCATGTGGCCTATCAGTGACACTTGGTGCTTTAATTCAACATTTGCATGGAGGTCTGCACTGAAGTCCTGGGACAAAGAAGGGTGGCTCCTGATGAAGCCCCTCTGCCTTCTGCCAGGAGACTGGGGTGCAGTGCAGAGACCCCAAGGACCTCTCTGTGACACATGACAGTGTGGAACGTTCATGTTGCTGGGGCAGGTGTCACCTCTTGGTGATGAAGATCTGGCTGTTCTCCTCCTGGAACTGTTAATCTCAACACCACAGCAGCAGAGCTAGATGGGTGCTGTGGGTTTGCAATCATGCCACTGCTACCCCAGGTAATGGCAGTGCTATTTTCCACTCTCAGGGATTTGCAGACAATGGACTTGATCAGGGAAACCCCAGAGAGAGCCCCAGTGCTCTCTTTGCTTTCCTTTTCCTTAAGATCCAACCAAAAGCATATTAGTATCATCCAATGGTTTGGGTTGGAAGGGATCTTAAAGATCATTTAGTTCCAACTCCCAAAGGGTACCCATGGTGGCATTTTGGAAAGCAGGTTATGAGGGAGTAGCCAGATCCCACCAAAAGGCAAGACAGAAGGCAGCTGAAGCACACCTCTGCATGAGACTGATTTATGCACTGTCCTGAGTTACACCTCCTAATTACAGTTCTCAGGGGATCTTACTGTGGTGGTAGGGTTGCAAAGCAGTGCAGTGTGTCATCATTTCTATAAATAAACAGGGACCCTGAGGCATATCTAGCTGTTGTCACTCGCCTGGTGTCACCCAGCAGAGTCAGGGGAAGCAGGATTTTGGCTCCCAGCCAGGATTTTGTCCCCCTCCCTGTAGCAACATAAGTGATTTAATGGAAAAAAGCTTGCTAAGTTCAGACTGCATATCTGACCCTACTTGGCAGATTCTCTTCTGGCTGACATGGTCAATTCCTTATCTGTGTGTCTTTCAAATAGAGCCAAGGAGAAAATTAAAAAGGCATAAAATCACCAAACGGATTGACACACGCATAAATAAATAGCTGTTAGTGTTTCAGGCTGCTGTATAATCTCACTCCTCACACTGCCTTTTCCTGTAGAAATAATGTTATCCGTAAAATACGGATTCACAAATTTAGATAGCCTGAAAAAAATAGACCATGGAGCAAGGAGACTCTGGCTACTCAGATGACGGTTTTGCAGTAATACTTTTGTGAGGTTATTGAAAAGGCATATAATTTGGAGGGGACAAAAGAAAATATCCTCTTTCCACTCTCTCTCCCTCCCACCCATATGACCTACATTCCTGAGAAATTCAGTGAAGTCAGAGCAAACTCCTGAATTGCTGTGGCATTGCTGAAAGCATAATCCAGGACACAGAAGCACAACCTTTGTGCTGTGAAAGATAACAGTGCATGCATAAAATGACACAAACCCCTCCTATTTCCCAGGATGAAAGTGCTCCTGTTTAGAAAAACTTCGAGCTTCTGCTAAGATAGGTAAGAGAAAGGCAGCTTTATCTGCAATAAAGGCAGAGAGGCAGGCTTGCAGAGAAACCTCTATGCACCAAAAGCATTTACACCACATGTTTCAACAATTTCCTTCTACTGAAGCATCCCCGCAGCTGTCCTGGTTAACCTGCCCTATGGAGGCAGGGATTGCTAGCACCTGTGTCCCCCTCTGCACAGTTGTGGAATTTCTCCTTCAATATCAAGATGCAGACTCACCTGACTGCTGCTTGAACAAATCCCGCAGAGTTAGTGAAGCAATGGCAATGTTCAGCCACACAAACTGGTTCAGCTGAGTATTTAAGACCCTACCAAGCTGCAATTCATGTGCTTCCAGGCCTGCTAATCATCACCACGATGGGACACAAGGTGGAGCCATGGAAAACAAAGCCTCTCTATACACAGGCACACATTTACTTGCACTGACTGACTGCAGCCACTGCAAAAAGCAGCCCCCAAATTGCTGTCAGGTCTCCAATTACATGAGGCTTCCCCTCCTCCCATACAATGTGTTAAGTCACACAGCCCATTATCGATTATAGGAAGATAATTTTGTCTCCATCTTTTGAGCGGGACTCCAAAGTCTCACCTGATTACTGTGGGTGTGATTTCAGCACAGAAGAACACGCTGAGGCTTCCAACAGCATGCGAAGAAAACATTCCCACGATGGAAAATGCAACAGAGAATTTGTCTTTGACACTGTCACTCATACCTGGCAAGACAAGTGTGTTCATAAAAAGTAAGAATGAGGTCAAACGTCTAAGGAAGAAAACAATCAAAGAAGTTTATATTACTCTTTTCCCTCAACAGGAATTTGAGTAATTTTTTAATACTATTTTAAAACTGGTATTTATAAAATCCATTACCCAAGCACCTGAGATACAAACACACCTGAAAAAAACTCATAATGCCATGCCAAAAAATGGCAGTGATCTCTGATTTTTTTATGCTCATACACCACAGAAAAGGTAAAACCCACAAAAAACCCAAAATCTTTGGCCAGTCTTTTAGGCACCAGCCTCTTCCCTCTCATGTTTGACAGACAAGTGGAAGCAGGCAGTGTTCCTCAAGCTGCCAAACATCTTGTACAGTGGGGCTTGGACATTGGAGAAGCTTCCAGGACAAGAGAGGAAAGAACTAGAAGTGCTCCCATCTCTGTGCTAAGCCTCTGCATGTGATCAGTCTGCAGCCTCTGTTGTAACTCCCAGCTGGACAGCTCTGGGTGAGAACAGCCCATGCCAAGGAGTGTGAGGCACTTCTGAAGTCAGGGCTGTTTGCTCAATCATTTCATGGCTAGATGGCAGCAAGGAGCAAACAGCATCTATCAAGCACTTGCAGAAACCTCAGTAAATCTAAACAATGCTCAAGGAAGCTGTCTCTGGCCATGATGACAGTACATCTCTCACTGAATCCCCGCTTGCCACCTTCTGTGGGCAGGGGTGGGATCTCTGACCAGGGTCCTACAAGTTCATGTGGCCTGTGAGGAGGCCACATCACTCACAGACATTATTGCACCATACAAGGGGAACACACCATGCCTGACAGGAGCACTGGGGAAAGGACTGGAACTTTGCAGCCAATGCTCTCTCACCTTTCTACACACACATCCCAAGGCCTGCCTGAAGAAAGAACTGCTTTGTGCAGTCCCAAGCAGGCATGCTGCCTGGGTTGGATCCAGTGAAAATGAACACCTGCTTTTGTTCTTGCTGAATATATCAGCTGTCAGGAGAGCAAAAGACATTTGGGAGATCTTTGGTTACATCTTCTGAAACTACTAGCAGGCTACAGCCTGCTCAGGGCTAAGCTCTTTGTGCAGTGCACCCCAAGTCTGGGGGAGAGAGCAAACTCTGCTAGTTGATGAGCACGTGGGCACAGCACCTTGCAAACCATGGGTCTCTGTCCACGCTCGCATAGCAGGTGAGACTACACCATTGACCCCTTCAGGGAGTCACGGCTGCTCAGCAGAACAGAGCTTGGAAAAGCTGGGCAAGGACAGGTCCATCAAATCTGACACACAAAGGTAGATTTTGTTCCCCTGTAGTTTGTCGCTGCACTGCCCCTACAGTACTTAATCTTGGGAAAGTATTTTTTAAGGTGTTTAAGTCCCCTTATCTAAAGAGTCCTCAAGGTGTTTTAGTTCCCTTTTCTGGAAAAAATAAATCTGAGATTCTTGAACTTGGAATGTTGCTTCTCAGAACGAGACTTTCTGAGAAAGCCTTTCACTGTATATCAAACCTTGGGGGACCTCTACACCCTCTCTTGACATGGAGAGGTGATCCTCTGTGGAGGGGATGCTATACACAGAGGCTGTGCACAGATGAGCAGACCTGCCTGCGAGTGGGGTCTCAAGGCACTGCACACAAGTGGACTTTACCCCTGCACCCCTCTGTGGCAGCAGCTCTGCTCTGGCTGCTTTGGCCCAGGCCTTTTGGGTCTACCTGTTCCTGGGGGAGTGCTTACCACATGATGCAGATTTGTCTGTAAACCTACCTGAGTCTGGAAGTTGACTGTATTTTCCAATCACTGGATCCAAGACCGTGGAAGTCAGAAAAGGATGAAAAAGAGGAAAAAAAAAAAAAAAGCAAACGGTTTTTATATGTTTATTTATCTGAAAAAAAGGGTAAATCCCACATGCCACCCTAGCCCCACCTTCTGACTCCAAATCTGTCAATCCATGCCAAAACCATCACATCTTTCCCTGGCCACCAGATAGACATGCTGTTTTCAGGCACATCTCAGCTGGAGGACAGCATGCTAATGAGACAGTGATAACAAACCAGCAGTAAAGCATATTTAAAAGCCCCAGAATTACCACTGGGATTAACACAAAGGCCTCTTTGTTGTTAATGAAGGGGGAGAAGAGAAAATGCTCTCCTGCTGCAGCCCTGAGGGAATGGCCAACAGAAGCTTGGGTTAGGGAGCAAAATCTGAGCATCAGTGCTGTCAGATTGGTGGGAGACGTATTCCTCTCCAAAAACATGAGCTGATGGTCCATGTGGCACACTATCCTAACCACACAGGAGCACATGGCAGTGCTAGGCAGCAAGGGGAAGGGCATCAGCACAAGCTGGGCACAGCTCTGCTGGTCATCTCCAACCCCGATTCTGTGACTTTCCAGGTGACACTCCAGAGTTCAGAGGAGGGGTCAAACAAGGAGAGCTTCAAGGTCTGCTGCAGGTTTGTGGCTGGTGGAGAATACCCTTGTCTCTCTCACGTTCTCAAATTCTGATTTAATTTTCTGATTACACCCAAATTATGCTAAATTAAAATATGCAAGATGCTGTGACAGATTTCATAATAAACAGTGTCACTGCTTCTCTCCAAACAACGTCCAGTTCTTCTGAGGGAGAGGTGGCCATGGTCAAGAATGGGGAGAGCTGCTCTGAAGTTCGAGGCTGCCTTTGCCTCCTCTTCTCAGAAAGAAAAGAGTGAGTCAGAAAGGCTGACAAGGGCACTGCATTGAGAGTGCCAATGTAGCACAAGTCACCTAAAGCCATGCCTGATCTTAGTTCTGGCAACTTGTCTCAAAAAAAACACCTAAACCTGTTATGGAAAAGGTTTTAATGAGTCTTACAGGGTGTTGTCTCCTACCTCCCTCATAAAGTTTTTTTAAAAAATGCAACCAGATTTTTGTGACTCTGGAGCAGACTAAGGGCTCTTGCACCCCATCTCTCAGCTAAGCAAGAGTGTTTATTGCCTCGACAGTCTCAACAAACATCTCCCATCCTTAAAACAAAAATGAAATTGGGCAAATTCAGTGTAGAGAGATGGACACCCTCAGAAGAACACGGAGTTTTGGGAGGCTGCACACATGCACAATGCAAATTTGCATGTGAATGGTCTTAGTCCATCAACAGACATGGTGAGATGCAGCCATGGGGTTTCTCCCACTCTCAGCTGGGATTGCTGGACATGGTAAATATGTGCTCAAAGGGAATGTAAACATCTGTGCCAAGCTGGGAGCAAACACACATGATCCTGGAGTTTCCTCCATGCCATGAAAGAGGATCCCTGTTTCCCTCCTACACTCCCACAAATAGCTTGTTTGCTAAAGGTGAACTTAGTAAATGCCTTCGGGAAACAGTCTGTAAATATGAACAATTCCTGTTGGCTTGGAGCTGCCCTCAGTATGCAAGAATGTGAAAGCTTTCCATCCTCAATGCATAAAGCTCTCTCTTATTCAGGCCATCAATTATTTCTAAATTTAGAAATTAAAACCAGCAATAACCAGTGTTCTGGTGTTTATCTCACATCCAGTTTATCCAAAGTATGTCTCAACCCTCTTCCCCCTTCCTTGGGGTGGGGTTTTATGGGACAGGAGTCTAATGATTGGACACCGTGAGAGTGGCAAAGCACATCCCACATTCCTTCTCCTTCAACACCTCTCTGATTTATCTAGTTCAACCTCCTCTACCAACAAAAAATGAAAAGAATGAAATAAAATTGAAAAAGGAAAGGGAATATTTCTACAGCAGTTTTAATAGCTGAAGCAGCTCAAAAGGGCCAGACAAAAGTTACTTCCTACAAAGGAAGAGGTGGGACATTCTCACTTTTTGCAGGAAAAAACATTTGAAATGCTGCGTCACTTCCTAAAATCATGTGTATACGTTCACATGGACTATACATACACAGTGTATTAAAAGCGAGGTCTTTCAGCTGCACAATTTCTGTGCTACCTTTTTATTATTTGTTCGTAGCAAGATGCTAAGAGCAGGCAGAGGACATACACCTACTGTTCTAACGGTATGGTTTAGAGGCCACTTGAGAAGCAGACTCGAGTGGGAAAGTTTTCCCTTCCCAATCTTGATACAGCTCTTTCCCTGGCGGATGTTGCACTAAATCAAAATTGAAAATGTTTCTGGTTTCCTTGCTTGTTTTTTTTGGTGACTACCCCGGATACAGCACCAAAGCTCAATAAGCTTCGCCATGGGAATCATCCAGAACACAATGCCTTTTGTTAATGAGCCTGAGAAACAAGTGTTTGGGGAAACCTTCAAACAAATTCAGATTCCAAAACTATGCAGGTGTATCACATGACAAATCTGGGAAAGGCAATGGAAATGCTAGTATTTCCTGGTCCCTTATTTGCATGTGAAGCTTGCATGGTCCTGAAAAGGTCTCATCTCCAACTTACAGTTGAGAAGGCCCAGCTGCAGAAGTGATGCCAGAGCTGTAAGTATCATGAAGAGCAGGAGTCCTCCTCTCCTCCCCAGGAACCCGACCACGGGGCACATGGCCAGGCAGGATGCCAGCGCAATCCCAGCCATGGTGTAGTAGTCCGCGTAGAAGTTGTGGGTAATTGCCATCTTCGCTTCATGCCCCATCATACTTTTTGCAAAACAGTGGTGTATACCATAACCAGTCAGCCTGGGGGAAACAGGAGAGGGCAAGAGAGACCATTGCTGAGAGGGCAGAACACACACTGCAGTGTTTTTCAGTGTGGGGAGGCATTAATGCAGGAATACAACACCTTAAGTTAAGAATCTTATCTCTAGGTGCCACTGTGAAAATAATCATTGATAAAAAGAAGAAAAAGAAAAAAAGGTTCCGGTCAACAAAATATTTGCTGATTTTATTTATATAGCTGCTGCTCATGGTACGATCAAGGCACGGGGAACTTTAGAAGAACTCCTCGTGCATGGTGGGTTTTCCCGTTGTATTTGAGAAATCCCATTCCCAGAGGAGCACATCTCTCTGCTCCCAGTGCACCTGCTGACAGCTACAGAGCCAGCACTGCTGTGGTGAAGTAGCCTCTGTGCTTGGGCAGCAAAACACCAGGAACACCCACCCACCTGTGGCATTTGGTCATACTAAATACAAGCATTACACCTCGCTTCCCAAGCTAGACTGTTAAAACTGAAATCCTCTGAGAAAGGAGTATTTGAAGTTGTATGTGCTGCAATGATTATTAAAATTATGAAACAATAAGCTCTAATTCAGTCTACACATTTACATCACCCTTCATAGCAATGTGTCTCCTCCTCTTTGAAAACTTTCTTTGAGAGAGCACTCATCAACATCTTACCATCAGATTTCACACATCTTTTTCCTGTCTCACCCTGTGCCTCCAAAAAATAGAAGAGGAAAAAAAAAAAGGAAGAAAGAGCAGGGGGCTGGAGGTACAAAAGTCAGATGAGAAGGCCCAGCATCACCTCTGATGTGGTACAAAAGAGCAGCAGGGGTGCAAGAGGAGAGGTCAATGCTCTCAACTGCACCCATCACAGCTCAAGCACCTCTACCAGGAAGAAACTCCTGTCCCTGGCACTTATACAAGACAAATCTCATGGCACAAATTAACAGTGCCTGAGAGAGTGGGAGGCACAGATCCAGGTCTCAAAAAAAAAAAAAAAAAAAAAAAAAAAAAAAAAAAAGGCAGGTACATTACACTGATATACTTCTATACTTCTGAAGGTCAGGAATTTGAAGCTCTGTCAGTGTAAACTTGATAACAAAATAAGCATAGAAACAGTGGCAGGGATATGCAGTCCCTGAGTGCATGACAGCCCATGGCCTGAGGAGCTTTTCTTGCAAACTTATGAATCAATGCTCCAGTTCAAAACCCCACCCTCAATACCAAACACCTTGCCCCTAATAAAGTCCTAATACAAGTGCTCGCTGTTACACAAAAATGACATTTGCTTCGATTAACTAGATTGTAGTTGACTCCTCCCATAAGAGAACTATTAATCAGCAAAACAGTAGTAATAAAAGGGCAAAGTTAATCAGCTTTTCTTTTGTCTTTCTCCTCTATGCATGCAAACACAGTTGCAGAAATTGCTATTGAGGCCATGGCCTATATAATAAATTATTGTATCACTTGGAGTTTGTTTTCCAGCCTGCTCCCTAAGAATTACCCTGTTCTCTTCACTTGCTGAGTGGCTTAGAATAGTTACTTTTAAAACTAAATCCTTGTCTTCCTTAGTTTCTTTTTGTTCCCTGCAAAAAGTTCCTTCTCCATGTACTAAAAATTCCGCACAGTCCTGTCTAACAGGAATAACAGAAGTAAAATTAAATATTTTTTCCCACCCGTTAAAAACAAACACGAAATCTATTTCATCAGAAATATGAAGGAGTACATCTGCTTCATGTTCTGTTTGGATGGCAAACAGCCTTCATGTGCTAATGCCAGAAGTTATTTTTTTGCCTGCCTAGCTCTGATTTAGGGAATTTCCAAATACACAAATTAATGTGGGTGAGGGAAAAGGGGAGAATTCCCCATGTAAAGAGTTTTCACAAATACATTTAATACTGTCTCTTAAATGTACTTGGTGAGCCTAAGGAGAAAGCAGTCTTTCAGAACAGAGGTAGTCCCTCACTCGTGGGTGGAAGAGAGACACAAAACACATAAAACCAGATTCTGCAACCAGTAACACTGCAGACTGACTCCTGACGTCTGTGGGCTTCTGGGTGACTGCTTGCCTGGCATGGGGGCTGTCCCCTATGGGTGATGACTGATCCATAAGCCTACTAACAGCAGTGAGGGCTGCAGAGTAGTGCCCCGAAGTGAGGAAGAAAAAGCCACAAGAGAGCAACATACTTTGAAGCTTAGCAGGGAAAGAGGATTTCCAGCCTTTTCCAGTCCCACCTCCCCTTTGAAAAGAAAACCATGAAAAATTCAAACGGGCATTTTACAAGATGGAAAAATTAGAAAATGCACTGCTGGTGCTTTTCCAGAATTTTCAAGCCAATGTATTTCCTCTTTACAAGCTGTTCAGTTCTGGACAGAAGATCTCAGAACCCGTAACCTGCAAAAACCTCAGGCTGATGCTTGTTTTTGCCCACATGAGGATGTCCAAACTGAAGTCTCAGGAGCCAAGCATCATGTTGTTCTGTTGGAGACTGCACATTCTCCCTCTGATCCCCTGCACATAATTTGGAAGTGCTGAAGCACTTTGTAATCTGCCTTTGAAGACCCACCAAGTACAGTTTTTATATGAGGGAGCAACTAGTATTTACTGGCAAGCAACCCTTTCCTCTGCACCACAGCCCCGTCAGATGTAAACAACTTGAACCTGTACTCCTGGGGCATGAATGGTTTCAGAACTCCCACCTGGGATGCCAAGCAGATGTCTGCATGCATGAACACCTATCAGCACGTGGCCACATGAGACCACTGGTGACAGCAACACAACTGCAGCACGGCACTGAGAAGATGCGGTTCTGCTGCCTGAGACAGCCAGTGAGCTCCTCCACGTTTGCCATAAAAAATAGAGTTTCCTGCAACAGCTGGTGTTCTTCCAGGATCATTTATCAGAGATGTCAGTGAAGGGTCCCACAGTAGGAAATGGTGGAGCTCCCTCATTACTTCCTATTGCTGCTCCAGTTCACTGACCACACAACTACTTAAACCAAGAGATTGGACTTACGAGTTGACACACAACACGACGATGTTTTTCCACAGGTTCCTTGTTCCCACCACTTTAACAATGCAGACTTTCTTAGGTCTCCTGGTGATTTCCTTTTCCAGCTCTGAAACAAACCAAATCAGAATTATCATTTCACTGAGGAGAATGAGAAGATTTACTTGTAAACTAAGATATTCTGAGGGATATTCTGGAGAACAGAACTCTATTGATTACATTTACGGGAGCTATTGAAACTCTGAACTGCCTGCCTGAAGGCCAGCACAGGTTCCTTCTTTTCTTCCAGGCTTCCCTTCATCTTCTTGGGGCAAAAGAAGTAAGAACTCCTTCATACTCCAAACCTCCTCCCGGTTAAAAATGTGCATGTAAAGTATAGAGCTTGACCCAAACAAGCATGATAGCAAATTTCTTGAGGAACTTCAGAATTCTGTTAATTTTTAAACCCCTCCACAGAGAGGACTGCACTCATGCAGCTACAGGCTCTGCTACCTTAGTGCAATGCATACCTAAAAAGCCACGGAAAGGACTGGAGTTCAAACTCATGTTTCATGGGTCATCTTTTGAAGTTTGTTCAAATGCAAGTTTCAGGATGAAGTGGCTAGGACATTATGTCAGCTCATCCATCTTCCACTCCACTCCCTTTTCAAATATTTAAAATTTTTCTGATGGATGTCCTAAACTTTAAGACATTTCCTTAAACAAAAATCATTGGGCATCAGCAGTTGTGGTGTCTGCATTTCAGAACTAAAGCCCCACCATGACTTTCCAGTGCTGGGCAGCTTCAAGTGAACTTTTCTTTACAATGCTGAAATAACACACAAGCCTTACAAATGTTGCCTCTGATGCCCTCGTTGGCATGGGACAATAATGAAGGGCACTTCTTATTTCCCAATTATTATTAAGTTGGAGCTTGAACACCTACCTAAGCGTGCCAAAGCAGCCACTGTTTCCAAGCTACCGGATCAGTGAGCAAGAAGTCCAATAAAAGCAGGAGAAGCTGTAGCTATAAAGAAGCATCACAAAAATAATGCCCACCAAGAGCACAGACTAGGTCTCTTTTTTGGAGTAAAGGCTTTCACTGCTTCTTTCTAGCCTGACAGTGTTTAAAGGCAGCAGCGTGGCCCTGTTGTGAAGGGTACACGAGTTCACTTTGTGCATACTCAATGAGCTCCGGTGTCCTCAGTCACCCACACTGGCCTGCCCTGACCTCTGCCTGACTCTGCTGAATAGCAACTTGCTAAAGAGATGCAAGACAGGAGAAAATAAAAGCAAGCTGGGGTGGAGCAGGGGTTTTAAAAAAAAAAAGTCACCTGAATTTACAAATGAAACAAAAACCACATTTACCAGCTATTATTTGAAAAGTGCATCACAAAAATAATAAATCAAGCAAACACTATTTACATGCAAATACTTGATCTATTAACTGCTCACAGGTCACTCCTGGTCTTCTCTCTAGAGTAACTACTGGGAAGGCTTCTGACAAAAACAGCAAAGGGTATTTTATATTAGTGATTGTAATTAAGCAGAATATTGCTATAGTACTTTCCTAACAACCTGATAATGACCATTTTCCCCCAGAATCTATGCAGCATGAAGCACACAAAAGCAGAAAAACTAAGGTGGAACAAAAGAAAAAATTAGTTAAATTAATATTTGTTATAATATTAATTTAATAATAGCTTATATTAAAATACAAGCAATGAAATGTAATTTAATTAATTAATAATTAAATTACTAGTTAATTAAATTAATAATATTAATAATTTAATAATTGCTTATATTAAAATATAAGCAATAAAAAAAAATTGGAGCCTAATCTCAAAAAACAAGGTAAAAATAATTTCTGCAGCAAGATTTTAGGAAGGAATAATTTGGAACAAAATAATTCAGCACAATGGAAGCAGTTAGGTAAAACATAATTGTAAAGGCCATGATTAAGCCCAGGCCAAACAATTCTACAGCAAAAAAGTCAAAGCAAGCACCAGAATAAGCACAAGGGTTTTGAAAGGCTGGTGGTGGGTGTTTACTATTTCAGCTGAAGGGCAACAATGGAAATCACTACCCAAACAACACATATTGCACAGATTTCGTGTGGACAAAAGGGTTCACTCTTAAACTGAGAATGACCAGATCTGGCCTATAAAGTAAAACATCTTATCATCGGTCATATTCTTCAAATTTTCTTAATCTAATAGGGTTTTTTTGTTTGTTTGTTTCTCAGAGAAATTTCTACTTTTTTCTTTCAAGACAGAGAGCAGACTTAGTTGTAAATACTTGCTGTATTGAGCCACAACTTAATAAAATCAAGAGAAGCTATGATCAACTTGGCTACACTTTTCTTTGCAACCAAACATTATTTTGCCCTCCACTCCTCCTTTGTTCATATATCAGTGTTTTTCATAATCCATATGTTCTTTGTTTATTGTCATGCATCCTTCTCACCTGCACTCAGGTCCCCCCTTTTAACCTTTCTTATAAATCAGGGCTTCTGAACTAGTTCCCAGCAGTGTTTTTCACTGAACTGCTGTTCTGCCCTCAAGTGAAGGTTCACTTGGTTATGTAACCTGTCCAACAGCCCCTGCATCAGCTGCAGGGAGGATCACACATGACAGGGGAGCTCAGCCCTTCTCTACCCTGCTTGCAGCAGTCTTTCTGCTGTGGGCCCTTGCTTCTGCTCTCATGGGGGTTGTACTCCATGGATACATTTCAGCATTATACAAAAATGTCTAAATTCCAGATGTAACAGCATTACAAGCATTACAAAAGGGGAGAAAAAAGGGAGGGAAAAAAAAAAGAGGGGAAAAAATAATCTGGTCTCAAACCTTACACCAAAGAATGTAAACAGAACCTGGCTTTTTATTGAGAGCCTTGTGACTCCACCAGCTATTTACACTTCCATCCCTCTACGATGTTGCCAAAACTCCAAATCTAAGTCATCTGCTTTAGATGAATGACTTGTCTCCAAGTCTCCAGCAGAATCCATCTTTCTGATGGCTTTCTTCCTCCTTTGCTTCTAAGAATACTAGTGAGATATTCACCAAAAATCCCCACTGCACTGCAAAATTAATGATGTGCAATAACCAAAATATCATTCTAATAAGAAAAAAATAAGCTTTTTTTTTTGCAAAAAAGTAATCAGCTACAAAACTGGCTCTCTCATAAGTGACTTGCTGTCTTTGGAGGAAGCCTGTCTGCATGAAAGGACCTGCTCTGACTTTGATGAGCATCAGGAGAGTGACAGCTTCTCAGGCTGACTGACTTCATAAGTCAAAGTTAAGATACTAAAAAACAAGCCAAAGCCTATTAAAATCTCATAGAAGCAAACTATTTCACTCTCAGGACTAACAGCAGAAAAACTCTCTGCACCCCAAACTTATTCTTTGATTTTACACAGAAGTCACCAGTACAGAAAGAATTTGCATTAAATGTTTCAGTTTTGATCTACCAAAAGGGAGAGTGTGGAATATAAAAATATTTCTACCCATTTATTCAGAGGTTCCTAGTAAGTTTTCCCATACTCCAGAGCCTACACACACTCTAAGCTTCCTATTCAGGGATTCAGTAGGAAAACTGTCAACAAGCTAACTCTTTATATGTCAGTGGAAATTAAAACTATTCACTGGCAGACTTTAAAAGTCTCATGGGAAGGGGAACCCTACCAGCTTCCAGCTTGCAAAGCTGCTGGATTCTCAAGGGACCCTCTGCATTTCAGGAGCATGCCTTTCAAAATCAGAAAGTATCTTTAGAGGCTTTAGATGAAGCCACCCTTCTCTGCATCACTTGGCATAGACAAAACAGACAAAAGCCCAAATCAAGCCGCTGAAAAGTGATGTCCAAAATGACAAGTGTCCTGTGGTGATGGACTTCTGCTGGATTTTTCTGGCTGCTAAACAATACTGTCAGTAGCTCTTTGAACATGAAAAGATCTATGGAAGCCTAGTACAGAGACTCAATCAATCCCTGGAGCATGACAGCTCTGCAGCAGGAGGTGGACCAGTCTGAAACAGAGGTGAAGCAATCCATTCTCAGGCAGGCAGAGTTACTGGTACACAGGTTTATTTATACCTTCCAGGACTTTTGTCCAGCTCTCAAGCCATATACAGAAATTATGAGGTAGGTAAAATATTGACTAATGGGTGGAAAGCAATAAGGGATAGAAAAAGAGAAATCATAAATGGATGGCAGGACATTAGTAGAGGGATGACTCATTTAAAAAAAAATCTTGTTTAATAATCTGAGTAGTGAGCTTGGTAAAAACCTCAGAAATGTACCAATAAGATCTCCTGGTGACAAAGTGAGGCACAACCTTACTATCAAAGTAAGTACAATGCAAATTGGGAGGTCAGAGGGAATTGGGTGAGCTTGAGATCCAGAGTGCAGCAAAAGCAAGTGAAAATGTGAAATACAATGCAAAATTCTCAGTGATTAAGGGGAAATGTTTCTGGTGGAAGATAAGCAAAACCTGTGTTGGTCTTGGTTATGTACTGCTTGAACACGAGTGACCATAAGGCACCAGTTTAATGCAACCATGAGGTATTTGCAATTCAGAGAGTGAAATACTGGAATTCTTTTACAATTCTGATCATCAATATTTGAGAAACTAAAACTCTGGCAAGCTGGAGTATTGTATTTATAAAAGGAGGGGAACAGGAATAAGGCTGCTCTCTTCTCATATAGCATGAGGAAAAAGAGATTTAAGATAGGCACAGATAGGACCAAATGGGAAAGGGAAAAAAGAACAAACCCAGACAGCTATAGTTATTTGAACTGAATGCTAAAATGTATCTGCAGTACATGAGGAATATAGAGACTGGAATGGCTTTCTAACAAAAGCACTGCACATAAATACTAACAGCATTTATAATGAACTTCCTTTCAGGAGTGCAACTCTGTAACTCTAGGACTATAACAGCTAAGGATTGATTGCAATGATTTATATAAATCCCCTATTTCTAATTACATTCAAAAAAGACCAAAAAGTCAGTCATAAAGTTGCTGTTGCGATCTTCAATTGCTCATGTGCATTATGATAGAGCACTTAGATCATCACACATTAGTTTTCTCCCCAGAATGTTCACTGCAGTCATCCAAGGGGCAGGTATTAAAGACATTTCTGCCTTTCCCATTCAACATGTACCCTTCAGCCTCATTATCCAAACTTCCCAGTGAGTACAAAAAATCATAGATTTCCTTAGAGACATTCCTACAGTGCTGTCAGAATATACATGTATTTCATAAATGCAAATTAAATCATCCCTACCACCTTCTTTGAAGAGTAAGGGCAAAGATTACTCCTGTTTTGCAGGTAGGGAGATAAAATAGAGGACTTGTGTCCAGAATGAGAAAAAAACCATGCAGCAATATGCCTTGTAGGTGTTGATATAAATACTCCCATCCTTCTGCAAATCAAGCCCCAGAATTACACGCTAGAGACAGACACTGAAGAAAGTGTGATTAGTGACAGCACTGAAAGGGCCTGATTCCAGGGAAATCTCCAGCATCATACAAGAACATCCCTGACAGACCCAGAGAATGAGTACAGCTCTTCAGGAGGTATTCAGCTTCATTTCCCCAACACTGTCCTTTTTCCTTCTGCAACCCTCTGCCTCATTCACTACACACCTTCCAAATTCTGCAACAAATGAGGAACAGACAACAGCTTCATTCCCACATCATCGTCCATCCTATGCACTGATTCGTCCATCCTATGCCCTGTGGAAAAAATAGGTTGTAATAATGTTATTAAAGGCTGTATCATCATGCCTTCATGCCAGGAGGCCAAGCAGGGGTTGCCCAGGCAACCTGACTTCTTGCATTTCCCAGAGCAGAGCTTTCTAACATCATCAGTGTTAAAAAAAAAAAAACCCAACAACAACACAAAGAGCACCTCCAATGCCCTTGTGGGGACCTGTGGCCATTGGGAGATTGCAGGTACCCACACATGCATTGCTGCTCTCTGTTGTGGGAGCTATGGACAGAACCTCAGCAAGCTGAGCAAGAGTGTTGGGTAGCAGGGAGGGGGGAAGCAAACATTTTAGGAGTGGACTTTGCAAAAGAAGAATTCTGAGAATGAATCCTTGGGCTTGACAGCTTGCTCCAGAAAGAGGGGGAAGCAAATGATTGCAGTCCCTTTGGTCTCCTCTGTTCTTCCTCTACAGAATGTTCTTTCTCCATTGCTTCCCCCCCAGTCCCTTGTTGCCCTTGCCTCTCTAAATCCCCTCCAACCATCTTTATTCTTTGCTCCTACAACTTTTTAAAGTCTCTTATTTCCTCTCTTCTCTGACCACTGATCCCCTCTTACTGCTCTCCACTTCCACTTGGTTTTCAAGGTCTCCCTCCTACTCTTCACATCCACATCTGGACTCACCGGTCCTCTCCCCTCTGGTGCCCGTGGGCTGAAGAAATGCCAGCAGCACCAGGGCTTGCTGCCAGCCCTCTGCACTTGGTTCCTGCCCTGTAAAGCTGGCTCCTCTGGGAGCATAGGTAGCACTGTGCACAAAGAGCCAGTGTGCCAGCGGGGCACAAATCAACAGGCTGGAGTGCAGCCAGCCAGAGTCTGCAGAGGGCTCAACTAGTGAGAAAGAATCATTCAAACTGAAATAGAGGCTAACAGCCCCCTCTCCTTTCTTTCTTTTTTTTTTTTTTCCCCTTTAAATTTTCTAGCATATTGAACTTTTCCCAGTGGCATCAAAAGGTGCATTCTCAGTATGCACATTCTCACCCTTTCCCCCCGATCCCTCTAAAACTTGATAACACTGCTACCTTTGCAAAGGATACAGTCAGGGCATGCATGGGCTCTCCTCTTCCATTACTATAGACCCAGCCAGGAGATGAGCTCTTGTTAATCACTATCATGTACAGTACACCCTGAAAGAGTTGCTCAAACTCCACAAGTTCCTGCTACTGGACAACAGGGGCCCAACAGGAGAAACCCAGACCCTCCTGAAACTGATTTAACATACAAGAGGACAACAGAAATCACTGGCAGGGTAATTTTTTTTTTTTTTTTTCAATTTTGAGGTAGAAATCTCTGTGAACCACACACAGCTTTCAAGCAGCACCTTGAACTGTTTTAACTACGGTTCCCACATTTACCTAACCACCCTCTGGGAGCTGCATTAGGTTAGCACCATTAAACACCCAAGAAACGGGATCTGGCAAAGGAGCACATCTGGCAGGTTTGTACTTCACTATTGCATGGAATCACCTGTATTATAGAACCAGAAAACTTCTCCAGCTAATAGACTCCTGATCTAGCACAAGCTTTAAACCAGTAGTGCATTGATAGGTGTGAATGGTCTAAGCAAATGAGTAAAGCTTTATAGGGAAAGAGACTGACTTTCAGACATAAGGCATTTTCACCCTTCCCTCTGCTATTTGCCCAGTGGAAAAGGAAAATGCATATAATTACATAGATTCAAACCTCATGTTTAGGGAAAAATATATATGCAGCAAAACAAGACAGAAAAATAGCTTATGTTGAAAGAAAAGTAGTGGCAGCATGTTGTTCAGCAGCAAGAAAAGCGAAAGATAATTTTTTTTCTTCAAAGGGAAATTCCCTGAAAACCACAGCTTTCCTAACTGCAATCCACACACATACACACACAGAGTACTTATCACCACTGTACCCCTGCATCTTCTCCGTGTTGTGTCCTGCATACTAAAGTACCCGCATCTATTTGGTTACTTTATCTTTGGTGTCCACCTTTTGAGATTACATCAATACTATTTCTCTAAGCTTAGAAGGGATTTTTGGGAAGGAAGAACTATAACCTCTCTGCCCACATGAGCATGGCTAGCTTGTGTTTCTATCCAGAGATGAGCAAAAAGGCAGCTTTGTTTTTTCAAAGCTCGCCAAGCAGTTATTTTCATGTTAAGGAACACCTGAAATGTCTCCCCACACAGGGGAAGCCAAAGAGCACAGGGGTGGGTTTCCATGGAAGCATCATGTGTGACACTTGGGTAGCTGTGTCTCGAGTGGAGCATTTCCATGTGGAGCATTTCCCAGGACACCCAAACACAGCAGGGCTGGGTGCTGGTGCAGCCAAGGTCAGCTTGCAGCAGACAGTCTGTTCCAGGCACCAAACAGACCCTTCAATCCCACACAAAGAAAAAGAATGCATTCTACACAAATAATGAAAGCCACCTAAAGTGTAACACACCTTCAAAAGGTGTAAGGATGGTTGGTGCTTTAGGATTTCTAATTCCCCTAAACACTCTTTTCTCCTGTTCGTTAAACAATCTTCATACTTCCTTATCATTTATGACACTAAGGTCAAAATTAAAGTCCTGCAGCTGCACTGAATTGTATGTTTGCTTCTCGTTCTACAGAGAAACAAGGAGGAGATGGTGAAGTTTCTGGAGAAATTGGTAGAGAAAAACCTGTACTGAATTAATATTATCAAAATATTTAATTTGCTCATGATTGAAGCTGACATTTTTGGGTAATGCTTTGAAACATTTGTCAACAAAATTCAGCAAGCCTGTTTTAAAAATGACATTTCAATACACAGTTGAATAAAAATAAGTTCCTTGATGCAAAAACAGATTTAAACTTTCATTTCTAAGAAAGGGCAAAGTTTAAAGCCAACTGGTGAAATTTTGAGGCAAAATATACTAGGGGTACTTTAACCAGGTCTAATTCACCTATGTTTCTTAAGCATTAAAGAAGAAAATGCAACCACATAAACCCAAAAATCTCTTTATAAAGGCAAATTATTGCTGCCCAAAATCACAAGGTATACCAAGCACTCAAATATAAAGCCACTTAAAGCTGCTGAGGAAAAAGGTCCCTTTATGCAACCAACATCAGCTCTGGGACAGGTGACTGAAGATAAGGGCAATGTAAATTTACAACACCCTAGACTGCTATCAACACCTCTTGCCTCAATCTAATTTATTTCCCATGTAAGCACACTCCCACTCCATCTTGCTGGCTGGGCATTACCCATCAACTTCCCACCTTCATTTTCTCCTGGCAGGGGTTGTTACAGCAGCTGCTGGACCTCTCAGCTGCAGCTGGATCACTGTACGGACTTTTAGTTGTTGTCTTTAGAGACATCTCCCAGGAGAGCAGTGGCAACACTCCAACCCAAAGGGTTTTCAAGACAGCAGATAAGTTTTGCTTCCTTTTTCTCCACTCCCACCTCCCCATGGAGCAAAGAGACCCCACAGATGGTTAATGGCACTCTGTACTATAGGCAGTGTAGCCAACAGATGAGCAAAAGCCTTTAGAAGGCAGCAGAAATTGTACAATTCTTCAGAAAGGAATACCAGCCTGCTCATCGCTTGGAATGCGATTCAAAATTAAATTTTCTTGCATCCCAGAAATACTTTCAAACACCTCTTGAACACTGCTTCTTTTTACTACGAGACTCTTATCATGTGCCAAAATAGGTATATATGAAACTTCTGTAACTTCTGGAATGATCTGTTATATCGGATACACTAATTTGACTGGTATGTGTGAGCAAAATTACAGTGGGATTTTAGGTTGGAAGGGACTGCAAGTGAGCAGTTTATAATTTAAATGCATTGGGAGTAATTCAGTCACAGGAAGCTGTTACAACAATGCAGCGAGGAATAATAAACAGCAACACAATGGTCCCTAACTAAAGCAAAACAGTTTCCAGCCCTTTCAGATGGAAAACAAAGAATAAAACAAATCACAAACAAAAATCCCCACACACAGATAGGAAAGCTCTACAATGGAATCAAGGGAAAACAAGGGATATCTACATCAGGCTCAATGGCACCCTTTCTCCCAGACAAGTAGCAGGTTTTGACCCATTCCATGCTAGAGCAACTATGGGCATATTATTACAGCACACAAGAGCAGAGAAACGGTTCCTTCTCCTTCCCGACCCATTGCAAGATACAAGGCCTGCAGCTTGATCATGTTCTTAATTCAAGAATCCCGCTGTTTTCCTGTTCTCACTCAGACCATCAACACCCCCATGCACCCAGAATGAGAGAGGTGGTCCTTCCTCCAGTAGTTTGTAGTTAATCTTATTGAATTCTTTTGATACTGCTCCTCTCTTACTCTTCCTACAGAAACACAGTTTCCCTCCAGGGCTGCATCAGAAAAGCCTTCAAGTGTGGGGCTGCAGAAGGAGTTTAAAGATAAAAAATGAGGGAAGAAATAATAAAAATCCCCAACAATCTCATCATCGACAAGAAGGCAGAAATGACCATGTTCTGAATCATTTAAGAATTGGAAATGGTGTTATACTGTCAACTGCTATATTTAAATGTATTTGCAGTCAGAGGATCCACAGTATCAAGGGGTGAAATAATGCTGTTTTTCCACATGAAAGGGAGTCCCCTCCTTAAACAGGAGTGTACTCCTACCATGAAACTGCTGAGAAAAGTAATCAGTCACAAATAATAGTCATAAAGCCATTTGACATTTAACATTCCTCCATGGGCAATATCATTATACATGGCTTAAATAAATCCCTCCAGCACCCAATTGTGTCTTTAATATTTTCCTTAAAAGAAACCCAGGTAATTAGTTTTTTCTTTCCCCTAAAAAACATTTTATTTCATCTGCAAATTCAAGAAGCTGACTGACAAAAGCCAAATTTAGGAATTGGCTGGGAAACTCCAAGGCCTATTGTTGGCTCAGGGACCCATCATTTCACAAGATCTATAATTTATTCTGAGGAAGATCTGTAAAACTGAGGTAGGGGGGATATCAACAGGTTAATGACAGCTCTCACACCCCTAATGCTTTCCAAAACTTTACCAGAAAAACGGCATTTACATTGCAAAACTATGTTGTGTGATGCAGATCCAGGAACTGTAACCCCAGACACACAATTACATACAAGCCAGCTAATTAACATCAGTGTGCTGACTGCACCAAAATTCACACCAATGACCTGGGTATGTATACCAGAGATCCTGAACTGGGCTTTCCATCCTTCAGTGATGGAGATTGCTTTATTCATTAGGCACTGATGTTAATAGTGACAGTTTTCTATCCTGGATTAAGTCTGTTCCAGTGTTGACTGATGGAAACTACAGTTACCCCAGAGACCTTCGACAAGGATCAGACAAGTACAGAAGCATCTCTTCTACCCACTGGCAGAGCTACTGGCTGAGGTTCCCCTGCAGCCCTTGGGGTCAGAGCAGGCAGTGTTGGAAAAGTGAGGGAAACGTTTCCACCATTTTCTGACAAGTGAGTAGTCTGATACAGATTGCAAATGGCAGTGCAAAGTGGGTGTTTATGGGCAGAATCAAGCCTGTGAGAAGGAAAAGTGGAGCCTGAACCAAATCTGACAGGTGCACTGGGGAGATAAGGATCCAGAAGCTCTTTGCCTTTGTTCTAATTAGACAAACACACATACACACACGCAGTCTCTTCTGTACAGCAATCTGCAAGAGAGGATCTTGGCTATTTCAGTGACAATTTTGGTGATGAGGGAAGCCAGCTCTTTCTAAAAGCATCAGTAAATCTAGGAATTGATACTTCAGACTCTCAAGCAAAAACTGCACCCTACCACTGTCATTTGCAGCAACCCTCCATCCCTAAAGCAACATCACTCAGACAATGCAGGAGAGAAAAGCAAAACAGCTCTTGGAGCAAAGCTTTAAAGAGAAATTCTAATGTGGTTTAAATTTCCTATGGGGCTGGCACTTTAGAAAAGGAGGTTTGAGTGCTGCTGCTTCTCCAAACCAACAGAGTAAGTGTTGGGTGATGGGCAGGATCCCAGCAAGCAGCTTCCTCAAAACACAGTTTCCAGAGGCACACAGAGCTGAAGGCGCACTCTTGTAGCCATGGTAAAATTCTTCAAGAGATGTCTCTAAAGACACACGGCACTGCAAGACAAGACTATAATTACTAGGACTGTTCAACAGGCCATGTAGTTTTTAACACAATGCTGGAGTTTGGAATGGATTTTCCAGAGCAGAATGAATGAATGAATGAATGAATGAATGAATGAATGAGATGATTTACAGGCAATAACTAGATAACTTAATTCTGGGCAGCAATGCCACGTGCAGCCTTTTAGAGAAGAACTGGGGGATTTACAGTTGTCTGTCCAACTCACCAGGCACCACTCCTTTGATGTCACTTTCTGTGTTCATCCTGTTCTTGTGCGTGAACTGAAGGATCAGTTCCTTGGATGCCTCAAACTGTTGTGTAGCCATCAACCACCGAAGAGACTCTGGGAAAATACTTTAAAGAGGGAAAACAGGTTAGGGCTGCTTCCAATTTTCTGTCAGAGGATGAACTGGTAGAGTTTTAGCTGCTCATTTAACCACTCAGAAGCTATGTAATTCAAAATACAGAAGAATAACTTATGAAACAAAAAAGAGGGAAAACAGATTCAGATTGTGCAAATTTATGGTATTTTCTTTTACCCTGATTCGCAAATCATAGTGCAAGTATCCTATTATATGGAAATAGGGCATATTGGAATTTTATAATATATTACAGGTGCTCTGTCCATTAATATAACTTGAAAGAAATTAGAGGGAGAGGCAGTGCTGTCTGCAATAGACATTTGATGCCAAGGAAGGAGTGAATGAGATGAGCAGATCACACATGGTAATTCAGACCAAAGAAAGGAAACAGCTGACAGAAGTAATCTGGGTTCTCTTTTAAAGACAGAGGAAAGAGAAGAATTGCTTCTTGGTATGATAAGCTTCCCTGACTAAAGATAATATTTTTTAGTTGCCTTAAAAACATATACATGCATGCAGTTAAAAAAGTCAATTTTCCATCCAATTGTTTCTTTCAAGTGCTGATATTAACCAGATTAATGAGCATAAATGGTCACTTTCCCTTTTTTTTTCCCCAAATGAGTTAATTTTAATACAAAAGAAATGCATAGCTCTTAGAACAAACCCCCAAAACTTCCCATACTTATATAGACATGAAAACTTTCACATCTCTATTTTTTTTTCATGTTAAGACCTTGTTTTTACTACTCTTCTAAAAGACCTTACTGAAAACAAATTTAACAAATACTTTTAACTTCAAATACATACTAAACTCTCAAATTTCCTTCACAAAGCGTTGATCTTTGCTGCGGATGCTGCCCAGTTCTTGTCCTTCTAAGCAGTCAACTGCACCATTATCATACTATCTCTTAGGGCTGATACGATTTGGAAGACACCTTAGCAAAGCCTCCAACTGAGACAGAGAAAGTATTTTTGGAAGAAGAAATAAAAAAGAGGGAAATCAGGCAGACTGCAATCTAAATGATATCAGCCAATAAAAATATATAACAACTATGATTACAGCCATTCATCTTGACAGCTTATTTACTACCCCTCACACTGCACAGATAATTTGGCACATCTTCCAGTAGAAAGTCTTATAATGAAAAAGCATTTTTTTAAAGCACTAAGAATTTTTTGAATGCAAAACCTTTGCATGCTTGGCCCTGGTGAGGGTACAGCCTCAGCCACCAGCTGATAAGTTTTAGATTTTCAACAGTCTGCTTACAGGTTCTGAACAACAAGTCCTGTGATGACAACCCACACGTAGTGAAAGGAAAGGAGCCATGAGGATGGGCATCACAGGCTGGGGACAAACATGTTTCTTATCTCCTGAGTCCTGCAGGTTTCTCAGACTGGAAGTGCTGAAGCCTAGGTGCTTCATGCTTTCAGGTGCTCCATCACTCAGTGTGAGCAGCAAGAGGTTCCTTAGGGACACTTAAAAATCTGTGTGCTGCCTTGAGTCCAGGTTATCAGTCCAGTCACATTCAATAAGAACTCCCATAGTCACAAATCCTCAAACAGTGTGATGCACTAAGTCTGGTTGCACCCAATAGACTCTCACGGCCAGAGTAGAAGTCCAGTCACGTTCAACAAATCTCATGACCAGATGCAGAAGTGCCACTTAACTGAGCAAAAGGAATGCAAGTTCTTGGGTTGCTGGTGATAAATACAGTCTAAGAAAGCACACACCAATAATACTTAAAAGTATGAATAATACAGCCATTGACAAATGCATTAAATTGTGAGATGACTAAGTAGCACTAAAAGTATGACTACAAACACAAGCTTGCTTTTTGAATTTCCTGAGGAAGCACCTTGGTATTGCTGAGTTTTTGAGTCTTATACAACACGTGGTGAGAGAGGAGATAGGTATAGACTTTTGACAGTCCTAGGATACAAAGATGAAGCCTCTTCTGTCCTCTTTCCTCAATTAAGCTACATTTATAATGTTTTCTTTGAGGGAAGAGAAAAGGTACAGTTACAGGTGATGTCATTTCATGTTTAGGCTGGAATTTGGGTGACTTCCGTCATTAGCATATGGGGGTGTGTGAAAAGCGATACATATTTTTGAGCTAATGTCACAAGGTTCAGCTTTTGGTCACCTTTTGGGTCATTCCTTTGGCTTACAGTTCGCATGAGCTGCATTGTTTTAAACAGAGCATGACCACAACCCTTCTATGCCGCTCCATCCTTTGTTTCCTGTCTCCCTTAGAGCAATACACCAAGCTCCCTCAGTGTTCCTGCTCCAAGGTGTGCAGACAGTTTATCCCTGGTGAACCACAGCCAGTGCATTCACTCCTTCCTGCCAACTTTTAGTTTCAAATATTTTCCTTGCATAGCTGGCTGATAGTCTGGTACCTCCTCCATCAGGAAGGAAAGGGCCATGCTTTCACTGTCAAGGAAAGAACAGGGGGTGGGGTAGGGTTAAACTTTCATCTCCTGTTCCACAGCTGCTGCTGCTTGAGGTGAGGAGAGGAGAGGACGATGAATGGAAGGCACACTGGGGGAAAAAGCTCTTAAGTTTGAGAAATCCTAAGAGGAGAGAAGAATCCTTGATAAAAACCAGGAAGGTACCACATGTAGCTGGAAGGAGAGCTGTGATTCTGTGCAGATGAATGGAAAATGGATGCCCATGGAAAGGCTGTAATGTGCTGTCAATTAGGGGTCTGCCTCAGGTCACCAAGCACAGTTATTGCAACTTTGTGTCCTGGTGCGAGTAAATCCTATCTAAAAGCACCAGAAAAGAACCAGCCACCTCTTCCCATTTCTTCAGTTTTGGTTAGAACGAAGCAGGAGTTTATTTCAAGTTATTGATACCTTTACTGACATTCATGGCCTCATCCTGTCTGGAGCTTCCTTTGTTCAAGGCCTGTATAACTAAAGTTCCCCTTCCCTTATGGCTGTAATACACACACACAATTAAAAGGAGTTTAGCTTCTATTACATTGTCTTTATATACCTGTTACAAACCCATGTGCCCATTTCTGACTTACATGGTTGCCTTTCTGCCCTTCCAGAATGACCTAAGAGCCCAGTAGGCTCCTAGGGGTATCTGCTCCATACTTTTGTATCCAAGCCCATCTACCCATCCCTCCTAGACAAATTTGCTGCCTCTCCCTTTCCCCCCATCCATGCCCAGCTTCCCAATCCACTCAGCCATGCACCTCCTGGGGACTGGATAGCCATGTGCATGTGGCTGACAGAAGAGCAAAACCATAGGTGGGAAGAGGGCTAAGCCCCAGCCTGGAGGGGCAAACAGCACTCTCACAGCAGGAGATGGAAGTAAAGAGAGTACAGAGGAAGGAGGAGGCAGTGCAGGGGCTATTTGCAGCATCTGTTGACTCACTGCTTTGGGTACATGATGGGGACTTAGCAAGCAGTGCAGTTTTCTAGTTCTTCTTTTATTACCAATCAGTTAGTTTTCCTCCTTTATCTGTAACACATGCTGTGGGTCCACGTTCCATTTGGAAGGAAAGAAAGAAGGAGGTAATAAAACGGTAACGCTTCCCAGAGAATATGCAACAGATGGAAGCAGAAAGCCAAAGAGAAAAGTACATACTGTACTGACAATATAATTAAAGAGGCATCCCAACCAAGGTTCATTTCTGCAAATGCAAAAACCCTGAGCAACGCAAATCCTCATCCTCTGGCTATCACCACTACTTATCAAGCTGCTATGCTCCACCATATATAAAGGGGACTTATTTGCTTCGTTTGCCTGCCCTGCCCAGCTAAAAAGCCACAGAGGTCTTGCAGACTACAGAATAATTTTTACCATTTCCTATCCCTTTCAATGTCACTCAGGAATGACCTCTCAACATGTGTGAGACCCTGCCAAAACTACCTGAAAGATGTGTGGCCTCCAGAAGACTGCTGAGGGATGTCTGTTCTCCATGCCATCCCCCATGTTCATTAGGCATCTCCATACTACTGTACCATACTTTTGGACACAAATGTCTGTAAATATTCTGTTTGGTATTGTGTTTTATCTAGTGGTGAATATCAGATATTCCAGTTGGTGGGCATTACTACATGAAGCTTTGGAGCAGACCAGCATGTGTATAACATACAGCAGGCAGGGGAGAAAAGAACAGCATCATAGATTAACTCTTCATTATTCATCAAGATTAACACTGTCAAGATGACAGCTATTTAAATGTTGTATGTTGGAATACAGGGGTAACCCCCCACCCCTGCTGTCATTATCTTGCAAGGGACTTTTAACTCTCCTGAGTGCACATTTTGCCCATGCTGAGGCATGTCTACCTTGGGAATAAGCAGTGAAATCCCCACTGTTGGCTACCACCATCAACACAGGAGGAGTCTGTAAGAAGTTAATACAAAAATACACTGTAACAAGTTTTTACATATTGTAACTGGCCAGGCATTACAACTAGCAGCCTAGCTCGCCATGGTACATAACAAGCTTGGTCCTGCACAGAGAAGTGGTCTTTTTCCTCATTTTTCTCAGTGTAAAATGATGAAATATTTTAGACTTGTTAGTGTTCTTATTGTTATGATTTTGTACAACACTTCTCTCATAAACCTCTGTTGTCTTATGCCGCCACTGCGTGTCACTATTAAGACAGAACAACAAAGAAAGATTTTTTGGAATGTTTAAAAAGTCATGGTGGATATGGACCTGGCACTATTCCCAAGGTGAAAGCCATCCTACCTCTCAGGACAGCCGTACCAACACCACAGTGCCACAGGCAGAGAGGAGCGGGACCGGTGGGGAGTGGGGAGTTCCTTGTAGGAACAATCCCGAGGCACTGCCTGGCACAGACCAGCCACCCAGACTTCAGCATAGCATGTGCTAATTTGGGCAAAATCAAGTCTAGTTCAGGGCTGAACTACCTCACACATACAAAATATCCAAGTGTGCTTGTTCCACGGCTGACAGATGTTATTTGTAACAGCTAGACTGGGATGCATCCTCTCAAGAAGAACTATTTTAGTCTTTAAAGGGGACACAAGAGCCAGAATAATCAAAAGGTGCAACTTCACCTCAGTGGAAGGCGACTGTCTCCCAAGTGCCCACCATGTTGCAGGGTGTAGCATATGTGCATGCTACAGCAGATTATAAAGTTATTCTTTTTTATTTCAAAGTCAAGCTTTGCACAAGGTGAATGGAAGAACAAAGGGCAAGGCTCATATGTATTGTGAAGCACACACAGTTCCTGACAGTGCAGCATCTCTCAAATCCAACATGTAAGAGGAAGAAATACTTACACCCAGTAGAACAGCATCAGCAGGAAGGGACAGATGATGACTGCCTGGAGGACCTGCCAGTCCCTGCAGAGGGCAGCCAGCCCGGGCATGAGGAACTGCCCCGCCATCTCGATGAAGCTCGCCACCATGGTGATCATGAACCGGTGCCCGGGAGGACAGAGCTCTATCCCTGAAACACAGAGTACACAGACAATCAGCCCCCAGCAGCAAAGACACCCCCAGAGTATCTCTAGGAAACTTTAAGGGAGTTCATGACCTTCAGGAACTTTGATCAAAGCGTTTTCTGAATCAAATAAATTTTGCTTCCTCCCATATTTGGGCTCTAGGAAAGCCCATTAACAGCTGTCTGTGGTGCAAACATTGCAACTTCCATACACCTGCTGTATCCTCATTGCCAGATTTCCTTCAGTCTCTGCCTAAGGCAGAGAAGCATTTTACCTAACAATAAGGTGTTTATTTTTAAAAGGGAATGCATAGTTAAACACAAACTAAAGATCTTGGGTCATGGCTTTTCACATTTCTCAGAGACACCATCTGCCTTTCCAAACAATTTGATGGGAGGTGGAAGAGCACAGATCTCAGCAGGATGCAGGCACCCAGGATGCCACCTGCCCACACTTTAATATGCTCTGACTCAGACAATTCCAAGCTGGATTTTGCCGAGTGTGCTGTTTCTGGGTTTGCTTTTCCCAATAGCTGATCTTGATCAACTTTCAAAGAGGCCAACTTCCCATCTGTCTTATCCTACCCTTCCTTTTGCTGTGGGGCAATTTACCATCACCACTGATATCTTTGATTGTCTCAGCTGTCTTGTGGCAAGCGAGTAGATAAAACACAGTTCACGAGATCAAATGTTTCTTTAAACCCTGAATTCTAGCTAACTTTATTCAGTCAGAAGATGAATTTATCAGAATCACAGCCAAATAACAAAATGTTTAAAAGTCACAGAAGAAATAGCAACCACAAAAATGGGACTGGCTTGCGGAAATTTTTTTCTCCAGTAAGATTGTAATAGAAACCTCTATATCATATTTCCCATTTGCCCACATTCACTTGCACAGACTAATAATTTAGCTCAATAAACCTGCCACAAATGTTGTGTAGCACTTATTGGAATGTTGATACAGAAAGAGGCCTGTAAATATTAGTGATATGTTGCCATCAGCATTGTTGCCTTTCTATGGGGTATTTCCTATGGTGGTTTTAAATTAGAATTTAATGTTTATTAAAATTTTAAGTGAAAAGGTATAAGAAAATAGGAAGAGATGACAGTTGCTCCTTCATTCACTCTCTAACCTGCAGTTTGCATTTATCACTGTAACACAAATTTAAACTAACAGACCAGGAATTAGCTTGTAGATCAAATGTAGGATTAAACACCACATATTTTGTTCCCTTTCTTTTCAGCCAATACAAAAACTACCAATGGATTTTTGCCAATACAAAAGGAAACAATATCTGTTGTCAGGCAGCCCAAATTTTCATTAGCCTGACCACAAACATAGCAGCTTTGGAAATGAAAGGGAGAAAAAAAGCTCTCAAAGACTCTCACATACTATAAAAGGCTTTTACATTTTAATTTGGTAAAAAAGATTAAAACACAGAGCTCCTTATGACATTAATATGGTTTCATTCTTACTAATGAAGTATCCCAAGCCTAGGAAATTTTTGTTGTTCTATGGAAAGAGGTCACTTCCGTTTTATTTCTCTAATCTCCAAATATAAAGTGCTTCTGTTTGTTTTTGAAACCTTAAAGTAACTCACACTCCAATATTCCTTTATTAAGTACAAGGTCGAGTTTTGTTGCTATAGAAACAGGAAGTCTGCATTAGATATGCGTTAGCATTTCAATTGCATTGCTCAGGTTAGTATCAGGTAAAAAGAAAAATAAGCGAGATATCAACTTCTATATAAAGTCAGGAAGCAGTGACCAAACAATAAAAGTATATTTTATTAAGTCACTGGTGCACAGTAAAAAACTCTACATGCAGCAGTTATTCATTGTATAGAAAGGAAATAGCTTCAGAGATTGTTTAGCATTTATTTTCTTCTCTGGATTATCACATGCATATGATCAGTTTCTGCCCTTTCCTCTACGAAAGCTGGAGATGACAAGAAAATAATCTCTGCTCTATCTGGGTGAGTGTGACTCTCAAGCAACACCAGTAGCATATGAAATACCACATCTCTGTTGAAATGCTTTACATATTAGGACAGCCTACTGACTTTCCAACATATTTGGCTTCAGTTTTATATGATAAAAGATTCAGCACTGCCGTTTTCAGCAAGCATCTATCTGTCAACCCTTATCACCTCTGCAGCAAAGCCACCCTTCACAGCAGCCTTGCCCTAGCAGCAGGAAAGGCACCCAGCTGATGCTCACACTGGGGCCTCGATGTACCCAGGCATGAGGACTCTGTGGCTGCAGCAATTTCCACCCAGCTCACATGACAAAAATACTGACTCAGATAAAATCACTACAAGACTGAGATCAGCTTTACCCACCCATGGCAAATCGAGCAAGCAAGCTCCAGATCCCCGAATCAATGGAAAAGTTTCCATCTCAATTAATTTGTGGAGCATGGAGCAAACCCCCATCATACACACTAACCACAGAAATTATCATCAATACCAAAAACTCCCAGATACATCCATTTGCTCTACTTGAAAAATTTTGTGTGGGCAAGGAGATATGCATATGAAGGATTTGGCTTTCTTGCTGAGCATTCCTACTCTATGCAGCTCGGTCAGAACAGCAGATCCACATCAGAGACCTGATTTCCCTAAGACCCAGATAAGTGATCATATGGGCAAATGCAAGCAAAGCCATCCTACAGGCAGTGAGATCAGGCATGCTCAGGCCACATGGGACAGACTCTCTCCCTGCCAATGGGCACTCAGCAACAGGGGGCAAACAAGCTGGACCTAGACAATCCCTAAGGTGAAACTGCTCCCAGCCTGAGGGCAGCTGTCTTGCCACAAGTGTGATCCAGACCTGGGTCCCACAGGCAAACCAGACGCAGGGCACTGAACACATGAGACTCGCTGCACAGCATTCTTGCACCTCTGGCTGGGAAATGTGGAAACTGGCTCCTGGGGCCAGAGGTGCTATGCCCACGAACACTCAGGTTTGCTGGGGTGTGAGTGAGGGAGCTACTGAAGAAGCTCTGCAGCACCCTGGGGGCTCCGCCCCACTGCCTTGTGCAGGAGGTCACTGACCTGGGCACCGGCAGAGAGAAGCATGGTCAAACCGCAGGTCAGACAACAGCTTAACCTATGCAAATGCAACAGATATTGGTGACAAGAGGTACAAGTCTTTACACTACAAAGGGCAAAATGTCTTTGCTAACAGCTTCTCTCCGTGGCACTGGGATGGACAAACTGGGCTGGTATCCTTTACAACAGTTTTTCAGGCAACCTCTTCTGCAAAGAAAATGGGAAAGTGAGATAAAATCACCATAAGTATGCCACAGCCTGACAATCTGAAATGATTTCCTCTTCCCTTTCCAACTGGTTTTTCTCTCCCATCCTCTCCACCTGCAGCTGTGGAAGGAGCAGTCTATGAACATACAGACAGAACACTGGGAAGAACTGCAGTATTACTGGGTTAACATCAGCTCTGTAGCCACAGAGTATGGCCCTGCATAGCCCACCTCCTCCAAATTCCACCAGGCAAGCTGTCACTCCCATGGAGGTACTAAGAGCCACATCCTGTCCTTTCTCACTCGATCTCACACTTGCACACTGGTAACAATCTGTTTCAGATTTCAGAAACCCTCTCGTTTTTCTTAGAAGGCTGACATTTATTCTCAGAATGTTTGCACAAGGATGAAAGGCAAATACTTTTATTTAAAAAAAATAGAGAAGTTAAGTCATTTGCAAATAGATATCAGGAGGGAAAAAAGGCAACACTGCACTGCTTGAACAACTCTCCACCATTCACTCACCCATCTCCAGACCCAAAACACAAAGCAATTCTTGTTCTGCAGCCCAAAAAGCTGCTACCTTGTGGTTTCAGATGGAGCTGTAGCTCCATCTGAAACCACAAGGTAGCAGCTTTTTGTGCCTTTCCAGGGTTCTCTTCCTGCCCAGTTTCCATCTGGTGGCTTCCAGATTCCACCAAAACTGTAATTATATAGGAGTATCCCTTGGAGAAAATGGTCAAGTCAAAGCATCTGCTGGCCAACAGCATTCACACTGAAAAAATCCCCAAGGAGACAGTCTGATTCTAGATTCACATTATACTAAAAAAAAAAAAAAAAAAAAAAACCCAAAAAAACAAACAAAATTCCCCAGCTTCTGTCAGTTTCCCTCATATTACTGCATACCCAATACTCCCAATTCCTTCCATCTTAGCACCCTTCTGAGATGTTCTTCTGCTTCAAAAGGAAGGAAAAAAAATGAGACACAAGTAAAAAACACTCAATTTGAGAAGAATTCTCTGGCAACATAGCTTTAGGTGTAAATGTGGGACACTAGAAATTCCCAGTGGCAGTAATAGCCTACAGCACCAAAACTGTGTTTGCCTCAGCCCCAGCATTTGCTCTGCTCAGCCAAAAGTCAAGTGCAGGATGTGACTTTGAGAAAGAATTTTGCATTTGGACTCTGCTTTTCATCAGACCACAAAAGGAAAGAAAAAAACCTTGAATAGTATTTAGTTTCCCAAGCTGTTCAGCACCTCCAGCACGTCCCACCACCTCCGTGCTCCCTGAGGTCATCCTTTTGGCACGATGAGCTCTGCCACCTCTGTCACAGTGATCTTGAAGACTGCTGGGAGGTGACCCTGTCCTTGCTGCTGCTGTGTTTCCTAATTCCCACCAAGCTCTCTCAAACCTCTGGAACCTTATCTTCCTCCAACACTCTCTGTGGGATTTGCCCTCTGCTGTAAACAAATTGTCTCACTGGATACTCCTAGAATAACATGGCCTCCATACTAGCTTTTGGCTAGCTGACCAGATAAAATTGCAGCAAAAACTATCAATAACTCCAAGACAAGTTTGCAGCTGGCTGCTAGGGGAACAGGAAAATAAAATCCAGCATATCTGCTTATATACACAAATTTCCCTTTGGTTGCTAGACACAAATTTCTAAGAGCTGCAAGCCCTACCCATGGGCTACGTACATTTCTCATCTCTCAGCATACTTCTGATTCAGCCCTGGCTGAAATGGCCCAGGCTAAGCCAACACTCACTCCTGGAGCACATTATCTTGATTGCCTTTGCTGTCACCAGAAGGAAAGAAGCATCACGTGTAAATACAGTTTATTAGGGAACAGCAAATGAAGTAACTTGTAGAAGTAAAGGTTATCACACACACTGCAGTGCACAGACAACCACCAATTGATGTAAGCACAGGACAGAGACAGAGTGAAAGGGAAGGAAAAATCTAATTTCCTCTCTGGAGAAATCCAATCCACTGCCAAGAAAAGAGAACAGCAACAGACTGAGCCTCCAATGGCTGAGTAATAGTATTATTTTCCCCTAACAGTACATCAGGACAGAAGTTACTCTAAAATACACCTGTGAAGTGACACAGGTGGTCCTTCAGAGGTACTTTTCTACACATCATCAATTTGGTGAGAGTTCTTTTAAACAGATGCTAGTCCACCATTTAATTAACACATTTAATATGTGTCAAATCAGTCGCCTAAGCACTGACATAAGCTGAGCTGACGGAGCCATCAGGCTGGCACCAGGGCAGGCAGGCAGCCAGCACGACACCTCACCAGATGTGCAGCAACACATTTAATTTCTGACCTCAATAGATTGCCTGGATCTACTGCATGGAGCTCTCTTGATAGGGAAATATCTAATAAGAACAGAATTATTTCTTATCAAAATTAATTCAGATGACCATCTGGTATACAAAGACCAGGATAGTGCCAAAACTGATGCCAATCAACATACCCTTACCTCCATACTGTGGAGCCTCACAGAGAGGCAGAGCAAGAAATAAGTAAATATAGCTACACCTCTCATGCAAAATCCAACTAAAACACAAGGTGCAATCATCTCACTCTTTACTTTCCACATGCCTGTCTTGCTCCTGTAAGGCACAGATGAGTAACACACCATCCCTATTTCAGGCCTGGTACTGCTCAACTGCATCAGGGTATTTTAGGAGGAGCAAGCACTCCTCTGAGTTGCAGACAGTCTGTAGCTACCCACAGGTGAGGGTTTGGACCACAAGCACAGAGCCAGGTTAGATTCGATGCAGGGTGTTTACTCAATCCTCACTAACACGGCCGCAGGAGCTGTGGACTTCCCGGGCACAACGTATATGCAGAAAAGCAGGGCTGACCTTGGCTCCTCCAGGGACAGGAGACCCTGAGCAGAAGCTGCCTGACCAGTGTGTGGGATGCAGAGATGCCTGCAACCACGCCCTGGATGCAAGCTGTCGCCCAGGGAGTAATCGGTGGCAGAGAAAGAAGCACGTGTCATTCCTCCGTTCATCCCATGGCATCTGTATTTGCCGAGTTTTACATTGCATAAGACAAACAGCATCTTACAAAACAGATGGCTGACTGCATAAGAAACCTTTAATACACCATGCTGCCTGCCATATACAAAGCAATAAACCCAAAGAAACGTTAAATCACATTTGAGGTGCCGCAGTTGCCATCTATCCTACTTCCAGAGGAAAGCAGCAGCAGCATCTCTGCAGCTCCCAGCCAACACTGACTTTTGGTGACAGTTCCTGGATGTGAATAACAGCATTCTGAAACAACACAAGGAGAAAGCCCCTGGAAACCTAAACAGCAGTGACAAAGAGCATGAGAAATGGGTACATAGAGAACACGCTAATTTCAGTATAAAGATGGCTTAATTTAAATGCAATTAAAAAGTGATTTAAAAGCCTTACCATGACATATGTTTTTATGTATGTTAACTGCCATCTATAAAAATAAAAAATCTCTCCCACCTCCAGTCTAAAATTTTCTACCCTCTTAAGATACTCTCCAAACCCATATAAATATTTGATTATTTCTGCAAAAAACTGAGCTTGCACAGAAATATATGGGACTCTTTCTTGTTCCAAAAAGGCGTCTTTCCCTAAAGGAAATGCACAATTGGTCACAGCAATGCTTTGCAAACCTAACACCTCTGCTGTTCACAACAGCTGGTGCCTTTTCTCTAAGCAGGATCTAAATCATTATTGACATCTTTTTGACAGGAGTGCATATGAGAGGAGCTGAAACAAAAACTGATGTGAGATGTATCAGAGGAGCTCATTTACTTTGATGCTTTAGTTGAAAGGGATCTGTATCTGTATTTGTTAGTGAATTTTTAACAATATTGTAGCTACTTAAAATAAGAACAGAGAAGAAATTCAATAGCTGGAAATCTGCACTTCTCCTAATTTATCAACTGGCAAACAATATTCCAACAGCAGCTGTTTCAAAAGCTCAGTTTGCAACCTGCAGATGGATGATGGTCCTCAAAGAAGCAGGAACAAAGAAATAACAGCATAACACCTTGTTTCAAGTCTATTAAACGCTTCCCAGCTCACTGAGACAGCAAGGCAGCCCCTCTCTGCAAGCACT
Organism: Lonchura striata; assembly: GCF_050655825.1. Classification (NCBI taxonomy): domain Eukaryota; kingdom Metazoa; phylum Chordata; class Aves; order Passeriformes; family Estrildidae; genus Lonchura; species Lonchura striata. Next base: position 62,573,675 of record NC_140704.1, read on the forward strand.
GATCCCACATGACGTGCTCCTCTAAGGAGGATTTTTTCACCATTACTGTCGTGCTGTTGGATGAGTGAATAGATGCACTGAGCCCTGGATTTGAGCACACTGTCAGCAGAACTGCACATTGCTAACAAGAATTTGACAATGGGAGACTTCAGTTGGTTGCAGCCTAGCTTATCAAACAGGAAGGACCAGAATGGAAGAAAACTAAGTGGAAGATTAAGAAATGTACTTGGTACTTTTTAGGTCATAATAAAGCTTTGCCTACTCTGCACCCCCTCCCTCAGATCAAAATGAGACAGCTTGTCTGAAGCACCTCGCATCCAGAGGCACAACCCCTGGAAAGCATCTTGCTCCTTTCACTTGTGTCAACTTTATAACAAGCCCTGAAGGGGACTACATACAGAGTCTTAGCAAACATTGGGTGCTGTTTATTAAACTCTCATAAATACAATTGTAACCCCATACACATGTGCATATATATAAACTTACACACGTATTTATGGATATGTGTATATATACACGCCGATATAACTGTAAAGGCAAAATCCCCTAGTTCCTTCTCCTCCCCTGATCCCCCCTGTGATGTCAGAAGCAATCAGTGGAAACTAGGGTGATGCCCTGAATAACCCATCCCATCTCAGAGGAGCTGAGTTGCTCAGGTGGCATCCCCAGTCGGAGAGAGCCTGGAACACGGCAGCGCCGGCTGACAGCACGCAGCGAGGGCCAGCAGAAGTGCAGGCGATTTAATCAAAAGCAATTAGTGAGCCTCTTTGTGAAAGGCTGTCAACACACTTGGCCCCCAGGGCAGCCTCATTTTTAAAGATTTATGCCACGCACTCTGGATAGATATTTAATGAACACTGTGAAAGGGGAGCTGCAGGGATGCAGAGCCAATGAGATGCTGTATTTTGGATGCTTTAAGCAACACATACATTTGCTGGAGAAGGAGGTGCCACTCAGACTAAGGGGTGACTTTTGCATTAATAATTCTCTGTCTCCAGGGTTCAGCATTAACCCAGACACAAGTCTGAGGAAGGCACAGACAGGCAGACAGAACTGGGACACCCACGCAACAGGAGAGAACCACTCCAAACACTGCACACAACCACTGTGCCTAAATAAGAAAAGGCAGGACAGCCCCTGGTCAGATCGCCTCTAATTTTAAGCCCATGAGGATACAAAAAGAAAAATGAGGCTATGGTAATGCATAGATGGTGAGAAAACTTCTCCTGATACAATAGCAGATGGTGCACAGTTAGAAGCAGTACAGATACTGTTTTTCCTCTTCCATTTCCTAATGAGGTTTTATCTTCCAAGAAACATTCCTGTAAGGAAAGAAAAAATGTATTCTAGGGAAAAACGGGGGAAAGAACACTGAAGATTTCCTTTTGGTCAATTGATTTTAAAGTGAAAAAGATATGACATCCAGCCTTGGGAGAAAACCTGCTTCCTGAAGCAATGAAAATTCTATTTTTAATTCAAAATCAAGTATTCAGTATCTGGTTACAGGCTTTTATTCCTTATATTAAATGTATGATCTCTGTGCTGTAGAGAACACTTTCCACCACTCTGTGCACACGGAGTGCTCTGTAGGTGGGGTCTGCTTGTGGCTGGTTTGTGGGCAGTTCTGCAGTGAAGAGTGTGATCTAATGGGCTCTGTGACAGTGCACAAAACTTGTCACGGAAAGAGCATTCCCTTTCCAGCCCTCTGCAAGCACATCTCTTCTAGCCAAGGGGAACTCAGCAGGTTAGTACCTGCAGGTGCACACACACAGAGGTGAGCACATCCCTCACTGTTCTGTTGTCATAAATGGCATAAAATGACCTCAGAATTGCCAAAGCTTAAATATTCCTTAATTTTCTTCCTTGCTATCTTTAAAAATACCAGACACAAGCTTTTGTGAAAGCTTTTTTCCTGTCAAGTACCAGAATTCTTTGATTTGGTAAAACCTCATTAGACAGTGAAGAACAATTAAAAGGGAATTGGCATTAAAATGCCTCCAGCATCTCCTCCAGCATCTCATATTTGCATGTAAACTGCTGTGCTAAGGATGTCTGTGCAATAGCAAACCAGACCACCCAGAAACATCCACTGGAATTCAAAGTTTATCCAGAATCAACCCCAAAAAATATGTGAGTTTGAGAGTTTCTCACAGCCAAGATGAATATATAGCTTCATCAGTTTCAAATAGTAATATACTGGGGTAAGAAATAAATGTTTTTGCTGAATGGATGGAAAGCCTCCTGTTGCTTTGCAATAACTTTGGAAAAGAGAAAGACAATGTTTCTTCACATCTTCCTTCCATAAAAGCTGGCAAGTAGGCTGGGAATAGATGGATCTTCCTGAGTAGAAGCCATCCTCCCCTGGATATGTTCGCTTTTCTGTGGTGAAAGACCTCTTTCAAAAAAACTCCTGCCACTTACAGAAGAGTTCAAATATGGCAACACTTGCTGAGTTGTTCCAAATAAAACTAGAATGAATGCTGAGCTAATTAATAGCCCAACATTAAAAGGAAACCAAGCTCCTTGGAAAGAATCCAGCTGCAATTCATGGAAGAGGATTTCACTTGTTTCAATTACAACAACAGCAGACTTTGTACACATCACAGCTACGGCTAAAATTGTGAAGATATATACCCATACCCATACCTTGAGAAATGAATGACTCTTAACCTTCTCTAAGCAGCACCTAGCTAATTCTCTGTGTGATTTTCTGTTTCAAATGCAAGCTCTTTGGCTGTGCTGTTCCTGTGGCGGTACAAAGCCAAAGATAAGAGCTGTGTGTAGGGGTAATGCTGTCTAGGAGACCACCCAGCAGAGCATGGCATAGACTTCACCTTGCCTAAGGACTGTCAAGCTGTATTCTTAAGGTCAGAGGATCTTAGGGAGATTCTCTCTGCACTGAGTTGTGCTACTGACTTTGAAAATGAATGCACACTGCAAGCAGTTTCTCCATTATTTTTATTTGCTCATCAATATTTTGATTGCTTATAGTACATAAATGGCAACATGAATCTTACATGCTGTACATGTACATCTTCCTATGCAAGGGTTGCATCGTGTGTGGTGTTAGATCATCCCTGCTAAGGGAACATTTTCGGGTACTTAAAAAAAAACCTCCTATATTTACCATGCTTTTGTAGCAAGAGAAAACTGAAAGAAAGAAGATTATGGTCATGGGAGGGGAGAGAGATAACTAACAAAAGGAGTGCCCCTGGCTCACCATATCAGATTTTCTTCCCACATTCATCTTTGAATAAATCATTCCATTGCTTGACACAACAGAAATAATTCAGTTACTGTTTCTAAATTTTCCTTTGTATCTTCTTGCAGAGCCATCAAAGGAATAAAAAAGGACTGAACTGGAAAAGTACAGGAGATGAGATACAATTTTCAACTCAAACACCAGTTTGCTTCCTAACCGTATTCAACCACATAAAGGAACGTGGAGAATTCCACATAAGAATTTTCCACATGAGAATTCCTATCTATGAGAAAAATGCTGCCATGGGAGGGAAAAAGCCTTTGTGGATGATCCTGCCTTTCCTGGTGTGACAGTGGATCCTCAGCACCCCCATGTAGGGTTCAGACACCACCACCTCCCAGGGCAGGTCCCTGTACCTGCAGGCACACAGCAAACCTGAGCACGCTGTGGCTATGTGCTCCTCCTGGCAGAAACAACACAGGAATGTCTTAGGGGCTTGAATATTTCCCAGATCATGTAACCACACATTCAATAGAACAGGAAACACTCTCCAGGACTCCAGAGCAGCACCAGGCAAATGGCTCAAGGGCAAAGCATCCTCAGGAAAGGAGGCCAGAGCCCTTTGCCAGACCATTCACACCACAGGCTTACAAACTACTTTCTCCAACACTTGTGGGAAGAAGGAGGAACTGATTTCAGGCTACAACTTATCTAACAAGTTGCACAGTCCAATTAGGAAAACCACCTTGTAGATTATATTCAGATTTTACCAAGCTAGCAGCTAAAGAACTATATCCAAAAGGTATTCTGAGTTACATGGGAAGTAAGCATAACTAAATCTTAAAGATCTGTTTTTGTTGAAACAAAGTCAAACATGTAATTTGAAAAAATAAACATATACAAATGTAAGTGAACATTAATTTCACAGAAGCAGAGAAGACAAAAACTGCTCTCCCATCTTGCTGAGTGATGTTTCTAATCAAAATTAGAATTTCTCCAGACCCTTAGAGAAAGCTGCTGCACAGGCTGTCCAGCACTGGACAGTAAGAAGGTCTCTTTACACATCCCTGTCCACTTGCATGGATATTCCCAGACACAGGGAAGGTTTAATTACTGTTTTCTCATCTAAAAAGAGGGCCACAGTCAGAGGAACTGGAAAACTTGGAATTCAGGCTGGAACCACTGAGCACTTGGTCTGCTCCAGGTGGCTCCTGAGGGCTTTGCACCAGGATCCACATTCCTTCAGCGTTGCCTGCCTCAATGCAGAACACCAGATTTAAGCTCAGGGTTTTAAGAATGGAGCCTTCTGTTATTATCACTATTTGCTTATTTTAACAGCAATATGAGGCTATATTTGGCTATGCCACAATGAAATAAAGAGTTTAGAAATTAGAGCTATAAAATTAACAAATAAATAACAATTCAGTTGAGCCATTTCTTCAGCCACTTCCTCACATTTATAATTTAGCCAGATGTTTCACACAGAAGCACAAATATTTTTTCTACCAGAAGTATGAATAGACATAAGTAAACAAAAAAACCCACCCTTTTCTAAATAAACCAACTTCCTTTCCAGTTCTTGTCCAAAGGAGAGGAAATGTCAGGCATTCACAAAGGCTGGGTGATATAACACCCTGACTTGCTCCAGATGAGTGAGGTGCCAGATACCTGCATCAGAAATCACAAATAGCACACAGAACCTGCCCAGCTTTGTATCCTATCTCAGCACAGTGCTGGGAGAGGGCACAGGTGCTACCTTATCCCAGAGCAGCAAGCAGGGATGGGTCCTGTTATTTTGCTCGCTCTGACTCTTGCACCCATTGCACAGAGCCAGTGCACTGGTGGTGAAATAAAATATCACCTTTTCATGAAAAAAAGAATTGCAAAGCAGCTAATTAGCTTTTGCTCTGTTTCACTCTGCAGCAAGAGACTGTCAGCTCCCAGGGCACCAGGATGTGCTGTCACACAGTAGAGCTCACTCCCCTGCCCTCATCTCCCTGCTTGTATTTTCCAGCATTCACTGCCAGAGGGTAAAGTGCCAGTAAATACAGAGGATGACTACTCCAACAACACACAACCAGCCTCCAACAGTTTCGCTACCAGTAATGAATTTCCCTCACCCCAAAATCCAGACATCACACTACCGCATCTTTGTCTACATAGAGTTAAGTTATTTGCATAACCTTCACCCTGGGGAGGTTTTTCTTTTAACCTGACCAGGAGCTGTTGCTCAGATCACTTTGCACCTGACTGCTATGGGACTATAAATAACATCCACATCACAGCCTTGTACGCACATGCATTTGATTAAAATAAAGTCAACTAAAAGGCAGACCACCTTTGAAAAGGAAACAAATGGATACAGAAGGGCTGAGGAGTTGAAAGACAGAATTTCTGAACTAGTTTACTGTCAGGCTGTCAGCAATCTCCATTGCTGTCTGGTATCACCAACAATGTTTCTGGATAATCACTTAAACAGAAATCAAAGCTGAAACAAAATACTAAATTTTTAGGGGGTGTAGCATTGAGGACAACACATCACTATAATAACAACATTACCACCACCACCGAGGGAGAACTTAACCACATTAATATATTCACTCATGACTGGCAGAAAGTGATATGCAAGCCCCTAAAAGGAAAAGGCAAACACTGATAAACAAAAATGGAACAAAGCAAATGATCAACCCCTGCCTTGCCCCAGGCTGGCAGCGCAGTTCACTGGCAGGCTGGAGATGGCTGAGCCTTGTCACTTGTGGCCTTGCTCTCTTTAAGGGAACTCAATTTATAGCCAATTTTGGAACTCCAGATATGAGAAATTGGAGGCACCAATGGGTTTTAGGCAGCATAGCTTGGTTTAATATTGACCCAGCTGACTGGCAAAGTATCATCTGCAAACAGCAAGGAAGATTAAGATCTGAAGCGTGGCAGCAACTTCATTTCCAAATCCTTCTGCAACACAGGAAAACTCCCTGTGCAGTTCACCACACAGAGGAGAGCAGGGAGCAAAAAATATCCAAGCTGTGTTCAAAGAAGGAAAAGTGTAGGCGTGCAGGGCTTGCACTGATTTATTACTGGCTTATCAGTAGCTAACATATAAAACCAACTATAAAAGCAACAGATGTAAAATATTTTCTATTTTAAAAATCATTGCACGCTCTTCCTTCCTAGAAGGTACAAAGACTCAGAGCTGACTTTTCAATTTGAACAAATGCCTGCACAAGCATAACAAAGAGGGAAAAAATGCTAAGGAAGTAAAAAAAAAAACCCAAACCCAGACTTGCTCTCCCTCTCCTAATCACAAATAATGTAACAAATGTCCTTGCATTCAAGTACAGGTCCTAAATACACAAACTAAGTTTCATTTTTTGGGAAACTGAATTCATTGAGAGGCATGCAAAATAAATAAAAATGTTTGAAATTGTTGCTAATAAGGACATCTTCTTGTCTAAATATTAAAAATATTTATATCACATTTAAAGATCTAAGCCTAACTATTAATTTTCATACATCACACAAGATTCAATTTCCTGTTAAAAGGATCTTCCCTTTTACTCAGCAGTCAATTATTCATTAACCTTCTAGAAACATTCAAAGAGGCACAATTTATTTCAGAGGCAGATAGGAATTTGTAATTATAAAGATATCTGAATATATTTTTTTTAATGACAAAAACAAAACATGAGGCAACAAGACACCTAACTGGCTAACATCAGGATGAGCTCCATAAAAATAACTTTGGGCAAGATTTTTGATATTGAAAGACCCGGATCACAGCATCTGCAAACATTTTCAGCAAATGAAACTATGCCCAGGAGAAGTCTTACATTAAAACCACTCCTGCAGCCTGTGAAACAAGGACCTGGACCCAATGCTCCAGTTATGCTTCCACTTAGTCACTGACCACACTATTTCTGCTTCAACAAAACATGCTGAATGTTAAAAGAGCCAAACAGATATTTGTACCACTGCAAGTATCACCAAGTGCAACAGACAAGGCTTAATTAAAACAAGAATACAGTGTATATCCAGCCACCCTAAGAACATGTTACTCCTGATTATATCTCTCACCACCAGGTATTTCACATCAAACAGGAGAAAGTGTCTCTGTTCCAACCCCTTCCTTCCATGGTTTCACACATAAACCACTTAATGACTATGTGCTGCAGCATATGCAGTCAATATTTATCCACACTTCCACTACCTACCTTGTATCACCAAAGGAGCCTAACACAAAAACTACCGACTCTCAAAATATGTATCAGCCTTTTTGCCAGCTCCTGGGACAGGGTAGAGCAGCTTTGTACAAATCCACTGCAATAGTTTCTTTCCAGCTCAGAAAGGCAGCAAATTAGAAACCAGAAAAAAAACAACAACAAAAAACCCCCAAAAACCTCAAAACAAACAAACAAAGAAAAAACACTAAAAGAGAGGGGAAAAAAAAAGAAAAAAACCCATTATCTGCAATAAGATGGTGAATTTACCTAGGCATGAATGTGGCTTGTAACAAACCTTCTCTATGAAGCAGTCTGGGTTTCTTTTTCACAACTTGCCAGAAAGGTGGTGGGCTGAGGGAAATGTCCTGACATTTTGACTCAAGTAGGACAACTACAACTAGCCCATGGATTTTGGAAACAATTTATAACACTTCAGAAGAAGGGGAAACTACACAAGCTTCAGTATCAGTAAGCATCAGAATGCAGCTGACTTATACTGCACTCTCCAAAAACCAGGTAATTGAAAATATCCAGTCTCCTAAAGATTCACAAGTCGAGCCCCACAACAGCTTAAGCAAGTTTTCTAAAGTTCAGATGGGTAGAAGTTGAGAGCAACAGGCAATATTTGAGACATGATTTCATTGTGAATCAAACAAAACTAAGATATCGTATTAATCAAAAACATGTCTGAACAGCTAACTGCAAAATTCTCTGGGGTGCAATTATCATGGTGCTGTTTGCTACGGGGACACTCAGACTATTTGATCCCCTTTACTGGAAAATGGACTGCAGTTCTTCCATATAAGTGAACTTCTCTGCTCTTTCAAATTTTTTTTTTTTTTTGCAGTGAGAACAGAAGATTGTTTTGGCATTAAAGAGAGATTTTTGTTTAGTTGTTTTTGTTGCTGTCTTTTCTTAATAAAAACAAACAAAAAACTACTGCAAGCTTTAAGCAGTGATAAGTAAGAGCGGGAGTGGGCAGTCTCCAGCAAGGGGGTGGCAGATCTTTCTGCAAATGCATGTATCTGAGAACAACACATTGTGCACACTAGATCTGGCCACAGGTTGCCTGGAAGAAGCCATGCATGGCCATGGTGCAATGAGCAGCAATCCTCTAGCACAGGAGTTTTTGGGTATTTGCACAGATGCCAGCCCACTCAGGGCTCTCATCCCTGCCCCAGATCTTGGGGCAGCTTTGACACCACGGTGATGGTGGAGGCCATGTGGGGAGCAGAGCACATCACAAGAGTGGGAGCAGGGACGGCAGCAACCAGAGGCACCTTCTCTAAATATAAAGAGGAAAACAAAAGCCCAGATTTGGGGCTAACTCTGCCACACCACATGTCACTACTGTCTCAACAGCAAGCTGTTATGTCAGAACGACTGCTGGTTGTGCAGCCATGGGGAATGATGTTTGTCACCAAAGCACCACAGGCACAGCACAGGAGACACTAATGTTCATGAAATACGATCCTCACCACATTCCTTGTCAGGTGAGCAACCAAAGCACTGAATTCCCAAATACACATGCAAATGTAGATGAGATGGAGTGGGTAAGATCTCGTTTCCATAATGCTTTAAGATAACTGATGATGTCTGCAAGTGCTATAGATTTTTAGATGAAACACTTCATAAAATAAATCACAAAATTCTAATAGTACCAGCATTTCCCACACATACTACTCCTTGAACTAACTGATCCCTATAATATGTTACACACTGAAGGGTATGAAGATCCAAAGCCCAAGGTCTAATGCACTTTATATAGGATTAGAAAAAAGCAAAGCCACGGCAGAAAAAATTAAGTTCTCTGTGACTGCATTCCCTATGAGAAGCTCACTACAAAGCACTGTACGAGCTCCAAATGCAAATGTCTGTTGGAATGAACATAACAGCCTGGAACACTAAGGGGCTTAACATCTTTGGAATGAAATAAAGAGAGGCAATAGAGAAATAACTTCTTAGTACATTTACAATGCTGGCAACACAGCAGATTCCTGTATCTTATATTAGAAAACAAAGGCATACCAATCTGTGGTGTTACAGACTTAGTGTCATGGGCCAAATCTGCTTCTAATCCAAAGGCATAGATCTGAGACTTAATAAATAATCCCCCAAAACAAGCAGCCTGACCTACCCTCTTTCCCTCTTCCTATTTGCTTCTGTGCTAAATGTCTGATGGAGTTTTTTTCCAAATCTAGCCTTGCCATTGCATGCATTGCAAATGCTTCAGCAGGCACCACCAGATGCCTCTTTGAGAGAGGCCAGAGTCTCTTCTGGGACAGCTCTTTGAAAGAATTAAGATCTTCCTCCCTTGCATATCATAAGCACACAAATGCAAGTGACTGAAGAAGTGAGAATTTGGAGAACAGTAATTTCCTTCTCAGGAAAAAGATGGAGGATGTATTCTGAATGAGAAATCGAGGAGCACAAGTGGTGATGAGAAGGAATTAAGACATTCTCTTCCTTGGAGATACTAGCAAACAAAATTTGCCTATTTCATTGGTGCAGTCCTGCTTATTTCCAAAACCAGGCAGCATATCAGATCTGTGCACTGAGTAGACATATGGAGTAAGCAAAGGGAAGCATCATTTTTCAGAGATCCTGGTTCTCTCTTCCAAAACAGCTACATGCCAAGCAGCCTGGCACCCAACCCCTTCCCACAGCCAAATACCATACACCCCAGACATTCCTTGCTTCTGGTACAGGTTTACCACTTTTTGTACCAATTTTTTTTTAGCTATGGCTAAATTGTTTCCAGCACCTGAGAACACTTTCTATTCTATTGCATCTTCAAGGTAGACTTTGATAGAGATGCTTTTAAGTTGTGTCTAAAGCTTGATGAAATCTAAAGCGCACTGAAGTAAGCTGGTGACCTTTGACTTGACAATTTCATTCAGACATTTCAAAAGAAAAATTAAAGCAAAAAAATTAAAATCAACAGTTAACAGCTAACAGGAACAGTTAAAGAATGGGAACAACACTTAAGACTGAGAACACTTGGGCTTTTTTCCCCAGAGAAATTCAATGCATAAAATAAAATATCCTTATAATTTCTTCTTACATCACTGCTTCTCCTTTTGCCACTGGGTACACACCCATTCACTCAGAGGAACACTGACCTTTCTCATTCCCAAACTCCTGACAGAGGATTTGCACCAGTCTCCCTGCAAGCACCACTCAAATGGCCTTCCCCAACCAAGAACTACTGCACAGCAAAGGAGTCAGATAAAGTACAAAGGTAAATTTAGAAAGTCAAATACATTGAATGACATTTTTGTTGTTGCTCTTACACACCCTGAGGTGACCCAGGCATCCTGAGATGGGCTGAGTGATGCTCCTTCTTGCACAAGCAGCAGCTGATGACAGGCTTTAGTTTTAACCTGCTGACAAGTGCACTGCAGAGATACCAGACAGCCCAAGAAAAACTCACCTTATTTCCAGACATACCCCCCTGCCACTTACTTTTTATCTCCAATACTGCATTGCAATGTGTAGGACTAGTCTTCCTTTCTAGAAAACTCATTCAAGTGTGTGGCTTTTCATCTGGAAATAGTTCAGGTATGACAGCTGGCTGACTCCTATTTTCAGAAAGGGTTAACAAGCAAAGGCAAGAGCTGCTGGTGTGGATGGGGGTTTAGGAAGTGAGTGGGAACCCTTTAAATACAAATCACACTTTTCCACACTTTTAAAGCTGGAATTATATCAGCTCTATTTGAATCTCTAAATAAAATAGTTTTAATTCTACATTTGAAAAACAGTACCCCTACAATGAATTAAATTAATTCTAAAAGAATTAAAACTATATTAATTCAAAACACTGTTCAAGGAAACAATGGTTTGCTTCTCAAAGATTTCAAGCAAGGCAGACACTGAGCTTGCAAAAGCTATAGACCAATGCTCTGAAACAAGAGTTTGCAGAAGGTCTAACTCAGCTCCTGGCAGCTAAACTTTTTCCCAAATGACAAAAGCACAGTTTGTAAATGTAAGTTTGTTTAAATTAATGTATTTTTATGGGCTTCTGAATGTGCCACTGAAAGCAAGCTATGGGAATTGGGAAGTTTCAGGTTATGGAAAGCTTATGCTTCTCTTCCCTCCCATATCCACTATGTTATCTACTCTATCTGGACTCTGAAGGATGTGATGACCAGAAACAAAAAACCACAATGCTTCCTTTGAAAGAGCAAAACCATATTTTGGTAAACTTCTATTTTGCTCAAAGAGAAGATAATTTGAACAAGCTTTTGTTTCATTAATAATTGGTCTTTAAATGAAGTGCTTTATAATTCCATTTTCCATCCAAGCTCATCTTGGCAAAGACCACAAGGGAAAACAACCATTAATCAGGGATCTGAGCAAGTGTAAGCTGAGCCCTACAACTACTTCAGTGAGCACATGTACACATCCAGCATGCAACCATCTAGTTCTCCAGGATTAGTGACAAATGAATGTGACAACCAGATTTAATTACAAGTCAACACTTTTGAATTACTACCAGCCAGTGACCACCTACTTCCTCTCAAAAAGCATCTTAAATAATGAAATTCTGACTTTACCTTAAAGTTTCAGTTTTTGAAGGCAAGAATATAAAATCTATAGCTAAATCCCTGACGTTCTGCATACTAAATACCTTGTCTACTTTAAAATGCAAAATTAGGATTTTTTAAGAACAGGAATCACCTCATGCACTGACTAACAGACACTGCAATTTTGGATATTACATGAAGCACTCTGCCTACTTCATTTCCTCCATTTCCCATCAATTTCTTCTTGAATTCTGGCTGACACACAGAGCATTCAAGACTTTTACATTTTAAAACTGCTCTGGCCATCCTTTCATTACAGACAAAAGAAGGTTTTCTGGCTCAGATGTTGATGGCTGTCACCAGCCATATTAAAAACCAATCAAGTGAAGCTTTAGACCTTGCTTCATACAGCCAGCAAAGCCTTAGTCTTAGGACTAAGTTTAAAAAAAAATAAAATTAAAAAGCATCATCATCACAGTCAAGTATTCACAATCACTCACGGTTCTCTTATAACAATCAGCCAAGTTTGGTGCTGGACAGGCTTAAACAATATTGTCCAAGGCAGGACAGCAATATCTGATAGGTAGAGTTACAGTGGTAGAGAGATGAGAATGGATCAAAATAATCTTCTCTGGGGTATTAAAAAAATTAAAATAGAGTTCATATGTTCTAGTGTATGCAAAAGAGATTTGTTGGAGTGAAATTGTCCTGAATAAACCTATCAAGCCCACATGGTTGCAGGGTGTCTCTGATCCCACAAAAGCCATCTTAAATCCAGATTTACTGAATCATAAACTTACAACCTTAATATTCTAGGCCACTGTAACTATATTTTATGGACATGAGTTTTGTTGAGACAGAGCTGTGCAGCTATGGGGCAGCAAGGGAGGCCTGTCCATAGCTACAGTTTCTTAAAATTTTTTAACACCAGAAAAGCTCTCCCTCAGTGAGTCTGGAGAGAGGAGGGCTGTTTATTTTACTGCTTTAGCTTTTTTATGCCTGGATATATAAGAAAGACAATGCTCAGAAACAACCCTGTGTGAAGTTCCAAATGTGCATTAAAGGGAAAAAAAAAAAAAGAAATAGGCTCATATCTCAGGGGGAAAAATTGATAGCACACATATAAAACCAAGCTAACAGGTAAAATGGAGTTATAAAGCAAATTATACTTTTGTCAGAGAGATTAGATAAATATATTCAAATATACTAAATAAAATTTAAATAGACTTGCATGTGGGTTCACTACAGTCTCCCTCTTTAAATATATCCCTAAGGAGATCCATTCCATTTCCCAACACAGTCTTACTGCCAGACATATAAATTCAGCTCAGGTTGATGATCATGACACCTTCTTCATTCTTCTCATCCTCTTGTTTAAGGGGAAGTGCAAAGATTACATATTCTCACAAACACCTTGCTCAGGCAGGAAAAATGTGGAGTCCTATCAGACAATGGTCTTTGCTTGGAGGATGGAGACATCTCACTGTGATTGCTGTGCTGCCCCTGGCTCAACTCAGCTGCCATGCTTGGATGTATTTTTTCAACAGGCACCAGCCACCTCTGACCAGCAGGTTACCTCCACCTGCCCCACTCCCCAAACGTCCAGAAGACTTCATATGAGCCAGGTACCCCAAGCCCTGCCCAGCATGGGTTTCAGTCTCCTGCGAAACAAGTCAGAAGAACCACCAGCCTCAGAGCTCTGCACCTACTTATGTAACCCAAAAGGAAAGGCCACTTCCTTTCATTTCCAGGTTGTGCTACTTCTTTTATTCTGCTGCCTTTAGGGGACTCCTCTGCTCAAGGACCAGGAAATATTTCACATCACAGCAGTTTGTCCAGGAAGCTCTGAGACACTCAAGCATTTTCCAGCCTTGTCAGCCATATAACAAGGCTTGATCACTAGAGTCTAGTTCAGAGAGTAATGAGGTCAGTCATTGCCTTGGTTTTTATGCAGGCATGTACAGGGTTCTAAGGGAAACCTCAATGGCCACCTACACAGGAGGAGGGTGTGGGCTGAGATCTTGTTTATAGGAGCACTCAATGTTCTAAACATGTGGAAACTTGGCAATGGTGAGCAAAACTTAAATGTCTTATGAGCTTTTTACCTATTGAGCTAGCTACTTTTAAAGCACATGCAAATGCCTCCTCCTGCCCTTCCAGCTGAAGCTGAGAGCACTCTGAAGGTGTCAAATATCAAGTGTTGGAGTTGGTGGGATGGTATTGCCCTGAAACAAAACATAAAGCTGGGCCAATATACCTTGCTCTGTAGGTCTGCTGACCTCTCCGATTCCAGTTGAACCTCCTCTTTGATTTCTCCTTCTGAATTCCCCAATTGACAAGCCTGGCTTCAGAAAGAAGGCCAAGGTAACGAGGAGGAGCTGCATGCCAAGTTTGTGGTGTGTTGCTGGCAGAGATCCTTGTAAATAAAGGAGGCTGAACCAAATCCTCAGAAAGGATCCAAGATTCATCATGTGGTACTTGGGGCAGCCCACCTTGTCTTGCCTGTAAGACCAGTTCCCACTCCAAGCTAGGGCTTAGAAGAAGATAGGCATCTTCTTCCTAACTGTGCTGGACCTCTAGTCCTATTCTTCTCTCTGGATGGCTTCTGCTGAGCAAAGAAGCTACCTGTAAACAGAGCCACTAACAAAACCTGAACAGTGCCAGGTCCTTCCTCCACCCTGAGGAAAAACCTTGAGGATTTTGTCTTGATTTTGTGTGACCGAATCTGGTCAACAAGCTCAAAAGTGATGCAGTCACAGGGAAAAGGAGAAAGTAGTGAGGCAAGGAGGAGGACACACTGTGACTTAATGGGCTACACGAGTTAATTTTTCTTAGAATAACAAGTTTTTAAAAAGTTAAGTTGAATGGAACAATAAGGACCTTGGTCTAGAGACACAGAAAATTTAAGGCAAAGTTGTGATATTTAGTTTTAGATTGTGGTCTGTGGTAGAAGCACACAGCAAGACTTCATTCAGGATATTTACTTTAAAAGGCAAGTCCCCATCTGATGCAGCCACAGAAGACAAGTTACAAAGTTACTGCTTTTAAACTACAAAGCCAGATAAAGGATACTGCTAGAGGAAAATTGCTGTTGTGGGAGCTGTCCCACCTTCAGGACTGAGTGCTCTGCCTTTCTTGGCACTTGGAGACCTGTTGAAGCATTTAAAATGGCTTGATTCTGATTAACACTTATTTACTCTGCCACCAACTTAAGTAAGCCACAATACTTGCCTGAAAGAACCGCATGAAAAAGTTCAATTGAAGATCTGTGCTGCTAAAATTAGCTACCAGCCCGTTAGAAAGAAATATCCATAATTTAACCTTGGTGCAGCAAGGGTGGGTATTATGCTCTGATGTCCACCTAGTCCTAGCAGGTACCATAAGCTGCTCATGACTCTTCTCCTTACATTGTTTTCTACTGGCAGATTTCATCTTAAGAGTATAGAAAGAGTTAATATACAAAATGTATAAAAAGCTTCAATATAGCAAAGAAAAAAAATTGTTTTTCCTTCAGGTCAAGTTGGTTTGATATTTCAGAAGAAATCTAGAGTAATGCATAATATGAAATCATATGTACTATGGAGAAGGGAGGATGTGTTGGCAGCACAGAATATGAAATTATATGGGCAATTTGGCTGACAGCAGGAAAGATTGTTTGGATTAAATAAAAAGAAGTGTTGAATGTTTGCCTGTACCAAGAAAGCTTGGCCCTTGCTTTAGAGAGGGATATATAAATTGGTTCAACAATTTAACGAAGTTTCAGTTATGCAGTACTTAGTGCCTGGAAAAAAAAAAACCAACCCTTTATATTGGTACTTGGAAACTGCTGAATCTCTGCAAACATGTTTGCTCAACACTCTTAGCACTGCAAACACAGCACCAGGAAGAACACTTTTTTCCTCCCCACTTCTGCAAGGATTCTCTGCGTTCCGCAGGGTTTGCTCAATATTGTCACAGTCTATCAGTTCTGTCTGGTACAGGGCAAAACGAAAGCAAAACAAAGTATTCTTCCTCATTCTTTCCAAAGGTTTAGTGGTACAGATAAACTAGCAAGCTGGATTTCACTTCAGCACCTGCGAAGCAGCTTAGAGTAAACACCTAACAATAACACACTGGAGAAGCAGTGCTCTTTGGAGTAAGTTGGGTTTGACAATGCCCAAAAAAGCATGGAGAACCTATAGCACTAGACAAATCCAGTCAGATATCTGTATTTCTGCATCAATTCTGTCAAGCCCAGTCCTTCTACTGATACAAGCATCTTATAAGCATTTACCCTGAAGGAATAACAGCGCTGCCTTACATAAATAATGAATGCTTCAGGTGGAAACAGTGCTCAAATAGGGAATCAAAATCAAGAACAAATAAAACAAAAGAAAACTCCAGTGAACTAACATGCTTTGTCAAGCTGGCAGCCAAGCAATCTGTCTTCCCTGCACTCCCACCTTACTGTCAATTATCTGATTTCAGTGCAGTTACTTTTACTTCACATATTCTGATGTGTCACCTCCCTGCTCACAGGTGCATGATGATAACAATAAAAAAGACATGGGAAATTCTGGTAAATAGCAGAAGCTCAGTATGCAACTTGCTGGTCTTTCACAAGGCAAACTGTATGAAAATAAACAGAGACAAATATATATTGCAGCAACAAGGAAAAAACCCGCAAACACAGCCAACACACAAGCAGTGAGAATATCTGTTTGGGAAGCTTTTCTGTGTTTTGGTAGGGTTTGTGAGGGCTTTTTGTAGGTTTTCTTTCTGTTTGGTTGGGTTGTGGTGGGATTTTTTAAAAGTGGGTTTTTTTTTTTCCTCATTTGCAAGTAAATAGACTTGAAGTTTAGAGTTTGCTGATACTTCTCAGTTTTGATCCAGAGCTACTTGTCCTCCCCATATGTAAAAAACTTCCAGTGGGCAGAGAATCTCATCCTGAGAATGAAGAAACTGCAGCTTATGCCTACCTTGGGTCTACATGAAGCAACCTGCCAGTTTGCATCCAGTTCCTTCAGATGGCTCTCATACGTGCCAAAGAGTGCCCAAGCTGCAGGGAGTGAGGGATTTCACACACCCCATCAGATCACTGCTTACAGGCTAGCACATCAACTCTACTGTAATAACACTGCACATTTTAAAGTTACAAGAATAAAAGCTATTAACCATTTCCAGAGTCAACTTGCCCATGTCATCTTGGACTACTAGTCTAGATCAGACTGAAGGAAGGTAAAAAAAAAAAAGAAGAAAAAAAGTTTTCTATTCTGAATAGCAGTCCATACGAAAAGTCCATAAACTTAAGAAAAGGTTTTATATTTGAGATTACAGTTCTCTCAGAAGCTCATCACAGTTTTTCTGAAGGAGGAGTGGAGTAACCCCAAAGAACAAATAAAAATTAAGCAAAACTGCAACAGTATGGTCTACATCTCACTGATTCTCTCTTTAAAAAAAAAGACCTGAGTGACAGTACAATCAAGAACATTATCCTTCTACAAGAGGAAGTGGACATAAACAATTTAGATCCTGGCAGAAAATACACCTCTTCAGCCACAGTGTCACAGCCCTACATCCATGGAGGGCTCTGGCCCTGCTGGATGTAGCCACAAGCACTGAGGATTTGGACACTTCTCTTTCACCCCATTCCTTTGGGACACGTGAACAGTAATGGACTCCTGTGCAGAAGAGCAAAATGTGACAGAAAACCAGAGCATTTCCAAATTAGCTGGAACCCAAACTGAGAGCAAGAAGCCAAAACTACATCAGATAAGGAAGTGCCTGAACTCAGCAGATGGTGAACAGAGGTAAATGAAGCCTCCTGCGACTTGAAAGATACAATAAGTGGGCTGGGCTAGAGCAACCAACTAGAGTATTGTCCCAGGACATAAGATGATATGAAAATGCAGAAGGACCAGAAAGATGTTTGAAGGACACAAACAGAAGGTCATCCACCAAAACCAGAGCACTTCAGAGCTGCAGCAACACAAGGTGATGAAGATAACGATTTAGATATTGACAGAGCCAGGCACATTTCTCAGAAGAGGTAGGTTGGTAGGGACAATCATTTTGGGGAAAGAAATGTGCACTTGCTTTCCCAGCTTTACATGAAGTCTCTGCAATGTCTCCCAGGCTACATGTAATACAGGAAAACCAGTGGCTTCCACTGTAGGCCCTGGATGATAATATTTCTCTTTGCAGAAAGCCATTCACACTTTATTTGTACACCTACCTACACCTCCCTGCTCTCCCTCCTCCACTGTTATTTTTCTTGTTGAGAATCACTCTCTCCTGCAGCGTGGAAATCAAGATACTTCCAAGAAGCATCACTGAATATAAATGAATTTATCAAATATGAAGGAAGCCTAAAATACTATCACAACTCGAATGTTCCAAACAAGAATTTCTTATTCCTGAATCAGCATATTTTACAGCTCTCTGTATGGCTTTCTTTTCCTGTTATTGCTTCAGATGAGCCCTGCATCATATGAGATATTTCTACCAAGTACACACAGAGCAACTTATCAGGAAAAGTCTTCTTTCACACTTCCCCCAATCTTCCCAAGTATATCTAATATAAATCCTGTCCAAATTGTTTGGGCTTTCATTTAAAAATGAAATTGATTTTCATTCCTCAGAGAAAAGTTCCCTCTCATTTTTTAAAGTTTCTGTTAAAGACTTCTTGCACATATTTTAAAAACAGATCAAGCAAATTCTAAATTTAGAGTTTAAGCTCAGATGATCTTCCAAAAATATTCACATACATTTTTCTATTCATGTCTCTGTCAAAGTTACTTGGAAAATAATTAGCAGTATCTTTGTTGTGGCTGTCTAGGAGCTATATATACATGCACAATGGCAGAAGTTTCCTGGGTCATTTCTAGTTCGTTCCATTTTTGGTTCTACAAATGCCCACCCACATACTGATTATTATTAATTAATATAAGAGAGAAAGAGAGACACAAGTGGGGTCAGGGGGAGGGGTGAACAGAGAAAGGCACAGAAGAGCACTGTCATCCTAGCAAACACGTTCCCTTACAGCTTCAAGCATATTAACTACTACCCTGAATGCAGACTGACTTCCACTCAAGCCCTAGCACTTCTCAGAATTAAATCACACTGCTCTAACATCTGAGCTTGTCATCAGGCAAGCATCAAGGCAAGACTTCACGTTCATGAGGAGAAATATATTGCCTGAAGCACTACTAGTGATAAACAGAGAAAACAGACTTAACAGGATTTTGAAAACCTTGCTAAGACCTGGTTCTTGAACCCATCCTTTCCACAACAGCATTAAAAAAGACCAAAATAAACAGGAGAAAAACCTTGTCACTCAGTCATTCTAAAGCTCTCAACACATCATTCACCTTTGCTCTGAAATGCAGAAGATGCATGCCAATCGCTCCAGTAAGAGAGGCAAGGCAGTCACCTCCTCTAAAACAGTCAGAAAATAGGCTGTTTAATAGAGAGGATCAAAAAGAGAGAGGCTGTGAACTAAAAGAGGAAGCCATCAATTTTTAAAACACTGATGGAGACAGATTCAAGCATATACAATTAACAGCTGGAAACAGAGCTGATGTAGAAGGGGGCACAGAGGAGGCTGACATTACAGGAAAGCCTGATATACACATTTACAGGGCAAACAGCAAGGAGAAAAACAAATGAGAAAACCTGGAGGAGTTATAAGACAGCAGGTACAAAGAGGTCCCAGATTTACAGCACCCTGTTAACAGGCAGTGCTGTTACCTATTGCTGATACAGACTAAATCCTGTTTTATTTAAGCTGCTGGAAAACGAGTACAAAGTTGATGAACGCCTGGCATCATCCTTAGGCAGAAGGTGCTGTGTGCACACAGGCAGCTGCCAGTACCAAGCTGATTGAGAATGTGGTCTTTTCCCAAGACCACAACTATAATTTTAGCTCATTACTGCCTGTGTTGGGGTGTGCTCAGTTTACATCTTTGCATACTCTTTTTTTAATATTCTGATGAATAATTTAGTTCCTATGGCAAGCCCTTTCACAATCAGACATTTTTTTCAAGCCTGTCGATGTGGTTCCAAAGTATAGAACTGGAAGACACCCAAAAGGGGCTGTATCTGTTCCTCCCTCCTCTCCCTGTATTTTCCCTGTTCTGTAAAAAGCAGAATGCAGAACACAGGGCAGCCCAGAACCTATAGCAAGATGCATTACCCTAAGGAAACTGGAAACATTGCACCATCCTGAT
Source organism: Lonchura striata (assembly GCF_050655825.1). Lineage (NCBI taxonomy): Eukaryota > Metazoa > Chordata > Aves > Passeriformes > Estrildidae > Lonchura > Lonchura striata. The sequence continues at coordinate 62,593,827 of NC_140704.1, forward strand.
TTGAGTCACAGTGCAGTTGAAGAACAAAGGAAAGGCAAAGTGCTTTTACCTCCCTGAAAGGCGTGCTCACATAATTCATCTTCCCAAACACCCAGCGTGCATTTGAAGGCTTGCCTGAAACATGGTCAGGATGTGCTCACAGGGGACTCAGCTCCACTAGGAGCCAAGTGACAGATCTGTCAGGATCAGCCCCAAGACAGCCAAAGGAGTCTGTGGGGTTTCCTCTTGCCACCACTTTCCAGCAGCTTCCAGTTGTGCAGGCAGGTCCTGTTATGGAGATCCAGCATCACGTCCACTCAGGGGTGCTCTCTGTGTGTCTGTTGCTGGCAGCCGGCACCCGGCTCTTCCTCTCACCTCTGGCACCCCCTTCCCAGTAGGAAAACTTACTTTGCAGATGACAGGACACACCAGCATTTGATTTAGCAGTGAACCAGCTGATTTCTTGCACCACAGAAGCAAATCCTCTCCTGCAATGTACAGGAGAGAGTCTACCCAAATTCATATGGCCAGAAGAGAAGGTGTTACAAAGGCATTTTCTTATTTATAAAAAAGAAGGTACTATTACAGCATATGTTTGGTATAATAAACCTCTTCCTCTTACAATCCTGAGGTAAACTTGAATTTCTTCCCTAACTGCATGGAAAAGAATGTTGTGAATATTCACTTTGCAATCTCTAGCATGTAAAACAATTCCTTCACTGCTTTATTTGTCAGCCTGACCACAAGGAAGCTCTGCACTTTGGCTGCTGAAGTCCTTCACACACACACACACTCACACACTCCCTGCAAGATTAAAACTACACCACATTTCCAAATAGCATCACAGGTTGTTTACAGAGACAGGCTGACTAAAGATATTTTTATCCTCAGCTCCCAAGACCAATTTATAATTAGTACAGCCTTTGAACAAGATGCACTTGCAGCACAGCATCAACATGCTGACTCAAAATAGGGCTTCTTGTAGCGCCAGTGGCCTCCCCAGGACAGCTCTTCTTGATGGCTTTTGGTACAGAATGCTGAGCCACAATAATATGGACACAGGCTGGCTCTGGGGCACAGCATGACGAAGGAGCTGGGCAGTGAAGGAAAACACCTTGGTGATAGCCCTGAGAATGCCCAAGAACTGGCATTCCTTCTGCAAGTGGACAATGCAGCTGCCACCACAGCTCTCTCTGGCCTCTGTACCATTGGTCAGATGTCAAAGAAGTTTTTCCCATTTCATGGATATCCTTAGACTCACTTTGCTACTCTGCAGAAACACTTCCACAGCAAAACCAGTCGGTGTGTTTCCATGCAGCTCACATTACAGCTTCCTTCCTGTACCCCTAAAGGCTTCCTACAGCTCTGCTGCTCAGCTCAGAGGGTGCTGGCCATACAGATTCCCTCGGAGACATCCCCAAGCACAGTCCCAAACATAGGCAGCTGCCACAATGCTTTTCACAGCACTCAGATACAGCACTCCAGCTAAACAAAGGCTCTCTTGTACTACTGCTGTGTGGCCTGGAATGGGGTGAAAAGAGCATGCCATGGAATATGACTGCCAGGAAGTTAGGGAGAGGCTTGAGGGTGTAGAAAAGCAGAGGAAGCAGCCATATGAGGGTGAACAACAGGCAACCTGGATCGAGCTGCCTCCTCCTCCTCCCCCCCTGCAGTTTGGTTTGAGTGAAATACCCACAAAGCATGGCACTTTCCTCCTTTCTCTTCACTCCTGAACAGGATTGCTGAAAAGCTGCAACACAGCAAGAAGGGCCTTCACAGTACCACATGCTCTGGGGTGCTCCTCCTAAGAGATCTCCCACTTCTCTGGGGGCAGGGAACAAGCAGGCATCACCCAAAGAGCAGCATCTCTTCCTGCCTCTCCAGAGGGCATGGGAAGCAAAGATAATGCAAACCTTTCAAATCTCATTTGTGGGATAATAAAATTATAACCCTTTGCTTGCCCATGACCATTGATTGTCAAGGCAGATAATTTCACCCAGCCATTAACCTTCCCAAATAAATCTATGCAGAAACACTCAAAAGAAGAAAATGAGTGAAGCCTGCCATGACATCCACCCTGAATTCTTTTCTTCTTAAAAAAGAAAGTCTGTAGGACTAAATGTGACGAAAAATATTGAAGACAACCTAAAAATCCTCCCAGACATAATCAGCAGCTTCATTTTATTCAATTATTAGATCATGGAGACTTCTTTCTATACTTCACCAGCTTTTGCTATGGAGTAAAAAAAAAAAAAACAACAAAAAAACCAAACCCAGCAGAAACTTCATGGGTGAAGCCTACAATAAGTTAACTTGGCTTCTTGGACTCCTTTGGCTTCAAATAAACAAAATCATTGCCTAGAGACAAAGTTTGACACCTACACTCACAGCACTCTAGGGCAGTTCCAATATAAGTGAGAAACCTGACTGAAGCAACCACTGAAGTGACCTGAGGAAAAAACATTGTCCAAGAAGAACTACTTAATTAGGTTGACCCACACCCTTACTGAGAAAATGTTGTCCCATGTCCATAAAGCAGGCATTTCCAGACCACTAAAAGTAATCCTTCAATGCTAACTTTGCCCTTCCACCAAGCAAAAACTAGCTTTACTCTGTTCCACTGTCAGTTAACCAAAAATTAGTACAATCATCTCCTACAGCACATTCCGTAATCACAAACCAGTTTGATCCCTGCAAGTAAAGCCCTCATGTTTTCCAGGAAGACAGAAGATTAGTTGCATATGTGCAAGAGATAGCGCTTACTATCTGCCACGGATGGGGCAGTGTGCCCTTCTGGGCTGCAAACCAAGGTTTCTGAGACCCCAATTAGCCTTTGGTGCCCCAAAACCATCTGTTGCATTGCTTTGCCTAAACCATCCTGACTATTACAATTATAACAAAGAGAAGTAATCCTGTGGAAAACACGGGCCAGTTTCCAAGACAAATAAATAGTTATAAGCTGAGAACAGCTCAAATACTAATTACAGACAATAGTAAGTTGTGTGGTGCATGTGGAGTAGACAGGGGGAATGGATAAAGTCTCTCATGCAAAGGGAAGCAAGAGGGGACACCTTATTACCCCTACAATGCAGATGGACTACAGCCAGGGCAGTATAAAAAAAACAGTTTGTTGTTTCAAAACAAACCTCTTGAGATTCTGTGAATGCTGTACAAGAACTGGCTCCCTAAGAGAAGCTGTGTCTAATCCCAGCACAAAATCATCCTCTTCAGCTCCTGGAAGGAAGAGTACTTGAGCCTGTGCTAACCAACTCACATCACCAACACAACTAAGCTGTGAGCTATTAGGGCTTTGTTCTCATTTTATACAACTATTCCTTACAGAAAACTAAATTTCAGAGAATGAAATTAGTAATCACTGTTTATAATGCAAAATCCATATGGCTTTACAACAGAAAAGTAATATTTCTGTGGTTTAAAGTGTCACTGCTACAGCAACCAACCAAGCTAAATTGTGTAACATTGCAAATCTAGAAATTTGTGTGCTCAACCACAGTTAAAATAAAATTAAGAACCTTTTATTTCCATAATTGCCATGGGAATGGTGACGACTTTGTTCTGATGCGGCACCCTTGCATTAGAGTCAGATATTCTGCTGCAGACTGACTGAAATGAGGAAAGAAGCACTCCAGATTCAAAAATAGTACCAGTGCTCCTCCATCAATTGTTCCAGCCATCAATTGTAGCCAATGCTCCTTGTGTGTGTATTTACATCAGCTCCACAGGGAACAAAGCAGCACAGGCCTGGTTTAAGTGAAAACTTGCCCACCAGCGAGTCTGGGCAGTACAACCATGCTGTTCCATTACTTCTAGACAATCTGTACAACGTCATTTGGAGACTGAAGAATGCCCTAACTGAATTAAAAACAGTTCAATGAGGTAGAAAACCTTAACTTTTTCCTCTGGAAACCTGGGTTAAAACCATGGCTTCAGCCATGAAGGTAAACATCATGTGCTCTTAACTGCATTGGCTGCTGCTACAAATAGGGGAAAAAACACCACCCATCAAGGAAGATTCTGCTAAGATGCTATTGGAGTTGCTGAAGAGACCTTCAGAATTCAAACTCTGCATATATGAAAAAATTAAATGCAAACACAACAGGGAAGGGATCTATTGGCCACTAAGCAGCTCCACACAACTCTTATTAGAAATCAGGACTCCACATTTTCATCTCTCTTTTCAGTGTTTCAGAAATACATGATGGAGTCAGAATCCTGTTATTACTTTCTTTCTATCCTAAGTTTCCTTGTCCTTCCCTCTCCCCAGTGCACAGATGCAGCTTCAGCAGCTCCTATTTTCATTCCTTCTGCTTCATCCACTCTTCCACAGAGGTATCCCTCTATTCATAGTTAGGAGGGCTTGCATAACTGGCTGCCCCAAAGCAATTGCCTTCAACAAAACACTTCCTTCTCAGAAGCACAAAAACTACCTTGAGACGGGTGTGTTGCCTCTGTTGTTCTCCACACGTCTGTTATCCCACATCCCAGCCTCACTTCTCTTCTTCCCTTTATCATGGGGATCAGAAATACATTAAACATAAAGGATAAAAGATGTTTTCCTTCATCCCATCTTGCCTAGCATGACAGTGAACACACAGATGGAGATTCTTCCTCCTGAATGACCCATTGGAGCATGCACAACATGCTCCACATGACAGTCATTATTTACATTTGATAAAATCAGAATGGTGAACAGGGCAGACTGTGAGCATGGCACACAGTATTGATTCTCCACTTGACAAAAGCAAGAGCTCCTTATTTCAAAGAATTCCATCAGGAAACTTAATGGGATCTTAACAAGCAAATGGGAGCAGCTGAGCATCCTGCTTCACCCCGCTTTCACTGTGACAGACATTATATACTAATTCAGCGCTTTTCTACACCAACAAGATAGGAGAGGAAAAACACAAACCACACATGCACCAAAAAACTGCAATGCCTGCTGACAGGTCTGAGGAACATCTCACCAAGCAAAGTCTCTCCCAAGAAAGCACTGAAAAGCCCTGAACTGATGCAGTCATTGACATGGGGGAAGGAGTTTATCCCATAGGCAGCAAGATTTGTGTTTAAAGGCACACATTTCCCCACTGCTAGCTGGAGACAGAAGTGCAGCAGCCCTTTCAGTCATGCACATGCCTTCCTTCATAGCTTAGTTCAGAGAAACCTGCTGATTACCATTGCTAGTTGCTAATGCACCAGCCCTCCAAGCTAATGTAGAAGAGATTTGTAGAACAGCACTGGAGATATTTTGTGTCTGAACCTGGCAGCAGAGAGGGATTAAAAATGCTTTCTATGAAGACATATGAACACACGATCAAAGATGGAACAAGCCCCCTGCAGCAGATTCTTGTGGTACCACTTAGCTTTCAGGACAAGGTGGTAGAAGTAGACATGGGGATGTTAAGAGTGCATTAATCCTAGGCAAAAAGCCTGCAGCTTCCAAAGGGTAGATTAATTATTAAACCAGCAGCAATAAAAATATTCAGCAGCTCAGAGACATAAAGCTATATTATAGGCAGATAAGAGCACCAATAACCTTGAACTTCAATTTATAGATTCACTCCCCCCTTCCCTGTAGATAGCAACAGTTATATTTTCTAAATTGTTCTTACAAAGGGAAATTGATAAAAATGGTGGTTTAAATTGGCTAAGAGGCACAGTGCACACAGCAGTAGCATTTTCCTCCATCTTTCTATCTTCTCTCCTGTCAGCACCCATAAGAATAGAGTATGTTTGGTTCCCTGACCAACAAAACAAAAGAGGGAACATGACAATGATTAAGGGCTTTCAAGTACATCTATTTTTCCCTTAAAATAACTGGGATGGAAAATACTGGGACATAAGAGATTAGGCCTGATGGAGTTTGAAGAGACACTCCTTAATATCCTTGCCTTTTTAAAGTCAGGTTAGTCAGGTTAGAACACCTGAAACTCAGATAGTCAGAACAGGGATGGGCACATGTGCCCTCGAGACATTGTAGTTTTGGGGTTGCTGATACGTACGTGCAAAGATCACCCAGTTTTGTGAGGAAAAGCAGAGTGTATTCTGTGTTTGAATGAAGAATAGCTGCTATCAGCTGACAAGAATTAAGTTTCACCTCAGTGTGCTCAGCCCAACTGAACTCCAAACCACCCATTTATAGATAGGAAATGCAAAAAAGCAAAAATAATGTTTTACAGTGTTTGGCTGTGAATCACTGAGTTGAGCAACTCCAGCTAGCAGTATTCAACATGGTTAAATGAAAATGTTGGTAGGGAGGCTGGAATCTCAGCAATTTCTCAACAGATTAATTTATTGTATTGTCTCTCAAAGGGAGGGGCTTGAAGTCTCTAATGTGTGTATCACTATACTCTGAGTATTAAACAGGAGAGGGAAAACAATGGCCAAGCTGGCTGTCCTCCAGTTAATCATCCTGCTTTGACTCAGAATCATCTGTGAGTTGCTGTTGAAAACCAATTGCTTGTTTAATGGGGCAGAAAGATGAAATAAATTTCAATATGCATCTCTGAAGTGTCCCTCTTATGTAAAAGTGCTGCCTGAGAGAGCAAAAGACACATACATTTCCTTCTGCTTGTGTCAGTTTTACTTCCAATTTGCTATCTCTACAGGTACCGAAGTCTAAAATTATGTGGAGGAAGAAGCTGCAGCTGAATGCAAACTGCCTCTCTTTGGTTTAGGGCATTCTCAAGACACAGACAGAACTTCTCCAGGGAGGTGACAGCCATACACCCAAGTGATATTAGTTAAGACTGACTCATCAGGTGTTTCATTAAGAAGCTGTGTCAAGGAAGAAACCAAGTGCGGTGAGCAATGCTCATGCCAGCAGCGCAGTGCTCTGGGGAGAAGTGGTGGCTGCTGGGCTGGAGGACGTTTCAGGGACAGATGACACTGGCACGGCTGGGAAAGTCAGCCCAGGCCTGTCTCTCTCCCAAGGAGCAAAAGCCATTAAGTGGCACCGCCCGGAAATTAGGATCAATAGTAATGCAGAAACACACACACGCATTATGTGCTTTTGGTCAGGTGAGGAGCATTCAAACCAGATCAAAATGAATTTGCTGACTGCAGGGCATCCCATAATCTTTTTCCATACCAACACTTAAAGACAATAGCATTGTCTGGGACTTCACCTTTTTTTCTCTTTTAAACAATAACATTTTCCTAAGGTGAGAAATAATTAAATTGTACATTCTAACTTGGAAATGACAAGTTAGAATGTTAAAAGCATTAACAGAGAACACAGGACTTTGCTGTTGAGTTTTTTAAATTATGATTTTATGACAGAACATCCACACATGCACAATTTATGTGATCCTTTGCTAACACAAACCAGAAAACAGAAATTTATTCTGCTTTAGGAAAGCATAAGAGAGACCAGTCTGGACTAGTGGTCAAAACACCACCTCCACAACCCACCCACATGCTCCCTGTGCTTTCCAGCCACATTCCATTAGTCTGTAGCTATCATACAAGAAAACATTCCTGTGCCACAAATGCCTGTGTACCCACTGACCAGGCACTGCAAAGCGCCGTGCCCATCTTTACACACAATTTTGAGGTGGCAGCCCAACTTTGCAGTTATCTGGAAAGCAGGCATTCCCAGAAGCATGGCTAGCTCCCTCTGTGTCCCTCACCACAGCTCCACCAGCAGCCTCCAGGTGCTTGAGGCAAAGCAAGTGACTGTGGACAGTCTGCCAAGCTGTTAATGTCAAAGGCTCCAGGTTCACAGCGAAGCTGCTTGGTGTGCTTGGTGCCACCGTAAGCAATTTCCATCACTCCAGACAAGCCTAAGGGATCATGCACAAACACAAAAGTCTCCTCCTATGTCACACGCAACATATTAACATTACAAAAGGAACCAAGCACTCGAGTGTTCTAGAATTAAAAAGCCTGTGTTTAATGCTTGTCAATTGACCACCTGATCTCATATCAATTTCATCATCACATGAATAACTAAGTTTGCACTGTACTTTTTCACCACACTGTCTTAAGGGAATAAGGTACATAAAAAGACTAAATGCTTCCAGCTACCACAAAAAGGATACAATAGAAATGAAGAAAACAGAGGCCAGTACTTGGGAATTTGTTTCAGTAAATTCCAGTGGTATGCAGGACACCAGGAGTAACATCTGCAGATTTGGGGAGCAACTGTCTCCCACCAAATGCCCACGCTGCACACAAGTATCAAATCACAACATACTGAGCTGGAAGTGACCCACAAGGATCAAGCCCAACACAGCCTTCTGGGCATCCCCCAGAGTCCAACCATGTGCCTGTTCCAGGCCATTTTGGATTAGAGTGTTTTCTGAAAGCCAGTCTCTGGTCACTAAGGATTTGATGAAGAGGAAGACAGGCGAAAGAATTGTGTGGGAGACTGTGCCAACAATAGATTATACATGCTGTCTGTGTGGGATGAGGAGTTTCTATCCCATGAGAAATTTTAATATTTTGACATCTGCTTTCACTGAATCTGTCCATGTTGCTTAAGGATTCCCATGATACAACAGACTAGTTTAGCAAGGAAAGAGTCTGCAATGAACACATAATTCAGAAATTAGGAATAAAACACACATAGCATTTAAAAGTAACACATTATCACATTTGAAAGTAACACATTATCTCCAGAGACCAAAGATATTAAATGTGACCCAAAACAAAACATCTCCACCACAGGGAGATGCCAAAGAAGCCAAATATTTTCTGTAGAAAATTTCTATCACAATACAGTACAGTTTTCAAAGAAGAAATGTGTGTATATGTGCATACACATACACATACATGCATATATATTAATTTTTATTTACATATATTTATTTTTAGGCAATCTTCCCCTCCTCTAAGACACATCCTCCAATATGCTCTGCTTTCCTTTTAGTGCTCCTTCATGTGCCTATGACCAGTTTGCTGCCATTCACTCACTCATCTAGCTTTGGTAGGTCTGCTGCTAGTATTCCAGAATTCCAATTGAAAAAAGGCCACAACTTGCCACTAAAAAGCAGTTGAGTGAGAGTCTCTTCCTCTCCCTGACCTTTCCATGGGAGGGTGGTCAGCTCAGCTGCAATCCATACAAGCACCATTCCTCACCCATCATTTCTTTCTTTAATGGGGGTACAAAGACTGCAGTCATGTCAGACAAGGTTGTGTGATGCCATTAGAAAATTTTACACTTCAAGAATTCAAGAATTTTTCCCTTTTGATTTTGCTCCACCTGAAGTGTACTCTGCAGTACACAAGAAACTCTTTTGAATATAGTTCATCCTGAGCACAGAGACATTGTGGTATGAGAAGGAAAGAGCACACTACTGGTTATGGTTCCCTTATCTGCACCAATTCCACTGCTGGTGCAAACACACAATAATCCTGGGGTGGATCTGTCAAAAACACAGAGCAGAGAGTATTTTGTATTTATTTTGTTTAAGCCACATCACCTCACACAGTTGATTTTAAGTGCAGCTACAAAACCCGCCAAATTGGCAAAGTTCAGGAGGTGTCAACATGTGGCAGAAAATTCTGACACTGGCAGTGTTTTTTTGAGAGCTGTAATGTATGGCTACACTTTTGTTCAGTTTTCAGATTTAGTTTCAGGAGATAATGCTGGTCAGGATGTAGTTTGTCACTCCATCACAAAAGTCCACCTTCCAGCATCCTCACCTCCCCTGGCATTTACCTCCAACATTTGCATGTTTGCTCCCTAAATGGATATTTCAACAAAAGAGCAGAAAACCGGCTCAGCAAATTGAATTTTTGTTAATTTGTAGGCTGGATTATGTGGCTGAACAACCAGCAGAAAGGAAATAGATGCAGAGTGGAATGCAGGTGAGCAGGGCTGCTCCTCCCTGCATCAGCAGCCGCTGGGATTCCCCCAAGTTGGGAGTTAAGGTGCAGTTACAGGAATGCAATCCCATTTCTCCTACATGGTAACCACATTAATAGGAATATCCTGTTAACAGCTATATCCAATAATTACTGAGCACTGGTATCTTAATAGGATCACAGTTGCAGCACGGTTCCCATGCAGTAAGACTTTTCCTTAAAGACCTTCAGGGGAGCACCAGTACTTTGAGGAAGGGGCAGATGACCACCTAGGCACCACCAGGTACCTGTGCCAGGGCAGTATTAGGCTGTTTCAGAGGTACCTGTGCTGCTGCCAAGATCTACAAGTACAGACAACATGGAATGGCTTTGCCAGCTACATTCTATTCCCATCCTCATTCACCAGTTTGCAGAACAAACAGAAAATTGAAGTTTCAACAAATTGTATGTTTAGGTTACTCAAATGTGTGATAATTTTATATTTACAGTTAAGTGAAATTAAACCTAATGACTTTTACACTGAAAGCCTGTCTTGAAATTGTCTCAAGGTTTACATTTCTAAAGTACCATTTCATACCAATTACACATTGTACAAATGTAACCGCCATGCAGAATATTAAAAAAATCAGCTTAAACATTTTTGCTTTGGCATTTAGTCTTATTGTACTAGTAGCTTTAATTTAAGTCATTAAAATTCTGTTTGAAATTAGAGTTAAGCATAACATTTTGCAGACTAGTATTCCAATTCAGAATCATCAGGAAAAACTTGTTTTCACATAAATCTTAGTGAACACTCCTAATATATTATAACAAGTGTTGTAGTGTACCTTTCTCATAGATGTCTTCTCCAAAGAATAAGCACTATTTCATTCCACTGCTGAGAAAATGAGTGAATACAATTTTCAGTACTGGCATTTATAACAAAACAAACACGAGACACTGCTGAAGCCTAAACACATAAATCCAGAAACTTCTTTTTGTATTTCCTACTTCACACAGTACATTTTAAAATAGGAACGGGCATGCTATAGTCAGACATTCTCAGGCAGCCACCTAACTAGCAATCAAAAATTAATTCAGAAAGCAGTAATAACAAATTAAAAAACAACAGAAAATGTCAAAACCCCCAAACGACAAAAACCAAAACCAAATCAAACAAACAAAATCACCCACACACTTTGACAATCCCAAAGACTTTGAAAACGTTCTGATTAAAAGACCAAGGTTATAGGAGCTTGACAGATAATTCAGCACAGAGAACATCTTTCAGCATCTTTATCCTAGACACAAACATCATCACCTTGGCCCCCAGTTCAAGACCTAACCTTTCTTATCCCAAATCCAAAAAATAAAATTTAGTCTAATTGAAGGGTGAAATTTACTGAGTAAAACTGATGGCAGCATCAAAATGACCTTTACAAAGCAACTCTTCACAGTACTGAAATATCAGATTGATGGTCTACATTTCTTCTCTTCAAGGTTAGCACTGCCAAGTTCATGATCAAGATGTTTTGGTCTGAATCACAGATTTTTTGTTGTCATCGGCAGACTGAAGGGTTTTATTTATTCACTAATTTGGATGTTGCTAAGAAAAGCCAGCTGGAAAAGTGGAAATCTTGTAAGTAGGACCTGATCATATTTGGTTCTCCAACTGAGCTTCAGAAGTTTTCAACAAATCCAAAGCCAGGCTTCTCACTGCAAAAGCTTAAATAAATAAAGTTAAAGCCATACAGATCTCTGTAAATTATTTTTAAGAATTGCTTTTCTCTGCTGCCAGTTTATTTGCTCTTCTTGAATTCAGTCAGTGCCTAGAAAAGGTGGAAGGACTTCCATCTGCTACTACCTCAAAGACAGCTATCCTGAAAGGAAGCATCAACCTGTCCAAAACATATGTTGCTAAATGCATTAGATCTGCTGTCTCTGCCAAGATGCAATTAAACACTGTCTAATCTTTAAAAAGCCTGCAAGAAAAAAAGTTTTAATTTTAAATCCCACATTTGAGAATGACCCATACTGAATTAAGTTCAGCTTCACCATGACTTGCAACAGACTCATCTGTTTACACCACGGGAATTTCCTGACCCGAGGTTGCTGCAGTAAGCTTGCAGGAATTGATTCATTTGCACTTTAAGCAAGCCGCAAGGGCTCTTAAACTGCTTCTACAGGGGGGCACTATGGCAAGGCAAATTTATACCATGAACCTGGCAGTCCCTCCTCTCTCCTTGACTCCCCGGGCACCTTCTCTCCACCTTTGTCTACCTATGCTTATTCCACCCTGCAGTGAGCTTTTGTGAAGAGAAAGACCAGGGGAAAACTGACTTAAAACCAAACCAAGCAGCCAAATAATCAGTTTACTGCTTGTTTACACTGCTGAGTCAGTTCACTGTAGGACCAGCCAGGGTAGGATGAATATTCCCAGACCAGGCAGAGCCAGGTCAACTTAGGCTGTCCCTGAGCAGCTGCCAGATTCTCCTGCAGGACAACAGCTCCAGCCTGTTCCTCCTGCACTGTCATTTTGAGATTTTAACTGCTCCCAGAATCAGTGCAGAGAGGATCAGATGCATAAACAAAAGGCCCTGTCCTGCTTGGGCCGGCAGGTGGGTTATTTCTCCAGAAGGCCACTCCTGCGAGGTATTCCACCTGCACAGTGTTGCCATGGGCAGAGCCATGCTGCAGCTCCTGGCTGTCACCTGAGCAGCACTGGGCAAGCAGGACATGCTTCTGGGGCCTGAAGGAGGGATAGAGATTATAGGCAAATAAAAGTATCCCAGTCAGAAGTCAAATCAAAAGCTGTCATGGCAGAAAAAAGCATTGGTATGCCTAATGCAAGTCCCGCCAGGTACTAAAAACTTCCCTGCCAGGATCCCAGCAAAGGACAGCACTGAGGCAGCAGTGCTACTCACATTCACACATGCCAGCATGACGTTCTGCCAGCTTTGTCTGGCCATCTTTTTGTTTCCAAAACAACTAGGACACAGAATCTTTAATTGCTGCTATTATTCTTCATTGGATTGGAGAAGATTTCTTGTTTTAGAAAAATACCGGCCACATTGTCTTTTATCACAGCATGAGAGAGGAGGCAGTTGTGGTACATACTGTATAATCTTTTTTTTTTAGTTTTTCCTCTTTGGGTCATGCATTAGCTATTCTTCTTCTCTTCTTTGGCACATGTTACTAACCTTAGACCCACACGAAACACCTATCCTCAAGGAAAGACCACCATTAAAGAAAATATCAGGAAGGGAGGAAAGGCACCTGCATTAATGCCTTTTTATTGAAATATGACATTCAGTTTTAAAGGATGAAGTCTGTCTCCTGAAAAAGCAAATCCATCAGGTTAAAGGTTTGCAAGATGCAGACTGGATTTTGCATATTTTCTTCCAGACTTAACACAGACACTAAAGAAAAAAAATAAGCAGAATGGGACAACTGATTGGACAGAATTGGACAACAGCTGATTCGTTATTCTAAACTCACACATGACACCTGAAAAGACTAATATGAGTACAGTCAAGGTTGATATAATCAAAGCTTCTCCTGCCCAAATTCCAAAGCATTGGAGTTCAGTAATTGGGTTTCTCTGTTGTACAGACACAAGAGAAACAATTTTTTTTCAAGAGATGACAAACACTGACAGTTTTATTTATTTATTTAGCTTTCAAAGCAGAGTCATTTTTAATGGATGTATAATTCAAAAGCTCTTTAATTAATTTTCCTCAAGCTTCCTAGAAAGACAGATTCAGCTTTCTGCACTGAAAAACAAGTCAGTCAAGTTCTAGGCAAAGAAATCCAACCAAACCTTTCAAAGTCAAAGCTATAAATGAAACAAAAATGGGATGTTATTAGGAACACTGGTTGCAATTTCACCGCATAAGCTACTTCCAGCATTACACAATCTTTAAGCTGCTCTTATTTTTCCTTCCTGCCTTCAATCCATTTTTTTTGGCTATAATAATAGTACAAAACCCCACAAAAATTCTTCCTTTATATTGCTTTTTGCCTCACCACATTATTGATTCTGCCTCCTATGCTTTTTTTGTTACTTTACTTTCTTCTGTTAATCGGGTGCTCCATATCCAGGAGACAGCTACAGTGCCTCCAAGTACAGGACTGAAATCTGAGTGGAAGCAACAGTGGAACTGGAAAAAGTCCCTGAAGAGCTGGCAGGCTGATACTGTTCCTTCTGGACAGCAGTTTCACATCAAGCAGAAAACTCTAGGGATCCATTAATTTATTTATTTTGGACAACAACTCTGGTGCTTAACTATCTGTTCAACTCAGTGCCTCATAGAGAAAATGCCCTCCTCTTTCCCCCGTGAAATTAATCTCAAGTGTCTGGATAACAGCAACATAAAATAACCTGTCTTAGTACCAGGAGACATGTTCTCCAGTGTGCATTTTTAATAAAATCACAATTCCAGTGCACAGTGCTCCAGCAGAGCTTGCCCTCCTCCGCTGCACCACGGCACTGCTCAGGTCCTACCCCAGCATGGCATGTGCAAACACTACTCTCCCCTGCTGCTTCTGCCAGAGATTATTCCCCTCAGAGAATAAACAACAGCAGAGTGAAATGTATGTCCTTAACCTAGTACACTGATTATGTGAGCTAAGCCACTGGTGGAGATGTATTTGCACTTTAAATCCTGACTGCAAGGGAGAGGGCTGAGGCATCGCTGTACAAGAGGGTGGTCTCTGCTGTGGGACCAGGGCAGAAAGCTGGAAGGAGAAGCCACAAGAATTGTTAGCCTGCCAAGAATTCCTACAAGCACAAGGCAGTTGGAGAGAAATGCTGGGACATCCGGGAAATGGGGATATCACCCAGAGAGGTGCAAGAACATAGATATAAAATTTCTGATGCAAGTACTGGATTGTGCTGGATTCCACACTTCAGCACAGGCACTTCATTAAGGGACTACTATTTTTCCAACCATTGAACCTTCTTCAAACACCCTTTTTCTCTAGTATACTAGCTGTTTTTTTAACCAGGCCTAAAGTCAATAATTGCCACAAGAAAAGTTGAAAAAGTCCATACTGAATGTGTACATGAATAAAGCAGACATACAGCTTATATATCCAAAAGTAGGGCAGTGCAAAGATTTGCACATCATTCATTAGACTTCAGTAAACTGATTTCTTCTCTCACAATTCATACCATAACCAGAATTCAAAGAATGTGAACAAACAAGTTTCCAAGATATTAGCAAGCACTTAGGTCTCAACTTATCTCTGAAAACTACAAAAGTATCTGTACAAGTCATTTAAGAAGGGACCATATGTTCTCAAAAGACAAAAAACATAGCTCATACTTTTAGGTCCATCAGTAATTGCAGCATATGTCTTATGATCAAATTCATTCACAATGCTACATTAAGGAGTTTTCTTTAAAAAAAATTATATGAGCACTGGTATGGTGTATAATTAAATTCTGTACACTGTCAATAAATAAAATGAAGAATTAAAACAAAACTGAACTTTTTTTGTATCTAACTAAATAATACACACTTGCAGAATTACTGCAATAAGCACTGCCTACAAATTTCATGCTTTGAGTGAAATTTAATTAACTTGAACTAGTAAAAATCCCACAGGGTTATATTATTTGTAAGTGAGAAAATAGGAGTTGTGTCTGCGTGACTAGGAATGGGAATATGGTTAGCCTTGTTTAATTATGGTTCCTCTTGAAAGGCACATAAATATTTATGTGAATTTCTTCTGACAAAACTGACATTTGTTGCTGGACTTAAACATTCAAAGTCACTACAAATAATTTCTATATGTACTTTCTACATAGACAGAGCTTTTCCTCTATGCACATCCTGTTGCTATAACTTAGCTTGTTTTCCTGACAAGCTAACCTGTAAGGATAAGCAGGAAAGGGAAGTAAAGCACTGTTCATTTCTAGGTGATTTATGAACCTATGCGCCCTTTCTTCTGCAGCAAAAAAAGTTGGCACATGAACACACAAAATATGCGTTTATGTCTGTGCCCTCACTGGAAGAAGCATCTGGGGGAAAAACAAATCCAACCCTGAATGCTGCCTGTCTTAAGTGCAACTCCTGAGAACGTCACTGCTTGTGTCACTTCCAACACTAGCCCATCCTGTTTTCAAGTGCTGCCAAGTGCCGGGACACAGATGAGGAGCAGAGCAACTAAAACTCAGTAAGCCAACAGTCTCAGCACAAGTATCTGCAAAAAGTTTAGCTTCCTGCTAGGAAAAATTAACAAGATTTTAAAAAACCAAAGTCACTGAGACATGGCCTGCATGGATGTGTGCACATGTGTTACAGGAAGCTTTTACTACCAGCCACCCTACAAAACACAGAACATGAGCTTGGATCTATGTACCAAGAAAAAGCTATTTAGCAGCTTACAGCAAGAGGGAAAACCCCCAGCAAACCAGCAGAGGGAAGAGACACTTCACAATTTATTCTTACAGTGAGGCTATAACACCAGCTGAGTCAAAGAGTTGCAAGTGAAAGGCAACTTTTTGGACTTAACTATTTATTTTAAACCTTGCCTTATAGTCTAAAGTCATAAGTTGTATGAGCAGCTGAGACAATGTAAAGGATTTGGAGGAGGAAGAAAAAAGCCCCTCTCATTTCCTTTTAGTGGCAGCAAACTTTCAGCTGTGAAACTTATGAATCTATTTGACATTGCTCAGAATAAAAAAAAAAAAAAAACCACCAATTAAAAAACTCC
This sequence comes from Lonchura striata, assembly GCF_050655825.1. Taxonomy (NCBI): domain Eukaryota; kingdom Metazoa; phylum Chordata; class Aves; order Passeriformes; family Estrildidae; genus Lonchura; species Lonchura striata. Next base: position 62,610,333 of record NC_140704.1, read on the forward strand.
CTAAAAGTGTAATTACAGTTCTGAACAGTTACGTATTTGCATGACAGAAGGTAAGATTTTGCAGACTGAGCATACCCAGAGTGTTGGAGCTGGTCTGGAACAATTAAATGATGGACACTTTAAATGGTAAAAATGCAAGCTGTGTTCTGAGCTGGGGAAAATTGCAAGTGTACTGTAATCTCATCTGATTGTCATCATCACAAGTGTAACAACTGCAGTGTTCCATCTTAATTGCATTCACAATTGACCAGTCATACAAAAGGTACCTCAAATAAAATTAATTCCTTAGGCTTTTTGTTGCACTGACAACATACAGGATTTTCAGCAACTGAAATGGAAAAATTGATTAAAATTACATTTGCTGCAATACTTGCATCAAGCAAACATCTTCCAGCCGTCCAAGGAGTTTTAGAAAGAGCCTACTTTTATTCTCCTTTGGCTTACTTGAAGACTTGGTATAAATTAATTTCAAGTGGGTTGCCTTCAATGGTATATTTTTCAAGGATTCAGGACAATATATTAGCATTGCTTCAAGGGCACCTCTGCTTCAGAAGACAGTGTGTAGGAGTTAAAATAAGGATGAGGGTCCATATGCCCCAATGGCAGACATTGTGTCCTTTGAAAGGGCACCAACCTACCTACTCTGACCATCAGAAAAAGAAAGGAAATTCAGCAGAAGTACTGAGGAAAAAGAGACAGACCATTATGAGTTGTGATCTGACTATAGTGAGGGAAGCTACATAGAACAGGAAGATTTATACTTATAAGGAGAGTACTGTAATTCCAATAACCTTTTCCACTCTTGCATAAATTGAGCCCCCAGGCACTTGATAAAAGGCATGCACAGCACTTTTTTTGAGCAGCTGGAGAGCTCCTACTGCATACTATTTTTTTTTAAACAGCTCTCCCACAAAGATTGTAGCAAAAATTGTAGCATTACTGTTTCAGAAAATCCACATTCTGGCTCAATGATAGAGCAGCCTGTGGTGGCCATATAAACAAAGTTGTTCTGTATAATTTAACAATTAATGGCCATTTTAAGGTGAGCCAGTTATAATTTTTCGTTCAGTGGATCCCTCTGTGATCACTCCTACCAGATCTGCATCAAGTGACTCAGACAAAGGAAGGCTGGTTACATAAACAGAAGGTAGGTGGCTTAACAACCTTGATCTTATCACAGACCTGTCAGTGGAGAGAACTCCATGTTACTGCAGAGCTAACTCACATGTCAATGCACTGGAAAGGAATCAGATATTTTCCACATCCTACAATTTGGGAATGCTTTGCAGGGTTATTTATTGAGCCAGTTCAGGTTACACAGAATAGCTTCAGAGCCTGCTGCTTCCAGTGCTTCACCTGCCTTGCCAAGGCCATGCTTGCTACTAAAGAATCATGAGAAGAAAATTAAGAATGAAATCAATTACAAACTTGGAATGCTTCAGGATTTCAGAGCCTATACACTTTTGAAAAATAAAGGAGGAAAAGAAAAAAAAACCATAAATCTTACCCTTTCGATTAACCTGACTGGAAGCAAAATTATTTTACAAATCTGACATCACTACACAGCCCAACACTCAGAGCAGCTCCATTTTGGCACTTGCTTATTCTTCAGTCAGCAGCAAACTTTCTAGCACTCTGCTCCAGCTTTTCAGGACACATGTAAAAAAAAAAAAAATCTTAAGAAGCAACATTTAGCCTCTCAGATCACTGCAATTTACAGGAGCAACAGCTTAGACTGACCTAGCTATAAACAAGAAAGATACATCACAGCTGGACATCCTAACTGAAAGCCTTTGCCAAGCTTCCACAGGCTTTTGAAACACAACCTATGATTTTCAACAGTGTTTCTACCTTTTTTCTCCCAACAGTGAGACAGAAGAAGCATGCCCACTCATTCTGCCAACTATGCATTGGAGGGACACCCCTGCTTCCTTGCTCCAACCTTAGATGTTGTCTTCTTTCCAGCACAGCTATTTCTAGAGCTTATTTACTAGTTCATTCAAATGTAGACTTTCAAATTTTGCAGCATAGTCTGCAGCTCAGTCACCCATGAAACTGCTGAACAGCCTGCAATTGTGTGCAAATCCACACTGTGGCTTGTGCTGCCTGAGCTCAGGTACAGTCATTAGCAACAGCACTTTAACGGGAAGCTCTTTAAATCTGCCAGGAGCATTTACCTGAAAAATATCTCTTCCTCTTCTTCTTCTTCTTCTTCCTCTGAAATAGTTTAATTAATACCAAATACTTTGGCTCGAGAAAGTGACAAAAGCAGGGATCTTGACTGTGAAACAGACACAGCATAGGACAAGAACTGGAAGGGAAGGCTTTTTTCCCTTCATTCATTTAATGGCCCTGCCCAGTGTGAGCCCCCGCTCCCACTCTATTCCCCAGGCTCAGGCAGCATTGTGCCCAGTAGATCTTTCAGAGGAAGCAGGGGACATGATCAGAGGGCACAATCCACTGACAGTGGCACACTTGGTGGTCTTCAGGGGGAAGGTGGATGGCTTGCCAGGCAGAGGGCTCAGGCAGATGCTGGCACCAGCCTGACTTGGGCAGCAGTATGTGAGAAGAGAGAGATGAAGGGGAAACTCCTGCCCTCAGCCATGAGAGCTCTGGTGTCAGCTGATGGCAACGAGCCCTAAGGAAGGGAGCTGTGCTGAGCCAGCCAAAGCATCTGCCCTTCCCCGCAAGCACCCAGGAAAAGGCTGCTCTGTGGTCAGGGCCAAGGCAATGACCCAGTGAGACGAAAGTGGCCCAGATGAAACACCCTCCCCACCCTCAAAGTAATCAGATTTGCTCTCTCCCATGACTTCCACATTTGCTGAGTGTACTTGGTCCCACGTGAGTTGCAACAGCAAGCAAAGCTATCTGCATAAGATTGTCATGCCTCTCCTGCTGCTGCAAATCCACAGATACCAGCAGAGGCATTACTCAGGCACCCGTGACCCTGCTCAGGGCTTCCACACCTCTTCCTCTTCCTCTCAGCCTGTCCAAAGGACAATTCTTCTCAGGGCCATCTTAGGATTTTCCCCCCAATGGGTAAACTCAAATCTCCTGTCCTTGGGCTGGGCAGCAAGCTGTGGCACCATGCATCCATCTATGCTGACAGGGCCAGAATGCCCATCCTTCCTCTCTGGATATGCATATAGCAACAAATACCAAACAGAAGGCACTCCGAGAAAAAAAAACAGCTTTCTCCTGCCTTCTCTTAACCTTCCTCCAGTCTCCAATCGATATATAATCTCTTCTACGTTTAGCTGCTGGGCAGGCCATACATGCCCTTCTAGACACCGTGGCCAGAGCACTCCTTTTCATCCCTTCATCATTGCTCTCTCCAGGAGATTTTGCCACTGGTCCCAGCACCCTCCTCCAACAAGAGGTGGCCCATTACTGCAGAAATCTGCTAAACAAGGATAGTGGGGGACCCACCCAGCAAATCACAGCAGGCAGTTCCAGCTCTGTGCATCACATTGCTGCTGAGTGTGGCATATGGGGAGACACTGTACCCTCCCTGACCATACAAGATGTGTGCTAACTGCTGAGAAGCACAGGATTCTATGAAGATTGGTTGGAAAACCCATTTCCAGGCAGGAAAACACTTCTGGAAGACAATAAATGCTCCTCCTGTTCCATATCAGCATGAAAGAAAATCCTTTCAAAGCTGCATGTGTTTGTTCAGTGGAATAGGATCTGCTGCATTTCATTCTCCTGGGTGATGCAAGGACCCACAGCAGGCAGAGGGTGAAAGTCCTTGGCTCATTGCTCCCCTGCTTCCCTCCCTCCCAGCAAGCATCATCACCTGCACAAAGCCTGTCTCTTCCTGCACCTTCACTAAAAATTTCACCTGAAACACCTCTTCCAACAAACTATGGTAGCTGCAGGAAAAAATTTCAGTTTTACAAACCAACATCCCAAGGTGGGTTCCTTCAGATAAGCCCTGAGCAGCTCCAAGCAAGACAAGGCTGTACTTGGAGGCCACAAGAAGTGAGCTCAGCACAGCACTGAGGAAAGCCTGCAGAGAAGCACAGCAGCTCCATTCTGTGCCTCCATGGAAGGCAGGCCTCATCCCTGGCACACTCTGCACCTTGGGGCACACAGCTTGGAAAACAGCACTAGGTTACAAAGAAGAGTGTGGTTTGGATGGTGAAGGCAACTCAATCTTGGCAGCTCTGTGTTTTAAAGACAGCACTTTGGTGCTCTTCTCACTCCCAAAGCATCCTGAACTGTTATTTACAATTTCCCCCAGGCAGGCCATAAATCCAGGCACAACTAGCAATCTCAACACAGTGTAAAAGGATCCCAGAGGCAGACTAATTATCTTTGCAGGCTATGCAAGCCTATGCAGTTTTCTTCTGCACAGTAGCTTTGGAAAGTTTGGCTAATGGCTGCCACTAACAGGTCAAACTTTTCACTTTCCATTGTTCTGTTCAGGGTAGCCAGGTGGGAGTTCAGGGGCAACAAATCTCCAGGGGAAGAAATCAAGACCATTAACGGAAAGGGAAGAGAAGCTATGAATCATGAGAGTTCTCCACACACTTTTCTGATTCCAGCAGAAAAGATAGTAAGTAAAGACTGAAAGGAAGCCTAACAGATTACATGAGGACTAAAATCAAAACCACCACCAAACAGAAAATCCTACAACTCCCATTCCCTTGAGACTAGGGATTACTTCTCTCCAAGTACTCTATTCCAAGGCGACAACTTCTTTTTTGTTTAAATTATTTAATACAGTAAAAACTCACTCCCCTCATCTCTTGAGACAGAAGGTCAGAAGATTTATCAGAGGCACAGGTGCTGCTTCTTTCACATTTTCTCATCTCCAGTCTCCATTTTCTCATCATCCACACCAGAAGTGTGCTGATGTTCAGTGTGTAGCTAATTTCACATGGATCTCTCCTAACACCTACTATCTCTGTTTAGGCATCATCTATCCAGACAGTAGTGGTTATAGGAAACACCTGAATTTTAGAGAGGGTGGGGATAAAATAGCAGACTCATATCATTGCTCTGCAGCAAGTAGTGCATGAAGCAACCAGAATGTGCCATTTTCTGAATGAAAGCCTGGGCTGACAAGCTATTGTCTGGTCTAAAGCAACACATACACTCTTTCACTCCAATCATAAAAATGTCCAGAATGAAACTTCTACTTAATTGGTATTTCCCCATGAAAATCATCAGCTGCCATCTCTTAAAAGTTAGATAAAACCCCTCATCTAGTAAGAAAAACTAACATGCTGCAACTGGGCTGTGAAAAATCCTGACAAGCCTATTGTCCAGCTGAACATCACACTGGTAATCGCTGAAGATCCCTTCCATGGAAGCCACACAGGTTAAATTACTTCCCAATAAAAGTGTAATGTCTTCAGTGGTAGTTTCATTTTTTGGAATAAGATTCTCACTAGGGATAACACGAGCAAAGGCAAGAGATTAAAAAAGAATGTATCTTGGGTACCATGTCAGGTATAACAACAAAGTGCAATACAGAGCAAACTTGTCTGTTGCAGTCAGGCCTCACTCCCCATGGCACAGACCAAAAATAAAACAAAAAACTATGAAACTTAATGCTACAAAATACTCTGTGCAAGTAAGGGTACTGTGCTAAATCATGATGGGTTAGATACCATCCACAATAGGAAGTAAATAAAATTTTATGAAGATGTACAGCAACTTCCAGGATATAATTAGATAATACTTTTCTAGAACCATAATAAAGAGGAGAAAATTTTGTGTTTTCTTTGGTTGGTGTGGTGCTACCTGTTAATTACAAACAGCCAAGGAAGCAGAAGATGCTCCCTGGAGCATATCCAAGGGACAGAAATTAGGCTGGTGGCATCTACACCAAAGGCAAGGCCTCAGAGGGGGTTTTCAGGTGCTCTGTCCACTAGTCACCCCAGATGGGAGAATGTAGATGTTTCTTACAAGCTTTCCCTCAAGTTTCTCTCAGAGATTTTTTTCCCCCCCTCATGAAGCTGACAAAAACAACAACAACACCACCCAAACAAAAACCCCAAAATTACACAACTAAAAAATAAAAAGGAGTTGATAAAAGGACTTCACAATCTTCTAACACACTTTTGCTGTAACTTTCCAATCCTGAGGCAGGGACACAGGATATTTCTGCAAGTTATAGAGGAAGTTCTGAAAAAGTGCCAGAGTACAAACTGCTAGAGGCAGCCAAAGTGGTCAGTCTCCCACTGAGCTCAATATTGCAGGGTGAAATCTACTCCCATTACACATTATGGCTATGACCCAGGTAACTTCTAGGTTTAAAAAACAACAGACAAGCCCAAACCACCTTATAACTTTTAAAATGAACTCTGAAACAGCTTCATAGACTGCTTTGTAGTAACCTAAAGAGACAGCTGCAAAAACCTCCTTAGCAAAATTTGGGTTAAAACTTTTGCAATCGATATAATTCTGGCTTGATCTGTTTGAACAAAAGCAGGAAGCCAGAGAACAGCAAACCACATACTTGATAAAAACCCATTTGTATGGGCAATGAAGGAATACTCACGCAGTGCGTACAGGGACAGGACTATTCCAGCCAGGCAAAATCCCTCGAAAAACCTGAGTGTGCTGAACATGGTCACATTCACTGAGAGTGCCACAGTCAGTCCAAATATCAAAATGAATATGACAGAGAAGAGCAGTACAGGCCGTCGACCAACCCTAAAAATAAGGAAGTACGGAGAAAAAGTGTTAAAAGCCAGGATGGACATAATGCTGGATCATTAAAACTGGCAAAGAGTAGAACAAGTCAGGCAATCCCTTCCAAATATTGCCACCCATTTTTAATGTTTGTTCCATTCTTCTCTATTTTTTTCTTACTAAATCCCAGATTTCTCTGCCAGCTTTGCATTGACAAGCTCATCTCAGAAATGATTAAGCAGCACATTGCATTGGTGCTTGATTTAACCAGCATTTTCAAAACAACAAAGATAAATAAGGAAGCACCTAGGAACTACTGTAAAGTCATAAATAAGACCTTTGGAGATGAAAATCAACTTCTCAGAGTTTTTTTGTAGTAGCACAGAAGGATATATGGTATTATATACTCATGGCATAATATATTTTTAGTTGCAGAGGTTTCCTCTTCCCAAGAGACACGTACTTTTCAGTCTCATCTACAAGTGCAGCCAGCTCAGGAAACTACTTTTCTCGGTCTCATTTGTCAAGGAGAAGCCTAACAAATATGGACTGAACACAAAACAGGGCTCGGGTCACTTCACTGAGCCTTAGACAGTCGATAATAACACTCAGAAAAATTGTGAGGTCCAGGTCCCTCCAGCTGTATCCCCACAGCTGTTGGAGAGACCCACAAAACTAGCCTGACTAGTTTTGCGTAGGGTGAGGAATAAACCACTTCAAAAACCATTACGGGCAACAGGGGCAGAGGACTTGCAGACCTCCTTTGCAGCTGCAACTTGTAGTTGCATGTATTGGTACAGTGCTGACAAGGAGGAAGAGTTATGCCCCCACATTGAATGTGGGGGCAGCCGCTGCAGAGTTTGGCTCTTTCATGTCCATGACATTTTTAACATCTCTTATTCATATGTTTAGTGTTTATAATTCCTTTTCTCTCCCCTCTTTCTGTGCAAGAATGATATGAAGCACCAGAGCACATGGCTAATTTTAAGCAAGAATTGGATCATTATGTGGAGATTTCCAAAATTTTTCAACTTGTCAACTCCCACAAGTTTTCCAGTAGAACTGAGGATCCCTTTTAGTCAGCTCCATATGCCATTTTCACAAAGAATACATGAACTTGCTTTTTGTAGGCAGCTTTCACAGACCCATTCAAAGCATACTGTCAGCTGCAAGCCAGCCATCAGGTTGAATGTCAGCACAATAAAGAGCATTTAAATCTCACAACTTAGTCCAGTTTCACATGCTGTAACATTTCTATTCAATTATTTCAGCAGATTGTCACCAGCAGTTATAAAATACATTATACATATGCATTCACAATTAGAACTTTGGATTTTGCAGTACTTAAAATAAAGTAAGGAGTGAAGGGCTGAAAAAGAGATATCATTATAATTTTTTTGCATTTTTGGGAACTATAAGAGTGCACCAGTCATCATTCAGGCTTTTTCAAAGTCACACCTAAGAAAGTGTTGTCAAGGCTGCTTGCATGAGAACAGGTTTATTATTTTCAGCTGTAGTATCACCTGTGAGGCCCCTCAAAGATTTAACTTGTTGGCATTAGACATTCAAATCTTTTAAAACAGAACGAGCATGCAAGCTGGAGAAAGCAAGGTCAGAGCAGGCTGCCCTCCATCAGGGTGCAAGCACAGCACCCTGGAAGATGAGCTGCAGTGGGGCTGAGGGTGGGAACACAGTATCCCTGGCTTTGTGATGTACAACTGGGGGCATGCTGGACATGGGGAGTGACTGCTGTCTGTGTTTCAGTCTGTGTTTTTATGGAACACAGCACTTGGGCAGGGAGGGGAAATACCTCATGTAAAACCTTGAATATAGAAAAAAAAGCCTATGAACTTTGTGTTATCAGTTAGCTGCACAGAATTTTGCAGCCCCATTTTTGTTATGCCAAGCTGTAATTCATACCAATTAGTATTTGTGGAAGTGTTTTGCAGATGAAAGGCATTATGCAAACACTCAGAATTAGGAACTTAATTCTCATCACAAGCCTGACCTGCCATTCCCTGATGTTGATTGAAAAAGACCTCATGCTTAGCATACTTCAGTTCCCTTCCTCCCCTCCTCCCACCCCCTGTACTCAAGGTTACCCATCATCAGGACACAGAATTTCTTCTGCCATTATACAAGTTAAACAAATGAATGGTTGCTGCTATTGGAAAAAATCAGAAAATCCAAGAGCCTCCAGAGCCCGTAAAAATCAACTGAGGCCAGAAAAGCCCTCTGGTAAGAGGCATTTCCCCACAAGCACAAAACTAGTCATCTTCTTCACCAAGGCATGCAGCACATTTCTCAAAATTCCAAAGCTTCTGGGCAGCTATAAGCCATATATTTGGTGATCCAGCAGTATTTTGACAGGATGGTGTCCTAGAGCATTAAAAAAAACCTTTTATATGCAGACAGAATTATCTGTCAGTACATGGAAATGCTTGTGAGAAATTAAACCATACACAATTTCCCTGGTAAAACAGCCCCAGGATTCTATCTGCTGCTATCCAAACTGTTCCAGAGTGAGATTATCACAGAAGTCTCAACCTACACTGCATGCTGTTATCTAGATCAAATGCTAAATGCTGCCAGCACAGGTAAATAACCAGGGATACAAGCAACCCTGGGCTTTTGAAGAATCTGCAGCCCCCATACGGTATGATAAGCAAATACATCAAAAAGATATTCCTAATGTCAGAGTTGCACTGCAGGAGGAGAGTGAATGGGCTGAGGACAAGCCCTGCTCTTCCCATACTCCTACACATGTACCTTGCCACCCTGAGATAATCAAGCTTTGCTCTTGCAGCTGATCAAATTGTTCTTCCCATGCCACTCTTTGCAGGTTCTCTCTTGCCTTTGGGACTGGAACTACTCAAAGGCTCCAAAAAGCATCCAAGCAGGTGCAAAGCGGGGGCACTACAGGGCAGTGAGAGGTACAGACCCACTGCCTTGGCGCTACATGGACACTGTGCCCACCTGCTCCAGGAGGAAACTTTCACACAAACCCCAACAGGCTCTGTCCAGAGCAGGCCGAAGTGCCAGCAGAACTCTGCCTGTGGAACAAGTAACTTATTCAGGCATTGGGCACAGCTGGCCTTCCCATAGCTGAGCACGTTTGCAGACCTTCCTCCTATAGATTTACTACACAGAGCTGTCCCAGTGTGCACACCTACTGTGTTTTGAACACAGAGCACTCAGTTTACTTAGCAAATTGCCTTAATACACTCTATGGCTTGTCCTCATTCAGCTTTAAAAGCTTCTTTCAAAGACAAAAAGCAAAGCCCCTAATGGCATAAAACATCTTCTAATTATCTGAACTGGAGAGTGGTATATAAGTGAAATGAAAACAGATTTTGAGTTTTTATAACACTTTTTATGCATTACTCTGTTTAATCTCCCTGGTTCTTGATTGGGACTGACATACTTTTTCCTTTATTTTCTCTTTCTACCAGGAACAATCTGTACAACCCCTTCGTAACCATCTCTACACAACCACTCACCTTAGCAGAAATTCAAGCTGTGATTAAATAGCAAAGTAAATTCAATTAAGGTCTTCTTTTACCAGCCCCAAATGCTACTGCTAAACAGCAAAAAACTATTGAGCACAGGAGTCCTGCTCTGTCAGGTGCATCAGCTGGCAATGTGGACCAAATGGGAGTATGAGGACCAACTTTGGTGGCAGCAAACCACATACATTCTAGTCATCCACAAAAGAGTCAATGATCCCTTCAGTCACCAAGTTACCCTTTTTCTCCTTTGCACCACAGCTGGAAACCAATTCTCCTAAATTCACTAGACATTTCTAGATATTTGAAAATCAGGGCAATTTTATGCTGCATTAGCTCAGCTAAGCAGCTTGCAGAGGGGTCCAACAAGCCCATGTGGCAGCACAAAGTACACACTGGGGACAGAAATGGATGGAAGCACAGGATGCTCCTTTTGGTGGCAGAGAGCTATTAAATCTGCTTACTGCAGTTCTCTCTCCAAGCCAGTGCCTGAGGCAACAAGTTGTTCACTTATTTGTGGCTTATTTGTCAATTATAGCAGCACTTTCCTAACTTGGTAATAAGTCTGCTTTCTCCACACTGATTCCATTTTAGGAAAGCCAAGCAAGATCCCTCATTCATTTCCCCTCTATACTTTCTATGGGTTCTTAGAGCCCCGTTTTACTGTGGTATTTTAATCAAATTCAACTGTATTTCATGCATGTTCTCTACTTCACTGAAAAATCATGATTTGTCTCTAGCCCAAAAATTTTCAGTGACTATTCAGGAATTAAGATGCAATTTTGCTAGGAATGCTTGATCCAAATTACTGCAGTGCTGCAGGGGGCCTTTTCTCTCCCAACTGGCTGGCAAGTTGCTGAGGTTTTATAAGATTTCCCTAAAAGGCAACTCTTCTTCTTTTCCTTTTTTTAATGAATGGCAAAAGAGTTAACTTGGGGCCATCAAAAGTACCAACACTGGCAACTGTGCTGGAAGGCACTGAAGTGACTGGGACAGCACTACAGGGCTATTGCTTAAGATGCTTCAAGTTTCCACTGAAATCACTTGAGTCATCCATGTAATTTCCCCCCCCTTCTGCAGTACAAGATCACCTTTTCAAATTAAAGCTGAATCTTCAGCATCATTGGGGTATCCAATAATGCTTTAACTGCCTCAATTCAAGGAATTGTGATCTACTCTTTTTAAGTTTAATACCCCAATGCTAGCAGCACATAAGTCAGTGTTAAATCCTTAATACTACATCACAATGTTTTCCTAACAAGCGCTTTAAAAAAAGAACAATTGAAAGGTTTGCAAAAAACGGCCTTCAACTCACCAATAGGTACTGTGTAAGCACAGGGCTGACATTACATTAGTCATGTATTCAGTGAAATCAATGCCGGTTCCGATTTCTTTTGGTCCTCTTGCTTTGTTAAGAAAACAAAAATCAACCCTAAACTAAAGACTTTGCTTGTATAATTAGAAAATACTTAATTCTATACTAGCTTTACAGCTGCAATAAATTGTATCAGTGGGAAATAAGTAAGCCAAGTATCAAATAGTTTGTGCTACTTAGCTTGATATAAATTACTCAGGAACATTTAACAGACTTTTATACTGTTTGTCCATCATGATTCTTTCAGAACCTTAATAATCATTATGCAAATGTTCCTAATGAATATCAAAACAATATTTAATACTGTTATTTATTTATATCTACACTGCATTAAAAGATTTTTCACTTACCAGTCGGCTATACATCCTGTTATCAGGTGGCCGAAGATTAACCCTACAAGCAGGGAGAACTTAGCAATGTGGACTTTCCAGGCAGAATCACAAACAAGATCCCACTGGAAGAGAAAAAGAGATAGATAAATTGAAATAAATTAATATCTCAGGTGTGTTTAAACATACTAATACGGTGTAGATCTCTTTCCAAAGGTCAATCCTAGCACAACTGCAAGGAGATGGAAAAGGAGAGGAAAGCTTCCCCCCTCAAGTCTAACCCCAGACCCCAAGAAGCAACGCAAGAACTCATTTACCTCAGTGAGTTTTATCAGATCCTTAATTATAAGATGACAATATCCAACACTTAAGGGTCCCTGTCTCCAGGCCACAGGAGGTTAGCCTAAGGGGAAATCTCCATCAGGCACTGGCAGTACCACTGGTGCTGCTGGAGCATCTCACCATCCCAGCCCCAGACAGCTATTACCAGAGCCCCAAGAAGGCCCCCAGCAGCAAGCCCAATAATTTAAGAGCAAATGCTCAAATTAATATCCCCAGGGCTGCTTGGAAACATGGGGAAAAGCAGCTCCTTTGCCACAGACCCCTAATGGCCATTTGCTCCAAGCTCTTACAGTGTCAAGATGCTTTTGCTTTCAGAAAAGCATCTTGATTTCCCTAAGTGGTGGAAGGGAGATGAAGACTGAATAAAGGCACAGCTTGTCAGGACAAGTCCTGACATGGAGACTGCCAGAAAAGCTGGAAGTCCCAGTGCAGCCATGCAACTTCTTGGGACAGCAACCCCACAGTGACTTTCTCACAGCTTGGAGACCAGATAGGATTTGAACCTCCACAATAAAGCTATGCTAATACTGAAATTAACTTTTCTGTCCAAAGAAAGGGGAAATGGACCATTTCAGGTAACCTGTTACTAGGGCACTGCCTCATTCCCAGGAGAAAGATAGGAGCAGCAAGATTTCTAGTGAGGCTTCCCTAAATTCCAAGTCATTTTCCTCTGAGGCAGAGGAAACCAGAAGAACCAGACTGCATTCCTGGCTTTAGCCCAACATCCTCATTGCTCTCAGACATGTAACATAATCTTTCTTATGTGTAAAGTGTGGATAGTTACTCTTGTACCCTTGAATAAATCTAAGAGGGTATGCTTCCCGTGGTTTGTGAAGTGTTCAAATATTGATGGTAATGGCAGCCACACGCTTTTAATGACAAATAAGTACAGCTAACTTTGTAGAGTCAGATACTCCAGAATTGAAACTTTGCAGAATAAATGGCTGTTTGTGTGTAATGTAACAGTAGCAGCCCTTCTGACACCAGTAACTGAGGTTTCATAGTATGAAAAACACAAAGTTAAAGTATGCAATTTATTTTTAAGTCAGATGCAACTTCAAAAAAAACTTCCCTCAAAAGGGTTCAATTAGGTGCACTGTACTTTTAAGCATTTCCATGACGCACAGACCTTCCATAAACAAGGCAAGACTCTGGTCCAACACCACAGATGTCCTCGCTACAATATATACCTCACCAAGAGGTATAGCAATTTTGTGGCCGAAAAATGTGCCAACACTCAGGCTCAGGCTTTTTGTTTAAGTTAAATGTATTTTGAATTTCCCACTGCACTGACTTGTAGAAATTGGGACATATATGTCTCATCTTCCACCCTACAGACTGGAGGCACTAAAGAAACATAAGCAAGTAGTATGAGGAAGGATTTTTTCCACCTAATACCTATGAATAATTTGCAGCAAAGAACTGAGCAAGGCACTGTGGATTGCACTCCAAAAATGTTGACTTTTCAGAAGCAAGTAGAGGAAATGCAATTGCCAATACTAGCAATTCTAGAACCAATCTCCAGCTAGAAAACAAAAATATCTGCCCAGACAAGCTACAAACAAAACAAAATTCAGAAGACACATCTGAGGCAGAGGCAGGCTTTAAAATTCTCCAGATTAATTTTCACAATCCAGAAGGTGTATATGCTGCTTAAAACTGAGAAATAATTTGTCAAAAAAAATTAAGCTTATTAAAAATACTCATATTTATCCAAGAACAGAGTTAAAAATTCAATCATTCATTTTTATATTCATTGATGTCAGAGGAGCAGTAGTGTCCTCCAAGAGCAAAAAGAAAAAGGAGATATCCTGGTGCCTTTCCATTTGCACAGCTTGCTGTTGCTAGCCAGCGATAGCCGGCCCTCACGCACGCCCCAGGCAGGGAACGCACAGTACCAGATTACACGTAGGCAAAGGCTTGTGGCTGGAAGAGCCAAAATCTCATGAAGGGCTGTTGTGAAATTTCGGTCCAGGACAACAGATGTCAAACCCCTCTGGCACACTGGCACAGAAAGCAAGAGTTTAAAAGCAGGAGAAAAGTCAGTCTGTCAGCTTGTCCTTTAGCGGTGCCCAAAACACACCCACTCCTCTCGATAACTTATCTGCAAGTCATCCTTTGTTTGTTTGTTTTTGAGGCTATTGTCCAACTCCCCAGCTGCTCTGAAAACAAAAACATCTATTTCCTTGCAAACCCTGCATCTGGCCCTCTCCTGCCCTCTGTTAAGCCTCACTGTAGGCCAGCAGAAATTGGAGCTGATCCTCCAAGCCCACATGGGCAGACTCTTGACAGACCAGGCGGCCCCTGACCTTTCCAAAATATCTCCCTCTGCAAAACCCTCCAAATTTGTAAATACACAAATAGTGAAATATATCAACAGTTGTTTAACACACAGTTCCGGAGAATCTGCCATGACCCCAAATTACTTGCTCAGTACTAAGAGCTGAATTACATCCTGATTTCTCCTCTGGCAGCTGTCACAAACCAGAGAGAGGTCACCATGAAGCAGTTACCCAAAATAAATTTGGCAGGACAGTTGTAGGTGCCACCAGGACATTCAACTTGCAAAGGGAGATGAGAATAAGGAGAAGGAAGAAAAATGGATGCTGGCATCAAAAGCAGACTTAGGTAAAGATGACATTAATAGGACAAAATACATATTTAATAGCGAGAGTATAATTCTCACATATCTTAACATGGCAGCCAAGCAAACCAGCAAATGCTAAAAGCACTGGCATGCTGAAAGCACAGAGATTTTGCCAGAGATTTATGTTCCCCCTTCCCTTCCCCATGGAAAAGTCTCATCTTTGAATAGCAAGAAATAAAGCAGGAGCCTTTATACAGCAGTGCTGCCTCTCTCCTTACATACACCTGGGCTCGGCAGAGCGGGACAGAGCTGATGTGCCCACATGGCACAGCCATGCCCAAAGCCAGGGCACAGCTGTGGCAGGTCCTGCTCCAAGCAGCAGTAGTTTCATCCTGCAAAGATGACACTCAGATTTGTTCCAAGGAGAAAGGAGTGACAAGTTCCCATGCAGAACAAAACACTGGGGTGGGCAGAGCTGATGACAGTTCAAGTAGCACTCCAAGTAAATCTGAACCAGGAGATTGTTTTGGCTGGAGACTGGACAGTAATCCTCTACCACTTCTTGCAAAGGGTAGATTAATCTGTTACAAGCAGGGAAACCATTAAATCCTATAACTGCTCTGGTTCAATCCCCTGGTATCCCACTTGGGAGCTGACAGTGTCAAGCCTGAAGAAAGGATTCTTCTAACCTTTCCCTGGGATTTCTCTGTGTGTCTCTGGGTGTTGTATGTCTTTCTGTCCTGCATCCATCCTCCCAATAAAAGAAAGAGATCAGATAAAGTGACTTGCGAAACAAAAAGGACTGTATTGTTACGCCAAAACAAAAAAAATTATATTTATAATATATTGGTGGAAAGGGAACATTAAAGAGCAAAAGCTTCTTTTTCATAGCAGTACAGCAACATAGAGAATTTGCCACCTATGCAGATGTGCAATGTATTGCAAGTATTTCTTCATGTTGCAACAGGGTATTTTGGTCAAAGCTGAAGGAGGCACATCTTCAGGAGCCTGAAGTTTAACTGGTATCAGTGAGTCACCACCCATGTTGTGACTCACTATAATTCATGGCAAGATGAAGGACTATTTAAAACACGGTATTCTTGAGAAGACACCTGGCAAAAGGTAACACACCCAAATAGTAACCATCATGTAATTTCTTTACAAAGGGTGAAAATCTGGACGGGGCTCATGCAGTGCATCAATATTTGCACCGCTATAAGTTATAAAAGTAGTCTGCTGCATGTTTCTAGCTACAAACACAAGCTGTCTGAATTAAGGGCTCTTGTCTCAAAAGCCCTTGTGCTCCAGTGGCCATAATGCTGTCTGTGGTGCCTAAGCACACTGAATACCCACTGCTGAAAGGTAAGATGCCTGTTGAGGATTTGGCTGCTTCTACCTTCACCACCTTATCATGAGATATGCAAGGCAAACCCTTCTGTCCTAAAAAGGAGCAAGGAGTGGAGAAAGCAGGAGAGATTCTCTGGCGCAACACTAACCCAGAGTGGCACAAAAGGCCCACGAGAGGGGCACTGGACACGCACCCCCTCTTCCCATACTGTGGTTTCACAGTCTGCTTCCAATGCTCAATGCCCAGATTGCTGCTGAAAGAAAGCAGCCCCTTCCCCAAACAGTCTGTAGGTGGACTGTAGCTCTGCTGTGACTGCTCTCTGCAGTGGTTTCAGCAAGACACCAGAGGATCACCAGAGCTGCTGCCTTGGAAGGCTCCAAGCCAGGCATGAAGCTGCAGCCTTGGTCCTTCCCCAGCCAGGCAGCACCTGGCTGCTGTGTCAGCCTTCACACTCTCCATCTTGATGTCTCACATGCCACCTATCACCTCCCAGTCCCTTGAGTGAAGGTCCCACTTGGGGAGTGCTGTCCTCTACATATCATGTAAGCCACAGCAGCATCAAACCTGCCTGGGGAAAAGTCACCAGCTTGCCTGCTGATTAGGAAATGACTTTAAGACAAATAAATGAAAATAAGAATCGATTCTTCATCACTGAGGTATGCTGGGTCTCGTCTTCCTTTGTTCCTCTTCTTCCAGTTCCATCTTTTTATAACCAAAGCCTGCCAATTTACCCTACACAGAACTAGAATCCATCTTCTATACAAACACCTTATCTAGTGAGACTTTAAATATGTTATGCCTTCATATTATCGTAGAATGGAATGGTTGTTTTCCTTAAAAACCCCAACAACCTGAACTAAAGTTATTTTTGAAAAGCATAAGAAAAAAATACAGTTCTGTTTCTCATACAATATACATTAAAAAAGGCAGAACAATCTTCAGTTAAACCATGCAAGGGAGGTTGCAGAAGAAGCCTCCCAGAGGAATGCTCCAACTGCAACACCTAAAGGTGGGGGTGTTTTAGTGCCACAGGCATCTCTATTTACTTCTCATCCAGGGCAACATGAGAGCATTTCAACTATTTAACCCTCAGGGTTCAGAGTAAGGGTGCTTCTCCTTTGAGATCACAGCTGGGCTCCCGATTTGTATTTTACATGTCAAAAAATACATGTAAAGAACACGTGGCACTTATGTGACCATCAGTAAAACCAGCTGAGTGGAAATATCAAAGATCACATTTAAAAATAAAAAAAACTAAGTAGAGTAATTAATAAAATTAATCCTGGAAGACTTGAGAAGAGGGTATAAAATTTAATAATTTTATCTTTTGTTTTTTACCAGTCACATTTAGAACCAAACCTCTCCAAGTTTCCTTATGTTTTCAATCAGACACAAGTGGACTGGAAACCAGAAGAGTCATTAAAAACACAACACACATGAAAAATAACAAACCAGTTATTGAGAGGTTTTGTTGTTTGTTTTCTTGGAACAGCCACTCCAAAAAGCCTACACCACACCTACACTGGAATGCCTCAACACAACACACAGTCAACACCTGACTTTCAAGCTACTTCCTCTCTCTATGATGCTAGACCTCTAAAAGCCAAGTACCTCTAACATTGCTCAGCTTTATCATAAGTGGATGCTTTTGCTGAACTCTTTGACCAGTGCCTAAGTGCTTAGAACCTCAATACATCAAAATACAATTTTTACTGAGCAAGTACACACTGGTATTTTGAGAGGTTTATAATCATCCGGATTTACAAGAACTTTTACTCAGGTGGCAAGAGAAATATTGCTGGTACCACAGTATGACCTTTAGCTCAACATCTGCCTCCCTCCACTCCTAACAAATCTGGGGCTCCTATCCCCATATACTGGAGCTTGCTAACTCAACAGATGCGAGGGCGTGTTTGGTTCAGCTCCTTATCCAATCTTTCTTACCTTGGAAACAATGTTTTCTGTACTTTTCACTTTCAGAAACCAGGAAACCATTTCTGACCACAGCAGACACCTGGCAAGGAGAACTGCAGCCCAGAAAAATTACTTGTGAACAGTGAACACAAGAAATTGTCAGATTGTTTTAACTACGGATATGACTGACCACCTGGGCAATGCACCATTTGAAAAGTAAAGCAAAGAAATTACTTTTGATACTACCACAGGGATAAAGGTTTTGAGGGCACGGGGAGGGAGAGGAGTGGGCAGAAAAAGAGGGGGTGGCACATGAGCCAGGGGACATGTGCTTAGCTGTCTTCCAAGAAAGATATAATTAGATTGTGCAGCATAATATGAACCTATGAAAACAGCTTCCATCCTCATAAAATAGTACAGGACTGCATAACCATGGACTTAACAAGTTTCCTTAACAGTTTCTTAAGTTTAACATAGTTTAAGTTGCTGAAATACATTTCCTTGAAAACCACAATTTTCTGATATGCACGTCTTAGCTGTGTAATTTCTGCCTTAATTTTTTAAGTGCATATTTTTTAGTCTGGCATTTCAGCCTTAAAAATAAAGCACAAAGCCTCGGTGCTACGCATTACTGTGTGAACATCGATACAGAACACAGCGCTTCCTCCTGGTGTGAAAACTTTGTCATCATAATGGGAAACTTAAGGCACAGGTTTCCTCAAGCTGCTTGAAACTGGTGAGGCAGAGACACAGTGCCTCTTATATTAATTACCTTGGAGTAAGCAGGTTATGTCCACTGCGTCCCACTGGGAGATGCTGTCCTGCTCACAAGCAGTATGAGCATGGCTCCATTCCCCCCCAGGCAGCTGAAAGGCCTTGCTAAAGCCTTGCAGTCATGGCTCACCTTTAAGGGACATATCCCCATCTTGAAATGAAGGCTCAAGCAACATCGCAGTCACAAAACAAGCTCGGAATTTCAAATATGCAGAAGGACACACATTGACTCCATTTCAATGCCAGTAAATTAACTTGGAAAAGATTTTAAATTTAGTGTTCTGCATTAAATTG
The DNA here is from genome assembly GCF_050655825.1 of Lonchura striata. Taxonomy (NCBI): domain Eukaryota; kingdom Metazoa; phylum Chordata; class Aves; order Passeriformes; family Estrildidae; genus Lonchura; species Lonchura striata. The sequence goes on from NC_140704.1 coordinate 62,629,450, forward strand.
TTCCTTAGTCTATGCCATAAGCAAAAAAGACCCTCCAAACTGTCCACTGGGCACATCAAGAGAATTCTAAGATAATGCCCCCTGAGACAATGCAGAGTTGAAAAATTTCATCTACCCTTCAGCTTCACACTTCAGTCAAGAACAATTAGCTCTTTTATTCCCAAACTTGCTTTCATCATAGAGCTGGGTTTTTTTTTCTCCATTAGGAGAGGGAAGAAGGAAGTTTGCTAAGTAAATAATAATTGCTAATACACTAACAATTAAAATATGATTTGTTAATCATATGACAATCTTCTGAATACTCAACATGATTAAATCAACTTTAGTAGCATCCACGTACCACCCACTTCTCCATCACTACTTCTTTTATTTTCAGTAGGAGTTCCCTTTATTCTGAGACATTTAGATCTTTTTCCAGCCTTTGCCATCCACAGATTAGTCAACTAACTTGTTTCTCAGCTGATGTGATCTGCTTAGTTTTTCCCAACTCTATAATGTCATCTAACATCAAAGAGTTGGGAGGTACAAAATCTTACTTGCAGCTTTCCTGCACAGTATTCATAATACTATATTAACAATTTTCCACAGAGTAGCACCAGGATATTTCAATATCTCTTTTACATCTCTGAGCTGCAACTAAGTAACTTTTCTACACGTATTCTGACATGACTGGAAGACTTCACCACAAAACTGACTTTAAGTTTCAATCTAGTCTTTGCTGTAAGACCTTGTAGCTGTTAGCTTAGCCTCCCTCTGGCTGCATGAAAAGACCATGAGCAACCACTCCCATCCCTAGGACTGAGACACATGTACTGAAAAGTGGCATTTGAGTACCATTCTTCTGTTTTCAGCCAACAACCACGTGTATTCTGGATGAGGTATATTAAATATTAACTTTCACTATCATCTCATTATCAAAAATAAATTAATGCTTTGTGGACTGGTATTTTTCAGGCTGCCAAAACATGCATGCACAAAATATGTTGCAGACTTGACATGGCTGACATGGCAAAACCTAGTTTACTATATAGTTGGGGTTTTTTAAATCCAGGGGGAAAAAAACCAAATTCAAGCATGGCATAAAACTCTGAAATGGGGAAGGGTGAAGTGGTAGACAAGAGGACAAAGTCATTCCTCATGAGAAATACTTGCCACTTTAGATAAAAAGATAAGACACCTTAACTCTGTCGTGCAATTATTACTGCCATGACCTTGCCCTCTCATCATTTGCAAACTATGACTGTTGCAACTCTGGCAAGACAAAAAGGAGGGGAAAAAAAAATCCGGGGTCTGGTATTAATTCAGACCTAAATAAATATGAATGGTAGGGAAGAAGGGAGAAAAATATTCCACTTGGTTTACAAATCAAAAGATGAAACTGCCCTGTCAAGCTTGTATTGTTCAAGCAGACAACATTTTACACAGCCATGGAAGACACAGCAGGGAAAAGGTCTTACATTTTAATTTACAGTCCCTATCCTTAATAATATTTGTAGGGTGGACATTGCAACACTGTCTGCATGATCATGGACTTTGGCCTGAAGGCCAGGAGGAAAGCAGGCAGCTCCAGAGTGCTGCAGAGTAGCAGTGATACAGTACTTGGGCCAAAATGAATTCCTGCACCATTTTCTGGAGGCAAAGAACCTTTTTTAGGGAAGCAGACCACCCTGCTCTGAAAACAATGCACAAGGGTAACTATAAATCACTTGCTGCTGGAGAAGGTGAGCACACCACTTCCCTGCATCTCACAAGCAGCATTCCTGATCCACAGCTTTGCTCCTGGGAAATCTAGATAGAATCTAGAATGAGGATCAGGATACATCCACTCAACTAATCTTTTGTCCTTGTTTTTCAGTGTTAACAACTGACAATTGGGGCTCTCCTGGATTATAAAAAAAAATAAATAAAAAATGCTAACAAAGCCTTGTATTACCCACTGAAATTTCCTACCCAGCCCATCAAGCCCAGAGCACATTTATCCTCTCCTCATCAGCTCATAGGACAGATAGTTCCACCCCAAGCATGCCAGTCACACCAAGCAGAGCACTGATCCTTCTTTGTGGGAATAGCTACAAATCTATTGCATGTTCCCAGCAGGTATGACACGGCATGGATCAGCAGGAACAACTTATCACACGCATTGAACCCTGTTGCCTGCCAGTTTTTACAGGCTAGTGTGGGGGCAGGCTTTCCAGCACCAACACTGGGTGTGGACCAGAGCAACTCCAGTAGTGCAGAGTAGTTATCAAACACTGAAATGAGGTTTGCCTGGAAACCTCTGCAACACACCCCAGATGACATGGATTGAAAGGGTGTTGAAACTCCTTTCTCCCTCCTTCAGGTTCCTTCCTTCCCCTTTGACTTTAAAAGGGAATTCAGAACGCATACAAAGTCATACACTGTCAAAAGTCAGGTGGTAAAAAAATATAAAAATAAATTACATTACAAGAGCTAAGTACAGGTTTGAGTTGAGGTGACCAAAACCTGAGAAAAACTGTTTTGATGGAATTCAGTGCAAGAACTGAACACTCAGCACTGCTGCAAAGCTGCAGCTACAACAGGCTACTCTGATCTTCCACACATTGTCTGCAGCAAACCCCAGTCCTTTGTTCTGTAGCAAGATCTCAGCCTAATTAATTCCACAGTTACTTGCGGGTAAGCCAGCGCCAGCCTGGCTGCACTGAAGAAGAGCGGGAAGAGGAAGGAATATGAAAGGGATGGAGTGAGAGTAGCTGTCCTTTGCAGGGATGACAGGTAGGCAGGAGCAAATAGCCTGACGGAAAAAACAAAAGATACACAAAAAGGTATCATAAAAAGCACTGTATCTCTTTCAGCATTTTCTAAATCTAGCAGCTCTCTAGAACTGATTTGTCAAGATTTAAGATTTTTCTCCACTAGTATTGCCAAAGTCTTGAAGTTCATAAATCTTGTGCTATTCCAGATGTTGTTTCATTAAGAAATGAACCCCTGAAGTTTGGCTGTCCTATAAGCCCCATCTCAACATTACCATCAAAACTGGCTCCAAATTACATGCTTTCCTGAGTGCCAGTTCCTTTCTTTGACAAATGCTTAAAAAAAACACGAGGTCACCTTTTCTAACTGCAGTCTTGTAACCACAGTAAGAAGAGGTAGAACTGTTAGTGCACTTCAGAAATTTGGGGTTAGACTGCCTGCACAGCTGGTAAACATTCACCACAGCCAGCAATTTCTGTCACAACATGGGCAGGGTCGGTATATTTAAATTACGTGACAGAGATACAGGATGTATTAAGGAGTGGAAACAAAAACAGAACAGAACCCCAAGCATTTCAAACATCACATCTATCCAGGAGGTTAAAAAAAAAAAAAAGGCAGTTGTTTGACATACATACAAAAATGACTGATATGAAAGGCTCATTTGGAAAGCTGAGAATGTCTTCAAGAGATTTCAATACAGAATTACCTTCCTGAAGGATCATTGATAGTTCTAGGAATGCTACAAACTATTTATGGTAATCAGATTCCTGTAACTGGGACGCTTTATCTTAAGGTCGATAATAAACATGAATTGCATGTACATTACTTGTAATGAAAAAGAATCTATGCCAGACAAAAACTCAAAACTACTCGAGTTCTGTTGTCAGTAGCAGTCTTAATCCAGTCTCTGCTTTCTAGACCAACTACTTTAAAAGGCTTTAGCCAGTACATAACACCCCCAAATCAGTAAAACCAGTATCTATGCTCATTAAACAAGAAGCCTCGTGATATCACACATGGTTATTTCAGACATCAGATTATTTTCTGTTTGCAGGCAAAAGAGAGTTCTTCACATGGGAAGTTACAGGTGCTGTTCCCAAAAGAACCATCCCATTCCTTGATGCCCCTCAGCCAGAAACTCGCCCTGTTTTTTCAGGGTGTTGCTCACTTGCACCCTTATAATCAGGAGGCTCCGTCACCACACTCAGTGTGTGCAAGCAGGCGTCAGGGCAGCTGCAGCAGGACAAGCCAACAGCTCCCCTTTGCCTCCTCTTTAACAGAAAGATTTTTCTTTTTAAGTCTATGAAGGCTCAGAGCAGTAACCACTGACTCTTTATCAGCTAACTTGCAGAGAGAAGAAGGAAAAAAATTAATTTGGGATCTCTCGCATAGCGGAGGAAGCCATGAAATAAAACAGTAGTAGATGTTTGCTCTGGTCTGGCAGTGTTTCTGGATACCTCTGACCACAGGGATTTGTTGGACCCTTCAGTACCCATTAGAAGCTGAGAGTCATTCCAAAGCCTTGGCTGAAAGAAATTTAGAACAGGCTTTCTGCCCTCTGTAAGTTAGGCCTTGCACTAAGGTCCCTACACCCCTTTCAATATATTCAGTGGAAACAAAGTGATGTAGTAGCTTCAATATTGCCCCTTTGACCCAACTACCATAGTGGGTACAATAACTCAAGGTCTGCATTGATTTGGGACTAGGTAGAAGCCAGTCAGCCAGGAACTAACACTGACAAATACTGTTCATTGCAGGGAAAAAAAAGAAGCATCAGCATTTCTAAAGTCTCTTTGCAGAGACCAGCCAACTGGAGAATATGCAGAAACAAATGAGATTACAGGGACAAATGGAGGAGATAAGGGTGGCACAGTTCTTATTTTGGGAAGGACCTTGTCATAGGGTTCCCTTCAAAGTAATTAATAACTATATTCTGAACGTACATTTAAAATGTACACCTATCCTCTACCTCAAGAAATATTATTCTGCAAACCATGCCAAATTCATCATCACTATTATCACAAAGAAATTTGTTTGTTTTATCATTTCTGGCTACTTACAGATACCAGCAATAATCCCACAAGGCAACATCACAGACTAAAGCACATGTTACTGCACAGAACAATTTAACTTCATTTAACCCAGTAGAACACCCAGGAAAAGAAGAAAAAAAATTATTTTAAGAGGAAGTTTTCTACCAGGCTAATAAACTGAATCAGATGAAGGTGTACCCAGAAAAGTAATAAGAACTGCAATAAGAGCAAGGAGAAGGAAGACTGGTTAAGCATAGACATCTCCCCTTGCAGGAGCAAAGAGCACCAGTCATAGACCAAACCAATTCAAGCTCAGACATCCTTGCCCCTGGACCATTTGGCTCTTCTGACTTCAGCTCCACTTTTTTGGCAGGGACGGTTTTCTAGAGGCTTAGCCAAATTGGCTATGAGAATGTTTGAACCAGTGGCAAATAGGTAAAACGATTGCCATGTCACTTTGGGAAGATGACTCAACCCAAATCAAGTGGGAAGTTGAGAGCCAAGCATTGCAGGAAAACAAGGCATCTGGAGCATAAAAGCAGTCACAACAGGAATTCCCTTGGGACTAGACATGAAATATTATTACATAATTGCTCCAAGTGATTAAAATGCAGCCTTCAACTAACCACTTCCATCTTATACCAGCCCCAAGAGGTGGAATGATCTGGAACATTGCAAGTGCACACAGAGGGATGCTGGTGCCATAAACCTCTGCAATTTAATCAAGTCCAGTCCTTGCCCATCATCAGCTTTTGGTCTCCATTATACAAATCAGCATGCAGAACAGCAAACAACCCCACCACTTAATGCAATCAAACACAGAGGATTGGTCATCCTAGTAACGGAGTGAAATAAACCAACAACCATCAGTCCTGTAACTAAGAGCTTCCATGAAAATGTTGTCCCACGATAACAGCTGGCTTTGCAGATGGTCAGAAGATGCAGGCACTAAAGAAGTAAGTGAGAGAGTTAGAAAAGTCCCTGCTGAGTACACACTCTAGCTTCCCGTTAAGCTTCATGGCTACAAATATTAGTTGTCATAAGGTTGCTCATTGTGTTAATGCTAATCATTTACCTGAAGCACCACTTTACAAAGGGCTAAAAGGAGATCTTGGGCTTCCCCACAGGAGGAAAAAAAAAAAAAAAAAAAAAAAAAAAAAAAAAAAAGTCTTTCTCAGCATCCTTCCTTTGGACACAGGTGAGATGATTCTAGCCTTTTGCCTACGGGCTGGTTTAGGAAGTACCTCAAGAAATACACATGGTCTCTGTTTATAAGAGCATAGTGATGTTGTGATAAAGAATAGATGAAATCTTCAAAGAACCATTTAGCAGTGAAAAGGCCTTGCAAGTGAATTGTGCTATGGGAAGATATTTATGTATATTCCAAGCTAAAGACCAAGATTTATATGCCAAGTCAGGACATTAGCTCAGAAGGGTGATTTAACATGGCCACTGGAATCCCTGTGGTTAAATTATGCATCTGACCTCTTCACTACATGTATTTCAGCAGTGTTAAATAATAAGCACTATGTCCTTTATTACCATTTCCAGGTCTAATGACTGGCAGCACTATAAAAAGCACCGTTCCCAGTGACTCAGTCAAGCAGGCTGGGATAATGACAGTGTCTGAGACAGCAATGCCAGTCTTCAGGAAAGGTGCAAGGCCACCGCTGGCTCCAGCAAACACTCAAAGAAGTGGGGCTAAACAAAGCACTGGGCAGGGCTAGAAATAGCAAGACCTCCACTCCATCAATCCCAAGCATGACACATAGGCTGGGGTAAAACAGGCACCAAGGAAGGGACAGCTGAGAAAGCCTGGACAGGGATATAGCATCTGAAGAAGGGAGTGTCATTAGAAGAGAGGCTGTGGAGACAGTAGAACTTGACACAATTTAAGGACAGCTATCCTACCCCTGAGGAATGGGGGGAACAGTGAGGTCTCATATGTATGCACATCAAATATACTTTGTGCTAAATAACCAGAATTGTTTCATTGTTTCTGAATACAAAGCAATGACGGAGCATCCAGCAGCTGTTAGCTCAGACCACTGAAGGTAAGTGAGGATTTACTTGCCAAACAAAAGTACATTTTTTATTAATATACTTTTGGCTCTCTTTATGATATTTCAATATAACCCCTGGCTACTACACTGATGAGCATATATTAGACTAAGATTTAATAAAACTCTATTTAGAAAGATGAGAACATTGCATAATACGTTACAGAAAAAAATGTATTTTTGAGGAGAGTTAAGGGTGATCTGAACATCCAGTCTCTTGAATTCATCCAGAGCAGCTCTTTCTTTCAAAGGATAGTGAGATGCATGTAAGAAGAGTCAGCAGTTACAAAAATTGCTCCCACAGTATCAGAGCTCCTGGGGATTGATAAGAAATTAAGTCCAAATCAAGCTATGATGATGTTCTGTCTCGGTTTTTCCTCTCTTTCTTCATTAGAATAAAAACAGGCAGTACCCCCACCCAGAAAACCCCCAAAACTAAAAGCACAAACTAAGGAGGAATCCTGACCCTGAGAAAACAATCTAATTATAATTACATGGGATTACAAATCAAAGCAAAGGAGCTGCCAGGTTTTTGGAAGTGAGCATACAATAAAAATAAAAACTCCACACTGGAAAAACCCATAGTCTCAAAAGATGATTATTATTCTTTCTAATAGAAAACAAGACAGCAGGGGCCACAGATGTTTGTTTATCCCTTAAAATTGATCTGCCCTTTACAGCAAGTTCTTCCAAGGAACACTTTTTTTATTATCTCTAAAGAAGCATGCAAGACAGCAAACTAACTCTCCCTTGACCTTTTGTGGCCAACTTGATGATGACCTTCAAAAGATCCAAACATTTCCAAAATTTTTTTTTAAAGTTTAGACTAAAAAAAAAAATTTCAGGATCATTTTTTTCGTGCTAAAACTTCAGTGTTAGGCCCCCAAACATGTGAATTGCTCAGTCTCTGTATATAAACAGAAGAAAATCTGACTTTCTTAAATGTCTAATTTTCTTATGCATTTCTGTATCACAAACCAATCAGATTCAACATGTGCCTATGTTTCTCTCACGAAAGGAAAGTAGCTGGGTTACCTTCCTTTTTAATCCTTTCTATGTTCAAGGTATTGAGGGATTTACTTTTTCCCTGTTGCACACTTTTTCAAGGGACACAAAAAGAAACCGAAATGATTTCAATGATTCAATATAAGTGCGTGCTGGCTGACCAAAGCACAATCATGTTGCTCATCTGATTGTTGCCTCCTTTCTTTATCCCAACTAGATAAACACAGTTAAGCCAAAGCACTGCTCCCAGGCAGGAAGTAATTTTTGCTGATCTTAGGAGGGGGTCTTGAGATTAAGGGAACTACTTCCCTGGTGTAACCATTTCATTTTACATTTCCAGGAGCTCCAGCTGCCTGTTAATATCAATAAGGCCCACCTGCAGCCAGCGGGGCTTTTGTATGGCTGATACTATAAACAAGCAAAAGCTTTCAGGTGAAAAGGGAAGGTGATTTTTTGATATGCACTACTCAGCAAATACAAAGCAAGAGCAGAAAGCTACACAGTCTCTTCACTAGAAATTTTCCACTTTAGTCATTACATGGGGAAACACAAAACACAGCAGCATGCACTTTCTGCTTCTGGAGTAAAACAACATTTCTTTAATTGCTCTGCCAAGACAGTTTTCAGGAGAATAAGTACAAAACCGGAAGAATTCGGGCTAACTTTTGGCTTATTTTACTCCCAACAGTCACCATTTCTTCAGCTTCCCCAAAAATCATCCTGGTTTTTGATGTGTAGGGCTGCTTTAGAATACTTGCACAAAGATCAACCACAGCCCTCTCCCCAACCCTTTCCCCTTAGCTGGGGCTGATGCCTACAGCATCTTTCCCACAGACACCCAGAGACAGCAGGACAGCAGCAGGAACTCAGAGACACACACACAGGATCCCGTGTCAGGACATAACTTTGCAGCTTAGTGCTGCAACCAGCGTGCGGGTACAAACGAACAGGCTGAACACCGAGTGTGCCACCCCGGGAGAGAAAGGGCTGCGCGGATGTGGGATTGATTTTCTCCGGGTGGGAGGCTAACCCACGGGGACTCGACCGACCCCCGCAGCACGCAAGGACAGATCCGTGTCGTGTCCAGCTGCTCCCCTTGCCTTGGAAAGAGCGAGTGTCGAGAGGGTCCGTGAGGGCTGGACTGGACAGGGAGGGGGGCCGAGGGAAGTCGCCTTTCTCACCTTGCTCACGACGTTTTGGACGAGGCCGGCTCTGATGCGGTAGTGCCACTCGCGGCAGCCGCACTCGCTGGCGTTGCCCCCCGCAGGGGTGGGCAGCCCGGGCGGGGGGAAGATGCTCCCGTTGCCGCTGTGGTTGGCGTGGATCGGCGCCAGGGTCCCGCTCCAGTTGCCCTGCCCGTCCGCCTCCCGGCACCAGAAGTCGGGCTGGTCCAGGAGGAAGGAGTCCGAGAACTTGCTGAAGCCGATGACGAGCGCCGGGACCCAAGTGAGCAGCACCAGGGTCCGCTGGTACCGGCCGCCCAGCCCCCCAAGGAAGGGTAGCACCGAGCCGTCGTAGTCGAGGAGCAGCGGGCTGCAGGCGGCGGCGGGCGGCGGCACCGGCAGCGCCTGGATCTCGGCCCCGGCGGCGTTGGCGGGGGGAGGCCCCGGGGGGGCAGCGGCGCCCCCCCCCACGGCCCCCGGCACCGAGCCGTTCTCCTCGGGCAGCGGCCGGCCCCCGCCGCCCGCCTCACGGCGTCGGTCTATCGCCATCCAGCCGCCCGGGGAGGCTCACATAGGGGGGGCCGGGGCAGCCCCGGCTCCCTCGCGAGTCCTTCCCTCCCTCTGCTCCGCGCACACACACACACACACACACCTTACAACGTAAGGTATTGCACACACGCTCCCAGCCGGACCCGGCAGGAGACGAATGGGGGAGGGAGAGAGGGAGGAAGGACAGGGGCGAAAAAAGGGGGAGGCACCGAGGGAGCCCCTCGCTCTCTCCGTTTCTCACCCGCAGCTTGCGGCCACGAACCGCTGCAGCTGCCGGCGGTGCCCCCCCGCTCCTCTCCTGTGCGTCAAGCTGCACTCATCCCAGCTCTCCCTTCCCCCTTCCGAGAGGCACCGCCGAAAAGCAAAGGAAGGATCCAGCCGGATCCGAGCATGCGATGGGCCAGAGGAGAGGAAGGGAGAAGGCGGAGAGGTTGGAAGAGAAAAGAGAAAAAACCAAAAAAACCAGCCACCCTGAGAACCAAACCCTGCAACAACAAACCAAGCAAAACCGGTGCAGCAAGGCAACGAACACGCCTCCTCTCCCGGTTTTAGTGAGGAGGGGGAGGAGGGACAAGAGGGAAGGCAAAGGAAGGAGGAGAAGAAAATAACAGCTCCCGACACGGCTTCCCCGCTTCCCGCACAGCTAAGGGCTCCCCCCCGGCCGCGGCAGCAGCGGCGGCGGCAGCCCCCGGCACCTCCCCGCCGACCCTTCGCAGCCCCGCGTCCCGCACATCTGGCTCTGCAGCAAGGGGCCCCGCCGGCCCCTCCGCGGCCCGGGCTGCGGACGCGGTCACCGCCGCCGCCACCGCCGTGCGCCTCCCGCGGCAGCCCGCTCGCCGCGCCGTGCCGCCGGCCGCACCTCCAGAGGCGGGCGGACAGACCCACCCGGCTCCTCGCCCTCCGCCTCCCGGCGGCCCCCACCTGCCGGCCCGGCGCCGGCGCCACCGCCCCCCGCTCCGCCCCCGCGGTGCCGGGCGGCCGCACCTGCTCCCGCCGCGCCGCCGGCCCGGCCCGGCCCCCGCCAGGGACCCGCTGCCGCCGGGGGCGGGCCGGCGCCGCGGGGCGGGGAGGGCGCGGGGCGGCTCCGCGGGGGCTCCGCGCCGCCCCGCGGCCGCGCCGCGCTCCGGCGGGCCGGGGCAGGTAGGGCCGCTGGGCGAGCAGGGCGAGGGCTGGGGGAGAGGAGGAGGCGCCCCGGCTCCGCAGCGCGCTAGCTCCGTATCAATTATTTACGCGGTTTGTGTGCCTTTAATAACGCAGCGCGGCTGCAGCGGGCTGGGCGGGAGCGCACCGCATCGCCGAGCCGCAGGAGCACCCTGTGTGGCTGAAGAAAGGACGAGACTCAATGGGAAGAGCTGAAAGGTGAAGGAGGCGTTTCTGAGACCCAGAGGGCGGCGAGGAGACGTCCCTGCATCGCTTCAGTCAGCCTGTCACATTAGTACACACTTTGAAGAAAATTATATCCTGTTAGCACCTGACGTTAATTGTAAAACAGGCATTTCAAATTTGTGAAGGTTATTTTTATGTTAAGCTAAATTTACTTCAGCGTGTAAGTGCCTCCGACTATTTTCATCGTAGAGCACAGCCCGTGCATTACTGAACTTTGCGGTTATTTTTTCCTTTGTAAGAAGGGAAAGAGAAAACAGATCAATATACGCTTGTACACGTGAACACAGCTAGTGAGCAGAAAATGCTTGTGTGCATTAGAAGAGGATGGGTGTCATTGCCAAATGTAAATGGAAGAGCAAGTTATTGATGGAATTTCACGTACTTGATCTGGTCTCTGCTAGCAAATTATGGTACACCGTTAACGCCTTAGACCTTCTTCTCTTTAGCTCTTTGTCTTACAGAGGACATAAAGGTTTCACATCTACACCACTTCAGTGTGTCTCTGTGTCCCTTTTGCGAGGCTTCCCTGGATTCTGCTCTGAGTAACACTCAGTACTTCAGAGGCCATACAGCCTATCCAGATGACACTTTATCCTCCTCTCTGAATATTCCTTGCTGAAATGTGAATGTGGTGGTCCCTGCCAAGGGAAGTCTCTTCTTTCTGTGTTACAGTGTCCTTTTACATCTGATGGCTGCTGTCACGTCCCTGTGCAATGTTTTCTTTAAGATGACCATCTGCAGTTTGCCTGCTTCTGCTGCAGTCTCTTTGGCCACTGACTGCCTGCAGCTCTTTGGTCACTCCTCAGCTGGTGTCTGCAGCCTGTGCTGAGCAATGCCCCAGCCTCTGTGTGGGCAGGGGGTAACCCTGCCTGCAAAAACAATTCCTCTCGTTGCTTTTCAGTCATGTTCTTTGACTTTCCAAGCAGCTTCTTAAGGTTATTTTGAATTCTTATTTCACCCTCCGATGTGTTTACAGTTGCTCACCAGTTAATGCCAGCTCAGAAGGCTGGTAATGAAACACCCCCCTTTGGAGCTGCATTTATAATCCACCCTCTTGCTTGTAAAACACTGACAACTGTTTCCAAACTTCTGTACCCCCTGCCCAAATTTTTCAAATAAACTGAACTCCCTTCCTTGTAAGCCCATGCATAGCGCCTAACTAAGGCACAGATGAGTGGAGTCCACTCTCCTGTCTTCCATAACACGATCTACTCTTCATTGCCCAGGGAAATGTGCCCAGATTGTCCCAGTTTGTAGCTGACAAGTTCATATTAATAGCTGCTTACCCTATTGTTTTCTCCTATCAGTCTACAAATTGTGTGTCTATTTGTACTAGATTTCTGGGACAAAAGTCTGGCTTATTTATTTTCAAAGGCCACTTTTAAGGACAGGCATCAGTTTGTTAATTTCTTGCCCATTTTCCCTGGATTCTCAAAGATAAACACTAGTGTTTCCAGTGCTGTTTGAGCCACTTCCTTCACTACCCTGGCAAAAAAGTGCAGCCAGACTGTTGCTTTGAACATCTCGATGTCACCTAAGTACTCTTGTAACTGGTTCTGCCCCAGCCTGGGCTGAAGCCTTATTCCCTTGTCATTAATGTGTATCACATCAGTCAGCTGATCAAAACTGACCTCTTCTAGCCAAGACTGGTGCAAAGATGGCTTGAGGCAATCTTTGGCATCAGTCAATAGCTTTCTCTCTTGATTTTGAGACTTCTTACCACTGACGTACTTATCCAATGATTTCTCATTACTTGGGATGCTCTTGCTAGTTAACTTTACTTTGTTGTATGGCTTTTGTGTGTGTGTGCATTTGTCCTTACCCATTCTTGCCAAGCAGAATTTCTGCACTCATCCCATGGAAAAATCTGCTTTCTCTGTGCTTGCTTTCTGTGAGCTCATGATTAGCCCAATTGCCTGCTTCCTAACATACCTAAATTTCTTCTGAAATGTGATCATTTGTGACAGGTCTTCTAGAAAATCCCAGCTACCACTCACTGTTTTTTCCCACGGAGGGGAAAAGGCCTCATCATGGCTTGGGACTGGCAGGTTGAAATGTTGAGGGGAAGAGAACTTTAGGAATGGAAGTCTCAAGTTGAAGTTCTGAAGATAGAGGAATTTGACTGAAGAAAGCAAAGAATTGAAAACTGGGGAGAAATGGGAAGGAAAAGAAGAGCACTTAGAGAAGCAAGTAGGTGTAGAAAATCTGTAGAAAGAGAATAAAGTCATATAGTACAATGAAAAGCCTGTAATGAGAGGTTACAACCCTTACTCAATCTGATCAAACGTTTTTATCCCAAACACCTTTTCTGGGCTGCTTCTACATCCTGATTTTTTGTTTGGAATGGAAAAATTTCAAAGGTAGCATTTTCCTGAGGGTTACATATTTTGCATAGTAGGAGTTCTGCCCTTGAAACAGTGATCCTCAAGAGACTGTTTCTGAGTAGAAGGTTGCAGACAAAAGAGGAAAGAAAACACATTTCTAGGAGCTAAGAAATAAATTTTTGATGAAGTAAGTTCTACTGAAGCAAAATGTTATGGGAAAAGAAATCTTCCAAAAAAGAGAAATGCCTTTACATATTCCTGTGCAAACTGTTTTTGGTTTACATGAGGAAATGAAAATTGTTTTCAAGAAATAGTCTAGAGGAGTGGTATGGCCCTACACAGCAACAAATGCTGAAGTTAAGCATCAAGGCTCTCTTCTGAGCAAGGCTTCATGAGGAGCTACATTTTGTGATCAAACAAGGTTTCTCCAGCAGTGACTTTTTGACCTGGGAGAGAACCAGGATTGGGGTAATCCTTTGCAGAAATACAACAAGATATGGTTTAAAAAATGAATTGTATTCAAGAAGAAAACAAATAAATCTATTTTTATTTATTTTGTCCACCTTCATTGAATTATATTAGAAAATCTGTGCACCATTATGACCTGGGTCATCAGCAGTTTGCAGTGGAGGAGAAGAGAAGGTGGCTATGACCTACTCTGACAGGAGTAGTTTGATTGCCCTGTTGCAGAACAAGCCTCCTGCTGCAGAACAAACATCCTGTCTATTGGCACCCACCGCAGCTCAAGAGGGTTTCAAGCCAGGACACAGAGAAATATTATCATGTTTACACAAAGGAAGGGGAAAAATATTCAAGCTCCCTTAGCCTTGGTGTTAACATTTTCACATTGTTGGAAGGCCAGCCACAGTACTTTGAAGAACTCCTGGCATAAATTCCCAGTTTATGTGGAATTTGCAGCAACTTCATTCCATAGCAACAACCATAGCTATATTTTATTGTTTTATGGGATGCATTCTTCATTGCCTTTTTTGTCTAAGGGAATCTTGTACTGTAGAGGTGGAATTATCACAGTGTAATAATCCAAAGCTACTTGGTACAAAGTTTGATTAATAAACTTACCTACTGGAATGAAGACTATTTAAATACTGGAGAAAAGCATGGTGTCTTCATAGGATCATATGAAAATTGAATTTGAAAAGGATCAGGAGGTCTCTAGTCTCCCCTCCTCTTGAAACAGGATTGGCTATGGGGTTGGATTTGGATTTCCAGGGCTCCATCAAGCTATAAGGGATTTTTCAGCTCAGGAGGGTCAGGTGAGTACTGTCAAGACTGGATGTGAGGTTAGATAAACCAAAAGAAAGAAGAATGAGTTTAAAGTGGTAAAAGGGGCTAAGCCACCTGGAGAACAGCTAGAAAAGCCTGTGCTTATTTCAGTGTGCTCTCTTATGATCCTGATTGAACCAACAACGCTTGACTTCCACTGTTCTTCTGATGTCAGCAAACATTGGCGAAACTCATTGCCAAAATGTTCTATCCTCCTGATGCTGATTCAAAAAAGATGACAACCAATTATTTGTGTCATTTACTCCACTGGTAGAGGTATGTACCCCATATGGGGAGGGATGAAGAGGAGAAGGGTTCCCATCCCCTTTCTCCTACAGGTGTCAGCACACTGAGAAATGTGGATGACCTTGTGTATTATCCTAAAAACAGAGAAAATTATTTGTACACTAGTTACTGGGGAAAATTGTACGTGTTGAAAAGTCAAGCAATGTGATATTGGTAAATGCTGTAAGTAAGATTGCTTGGGCAATGTCAATTTGTGCCCTAGATATGGTGCACGTACATTAAGATGCAAACTTTAATGAATGGTGCATTATGCTACAACCTATAATTACATGATAGCTGACAATTTTTCTTGCAGATCTCCTGTTTTGTTCAGTTAAAAATAAAAGTAAATAAAAGAACCAATAGATGCTCACATAAGAAGCTTGATTCTTAGCAATTAAAATACCTTTGAGAATCTGTGTCTGAATGAGAAGCATTTCAATACTTTGTTTTTTCCTTGTTTGGTATGGAGCCCCATGACTTATTTAATGAACTATCTTCCACTCTGCTCTCAAAAACTAATGATTAATGCCCTCATGGGTCTCCTTATAATTCTCCCCTTTAAAGTATCCAAATGATTCACAAATACTGATGTATTTATTTTCATGGTGTGTCTGTAAGGGGAAGGTTTATTACCTTCTTTTGCTGTTGGTAATCTCAGAGGCAGATAGGTTAAGGTAAAATCCTTGATGTTTTGGGTACTTGCAGCTCGCAGCAGTTTAATATTCTAGAGCATGGTGCAGCATTTTGCATTGTTGAAGCCCAGATCCTGTTGGCAACTGTGATTGTGCAGTGTTTTTGCAAACCAAATTCCAGAATCTCAAGATATGCACCTACAAAATTAGACAAATGCAACTGGAATAGCATCATACTTTGAGTGCTTTGAGGAAGAGAGAGAAGCCTGAGATCACTCCTGGGCAAAGCGATGGAGCAGCTGATGCAGCACTGGATTAATAAAGAATTAAAACTAGGTAAGATAATTAGAGTCAGTTAACCTGGATTTAAGGAAAGTAAACTTTTCTCTACTACCTTTTTCAAAAATAAGTTTATGATTTTGTCTAATGAAGACAATGGTACTGATGTGGACTCTTAATGACTGCACAGCAAGATAGAGATTCAAAACCTGGACCAAGATGTTCTCACTGGGGCCACCTGAAGAATTTACCTCCATCAGCTGCTCTGACGATTTCCTATCTAGAAATTGGTTCCCTTTCCAACCTATCTTCAGGGCAGCTCCTACATAGATCCCCTGCCTTACAGACATGTAGATCTGTGAGGTTCACTCAACCTCACAACTTGAATTGCATAACTTTGTCTTGATCATTTTCCTTGAGGGGAGTTCAGGAGCTCTCTCAGATACCTCTGTACTTAGCAGCAGCCAGCCAATTGACTTTCTAAGTGATGAATTTAATTTTCTGGAGAAGCAGTGACTCTTCATCCAGTCTGCTGCCTCACTTGTGATTCACCTGCCTCTACAATTAATGAGGCAGTGCTGTACTGGGAACAGCTGTCTTCCCAGTAAGGTGACCCACATGAAAAGCAGGTCTACCCTGTTCACTGAAAAAAGCAAACACTCTGTGGACAAAAAAGTAGTCATGTAATTAAAAGCTTTTCTTACTCTATATACACAAGTATTATACACTTTATATATAAATGTGTATAACACACAAACATTATGTGAGCACACAAAGAAGCCAAATTAGATTTACACAAGCTATTTTAGTAATTTCTGACTTTCAAGTGCCTAATTCCACATTCTTCATGGTGTTTAAATGTAGGGCTTTTTGTCTGTGTTTATACATTAAAAAACTGCAAAACACTAACAAGTGCTTACACAAGACAAGTTCTACAATGTACAAAATTTTTAGACACAGCTTGTTTGAATGCCTCAATGGACTGCAGTGAAATCAAGTGGGAATTAAGTCAGTCCAGTGGCTTTTTTATTTTAAACAGACTTCAAATACTAGGATTAAATAAATGAAATTAAATTAACAATTAAATTAAATTAAATTAAACAGGCTTTGAGCTGGATTTCTGCTTGAAAAGACCAAAGTCTCTAATAATATTAATTTCTTACATTCCCTTGGTCATAACATGGTAGCAGAACATCTGATGCTGAAAAACCACTTAGTGCAAATATATGTATATATTTTCTACATCCTCCTCTAAGGCTGCTGACAGATTCTTAACAGAAATATTCTGGGTGAAATAGTAATACTTATTTCAGGAGCAAGATGGGTGCATTTTCACCTATAATGGGAGTCAGAATCAGCTACATGCAGATACCTACTGTTGCTTTCACTGTATAATTCAGTTTCTAAAGGGAAAGCAAAAACCAAAAAGCACCTAGGACATTCCTTAAGGATTATTGAAGGAAAGGAACCAGGACACCCTGAGGGAACTCAGTGACTCAGAGTGTAGTCCTCAGACAGATAAATTACACCTTGCTTGCAGCTTAACTGTGCAAGCGCATGTATATGCTACAGAAAGTAACCTAACAAACATAAGGATGGGAACTCAAATACTTGTTTTCTAAAATGTATGAATCACCAAGTTTTCCGATCTTGCAGGACCTAACTGGAATATCTAATAAAAGTGCAACCTATAATCGAGAACCTTATTTGCACATCAAATATTTGCCTTTGATTTTTTCCTCCCCTTTACACCTGGTTAAGAAGCATTCTTGATGGTGAAGCATTCTTCCTTCCCTGCTTGTTCCTATATTGTATATGCAAACTCAGGCTCACCTAGCATCCAGATGGTTTTATCCCTGAGTCAATGCTGGTGTCAGAGGTTAGCTAGGTTCAAGGTACAACAAAAGGACTTTAGCCTGTTCTATCTTTCAACGCAGGCCCAAACTGGATGTTACTCATGAAGAGGCTGAGAAGGGGCAAAGTCTCTATTAAATCAGGTTGTGTAGCCACATGATGCTGACATATACATACCCATCTATTTGTGTGTTATCTGGCACTCACTGCTGCTTGCACCCTGCAACACCTGATTGCAGGTAGACTAGCTGGCCATTGTAGGTCAATTCCAACTCCCTTCCCTTCCCTTCCCTTCCCTTCCCTTCCCTTCCCTTCCCTTCCCTTCCCTTCCCTTCCCTTCCCTTCCCTTCCCTTCCCTTCCCTTCCCTTCCCTTCCCTTCCCTTCCCTATTGATGCTCTCCCACTGCCCATCCACAGTGGACACCTGCACCTGTGGCTCACAACTCAGCTCATTAGTATCCTGATAAATCCTTTCCAAAATCTCAAGGAGAAGAGCATATTCACTCTTGTCTACATACAAACCAAATATGGCAGCACACATAAGCCTGAAGAGGGAAATAAGAGCATTAATTAGTCCAGTTGTGGAAAGAGCATGTTGATTTTACTCAAGAAATTTTTTATTAAACAAAATAATGATCTTAAGAATAAAAGAGAAAAAAAGAAGTCAGGGAAAAAATCGTAACACAATATATAACATTTTGGTTGTATTTTCTATAAACATTTGAAGATTTGAGAGATAAGAGGCTTGCACTGCTACAGTTAAATAGTTTGTAATTATCTGGAAGCCAAGCCAATTTGTGCAAATACAGCTCTGCAGTGTGGTCAGTCTGGCAGACTTTGTCTCTTCAGGCATAACCACTGATTTATATCTTACCTCATAAAGGTCAAAACCTACTTTCCAGCATGCTAACAAGGATGTCTTGAGCTGTTAACCACTACCCTGGAAATGCCAAGCATTTCTATAATAATGGAGTTTTTTTACTTGAATTTATGCAGCTTGAAATTAAGGGGTCTCCGGACTCCTGAAATAAGTAATAATGAAAAAATAGAAAAAGCAAAGAGAGAGAGAAAAGGGGAGAAAGGGAGAGAAGGAGAGAGGTAGGCCTCTTTGTTCATCCAATGAGCTCTATATTTTACACCATTAGAGCCCTGGGACCTGGTGCATCTGAAATGAAATGTGAAATTCCAGCTAGTTTTGTTCTGGACCAATAGGGTCTGGCTGACACATGCAGTTTGCCTGGATGTTTGCTCAGTACACACCCAAGTAGCTGAGGAAAGGTAAGGAGCATTAGTCATACCATGTATACTTCAGCAAATAACCCACTGCAGACTTTTCCCAGCTTTTTTTCTTTCTGCTGCCCAGTGAGGATGCTGAGCCTGAGAAGTTGGAAAATACAGAAGACAGTCTGGAAACTCAAGTTCCTTTGCAGCTGCAGATATCTAGTTAGAAAAGTTTTGCTAGGATGGAAAAGCTGCCAACAGCAAGCAAAGAATGAGATGTTACACCTGGATCAAGAAGAAATGCTACAAGGGATGAGTCAGCTGGAGTTGGAAAGATTTGGCTTTAAAAAAAAGAACAAACAGCAACAAAATCTCTCCAGGCTTAAAAAATCCAAAGAAAACAGCAGATTGTAAACAATAGCATGAAGAAGCAAGCCTGGTATAGGATGATGTCAGAAAAAGAAATTAGACTTTCATCCATACAAGATTTCTGTTTGTAATTAAGAGATAACAAAGGATTATTCATGAGCAGCTTTTGCTCTGGCCTTTCCCTGCTTCCCACTACCCACTCAGCTGGTCAATGGGTGGTGAACCGCAGAACAGCAATCCTGATGGCCTCAATGAGCAAGGAGGAGGCTGAATCTTGCTGGCAAACCTGTCTGGTGTCAAGTAAACCTTCTTTTCAGCCATGCCAGGGGTTCAGCCATTTTCCTCAGGAAGACATCAGCTGGACAATGAGTTTTAAGCAGCTAGCATTTACAAAGTAAAATTTCTACACTAGTGATTGCAGATGTTGCAAATTGTTCCTACTTGTGACGGCTTCATGGGAGGGCATCAAAGGCTTGCACAAGTTTTGTGGTTGTTTGGAATGAGATAGGCAGTGAGCCCAAACCTACCTTGGCAAAAGCCTTCTGTGTTTTCTGAGCAGTCCTGCCAGCTGTGTTAAGCAGGACATTTTTTATCTCCAGTTCTTTTCCATAAGGATGAAGTGTTTCTGGTAATTTGGCTTTTGACAAAAGGCTCTGTATGGTAATTAGCTGTAACACTATTCCTGGGCTTTAGGCAGGAGGGAGATTGTTAGGCTAGTAGTATTGACCTACTCATGATCTCCTTATTCAGTGTCAGACTGCTATCCTGACCAGGCACCTCACTGGCTCCTGCTTGGTTTCATAAGCCTACCTGGAGCCCCATTCAGCTTCTCCTCTGCAACACTCTTTTTGTGATTAAGAACCCCCTGGTAAAAGATGAAGATGTATTTGTGTAATTATGCAGGAATTCTCTGTTAACCTCCCTCAATTATTTTTAAAAGCATGTTGCTATGGGAAAATGCTTCTGTAGTCAGTTATTTTAAAGCTTTCTTCTTAGATACTTAAATACATCCTTCCACTATTTTCAGATTTGAGGGCAAACCTTTATCCAGCTGGTGAATGTAGATGTAAAGGATGTTGCTCACTCTGTTGGGAATGAAGAATCATACCCAATGCTCCAAAACCTCAGGCAAACCAGTGCAGTGCTTAATGAGCACTGACCTCTATTAAAAACTGAAGAAAACTACAGATAGTAAGTTTTAAAATTTAGGACAATGTTTCTTCTCCTCACCATCTTAAAAGTAGACAATGTAGGAATGGTACAAAGCTAATAATTACTTCTTTTAAAAACAGAAAAAGAGGAACAGAGTCCAAGTTGGACAAAGTTCAGGAGCTGTTGTTTTCTTTAAGTGAATTTACCTAAAACTCCAGTGAGCTCTAAATCAGACTTTTCATTGCATAAGGTGCAAGCTCTGGAGTTATGACTGATACTAGGCATCTATATTCCTTCAATTTTAAGGCCACTACTGTCATGGAAAACATTAATGTCAGCTTCACCTTTTTGCAAAACAGTCAGCATTTGGTTTGGCTGAAGAAAAAATATTTTGGAATGGACCTCAGTGACCTTCTGCAAATTGATAGCTGGCCTGAAACAGGCAAAGCTGAGTCACCAGTTGCACGGGGTTGAAATCCAACCCATACATCTGTAGCACATCTTGCAGAGCCAGTGTAACATTGTGACGTTCTCAGGCTTCAAAAGAACTTTGAGAGCCTCTGATCAGATTTTGTTTGGATACTGTATGTTACACATAATCTCTGTGAGGAGATAAATTTAGGCATATACTCTGTAAAGTCTGGGTATTTGGGAGTCTGTCTCCTGTTTTGTAGGCATTTTTCCTGGGAAATTTCCAGTTCCTCGGAAGGAAGGAAATTAGTGGATGCCCACTGTTCTGGTGGATGTGTTCCATTAGGTTGTTGATTGAAACAAGTGAATTCACTCTCTTATTTATGTGCCTATTCCTTTCAGGGTAGGTTTTGACATGGTTTTCATAAAGTCCATAGTACTTTCAACCCCTTTTCAAACAAATCCAATATCCTGGGGAAAATTAAGCTCTTGTGGGGTGGGAGTGTAAGGACTCCATCACTGATTTGACTGTAGGTATTTACTGAACTTCCAAACCTTCTTCAACCTCCCACAAGTAGCATGCAACAAAGTTTTCAGAAGCGGAACCTCTTTGTTGCTGGCAGGATGTTGTATTGTGCAGAGAGGAACAAACTGTAGCATTTTACATTTCATATCCCAATTTGTAGACGCTCCTTGAGGAGGAGCTTTAAATCTGTTCTGTTTTCAGATTTTATTAACAATTTCAAAAGTATCCCCTGGGTAAATACATTCTGCAACAGTTTCCTTGCATGCCAAATTCCCAGTTTACAGCCTTCCCTGACTGCAAAGGCTTTACTGTAATATTATTCTCAATAATTTGGTAAGCCTTAGTGATTGTGGGAATAATCCAGATCCTGCAAACACCTTCTATACCCAGTGAATGATCTGGGAGCACTCACGCTGTTACCCTCACATAGCAGGCACAGAACCACTTGTACTTTCTTATAAAGTGCTATAATTTTGCTCACCACAGTTTAGTCCTTTCTCTTTTTTTGGAAAACTTCCCTTGTGGTTTTAAGAACCATGGTTTCCATTATCTCATTTTATACAAGTGAGGTTAGGTATTTGTTGAGATTCTCTGAAACACCAGGGTCACAGTCTTCTTGCACACAAGGCCGCTGAACAGAATTTCAAGTCTACATCTCCAGTTAAGGATGTATTTTCATCTTGTTCAGCATATAATGGCAGTGCAAGTAAGATTTTATTTTTCCCCCAAGATAAAGTGCATTGTATTTCAATCAGAACATTACAATTTTCGTTTTCCTTTCTAGAATTCAGAAAATGTAATGTATCACTGACTTTCTTGTTTACTTTGAATAATCTCATCTATTTCATAGGGATATACAAAAGCCCAACACCTAGAATTTGCCTCGAGCAATATTTTTTTTTCCCCAAAAAAGAAAACACAGAAACAATAAAAAAGCTTTTTCTGGGCACTTAGTTATAAGTAATTTGCACCTCAAATTTGCAGTTAGAGAAACTAAATATGTTGTCACTAGGTTTCTGAATAGTAGAATCACTGTTGGAAAAAAAAACCAAAACCTCCAAACAAACCAAACAAAAAACCCCAGGGCAAACAGACAAAAGTTGTTTTCCAGAGCTGTAGATGAAGCAAAGCATAAATTATGGCTGACAAAGTACTATCAAAGTACCATGAAGTACCTCGAAGTCCCCAGTAAGCAATTGGCATTGTAGCCACTGGTGGTGGGGGAAATTTTGATCACTATCCAATGTCTCTTACCTTTCCAGCATCTAGTTTAAATCCGATATAGCTGCCTGAAGGTAGGAGCCTAGCATGCTTTTACAGCTGAAGGTCAGGGTTGGATACCTCCAGAGGGATACACTGAGTGCACAAAGCTACCCTACATTGGTTGTTACGTGTCTATCTACCCTAATCCTTTCAGTCAGCCATGCTAGCCTGGGGCACAATAAAGCATGTACTTTCCTCTGTATTCTTTAAACAGTAGGAAGAGTGTAGGATTGCGGGATCTTAAGGAAAATGCGTTTTCAAAAACATCTGCAATATCCAGCTAATATGAATTGGTTTTTTGGCTTTGTGTGCATGCACGCACACACACAATTTTTTTCCAAGGTCTAAGATGTAGTGAGGTACAAAAATCATGTTCCTTACCTATGGATTGTGCTGGAAAGATGATTTCTGTAGTTCCTTACAAAGTGAACTCCCCAAAGACCTAGGAGGCAGAGAGAGGTGACACCCTCCATCCCTAGTGTCTTAGCACGGTGAGTCTTTGGTAACTGCAAAACCAAGCCCCGGGGAAGAAGGGCTCTCACCCTACCTTGCTCTCCCATTCTCCTTGGTGAGATGAGGGCTCCCACTCAGCAGCAGGAGAGCTGAGAATGCCCAGAGAACTTTCACTTTGCCTTAGATCTGTGGGGAGAAAAGTGGCCAGGTCTCCTCCCTTAGGGACTTGGTCCAGGATGAGAGGATGCAGCACGGGAAGACTATCCCTTTTTGAGACCTTGTGAAAACTTCTTCCAGCTTTTAATTTCTTTTTCCTCTTCACTTCTTCACTTTTCAAGGAAGGGTGAGAAGTATCACAACATATCCCAGGGATCTTCAGCTTGGACTGTGCTACCAAGACTTTGCTGATACCCTGGGGAGAGATGATCTGTCTGAAATTCCTCTGAGGCTGTTAGGAGACTGTGCTGTTTGGGCATGAAGAGGACAAGTTTTATGAGACTCTGGAGGGAGTATGAAAAATAACATGTAACTATTTAACCCTATTGTCCTCCCTGAGAGTAGAGGAACAGGATGTTTGTATCCTTCCGCTCACAGGAATCTTCTGGCAGTGAATTTTCAGTCCCTATGTACAGCGTGAGAAGGTAATAAGGACTAAAAGACCTTGACTTTCCACCAGAGTCCACATACAAAACCCACCCTTTTCTTACTTCCAGATAACAAATAGGTAATTAATAGGATCAGTCTGTACAATCCTGCTTGGAACTCAATCTGAAAAGGATTCAATAATACCCTGTACACTCTACTGGCTGTACAAGGAATGCAGTTATTCAACACATTGGTTGTTTCCAGGTATTTGTGATCATGTCTTTAGTTTTTTTTTCTAAGAGGAGAAAAATGTATCTATTTACTAAATTCTGTCATCATTATAATGCTTAGTCCCCAAGGCCAGAGCAATTTTTTTCCATTTTCCATCTATATCCAATGCCTTCCAACTGCACTGTAGATAAGCAGACAGAGGTGCTAAATTTAGTAGAATTAGAGTGCAAAAGTACTAATTAAACTAGTCATGACAGCCACTGCCTTTAACAGTAATGCCTTCCAGGCATCCTTGGGAAGAAAAAAAAAAAAAAAAGAAGAAGAAAAAAAAACCCCACCAAAAACAAAAAACAAAAAAACCAAAAACCAAGGAATGAATTTACAGGTTTTCCAAGGAGCTGTGCTGGGCTGAAGTGGCACTTTTCCTTATGTTATCTCAACTGTGAGGTTCAGTGCCAACCTGTAGAGGACCAACACACAGCCTGGAAAAAGAGGTGCACTCAGCTGTTCAGAGGTGAGTGGGGCACTTGGGATTTGTGCTAGCTAGATAGAAGTTCAGTGTGCCCTGGATCCTGTCCACCTCTCCTTTTGGAGGTCATATCTGAAAGCATCATTCTACTCTGCAGCAAAAAGTGCAGCAGGATGGTGTAACCCAGCAAAAGAAATGATAATTTCCCTATTTGCCGCTGATAAAAACACAGTCTGGGGTCACTGCACTCAAGAGAGGACTTTCTTGGGTTTTTTTCACTCCTCATGGAAGAGGAGTGAAAGGTAGGAAGAGGGTAAAAATGAATTTTCTTTGAGTAATTTCTACCCTCATTTATGCAAGAGGAATGACGTTCCTTTTAATGATGCCTTCCTTTTAGTGACACCATGGAAACCTTGGAATTTTTGAAGGGTTTGAACAGCATAATTCACTGGGAATTTGAGAAAAATTCTCTCACTGTGCCAGAGAAAATAATTCAGCTTTTTCTCCTTGAAAGCAAAAGTAGAAGTCTTAAAACAAACTAAATCCAACAAACAAAATCATGAGTTTGGATCTGCACTCTCTTGAAGTGAAATTTGTGACTAGTAATGATCTATCACAAAATGTACCAGTTAAGTCCTAGCTGAGTCCTCAAAATAGGTGTTCAAGATGCATATATTTTGTGCCGATACTCTCTGCAGGAGTGAATTGCACTCCAAGTTTTGTTTGTTTGCTGAAAATAAGAGAAAGCCAGCAATGCTTCCTGCAGATCCCAAGCTTACGCTTCCATAGCTCACTTAAGCTTCTGACATTTTGTGAAATAATTAAGGAATGAGTACAAATGCATTTTGGAGTTTGGGTCTATCGTGCTATCGATATTTAAATGTACTGTGTAGCTGTATGTAGCTGTGTGTTGTAATTGTATGGCCAGGTTAAACTTCTCCAGCAGGTGCAACATGCAAAGAAAACCAGCATATCCCTTTTTAGGCAATTTACACTGAGCTGTCAGCAAGAGCAGAAATGGGCTGATAAGTAGCTGGTGTCATCAGCTGTCTGCAAGTGGTGGTGATACTATTGAAACAGATGAGATGAAAACAATATGAGGAGACGCAGCAGGAGTGTCCTCACAGGCCAAGTGGTATTTCATGTAATTGTATGAGTGAGCTCATGTTGTTTCCTTGAAATATAAGAACTTATCTTAAACAATAAGTGCAGCTTATCAGTTCAGCACAAGTAAACTGGTAAGTTGGGCTCAATAGATTAGACTTTGAATATTGCTGTCATCTTTGATTGGCATAATGGGGAGATAGAGAAAAGCTCTTGAAATAAGAGGGTAAAAAAAGGTCCATGTAACATTTTGAATTTGCAATCAAGTGAATATTAATATAACATGGTAGATCCAGTAGTGGTCTGGCCCTAAGTTCTAGTTTTACAAGACAATTATTTTTATGAAGTAATTTTTTCTGAATGGAACACTGAGTTATTTTCTCCAAGATAGAGCAGAAAAATTGCATATGTCTCTGTGCCTCTGAATTCTGTTGTTTGCTCTTTCAGGTAAGCAGTTGGCACCAGTATGTTACACTATACGTAAGATTTTAAATCCTCAGTAGCTGAATGCTAGTCCTTTGTAAACAAATTCTGGCTGTTATGTCCCTTGATGCAGAACCCATTGTGGCACACCCCTGGACTTCTATCTCAGCTTACTTTTTATCTTCTCCACACATGACTAGGCTTTAGTTTCACCAGAGCTGTATTCTGAGATAATTAGTGCATAGCAGTGAGCTGGGGAATAGTTGGGTGACACCCTTTGTCTGACACAGACATCAGCTAAAGGTGTAAAATTTCAACAACAGGGTTAAGTGCATGGATAAATTACCACAAGGCAAAACTCATGTTAATAAAAACTTTTGCTGTTAGGCCATACACACAACTATAAAATAAACCCCACACCACCACTCTGCTTACTATTATGTGGTACATGGACAGCAAGTTTCATTTGAAGATAATAAACCTGCATTCAAAGCTTATTCTTTGCAGCTGGCCATGTCAATACATTCCCCAGGGACATTTCACAGAGGGAGTGATGGGGGGAGGCACAGAGAGCAATGATTTGCAACTGTCCCACACCATGATGGTTTCAAGTCTGGCATGAGGATGCAGAGATTCTGATTGTCAGTACTAGGGGTGTAATGCATATCTCACTCATCCATCTTCCCTAACTTAATTCTTCCCCTGAAACTCAAGAACTCCAGACCCAAGAACTGTGTTTGAGCAAAGCCTTCTCCCATGCCCCTTTAGTATAAAGACTCTGTAATTGGTGAATTGGTGCAGCGGCTGTGGAATTATGGTGGAACTACAGTAAAATATACTGAGAATACAGACTGTGCTGTACTGTCCATTTTTGTAAGCATAATAATGAGTCCCCAAGAGACAGCCAATAAAGCCCAATTATTCCATCCAAATGGTCCAGCTCTCTCAGAGGTTGTCAGGTTTGATCACTAATTGTGTGCTGCTGGAAGCAGCAAAAAATGAAGTAGGATCCTGAAGTGTTACTAGGAAAAACCCAACTTTGATTACACTTTTGATATTATTTATTCAGCAAATCTCCCAGTTCCCCACTGGAGGCCTGACAGACAATCCCTTCCTCCTGCACTGATGCTCCTAGAGAGAAAGTGCTTGGTCATGGCTGGGCAAAAAACCCATTGGACAGCAATTACTTTTCAGGATATAAATACTCCTTCTTAAATTGACTGTAGCGATCATTTAGGAACAATGTGATTTATTTCCTCCCCTGACAGACATTTTGCTGCCTGTGCAGTATTCTCCATGGGGCCAAGTCCCATTCTGCTCACTCAGGTCAAATACCTCATTTGAAGTGAACTATGGGCTCATGAACTGATATCCCTGAGGGGGTAAGATCAGGGATTTAGGGTGGGAATGTAAGTCTGTATCAATCTCCCCATAAGCCAGCAAGGGGCCCAACCCATTAAGCCACTAAACAGCCTTGAATTTTTGATTTAAGTTACACCAGTGATTTTAATAGTCTTATTCAAAGAGCATCAGAGTAGGGCAGGTATTTTACTCTTGCAAAGAAGGTATCTTAGACCACAGCACATTCACTCCAGGGCAAGTGTGCCTGTTCTTTTATTAATTGCCACAGTATGATATTTCACCTCAGCCAGGTGCATCCTCTGAGGGTATCTTTCCTTTCCCTCCCCTGTCACACACAGCTGGGACCTGCCATTTGCATGGGCAGTGGCAGATGTTCCCCTATTTTCCTCATGTCTCAGTGGAGAACTTGCTCTCAGCCCACAAGTAGCTTTATCATAACTGTCTGTTCTTTACAGACATCTGGTAGATTATTCTACCAGAATGACCTTTTTCTTTTAAGAAAATATTTTTTTAAATATTCCAGCTATTTTAGCTAAACTGGCACAAATTAGAGCAACACTATTGAAAAATAATTCTGTAATGACTGGTGACAAGTCCATGGTACACAAACACACAGATGAGCTTCCTCATCTGCATGTGCTGGAAAGTCACAAAAATCCAGAAGCCATCACACTGCAGAGAAATTATCTCACTGATATTTAAAGGCTCATCAATATCATTGAATTCAAAGAGATAGAATTTCTAACTTCCCTTGACAGCATGCTGCCTAAGTGCAGTTAAAAATACAGCCAGTGGCTTTTCAAGTGCAGGGTAATGCAGTGGTAGCAATTTAAGGTTTGGGCTCTTACACACAGAAGTTGCAGACTCAGCAATTTTAGGTTTCAGTCCTAGAGGTAGAACTGTGAGATTTAAAAGGGATGACAAAAGTGATTTTGACCCACTGTCCTTTTCTGCCACCAGTACCTTTGCCCTTCATGCTGTTGCTCTTGATTAACATTTACGACACAGAGCCTGGGTACAGCATAGATGCTGCACAGGCACCACCCTCACCAGAACTCAGAGCAGCTGGCTTTTGAGTGTGAAAACGAAGTCACAAAGCTGGTGAGTCCTCCCCAAGGCTCTTCATTAACATTAGGAAGTAGTCATTCCCCAAATTCCTCAGCAGATTTCCTGTTTTCAGGAAGCATTGTTGGCCACTTCATGTACAAGTGGGGCTGCAGAATGCTCTGTGTTTCTTCTTGCCCATTGAGCGAAATGGCTCCATCATCACCCTGTCTTCAAAGCCTACCTTGTGTGCTCCACTTGCATATGCATATATATATATATATATATATATATATGCATATATATATATATATATATATATATAAAATTTAATGCTGGTCATATCTTGACAATGCAATATTTAATTTTTGTATGCCCTTGGGCATGTAAGCCTGTTTTCTATAGTAGCTCCACAGATGGAAGAATTACAGGCATCTGTTTTTTTTCTGTGTGGATTCTCTGCTGTAAAGGATCAGTTCACACAATCTTTCCTGCTGAACTACCATTTATTTCCTGAAAACTTACAGAAATATAGTATCATTGATATCTTGACAACTTTTATCAAGTTAAAATTGAATTTGTCAACAAGATCAAGAATAATTTTGTAGGAAGAAAGACAGAAAACATGACTGTTCAAGCTTTGCTTATCTTAAGAAACAGGCTACAAAACTCACAAATGAATACAACAAAGACAGCAGAGGCAAACTCTCTCTCCCCCAGGTCTGTAAGCAACTACATCCTTCCCTTTGGTAAAGAAAACCAGTGTTTGTCCCAGGGGAGAGGAAGAAAACACAATGTGAAAAGCAGTCCTCATAGGAAGTTACTTTTAGCAGGCAAAAAACCCGAAAAAGACATAGCAATTCCAAGTTCTGTCTCCCATCCCTCAAAAAGCTCTTCTCCCAGGACTAACTCACAATACCGAAAGAAAGCCTTCAAGCCAGGTGTGCTCACGAAGCACTGGATATCGTCTGACAATGTCAGGAGGCAGACCTGCCCTCAGAGTCTTGTGGTCAAAATGGACTTGCTGTTTTGAGGGCTTTGAAGACAAAAGCCCTTTGACCATTTCAAGAACAAGTATAATCCATTCAGGAGAATGAATTTCAATATGGGCCATGGCTTGCTGCTGAGGGGTAGAAGGAATAGCCACCAGGCAGAGTAAAATCCTGTTGGAACCAGAAAGCTTTTACTGGAGTCTGTGGCCAGGCTGGATGCTACACATAATGGGACAAAAAAAAACCACTTCAGAAAATGACAATTATTTTGTAAGCTCTCCCTTGTTAACAATTTCTATAACAGCAGTAAAAATAATTCTTTATGGGAAACTCTTGTGTAGCAGAGAGAAGGATAGGAAATGAAAAGTAACTATTGATGCAGTAATATTTTTTTTTATTTCTGATTTGCATCATAATTACTTTGCTTGCTATAGTAATTTCTCCTGCTATAACTTTCTTGCTTACATTCCTAGACCAGACATGGCACAAATTTCTACATTCCAGCCCTCAGTACCATCTCAGCATTTGTGTCTGCCTTGCTCTGCCCTGCTGCTTCCTACAACAGTCAGATCCTGTCTCACTCAACACACAGCAGAGCTCTGGAGTGAGCATTTCTGAAGTCCAGGGGTCCAGCTGTGTAACAGTAATTCCAGCAGAGACAGTCAGAATGAAGAAAGTGGTCTGTGTACCAGCTATCTGTTTGAGATACTGGTGTTCTGGGGGACAAGACTGAAAGAGAATTGGGCTTTTTCCAGCTTTTTGTAATATTTAAATACTGTACCCATCCCTACCACCTCCCACATTTGCTTTGACCTATGAGAAGGTGAAAATAGCTGAGAGCTGGAGGCTGCATTTTGAGAGCAGGTAGCTCAGATTAACCACTGCAACTGTAAGTGTGGTCCTTAATTGAGAGATGGGCCAAGAGGTCATGCAAGGAGTTAATAAAAAAAAAACCAGGAGAAACCTCTTTTGATCTGTTCCCTTCCCTGAGGAACTTGCTTATGTCCTTGTAAGCACTGGTGGCACTAGCAGCAAAAACATGTGTCCTGCTGTTGCCAAACATACAGATGCTGGCCATGTCCCTTACCCTGGGGAACTAGGACTTGGAGCTGGGAGATCACATGCCAACCATTATTTCATTAAAGCAATTACTCTGGGAATTACATTTCTCCACAGATAAGAGACCAGTCCACAACTTCACTGACTTCAGCAATCTTAAATGCAGTCCTAGGGTGAGGCAGTAGCTCAAACTTACAGATTCCTGGTCCCTGAAAAGTTCTAGAATACCTTAAAATCACTCTGAGATCAAGTTTCCAGTCTTTTTACAGGCTGAGCTTTGCTTTTCCTCTCCCACTTCTGACATGCTCTCTTTGTACTTGGAAAACAGAATAAAAGCAACAACAGGGAAAAAAAATTGTTGTGCAGAGATGAACCTCAGCAATGTAATCTTTCTGTGTCAGTGCAAACTCACCCTCCTCTTTTGTTACTTGGATAATAAACCCTTCAGAAGGCTTATGCTACCTGGCAACCACCAACGAAACAAGAGTTTTGGCTGGCTCTGGTCAATGCTCTGCTTTGTGCCAGTCTCCAGAGCAGTATGAGCCCAGCATCCTAATCTGGTTTAGGTGAGGTTCTCCATCACCCCCTCCTTTCCCTTGCTCATTAAATCCTACATCAGGCATAGCTCTTGTGAACCAAGCCTCACTGTGCAAAACTGAGGCAGACTATCAAGCTTGTTGTGCATATAATTTCTCACCTGTGCAGGATCCTGAATACTGCATGAACCTTCCTCTGCTTTCAGGGGGATTTTAGGCTGTGAGTGCTGCACAGTAAACTGAGAAGCTACTTTGAAGCAGTATTGCTTTCACATTTCTGTTTCACCCCATGGTTAATAAACATTAGACTTGCTGACACTATAAAACATCATCCGGGGATGGTTGATACCCTGGAAGCGTTTGTATAAGCACAAATTTATAATCACGTGTCCTGCTATCCAAATGCATGCCTATATGCAAAAGCCTGGAAGTACAGTTATCCACTAAATCTTAATGAAACTGCAGGTTAATAATGCTGTGATGCCAAATGTCTTCAGGATTCTGCATCTTATGTATTGGCCATAGCTTCATTCAAACCATGATTTCCTTATTTGTTGCAGTATTGCCAAATAACAGATATAAAAGTCTGGGGAAAAAAAGTACTATGAGAAGAGAAAACAAGACTAGCATTTCTGTTTATCTCAGCCTTTTATGTTGGTATGGATTTTATTTCAAATAAAAACCTTCAGTCTACTTCTGCTCCTAATTATCTCAAGCATACACCTCAGATCAAGAAAACACATCTGTGGGTCAAGTCCTTAAACTTTGCATGGAACAGTAAAAACTGCCTTGTGAGCAAGGGAGAAGTAAATTCTGGCTTTTTTCTCTATCCAGATTTTTCTTTTTTAATACTTAATTTACAGATGAATTAGGGGAAAATGGACATGTTTTTAAAATCTACATAGTTCAGTGAAGTTTTATGCTCAGCCTCCAACTTCTGTCAAAAGGAAACAAGAATAAGCAATGAGATGAAGATTATCATGCAAAAAGGTCATATTGTTGTAAGAGGAATGAATAAGTGAATAAATGGCCTAGCCTCTTGCAACAGCATGCTCGGTGCTGCTTATCCTAAAAAATGGCTGTGGAGTAACAAAATACTTTTTGGAAAGGAATAAGAGGGGCAGTCAAAGACCTAGAAAAACTCAAGTTTATGTGATTAAACCCCCGGCATTTCTTGTTCCAAGGAGGAGCTAGAAATGGGAGATGGAAAACGATAATAAATTATGAATAATCCAAGGTGTAGAAATTCTGTTCTATCTAACTGAAGACACAAGATGGCTCTACAAGGTGATGACTACAAAACTGAGAGGGCAAGGATCTTACAAAGAGCAAGAACTTCTGTGCCTCAGGATGTCATGATCACAGCAAAATTCAGAGAGACTAGAACATTTATGTGACTACTGGGAATAAAGCTATATATAATTACACAAACCTAAGAGAAATTAAATTTTATTCTTCAGATCTTAAGCCACCCTGCAGTCATTAGAGAACAGGGCTAGACTGAGATGGGAAGGGTCTCTTGTATGTCCTTCCAACATCACTCTTGGGGAGAAGATGCTGGAGCGTGTGTGTGCTGTCTGTTTCAGGTGAGAGGTTTTGTAAAAGTCTTTGCAATTCACATGCACACTAATGCGACTCTAAGGGCTTGCTTTGGAGACTATTCATAAAGATACCTGGCCTAGAAATTCTTGGTTTCTATTAATATTTGGGTGACAGTATCCCAGTGGTAGTTCAATACCTTTGCCATTTTCTGCCTGCCTCTTTTGTGGACACTTACTTGATTTATGGGATTTTGCTTTTGAATGTGTGCTAGTGCTTTAGGATTCACTCCTTGCTCACCAGTGCTGCAGCAGTCACGGATGCCTGATGGTGCTGCAAGCTGCCTTGGTAGCATCCTGAGCAGGTGCTGGCTTTGCCCTGTCCTGCTGACAAAGTTGGAGTTATGGTCCCAAAGGAGCAATAATCCACTCCTGAAGATGCCTAGCTAGTATCACATTGCAGAAAGATTTTATTATTGTTAACCAGGAAGTCTTGGAGTGCAGTATCAAAGAACTCCATGTTCCCTCCAAAGTATCATTAATATCATTGTTTCAACTAAAAAAGGGTCAAAATATGTTTAGCAAGAAACCTTGAAATTAATTGCATTATATTCCAAATAATATTTCAAGATTCACAATGAAAGAGGGACCATTAACTGAATACCTACTGGTATTCAGGATGATAGTTACAATCAGGAAAAAGGGGATTAAAGTCAGCACATATTGAAAGACTGTAGGATCTCTGTTTATTTTTCAGAGAAGCAACACTACAGACAGTGACAAATTGTTGTAATTACAGTGTCTCAAGCACTAGATGCAATGTGTTCAAGTTAAAAAATATTTAAAATATGGATTTTTCCATCTCTAATTCGGCAGGGTGCTCGGCAGTGCAAGCATCAATAGCATCCATAAAGATCTTCCAGGCGTGACCTTGCGTCCTTAGCTGTAGCTAAGCCAGGGCACCAGGCAGAAATGTGTCTGCATTGGGGTAAGTGGGGGCAGAAATCGGCTGAAATGAGGAATTTCAGCTCTTGCTTTGCTACTGCTTTATTAGTGGGTTTTTGTGATTGAAGCAAGAAATTCCCAGCATGCATGGAAAGATGTTCCTACTCATTCTAAGTCTGTCTCATCTGACTAACTCACTCTGTAATCTAAAATTAGGGAGTCCCAGGAGACTATAATCTCTTTTGGTCTTCTTTTCTGCTGATCTAATAATTTCTGATAATAAGAAATGATACAAAAGAATCAAGCCCATTGAATCAAGCTGTGGGCATAGTCTCACTTTTGATTTACTGCCTCTTCCTTAGCCAGCTGTGAGATCAGTTCAATGTGTCAAAAGCCTCAGGTGTTGCATCATTTGCCTAACGTGGACAGCAAGAAGCAATGAGATGTGTTTTACTGGAGGTTGCATCATTCTTTCAGGTTTTTCCTGAAGAGACTGAAAAAAACCTAGCTGGAATCAGATCATCATTATGCTTTCTTGTCATACCTGTATGCCAACTGCATCCATGTGGGAACCTGTACCTTGCATAGTCTATTTTTTTGAGGGAATCATAGTGTTTCTCACATGCCTGGCATTTTATGATATCCTACATTATGGGCTGCTAAATAAAGATGTATGAATGTTTGGAGACAAGTTAATGGAATGAAGAACAAAGCACTCATGCTTTCCCTAGAAAGATGTACATTCACAGGGACACTGTTAGGAGACTCAAATTTAACCCTGAATTTTAATCACTAATAGAGTCATTAAAATAAATAGAGCAGTATGATCTTGTAGGAGAGGCTGATATCCCCTTCTTCTAGCATGTATTACACCATGCATAGCAATTTGTAGATGATTGACAGAAGCCCTACATTTATACCCGAAGTTCAGAGAAAATCCAGGAGTCAGAGCATGACTTAGGTTTGCTGATTGCCACAGTTGTTGCAGTAAGAGATTTTAAAGCTTCCTACAGTTTCTGCCTCACAGTCTCAAACCATTTCTGCAAGTACATACAGAATGACAGGATATTGTAGACAGAACTGAATTTCAGATGCCCGACACTTCTCACAAAAAATGCACAATGGCTTGGCCATTTATGCAGGATGGAGTTATGAGAAACCATTATTTTTTAAAATTTGTCTAAGATGATCCACTGTAGTTGGGCAGCCCAAGACAGTAACAGAAGGTACCAAAATCTTTTCAGGGAAAACAAGCATAGGACAAAGACTACGACAAAAAAAGTCTACGCCTTTTTCTGTATGCCCCCTCCCAAGTCTGAGATAAGGTCAGGCTACCCAAAAATACCTGCTATGCATCAACATTTATCAACACAACTGCTGGCAAAAGAGCTCCAGATCTCTAGCACTTACTAGCCTGGAGGACGTCAGCTTGCCATTGCTGTTATCTTGTCTGTGTGCAGGACTGAGAGATCCAATACCTGGCAAATGCCACAGACATCAAATTTATATAGCTGTATCTTTTTGTTGTACTTTGGGTTATTTGTATTTCTTAGTTTAAAGTAGATGCTTGTGTGTAGTATAGGGATGCTTTACGTTCCTCACAAAGAGGCAAGTCACCCACTTCAGTACTCATGCTATAGGAAACTGAATTATTGTACAGTCTTCAGTAAAACACTCCATGCTACATTTCCCCTGGTGTTCCTGCTTCATCCAACACAAGGAATGAAAGGTTGTCACTTAATCAGAACTCATTCAATGTTTTATCTTCCTGTCACTCTGCTTGTAGCCCTTGGCTTTCTTTATGGTGCACTGTTTCAGTCTCCACTGTGGGGACAAAATTAATCTTTTCCTTATGGCCTCATCCCTTACCACACATCCTTACAGCCTCCAAGTGCTTTGAAGTATTAACACACTTATGCAATCCCACTGAAAATGCTGTATTACCCTCACTTTACAGAAAAGCTGCTGATGCGCAGAAGGATACAGCTTTCTGGGAAGGTCAATATCACATATTCAGAGTGCACATTCCACTATTTCAGTTTAAACATTTAGGGTTTAATCCTCCACATGAGACTGGAAGCAACTGAGAGCTGCAAAACTGCAGTGCCTTGCAGGATGGGAAGGAATGCTTTTCTCTAGGACCATATTCAGCTGCCAAAGGCTCCTTTCCCCTTCTACTAATGGCTGCCTCCTAACTTTGGATCTTAGTGAAAAAGAGGCAGAAAACAAGGATTCAGAGCCAATGGGATGGGAATGTGTGGAAAGAAAGTGGAAGCCATCTAGTCTGCTTGCTTTCCATGATGCAGAAAGAGGTAAGTCTGCCTTACTTTGAGCTCCAGGACCAGCAATTCCTCCATCTTTCCAGGTATGCAGCATTTTGCGGTTTGCAGAACTGTTTGCATTTTCTTCAAGAAGCCTAACCTACATTTCCTTGCCATGGCTAAAACTTCGGTCTAACTACTGTGAACAGAAAGAACACGTGTCCTCCTTTGGACAAATTGGCTTCTTCCCTCAATCGCAGCTTCTCACCAGAGCCACACTAAGCATTCACAGTCTTGCTAGGAATGCAGCATGTGATCAAATGAGAACTGTGCCCACGATACATGGAGGAGCAAATCAGGATTTGGCAGGAATCCTTGATGATTGCATTGCCTAGCTAGGTCTTTGCTGTCCACCACGACAATGCTCTTTTTACATCATTCTTCAGAAGTGTATTTACATACATGAATATTGTTCTTTATAATCTATTTATGTGCACACGTATTTTAGTAAGTACCCCGCAAATTCAGAAACTGATGCAATGGGGTATCACTGAAGCAGCCAGAGAGTACAGATCTGGTGACAGTCCTTCCCAAAAATGTAACCAGAGTATTGTTTGAAGTTCTAAGACTTACTCTTTGATGCTTCAAGCACATATTTCCTCTAATGCTCTTAAACAAACATCCAATTAAATTTATCAGCCGCTGACATTCACATGTTTGATGTTGATTAGCAAGTCTGCATTAAATTAAAATTTATGTCCAAGCTATTCTACCACATGGTTGGCCAGAAACCAACTGCCCAAGAGCAATTGTGCTCTTTTAATCCGGCCCCATTTTCTCCGTACAGAGCTGAATGCAGTGTGAAGCTGTCTCTGGGGAGACCCTTTACCGCTCACATTAGCTAAGTTCCCAGGAAAGGGTTAGAGCAGATTCTTACAACTGATAGGAAAAATACCCTCAAATTCTACTCACTGGATCTCAGTGCATGTGGTACCATTTTGTGTAGCTCCAGAGATGATCTGAACATGTCCAGCCAACAGGATCTTCTTCTGCTCAGAGTTGAAGAGTTCAGTGGGAAAACCAGTTGTTCAAGATGAATTTTATGAATTTCAGATAGTAAGGAACAGCTTGCAAAATCAGTCCTTAAATCAGCTACCCCAAGGCTCCCTGCCACTACTGTATGTTTCTTCAGCTGCAGAGTGAAATAGCAACAAGTTTCCCTCTGTGAGTCTCTGCTCAGTGGAGATCTTGATGTTGATTGCTTCATCCTGCCCAGGATGAGGCTCACTGCGAGGGCTGGACTTCTGCCTGGAGAGCCACACTTACTTGTAAGAGGGTGTACTTTCAGCCTGCTGAAAATACTTCTGAGGCAGGAGTGCATATATGTTAAGGATGAGGCGGGGGTAATTCTTTAAAATGTTTAATAGTATAGAAGGAGATAACTTACGTCATTCACTGTGCTCAAATGAAGTCATATGTGGCTTAAAAATAAAACAAACAAAACTCCTAGATCTAGTGTTATATACTTTGCATTCAATCTTTGTAGGTATTGCTGTTCTATGATACATTTTCAAAAGCTTGCAGCAGTAATTTCATTGCCCCAGAGCTGTACCAAACACTTAACTCGTCAGCACATACCTACAAAAGAACTTCTCCACTTCTGCATCATCATCCCTCAAATGCAAACCACTAATGCAAAACAGCTGACGTTCAAGATTCCCTCAATTAAAAGAGTGAATAACATTCAAATTTTATAAGTATGGATAAATTCTGTTAATAATAAAAAATTTGATGATACAAACCATAAGAAGGAAAAAAAGCATATGCCTTTTAACAATGTATATTGTAAATTTTTGAAATTATCTGAAACAATCCATTTCATTGCTGTTTATAAAAAAGCTCTTTAGCAAATCACACCTAGGGGTGTTTACAACAGAAAACAAGACAAGTAGTTTTGACAGTTCAGGGCTGAGAAGTTAAGGAAAGGACCACCTGTCCATCCCTACTCCTAATGTTGCTATTGATTGGCTGTCTTGTAAGTTCTCTGGGAAGAGGCAGCAGGAATCCAAAAGGAAAATTTAAGCTCAATACTGAAAAAATTGACAGTGAAGCTCTCTATAGAGTGGTGTCTCTGAACAGCTAGTAGCAGTCCAACAAGCTGGGTCATTTAGGAGTGGACTGGCCAAAACGCCAAAGCATACAAACCCCCATGGTCTCAGTCTTTTTTAGAGGTAAGATAAAATGAACCTACTCAAAAGGTTTTTTCTCTCTTTGGCTATTATTCTGGGGACAGTGGGAACAGAAAACTGCCCAACTGTAAAGGTGTAGGCACTTTTGTAAATGTGCCCCAGCACTGAAACTAGTCCAGTGTTCCAGAAAAGAAAACACATTTCCCGTTTTTGCAACAGGAAGTCAGGGTCTCAGCATGATATTCCACCAGGAATAATGTCAGTTTTCTTCCCTGCTAGCTTGTCCTGTGATTTTGTAATTCAGCTGCAGGGCCATGCGACAGACACAGGTAATCACCAAAGCAACCCAAAAACTATAAGCTTTCCACAGTCACTTACATTGTCACTTAAAACAGCTTATGTTATGTGGGTCTGGAGCTTTGCTCCGAGTGATTGTAGAGCTCAGCCTTCCAAGCCCAAGGGACATTTTTATGCTCCCACCTGTGGTGCTCTGCCCACCTCTCCCCTTATGAGCCAAGGCCAAAACTCCCTCCGCAGCTGTAGTTTGTCAGTGCTGCCAATATCATGTCTCCGGATTAGAAGTCAAGTCCAGAACACTGTGGACTGTGTTTCTAAGAGAAACATTTTTACACAGCTTTCCTTGCTCACAGCTAAACTTGAGAGCAGATATAACAAGGGGAGGCTCCTGGATTGTAGGCCATAGTACTGGCTATATACAAGAAGTAAAGAATTTCCTTTGCTCCCACTGTTCAAAGTCGATAGTGGGATTCTATTCCTCAGGTGTTGCTCAAAAACTTTTGCCCATTTATTCTGCTTCAGTGACCTTTGGTTTAAGTGTTAGCTCTCAGCAATACACGATAAGTGAACAGACATGAAAACCAACTGTATTTAAAAATCACGCTTTAAACACTCTTTCTTTTAATTTCTTCTCTTTGATGCTGATATTTCTGCTGTCTCCACTGTTACCTACAGAATCTACTGGCAGCAGAGGGTTGAAAGTCAGCTCAACAGATGCTGGAAATGCCACTGCTCCCACTAAGCGCATCTGAGAGACCGGTGGCTCTAATGAAGTGCACTGAGACTGGGAGCATTGCAGAAGGAAATTATGCTTCATTCTGGAATTAGTATAGCAAGACATACTGTTCACTCAAGCTTTCTCCAAGCTGTGATTAATATACAGAGACAAATCCACTAGTCTTTGGCAGTCACCAGCCTATTTACAAGAGCATATCAATCTGAATTTCTGCTTCCTATTGGCAAAGGCCACTTCACAGGCCTTTTATTAGAGAGTGGAACAAGCAGCTTCATGCTCTCTCCATGGGTTGCCCCCCAACTCTATACAGCCCGCATGGATCCATCTCATCCACTTACTCTGTCTTCTCTGCCATGTGGACTACACAGTGCTTGGACAACTGAGTTCATGTGCCTCAAGGTGTCTGCTTCCAGGACTGACAAGTCATGTCAGTCTTGTGTCTTTGTGCTTCCTTTAAACCACTTTCTCATTGGTTTTGTTCACCTCTCTTGGAAGCTTTTTGGGTCATGGACCATTACTTTTGAGACTGAACAGCTTCTTCAGGTCCTGCTGGTTCCAGCACTTGAAATAATAAGCCACATTGATATCTGTGATGGTAATGTGGTGCTGACACTGGACAGCTTGGATTCTGACCAAAATATCAGCCTGACCTCCCAAATCTAATTCCAGACCTCCAGTCATAGAGTTCTGATTTTAGATTTTGTTCTAGACCTCTTTTTTTCATCTTTGAGAGACTCTTGAACAACTGTCTGAAAGACTCAACTTATGATTCAGAAATAAAAGGGCTTGGCAACCACCCTGACCCCTTTTTAAACAACATTTTAATCTACTGCTAAAAAGTACTTTTAAAACTCATGGAAATATGTTCTTCCACACATTCTTAGTGAAATAACTAAATAAGTCACTGGGCATTAATTTCAAGGAAAATAGTTAGAAATGTCATTTTAGTTTAAAACATCATTGGTCATTTTTATATAGCAACTGTTGTTCATGCACTACCTTTTAATTGAGCCATGTATTTAAAATCACTAAAGGTTTTTCCCAATATGTAATTTTCTCCATCATCTAAACATCATGGCAAGCAACACCCCATGGGAAACATAGTAAAGACAGCAAACCTGCTTGATTAAAATTGCAGGCTGTAAGGCAAGCAACACAGAGCAAAATTAAAGGTCACCTGTGATCCCACAGCATTAACCCTGTGCCTGCAATTAATACACACAGATATTGATTTTAAAAAGACTACCACAAGAAAACCCCAGCACATCATGCACAAGGGATCTGATGCCTCCAAACCATAACGGGACACAAAGAATGAGCTCATCAAAGTGGATGCCCAAAAATTGTACCAAAGCTGAAATACTACCAGAGCATAATACAGGAATGAGAGAAAAAGGGAGCTGGTGGGAGGAAGGAAAGGGAGGGGGGAATGTCCTTTGATAGCACACAGAGGATGATGTTTTTTGGCACAGTCAATATGCCAAAAGAATGAGAACAATGAGCAGTCACTGGGGACCTGTGGTCAGATCACGACATCTATTAAATGCAAAACGCAGAGTCTCACTTTGACTATTTCCTTTATGTTTTACTGCATCATGGGGAGAAAGGGAGTTGAGATGATAAGTGGCGAAGAGACAGCATAAAAATTACAGATTTTGTTGACAGCTGAGAAATGAAAATGCTCTCAAGATGGGACCCCAATTGTTGATGGACACCTGATGGCTTTGCTGGATTGAATAGTTCTCTAGGTGTCTTCACCTCTGATGTATGGCTTATTTGAGCAAGAAAATATTCAAGCCTGAGAGCTCTTGTTCAGGTCTCAAGTTTATCCACTCAAAAGTTTTCGTAAATTAAAAACATGTTGGCACACTCAAGTCATGCACTATGAAATAAGCTTTCTTGAAACCCAGGCAAAACTTTCCATTGTTAAGAAAAATAATTTGCCTAGAAGTCCTGAACACCATAAAGTATGAAGGAGTAAGCAGAGAGGCTGCAAACAGGAAAAACCTTTGTTTGACCATATGAATAGATATATATACAATTTAATTCTCAGGAGACCTCAATTTCTTTTTGAATTGCTGCTGTTCAGAACTGGAATGTTGGGGTTTCTTTCTCAAACTGTTAAGCCTACTGAGAGCAGTTAAAACATTACTAATACATTTTTGCTCTTCTTCCTTTGCTCACTTGTATTGCTATGGTTTATTTTTTCCAAGTCGCCAGTTTTTCAAGGTAGTTTGTCAGTTCCTCCTCAGGTGTGCCCTGCATTTGCTCTTGTTCCCTTGTTCCCAGGTGCATAAGAGAAAGGAGCCTAGCTCTGCATGCTGAGGTTTAAAGAGATTAAATGAAGCTGGAGAGAGCCTGGCTTTGTTGTACTTATCAATAGTTCACCCCCAGCTGGTCAAAGAAGAGGAAAAATTTTTTCCAGTTTCTTCTTGGACTGCAAGATTTCCTTTAGCAAACTTTCATTACTTGGGTCTGGTATAGTAATTTTTCAAACTGGGTCTGTGAATATCTAAACCTAAACAAACAGGAAACAATTACAGTCTTGGGCAATTTAGGGTCTATCAACTGCTGTGAACTCAGGCAGTGGAAGCAGAAATTTTTGGTGTTTGAGAAAGGGGGAAAATTTTGTTCATTTTCTCTTGTGCTAGACTGACAAATGAAAACTATCCATCTGCTGAAGTGGGTGAGGATTCTCCCAATACCTGGATTTTTCCCAACGGCTGTCACGCAAGTTGAATATTCCTGCTTAGGTGCATCCTGAAATCCAAATGCATTACTACAGCAAGACTGGAAATTAAGCCCCTAAATGCAGAACTGTAGCTGATCATATATTTGAGTCAGGTTGGAGCCTTTGTCAGGTAATGGGAT
Organism: Lonchura striata; assembly: GCF_050655825.1. Lineage (NCBI taxonomy): Eukaryota > Metazoa > Chordata > Aves > Passeriformes > Estrildidae > Lonchura > Lonchura striata. The sequence goes on from NC_140704.1 coordinate 62,671,080, forward strand.
TCCACAAACAATTAATCATTCCAGCTTGACTTAAAAACATCTAGTGCAGACTATTTAATTGTGACAGTCCAAGACTGATGATGTTTGGTATGATCCCATCTCCTGCTGAGCCTCTCCCTGCACCCCCTTGTACTGTGTGTACATTCAACAGCATTTGCTAGAACAAGACTTCTGGGAACAGAAATTGGAAGACATTCAGATATTTCAAGCTTGCAGGATCTTTGCATCATATCCTCTGCAAAACAGGTTCCTTTTATGAGGATGGAATAGGCAGCCCACTGATGCCTGCATTAACAGGACAGAAGACCAAGCAGCACGCGTCACAACAGCAGTGAGCCCTGACAACTGCAGCAATTTGCAGGAGGTGCCACAGACCTCTGAAGCATTTTTCTCTGCTGAGACAATGGACACCCATTCCAGTTTCTTGCTCACTCCAGACCACGTGTGGTCTCAGTGTCAGCATGCTGAAGGGTGCAGCACCCAAATCTGCACCCCACCACTGCTTCCTGCTCCTCTACAGTTTGATGGAATCTGGTGCTCCACAAAGGGAGCACAGTACACCCACTGATGGAAAACCAGCCTTTTTTGTGGGTAGCCATGCCAGAGGCTGCACTTTACAACCTACAGGACAAGTGTAAAGAGTAGAAAACCCTTATCATAGCTCTCAGGTGGATGAAGACCATTAATTATGAATTGATGGCTCTGCGGAGGAGCTCTGAGTACCTGTGTGTTTGCCTGGAGAGTACCAGAATGTACCAAATATATAGGGCTGATGGGAAATATGCTATAAGATGTGATGCAGACACTTAAGTTACCTGGCTAAAAAAATCAGGCCCTGCATCCGCAAGTGAGTGTTGATGACAATGGCCAGGTTTTCAGGAGCTGCAAGGACCATGCAGAACTCCTTAAATCGGGGATCTTCCTCAAAAGGTAGGGTGCATAAAACCAACCTCCAAAGCAGAGTTTGATGCACAGCATTTTAGATACTGCTGTTCTGGAAGACAAGAAAGTAACTCTTGAGAGTTACTTTTAACAGCTTGAGAGTTATTTTTAACAGCTATTAAAAACTGTTAAAAATAATAGCCACCCATGTGTAAAAATTTGAACAAGTAACTAGTAGCAGCATTGGATGTGTAACAATGTTTGGGCTTTGCCTAACGCAGGGTCAGAGTCATAACCAATGAGGTTAATCGGAAGCACAATTATTGCTAATTATTTTCCATCCACAAGAAGGGCTGTAAGGAGAATCTGGGGAACTACAGTCCTGTCAGCCTGACCTCCGTGTCCAAACTTGGAGATGTACATGTTTATTTCTTAGCAAAAAAACAAGAGCAAAGAAATGGAGAAATTCTGGTTTTATGTTGGCTTAACTTGATTTCCTAAAGCTTAAGCAATTTTTAGAAGCTTTCTGAAATAAGCAATTAAACATTAAAATATATTCTAAATATAGGTGTTTCAAGATCTTTTATTCAGCTCAACCATTGACTGACTTTGACCCAGGATACTAAATAACTAAGCTCTAAATTATTCAGTTAGTCTGCTGCTCATCAGAAATGCCCTGCCCCTTTTCAATTTGGAGTTTGTCTGGCAAGAATAACAGGTTCTGGTTGAAACTAGACTGCACTTAATCATATTGTGCATCTGAACTTCAGTTCCCTTTAGATGTTGAAGCTAAATTTAAAAAGTCTTTCAGGCATGATTTCTAGATAATCAATCTTCTAGGAGAGGAGCATGCATTCATACCAAGCTAGAAAGAAAAACATGCAGAACTGAACAGAGAGCATCAGTTAGAGGGCACTAAGCAAATTATCAGCATTATATTTTCCCTAAGCAAGGGGCATATATTGTCACATTATCTATCTGCTTTTCAACCTCTAGTAGTTAGGAACTCCTTCAGGTAATTTCAATATGCTTATTATACTTTCGACATTAGAGTAAGGGTCCAAGCAGGTGGAGATCTCCTAAACAGATCCACATGAATGTCCTGCCATGGAGAATGGTGCCATGCAGACTCCCACCTTGGCAGATGATGCAGAGCCATCTAAGAAAGGACAAACCTCAGAGATGCCAAACTACGAATGCAAACCCTTCGGAAGGTAAGGGACTATCAGCTCCTCAGTCCACAGCATTTATTTCACCACTTGCCAAAGATCCCTAGCAGACCAAAAAGGCAGCATGCAGTCATGCATTTGCAGATGAAGGATGACTCTGTTCCTCTTTTTAGGAGTTTCACACTGTTAACACTTACTCAGCATAAGATCTGCTCAGGGGGTGGGTAAGGGAACTCGGAGCACAGCTCACTGGGTAAACCCCAGCAGCATTTCTGGCTCAAACAGTTCCTGTGCCCACCTCCTGCCTCCACAGGGAGCCTCCAGCAAGGAGTCCCTGAAGTGTGCAGGGGAACCAACAGCTCTAGGCTGGGGGCAGTGCCCAGATCAGATGTGGCAACACTGGCACAAGGTCAGGCCAAATTATGGCCCAGGTCCTCCTCTGCAGAGGAGCGTTGAACAGGCTCATGGCTCAAGGTGTATGAATACAATGCAAATATCTTGACTGTCAATTTCTTTTCCCCTAATCTGTCCACACTTATCTTACCTACAGACAGCGAGGAACAGTTTTTAGATCTTGGTGCATTGCCCCACCCCCACATCCCATTGCTTATCTGGTTTCCTACAGCAGAGCTGAGCAAGTTCCAGTGGGCAGCAGATGACCCAAAGGAAGACATGTCCTCATCATTCTTTGTAGCTCAGCAAATTTCCTCAACACTTTGGTGTGTTATTCAGGTAGCTGCATTGCACTTGTTGGAGCAGCAAATTCAGGAGGTACCACAAGTAGAACATTTTCACCCTACACCTCACTAAAATGAAGTTGAAGAAAGGAGGTAGTGTTGCTGAAAAATTGTCCAGCAAGATGCAACCAATTGCAAGTTATAGTTAAAAAAAAAAAAAAAAGCAATTCAAGCAGAAAAATTCTCAATGAATATTCTGTATGAAAAACATTTTGAATGCAAGTGGAGAAGGCTGTAGCAATAACAATGGGCTGTGGGGAGCAGCAGAAAGGCTGTGTATCTGTGTCTCCTGAGCAGTTCAAGGCTCCAAAGGGCAATGTATTTGCAGCACTGGGACTTGACACCAGGAAACGCAATTCCTGATAACAGTCCATGATGAAGATATCATGACCTTGCTGGAAATATTCCTCAAGCTCCTTGCCAAGGAAAATGGTCGAGCAAAGCTATTAAGCTGTGATAGCTACCTACCCACTTTATTAGTGTGCACTGAATTTGTTTTATTTAAATGACTCTCAGGGGAACAAAGAGCGGAAACGGGCATTACACTTGTTGAATATTTACTGCTGAACTCATTCAGCTCCATTACAAGCAGGGGAAGATTTCAAAGCCTTTGCTCACAAGTTGGAATGCTTACCAAGAAGACTATTCATAGATACAAGCTAGGTCAGCATTTCCTAACTTTTTTTTTCTTTGAAGTGGAAGAATTTAAGGATCTGAAAAAAGTCTTACATAGCAAGATCACATAGTTTTCAGTAACAACCACATAAAAGTCAGGTTAACATTAGTGTTCAATTATTGCTTTTGTTCCATTCCTACTCCTCAATTAAATCTGCTCACATGACTAATGAGACATGCAAGGATCTGCTCTTGATTTTTGCCTCTTCATTTGGCTATTAATCTGCTAAAATCTTACAAAGCACAAATAAAGGACTACACTAAAAGACATTCTCCCTGTCAACTGGATAACTCTGTTTCACAGAATAAAACAAAACTTAGCAGCTGCAATGCTCAGTGTGCATTTTCCACACAGTATCTATGAATTGCTAAAATAAGCATTTGAAAGATCTGAACTTTCAATTCTGCCATTAACTGCTTATTGCTACTGAAAATCCTGGATCAGGGTAATACAAGTCTGACACCTCTTTGTCCCATCTTCTGGACCTTCAGGATAGTCAAATTCATTCAGCCTGCAAAATGACTTCAACTTGGACTTATCTGACATGAACTACGTGTTCAAACAGCAATTCTTTGAAACCTTACAAGGTGAAGAGGTTCAGAGTTGCTTTGCAGAAAAATCAACAGTCAAGCTTCTGCAAAATCAGACCAGAGTCAGTTTATGAGCAAAACAGATGTAACTTAAAAGCCTGATTCTCTAAAAATACTCTCTATGTTAAAGACAGTTTAATCCTCGGCACCTTCCTCTTGGACATGCCACTGAAGTTAGAGGGTCAGCGTCTTGGCTACTTTTCAGAGGGCTTTTAGCTGTACTCTAGTAACCCTCACCAGAGGGCTAGTCCTGGGAGTCATCAGTGACTGCATTGCTTGCATTAGTTTTTGTCCCACTGGGAGGAATAGCACACCTTCAGACCTCTATCACACCTCCAGACATCTGTGTAGTCCAAGTAATTAAACAGAGACATTATGAACAAATATTTCAATTTTAAATAAAGAAGGGAAACAGAACTTGGAAAAGCAGCAGCTAATTTCAATGAGAACAATTGCTAACTCCTGTGTTTCTTTTATGTTCTAAATGCTGATAGTCAGACCTTTGAAAAAGCAACCCTAGGCACTTAAAAACTAGTCAATGGATAAATACATGCAGGGACAAGGAAGAAGAAAAGAAGATCTTTGTAAAATTAGATCTTATCTATCAGTAAACAATAGCAGATTAACTATGCAGAGGACTTCATTCTAATTATTATGTCATCAGAAAAGCCAAATCCAGGAATAAAACCCCAAGCAAACATGAAGGCATGTGCTCATGTTTGCAGATTTACTGTTGTTGGACTTTCCCCTTTCTCATCGAGAGTAAACAGCCTCTGAAAGACTGAGCACATGGGGTGACTAACAACTATAACATGAGTGTCCCTGGGGCTGCCTCAGCTTCTTTCAGAAAGTAAAGGAGGAGCTCCATAGCATTCTTTAGCACTCCATAGCATAGCTCCATAGCATGTCCCTTTTTTTTCTTTACATTTTCAAGCTTAGAGGCTGGAAGACTTTCAACTATTGCTTACAGCTTAGGAGAAGTCATATTATTAGCAAATGAGACAGAGGGAGGGAAAAAAGAATGCATTTGTTTTTTCTTAAAAACATCACCCTGCCACTAAGATGTAGCTCCTCCCCTTCACTTCAGAAATAACATTTCTGTGTTTTGCCCAAAGGGAAAAAGTAGGTGCCCTTTGTGGTGTGGCATGTGTACAGTGCTGCAGCAGATTTTTGTACCTTTGGGCACAGGCAGCTGCCAGCATGGTTGGCCTGGTCTCTCCCTCAGAGCAGCCCTGAGAGGCACTGATAAAGTGTTTTCTTCCTCCAGCAGCAACTATCAGCATCCATAAGGCAAAAGAACCACTACAGATGCTGAAAAAGCCATTTGGAACACAGAGCCAGAGGGGCTCATTTCCACCTCCCCGCCCCCACCCCCAAGCAGGATAAAAAAAGCACCTGATTTGATGGAACAAAGCCAGGTTTTCTGGCCCGATTATTTTCTACTGCTGAACAACGACCATTTATACTAAAGATAAAAAGCAAACTCTGCAGTGAAACAGATGAGACTGGGGAGGAACAGCACAGGCAGGCTTTGGAAGGAGTCCATGGAGGAAAGTCCCACAAAAGTGCCTCATCACAAGCCTGCAGTTGGGCTTTGGAGACAACTGTTTGCTGAACAAGTGGTCTAGTTCCCTCCAGAAAGCTGAAGTAGGTGAGTACAAGCAGAAATAAATAGAAAGCCAAAGCATAAATACAAAACTATAAAACTCCCAACCATGTGTAATATAAATAACAATAACCTCTTACTCAGAAGTGGGATTCCCCAGTTACTGTTAAAAGTCAATGTTTTGGGTAACTGAGAAAACCAGATTAAAGCAAAATTATTATTTGGAGAGATTAGGAAGGTAACGCAAGCCAAAGTGCTCTTCATTCTTTCTGATTCAGTAGGGGGCAAGGAACATCACAGCACAAGTTTTATGCTGAATCAGTACTTTCACTGTGGGTTAAAGGTGAGCAGGGCAATTTTAAAGGTGGAGGAAAGCCCCACATAGTGGGACACTGCTGAAAAATGCACAGCAACGAAAACAATACTGTGTTATGGAGGAGCATCCCCAGCCCTTACAACCATTAGTTTGTAAAGGATCAGAATGTTTTAAACTGCTTCAGAAACATCCTTCTTCTTACTGGTAGCTCTGGATATTTGCTAAATATTTGCTTAACTATTTTGCTAAATGATTGGTAGCAGCCCTATTAGTGTGAGCCAGGTATCTGTGAGCAGCCAGCTTCCTTCTCTAGAGCACAGCAGCCTGTCCCACAGGGCTGATGGTCAGCCACCTTCTCCACAGGAAGCATGACCATAATTAGAGACAGGCATTTTGAAGAATAAACTCAGCATGCAAGAGAGGGACTAGAAAACAGGCTTTACTCCCTATAACTTTTAACTAATTTTGTCTTGAAGATACTGAAATCTAATTTTCCACAGCAAGGGGGAAGAGAGTGGGTCTGTGATGCTCTGAAAGCTGTCAAAAAATGAGTAAGGAATTTCAGACAAAGTAGGTAAGACACATCTTTGCAACCAAATGAAAGCCTCTGGAAGGTCTGAGGAGGCTGGTGTTTCCAGCACCAAAGGTTTCATTCTAGATCAAACATCATTTACCTTCCTCATTCATGCTATAATTTAATGGAGAAGGAAGCCAATTTTCTCAGACAACCCCTCCCCAAACCCTGTGCCCCATTTCCCCTTCACAGAGGATGACTTTGCACTATCAAAGCTGCCTGCCTGCCCAGCAGTGCAGTGCTGCTCAGCGGAGTGCTACCAGGGTCTGCAGCAAATGGCTATTTTCTCCAGACCCTTTGATGCCATCCCTTACACACCTTGTCCTACAGAAAGGCTTTCCAGCCCCACACCCTTCTGCTGCAGTGCTGAACCTCTCTGCACCACTGTGGTGCTGCTACACTGCACAGGATCTACCCCCACTGTCTTCCCCCTCAATGCCAGGCACATGTCAGAGAGCCAAAAAAGGGAGCAGCTGCTGTCAAACCCAGAGAGGAACCAAGACTCCTCCAGAGCTGTGAAAAGTAATGGCAAAGGTGGCACACACAGAACCACAAAGATGTAACTCTTGTGTTGTAGAATCATTGGATTTTGTGCATTTGTCCCTCTGAGATTACCCAATGGCACACATTCACAATTTAGCACTGCCCTCTTCACCCTTTTCCAGCTTTCTTTAGCCATTCTGGTTTTTAAGCAAAGTGGAGCTCTGTCCCAGCCTAAGAGCAGGAGCTATGCTGGGACTGCAGGGGGAACAGCCCCCCCTGAGTCAGGTCCTCCTCATGCATCTGGTCATCCTAAAGCTAGGAACAGAGTGTTAATTCTCTCCCCCACAGCCCCCCACTGCTTCTGCTACTTTATTATCCTTACAAAGCTATACAGAAGGAAAACCAATCTGGCCAGAATCGTTTGGGAATGAAAGATTAAAAAAAAAAAAAAAAAAAAAAGAACAAGAATAGTGACACTCTTGCAGACATGTACACAGAGAAGCCTTTGTGTGTCAGAGCAAGGGAGCCAGCAGTGATATCTCCATCAGTTTACAGTAACAGAGCAAGCCAGGGTGGAATTAGCAGCAAACTCATTAAAATGCAGTTTAACCACGCTGCCCAAAGGCAGGCCCACTAAAGCAGTTTAACCACGCTGCCCAAAGGCAGGCCCACTAAATCATCTTGCTGGTGTTCTTTCAAACATTCTTGGGCATTATTTGATAGTTTTACTTGAGGCAGGGTAGCTGTTTCTCCATCACTGTTGTACTGCAAGATATCCCAGCAATTTGGGATTAGACAGGTAAGGACTAAAATCCCTTCCCTACCAATTTGCCTAGCACAGCAGCTGCAGATATAGGGCAGCTGGTTTACTGCAAATGTCACTGAGTTGTACCTTTGCTAGTCTCACCACAGGCTGGTTCCTCTTCTTCCTCTCCACACATTTTCCAACCCCTCCTATCCGGTGCAAACTTTGAGATAAGCCCTGAGGACTGAAGAGCAAAACATAGTCAGAGGATCCAGCCAGCACCCCTCCCACACACACTGCAAGCCCAGGGGTCATCAAGGGTGAGGCAAATGAAGTCCTACTGAAGTCAAGCCCCACTTGGCTAAAACAAGGAGCAGAGTGAATCCTTGACCCAGCTTGTGGGACATTCAGATGTTTTTAACCAGGCTGTTGTAGCCCAACCAGCTCTTGTCCCTCCTACAAATGAGGTTATAAATACCTATTTTGTTAGCTGGGCTATAGATTCAAGTTCCTCAGTTAGTGGAGAGGAAAATCCAACATTTTGTGAACAAGTCACTGAACTCTAGTGTTTGGCTTGTATAGACAGGTGCCCAGCAAGCAGGAGCTTGGCTTCCCCAGGGCAAGCAAGGCATGTTACAGAGCCATGTTGCCAAAGCTAAGACTGCCTGGCCTCATTTTGCTGGAAAAATGACAGCATTAGCATTTGACATGTGTACTAGTACCCTACACCATATGTCAACACTTATTTTTTATAGACTTGTACGACAACTGCTATCAGAAGCCAAATATAGAAAGGTTTCCTAAGGCTAGCTCTAAACTTACCTGAGATTTATTACACTAATGACCCTATTCTCATATTAGTCAGTGTAATCTGTGAAGCATTCAAAATAAAGCCTTCAAGTGCCCTGGAAATCAAGATATATGATTAAAGCCAGATAAGGGCAGAAGCTTTTCAGTGATCTCCTGCCACTGCTGTATTCAGAGCTCAGCTAGCCCATTAGGTTACTCTAATTAAAACATTTCTGCTGTCTTTCTTAGCAAAGCTTATTCATTTGAAATTGTGCATAAAGGCTTTAAGGATGCACTTTGAAAGCACTGCTAAAAGGTAGTGGAAAGGGAAGATTGCTATTCTTGCATGCCAATGCTAGTCAGACTCTTCATTAGAAACAGGAGCAATCAGCTAGAAGATGAAGCAGACCATGATGTAAGATGTCAAGGTACACTCTGCAGAAAGACATTCTTCACTGAGAAACCCCAGGACTTGCTGGAAGTTTCTTGCCATTGCCAGGGAAGCAATAGCAGAGTGCTCAGCCAGGGGAGCAGCAAGCCCTCAGTCCATCTCCCCATTCTGTGAAAATTGCCACCAGCAGAATTCAGGTGTTTCATCCATTATTCAGCAGCTGCTGCCAGCTCTCATTCACATGTATCACCCTGGGCATAAATAAGTAAAACACTGTACCTACAAACCAGTGACAGAGGAGAGCATTAAAAGGTAACGAGCAAGCAGGCTTCTTGCCTTTGCTTGTACTACAGTCTGACATTTCAATACAACTCTTATGCTGAGATCCAGATCTTGGACCATTTTTTTCCAATTACAATCCAGAGAAGCTTTTTCAGTGACAGTTATCTTCTTTTTACCTGGAAAAATGTTCCACTCCAACCTATTCCAAGAAACAATTTTAGCATTTTTAAATCAATGTATGATAATTTCCACTAAAAGTGTTAGTATGGAGTATGGCATGTTCCAGCCTCTCAATGCTCCTTACAAGGATCCTCATAGCTTAACTCAGCTGTAGCATTACTTATTTTCTCAGGACCAACCTAACAAAAAAGAATCAAATCTTTTCAGCATTGCTACACATTCAAGGGAGATTTCTGCACCTTTAGGCTTTCTGTGCAACCTTGACTTCAAGCTATAGGCTAAGTCCTGAAGTAGCAGATCCTGCTCGAGATTCTGCCTCATTAGCCAAGGCAATAACCACAGCCAGACTTCATGATCCTCATTCCTGACCTGCTTCCATGATCAATTCACTGCACTAGGCAGGTCAGACCACTCTTCACTCTCACATTGCCAGCTAATTCTGGGAAAGGCTTCTGGATGCCACCTTATTCCAAAGAAAGATGTTGCAGAATGCTAACAACACATGCAGTTTGGTACACCACAAATTTAATCATGGTTTCTCTTTGCCTCTTCTCAGAGTGAGTAGCTCTCAGGGTTCTGCTACAAAGCTGCATAACCAGTGTAGCCAAGCCATAGCCAAGATAGCCACTGGTCTTACATTACATACAAAACCCAAACAAAACAAAAATGTGCACAGAGGTTTAATTATATACAACCCCATTCAAGTGGCACCAAAACTGATCAAACTAGAAACTAAGCCAGAAGGGAAAAAAACCAAACACACTTTTCTTTCCACCAGGAGTCAAGATTATCCCTTGGCCACACGTTACATGTACAATATTACAAAGATAAGAAAAAGAAGTAGGAAGTGATCAGGAGGACTCAAACCAGCTGCCCTTCCACATCAGCAAATCTTGTAAGTAATTGCAAAAGAATTTGTATAACAAAGGCTTTCAGAAAAGAAATCTAGAGCAGAAAGTAAATTATAGCTATCATTGGCTGTCCTTTGGTCATCCCAAAACTTAATTATCTGTTTTGATTTATTCATGCAGAAGGTAACATATTTAAGATTTTCTTGGAGCATAATTTCTCATAGAGTATAGTATTGGAATATTTAGTATAATATTATATATAGTTATATTATATAGCATAATATTAATATTAGAATATTTTTATATGTATATGTATAGTATTAGATATTCAACTATTCTTAGAATGCTGATGACACTGTCAAGCACACAAATATTTTACCATCTGCTCTGCCTGTATCTATTAAAGATACCCCAGAAATTTAAAGCATCTTTGAGTTTCACACAGGAGCAAGAAATTTCTAAGGCAGCACAACAAACTGAAAATATTTCAGAACTTACTAGTTCAGCCAAACCAATCCAGGTACTTAATAGTTCATTATATTATAGGGAGAGTCAGGAAGAGCCTTTGCTCTAATTGTAAAACTGGACTCACTTATCTAATTTTCAGCTTACTGTAAGGCAATAGAGGTTTTTAAGAAGCAGATTATAGCTAGGCTCTACATGTAGACACATTTGTATCGAGGAAAAGTAATTTCAACCTTGGTAGCATGTGCAAGTATATGTGAGGATCACTACTGCAATGCTAACAATCTGCATAATGCATTCTTCAAAACCAGCAGTAGACTAAAATGCTTTCCTTTTGGAAACAGGGTGTGTTTCTAAGATGTTCCCCTTAGCTGCTTTTCATCAACATTTTCCTCCTAAATAGAGAGATTCCTTTCAATTTTTTTTGATTGAGGATGTGTTCACTATCATATGTCCAAACAGCACCTACATTAATTTCAGCCATATTTTATGGAAAATGACATTTTTTCTGGGACTTCTGTAGGTCTGTGAGTATTTTGAACACACTGATTTAACAGAGGACTCTGGACTCAGTAATTTGCTGCTCATCATATGAGAAAGGAAGAACTCTTAATCAAATCCAATAAAAGTTTGCCTGCACATAAGCAGACCCTGGAGAGGCCACAACCTACATCTGCCCCGCACCTACCTCAGCTTCTCTCCATCCATCAGGTTCTAGCACAGCAGGAAGGTCAGTCCACTGGCCAACTCTAAAGTCTCTCCAAACACAAAGTCTAAGGGCAGGCACCACAAGCACAGCATCCACCAGTATGAGATCCAGCAGCAAGGGCTTTTCTCCCCAGCTGAGGGATCTGCCTGATCATGAACAACCACAATCAGCTGCCCAGCAAAGACTTAGCTGGTGAGGCATTACAAGGCATCAGATTTTCCCTCAGGATCCCTTCTAATCTGGTTTCACCTCACTGCTCCTTCAGCCTTCTCTTGATCTCTTGCAGTCAGCACATTCACCTCCTCTTTAGAGCTCTTCCATGAGCAAATGGTTCTCTTTCATTCCTGCCTTACATATTCTTTCAGGAGAAAAGCCCCATGCTTGAGTGTCCTGTCTCTTCTCTCAACAGCTTCCTTCTTGAGCTGTGAATTCATAGACCCCTGCCAAGGCTTCAAATAATCTTTCCTACCCTATAGATTTTTCTTCAGCCTATTCACAGACAGCACAGTCTGATCTAAGCCTGCTGCACACACAAAGGAGTATCAGCCTGGAATTTTCTCTTCTCCTTGGAAGTTTTGGGTTCAAGTCACTGGCGAAAGACAAAATGGTCTTGACATAGATGGTTGCTTATAAATATAGACATATAGAGATACATAGAACCACAAAAATAGTCCACTCCAGCTTCCAGCTTTCACTGTGCTTTTGCGTTTTTCTACCCCCTGCAGAAAATGGAAGAAGTCTTGGGTGATCATAAATCCTGTCCTGGGAGATCAGAAATTCTGGGAGAGCTCCAGAAAAGCCAGTAGGACCATATCAGAATTAAGTCATTGCAGAATTTAAGACAACGAATATTTCCATGTGCCTTTCTGCTTTTCATAACCTGGTGTTTCTAAAGCTAGATGTCACTGCTTGGATTGTACCAAAAAATACAACCCAAACAACCAAAACTCAGCAAGCCTAACCCCAAAAAACTCCAACAACAAAAATATCCAGCCCAACTGTCTGCAATTTCTGCTATGGAAACCCTTTATATTATAAAGTTGAAGTGTTTAATCTCCTTTATGTTAAATAAGAAAGAAATAAATCAAAATTGAATGATACATACTCCCAGAAGAAAGGGCAAGACATGACAGGGTAAGCAAAATCATCTCAGCTGGCAAGGATCAGTGTCTCAGAAATGCCTACTCACCAGTGAAATACAACAATTCACTGCACAGGCAGATGCATGTCAAAGTCTGCTAAGAGATTATAAAACCAGGCTGAAAATTAATTCATCCTAAACATTTATGTATACACAGAGCTCTCATTCATCCTGGGGGAAAAACTGTATGCCTGTTTCTCATTCCAAGAGAGTTAGCCATCCTGCTCTTGCAATCAGTCAGTTCACCTTGCCAGGCCACAACCTGGGTAGGAAATGGCATCAGTCTGCTCTGGCCACTCAAACTTCTCTGAAGCAGCTCCTGTGCAGTTTGACAGGCTCATTTCCCAGGAATATCCATTAGGTATCTGCTTACCCTGGCACAGGGACACAGAAACAGCAATATAAAGTGTCAGATAGAACTTGTCAGGGCTTGTCAACTTGGGAAGGGTTTCACTATTTCTCTTGGGCACAAAAGCTCTGCACCTCCAAGAGGCTAATTTTCATGGTGTGACCATCACTTAGGGGAGACAAGACATTTGCCATTGCTGTTGTCTTAAGAAAACTTTTCAAACAGTTGATGCTTTTACAACTTGGCTGTGGGGAAAATGCCAGTTTTTAAAATTGGAAGTCAAAAAGAAAAGCTGGGTTAAAAATGCACGCCTGGTTAAAATCACTTTTCCAGGAGTTGCTTGGTTCACCAAAGCAATCAGTGTCACCTCATGGCAGTCTTATCTGCATTTGGTTCTGGTTGGGTACATTTCCATAGCATCAAGTGGCAGCTGGCACTAACTGTATGGTCAGAAAAGTGAGTGAAGTCATGAAGAGAGAAACATCACTGATATATCCAGAAGAGATATATTCCTTTTGCAGAGCGTAAGGAAGGTAGCTAATTAGAAAATCAAGAAACCACATCTACTATGAATTTATTTTTTGAGATTACCAAAACACCAGAAGCTACACAGTCAAAGAGCAATACTTGTTTTGAATATATCCTTGAGTTTCACTTTTCTAAGATGTTACTGTATGAAGACTAAAGAGATTTGAAAATCAGGATTTAAAGTAGAGTCCCCATTATGACCAGTCAAGAAAAGGTACAGCTAGACTACAGAAAATCAGAAAGGAAGATGTATTTAAGAAGAATTTATCCTGATGTTCAGGAATACCAAGTAGGAGCCAGGGCTCCATCCAACACTGGCCTCCTGTCTCAAACATGGTCTCTGCATATTGTCAATATAGATCTCTTTTCCAGCTTTCAGACCACATCCTGTATCATTTATTGCTAATTAATCCCTGAGGGTTTTAGATATTTAATATTGCAACATGAAAAGATGTCTTAGGAGCAAAAAAAAAAAAACAAAACAAACAAACAAACAAAAAAAAAAACCCAAAAAAAGCAAGAAAAACCCACCAACAACCTAAATCAAAGACACCTAGGCTTTAAACAAAGAGTTAATCACAAAAGGCCAGATTGCTTCTGGAAGCAGAGCTCTGCTCTATTCAGGAAAAAATGGGCATCACCTCCAGATACACTGCAAATGTCAAGTCCAAGCCTGGAAAGAGCAGAAGCAGCCCAGGAAGTGCTCTCATTTCTGAGATTAGCCTGAAATCCTGCAAGGATACTGTGGGTGAAGGATCAACCAAGCCCACAGCATTCACTAACTCATGGCAAGCAAATGGGTCCAGGATTTTGCCAAAAGCAGTTTCCAGGTCAGAAGGAGATTTACAGCCAGTCACTTGTAACTGAAAACTAATCCATGGTCTCCATGACCATTATGATTGATAGAGATATGTGTGGGAAAAATGCTTGTAGAAAAGATGCTACAACAGAATGATTTGACAGGTAGAACATCCCTTGGTTCTGCTGGCGAAATATGCCAAACTGACAGAGACAACTCCAAGGACTTCTGCCCACTTTCAATAAAAAGGAAAAACAATGAGTAATTTTGCCTCTCTGCAAGGTCTTATATCCCTGGCAACAACCCTCCATGTCTATGGAACAGCTTCAAACAGCACCAGTGGGCAAGGCAATGGTGAGTAGTCCAACTTGGCCTCTGTGGAGAGAGGCAGCACATTGCCTTTGTAACACCTGACCTGCCCCACCAGCCCTGCTTGGGCTTCTTGAGCAGGGCTTGAGAGGATGCAAAGATACGGTCCTCCTCCTGTGGAGGAGGCAGTCCCCCTGCCTGGAGCTCTGACATGACAAAAAGTAGCTCCCACATTCAGGGCAGCTACAGTTTTTGCATTCATAGGCACAGATTCATAGTTAGGGTACAGATGGCATCATTATCTACTCCTCTTTGGTTTCCTACAGAAGTATGCATTTAAAGAGCATGAGAATGAGGGCCTGTCATGCCATGGTTTGTTTGAAATTGTCATTATCTCTAAAGCACATGTCACAATGTCAAGATTGAAATAAAAGTATCAGCGCTTTACCCAGCTGACAGAACATGACACCATCTAAGGAGGTTGACAGAAACAGTAGGTGAGTCTGAAAAATATTCCAGGATGGAGTAGGAGAAACGTAATGGCACATAAAACCTTGGGAATACTAGGTTTTCTCGTGTTCCCATTCCCACAGGATGATGTGGAACAGCTTATATGCAAGGTAAAGGGCACCCATATGTCTTGCCATTACTACTTGGGGGTCCTTAACTTCACAAGGTGCATCAGGCTCCCTTTGGCTACACTCACAGATAATTATAGAGCATGAGCAGGTTTCTCTTAAGCCCTACAGTGGGCTCTAAGATCTGTTTCCATCAGTCAAGCCAATGTCAGATGACATTCTAGATTCACAGCAGAGATCACCATTTGCCTTGCCAGCTCTAAGAGCTGACACTCTGAAGTTGGAAACTATTTTAATGGGAACACACAAACACAGGAAGTAGTAAAAGTTTCTAAAATACCCAGTGGAGCAGAGCTCTCTCTCTCATGCCTCTGGATGCTAGCAAATAACAATGACCACATTTTAGTTAATAATTACCAGGTACACCAGGCCACCAGATCATGCTGCTCTGGACAAAGATACAGGCTATCTCCACAGTGTCAGGCAGCTGCTCCATCTGCTGGATTAAGCCTCCAGCTAAAGCAGTTTAACTCTACCCATGTCTCATGAATGTGGTCCTCTGTGTCAGTCAGTCTGTGAATTGTAGCTATGAATAATTTTAGCAGTCCTTGGGGAGGTCATGAGTACTATGGAGGTCCTAGGAGTGTGGGTGATTTGAATCACTGGAGTACGGAATAAAAATTGTAAGACCATGGGCATGTTGGCCAGTCTCCAGTTATTCTCTGATGAGACAGGCTCTTGAAAGATAATTTGTGAAATGATATGACTGAAGTCAGACCATAAATTAAGTTTCTTAAAATATATAGACAAATAAGCATTGATGCTGCTGTTTCTGGGTTTCTAGGGTACACAGAATGTCAAGTGACTAATGATGCATACAGAAAGCCTTGCAACAAAGGAGATCAGTATTTGCTGAAACAGAGCACATTATGGAGTTTAGCTTTTGACAGAACTGAATGCCAGCATGTTCAATCTTCCACACTGATAGATCCAGTCAGCTCAGAGAAAAAAATTCTGTATCACTCCATACTGTGTATGGCCACTTTTGTCAGGGTGAAATAGGAAGATTTAAAAAAAATACACTCACTTTGCACAGGTTTAAATGTCTACACAGAGATGTAAAATAAAGAACATTAGCTGCAATTGAAAACTAAAAAAAAAAGTGGGTTGGGAAAAGATAGATACCTTTCTTTAAGGTGACCATCATTCTTGGATACTGAATAGGGTATTTCAGATTATTTGCACAGTGAAGATTTGGTTTAATTTGTGTCTTTTCTTCCAAGGACAGATCACATTTATTCTTATAAAACGTAAAAAAAAACCCTGAAAGTGTGATTAAAATGAAGGCTGGGACAAGGCAGTAGTAAAAAGAATGAAAACTACATCAGAGTACAGTGCACCTGATACAGAGTCTCAATTCTCCATCAATTGAGGCTAACTCATCTATAAAGAAAGACTGTGTAGAAGACAGCTACTAATGCACAAAGGTGTACAAAGGTTGTTAGCCATGTAATAGGTCTGCAAATATTTATTTTTGGGGAGAACCTCATTTTAGGAACCACAGACCAACAGATTGCTATTTTCATCCTAGCTGTGATGGAGAGATTTTGTGCAATATTGGGTTAGCTGTCATTTCTCCATATGTGTGATGGTTATTGTAAGTAGAATCTCTGCAAAGCCACTTTCATCCTGGAAGTTTCAACATAAATATATCATTATTCTTAAACAAAATTATTTACAACACCTGCAAATTAAATTATTGTCTGTATCCACCAGAATTAACTTCACACTCTGAGAGATGTCAGTGAAAGCAATCTCAAGATATGGAAGAATAAAGTGATCTTCCTAAAAATTTCTGGGTTAGAAACTATCTTTTGGATCCTGGATATCTGTGCAGCTCTTTCATCTGCTGCTCTCCCAGTTTGGTGGGATCTGCTGAGAACAATCATCTCCTGTCCTCATTGATGTTCTTTGGGTTAGAAGCTGGAACAAAAGACTAATGGTAGGGCTAGGTCTTTCCTGTCTGTTTTGATGATTTGAAAATACAAATGCTCAGTAGCTGAGCTGCCTGCATTTGCATCCTCATTCCTAAACCTTGAGTCATGGTGGGAGCACTGAGTTTAGCCAAAGGACTGCATGAGATGACTCATGCAGCACATCTCCCTGCAGGGGTTCACAGCTATGTACCCATTTCCCTTATTGTTCTTACTTTTCTCCTTCTGCCCCAGTTGTCCCTCATATTTTTAGTATTTCTTTGCCATGTCTGGTGCAAGCAGACCACAAATCTGGTATTCTGGGGGGGGGGGGGGGGGGGCGCGTCTCTGGGCTGTAGCACATCCTGTGATTACAGACAACTATAAGAATCTCACAGTAGCACAGCCCTTTCTTGGCAAAGAAAAACCCTTCCAAACCAAACTAGTGAAGTTTAGAGTACTACACAACCAGGAATAAAAGTCAAATAAAAATACTCAGTATTGTGTTAAATGTCCTAGCATATTTTACTCCTACTGCCCCACAATGACTGACAGAGATGTCTATCAGAAGATATTTGAGAGACAGCTAAATCAAAACACAAGGGTGACACATGCACAGAGCCTTTTATGATATAAATAGGATGTCATTAAAATTCTTTTTTGCATGCAATGATGAACACACTACTTCAGAGTATCAGCAATTATTTCAGATTCAGATTATTTGCAATACCATCAGTAGTACAGGAGAAAAACCCAGGGCATTTCCCCTAAAAACACCAGATGCTGACAGTGTTCTGTAGCCAGGGATTGTTTTGTATTTTGTGTTTGATAGTTAAAGTAAGAAGAAGATAAAGGACTACCTTTTGAGGCTTGCAAGCTCCTAATGAGCTCAGTTCTGTGGTGAGAGTTAGTGGAGCCTGATGCCTTCCTTGAGCAAACAGTCTCTGTCTGTGCAATGTGTACAGAGCTCAGTGAATTTGCTCAGTGTGGACTGGGAGTACATCACACTGCTTCCCACCCTCTATCACTGACTCCTCAGAAATTGACACCTATCCTGTAATACATTAATTTAGGGAGAAGGTTCAGGCTGACAGATTGTTAATAAGGGCATGGTGTCTTTTACTTGCTGTAGTGAAGTTAATCTTGCTCATTGAAATTGTTTAACTGCAAAAAAAAAACCCAACCAATCACCAAAACAATGAAACCAGAGAAGGTCAGAAGCCCCAAAATCCTTGCACCATAGACAGAATGAGTGTGAGCTGTCCAGATTCTCACTTACTCCTTCCCTGACTCAAAAGAAATTAATCTTTATGTCAAATCCATCACAAGGCTCTCTGCCAAGAGGACTGTCAAAGGTGACAGATAGTGATCAGTGTATGATCTGTGTTTCATGATCTATAAGAGATTAAGGCATTTTGTGCTATCTGGGGTGGTGGCAAACTCAGCTTCAAGGTGCACAGGCAGTGCTGTAGAGCCCTAGCCTGAGGTGTGGAATCAGGCCCACAGAGCCAATTTTTGGGTCCTCCCAAGCACAAGGCTGGATGCAGGGTCAGAGCGAGTCTGGGTCTGGTACACAGCCAGGCTCAACTGGAGCCTGCCCTAGGTGCTTGCATCTGGTGGGGAAGGTTGGGTTTCTCTTTGCAAACAGATGATTTTGTGCCTATTAAACCACACTTTGTTTACACCTGAACATGGTAGTGAACAGCTGCTCCCATTGCCATCAATATTCAAGAGGAAGTTTTGAATCCTATCCATCTGGTTGCCTAAGGGAATGCTATCTGACCAATAGTCTCCAAAAATGCTACAAATTATGTGATCTGTGCTCTCACTGCCACAAAATATTTGCTGACTTTTTCTGCCCATACACAGCAGGAGCACTGAGGACATTTTTATTTTCCACATCACTGACTCAAAGCTTTCTTTGAAATCCTGTTATCTTTCCAAGGAAACTATACCACAACACAGTATGTGTGTGGCACAACCTACCAACCTTAGTTAGGGGACAGTGGAGTAGTATAATGCATACCCTGGCTGCTATTTCTTAAGCTAGGATTTAAAAATCATTAATACTGATCCATGTCCAGAGCAAGTCCTATAGAGATTAGACAGGCTCACAGAAACACATTTCTGTCAGAAGATACACTTCACATGATAACTAGATCCAGAAGCATATTTCCAGATAGCAAAGATAAGCAATAATTGCTCTACCAGAGCCTGCTGAAAATTAGGTGCTATTTTAAGGAAACTGGAAGCAACATAATTTAACCACACTGTACTAGCAGTTTGTGGCACTTGGTTGTAAGCATTCTTGATTTGGTTTATGGAAGATCTTGGTGTCTTTCCAACAGCTGCAAAAGAAATGGTGGTCTGCTGACACACATGAACCTCCTTGCACAGCAGTTGTGGGTGAAGCTCCAAACAGTTGATGATATTTCTCTTCAGCTGCTGCTGTGTAACTCTTTACCTGATTCACTGTGAAACCTCCCAGCCCCAAGGACTGGTTTACACAAAATAGTTCCTGCCAGTTTAACTGAAATCAATTAT
Source organism: Lonchura striata (assembly GCF_050655825.1). Classification (NCBI taxonomy): domain Eukaryota; kingdom Metazoa; phylum Chordata; class Aves; order Passeriformes; family Estrildidae; genus Lonchura; species Lonchura striata. The sequence goes on from NC_140704.1 coordinate 62,690,746, forward strand.
TAAACTGATTCAATTAATCCCTCAGAAACTCCTTTGGGGACACAGGTGTAATAATTTATATCAGTTATGACTTAGAGCAATTTACCTTTCTGTTGGTAAGATGTCATATTAATTTAAAACTTTGTCTCAGGTTCATGAACTACCAAGTTAAGATATAATTGCTATCAGTGAAAACACTGTGTTTCCAAGCGATGTTTTCCATAACTGATTACAGTCAAGTCAGTTCAACTATTTGTACAGATCAGCCTAAAATCCTCAGCTCTGATTACATGGGTTTTGGTTTCAAATGTTGAGCAATGCACAAGTGAATGATCCATCTGTTCCTGTGGTAAACAAAAGGGTAAAGCAGGCAGTACTTGACCCTGTTTTTAAAACAGCTCAACATGCAAAAAATGTGTTGTGGAATCAGAGTGAAATGACAGCAGTGAAGACTTTGACACACAGATATGCCTTGCAGTCCATCATCCCACAGTTCCTCAAAGACCCCAGCTTTAAGTCCAGATTTATTTACCAAGTGTTGGGTTTCATGTACATATTTCTCTCCTATGGTTGTCCCAGACACTAATTATGGCCTTGTCTGTGTGGTGTGGCTACTCTTATGATACAGAAAGGAATAGGTTCATGTTTCCAGGAGCTTGGAGCTGGCATTGCTGAAAACAAGTTGAAACAAAAGAAGCAGTTCAGCTAAATGCTAGTTCTACTCGTAGAGTGATCATCCCACTAGTAAAACTAGTTTTACTTCAAACCACCACCTTCAGATTAATTAGCTATAAAACCTAGTTAAATAAGTCAATAGAATTAATTTTAATAAAATTAAATAACATTAAAGAAAAAAAAATTTCCTCTGGGACTTCTAGGATGGGAGAGGACCACCAGGGAAGACAGTCCCTATGCTCTTACCTGATGGTTCTGCCAGTGCAATAACAAGTGGTATCAAGCCCTTTTGCTTATCTATGGTTCAATCAGACCATCACTGCTGCAGACTCAGCAGGAAGCAGCCTGGAGCTCACTGGCAAACCAGTCTGGGGAGGAGGGTGCCCCCAGGACAGGCTGGGGTGCATGGGACAGACAAGCTTGCATTGCCAGGGTGGCAGAGCAGAGCTTGCTGCTGGCACACCTCAGGCTCCTGACACTGCCCAGCTGCCTGCTGAGGTCAGGGCAGGGAGCCAAAGACCTTTTGGAGCTGCTTTCCTTTGCTGCTCTGTTCTTAGCGAGCAGAGGGAGAAAGCGAGGAGCAGGGGGTTGAAGCGGGCTGAGTTGACAGCACGGTGCTGCACCAAGCAGGGTGGATGAAGTTCAGGAGGGGCTGATGTTCATAAGAAAACAGAATAGCTTCTCAAGAGGTGACTGGCTCTACTCACAGTTGTTCTATCACATTTAAATGGCACCTGCCCTGGGCCAGCACCGCTGTGTAGGGTGACATCTTCACCTGCTGTCCACTGCAATCTGCTCTGCTTCTTCCTGTAAAGGTTTTTTGGCTTTTTTTGTACCTCATGGGGCACTGGGCTGGCTTTGACAGCTTCTTGGTGTGAGTTTGTGTATTTCACTTCTATTGTATTTCAACTCAGTGAACATGTGGTAGGTTTCTTCTCAATTTCATCCCCAGTGGAGGACTTCTTCTATTTGAAGGACAAAAGTTTTTAAAGTCCTCTACTATTTTGGGAGGGCATCAGGTGTCAGAGCTGTATGCCAAGCTATGTCAAATTATTTTGTTTCAGCTAGGTTTCCTTACAGAGTTGAAGTTAGCCTCAGTTTTTCCTGGGTTAATTTCTTTCTCTGGGTTCCCTTTGGACAGTCTATGCTGTCCAGGCAGAGAATTCAGTTTTATTGCTACTGTTTGCTTTCCAGTGTATTATTACTGCTTGACAATTTCATGAGTGCAACAGATGCAAATCCAACAACCTTGTTTTTGTTATTCTTTAGCTTTTAGTGTACCACTTAGTGGGAATAAGTGGTCTATAAAGTTTAAAACCATCCTCATTGTCTCCTACACAATGTCAGCCTGCACTTCTGGAGCCTGCATTGCTTCTTACTCACCTGATGTAAGGTGGTATCACAGAGCAGTAAAGAAAGAGATGCTCAAGCTAAACCCACTCCATTCTCAGGGCGCCTGCTCCTGCACTGCTTTCCACATCTCCACACTCTCGGAGCTGTACTGCTGAAGGCCTGATGGATGGTCCCATGCTCATCCATACCGGCTTTCAAATGCCTTTCAAAAATCAAAAATCAAATCAAGATGCAAACAAGGGGGCCCCTCATTTTGCACACTCAGTGGCATGTCTTCAGCAAGAACATGCAAGATGTCTCAGGGTTGAAGCCAGCCTTGTTTTAGCTTTGCAACCATTTCTTCTTTCATCTATGACTCTTGTCAAACCTCATAAATACTGAATCCCCAAGAATGAGCCTCCGTGCTCTCTCACTCTCTAATTATACATGGCAGTCCCTCTCACACCCAACCCCTCCCATGTTGGTAAGCAAATGCACTGACACTCAGGCCAGCCTTATACAGAGACTTGCAGAGACTTCCTGCACCCATGCCAAGAGCAGCCTGCTTCTCCTCTGTAGCCCAAATCTGCCAGGCAAAGAAGAACCCAGGTGTCAGATCTCTCTGATGTTAAGACTAGGCTGAGAATGGCTCTTTGATGGCAGGAGAATAAATAAGGAATAGTCCAGGGGCAGGTGAACCATAGCCTTGCTGTTCCTGTCATGCCCTCTGCTCACCCTGAAGGCAATTTTTATGAAAGCTGCCTTTGCCAGCCTTGCACAGCTGTGCTAGCTCTTCTGAAACAGGGATTCTTCCTTGAGCACTTCTGCAGCCTCTTTCTACCCACTGCACTCACATGAACAGCATTCCCTGAACGAACTGGAGAGGTAAGAACAGAAGAGAGAAAAAAGAAAAAAACAACCCAAAACTTTAAGTGAGGCACTTACAGGTAAGTGTGCAATAAAAACGAGAAGCTCTGTGTCAAAGTCCATGGTAGTAATTCACTCTGAGGCAGCACAAAGGGAGAAAGAAAGAAAGGGTTATTTTTCTTCCAAAAGCCCAAATGCAAAGAAATATTTGGCTTGTGGAAGACTTCCTTGAAAGAACAAGGTGCTCAAGAAACAGGAGGAAAGCCACAAAGCAAGGATAAAAAGACTTATTTTCCTTTGGAGACATAGACAGAAATTCTTCCTGAAGCACCAACCAGCTCCTAACAGCTCTTGTCACAGCTTTGTAGCCTAATTCATAAGACTGCCATCATTCACAGGACACTTTACCTCCTGAACAGAAAAGCAAGACCAAACTACTAAATGGTTCAGTATCCTGCATTGCTTGGTATCCATTTGTTAGGTCCAAACAGTAAAAAGCACCAAGAAAGAAACAGACACCAGAGAGACACTTCCTAGGGGACCAGCATTGAGATGGACAGCGGGAGATACCACTGAAAGATTGTCTCATGCTGGGGGCAGCAGTGGTGGAGGATGTAGATAATGCCAGATGGCACAGGATAAAGTGTAGTGCCTACCCTTACAGCACAGGGCATTGAACTGTGCCTTCAGGCCAGTGCCCACCACACTTAGTTAGCAGCACTACAGGATTGCCAGAATGCCATTTCAGGCCCAGTGGCTCTTTATACAATGGCTGGATTCTGCCAGGGCCTGACACAGCTGGGGGAAGGTGGCTGTAGGCAATATGATCTGTTCTGCACAACAGAAGGTGTTTGTTTGCTTATCTGCCTCCTTGACAAACACATGATATCTCATGGCCTGGTTTTCAAACAGATTGCAGTAGAAAATGCATCAAATGAAAAATGAGTGGGCTTCTGCTGATATGACTTTTGCTTATAAGCCTTTAAAAGTATTGTAAATGACTGGCAATCCAAACCCAGCAGGTTTGATGGAGTTTTTGATTCAAAAGGTCTTGTTTTATTGTCTGTATTAAATAGGGGATTCAAATAATGGTAACAAAAAGAAAATTGCCATCTTAGATGGTGACGACATTGGGACCTTGCAGTAGGCTTGGTTCTGGATCTGCTTTCTTCTAGCAAAAAGTCACTGTATTCAACACAAAGGAGAAAGCATTATTTCTCACCTAAGCTCAGTCTCAGCTGCCACCCAGTGGAATTAGAAATCTCTGCATTATACCAACGGCTCCTACTGCTGCCTCATCACACTTGTCTACAAGATTTTAGTGACTAACAATAAGATTTGATTTGTCTGCAGTGTTCCCTGCCCATAGATTCATGTGGCACTTCAGAGAAACATAAGAGAAACATCATCATTTCTATTTCTCACAAGAGAAACTGAGGCACAAGAGCCAAGTGATCTTCCTGGTCACACTACAGGCCAGAAACAAAGTCTGGGATAGACCATGCCCTTCATGATGAAGCCCTAAGCATAGATGGCTGCTGAGCCAAAGAACATCCAATGGGTTCACAATTTGAAGCAGAGGCAACAGTGCCAAGCAGGGGGAACAGACAAAAACGCAGTGGAGGCTGGAGGTGGGATTGAACCTGTCACTTATAACCTGGACAGCCAGTTCACTTCTCTTTGTGGTCTTCTGCGTTTGCTTAAACTGAAATGAGCAAGCAGTGTGGTTTAAGAGATGTCTGCAGGGATTTTGCAAGCTGTCATGAGTTATCTTTCACTCTAGGAGAGCACGCTCCTGTTACTGCAACGCAAACCTCAGCATATGGTAGGATGTAGAGGTGAAAGACAGAGCTGTCTGTACAGCTGGAGATGCAGCTCCTGGAAATAAATGGTCAGCCAGAAAGCCAGAGGTACTACGAATGAAGAGGAAGTGCCACACAGAGGCAGGCACAGCCCTAACAAAAACACAGACAGAAAATGTCCTTGCCTTAGGCTACGATCCCTTTATATGCAAAGGGAACACAACATACCTATCAGGTCTTATGGGAGCCCTGGTGTCCAACAGCCCCTCATCTGTCCACCCACAATTAACATCAGCTTTAAGCCTCTATGAGTTATTTCAGTGAAAGAAGATTAGGAATAGCTGGAATGTTTCTTCTCCATCCTAGGCAGGCACAACTCTGAGCTGCAGCTCGGTCATAGCAGGGACAAGAGCTGGTAAATGCCATACCCTGGGATGTATGGAAGGCCCCTAGAAATAGGTAGTGACAGAAAGAGGAGGTATTTATTTCTAAATGTATGCATGTGTACACTTTAGCATATATATATATATATATATATATATATATGTATGTATGTTGCTTGAAAGATTAAGATTACAAACAATGTCAATATTTACAAGTAAAGCTCAGCCTTCTCTGACCTAAATGACAATGTCAGGATAAACATATAAACAAGTTGTTTTTCAGAAGATAAATGCTTCGTGCCTTCTGCTATGCTCCTGAAGAGCACTCAGAGGAAAATAATAATCAGTAAAAAAATAAAAAGAACTTTTCTATAAGCTTATATCTTAAGGAAATAGCTGGATTTGAAAAGCACATTGCCCAGGCACTCAGATCTAGGTAGCACACAACACAAAAAAGTGACTATTGGGATTTAAGGGACTCGGGGAAGACTGCTCAGCAGCCAGCAACTCAGCCTATTCCTAGTCACATGAGAGACTTATATTCAACCCAATTTCCAATTTGCTCTGCCTTTTCTCCTTTTACAAGGAAAGGTGAAGCAATCACTGAGTAGGAGATGAATGCACATCTTCAGCTGGTCTCCAAAGTCACTGAAGACCAACTGTAGTTTCACAATATTTTTACTTTGCTACTGAAAGCTCACATCACTGAAAGCTACTTCAAACTAAGAGCCAACAGTGACCCAGTGCCACAGAGTAATCCCAAACTGCAGTAGCATTATCTCTATTTGATGGCATCATCAAGCAATGACAAAAATATCTCTTGCTAGATTTACCAAGTGGATACTATTTCAGGAAATTTCATTTTCAAGCTTTATATCTTCAAGATAAAAAATGACCTACTTAACTTTTCATCATACCCCTGGAAGAAAATACACTGTCTAGTGCTGCGTGAGAGAATTTCAAAACAGGTTCCATAAAAAAGTAAATTCCTGAATGAAATGTGCAGCAGCAACAAGCCTCCCTTGGTATAACCTACTTAACCTCATGCACCACAGCACCAAAACCTCACCTGGTGCAAGTCAGTGGCTGACTGATTTCTCCAATCAGAGGCCAAACCATGTTGATGAGGAAGATGAAGGGAATGAGCTGTGGTCTGAAACACAGGCAGCCTCATGCAGCCAGATCTAGGTACAGACAAGTCCAAGCTTAGTAACTCCATGAAAGTGCCAAGGTTCATTGTGGGGGGAAACAACTTGGGGAGGGTGGGGGGGAGGAAATCTGTGTAAATAGAACCCTTATTTAGCCAACCAGCTTTGCTATTTACTCTGTTGCTCTGGTTTCTCTATAAATTAAATCCAGAGAATGTACTCTGCCAGCCAATCATGCAATGCTGGACAACACGTCCAGGCACACAAGCTGCTAAATTGCCACCAGCCTTCTATCTGGAGCAATATAGGACACAGCTGGGCTGATGGGCTTGTCCTCTCTCTAAACAGGCCTTGACAAGTAAGATACCTTCATGCTCTGACTAGATAGTTGGACATGTAGGCAGCAGACTTCATGCATGTGTTTAATTTGGCCCAAGAAATCCACAGATCAAGACTCTTCAGTATGAGGGAAGACTTCAGCCTGGTGTATTGGAAAGAGTTGCTGCAGCAGCTGTTGTGGCTGTTGCTACAAATGTTTATTCCCAAACCAGAACTGAGGGATCAGGGAACCTCAAGAAAACTACCCCTGTATCTTCTGGCCAGGGCACTGGGCTCTGTTAGCAAAACCCACTTTGAGGGTGTTCCTTTTGGACCTGCAGGTCCAATCTGCTCCACACAGCAAGAAGAACATGCTACACGGGTCTCAGGGACCCTCCCCACCCCTCAGTCATCTTCCCATTTGCACCTGGATCCCAATGAGCTCCTTAGCCTGGTGCTTGCTGAGGGTACTCCAAACACAGCCATTACAAACCAAAAAATACAGGGTTAGTGATCAGAAGGAGAGTGGGGTTTCCAATTTGATTTTCTATGACAGCTAGAAGTTAGTTCAAATAAACCTACTTCAAGTCTCAATTACAATTGACTGCTGCCAAACCGAAAACTCACCTGTACAGCACTACATCCTAATTTTTGTTGTGTGTCAACCACATTATAATGAAACTATAGGTGAATGTCTAGCTCGTTTTAGGAGCTTTTTCTTTACAAATACCCATTTTTTCCCCTAAAACATTAGTAACCTTCTCATCATACACAGACCCTAGGTGTATGATAATTTGTTTATAGACATAAAAACTTATAAGCTTCTACTTTCAAGACTTTTCTTCCTCATGATCTATGAACATGTTTGAAATGGCAAAAGACTGTCCCAGTACATTTGTGTATGGCTCAGCTCTGTCCCTATGGACTGATCTTTGAATGAGAGTGATAGATAACATTCTTAAATGCACCAATGAAATATTTTTTAAGGCAAGAAAGCAGTGAAACACAACCCACAAAGAGTAAATATATCTTAGTTTTGAAAAATAAGAAGATACCACAGGCATTTAACTTTCTCCATGAAGATCACCCCTTCAAAACCACTAGGGTTTTGAAGTATCTAACTTTGCTCCTCTCCATTGTCTCATAAGATAATCAAAACTGGCAGTTTAACATATCCATCAAGAATCCAGCTTCCTCCAAAGAGAAGGTATCTATTGATTGAAAGGTGATTTTTAACTTTACCTATGTGCAAAAGATCCAGGTGGCCTTAGCAGCAGCAGCTTCCCTCCTGGACACAGTCTCTGTAGCTGTGGACATGGTATATGAGGATTTTAATTCTGAGCAGAGCTTTGTTCAAAAATGCTCTCTAGACAACAGCTTATGACAATCCATCTATCCTTTCTTCTACTGTTAACCTGCCATTCAGTAGGGAACTGCAAACGAGAACAGTTAAGTGGAAGGGACAGCTGAGAAAGTATTTAGAACATTCAGAAGTGGTATCAGGTAATGACAGTTTCAGTGTTTGTTTGTAACATTTTACTTAGCACAAAAGAGTCATTCTGAGGATATAGAAAATGCCACAGATGTTCTTTGGAAACTTGTATTCCAAATGATACATCAATATTTTGCAGTTTTTATGATGTCCTGGCCAAGAGGAAGGACTGAGTTGCATTAGCTTTAGTACAATACGACGGTTCCTGCCTCCAAGATACTTAATGAGTCATTAAATTATTGAACAGACAGGCTACCAAGAAAACCAAAATAAACCCCACAACAACAACGAAAAACCCAAACTACAGGGAAAGGGACTTATTTGGTTTTGCTTTTGAGAATCAGTGTAATAAATGAGAAATATCTTGTCAGTTCTAGTAGCAAATGCCAACTATTTTGCCTGCATGAATTAAAATTGCTGGCAAGATTAAGAGAGAAAAGTGTTTCTAAAGAACTGTTCTGGCTTGATCCAATGAATATAGGAGGGTGGCTTATCTCTGGAATCTAGTGGGATTTTTTTACATTTCAGGGAAAAGAGGATGGCATTTTCTTGTAGCACTCCTATGCCTTCCCTATAAAGTGCTTGTCTGTTGGATGCAAACGAGAATACAAGATCACCATCCCTGTGCCTGCTTTCCCCACCTTCAGGACAGCTCAGACAAATGGCTTGGGGACAAGCAATTGGTCACAAATTCCAGTATACAGAGATTGCCACTTTCTTCTCTGCCTGGAGATCTGGAAGCAGACTTCCGAGGACACGCCTACTTTTTTTGCTCACTTTTGCATCTTCCTGAGGCCATCTTCCTTTTTGAAGGTTGCAAACCCCTTTTCATCACTCAGTTTGACACTGATCTTCATTGTTACTCAAATTACTTTAAACACCAAAGTTCTTGTCCTGCTCAGAGTAAACAGGCATTTTCTGTAAGCATTTCTTCATGACTATAACTTGCCATCCCAAATCAGCTATTGCATGGGCACACCAGAATTTGGAGTGCACCATTAATCAACATGGAAGCATGACATTCTGCAAAACCTCTGACTGAATAATGCTCACAAAAATACCTGTTTATGGTACATTGTAGAGAGAATAATGTCACATTTATCATTGAAGCAGCTGGAATGAATAGGATGATTTCATTGATTACTTGAATCAATGAGATGATTGCTTTTCCTCCTACAACTCCCATTGCATTCACAGCGTCCTGAAGCTATCACAAAGACCAATTCCTTTCATAATAGCAACGTTACCAATCTAATCTAATAAAGAGCCATCAGCCAGCAGAAAACTACAGCAACAGGCTTGTTTCTTGATGAAAGGTTACAATTTTTCTATAAATTTGTCTGTTAAATTCCAGGCTATCTCCTGCTAGCTAAGTGCCCTTGTGCACATTACTATTGTTTCATGCAAGAGCACAAACCTTTGAGCACTACCTTTGAGAAATTCCATCAGGCCCATGCCTCACTATGTCTCATGTTTGAAGAAACATGTTAAGTGTATTGGTTGAGTCTTAAGCTCCCTTCCATAGAGAAAAATGAAAAGTGACAATCAGCCCAGAAACAAAGAGACAGAGTTAATGAAATGAACTGATTTTAGTCCTGGCCCAGAAATTGTATCCAAATTTTCAAAATCTTAATTTAAAGTGTAAGGCTTTTTCAGCATATGGTGAATATTCAAATATACATGTATATATATACACATATATATGCATACAAATATGTATGTATGTGTACATATATTTAACTCAAATATTTGTATCTGACTTTATGAAGCATTTAATTCCTTTAATCACACTAGAAAATGACAATTCTAAACAAATTTTCCCTAGTAGCAGCACTACACCACTAAGAATGACATGGTGGACTCTTTCCAGACTGCCATATTGTAATCGTGATGATATAATTGCAAACAAGAACAATGTGTAATCACAATATTGAGTACATCGCCTAAAATGTTCAAAACTATATTTCTTAAACAGCTGAGATAACGTATTAGCTAGGAAAAGGGAACATTCAAGCAAGAGCCCTGGCTATTCTCACAGCATGGGCACAGAAACAAATTTGGAGGGGAAGCTAGAATGGGGAATACAACTACTGAACAAATGGATACCTGCAGCAAGGAAGTGATGTTAGTGTTTATTTTATATTTGTTTAATAACCTACAGTCCTGAAAAAACATATGTCAAATCAGATTTGGAATTCCCAACTCTCACAACTCATGAAAGAAGAGCAGCTTTACATTTTTCCTACTAGGCAGCCACAGCAGGCTCAAAGCCTCCAACCTAAGAAATACAGATTACAATTTTCTTATTTAGTAGGTTTTAATAAAAGTATCTGTCTAGCATGAATGTGGAAGGCATTAATATTTATGCCCAGCTGAAAGAGGGCTGTTCATCACATAATGCCATTCTTCCACTGAACACCTTAATCTCCCTAGTCACTACCACTCATATTTTTTTTTAAATTTAACTGCCTTTCTTGCTGTGACCTGTTTTCTAGAGAGCACATACTCAGCTAAAGCTGGAAGATCTAATAAAAACTATAGCTATGATTCATTAGAACAGAGATACATCCTTTTTATTTGAAACATAACACATCAGGGCTTCTTCTGGAATTTATTTCTAAATGGAAATGCTAGATCTGCTTAGCCAGGCTAGTTTAAGCCCACCTCAAACTGTAAACTAGTTATCCTTATTACAGCATCAAAAGCTCATTAGTTTCCTCAAAACAGGCTGGAGTAATTCAATTCTTATCTCTTACACAATAGGCATATATTCCACAACATTCAATAAAAATTGGATGGGAATAGCTCTGCAAATCTGATTTTTGACACATGTGAAACACTGCTCTACCTCTGTGGATTTGCTTGCTGTTTCTGAAGCCTCACCAAATGCAGTAACTTAAATTATAAAGCTGAAGCCAGTGGGAGGAAATGCCTTTGTGATTTTCCCAATCAGCTCGGTGCCAGACATGCTCATCTCTGCTTCAGCACCTGGTTTCAGCTCAAAGACTTTTGACTCTTTAACCTACTGCAAAAGATTATTTACCTTTATTGACCAGCAGCAGCTCATAGCCTACACGAAGTGTATCCATCTCTGTGAACCCTGGGATGATCAGGAGTTCTTCCCATCCAGCAGCCCCAGCAGAGCACTTTGAGGTGAGGAATTGTAAATGCAGGCGAACCCAATGGGAAGAAATGACGATGTCTGACTCAATTCAGAAGGCTGAATGATTTCTTTATTATAACTGTGCTAAAATACATTAATATACTATATAAAAGGAAGATACTAAAACTACATACTACTTTCTCTGGTTCTAACTCAACTCGTGACCCTCTCGCTCTAGTCCAGACACAGGTGGATTGGATTGGCCATCAGGCTCAAACAATCCTCACCAGAATCCAATCAAACAATCACTCCAGGTAAACAATTCTCCAAACACATTCCACATAGGAAAAACAAGGAGCAGAAATAGTTTTCTCTTTCATTTCTCTCTGTGCACCTCTGAAAAATCCTGAGAGTGAGAGAAATGTGCTTGCCACAGTGAGGCTCATGTGCTGTGCTCCTCCTCACTGCAGGAAAGCTGCTGAGCACTCAGGGGAGCTGTGGGAGCAGGTTCCAACCATCCTGCATGGGGACAAGATGCTGCTGCCTGGAGCAGTGGCGTGCAGAGGAGGCAGCCTGATCCACAGCAGCAGCAGGATCCTGGGAGAAGTTTGCAGCAAGGTAAGCCAACACAATGTCTTCTTGCAGGGATGCAGCAGGAGCTGGGATCTTTCTTCCTTCCCAAGAAATGCAGTCTTGCCTCTCAGTATGACTCAGAGCTTGTCTTCATTTCACTGGCTCCCAGTTAAGTGGTCTAAGTTACACCTTGTGGGGCTCCCAAACTTCCAGAATACATGCATTGTCCCCAGCTCCCATGACAAAGAGGCTGTGGATTAGGAATGGAGTTATTGGATGTGTTTTGGCAGGGGACTGGGAAAAAGTTTCTGTCTGGTAAAGTCAGTCCTTTACATCTCCCACTGTTGAGCTGCATCCTTGGCCATATGTTGCCACATGGAGAGCACAGATCCTTAGTGGCTCTAACACAATTCTTTCATATTATTTAAAAATTGCTCCTTGAGCCTGTGTTTGACCTGCCTTTAGAAGGCCTGTCTCTACTACTTCTCCTAAAGATTGCTTATATGAGTTGTACAGAAGCCTTCATCTCCACAAAGTTGGGTTTCTTTTAAAAAAACACCTCTTTCCTCGACCCTGCAAAAGGCCATTGGTGTCAGACTGTGAACTGCACACATTAGAAAACAAACTTACTATACACAGAAATCAGAGCAAACATAACTACTAAAAAAGGCTCCATTAAATCTTTTGTCATGGGACATCTGAAGCTTTTCTCACATAAATGAGCATCTTTCCACTTGCTGCACTAAGAGCTGGATCAAGACCTTGGTTTTTGTCCAAGTTTTCAAGTGCAGCATTTCTCCAGAACAGTCACCTGTGTTTCAGGGGAGAAAGCAAGTCCCAAGAAAAGAAGGAAAGTGGAAGGAATTCCATCACATTACCCCACTGATAACCAAACTCCCTACAGCAGAATTAACAGATTCAAGCTAATCAACAGTTCCAGTGCATCTAGCCCTCTGGTCCAGTTTAAAGAAGTAGCCACTGCTGCTGCTGTTTGCATGGCATTTCAGTCCAGTGAAATGCTTCTCTAAGCTGCTTTTGGGAAAGCAGATGTAAGCTCCTCACACACTTAGATGTTTCTGAAAATCTACCCTGTTCATGTTAATTAAAAGGAGAATAACTCTCATTACAGATCCTAATTAGCACTAGATTCGGCAGAGGGTATCATGTATGTGATGTTTAATGAGTATGAGGCAGATGTTACTCATCTCACTTAACATGCAGCTGGCAGAACTTCTTCTCACAGAGTACTATGGTGAAAAAGAACCAGCTACAATAATCTGTGCTTTTCAGAAGTATTTCTGGCTTGCTGGTTTGGGGTTATTTTTTGTACCCTTTGCCACTAATTCCTGAAGATCCAGCTCAATTTTTGTGGAACTAGAAGAGCCCCACTTTTTTTCTGGGACTGCTGCATGGCTATCAAAGAAGAAGGCAAAGCTGCAAGAGGTTATTTTTGTGAAGTAAAAGGGATAGAACACCTCGGAGCCAGGCAAATGCTAGTTGACAGAGGTACACACAAAATTGCTACTGCCCATCTCAAAATTTTCTCCAAATTCTTTGTGGCTACAGCTGTGCCCTATGACTGCCAGCAGCATTAAAAAGTTATATCATAGGTATATCTGTCTGGTGATTGAGAGCAAATAAATCAGCCAAACAATAAATATCAGCCAAAAATTCTCCCTTTCAACGGGCTGCTCCCCTGTCAGAAGAACCTTGTGGCTGTTGTGGTGGCCGAGCATTAGTAGCAGCAGGCTGTGCCTGGCTGAAACCCATCCATCATGGCAAGCAGTCCCTCAACTCTTCAGCACTGGCAGCAGTAAAAGAGCATGCTATTAAATATGAATATCTTATGGTGTTAAGCTGCCACACTCTATAAATAGCAAGGCATTCATTTTAATAATTTTATTGGAATACGGAAGCCTGGAAATATCTTGCTTTGGGATTTGAATATTTATTGCCTTTTGCAAAGTTCTACTGATTGGTAAGCTTCCCTAACTGGTTAGCTGCTTCTTCTATCAAAAAATAATTTTATTTTTCTCAAGTACTGCAGAAATCTACTGTAGAAGTTGCAAACAAAAAGACATCTGCAACTTAGGCTTTATAAGAAAAATACATTTTTAAAACTGGGTGGAATTTTGTGTGGATTTAGCCAAAAGGCTCATTTTTTTACTAATGTAGTTAACTGAAGGATTTATAACAATTAATGAAAATAAATTATAATAATCCTTTGACAGTCTTTCCTGGAACATCAGTTATTCTTCTGAGTGTTTCTCTCAGCAACTACGAGATGCAGCTGCACTCACCTTGAAAATTGTGTTGATGCTTGCTCAGATAAGCGATTCTGCATTAAAGTGACAAAGAACTACAGTTAAAATCTGTGGAGGAAGAGAGCAAGAGAAGCCACAAAGTTTCATTTCTACTGTAGGATTTTGCTTTCTTTGTTGCTTTTTCTCTCCCCATTCTCTTCCCTTTAGTCAGGTCTTGCAGGAGGGCCTTAATCAGTTACCTGATTGGCAATTGCCACTCCAGAATAAAACATTTTTCTAAAGGGTGGCTCAGTTATCTCCTAGCCCCCCCCACGAGGCTACAAGTGTGTGCAGAGGCTCTGTACTGACCTTTTCAGAAAGACATGCTAATTCACCTTCTGCATTTGTGATGAAGGCTTCCTCAAATTTTGTAGCAGAGGCAGTGTGTTCTTCAGTGCCAGTCATGGGAAAAGGCTGGCTTCAGGTTTGCAACAAACTTAGTTTCAATGCAGCTACTTAATAAAAAGATTTTTATGCATGCCCTGCACCCCTGTAGATTTGCCCAGCATTGTTCCTGGGTTCAACCACGTGCTCTACAGAGCTGGTCAGAGACACAAGTATTTAACAATGATACCAAAGAGTGCAGAGACAAGGAGAAAACCACTGCTCCTCTTTTCTCTCCATTTTATTTGGAGGAAAGAACAAAATGGAAGTGTACAACTCTAATAAGAAAGAAAAAAACATTTTCCTTCTTACACAAGAAAATTACACAACTTGGTTTAGTAGCTACTTTGCAACATACCCTGTTTCCTGCCCTTTAATACTCAAGGGACCACAGAAATCAGAGTGCTTTTGGTGAGCTAAGACGACTTAATGGTAAAGGAGAGTGCTACATTTCACAGGAAGACAAGGGGGTCAAGAATAACAGCTCTTTTTCCAATTTCATATCGGCTTCTAACTGGGGAGGAAGGACCATTAAGGATACAAAGCACATTTTCCCTGTCCCAGATGCAATGTTTTTTCTATTTGCTCTCTGCAGATTTCCCACTCCAAGAGCAGCCTTATCCTCGTAACCATGGAAACCACTCATGGCAAATTCCCTCAAAATGCAAAAGCAGAAGGATGGAAAGGAACAAATATTTTAAGAAGGTTGCAATGAAGAGAAAGACAGCTTCCTGTCTTCATAAATGCAAGACAGGATAAAAATCACAGTATCCTCATGCTTAAGGGCTTGCCATTAAGGATTGGCAACCTTCCTCACTGGACAGCTGGCATCAAAGTCCTCTGTTTCATCTTTAACAGTGCTGTTGTACTCTGTGAAGATTTGCACAGTGTCAAACCTTTTCTGAAGATCTGGGAGATCAAAGGACACAACAATGAATTTCCATGGCAGTATCTGACAACCTTGCATTATGCCTAGGGCAGATGTGCTTTGAATTCAAAAGAGTCACTTTATTTCAAAAATAAAAAGTAAAGATACGAATGAAATCAGAAAAGGTAGAGCTATATCTGAGCATACCTTGGTCCACCTAGTTTAGTTTTCTGTTTCCAACAGCATCTGTAAATGAGGAAAAAACTAGTGCCACTTGGAAGATGCTTTCACAGTAATATTCACCCCAGCCTTAAGGGACTCCCTGAGTTTTCTGTAGTTTATCTAGATAATAAGACTCAAAGAAGCTCTATTCCAAACACTTTTTCAGGCTCCTTTCCAAACCATCCTTTGGCAGACAGTACAACAAGCCTCATTGACTTCACAGGAACAGCCACCTCCTGTTTGCATTGAGCCTGCCTCTTACTACTGTCACTTGATGGGCCACAGTTCTCATGCAAGAAGAAATAAAAAGAACTCAATCTCTATTCCCCTCTTCTGTGTCACTCATGATTTTGTATATCTCTATCACACCATCCATCCATCCTTGGAAAGGGACAATGTATATTTCCTACTTAACTGTTCCTTGAAAGGTATCATCTCATCATACCTTTCTTCAGACTTCCTCTGTTGTGATATATTCGAGAGGAGAGGAACAAAACTGCAATGGTGGGGTGTGACCCTTGGAGTCACGATTTTTTATCCCTGTTCTCTTTCCACAAAGATCTTTTATTCCATTGCTACTGAGTACTAGCTGACGGTTTCATGGAACTATTACAAACCCACAGTTTCACTCTTACATAAGAATAACAAAGTGCTAGCTCAGCATATTATATGTGAAGCTAGGATTGATTTTACTCAGGAGTTACATTTTACCCAGGAATTTCATTTGCTATTTTACTATCCATCTCTCAAATTCAGGGGATCAGTCTTCAGCCTACCCTTGAGCTCCCCCAGAACACTTGGGTAATTAGTACAAGCCCTGGCAATCTGCTAATTTTCATGTTGTTTATTTGTACTTCAACCTGTTCCAGAATTACTTCCAATTTCAGGCTGAGCATTTGCTGAATTACTGCTAAAAAGAATGGCATAGGGGATCTCCCCAGCTTCTTCTACAGTAAGCAGACACAAATTATTATGTCTGCAGCTGTCTTACCCACATGGCTAACAGATGACCCTACTGACCTTCTGGTGAAAGTTTTGTTCTTGGTGTTAGGCCCTGCAGCCTCTCCTCCCCCTCCAAGGGCTGTTCAAGGCTGGCTCTGAGATGGTGCAACTGTGTGACCTGACTGCTGGGAGCCCAGCTGGAAGAAGCCTTGCTGGGGCTCTCTGCACCTTCCAGTGCATTTAGCTCAAACCCTTGCTCTTGGTCCCTGCCCAAGCTATGATGAAGATGGCCCTGAGTCCACTCTTGCCTATCACAGACCCAAATATGACCCAATAATTGAACTTCCCAATTCTGCACCTCCTTGTCACAACAAACTCACGTGTCCAGCTGGACTCCTGGCTGCCCCTGGACACCATCACCCAGCCCACTCTGTTCTCTCTGCGTGGGACCCACTGTGAGGGCACTGTCCTACTTTTCTTCACCTTCACTCCTGGCTCCCTATACCCCATGCAGCATCCTCAGCCACATTACTGCTTGGCAGACAGGCTGGAGAGAGAACCAAGTCCTTTTCTTATCTGATTCTCATATTTATATTATATTATCATCATAAATTTCAAATCCACAATGGCCAAACCTGAGGAATGGTTTTGGAAAGAGATGTGGAGAGGAGGAAAAAAGGGACCTCCAGTTTATTCTGGTGTTAGGAGAGAAGGCTCAGCTGCTGCATACACCACACACTATCCTCGTGCGTGACCTCGGTCTGGCTGTTTAACTGCTCCCCGTCAGCTCCTCTTGCTCTTAAAGGGGATTAAACTTTTCTCCTGAGAACAAAAGAATGCTCTCTCCTTCCTTCCTTCCTGTAACAAATAGCAACAGCCCTGACTACAGCTAGGAAAACTTGGAAGATTGCCATTAACTTTAGCAAGTCAAGAAAGAGGTTTCATTTACAGGCCATAGACAAGATGAACTTTCCTGTAGAAAATCTACCAAAAAGATAATGGTCCTCCTCCGTGTTCAACATGCATAAACAAACTAGCATGTGGCTGGACATCAGATATTCCTAACCCTTGTCAAGATAGACTCAAACTTGAAGAAAACAGCTTTTCATGCTGAAGCAGCTAAAATTTACTCATTAATATATATAATATTGTGTCAATGTAGCCAGCTTGTAGCCTCAGCTAGCACATCTTCCCTTTTAAAAATCTGTATTTTGGCAACAATTTTACTATGCCAATCAACAAAGGAGACGGCATATAGTTTCCTACTGACTATGCTTTAGAAAATTCTCTTCTACAATACTAATTATTAAATGGCCTTCAAAAAGAATGCTAATGCAGTATTGATAATTCTGTGTTGAAATATATACAGAAGTATAAAAAGTTAAAAAACAAAAGTCAATCTAAGCTCTATTGCCATGTCTCAGCAAGCTATAAGTGAAGAGCAAGGGGAGCAGAAGCAGGAAGAGCACCTCAGAAAGACAGGCTTTCAAATCAGCAAGTTTTATTGGTATAAACCTTCTTCCCTGATATTAAAATATCTTAAAATTTCTCCTGATTCTATATAAAAAAACTAATTAAGTTTTATGGTGCTTTGCATTTTAAATTTTATTTTTTCCCCCTTCTGTCCTTCCTTTTTCTTTTGTTGCAGCCTTCTTGGTGGTAGTGACAGGAGAACAGCAGCGAGAAAAAAAAAGCAATACAAACATCAGGTGGAAAGAAAAGAAAAATCAGAATATATCTTATAATAAAACTGTTCAGGATAAGAATTGCCCTAAGAAAAGCCTTGCCATAATGACATGTATAGAAATATATGGAAAACCAGGCCAGAAGGCTGAAAAAAACAATTATGATTGTTTTAAATGGCAATGATTTTAGTAATGATTTTAGGAACATAGTAAATCTTCTGAAGGAAGACTGTATTAAAAATTTGACCTTTTCTCCCTCCCATCCATATAATTTCCTATTAATATAACCAAACCCTATACAACTTTTGGCTCCTAAAGTTTGCATCTGCTAATGTTTAGCTCAGCTTCCTAAAATAATTACCTTAAATCAGAGTCCAGTACCATCTCTAAGATTAAGCAGCACTGGTATTAACAGGGTAGAATGAAAACAAACATGATAATTGTCTCACTTTCAGCTTTTAACATTAATCCTGCATTTGAATGTTCTGTCTTTGCTTCTGAACAGGGAACTTCATACAGCATCCACCCAGAGTATGGGAAAGGTTATTGATGATAGTAATTACAATGGATCACAAGACACTCTGCAGCTCTGAATATTAAATGGAATAAAGACTTGGAATCCTGGTCTAAAAGGTTCTCAGAAAGGGCTTTTTCTACATAAATGCCTCAGACTACATGAACCTAGGACACAGGCCACAGTCAAAGGAAGTGGGCCTAAGGGGTCAGTATTTTTCATTGCATGTCATATCCTTTCTCCTAGGTCCTTGCCATTCAAAAGGTTTAAATTGCTGCACTGGATCTAAAGAGAGAGATACAAAATCCTTACCTTAAATCTGCAGGCTGGTGCATGAAAGGCAATGCATTTAAATTGGGTGAGCAGCAGATCCTGCTACAGGACCTGTGCTGACGCTAATTTAGAGGAGAGTTACTTGGGAATAGCTTGGTATATAAATACCATGCTGGATTGCGCAGAGCACATCTCAAGTCCTGATCTAAGCAGAAATTCAATTTCACCACTTCTTGAAGTGTAGCAACAGCCAGGTGGGAAGCTGCTTTTCCCACCTGGGAAATCACTGCTATGCTCTAGACAGCTTACTACAGGCTTTAATTGCTCAGAGTCACACTTCTTCCAGATGTGTGCCATGCACATCTGCTTTAACCAGGAATTCGACATCGAGGAGTGCTGTAGGTGTCTGTGTGTCTAATCTGCAGCAGTTGTAAGCAGTGGACAGCTATTTTTAGCACAGCAGTCCCATAGGATGTGTGTTAGGCTGGAGGCTGCTTCAGCAACCAGAACGATAACAGGACTGTACACAGCGAGCATAATTTCCCTCTTCAGGCTAATTAAGTGTATTAGGGAAGGCTTCCAAGTGAGAGCATCTAACTGCATATAGAATGAAAGATATTCATTTGCCTTTGCAGCTATTAATGAATCACCATTTAGATGCCTAATAAACTTGCACGTTAAATTCTAATAGCCTCCTGCTTCCTTCATTAACCTGAACCATTCTATTGATGAAAACCCCTATTTTTATACTAGGCACTACAGTGCCTGATACTCCCTGATCAGGCTAAAAACCCTGAGCCTGAATCTGCAATCTCAGAGCCACCTAAAGTGGTAATTCCATCTTTTCTATTTATCATGTCCATTTAACTGCTCTGCACCTTTCCTTTGACTCACTGAGATATACATTTCTCTGCCCTATTGCATGCATCATAAAAATCCTGTTTGGCATGATAGCCCTATGGAAAATAATGTCTGTTTTCCACTTAAATGCCTGCAAGGTCTTAAGCCAAAGCCCCATAGGTTCACAATATATTGCCACAGTATCTGTTACTGTATCCCTTGACTGGCATTCTTTGCTCCTGTTCTGCTGGTATCTGCTTACACCCATTAGCAGCCAGCCTTTTCTCCCCTCAGTCATGCATCTAATCACCCATCCTCCACAGCTGGCCTGCCACCTTCATCATTTCTCACGTTGTTAAGCACGAAGGAGACAAATTGAATTACAAGTCTTCTGACAGCTCAGAAGCTGCAGTTCCACACCTTTCAGTGCGGATTGGGTAAATGTCCCTGCTGTCTCCTCAACTTGAGGAATGGGACTGTCAGCCCTAAACCCAAGGATGTTATGATATTAAGTAGAAATGAGAAAAAAATTGCTCTGAGACACTTACTGCTTGCACATTCAACATGCCCAGCACCAGTGGTCGTGCAGGCTCCGTGGTGATGCCACACTTATCAAATACCTGACCTCCTCACAGGTCTTCTGCCAGGGAACACCTCCACTCGTCTACTGGCAATGATCATATTTATCACCTGGAACCACAGGTTATATGACCAATAAAGGTTCGAATTTGTGATTATTATAATGTCAGCTTGTTTATTAGATTAGTTATTTACTAACTCTACAGAAAGAGGGTGCCAAATAAGTAAATTCAAGTGAACAGCCCATTGACTTCTAAAAACAGTTGGAATCAGAGAGGAAACACAAGGAAATCCTCCAGCCATCAAAGCCTGTAACTTGATTATTTTTGGAAACTACATGTGACTAGATTATGTTATTTTATTCTAAAACCTAGGGCAACATTAATTTATCATAAATACCAATGCCACATCAGTGCTCTCTAGCAGCTGAGCCATCAAGCAGCTATACTTTCCACAACAAGCTAACTATACTCTTAACTCACATGCTATAAAAAGAATATATCCCCAGGCATACAGTCTTTAGGCATTTCTGGAATGTATTTCTCTAAAACAGAAAAAATCATGCTAATATCAGGAATTGCTTGTAAAGATGAGGCTTATCATAATAAGCAAAGCAGGGAATCTCACTGTGAATGAAGCAGGGTGGTCATCAGTCACCCAAGTGAGCATCAGGCATGACATATCTCATGTCAGAAGGCAGCCCAAGGAATCCCTGCAACAACTCAAGAGTAGGACTAGAGGCAGCCACTCTTGTAGTCCACCTTAAAAATGCTAAAGTCCTGGATGGAGCTGAAAAAGAGCCCTTGGTTGGAGGTGAATGGTCAGGGCAATCCAAGCCTGTGAGGGCCCTTATGGCCATCACCTGCAGCCATCTGGATTTTTAATCCGACACATATGGGCATGAAGCATGCCTGGTAAGGTGCATGTGGGAATAATTGAAACAGAAGCTGAATTCCTAAACCATTTACATGAGCTGTGCAGTGCTTTGAAGTGGCAACCACAATCAATTTTGTTGCTGCAAAATACCTGTTTCCATAAGGTTCAGCATATTTACTTTATACAAAGGCACCTGATCATACCAGAAATCTCCTTCTTTCAACAAAACCAGCCAGGGCTGGTAACATTCCTTGCAGGATACTGGGTGAGGAACATTATGATTCAGCACCCAGACAGTGCCAGACCAAAGCTTTCTGACAAAGATGAATTATTTCAGCTTCAAGACTAAAACTATTCCTGGAGACGTCCTCTGTTTGCATTACAATCCTTCATTTATTTCTCATTCCTTCTCCTTCCAAGCTATCCCTGTGCCTTCTGCCCTCCCTTTGACATACACCCACTGCTTGTTTTCCTCTCTGAAGGTCACTTTGAGATGGCTGGATGCACATGTGCTATCACTGTGCTCAACCACTGAAGCCAGCTCCCATAAGACAAAGGGAAACTTGGCAAAATCTGGGACATTTCTCTTCTGAAATAAGCCCATGTTCATTCAAAAGTCATGGAATCTGTTCAACTTAATTTTAATGGCTACAATCCCTATTTTCCCAATAATAGGCAATGGTTGTTTTGCTGGTGGTGGTGCTGATGGTGTTTTTTTTCCATTTTACATAACAAAGTTGGCTTCTGGTACATGTAATTATTTCTATTTCCAGCCTGCTCAGTACAAGGTGATACAGCTAAACAAAATTACTTGCAGATGGTTTCCAAGTTGAACTGCAATGCCAAATGAAGCTACCTTACTAATGGAAATTATCAAAGCTGCTTGGAACCCCCAGAATGCTGGAGGAATTTTAATGTGACTGCACAGAGAATTGTAGAGAGGACTAGTGGCTCCAAGGAATTGAGAGCCTCCCGTGAGTTGCCAAGGGATCCAAAGGAAGCTCAGTACCTCACAGATCTTAAGAACACACGTGCTGCAATTGTGGCCAAGCATTGTTTTTTACCAGGTTGTGTCAGAAACAGCTGTGCCAGAGGCACATGGAGTGCCAACAGATACTGTAAAACATTTTAGTCAGGAATCTTCTAGTTTTTGAAGTTCGCTGGAAAATACATAGAGCTGGTGCTGGGATGTTTTTAATCAAGATTCCCTGTTCACATTTGGGGTTTCTTCTTGCCAGTGAAGAAACCTATTATCAGCTGTGACTTCTATCTAAAAGTTTCTGAAAATTGTTTAGCAGAATTTGAGGACTAAAAGAAGGATGGTTAAAGTCATCTCCACAGCTCGTGCCAGGCTGGGCTCTAATCCAGTATTTTCTGGCAGAAGTGGGCACTTGTGCAGCTGAGAAATTGTTTCCTACCAGCCAGTTCTTCAGTTCAGTCATGTAGGTAGCCTCACAGGACAACTTTACTACTCTGAAAAGTTAGACAAGGTATCTTCAGAAAATAAGGAGCTTTTCTCTAAATCCTTACCTGAGCAGGTTCCCTTAACAGCAGTCTGTGAAGAATGACAACCCAAACCTCTGCAGCGACTCCTCTCCTGCAGTGCAAGGCATCAGCATGATAGATGTCCTGCTAGGACAAAAACCAAGCACTGCAAAATCCTGTCTCAGCCAACTCCTGTGTTCCATCTTCCCTTCTGTGATACCAAAATTCAAGCTGTTCTTTCTCTCACCAGAGCACAGTGGGGTTATATACATTAACTGTAAGAAACAGAGGCATGATAACAGGGTTTGGAAAGCCCAGGAAAGTCTGATTTCCTACAGCTCAGTTGTAAATGCATCCCACCAATCTTCACTGCTGCTTTTAGGCAAATAGGAATTCTCAATTTCTTACATCTAGATACATTATGTTTATTACCTTGGTATTTTGCCCTTACCTAAATTCCCCAATGTATGTATTACTAACAGAGTTAATTAGCATGAGAATGGGTTTAGAGCAAGAAGAAATTATCTGACAGCACTGAAGATGGCAATGGTTTGTGTGCTATAAAACTTGAGAACTGCACTTCAGGGTGTGAATATTTCCACAAGAAAGCAATTACATTGATGAAAGCTGATCAGTAAAACAGCCTGAATAATTTGTGTATATGTGGGGAAAGGAGTTCAGAGATAGATGACTGGAGCAGGAATGCATATTACAGGAAGCAATGAGAAAAAGTTATTTTTTTCCTCCTTTTTTATTTTAGTTCGATACTGAGCTACAGATTATTGCTGCTATGAAGAATGGACATGGAATCCAAGACTGAGTTTTCAAAAAGTAGTTAATTTAGCTAAAAAAAAAGAGCCTGGTGGACAAAACATAGCACAGTGTGATTCACTTTGTCTTCATTAACTCTCCTATGATTTGGCAACACTATAATGTCAGCGTATTTCATGACTTGAGAAATAAAAACCAAATTATTTTATCATCGCTGCTCCTGCCAAGAGACACATACCTCCTGCTCCTTCCCTAGACACCAGCACACTTCAGCTCTGCTCTGCTCAGGCAGCTCATAGCAAGGTCTGGCACACATGATCCCCATGAGGTGTGCCAAGGGCAGAAGCCAAAGTTGCAGAGAAAACACAGACCAGCTTTTCAAGGACAACCCTTAGGTAGGAAGCATCTTGGCATTGCATGAAGAGAGGTTTGGGGACAAAATCTGTGTGTCAATTGCTTCCTTTAGAATTACCAATAGGTTAACTAATGAATATCTATGCTAAATTTTTACATTTCTGGAGGACCACACATTGCACCCATCTGGATGGCAGCACTTTGCAGTCCCTGAGTCACTTCTTATAGGGATCAGCAGACCTAGGTGTGGGGGATTTTACCAGCTACAATGGGTGCACAGGGGAGAGGTCCAATTAGGAAATCTAAACCATGGAATTTTATTTCCTTAAAGGATGAACTATTTTCCTTAAATGATGAGAGACTGATGTTCATTTTTTTTTCCATGCAATAATGCAGCATGAACTGAATTCTGCACCATTTCATGTCCCCAGAATACATGGGTACCTGGCAAAAATAAATATACATCCAAAACATGCACAACAAAGATCCTGACCATGCAGCATCCAGGCCCAAGGACACCCACAGGTCTGGCTGTCCCTACTGACCCTTGGGTTTCTGTCATTTACTCATGGCCCAGGATCCCATGTCAGTGCCCCCAGCCCATCAGCCCCTGCCCCAGAAACACCATAGCTGGGCTGTTCTCCTGTTGCCCAGTGCAGAGCAGAGCCACATCCTGGCCTGCCCTTGGCCCACCCTCATCCTCGGGGAGGTGCCTGATGCCACCCTGGTGCCTGATGTCACCCTGGTGCCTGATGTCACCCTGGTGCCTGATGCCACCCTGATGCCTGGTGTCCTGCTCCTGGCAGGGTAGTGGGACAGGCTCCAGCTGCCCAGCTCTGCCTGACTGCCCCATGGGAGCCTTGCTCCACTGACCCTCACAGGGCCCTGATATTCAGCTTGACAGAGTGTAAACGCTGCCTTTAATTTGAGGAATGTGTCTGTCCATTTTAAAAATGAGCAATACTTACCTATTTATTTTTTAATTCATGCAATTTAAAGTGCTTTAAAAGTATTTACCATGTGGTCAATAATTCATAGGAAAATTCAAATGAGTTAGGGGACAACATTGCATCAAAAGCCAATGACGCTGCTTTCCAAAATATCAGTCAAGGATATACTCAGTGATAGGGAGATGAAGTAGAATTACCCAAAATAATGTGGTAGGCTAACAGCAAGGTCTGTTATTGAAATAAAATATTCCAATATCCAGATGTCTACCAGATGCTATTTCTACTTCATCATGGTTAACTAAGAACACTAGCAGAAGAATTAAAACTAATGAGAGTAAAACAAACAAAAAAAATCTTCCCAATTTTAATTCAAGAGGCTACTCAGAAAGTCTTTGAGTGAGTGATAACATATACCCTTCTACTATAGAAATTTACCTTATAAGAATCTTCTTCATCTTAAACAATAATGGCCAAATTTGATTTCACTGATGATAGTGAAAACACAGAAATCTTCCACTAAGCTGAGTGGAATTCACCACATACACCTAGACCTAAAATCAACAACTAGGGAGAGGTTTCATGTGGATACGCATCATGTCTACAGTATAAATAACACATGGAGCACAGAAATTGTATGTTTCAAAAACTATGGAGAAAAGAAAGAGGATGTGACATGTCTGGGAAAGTATACTCAAAACAAGACCAAAAAGAAAAAAAAAAAAAGAAGGCACTGTTTGAAGCTGCAAAAGTATACTGAAGGTGAGTTACATTTTATTTTATTTCATTAAAATATATTTTAGAAACATACTGTGTAAAAGAATTAGGATTCTCAATAATTTATTATTTACATTAACATTCTGTTTGACTGTTATTCTACAGATAGAAATGAAAAGTCTGCAGAAGGGAGTTGTTTCGGCTTCTTCAGGACCAAGCAAGCCTCTTGTCCAAGAAACACATCCAAAAATGCATTTCTTTCCATTTCAGTCCCTTCAAAATAATATTTGCAAACAGATGGCAAAAAGCTCAATGAAAGGTCATGCTGGTGAGTGTTGAGCACTCACAGTGAGAGCTGGGAATTCAGGGTGTTCTGCAAAGGACAGACCCCGAGGAGACATTAACATTGCACTACTCAACAGTCAAGAGCTGCAGGGTACAATCCCACTCTTGCTCCCACTGTCCTATTTCTGCTGAAATCCATGGCATTACATAACAAGGAGGCCTGAACTTGACCCCTCCAGGCAGATCTCAGAAAGCTGGACAAATTCCTTGAGACAGGGTGGCAGTGGAGAGATTGTTTTTCCTACCACTGTAGGCACACTGCAGCTTATTCTTTTTCAGTCCAAACATAACATAAATATCAGTGTCTTCCTTCCCATCCTCTGGGAAGAAATATGCATAGGGAATTATCTCTCTGATGTAAACATCTGTAAGCACCATTCACATATGCTGGTCCACATGAAAAGAAAAAATATTATCAAAGTGCCTGCCTTGGCCTTGACCCTTCTTAGTGGAGCAGCTCAGCTTTCCCGTCAGCTTTCCAGACTTCCAAAATCATCTGGGTACCCAAGCATCATGCACAGCTCATCGCAGTGCCAGTTGCTGTCTGCTTTACTATTCCAGGAAAGAGCAGTCGCCCTTTCAGCAATTATACAAAAGCCCATGATTAAAAGAAGTAAAGCTGTCAGCTCGTGTGCTCTGTTTCCTGGAGGCACTCAATGGTATTTCTGACATCTCGTGTAAGGCACCAATCATCCGGTAGCTGAGCAAAAAAGCGACCCACGAGACCTCCATTAAGCAATTGCAGAGGGAACTGACAAAATTCAGCTGGTTTGCTTGTCTTCTTGCTTACAAAGCATAAAAAGTGTGGTCACACCATCCGAGGAAGTTTATGGTGGTATCCTAAAAGGGGAACTCAACTTGCACCACAAGGAGCACGGGTGACTTGTGCCTGCTTCAGCACAAGTTTCGGACAGCTGCGTCACGGTGGCAATTCCCACAGACATAGCAGAGATTTCCTTGATCCCCAGGAAGCCTCTGCTGCCTTGCTTTCACAGAAACTGAGTTTGTTGTCAGCAGCAAAGCAGATATCTCCTCACAAGATGCCTCCATAACACACAACACACTTATAAAACCAGCTTTGTGGTGCTCTTGCTGAAGCTTCCCTGCTGTTGATCTTGTCTGCACAACCTTATTCACAGAGATGCAATGCCAGAGATAGCAGAACCTATGGACAAAGAGGTTGGCTGGATGCTGGCTGACTGCACCCCTGAGCAGCCTCAGTCCAGAATGTCAGTCTCAAATGGGACCAGGTGGTAGTATGTCAAATTGGTGACATAAGCTGTTGGATCATCACTGTCTTCCAGCTCTGAGGCAAAGTCACTAACACTTTCAAACCTAAGGAGAGATGAAAAAAAAAATACCAAAAGGCATTAAGTAATTTAGAAAATTAAAGGAATTGGAAAAAAGATACTAAGGGAGTGGGAGAAGCACTTGGAGCTGATTTCATTCACATCTCCTTCATCTCCTATACTCATGTGTTTATGACTAAACTATGGGCCAGTGAGACCCATGACGCATGAAAGTAAGTTATCTTGTCACCCCTGACTTTCAAAGCTACAAGGGAGGGAGGGAGGAAGGCAGGCAGGCAGGCGGGAAGGAAGGAAGGGTGAATCGTGCAGTTGAAGTCCACATCCTTCTATTTTGTTCCCACAGCATATGTGAACAACACATGATGCCTCAGTTCTCACACAAAAGTGAAAAAAGAAACTGCCTTTGTTTTACATCTGAATTTGGACTCGCAGACTTTCCCTTCACAGGCACCTTCTCTGGATTAGGCTTTTGTAAGAGACCAAGTGTCTAACATAGGTAGGAAAAAATGACTACAGTGTCCTTATTTGAGAGTCTAGCTGTCCTTTCCATGGTACGAGGTTTAGATTTTGACAATCAAAGAATCTACAAATATAAAAAGATTCCCAAATTTAGTTTCACTTGTTTTGGTATTTTCCTCCCCACTTCCCAACACCTGTTTCATAACCTGCACTTTTGCAAGAATTACCTACTGTCTCATACCAACTCTCAAGCAGAAGGCATCAAGCTGTTAAAAACCTACACTTCTCTCAGTTACACATATTCCCATTCCAGGAAGGCCTGAATTTCTGTGGCAAGAAACATTATCTTCTTCCTAGATAGCCTAGCAGACAAAGACAGTAACTGCAGGCCAAGGATTAAATTTCAGTTTTAGAATCCCTCAGTTCTAAAAAGGGGCATGAAAAACTGTTAAGTTTCTTTTTCTCAAACTCTTGTCTTTAATATTTTGAAAGAAATTTCATTCACTATGACAGAGTGAGAAATAAAAGGAAGTAGAAACTGAAAAATTACACAAGATGGAAAAAGAAATTCTAACCTAGCCCTCATTTTAGCATGTGTCTCTAACACCTTTATCAGCCTACTGCAGCTCTCTGAATGGCAGATAAACAGATGAGCTTTAGAATAATTAATATTTAAAACTGCATCTCATCTACACATGAACATAATTAGACTCTTCAGATAAGTGAAACTGTGGACATCCCTCTAACCACACCCTAGAGGGTGACCTAAGAGTTGAGTATTTCAGAAGACCTGAAGAAGAGTGGTAGGGTAAACAAACAGGTAAGTCTCCCACTCCATCTCTTCCCAAAACTTTATTTAGAAGTATCATAGGTTACTGGATGGCCTGGTCTATACATCCTGCAATGTATGGCCACAGTTCTGGTTTTTTCCATACTCCTTCCTGCTTCTTCTCATATATTTTTTAACTATGAGAGCCAAAATAGAGAAACTAATGGATTTTTTTTTGAGCGGAAACTAATGGATTTTCTCCCGCGGTACTGTGGCTTTGCTCTTCACTTTAAATGAAACAGCAATGAGACTGAACTTGGAATGTTTATCACCCTCATTCCTCTAGTCCCTCCAGGCTGTTTACTTGCCTGCGTGTGTGGGAATGTGTGCACAAGGGAGTTGACTTGGTATCTTGAAAATACTTTACAGATTACGCTGTGCTGTCTTATGGACTGCAAGTGATCCAGAAACAACAGATTATGAAATACCAGTGGGGCAGATAGAGTGAAGGAAGTGGAAGAGGAGTCAAGGAGGTTATTCAGATTCTGCTCTCTTTCTCTTATCAGCATAAAGCTACATTTTTACATCGGAAAGGTCCCACAGATTTTGTGGTTGTCCAGCCTCACTGATAGGTAGCTACAAGCAGAAACTGAGGTGCACAGCAGTGGAAGTCAGATGCTGTGGTTAAGCAGAAGGCTTTTCTCACCACCAAAAATGAAGTGTGTGCACAGCAGTCTGTAAAGCACCACTCCAGAGTGCTCACACAAAACCAAACTCAATAAACCAGGACTGTTTAATAGAGTCAGAAGCTGCATACAACACCAACAGTCAAAATGCTTTTAAGCTGTAACCAATAGGTTTTTCTCTCAAAATAAATTCTGCAACTCTACTATGGACCTTCAGATTCCTAAATGCCCAAACTGCTGCCCTTAATTTTTTTTCTCTAAGTACCTTGACAGACACACTGTCTTTTGCAAGAGCCTACCTCTTGTGTTGTAAGACAAAATTGTTTACCATTTTAACCTCTGTTAATGCATTAGATTTGCTACTCAGATTCACCAGGAAGAAGAGGAAACAAAATAGAAGCTTATGGTTTGGACAGACTTGCTAGGTAAAAAACTGGTGGCTGGGCGCTAAGAGTGAGGGATGGTGAATGGAGTTAAATCTATTTGGTAGCCTTTCACAAGCAGTGTTTTTCTGGGCTCAGTCAGGGGACAGCCCTGTTGAGTATCTTGATCAATGGCCTGAACATGGGGATCAAGTGCACCCTCTGCCAGTTTGCAGATGATACCAAGCTGAGTGGGAATGCCAATGTGCCGGAGGATAGGAAGGTTCTCCCAGAGGGATCTGGACAGGCTGGATTGATCAGCTGAAGCCAATTGTCTGAGCTCCAACAAGACCAAATGCTGAGTCCTGCACTTTCACCACAACAAGTGACCCCATGCAGAGCTACGGGTTTAGGGTAGAGTGGCTGTAAAACTGCCTGGCAAAAAATGACCTGGAGGTGCTGGTCACCAGCAGCTGAACAGGAACCAGAATGTGCCCAAGTGGCCAAGAAGGCCAATGGATCCTGGCTTGCACCAGAAATAGTGACCACTGGGACCAGGGATTGTCCCCCTGTACCCAGCACTGCTGAAGGAGCACCTTGAATCCTGTGTCCAGCACTGGGCCTCTCACAGCAAGAGGGACTTTGAGGTGCTGGAGCACATCCAGAGAGGGGCAACAGAGCTGGTGAAAGATCTGCAGCACAAATCTGATGAGAATTGACTAAGGGGACTAGGGCTGTTTAGCCTGGAGAAGAGGAGGCTCAGGGGAGACCTCACTGCTCTCTACAACTGCCTGAAAGGAGAGTAGCCAGGTGCAGGGTTGGACTCTGCTCCAGGTAACAAGTGACAGGGCAACAAAAAGGGCCTTGAGTTCTACTGGGGAAAGTTTAGATTAGATATTAGAAAAAATTTCTTGACTGAAAGGGTTATCAAACATTGGAACAAGCTGCCCAGGGAAGTGGTTGAATCACCACCACTGGAAGTATTTAAAAGACGTACATATCACAGAATCATAGAATGGTTTGTTTTGGAAGGGACCTCAAAGATCATCTAGTTCCATCCCTCCTGCCATGGGTGGGGATACCTTCCACTAGGTCAGTTTACTCAGACCCCCATCCAGCCTGATTCTCAATGCCTCCAGGGATGGGGAATACACAACCTGAGGAACTTGTGTCAGTATCTCACAACCCTTATCTAAATATTTTCTTCTTAATAACTAATCTAAACCTACTCTCCTCCAGCTTAAGGCCACTCCCCTTATCCTATCATATGCACCCATGTAAATACATGCAGATGCTCTACATCTCTCTTGCAGGCCTCCTTCAGGTACTGGAATGTATTTGCCAAAAAGGCAGCTTATCCAATGCCACAGTCTCTGCTGCTGGCCTGGAAGACAGAAGTGCTAACAGTCTTTGCAGAGAAAGCTACCTCTGTAACAAAACCAAATCATGAGCTCAAATGCATTTATTTACCATCTTTTTCTTTCAAAAGGACTTCAGACTACACTCCAAGAACCACACACAAAAGGACCAGTTCTGCCACATGGATGCTGAGCACACTGGCTTCACCACAGTTTGCAACAATATGGTGTACTGCCAACTAAAATCAGAGAGAAAATGAAGGAAGCAGGAAAGACCTACTTCAGAACAACAGAGTAAGCAACTGCAACTTTGAAAAGTGCTGTGGTTTCTTTACCAACAAGTATGAGACTTTCCAGCTGATGGATCACTGGGCAGGTAGCTCCACAGGCTACACAGCTAACCAGTATAGGGAATGAGCTGAAATTTCAAGCACTTCTACCTAAAAAATACAGGTTTGCTCTGCAAAATGTCTCTTTCAAGTCCATCAGCAGCCAAAACCCAGAAGTCATAAAGAGTTTAATGCAGCTAAAAGGAAAAAAAATTCCCATCTGAGGATATCAAGTCCGCAAGGAATTAACTCTGATTTCAGGGTAGAACACACCATAAATCCAATTTTACTGAAACTGAAAGAGAGCAGCATAGGATTTGAAAAATATTAAAGTTTCCTTTCTGGGACAAAAACATACATTTAAACCAACAGTATAGAAAATCTCTGCTTTTGAAAAAGGTTCAATTTTTAAAAAACAGCTTTGCTACACTGGTTCCACTATCTCCTGGCTATTATGTCTTGACTGTAAAATACAGCTGCAGGATTGGAAAATTTAGGGCACCATATAAAACACACATTCAAAATTTATTAACTTTTTGACTCTTCACATCCTTTGGAAAGTTAAACTAAGTTAGGCTGCACAAAGTCAGGGTTTTACCCTTGATGCACTTCTTCCACCAGTTTATGGGAAACCATACCTATCATTCAGTTTTTATCACATTAGTATTTTCTGATCTTAACAGTCTCTGACTTCAATGGGATGACACTTAGATAATTGTAGTTTCTTATCCCAGGCTGGTAAGTTTTGCTTGGGCTGGAGAACATTTTTAAAATCCATACTAGGTATAAATATTTTCTTCATATTAAAAAAAAAATCAAAGTAAGGCAGGAAAAGGCTTTCTTTGGTAATTTTCTCCTATAATGCGTCACTCTCAGTACAAAGAGTGATCCACTGTGAACTACAGCAATTTTAATTTCCAGGTATTGGCCTTACAGAATTACCTCTAGTGTGCCATTTAAGCCTCATTATTACAAGCTTATAAGCTTAAATGCTGTTAGCAAGGTCAGGGTTCAAAACACTAAGAGATAAGTTAATGAAAAGACTTCAAGAAATTAGACTCGAGCCAGACATACTCTCCAGCCCCTGACAAAATGTTGCCAAGCTCTAAACCTTGTTACAGAGTGGCATTTCAAATTTGACAAGACAGATCACTGCATTCAAAGATAAAGGCTCCATAAGTCTTTTAGTATTCTCTTTCCTTCATTTGACTGGTCAAATGAAAAAGGTTCTCATCTGAAATACTAGAATAATTCACTACCTGTGGTTCATTGAAATATCAATCACCTGATATGACAGAAATCTGTAGAAGCATATTTCCATCGATATCCATCTGTGAATACATTCACTGACTTAAGACCCACATGAATCACAGAATGGTTGGGGTTGGAATGGACCTCTGGAGGTCATTCACTCCAACCTTCTGACAAGACAGGGTCACTCAGCCAGGGCACGTGACACAGGAACATGTCTAGGTGGGTTCGGAATTCCTCCAGAGAGGGAGACTCCATGACCTCCCTAGGCAGCCTGTTCCAGTGCTCTGCCATCCTCAACATACAGAAGGTCTTCCTTGTGTTGAGATGGAACTCCTTGTGCTCTAATTTATGGCCATAGAAGCCCTTCTGGTTACAAGTTTCTGACCCCAGAATACCTATATGCATTAGGAAGCAGAATTTTCCAATCAAATCAGTCTAACTTGCCTTTTCCCTAAGGATATACACATGCTACAACAAGTCCCAGCTAAGCAGCTGTTGACCTTTGTTCAATTACTTTCAGGACGTGTTCCCCTCTGAGGGCAGTATTTTGCTTCCCAAGCATTCTACTATCCTTTGCAACAGGATATGCCGTTTGTTAGGCTGGTTGAGTTTCCAAGTTTGGGCTCAAACCAGCTCTAACCACAGTCATGAGAGAAAGAAATAATTCTGTTCTCCCTTTGCAGCACCCCTTCGGTAACCTCAGTTCTTTTTTCCTATACAGAGGATTGATCACTATGCGGTCAATCATTCTCCCATTTTATCCACTTTAACAGGAAATTGCTGTGAAGTGCTAGCAATCAGGCCCAGTAACCTTTACCCAGTCAGGATGACAGCTGTACCAGTCTTGCTCTTAGACAGACAATAACATTTTGCTAGGGGAGTTGGAAAGCTACAGTGAAGGTGACAGCATTTCTCTTGCTCAAACTCCACTTACAAATGTTCTGCTGAATCTACATCCAGGTGCTTCTCTTTTCCATTAGGTATACTGTGGTCAATGACTATTGTTTCAGTGTTGGCTAAACAGAATCCATTTGATCGCATTATTTCTGTTGGGAGAAGAAAGAAAACAAGATTTAAAAAAAAAGCTGGAAAACAACTGTGTATCAGATGTAATTGTCATGGCTATGAACTGAGATGTGTCCATGACATTGAAAATCTGCACAGGAAAGCAGGAATGAAGAGTTGGTTTCACAGCTTCATACATCTGCAAACTGACTGTGCTCAAGCAATTCTATTCACTTAACCAATTCATGACACAAAGCATCTGAAGCAACTACCACTGCCAAATCATAATTGTATTTTTCTTAGACATTCCTAGGCTTAGGCAAAAAACAAAAAAGACATAAAAATGGAAAAGTGACCTTACAAGCTAATTCAACCACCAACTCTAAGTTGTGTAAAAACTTGTGTGCATGTTTTACACTGCCCTTGATACTGCTTATTTGTTTCTGTGCTAGAAGCCTCTAATACAGAATATCTAAAACTTACACCTAATTCCACTGACTTACTACCATGGGGAGAATTGATAACTAAAAAGCAGTATTTAATGCGAATGAGAAGTTAATCCATATCTGTGCTCTATCAAAAATCAAACTAGGCAAGTCACAAGGATTCCTTTCGGTCACACAATTTTAGATGAAGCTAGGACCAACACAAAATAAATGCACTTTTCAAAAAAAACCAGCACTGACTTAAGTAGGATAACTCTTGATCTGCCTTAAGACACTATGACCCTGTGTTATAGACTTGCGTTATCAGCACAACAAAAAATAAACTAGTCTGTGGTACAAAATATGGTAGGCAGAAAGCACACCAACATATTTCATCTATATATACAGTTCAAGCAATGAACAGGAAATGAGGCATGAGAGAGGAAGTATTTTTTTTTTAACATTACATGCTCCTGCACTAAGGTAAAGCCAATACTCAGTTCCATATTTTTGTTGAGGCTCATCTTTGACTTTCATTCCCTATTCTACTGCAGCTCACTTCAGCAGAATACATTTGGGGGTTGTGAAAATACTGAACCCCAGCAGAATCACATTTCACATGACTCATCTTGAGCCAGCATTGTATGATTGTAAAATAAGATTTACACCATAAATTCAAATTCAGCTTTTATCTTAGATGGCAGCCACTTTCTCTCTTCTCCATCACCTACCACTCTGAGCAGGACCATGCGGGAGACTGTTTTTTCAGAGAACACAAAACATTTTTGCCTGCTTTTCCAAGACTGCAAGCCAGGTAGAAAGCTGCACTATAAGTAACAGAAATGTCAATATTTTCCTAGTGTCCTTGACTTGACCTAAGAGTTACAGCATTTCACTGCTGCATGAACTGTTTTACCCATTATCATTTACTGCCATCTACTGACAGCACTGCCAGACAATGAACCATTTTATTGTGCAACACCCAGATGAGGCAAATATCAATTAACATCAAATTTCCAGCTATGTTCTAAGCATTAATGGCAGCAATCACTTGAATGATGAAATTAATTACAAGATGCTTCTGCATAGCTGCATAGGTAGGAGAATTAGTTAGTTACGTATGACTTGTCACTACCAACAATAATCTAGAATTAAAACATGCTATTATTCAGCTGAGATAGTTTTGTTAGTACCAAAGAAAATTTATACCAGTTCCTTGCCACATTATAAACCTTAGAGACTATGTAGTATTTCACTTCAATTAATTGTAAATAAGCTCTTCTGGTGACACAAAATCAGGAGTCGGCACTAGGTTTAAATAAAGTGTTTCAGTATAGAAATACAAAACCGGGCACACCAGAAGCTCACAGACCTTTTGACAACAGTCAGTAGCAGATGAAGAAGGGAAAGGCTAAAAGAATAGGCAGGGATAGGCTCTCCACTTTGCCCACTAGCAATCTGTGGTTCAGAACTTTCTGTGTCTCCACCTGTGACAGGTTTCAATGTACTTTTCCTCCACTTCCATGTCTCATTCCCTTTTGAAGTCACTTTGGCTTTCAGTTCCACCATATCCTATGACAGTGAGTTCCACTCCTTAACTATGCTTTGTATGGAAACAAAATAACATTATAACCTTTCTTTCGTTTGTTTAAAGCCTGTTGTCCGTCAATGATATTGGATAACCTATAGCTCTTGTTTCATAAGAAGTACAGGGTCATTGACCTCCTTGTATTCACAGCTTTGTAGACTTCCATCATACCAGTCTGCCATCTCTGCTCACAGGTGAAGGTCTCCTTCTTTAATTAACCCCTTTCTTAGAGATGCTGTTCAACAACTTGAATCCTCACAGTTTTTTTGTATAATTTTAAATTCTGTAATAACCTGAGATGAAAAAAACAAAATTGTGGATATTGTACTTAAGAGAGGGCTATGCTCCTCTCCTGTTTCCTTCTCCTTTCCTAATAATACCTAATATTTTCACTGCTGATATTGCCCATTGCTTGGAACCAAGATTACCCTTTGAAAGAACTGTATAAAAAGCCTCAAAATCTCCTAAGTGCTAACAGCACTATCATATGTGATGACATGCAGTAAGGACTGGATTTTACTCACATTCACTGCTTTGCATTTGTCAGCCTCCCATTTCACCTGCTACTTTATTGCCTGAATTTACCTTGCACAGTATATCAAGGAAAATTATGTGTTCCATATCACAAAGCACTATTGAGAACTACCATTTTGAATTGTTGATGCAGAAATAATAATGGAAACAGCAAATGAAGTAATTTTCATTCTTCAATTCTTGTGTAAACTGCAGGTAGTTAACAATTCTTACCTGATATTTTAACTGGACTTTGAAAGCTTGGCTGAATTTTATGGACATTGTCATTTTTTAGAACTTGGTCCAAAGGAGATCTCTCAAAGAACGTGAGGACAACTTCAGACCTTGAATACTTAAAAAGAGAGAAATAAAAACAGAAACCCATTTTTAACCAGTAGTTTGCTTTGTCCCTCTTCTCTATTTCCACCCCTTCATAGTATGACAGAAAGACTTATTACAAGTGACAGCTTGGAGGCATCATTACACAGTTTTGGCACTCAGCATTTCTCCAAGTTACTCAATAAATTGCTGCTCCTTTCAGAGTTTGGCAAAGCCCATCACATTCTAATCTGCATGAGAGTGCATGTCACCATGAAGGAGGAGTCAAGCTGGGCTAAATTAGAACTTGGCTTACTTACCTTCCAGGGCATGTTTATAATAGTCTTCAGAAGCTTTTCCACTTCATTAAGTCTGGCTTCTATATCATGGGCTTCTTTTATTGTGATGAGCCCTAGAAACAAAGTCAACAGATCATAAACGTAAACAAAAGCACACCTATGCACATTTTAGCAGCCAGAAGCAGCCCCTCAGGAAGATGTGGAACAACCTCAAATATGCCTTCCAGAAATGTATTTTAAACCAGCTGATGATACAATGTGCACCCCAAACTGAGGTGGGTGTAGTTTACAAGCAGAGTTGCAAGCCTGACACAAACTCAGCTGTTTATGACCATATGTAGGAATTGCAAGACAAGCAGAAGTAGAACCACCTACTCCTTCACCCCCAGTTTCACTACACAGCATTCCCAGCAGTGATAGTTAAACAGCTCACTTTCTGCTTCCAAGAAGAATTATTCATCCTTTTTTTTCTGTAAATAAAAAGCAAAAGAAAACCCAAGAAAACCAAGACACATCCTACAGATAAGAGGGGGGAAAGTAAACACAAGCTAAACAAAAGGCTTTGAGTGCAGTTTTGTATTTCTCTGACTGTAAGCCCCACTGAGTCGTCCAAGGAAAATTTGTCAGTATCATGTTTTTCAAGTGCAAGACAACTGTTAGGTTTTTTTTTTTATCTATTCAGTCACTGAATTATTATAGTGCTGCAGAAGGGATTAAGACTGAAATTTCACTGCCCAATATCCAGAAAGATACATTACAATGCAATATTGAATTGCTTGGTATGGTGATCTCAAAACACTAATACCATATTTCGTATGTATAACCTGCAGGACATCTCTAACTTTCCCCTCCTCCAGCAGACTGAAGGAAATACAGCACAGGTTAGATGCATGTACAGCGCATATGAGGAGAAGTAAATCCCAAAATCCCACATCCCTCTAGTGGGCCTTTTATTGCTGATATTTGCAACCTACTTTTTCTAATAAAATAATCATTTAACCTCTACATTTGTGCATCTTTTCCAATGAGCAGGACACACCCATGAAAATGAAATACCTAAGAGAAATTATTAAATATAAGAAGCCACAATAAACAAACAAACAAACAAAACCCAAACAAAAAGCTGGAACAGGAAAAGACACAATAAATCAGAACCATCAAAATTAAAAATCTGCAAAGCAGTTTGTGAGATAGCACTTCAATATACTACATTGTGTTAAATTAAGTGTATCTGCATCTTCCTATTCACAAGACAAACATAGAGCCGTCAAACATGCAGAGTGTGGGAACAGCATCCAAAACAGCTCCAGACTGCACCAGTCCTTGTTATTTGCTACCAATGAGATACAATCCCACAGAAACTTTCCAGACAAAAGTGTGACTTGGAAGCTGTCAGCTCTCCTCCAGTTACAGCTCTAAATAAAACAGAGATTGTCTCCAAAGCAACCGGGTTTACTTGACAGTTGTCCCACAAAAGTGCCCTGCTTGTATAAGCCTTCCTCTTGCCCAACAGTCCTTCATTTTGCCTGTTTTTCCAGCATGGCTATCACCTCACCCCAGTACAACTCGCCCCTCTCCTGACAGCAGGGCAATGCACACCAGCAGCCATATAAGGGAGGTGCTGTGTGTCTTGCTTTAGCTGGGGTACACTACAGTCAGGTAGCTTTGCCTGGAAATTCTCTGAAAGGCTGTGAATAAACTCATCTGTATGGGCCCACAGATTGCATACTAGCTGGGCTGTGCTTGGCATTACAGACCTGAATTGCAGACCAGCACCCTCCATTGTCCTAACTACAGGGTGCAGGCCTGGGTGGATCTGCTTTGCCCCTCCACCAACATGTTCCCATCTCACATTTGGATCAAGTTCAAATTTTTCAATGAATGGGCTGTCATCTTCCCTAAAAGAAAGAAAAAGCTGCCAATGGTCCCACAGCTCAGACACCCATCCATGATGCTAGAAACACGCTGCTGG
Source organism: Lonchura striata (assembly GCF_050655825.1). Lineage (NCBI taxonomy): Eukaryota > Metazoa > Chordata > Aves > Passeriformes > Estrildidae > Lonchura > Lonchura striata. The sequence goes on from NC_140704.1 coordinate 62,729,170, forward strand.
CCCTGCTGCAGCCCACATCAGAGAAAACAGAGCCAGCCACCCTGGTGCTAGCTGCCATGGGGTGCCTCCACTTCTCCTGCCAGTCTTGATCCACTCTGCATGAACACTGATACAATCAGAGCAGAGACTGCCCAGCTGTGGCTCCCACCTCATTGCCGACCCACCAGGGATTCAGCACTCAGCTGCTGCCTCTCAAATCTGCCCTTGATCTCAGAGCCTTTCCCAGATAAGCATGCACTGTTGGAACTAGTATTTTACCAGGAAGAAGGATACTTTCAAACAAATGGAGATATTCAGACTGGAAGGGGGAGAAAAGAAAAAGAAAAAGAAAAAGAAAAAGAAAAAGAAAAAGAAAAAGAAAAAGAAAAAGAAAAAGAAAAAGAAAAAGAAAATCCAAAACCACCTCGGCAACAACCCTGAGCATTCATCCTATGAGGAAAACCAGCCAAGCGGTCAGGATTTCTCTCATTAGTAATCAGGGAAAGCATCTGCAGCTCCACATGGTCTTTTTATGCTTCTCCAAGAAGTCAGACAAGGCTGTCAGCCTGTTGCACTGTCACAGATCACCCCGTGGGAGGTTTTACAGCTTCTTGCATTCACAAGGAATTTCCAGCCCTGGTATATTATCTCTTCGAAAGACACCAGCCATGCAAACCCACACTCCAACCTGGAAACTGGCACAGAAAACTTGTAACATCTGACACTGTAAAAACTGTTTCTTCCTGAAGCTTTCAGTAATATCAAAACCAAAAAGCAGACAGCATAGGAAGGAGGGTGATACATCTGCCTGGACAGCTTCCTATATATGTGCTCAATGATTGCAGATGTGCAGATTTGGGGTGTAACACTGCTGACCTTAAATGAATTCCCTATACAGGGAGTTCAATTTGGCCAGGCTAAAGCCTTTCTTTTCATACATCTGCAAACAAACAGAAACCACTTGACTGGCCTTATACACTTATATTTAAACCTGTAATTTCTTCTGCAATTGCCATAAAGTTTGTAAGACCCTTATTTATCCTAATTCTACAAGTCTCTGTTTTTAAAAGTTAGCAGATGCTCTTGTGGTTTTCAGTTAGTCATAGACCATGATCCCATAATCTGAGAGACTGCTCCCAACCCCACAGCCATGCTAACCAGAGCAAGGCACTACCTGCCCAAGCAGCCAGAAGGAGTGGAGGTTCTGGTCCTTCCTTTCCATCCCTTTCAGCACTCTCTGGTTGCTGTCATCAACCCCAGCACCTACGTGCAGGAGGAACACTGGAGTGTCACAAGGTAAAGTCTCTGGTGTCAACACTGGCTTAAGGTGCTCTCACCCTCCCCTGCACCTCACTTCCTCTCCCACACCACAACACAGAGCTGCTTCTGTTTTGCCAGCACAATTAGGTGAGCAGCAGGGAATACCTCAAACCACTCCTGTCAAAGGCTTCAACTCAGGAAATCCCAGACTCCACAGAATAAGCAAGAGACTGCAGGCGAGGATGTCCCATCCAAGCTCCTTCCTCACCCAGGCACTATATTAAGTTTGAGCAGGAGTCAGAATTTGTGTAAAGAAGGGTCACAGAACTGCACCCAGGTTTCCAGGCTTATTCTTCACTTTGTGGGGGTTTCTCCTATGCCTGTCTTCTTTCTCCTATTTGGAAGATTTGTTGAGGCAGAAAGAAAGTGAAAAAAAGAAAACCAGAGACTGATGAAGGATCTTCAGACGCTGGAAACGCCTGAACAAACAGACACACAGACATGCCAGCTGACACTGCAGACAGAGCCCAGCACCCCCACCATTCATTAACCCTGACACAAATGCACCAAAATGTGGATGCATCTGAAGCATGTGGGACCCCCATGCCACATATTAAGCATCCATACAGCAGCTACAACACGTCCTGAGGCTGTTGTCTCTGCCCATGGGCCATAAATACATGTCTAGCCTGTATTTCCATCTGGGGCTTTTACTACCCAAGAACCCTTACTGTATTTGCTATAAAATAAAAACAAGATACCAGTAAAGCAGCCAGTATCCTGGAACCAGTTGTACTTTCTTCACTTGTTCAGTCATGCAACAGGGCTGAACTCAGAGCTGGGAAATTTGTTAGTGAGGTCATGGTGAAAGGCTGTTCTCATGCTCTGGCCCTTGTCTGGACTGCTAATGGAAAACATGCACAAACTCCTCCCAGGAAAACTTTGCTCTCTGTCTTGTTACCTATACTGTACTTGGACAATTAGCTCTTATTTCAAGTGATTTAAATGCTATAAACACCTATGTTTATATCGTTTGAGGTAAACTGGAGTCCCACCGGCTCCTTTTTTTTGCCACAAACCCTGCTTCCAAATACCAGAAACTTCTAAGATTCCTTCACCCTGCACACAGGGGTGCCAACAGGCTGGGCGACAGGAGGGATGAAACTGCCTAACCTAGTGTGGCACTCACCTGTGCCTGGGAGATTGCTTTATTTTTTATTACATAGTCAGTGACCTCATTCAAACCTTTTGACAGTTTCTCTGTCCCCTTCCAGACCAAGAGCCTGGGACAGAGCCCTTAAGACTGAAAAGGATTTGCTTTCAGTTTGAGACCAAGCGGAGGTAACAGCTCTGCGCAGAGCAACATGTGTCTGGAATAGCATGGCACAAGCAGCACTAGAAGCCTGCAGCTCTTCCTGCCCTGGGTCCCTGGTGCCGGGGCAGCTGCAGGAGGCTGGGAGAGCAGGCCAGCAGCTGTGTACCTGGCACGCTGGCTCACAGCGTGGGAGAGGGGCCCAGAGCTGCTCACAGGCAGGAAACGAGCTCAGCAGCAAAGGAGAGCGAACAGAGAGCCAACTCCTGGTGTAAACACACAAGCCTTGGTAGGGCTGTCCTATTACTGCTGTGTGAGCCACCAAATCTGCAACTCATGGCACTCTGAAAACCACAGATAATGCATCCTATGTTTCTACCACAGCAAGCAGGACAGGAATTGTAGCATGTGCTTCATGGCTCATAATGAAATCACAGAGCAGTCCTGTATTGTCTCAAAAATCCTCTAGTGCCTTCCAAGGAAGAGTAAGTTCCTGCCCAAGTCAAGTATGTATCTGTAATGTCATGTCCATGATGACACACAGAAGTCTGTTTTTCTGCAGATCTATAGGTCACTATGTATACATGATACCAAACTGCAGGCAAACCCCATCTCTCCAATATGAAGGACTTCACCTCATGTTTGTGTTCAGGACAGGAGCAAAGAATGTCCAAGAAATACCCTATTTTCTCAAAATCAGTTCTATACATACAGGAAGCTGAGCAAGAGCAGAAGCCAAGGTGTACTTGCTGAAGGTATGTGCAAGATGGAATGTCAATAGTCCTAAATGCTGTGTGTTTCAGCATGCATATGAAGATTAAAGTTGCATTGAACCCATCTCATCTAATTCTCTCTCCATTTCCTACAGAGAGACTGCAGAGTCGGTCTCAAAGGGAAAAAAATGAGTAACAAATAAATCCAGAAAGAAATCCTACTGTGTTCTGCTAATCCACACTGCAAGGAAGATTTGAGGCTTATAGACTTAAATCATGAGTCCATCCTTCTCTCTTTGCACAAGATCCCAAGCAGCAGTTAGGGATTTCAAATCTTTAGGGAAGACATATAAGCTGCCTTGCATGGGACACTGCTACTTTGCTGTCTCTCCTGACCAGACTTCAAAGGCAGATGTGCCTCTTTACCCCAGCTAAAGCATTAATTACCACTGCAGTGCTAAAACTTTTTTATCCTTTTCCCTCATAACTCCTTGCCCTCAGATATGTTCTATGCACATGGACAATCCAGGATGTAGATGGAGCAATAGAAGGAAGGTCCTAGTCATTAGAGAATAATGTTAAATTAAAGAGTCCAATTTAGTTCATCCAAAGAAGGGCCTGGTTCAAAGTCAGATCAGGCTGTTAGGGACCATATCTAGTTGACTTCTAAACAGATCCACAGACAAATATTTCACTGAAACATGCAGAAACTGAAGCTACTCAGCTGGTACATGGATCAGGGCTGAAAAATAACAGACAAATAAGCCCCATTTTTTCTGCTGTTTTGTTCCTTTGCACTGCTTCCTACTTCCTCCCTCTGCTTAACTGGGTCTTCTCAATACCATTTCAGCTATCATTGTTCCTCTGCTTCATGGCCACCATACCTTGCTCCTCCTGGCAGCTGCCCAGGTAGGATACCTCCTCACTGTTCCTTCAACCTTGCCACCTGGTGGCATTAGCCACTTCAGGATGGATTCTGAAAAGGCCAAACCAGCTCCCATTAACAGCTGCCTTCTCTCTGATAAGGACGGAAGGATAAAAGATTTGCTAGAAGGGCAAAGGAATACTCAGGGGTATGCAAAGGCAGGAAATGAAAAAAACCCCAGCAGATGGGAAAGCTTGTTTCACACAACTTTTCTTCAATAACTGCAGAAATAACACCACAGGGATCCCTTAAGTCCAAAGACTTGATAAGATCCAGAGAAGGGCAGATAATTACAGGCAATCAGGGATGTCAGATCTTCAATTACTAGAGACCAGGGCTGTCATTTTTTTGTTCTCTGCCTGTTATTTATGCTGTCTTCTGCAGCATCTGGTTCACATCACCAGGGACAGGATCCTAGAGCTAGCTACAGCACTGGTCTGACTTAAGTCTGGCGCCTCTAGCAACTCTTCTTTGATGCCTCTTGCCTAATTCTTCAGCCCCTCTCTTTTGGGGCAGACAAACTTGCCCCTTCCCCTTGTGGGGGAGTTCATCCATGTCATGTCACAGGAGTCACTACAGCCTTTTCAAAGGATTTGCTATCGATGCAATATCACTGACAAGATCCCTCTTGGTGGCATTACTGAGGGAGCAACTAAAAGGACACAGCAGAGCTGAAGAGAGGGGTGGGTGTAGGAAGATGGACTTTTGACATTTATCACATTGTATTGCCCTTCTTAAGCTTGATGATGAGGACTAAAATTTTTTAAGAGGTATCAGTACACAAAATGTGTGCGAGTCACTCCATATTTTCAGAAGTTTCACTAGGTAGTAGCAAACATATTGAAGATACTGAGATAAATCTGTTTGATCAGAAAGAGAGAGAGCTTTCGAAACCCTGCCTACACCTTTCTTCTTTTGGAGTTCATATGAAGCATATGCAGGATGGGGAGAAGTCCTGCCCAAACAACTGTCTGACTGAAATCCCTCAAAGCAAAAGTGACCATGACCCTGGCACACTCAAATACCCATACAAAGAAAGGCATAAGTAACTTGAGGCAAGTAAAAAGCTGAGAAAACCAGACCCTCAAGATGATGGGTTCTCCACACGTTGTAATATTAGTTATGGGATCTCCCAGGATCTCTGGAATGGAGAAGGCATGTTTTGGTGGCAGAACACAGCAGACAGGCTTTCCCCACAGAGTTCCCTGTCTTGATGCCTGATGAGCCACAAGAAAGAAAAAGATGTCAAAGAAGCATGAGATAAGAGTGAAGAAAGCAGTCAAAACCTGATGAAAAATGCAAGCTCCTACAACCATTTTTAGTGCTGATTTCTTATCAGGTGAGAGCTGTCATGAAAACCACACCTCATTTCCATTCCTTTCCACCAAAAATTTCCCTGACACATTGCCTTGGTTTACCACAAAAAGGCAACTTGTGTCTGGCTTTATAACAACACGGTCAGCTCCATTTATCTCCATTATTACAAATGAACCATGAAAAACAGCTGATAAAAAAACAAACCCAGAAGCCACAAACTTAATTTTGGTTATACAGTTCTGCTAGAGCCTGATAACCAAGAGCTGCATCTTTTGTCTGCCAGAGAGAAGCTCTGAGCAAGCTCCACTAATGAACTGTTGACAATGTCAACAATGAAAAGCGCACAATAGATGCAGTGTGTTTATCTGTATTGTCACAGCACCGAGAAACAGCTGCTGTCTGTGGAAACCACTATGCTGCCTCTGTAGAGCTCCCTCTTCTCATAAATCACACTCCCAGATGGTCTCATAAACAACAACAACAAAAACGTTATAATGCAGGATATAGAAAACTAAGTAATGAGCACGGCGTTTGCAAGCAAACAATGTTCCTGGGCTGGCTCTTTGGGAACTGCCCTCTGTGCTGTGCACATCCCACCCATGGCAGCCCTGGAGGAGCTTCCCACTGCACAGCCACTGGACATGGAAAACAGCTGATCACCTGCTTCCTGCAGGAGGATGCCACCCCAGAGGCAGGCACAAGGCTTGGAGCTAGAGCTCAGCCTAGTCTGAGGTCTGTGAGGGACTGCTCAGGTCTGCTGCAGGTGAAGTGACTGCTTCTACTCTACGAGGCAAAATAAAGGTGCAAGGTTTCTATAGGAAACCTCCACCACCACTAGAAAACTTCTATGGATGGACAGAGGTTGAGCACCTGCAAGGTGGAAGGGAACAGAGAAGTTCTGCAGAGCCGTAAATATCCATGGATGGTAGCACACCAGTGAGGGAAACCTGGAGGCAAACAAAAGGAGCAGAGAGGAAATAACAGAAAGAAGAAAAAGGCGAAAAAAGACCACAACAAAGCAGAATGAGACAGAGGAAGCATGGAAAGGAGGAAAATGAGAACTTTAGGAAGAGAGGCCCCTCTAGTAATAAAATAAATCTGTCAGAGGGTTTCTGATTTGGCAGCTCAGAGTTATCAAAGCAGGACCGGGCACTACAGGTATGTACAATATGAACAGTTACATTGGAAGAGCATCTGAGCCTCTGTTCTGATAACAAAGGCAAAAAACAAATGCAGAGGATTGCCAGAAACCACCCTGCCACTCCAAAGGCAAAACAAATCCCAGTTTTGAAAGGCTGCTAATGAGCTCTTTTGGCTTCCTTAGGGGGTTGATTCTGCCTGAACTGAAGTCAGAGGTGAAGGAGGTGTGTGACTGCTGACTGCATTGAAGCTGACTCAAGTTCAAGGATAAACTTTAGATGAGACCTCCTCACAAATGGTATTTAGAGAAAATAGGAAAGGGGGGGTGGGGTGGGGAAAGAAAGAGTCTTTTTCCAGATGTATACCTCAGTTTTGGTGTCTGTTTGGTCTGTGGCAACTATTTCTATTTCCATCAATTTTAAGTCAGCTTCTAAGTCCGTAGCTGTGCCTTTCTCAAGAAGACTGATTAAATGCAAAAGCAGACTTTGCATAGAGAAACAGACAGTTTAGTAACATTAGGCTGTGATCATTGCAGGAGTGAACAAACCCATGTTTTCCTGTGATACTCTTTTGTACATTGGCTTAGAGCAAGGGACAGGCAGTTTTCAAAGACAAAATACTAGCAAGTTATTGGTAACATCACAGTGAATCATACTTAGTCACCCTGCAGGTATGCACTCATCTAATCTTCCTAGTGAAATGCCTTGTGTTGCTGAACATCCTTGGCCTTTAGCATCACTGTACACTCCAGATGCAGAGAGTGCATTCTGACACGTGTTCTTACTAGTTACCAAAGACAAAACAAAACTGTGGCAATGCCCTACTCCCCTCTGGGACTTCCCCATCTCTCATATCTAAGAAAAGGTAAGATGAACAGCCACTGCAGACAACTACACCTCTCACCCTCTCTTCTGCAATCTCAAAGCACTCAGCAGCTCCAACAAATAAGGAAGGGGAGAGCATTGTGGAAGTCAGTCTGAGAGGATGAGGGGTCAAGAAAGGAATGGAGAGAATGGTTTCCTCATGCTGAGCAAGAAAAGGAGCACACTCCTGCACAGCATGAACTGTCTGCTGAAGCCAGCAATAAAGGTAACAACCAACTCTTTCTAAAATTGCTGACGTTTTTAAAATAACCACAACCTTCGTTTAAAAAGTTAATAACATCAAATAGCTCAAGCTTCCACTCAGTCATATCCCTTAAATGTAACACACTGCAGCTTGACTGAGCTGTAGGATAATGCTAGTCCTTTTAATGCTCCTTAGGCAAATCTGTAGGGACTTTGGAGTCCTTCAATGCAATGCAAATTTGGTTGCAACACTTTATCACTTCCTCCAGATAAAAGGCACAGCTGATGTTCACCTTATTTCAGGAAGCCCAAGATAAACACACACACACACACACAAACATTTACATATGCAAATACATTTGTGCATATATATTTATATATATATATACACATAAATACACAGAAATGTATATGACTAGGTGCTAACTCACACAAGAATGGGCTTTTGTCAGGTGTTTTTGTTAGGTTAAGTACATTGAGCTTCACTGTACACAGCAGGACATCTTTCAAACACGGCATTAAGAAACCATGCTTACCCCATTAATTTTGTAAAGACTGGACATGCCCCATGCAATCTCTTTTTACATGCAAAGCTTTGCATCACTGTCACTTAGTTAAATGCGATTTTTATTTTCAACTTTGTCAAGTTATTAGAGGCTGTAGCCAGCCAATTTAAAATGTTGGTATGATGAAGTGTTCTTTAGGCAGAGAAGCATACTCTGCAAAGTAATTTTCTTTAGAGTAGGAGCAGCATAATTTTAAACAGAGAATTGCTGAAATTGTGACGCACGCTGTAATTGCTTAGAAACTACTCCTGATTTTTATTCTGCCTCTGTTGCAAAGTTAACCCCCACCCCTTCAACAAGCTAAACAGATCATAATCTACTTATATTAGATTTCGATTCTTCAAATCCTGAAGTGATGCTTTGCTCATTCCCCATTCTACTGAAGTCAGTGTTCCTGAGATAAAGGTAAGTCAAGGTTGCTGGCTCTAGGCTTTAGGCAGAGATTGAGCAACACAGGCTGAGGATGGTTAATCATTCCCAGCTATTCAGGCATGAATGCCTTCTACCTGGGATCTGTCAAGTAAAGCCAGTGCAAGGGACTATAATCCCATCTGGCTCAAACCGCACAAATAATGCTTCAGAGAGAAGTGAAAAGAGTTGAATACTTTGCAAAAGCTCTGTCAGGCCTTGAGACAGGAGAGGAACCATGCTTGCTTGAGAGAGGCACTGAGGAATGGGAAGGGCTTTTAGGATAAGCCACAGCTCCTGTGAGTAACCAGCACTGGGAGGGGCGGCAGGCCAAGGATAGAGTCCATTTGCAGCCAGACACAGCACACACCCCAGTCCAGCTGCCAAGCCACTCCTCAGAGCCCCATAAAGCCACAAGAAGGACTACTGGCACCCTGGGACGCCAATTTTTAATCACAGTGACTCTGGTAGGTGCTGTGTCCTGCAGGCCACAGGCAGGCTCGCTCCAAATCTACCCAGCATCCTCAGAAGCCATGGCCCAGGCGCCACATACACTTGAAGGCCACGTTACTGAGCATTTGCTGCCACTCAGCACTAGTAAAAATCACACCCGCAGTTCTTTGGGTAGGACACACGCGGTGCCTAACAAACTTTTGCGGTACTTTATATCCCTGGTCAGCAAGAGAAACTCATGAGCACCGTTCGTGCCGATACACACCAGGACTGAGAGGAGGGGTCTGGCTTCGCAGGCACAGCCCCATTCCCAGCCTGCACCCAAGCGGGAGGAGACAGCCCCCCTCCGGCACCCAGCCCTGCGAACATCTCCCACTCGCAGCCCGCAGCGGGCAGGGGCTGCGGGGCTGCGGCCGCCCTGCGCCCGTCCCCGCCGACTGCAGAGGGCACTCGGGGCCCGCGAGTGGCTGCCGAGCGCCCGGGGCCGGCGGGGCCGAGCTGCCACCTCCGCCAGCGGGGACGGGAAAGCCCCGAGCCAGCGGACAGGCCGGGGAGAGGGCTGCCGCTCCCGCCACACCAGGAAGCTTGGACGGGGGAAGGTACGAGCGTTTTAAGGTGAGGCATATAAAAAAACCCAAACCAAGCCTACCACCGGAGGTTAGGGATCTGGCAGGACCATGGAAAAAGACGCGTGTCACTACAAACACCTGTCAGACAGCATCCCTGGGGATGCAGGGAGAGATCGCCACTGGCTCGCTGTCACACAGAGACGGCCCGGGAATGAAGTCCGGTGGGTTTACACCTCTACGAGCGGTGGAGACTCAGTTCAGAGAACAGCAAAACGCAGATCCTCTGCGAGGGGTCTCACTAGCAAGATGGGAGGCTAAATGAAAGCTAGGGAAAAGTCTTCCATCCTCTCACAGAGAAAATCATGCACAGAATATCAGCTTTTCCCCGTTCCTGGTCAATCAATTTATGTTGTAACTCAAACAAGTGGGGAGACTGGAAGTGCTAGGCATACACCCATTTTCAGATGACTGGATGCTCCTCACCACTCTGCACACTTGAAATACGTCAGAGTAGAACACGTTACTCTATCTACAAAATACCCCAACAATTAAACTAAACCCGACCCGCAAGACATCTAGGGTACATCCTGCTTCTGCACAGCAAGGCCTGAGCTTGGACAACATCCCTCGAGTTTCGTTAATCCACTTCAGAAACTGGAAGAGAACAGACGTCTTTACTAACCGCTGCTGCAATTCCCGTTTTCACAGAAGTTATGCGAGGAATTATGCCAGCTCCCAGAGTTGCTCCGTCCCTTGGCAAGCGCCGCAGTCCTTTTTTTTTTTGCCCTCTCCTTGTGGCAAATAACATACCACAGTGCGGAGATTTTTCAGCTACACCCTTTTTCTTGCCAACCACCCCCCAGCCCTTCCCGGGGAGCCCGGAGGCACCGGAGAGGGGCAGCGCCAACGGGCTCTGTTCCCCCAGCCCAGCCTAGCTTGGAACCGCGCAGCTGGAGACAGCAGCAGCGATACTGGGGTCACCTTTCTGCGTGGAGCCCTCGGTTACAAATGTATAGTAAAAAAAAAAAAAAAAAAAAAAAAAAAAGAAAGAAACAAAAAAGAAAAAGAAAGAAACAAAAAAGGAGAAAAAAAAAAAAAAAGGAGAAACACAAATCAACATCCCGGGAGGAGTTTCCGACCGCAAAACGCCCCCGCAGTTTTTCTGCCCCCCCGCCCCGTCCGGTTCTCAGCGGTTCCAGCTCCTCGCCCCGTTCCTTCCGCCGAGAGGGACCGCTGACCCGCCCGTCCGCCCCGGCCACCGCCACCCCCGGGGAAGCGGCGGCCGAAGCCCCCCGCCCGCCGAGTAGAGAGCGCCAGAGCCGCGGAGACTGCTCAAACCTTGGAGCAAGGGAGAGCGGGACAGCTCGGGCCGGTCCTCGGGGAAGGAATCGAGGAGACGCTTGAAGAGGCGGCCGAGGTCGGAGTAGCTGCGGTGCAGGTAGAGGATGTTGCGGTCCGACCACTCGGTGCGGATCTCGTAGAACTCCTCCTCGTCGCCCCGCCGGCTGATGATGAGCCGCCGGATGCCGTTCACCCAGCAGCCCCGCACGTACATGTTCACCAGTGAGGTGCCCTCAAACACGGCCGAAGCCATCCCGCCGCCGCCCGCACATCCCCCGCCGCCGGCGCAGGGCGAAGCGCACCGCCCCGCGCCGCCGTGGCCAAGTTAACAGGAGGAGGAGGAGGAGGAAGGAGGAGGAGGAAGAGAGAAGGGGGGTGCCACCCGCCGCACGGCCCCCCCCGGCCTGGCCCTGCCCGCCGGGGCTGTGTCGCCTCCCGGCGCTGGAGGAGGCTGGCTAGTGCCGCACAGACAGCGGCCGCAGCGAGGGGACGGCCCGGGCACCCTGCCCCGCCGAGCAGGGCGGCTCTCACCCCCTCCGGGGCGGGGAGCAGGGTGGCTCGGCCCCTTCTTCTCGGCTCCGCAGGCAGGCAGAGCCCCTCCCGTCCAAAGGCGCGGAGACGCCCCCGCCCCGCAGCCAGCGCCCAGCCCTGCGGTCCCCGCGGGGCGGCATCCTCCTCTTCCTTCTCGGGACGTTTTCGAAGACACCGCAGACATGACGAGGAATTTTTTTTCTCCTCCCAGTAACCCCAGAAGTTTTTAGGTTTTGTTTTGTTTTTTTTTTTTTTTTCCCCTTAAGCCTCCGTCCCGGCCAGCTGAGGGAGGAAGAGGGAGCCTGCCGGGCTGTCAGCCGCCAGCAGCGCAGGGCGGACCAGCGCCCCCGCTGTGCCCTGGGAAACCGCGGTGGAGCCCCCGGCGGCCGAGCCTGCACCTCCGGCGGGAAGGGGCACCAGCACAGAGGGGAGAAACAGGAGGAAGGGAGTACACAGCTGGTGCCTGGGACTCCTTCGGCCTTTTAATAATGGTCTGGCGGGACGGCATCCCAGAAGGAGCCTCCAGCAGCATCGCGTACGGCAGGGAGATGGGGAGGTCTGTGCTGCAAATACAGTCCCTCCTTCCCACCGGGACCGCTTGCCATGCGGTGCCCGAACGCCCAGAGAGCGGGGCACGGGGAGAGCTGGCGGGGGCCGCAGCAGTCGGCAGTAGGCATCTGGCAAAACCGGAGCAGCCCTGTAGAGTAAGGAAGTGTGTGGGAGATGCCTGGATGCCTGCAAATGCCTTGGAGCTGCGGGGTTAAGATACACATACTGAAGGTGAAGCAAATGACAGCGCAGTGATGTAGGGTGCATCATCCAAAACGGGATTCTGCTGGAAGGCAGTGGCCTCCCCCATGAGGCTTTCTGAGGCAGAGGGGTTCGGCCGGGCCAAGGGAGGCGGGAAGTGACTTCCCTCATGCCATGGCCCGGGGCAGGAGAGACCCTTCCTGTTTTGATAATTTGGAGAGGTCAGAGGTCGATACATTCACACTATGTATTATAAAATTTAAGCCAGTTTCTGCCAGAATGATATCTGTAGCTCAGGAGGCCAGGAATTCTCATGGTAAAAATTCAGGTGCTGTTCAGCCTCTCAGAAAAGCCAGCTTAAAAGCCATCCTGTAGGTTTAAGCAGAGCCCGCAGGCAAGACCACTGTTACAAGGATCAGCCAAAAAAAAGCAGTGCTTGGAGACCATCATGGCTGGATCAGCTTGGGGTGGCACAAATAAACATGATGGGATGGCACAAAGATGTAAAATAATAGTTTTTTGTAAAATGCATAATTAAATAACTAAACCATACTCTTTTCAATAGATAACATTGCAAGTAACTGCCTACATCATTCAGGTTCCACATGCCTCTACATTAAAGCAACTACAGCAATTGTAATAATGTCCCAATTGTATATTTTCTGTTTTGCTCCTACATAATAAAACTGGATTTAGCTCTCTCTGAAGTACAGTCATACATAAAGAATGCAAACAAGCAACTGAGCTTCATCTTTCCAAACAGAAAGGCACGTGACTGCTGCAGCCTTGCTCTATTGCACCTGCAGACATTTCTTTAGAGAATTCTGTGGTTTTGAGAACAGGTGGGCGATACTTAAGATGACAGAGCAGATCCTATTCCTGCTAAACCAACTTCACAGAGAACAGTGCCAGGCCCAGAGCTGTGATACAAAACCAGAAAAAACAAACAACCTGAAGGCACTCACTTCCCCTAAGAGCAAAACGTGGCAGAGAATCACCTTGGATCATCACAAAAGGAGTTTTCACATCACTGTTAGACTAGAGATGTCCCAGGTACCACATATTAGCTGTTCAGAGAGTTCAGTGTGGCTTCACAGGAAAAGAATTACTGTGAACCTCTGTATTGTAGAAAGATCTCCACACCCTTTTGTTCAGGGTAGGCTTTTGTAATCTCTCCTCTTGTTCCAGTGCATGGTGGTCTTGCCTGTTCTTCAATATAAAAAAACCCAAACAAATAAAATGCCTTCTCTTCTGGCGCTTGCTGTGCTAACCTGAAATAACCACATACCCAAAGGAAGTGAAACTTCTAGGAAGAGAGCCACGAGAGTAACCCCCCTTTTTATGAAGATGTCAGCCTTGCACTGTTTCTGTTTTAAGCAATGAAAGCACTTGACTTCTGCTCATTCTGACTGGTATTTTCTGCCTTTGCAATATAATGATTTTTGCTGTTGTTGGTCTTCCATGACCTGTGTGTCACTCACTCAAAAACCTCTGAGGCTCTCAGCACCAAGTAGGAGCTCTGGCTTCAGCTGGACTCTGCAAGGTCTTGGCTGGGGGTTCTCTATTTGGGCTGAAGTTGGCATGTGCCATCCTGTAGGTTTAAGCATTAAGTATTTGGTTCTATTTTTCTCTTTTAGTCTGACTGGTGCCATGCTTCCAACTTACTGAAAACATTCAAATAATGCAAACCCCTGTGTACCTGTCACTGCATGTTCATGCAAAATGAGCCTAAACTGAAAATTCTATACCTAGGGCTTGAAACTGTCATCCTGATGCCAGATCCTACTGAATTTTATGAGTATGAAAGCTAAAAGTACTCCTATGCCTAATGCTGAACATGCAGGGTTAGTTTCTTATTCCTCCAAGAGCATGATCCTGTTTCAGAAAAACCTTAATCCAGTAAGTCCAGAAGTACAACATCCCCTTTTGGAAGTGAAAAGTAGAACTGTGCACAGCTTTAACCCTGCCACTGAGCACTTCTGGCACTTGTTGCCTGGGGCCAAGTTGGTAGCCCACTACAATCTAATCTCATTCTCAGCTCAGGTGGCAGGAAATTCACATATATATGTCCTGTCTCCCCATGGGTGAGGAGCGCCCCTATTACAGCAGTGTAATGTTGACCAGACATTAAATAAAGGGCACAAGGGATATTCATGAAAGTTGGATTAGTAATAAACATCTATTACTGTGTGGCTCCAGAAAAGCTTTCTTAGAAAATGCTGACACATGGAAAAGAAAAGTTTGCTTTAGACTAGCAGTGTGCTGAGGAGGATGGTGGAATTCACAAGCTTGTCTGCTTCATGGAATGTAAAATGGATGTTCAGGAAGGCCAGATAGTCCCAAAGGACATTGATATCTTCCAGATGAAAGTATCTTATTATTAGCTCTTTTTATTGTCAGAGTACGATTTGTATCTCTTGTGAGCTTTTAAAAATGCTGAGAGGCTGAGCCTTTACATTTGACAAGTTTTTTTTAATGTATATAGAATGGGCAGAGGCACTGTGCCACGGTTGCTCCTCAGCAGAAAATGGGAAAATATATTTGATTTTATTTAAAGTAGAAAAATGTGCTTTATTAAAATACATTTTATTCCTTCTTGTGTGACATGCAGTTTTACTATTTTCCATATTTAAGTTTTGAGACAAAAGCCATTACTGGCAATTACACTTTAGAGAATAAAGATGCCAACAGCCGATGTTTTATCCACTTTCATTTTTGTGATCTTAATGTCTCACTGGAGTCATAAAATGTTATGGGAATGCATGCATTTGCTTGGCCATTTATTAGATTGATTTTAACCTATCAATTTTATGGACCTGCGTTTTACTTTCACAAACTTGTAAAGGATTTCATTCTTTTAAAATACATGCAGGGTACCTTCCACGTACTGTTAATAACCTTGCTAAAAGGACTCAGGCTTTGTAAGGGTTGCTCTGACCAAACCAATGCAAACACAATCGAAGTGATACAGCAAAATTGCCTGAATTTGAAAACAGGCCAGGGCCAAAACATGATGCTTAAGAAGCTCAAGGGTAGGTAAGTCTTGGCTCTTATATTTGCATTATTGCAAAACCATGATAGAAGTGTGGCTAGAAACACAAATGAAGTCAAATGAGCTTGTAGCTCCAACCTAGTGCTGTGACATGTCAGACCTGCTTTTTTCAGGTATCTTCATCAGTGTAGTGGAAATTATAGGGATACTCACCTTCCGTCATACAAAAGTAGGCTATGAAGACTTCTAAGGGCTATTTCTGTACTATCTACATTTTTCTTCACATGTCCTACAGCCTACAGTCCACTGCAGCAGTTTCTTCTACCCTCTCTATAGTCCCCAACAATTACTGTCTCCCAGACTGCATCTATATTTAGGAGGAACTTCATCTAAATATCTAAGAAGATCTCTCCCTGTCATTGTTTCAAAGTAATTTTAGGACTCCTTTTTACCATTGTGGCTTCAAAACCCTGAGCACAGAGGCATGATGATTCACCCTCTTTCTGTCCACATCCATGAACTATATACTTCTCAGGGGAGGAAGAGGCTTTACTACTATTTTCATAATTAAAGTCCTCATTTTTGGCATTTTGACAGGCTTTATATTAAGGAATAAGGAGTGTCAAACACTGCAAGCAAGGGATAAAGAAAATTTTCACCATAAGGAAAAAATGAGCCATATCTTTTGTGAGCATGACCTGACCAGTGAAACTGGCAGTTTTCATGACTTCAGTTTGGATTAACCTCTTTAAAGGACACAGACTATTGTAACAGCCAACATGCATTTCCACCTGAAACCAATGTGAGTATCTCTGGGACAGGGACACATAAAAGTGCAGCTTTTCGTGGAAAAACTGAGTTGGAACTCAAGGATGGAGTCAGGCTGTGAACTGCAGTCAGCCTGGCTTTGGCAGCACTGTCAGAGTTACGTTTTCTTCACCACCATGATTACCTCTACCAGGTAATCAGACTTAAACCACATTACTGAGGTACAGAGCAGGAATAACCAGACAGGGGCAGACAAGGGCGTATTTCCCTTAGCTGATACTGCCACCAAAGCTCAAGGATTGGAAAATGCTGATCTAAAAAGTCAGTCTAAATAACTTTGGTGCATCACCCTGGAAAGAGTCCAGGAGGGGCAGGAGGGTGACAATGCCTGCCATGGGCTAAGAGGCTCTCTGGTTGTGCAAGGTTTCCTTTGCACAAGGAAGCAAAGATTATATCCAAGGTGCCTGGCTCCATTAATAATTTCTCCTTACTATTCATACTTGAAGCCACTCAAGTCAAAAGGCCACCACAACTCCCAGATCTGGAGTCATCTGCCAGCTTTTTTCTGGTGCCTTTTTAAAATCTTTCCGTCACGAGAACATGGATGGCCTGGACACTACAGTGAAGAATAGGGTAACATTTCAATCCTCAGCTATCAGATTTGGTAAACAGGAGACCAGAGTCTTTGCAAAGAAGCTCAGTTAGCTCATTTGGTTCTGTTGCCAGTGCAGTGCTGGAGTAACAAAAATCTTCATCAATTGCTCAACAAAATAATTTGTAAAGCAAGAGGGATTGAAATTTTATACACTTATTCAAGAAGAGGAAGGAAATGATGGACTTTAAAAAACAGTCCTCTCCTCTGTAATTCCTGCAAACAACATGGGATGGGCATGGATTTTTTTTTCTGTTCTCCCCCAATATGCACTATTCTGATAAAAGGGCTTTATTTGATGTACAAGCCAAAGTCAAAGCAGCCTCTCCTGCTTTATCCTCTAGTTCATATGACAAGATCTATTCCTTCTGAACACCTCTGTTGAAGGGGAGCCCTTGATTAAATGAGCTACAGACTGAAGCATCCTTTCACGCTCCTGTGGGGAGTTTTGACTGCAAAATGTTTGCATGCGTAGCCAGGGCACTGCTGGGACTGTGTATTCTCACTTTGTTTTCTTTCTTTCTCCCTCAGGCAGATTCTGTCAAGTACTGAGCCCTCCTGGAGCCAATGGGAGTTTAAAAGTCTTCAACATCTTTCTAGCTTTGGCTACCTCATAATATAGGCATTAATGTATGCACAGCTTATTTTTAGAAACTGTAACATGCTTTCTGGGTAAAAAAAAAAAGGCTTGAAAGACACCTTCTTCTCCCTTAGAGTTGACATTGAATTGGATTTAATAGAACAGCCTGAAATTCCTTCCATTAAAAAGTGTATTATAAATGCTCAAGGAGCTGTAACTGCAGTTGAAAGCTAGGTATATTCCTGCCAAAGGGTAAACTAACTTCATCTAATAGGAGAATATTTCTAGTGGGAAAATTTACCCTTTATGAGCCTTTTTCCTGGAGACAACACAGAAAATATGTCTTCACTATGTTTCTAGCAGAGCAAAATAAAGTAAACATATCTGCAGGTTGCTGAGAAAACCATTGGCATCAAAATATGCAAGACAAAATTTATCTGTTTTCAGACTCTCAGCCTAGTACAATCAGCTATCTGGGCAATAAAAAGGCCCACAATGCTGTCCTTCAGTATGGTTTGTAATGATCCTTTGAATGGCCTAACATCACAAATTTTATTGCATTTTGAATTAGGAAGCCCTAAAGTGTTAAAATAGATGAGCGTTATTATTCTGTGTCTGCAGAAGGGGAGACTGAGACACAGAGAAGAGAAAGCAGCTTGCTTAGGACTGCAGAAAGAGGTCATCCTAAAGTCTGAAGTATTTGTAGCATTTGGCATGTGAGTTTGTATACAGCTCTTAGAGAACATACTGTTTTGCAGGGGAAGGAAACCAATCACATTGCATATGGCCGCTAGAAGTGTGTATGTCCAACAGAGCCATTTGCAAATACTAACAAATCCTTTTTTGGTTTGTTTTTTTTTTAAGGATGATCTGTTCTAATGTTCTTTTTTTTTTTTTTTTCCCTCATTCCTGGGAAGGAAAATCACTCAGTTTAAAAGTGGTAGGCAATGGATAACAACTTCAAATGAGGGGTTTTTTTACTGCTGTTGTTAGTAATTGAAATGAGTTCTTCCTTTGCTCTTGCTACACTACCCCGGGAGAAGAAATTGCCCTTGCTTTAGATGAAAACTGTGTCTTAACCAACAATAACTCTCCCGTAAAAAATAACCAGCAAAAACTCTCCCGAGTCGTGCTGCTGACCTGCAATAGGCTATTCATGTTCTTAAAATTAAGGGCACACAAATTGCTCAGCTATGTGAATAAGGAGCCCTTCAACATCTGCTTAAGGCAAGAAGTTCTCAATGAAAGAAATACATAAGACAGTCACAGCAGCAGGGATTCTGAGGATGACAGACATGAAGGATTGGACCCTGAGCCTGATGTACAAGGACTGCTGAATTGCATTCATTCACACAGCAGCATCTGTAAGATACAGCTCATTGGTGTTTGCTGCTTCAAATACTTGAAGTCAAAAGAAGCGTGAGTGATTTGATGTGTCTACACAGCATAATTAGAGATGTAAACAATAACTGCCACTGCAGAAACTAGAGCAATATGCTAAGTAATTACCTGAGTTATTTTGGCCTGGCTACGTTCTGCATCATTAGTATAATTACGGGAATTGAATTCAAGCCCATCATACCTTTAATAGTTCAGTTTGTGCACAGCAACCTCATCCTCAATTTTTATGATGTTTCCTTGATTGCCAAGGGTGGCCCATGCTCTCTCTTATTTTTTGTCATCTGAGCCACAAAGGAAAGACCCATTAATGAAAACAAGGTTAATTATGCTTTCATCAGAATGGCTGCAGAAGAGATTTCTTCTGAGAAAGAGCAGAGTGGGGAGTCCATTTGTTCTGTTCCCTTCCTCCTTAAAAAATAAAGTAAAACCACACAATGAATGTCTCTATTTACATTTCAGAGTTCTTTTCATGCGTAATATGCCTGTGTGAATGTACCAAACACAAGTGAAGCATGAATAATATGTGACTATTTTTCCCTTTTTCCCTATATTGCTTAGTACTTTATTTTTTAACTCTTCCCAAGAGCAAGAAGGTAAACATTTCCATTCCCCCTTTCTCTTTGTTCCTTTTTTTTTTTTATTCAGGACGCGGCTTGTAGTGAATCTGTTAGGACTATTATGCTATATTCATCAGTTCTACTTGATGCAGCTCATGTGTGAATCGAGGCTTTTTATCTCTATAAGAAAAGGTATTTCCCCTCATAACATTCTAAATCAATTACTGTGTTGGCCTTATGGGGTTTTTTCCCTTCCAAGCAGACATATGAGAAATATTTTCCCTAAAATCCTTATTATTATTATTTGTCAAAATATAGAGGCCAGAGACCTTAAACATCCATGTGGTTTGGGTTCACATACACTTAATACACACTGAAAAAGATCACAAAAGGTAGCTGGGCACCTTCTTCTTATAAAGACAAGATCTGATGGACAACTCTTTCCACTTTCAATATAATGAAGTTAATAAGAAAACCTACAAAATTTTTGTGTTTGTGTGGGACAGTGTTCATTCTTCTATAACATCAGCTAAGGACTCTGAACTGAACCCACTGTGATGCCTCAGATAAACATGAAGGATGAAGCAAAAGACATACAGTGGTTGTAGTGTAAATTGCTGGAAAAACAGCCTCTACCCATATTAAAAAGACTCTGGACTTGACTTCATAGATGCTTCAAGTACAAAAACCAATCAGGTTCAGCATTAATGATAGGTTGTTTATTTTGTCTGGGAGAAAATGGGATGCAAAGCCAGTGCCTGTTCTTGCTTCCATACCACAAAGGAAAAAGCTCATTGTATTCCAGTGCTAACCACCCTGGACACCAACTTAATTTTCAAGTGCAGTGAACTCCAAATTAGACCAGCTAAAAAAACTACAGAAGCATCCAGTGTTCAGCACACAATGTTGTCATATCCCATGAGTCAGAGCCAACAAACAGTGCAACATGAGGCACCAACCCAACTCATCTTTTGAGAGAGGGAGGGTCTTTACTGTCAATGTCAAAAGTCCAAATCCTCAATTTCTGCTGAAAGCGAAGGCTATGCAGCAGGAATTTCTGCAATAGCCTACCATAGGATTACTGTAAATGCAATGCATGTTTTCTTTAGGCCTCCCCAGCAAAATTTACACCTTATCATCACTATATGATCCCAACACAGCCCTTAGTCCAAGACCATCTCTTCTGCTTCTTCAGTGAAATTTCTGCAAATAGAAATTAATCGTATTAGAAGTTGGCAGCTGTACACACAAATCAGTGATCCCAGAAATCAAGTAGGCATTAAAGGAGTTCAAGGAGCCCTCCTGGAGGAGAACTAGCTTTTAATGGGAGTAATTAAAAACAATTTGACCTAAATAAATTAAAAGATTCAATACAATGAGTAAGCACCAAATGATTAAATACAGACTTCTGATGGAAAATGCATTTTTTCTGACTGGAATTAAAAGTTAACAAAATAAGAAATCTTAATCTAAGTATAACAGAAAAGAAAATCCTGAAGAAGTTTATTAGGAATTTACCAATGAGGGTTCAAAAGCTTACTTTACTTAATTCAGAGTCTAATTAAGAAAGATATTTTCACAAACTCTGCAGATGGGAACCTCTGCATGAAAAAGAGGCTCTTTGGGTGGGAACACCACCTTGGTGCCAAACTCTTCTTTATGCCAGACCTAACAGTATTATATAAAGCAAAGAGATAGGATAATATAATCTTATCTTAAATATATGGTAAAATATGCATCTGTGAGCTAGCCTGTTGATCAAGCTGCTTCTCTTCAGTTGTTGCCTGCCAAATATTAAGGCTTGTTTTTCCACCCCTGCCACTTAGATTTCTCAGTTTTCTTATTTCCTATTACTCTAACTCAAGATGAGGTGACAAAAACTGCCTAGAGTTGTTACTCATAGCTGCTAAACTAGTACTGTTTTCCCCCTAATCTTTGGTGAAGTTCCTATGTTATGAGGATCCTATTCTTCCTGTCAAAAAGGTCTGACCTAAGTCTCAGTACTATGTCAATCTTGTGGTAACTACTGCAGTTAGAGCTACTAAAAATAGGATTAAATGAGAGGTATGCACAGTTAGCTAAATACCACTATTATGTGCCATTTTCTTTGACTTGTATTTGCTTTTGGAAACTCATTTGCCAATGTATATTGCCAGTGCATCTTCTGCTCATTAAAAAATAAAACAGGTAATTGTGGAAGAGGTTTTACAGTGACTTCTGTGAGCCAGAGAGAAGTTTGATAGGAGGATCTATGTTTACTCCTGAAAGATTTTTCTACCAAGGTCGTTGACATAGAAACTAAGAAAGAAAGATGGATAAACAAGAGAAACCTGTAGCAGTCTATTCCAATAAGCACATTATTTGTCTTTCATGACCAATGAGTAAAGTGTAAACTTGAGAGTTTGGTAAGAATGTATAAAAAGCATGCATGAAATAATAAAAGAGGTTTGAAATTGAAAATTTCTGAAAATGGAGTGTGTTGCTTTGAATCATCTCTGTCTCAACTACAACAGGTAATGGTTCTGTGAGGAGGTGCTTTGGGGATTTTTTTTTGCTTTTAAATTGTTTTCTCTTAACATTTGTGATCAACATCTCATAATGCTGCTTGTGCAATGAACAAAAAGGCACCATTAATGTTACAAGGATACTGTCTGTTGACAGGGTCCCAAGTGTGAAGCAACATTTGTTGGTTGCTTCAAGAAATTTCTAATAATTCAGCTTGAGGGGCTGGATGGGAATAGAGGGGTAATAGTCTTTGTTAGGACTAAAGGCAGTGGGGGACACCTTACTCATTGATGAAGATATTCCCCATGAACTTGAAAGTTTTTCTGAAAATTTTGGATTGATGTAGCTCCACCAGCACAGATTCATCGGTGCAAAGCACCAGAGAGCTCTGATCACTCCCATGTACAGCTATGTGTCAGCACAATTAAACACAGAAGCCAATGAAGCCCATGCAGAATTAGGCACAGAATTGGAGCTTCACAGCAAAATGTTTCAATGGGACCAGAATTTCAGCTTTCTATTCCTCTCAAAAAGGAGTCACTAGGAAGGATCTAGTGAAGACAGAGGCATCTGCAGAGATGAAAAAGAGATGAGAGACCTTGGGAAGACCTACAGGGAATAAGAAAACTGACAGACTAAGCCCTGAAAAGCATAGCAGCTTTCATGTCTTTTTAGCTGCACAGAAAAATCAATACTAGGGCCTTGTATCTTCCAATCCTGAAAGGAAGCAAAGAGCACAAAGGAGACACAGCATAAGTATCAGCCATCTGCTGCCAGTCCTCTGGTTTCCAATAGGTGATGGACAGATACAAGCCTGTCCTGGCAGGTGGGGCAGCAGCAGCCTTTTGTTCCTGCCTTGCCACAGCTCACAAATGTCACCTTCTTTTGAGTGGGAAGTTGAGCAACTTCTCCCTTTAGAGTGGCTTGATACCACGCCATGCCAGAAAAAGCCCTGTCTACAAAGCAGTTCACAACATAGCTATAGCCAACCCCTTGCACAGCACCTGAGTAAAACAAGGGAAACTCTTCTGACTTCCTCTTCTCTACAGTTTGCAATTTTAAAAAGTGTATGTGGAGGGGGGTGAGGGGGGTAGAGATTCAATGCCTCTTAATTGTTCCCTGGCTTCCTGTCAAAAAGGTCTGAGCCTAAAATCCCAGGAAACTTCTCACTGCCTGTCTTAGGCAGGCTTCGGGAGAACAATAGCTGGCTACAATCAATGGTGCTGCAGCAGAGGCTTGTTAAAGTATGTGTTTGCACTGCTGTCTTCTACTGAGGAGTGCTAGTATGTAACTATTACAGCAGAGAAGTATTAGTACTGCTAAGTGGTGAAAATCACACACTAATTTATCTTTTAGCTTTTCTGGTAATTGCTAGCAGGATTTATCTTCCTCTAAAAAGCAAACCAGATGGATAGAAGGTCTGCAAAGAATTTCACCACAGTTGAACTCAAGAACACTGTGTTTTAAAACAGAAGAGCTCATTTTTCTCCAACAGTGCATTTTTTTATCCTCCTTTTAGTTCCAAGGGTTGGTGATGTCATAACACCCAAGAAGGCAGTACTGACTGGCTCTAGAGTAATTATTCTTAACATCCCTCTCAGTGCTATAGTACTACCTTCAAAACTGAGAAACAGTTTCTTCCAGTGTAAGCCCAAAAGTTATCTATCCCACTGTAGTTTTCTAAAGCCATATTCAGTACTGTAATGGGTTGGCTTAATTTTCCCAGAAAAAGCAACCACTCTTTGCCTACCGGAACAATGACAAAGTTGTCCAATAAGATAGACTGAGCCCAAGTATCTGCCCCTGCACAAGGTTGCCACTACCAGACAAGAGACCCCAGAACATGACTGAGGGAAATAAACATAAGAATACATAAAACATATAAAGTTGCCATTGCGTCCATCTTACTTCCCACCATTATCAGTATAAAACTTTTATACTGATAATGCTCAGATTGCTCCTTTTCATGTGATCAGACCTTCCTGATAAAGGTTTTCCTCTTCACATCATGCTCAATTTCCTCAGATGCCAAGGGATGTAAAAAAAATTTAGTACATTTGAGGCTGAACTCTTTGAGAATATAAAGTGCCATCTTTTATTTTTCTCTCAGATTGCTGACACTCAATTGAGTCTCCCACTCAGGACTTGGACAATCCAAGATATCAGCTGTGGCCACTGATTCAGAAACTGAAAAAAAACAATTTGGAAAACAGCAAACAGGACTGGAGGGCCAAATCCTGTTTGCCTGGCTTTAAGGCAGAACCATGCATTGAATCAATCCTTCTTTCCTGAAAGAAAGCATGAAGTACAGATGTGGTTGTGCAAGTATCAGCTGCTTACTGGGGACATCCAGTCAGACCACAGCACATCAAATAAACTGGAAGGCCAAGCAGAGCACATCAAACTAGAAAGTTTTCTCTCAAAATCAGGTTGCTTACTGGAAGCATCCCTGCATATGCATGTCTGGTGCCCACCCAGAGGCACTTAAGCTTGACCAAGCCACACAGCCTAAAAATGTCAAGATCACCAAGGAAATTCTGTGAAGAAAAAGGAATAACATCCTTTTTGTCCTACCACCACAAGGCTTGCTTTCTTCCTTTGTTGCAGTAATTCATTTTGTACAGATTTAACAAACTAAATCTTAAATTCCTTCCTAAAGCAGATTTGGATTCAAGCTGCACTGCATACTAGCTGGCATAACTGAGCTCAGAATTCAGACTATCATTCACCTTTATTCCTTTTCAGGCAGCCTTCCTGCTCCTTCAAAATAAAGCACAGACAGCAGTTACAGAATTAAGAGTTCATCTCTACATAACTAATTACAGGGCATTTTTTGCTGTACTTTTTGCCTTTTTACTAGCACCATGGCATTTATGAAAAGTAACAGTGGCTTTAACAACTAATGATGACTTTAGAAATAGAAGCAATGCTTTGCTTTGTTGTCCATAATAGGGTTCAAGAAATACAGAATGGCCTGGAAACCCCTGTTGTGCTTATCTGTTTTGCACAGAGATCATGATCTGGGTGCATGTGTTTGACAGAAGCATCATCACCAACTTTTTGTTCCCAAGGACAGAAAAGATCCCTGGAAGGAATTCATCACAGTTATTAGGTCACAGGTTTCTTGTGCTCAGAAAGGGTCCCTTTGACTCATTTAGAGATGGTCCTCAGAAAGCTCAAGGACTTGCTTCTGCAGCAGGGAGGAATAGTCTGAGTAAAAATTCCCAATTTCAGTGCTGGCTGGGGAGCAGTGCTGCTGAGAAGGACCTCAGGGTGGTGAACAGTGATCTGGGCACCAGCCACAGCCTGCCTGGTAGCCAAGGTGGCCAGCAGCATCATGGGTGACAGATCACCAGTTATTTCCTGTTACTTGGCATTCATGAGACTGCACCTAGAATATGGTATCCAGTTATGGCCCCAGGGGTGGGAACACGTAGAGCCAGACAGGACAAGTCCAGGAGGGCCAGAAGTTGTCACACAGGTCTGTGAGGAGCCATTGGTGGACCATGACTTGTTCAGGCTCAAGAAGGGGTGGTTTTGGGTACCTGAGAGTAGACATCCTGCACTTTTTAGAAGAGATAAGAAGGGAGGTACATAGCAGAGAGACAGCAGCCACAAATCAGTATAGGGATAGAAGAGGGAAACTCCCCATTGGGACAGTCAGTCAGTGGCTCAGTTTCCAAAACGTTGTGCAATCTCAGTCCTTGGGGGATTTCAGGACCTGGCTGCATAAAGCCCTGAGCAATGTGGTCTAATCTCATTGCTAATCCTGCTTTGGGCAGGAGGTTGAACTACAGACCTGCTGAGGTCCCTTCTAACCTAAATGGTTTTTGCAACAAATTAACAAGCAATAACATTTGCAAGGTATGTACCAAAAAAAGTTTAAAATAAAACAACTCATCCCTTGCCACAAAAGAGCTGAAAGTTTTAGGAAGCAGGATTTTTCAGATGCAAAAACAAAACCAACCCTTTCCCATCTCCCTCAACAACATGTAATATTGAGCAATTACACTAAAATCTAATTCAGATATCATGATCTGACACTTCAACTTTGTCCTGACCAGTCACTTCAGAGATTAATGTACTTGGAATTCAGAAGAAAGAAACCCTTTCCTTTCTTTTGGCAGGCATTCGTAACAAAGAAAAGAAGGGAGTGTATTATCAAAGCTTGACTGCTGCTGAAGCTTTTGAAATAGAACTTCTGCCCATTTCTTCCAAGAAAATATCTGCTCTACAGATATAAAACCAGACTAAATCCACTAGTGTTGTCCAGGGAGATTCTTACCCTGTTTACACTGGACCAAGTTTGAACAACTCCCTGAGAAAGGAATTCTTCTGAATCTACATTATAGGTTGAATAGCTGAGTCTTGTCATAAACAACTGTACAAGGAAAACAAGCAATCAATTTATGTATTGCTTAAGAATGAAAAGGCAGCAAAAGAAAACAGGTAGTGTATATCAGCCTTTGTCGGCATATGTGGAAAGCTGCGTAACACTCTGAGTTCCTAGATTTATATGTCCCATAAGGTGGCCAAAGGGGGCTGTGAAACCTGAACTGGGAAGGCTGCTCTCCACCACCTGCACAAGGACTTGTAAAGTACTCACAGCTGTATGGTGTTGTGCATTAGATGCTTATTGTGTGTCCCTTCAAAGAGCCAAACACGGCACCACCTTCCCACCTAAACAAATGGAGTCAGAAACCACGTGCAGCTCATATTGCTCCATTAACTCCTTTAACATCCAAACCCATGGGCCTGGCTTTATTCTTCATAATGGCCTAGATTGCTGATGACCAACTTGTGAAAGATGTGCAGGATCAGCTTCCACATTAAGAAGAGTTTTTAACTGGATCCTGGGCTCATTGCAAGGTTTTGGATCTGGAAAGATTATCTATATGGCAACTTACAGGGTTGATGAGTAAGTTCAGTGCTGAAAACTTACATCATTCCATGCTTTGAAATGCTACACTGTTTTCAAATTAATTCCCATTCCTGCTTGGGTCATGCAAGTTTAAATACTCCTTCATACACATCTGTATTTTAAAAAGCATTCCAGAATGAACCTCCCCCACCCTGCAAGAAAAATGCTTTGGGGAATTTGTAGGAGGATTAGAGCTTTAACTACAAAATGCAGAATAAAATACTGAAGTATTATAATGTCTTTTCAGAAACCAGCCTTTCAAAAATTGGCATTTTCTTCAGCAGTTCTGTGTTAAAAAGTCCTGCCCATGAGTCTTCTCTGCTTTGAAGTCTTAGCACTTCTGCAAAATGGAAAAAAATTGAATGTGGAGCACAGGGACTGTAATTTTGCTCCATCATTCAAAATAAAGAGGAATAAAAAGCTCAAGCTTCTGTGAGTTTTAAAGTTGAAATGGTTGTGACCATGAATGAGATGGTAAAGCCTCAGGATAAAATTCCAGTTTTGCTGAATTTATCAAAGGATCTACTATAAAGTTTCAACTTAGAATTCTACTCCATGGTCTTGAAACTGGCTTTATATTAATGTGGGTCTCTTTTTAATGTTGGTGTAAAATTATACACAATTCTCACATTTAAAAGGAAAATCTTTGTGTGAAAAAGCCTTCTTTTCCTTTGCTTCACTTATACTTAAGCATTCAAGTCTTTAGTTAAGTAAATAATTCAGGAATTTTCAATAAAGATGAAAATAATTTTTTAATGTTCAAGTAGACTAAATTTCAATGCTAGATAATATTTAGCAGCCTGTAATTAGAAGAGGTTTACAAAGCTTTCCTTATAAAGCAGAAGGATAATTAAACTTTTTACTTCAGAGCAAATGCGATATTATTCACTATAACCAAAGTTATAAATGGGGCTGATGAAGAATTTGTTACATATACAGACTGCATGCTTTTCAGGAGAGTGCTGTGTGTCTCCAACATATTCTTCTGGACAGGGAAAGATGTGCCAGAAATAAAGATGTGGCAGAAACAAATCTAGTGTTTATAATGGGAAAGAAAACAAATGATCACAAACAATTACCTAAGATAAAAGTTAAACCCAGTATTTTTACATTGTATATACATCTTCACAAATGTAAGAAGGAACTATTAGCACTTGAAGAATTTAATTTTTCCCTTTCTTGTAATGTTTTTGGTGTGAATTTTTGGTGTTTTTGCTAACAATCAGCAGCAGAAAATAAACCAGAAAAACAAAAAAAAAAAAACCATTTAAAAAGTGAAATCTTGTTTCTCTGCAAAAAGCCTCCATATTGCATATAAAGGAAGACAAAGGAAATCAAAAAAGGAGAAGATGGTTTTCTTGTCCTGGTGGAAAGCAGAAAACCTACAGTGTATTTGCTGGCAACCCCTTGCATACAGTCCGAAGAGTGATGAAATAGCAGCTCACAACTGCATTTAGGAGCAATTTTGCTTTCATTACACTTGAATATTTTCCTGAGCAATGCCTTCTGACAGTGGATTGTCATGCCTGTACACAGCATCATGTGGCTGTGTGGGCATGCTCTGTCATACACTAAAGATCAGTGATACAGCTCAGACATGATAAATATTTACCTCTTGGTTCAAAAGGAAGCAAGGAATACTTTAATGCTACTGCTATCAAATCTTATCACATATATTTTGTTAGGCATTCATATCTTGCTTGCAAATTGTGTTTTTATCAGCCCTGTAATTCTGGTTGGATCAGATCATCTGCCATGTTACCTAGACCTGCTCAAAAGTAGCACACTCTTAGAAAAGCTTTTTAAAAATTCTCTTAGGTCATTCTTTCTTATCTCTCATCACTTCTGATACAGGACTCTAGCTACAACCCAAGAACACCAAAAGATAATACAGTGCATTGCACTTGTCAAGTAATTTACATACTCTTGCAACAGGCAATACCATGTTCTGGTTATGTTGATTGTGCCCTAAGCAAGACCCTGCAAACATTTCCCTTTTAGATTAATTCTCAGACATTGCTCTTGTGTATTTCTCATGCCCCATAGATTACCCCAATTTTCTGCTTTCTACAAACCTACTTTCATGGATTAAAGCTAAAATGTCCCTTTTACAGCCAAAGAAAATGAAACATACCAGAAATGTGAAAGCCTGCAATAACATCATCTTCTCTTCTGCCATGTTTATGGTCATTTCCTGTCCTGTGATACATGATGGAGTCATTCTCTTGAAAGTCAGCATGGGAGAGTATGAGCAGGAAACAGGTTCTGTTAAAACTATTGCCATGCTTTAAGTGATGTGTAACTCATGGTTATTGACTGTGAGCAACAAAGCAGTTATTTAACCTGTCAATACAGGTTTTGGACTAGGCTAACTCTTCCAGAGTAATTTGGCCTAATAAATGAAGAAAGATAATTTCTTGACATCTATTTCACTCCCCCCCACCTCCCCAGCCCCCCCCCAAAAAGAGATAAAATCATTTCAGACAAGCATAATAGGATGTTATTACAGGATGTTGCACTGGATCATCTAACACTTCCAGACGCATGCTCTCCTTTTGCTGCTCCAGTTCCCTCCAAAGTAAAGGGACTAAAAACCTTAGGTGCAAAATATTCCATCACGTAGAATACATTCATGTAGTCTGAAAGCTGATATCTGAGAATGCATCAGAAATGCAAGAACTTCAGTAATTTACTGCCGTTCAAAATTAAATATTTTTTATAGCACACAGCATCAGGAAAAATGTGGTCTCAAAGACATTCAAAAACAGCATCTATTGCATGCTTCTTGTTGCCATTTTAATTAAGATTGTGAAGATTTATTATTTGCCTTGGTAAATATTCAGATGTTCTAGTAAAAAAAAAAAAAAAAAAAAAAAAAAAGAATAAAACAACCAAACCATCAGAGTCTAGAGAAAGAAAAAAAATAAAGAAAATGCCTATTTTCTGTGCTTATTTAAATATAAACAATGCCTGTTCTTTCCTCATTTTTTATTTTCTCCAATCAAGAAAACTCTGGTACTTAAGTAACTTTTCTTAGTTTGAGACTCTGGAGTCAATTTCAATGCCACAGCCTCTTTAGTGGATTAGCAGAGAGAAGGTCTGAATGCTTTGATACAGATCAAGAACCCAGGATATTTGGGGGGGGGAGGGAGGGGGGAAAATGACCATTGGCTATAGGTCTTTCCCTTTGATAATTCTATTCTGTAATCAAAATTCTCATCCCAATATGAGATTCTTAATTCTAACATTCCAGAAGCACAGATAATCTGAAATCACTCTTCAGTTCAATTCCTGCAGAGGCATGTAACACTTATCTTGGTTTCTTTACAACCCATAATATCATCAAATAAACATTAGCTTTGCTAAGGCAAAATGCCCCCAAAAATGACATATTCAGGACCTCACAAATACAGCTCCCTTCAGCTGCCTACAGAGCTCAGCCCAGTTAATTACAGTACTTGCCCACACAAAGTAGTTAATCAAACTCTAAGTCATCCTAATGAAAATTCTTGTAAAATCAATCCAGATTTCCAGCTGGACCAGGTAAAAGAAACCCTTGGCTTTGTTTAGAAAGCCAACCCAAATGAAAAAGGTGGTTTCACCTTTCTGGCTGGATAACATGGTCCCACCAGCTCCTGTTTGGAAGAGGAGGGAAGCAGAAACAAACATATTCTCTTTTAGCTTGTCCTGTCTTCCAGTTTCATTTAGGTCAGCAGCAAATCTCATACTTACTTTATGAAATCTTCAGGTTTTTACATGTTTGCTTCTATTTGTCACTTCAAAAGCTCAATTTGTCATAACTGGTTTCTACTCTGAGTTTCCCCTTGAGCATTTCAATGCTCTCTGTCTAGACATTACTTCTATGTATCAGGTCAAAATTATTTTCTCAGTTGTGCTCAGCTCTGGGCAATAAATACCTCCTGTGTGGTAAATGCTACAAAGACCTTCCCCTTCAAAAACTGAAAGGAGGATAAAAGCAACATTTTCCTTACAAAGAAGCAGCCTTCTCTCTCTTTGTAGATCCAAAGGGAAATGTTTAAAAATTAATTTTTGTTTAAACTCCTCTCACTTTCATTTACTTATGTTTTACATTCAAGATGTGTTACAAAAAGAAGCAGAGAAACAAGTTTGTCTGTTTAGCTGGTTGCTCTGAAACTAGACAAAAGTTTTTCCCCTCAATTTTGTATTCAAAATATTTTCCAGAGAAAAGTGCATGAACTGTAATAGATATAAAAAAAGGAATAAAAAAGGAAATAATGGTCTCTTTATGGTCTTTTTACACCCATATATACACTGACTCTTTTATCTTCTCCATTAGAAATCTGGGAATTTCAAGAGCATTTTATTATCCTATTCATTTCCTTTCATGATTTTATTCATGTTTGCAGAAAATTAATTCTATTTTCAGACAGCACTGTATAAAAGCAAAAGCATTATAAGAGTTTGTTTGGCAGAACACCTTATGAGAAGTTGCTCCTGTTCACAGGAGTTAGACAGGGCATTCTCAACCACAGTATAGCCCTCTTCTGAAGCAGATCCATAATAAAAGAAAAATTTGACTTTTTCCACTTCTTTCTTCACAAAAATTAACTGAAGGGCTCACATTTAATGGGTTGGTGTGTGTTCAGTCAAGATTACTGGGTGATATCTGCCATCATCAACAAGGACATAATTTCACTCTTGCCAAGCATGATGGTTGCCATTACAAATGAGTCTGGAATGTCTTCAAAGTCAGACTCAGCCTTTCTTCATGAATGCAAATCCAGAGAAAAGCCATGTATCCCTGTAATTGCATTACCATTCCATGTACGGTGAAGGGATTTGGTCCACGTACATCAATAAAAATATTCTCAAATTGAATCTTTGTTACTGGGGACAAGAGAGGTATTTATTTGGGTACAAAAGGAGTCCAGCACAGAATCAGCCTGGACACACTGAAACATAATGAACACCTCTGTGATGAGGAAAGGAAAAGGAAATTCTTCACACATATAGAAGCCACACTTTTATATTTTGAAAAGGGTTCTTTTAAGGACACTCTGCAAGGGCAGGTTTGGGAGTTTTTTTTGATAGCTGCTATGTCACTTCCTTCTTGTCTAGCAAAAGATGAGTTGATGCATTTTGACAAGCTCATACTCACAACTCAGATAATTCCTAGCCAGCCATCACATAACATACAATTTAAACCAGCATAATAATAAAATAATGTGGAAAGTTTGGAGGTTTTAAGAGCAACCTTTCAGAATTTCAACTTGAGCTTGCTGCCACCAAAGACACTTGGTGCTCTGGGGCTTACAAGAGTGGCAGACTTAGCTTTCAGCTCTGAACACTGCATCCAAAAAGAGCTTATTTACAGGTCAGCTCTTCTGAAAGTCTAAGTCTAATGGTAGGAGACATTACCACTGTACCATCAGGTAAGGGGATACCATGACTATACCATCATGTAAAGACCATTTGCAGTTATAAGCCTAAGCTGTTTTTTTATTAGCAAATACCAGACAGTGTGCACTTGGTTTGCTGGTGTGTAGTTTTGGGAATTGGAACAAAAAAGAGAATGAAGAAAGATCCTTTTGTACTGCTGTATATGTGCCTACTGCTTTTGGGAAGTTCTGCAAGCTGCAGAACTGCAAACCCATCAACGGCAAACCTGACCTTGGTGAATTTAGTAATGCCAGCAAGCATCAGAGCTTACAATATAGGAAAAAGATGACTCCTAGAAACAAGATATGGAAGGTTAACAAAGCAAATGAAAAGGCATTCTTAGTGCCTGAATATCCTACACTTCTGTTGCAAACATGCATAGGACAGTCTAGTAGGATACAGGAAGATGACCATGGAATGCCTTCTGTGAAAACTTTTCTAACAGAAAGCATTTATTCTAATACATCCAGCATGTCCTTTTGAGACCCATCATCCATATACATTAAGTTCTTACTGCTGCTTTAAAATCAAAAGGCTGTCTGGGAAGGCCCTGGATACCTTAAGTAATGGAGACTGACTGAGAGCTATTGAGGCAGAAGGCCTCACAGAAGCAATTCTCCCATGATCAAGCTGATGTTCTTGGGCAGTCTGTAACTTCCAACACTGCTGAGTGTGATGAGTTCAAACACAGTAAGAAAAGCCAGAGGCATCTATTGATATGAGTTGAAGTGGGTTTGATGTCCTCTCCCGACAAGACAGTGAGATAAAGAATGGCCAGTACCTTTTTGGCAGCCTGGGCCACATCTGCAATTGTGCAGATCACACGACAGCAAGCCTTAGTACTCCAGTGTGACACATCTCCCCTACCTACCTGAGTTCTGCTTGTCTCCTGGCAAGCCTTAAAAGCACCCCGAAAAGCCAAGTGGAATAGGGGAGAACTGGATATTTTGGGACACATCAGACCCTCCAACAAAATGGAAGAGGAAAGGGAGAAAAGGATCAGTGAGACACACATTCCCCTTGAGTGAGAGCAGAGAGAAAACTGCTGCCGGGCAAAGGGCAGCACCTGCCAGGCAGCTGCAGGACAGGAACTTGGGAAAGGAGGATGGCAAGACACACAGAAAGTTTGTAGTTGCAATAAGTACTTTATTGCAAAATGCCTCCCAAATCCCAGGAAATACAGCCTATGGGAGCAGCAAAGAATGTAACCTCATGGGTCAAACGAAAAACCAAATGATGCCAGTTCTTAGTAGGTGACCTCTTAAATGTATGAATGCATGCATAACAAGATGAGACAGTTGTGTGCAAAGGAAGAGCCAGCACCAGTGACTGGATATAAAATGACAAGCCTTTTCAAAAGAATGCATTTGTTTCAGATAAGGTTTAGATTAACAGGCTTTTAGGGTGAGCCTTTGCTCCCCATCCCATCTCACAAAGGCCACAGAGCTGTAGAGCTGGAAACTAAGGAGTAAATCTGAATAAGGCTCTAGATCATCTTTTTCAAAAACTTCCAGAAAATTCTTCCATGACAGCAACAGCCACTGTGCAATGGCTCCCAGAGCTGTCTCAAGGCTTCTTTTAGGTCAGACCCCAACTACAAGAAGAGGTGGATCACCTTAGAGTTTCAAATTCCACCTAGAACTACTATGTGCACCTGAGGATTGACATTTGGAAAATACCTGCATATTTGCAAAGGGGAAAAGTACAATGTGCCACTATAATTTTTCTCTGGGAAAAAGGAAATAACAGGAGGCAAGGAGAATAAGTAAGAAAAGAGGAAGGAGGTCATTGCAATGAATGTATTGGCTCACAAAAACCACTTTCCAGTTCGGAGGCAATAGACACGCAGTCATAATCAAGATTCAAGGTGTGACGTAAGTCAGAGAGGTTAATTGCCAAGAAAAAACCATCAGATGTGAAGCAGCACAAAATCATGTGAGTTTTGGCACTAATGTCAGCACAGCCAAGCCTTTGCTGCAGGTTTCTTTAGGGCAAGCTATGGTAATTTCCTCGACCTGCAAAGTAAAGCTTGGAATTTCCTTTCTTTCCTCTCCCCTGAGACATTTTAAGTTTACTGAATTAGGCACAATGAGGACTTTGCTTGTGCCAGGGTAAATCACAGCCTTTGTGATTCTGCATCTTCCTCTGCATCTGCTGGAACAGTGTGCACACCAGGGTAAACTTTGGCTTGATAACCTCAGTGGATGTCTCGCTTGTGTTGGCAGTCCCTCACAGAGTTTGTTTCTGCTGCAATATATTACCCAGAAATCTCAGGTCTCTGCAGAAGTTTGATTTCTAAACATCTCTTATGTCTAATTCATTATACTGCAGGAAGGAATCTTACAAAAAGGAAGCAGCATCCACTGGTATAGTCCCACTGCCTTCTGAAACTCTGCTGTGCCTTCTCACCCACAGCAGGTACCCCATTTCTTTCACATGTCTTTGTATCACCAACAAGACAGCCTGCCTGCAAAGTCCACAAGAAGTCTTTCCTCTGTCTCTGGAGTCAATTTCACTTTGGTCCTCCATGGTCTAAAATATCTTTATTTTATGAGTCTTTCATCCCACCCTAGGCAATGTAATCTCTTGAATAAGCCTCCATCAGAAAAACATTTTTTGCATATCTCCCCTGGAGCTTTCCTGTACAGAGGCAGAAAAGGAAAGACAAACTTCCACAATCATTTGAAATCTTAGTCTGAAACCACTGAAACATCATTTGTTGTATATTTTGTACTGGTTTTAATCTGTTCATATATACCAAGCACAACTCTATATAGTGTGGAATATCTCTTTGGCCAGTGTCAGTCAGCTGAGGAGCTGAAGAGTCCTTGACCTAGAGTAAATTCTACTCACCAACAGCTAAAAATCAGTGTGTTATTATCCTTATTCTCATCCTAAATCCAAGCCACAGCACTGTACCATCTAATAGGAAGAAAATTAACTCTATCCCAGCTAAAACCAAGACAGGCTTTTACATCATCACAGTATCTTTTCCTTTCCTCTCTTCCTCTGGTTTGCAGCCAGATGACTTGGATAATTTCACTATTATCAACTCTTGGATCAAGAACTCTTCATCAAGTTCCGCAGGGAAAGCCAAGAGAAACATTCATCACACAGTCTTGCAACCAACAGCCCTTGGCATACACCCTCTGTAATGAACCTCTGATCAGGCAGTCAAGATTACACTCTTCTCAGATTGTTTGCTCTGGGCCTGCTGAGGTGGCTCTTCTCTAGTGGACTCCTCCATGAGAGCCAGACACCGACCTGCTGGTATCTTAATGATTTATATAAGCACATTCAAATCAATATGGTTAACATTCAGGTAACACAAAGCTGTGTAAAGAAGTTCACATGACATTTAAAAATAAAAGAAAACATTCAAGAAATAGATACTGAGAACTAAACTCTGAGGAAACTTTGCTTTCATTTTTTTCTTCCCTTGTATTATTTACTGCTTTCTCTCCTGATCTGCGTGGTTTCGAAACTCTTTCTTATTTCATAGAAATATTCTCACCTCGACTTCTGCCCTGCAGCCTCATGTTTTTTTCTGCTTTGCAGAGCCAGTCTGGGCTGTGGGAGGCAGGTGCTTCCCCCAGCAGTCCAGAGGCCACTGTAATTTCAGTAGTGACTCAGCCCAAGGTGAACCCCACAGGGCAGGGCTGGCAATGACATCTTACACAGTCACAGCTCCATACAGCCACAATGAACTATGCTCTCTAGAGTGAGTGATCTGCACAGGGTGAGAGTGAGGTGTGGCAGCCCCCAGTTTTTATTGTTTCTCTATTTCTAACATTTTTAACTTCTGAGGACCCCTTCTGTGCAGCTCCAGGTTTAAGCAAAAAAAACCCCATGCTTTCTTCATAGGAAAACTAACAACTACTCCCTGCTCCTGAATAGTTTGCAAGAGCCTGAATATTGCTTTTCCAACACAGATCAGTCAGCATTTCCACAGGAGAGAAAAATAATGGTCTGTATTCATAGTTTAACTACCACTTAAGGGTACCAGGAACAAAAAGCATCCAAAATTTTTATTAAATTAAATTAAATCTAAAAGAAGCCTCTCATTCTGACATCCACATCTTCCTAAAACAGGGACACTAGCATAGAAAAAGTTCTCACAGTCACTTCCTTTGGATGGTTCATTAATAGGGATTGTTATCTCATACATAAAATATATAATTAACCGTACTCTGCATCTTCTCAGAAGACATGTGAATAGCTTGTTTGCACAATAGAAAGGGAGAGAAAGGTCTATGTTTCGGACTGTTGCCTTGGCTAAATCCTTATATATGCTGATTTTTTCCCACTTTAGTTAATTTGTTTGTTTGTCCAAAACCACTAACCCTCTGGGTAAAGGCATTTGTTGGTTACCATTGTATTATTCAGTGCAATGTCTACAGAGCATCCTATGATGGTGATAAATACAATGCTAGAGTAGCAACAGCAATCCTGTAATTGAAAGAATCACAGGGACAACAATAATAAAAACTGGCAGCACAGACTCCTGGATGACCTAAGCTGAATTTTTCACCTCATAAGGACTTCAGGATACACTCCAGGAAAAAATTTGGGGTGTATTTGGATTTAACTTCTCTACACATTACCCAGAAATACCTAAAGGGAGCCTACAAGAGAGAAGGAGATGGACTTTTTACAAGGGCATCTAGTGGTAGGACAAGAGGTGATGGCTTTTTACCCTGAAAGAGGGTGAGTTTAGATCAAATATTAGTAAGAAATTCTTTACTCTGAGGGTGGTGAAGCACTGGAACATGTTACAAAGAGAAAATGTGGATGCCCCATCCCTGGAAGTGTTCAAGGCCAGATTGGGTGGGGCCCTGAGCAACCTGGTCTAGTGGAAATTATCTCTGCCCATGGCAGAGGGGATGGACTGGATGATCTTTGAGGTCCCTTCCAAACCATTCTATGATTCTGTGTAGCCAATTACACTACTAACAGCTGCTGGAAAACCTACGTGATGCACAAAGTTTTTAACCTGATCACTTAAAATCTTCTCAGTGATATTTATTTTGATAATTGCTTTGTCTCTCATCAGAAGTTCATACAAATTTCAAAGAACCTAAAGCCCCACTTTAGGTTTGCAGGTAAGCAGAAAACCTCATGACCATGCTGCTCTACTTTGGGAAGCAGCTCTCAAGAAGAACATCTTCTGTTCTCTAAATATTTTCTCTGTCCGCTGTTTTCAATTGATTTAGTAACTCAGTGCGAAACAATTAGTCCAGAAGTTTCATCAGGATGTAGAACTCACACCATAATTTTTAGGAATGGAAAAAAAGAAATTAGAGATGACTGTCTCCAGTGTTACTTCTACACAGTCAAGAGCAGGGAGTCAAAGTGTCTGCTTCTTTCCTGGAGGCTGAGGTAATTGTATCGTGTGATCTTTATGGCTTCTGCCAGCTGGGTGAAAAAATAACTGCGAGCTTCTCCTGTGCCCTTCTGTGATCTCACTGGTTTGGCCACCACGCAAGCTGTTCTTTTGACTTATGTGGAGGAGGGTTAGTCCCAGTCTCCATCCTCCACACTGATCACAGAGCAAAGGGAAAACAACGAGGTCTGAACACATCATTCATGGAAGACTGCCAGGGTTTCCTTTCACTTGAGATTGCTGTGCTCAGAGTTAAGAAGCTTTATTACTACCACGTCAACATGGGAATCCTTTGGTCTGTGAATTCATTCATCTTCCCAGCATTTCCTCTCCCAGATTTATATCCTTCAGCCAAGCCAATCTTCTGAATATTTCATAATGCTGCAATTATCACTGTCTCTTAGCATCAAAGCAAGCACACAGTGAGAGAGCCTGCACAGGTAACCACAGGAATTGCTTGGCAGAGGCAGGAGAGCCAAGTTTGGTCAGCAGTGCTGAGTGACATTACCTCCTGGAGATGCTTCAGCTGCCTTCTCAGAGTGTAGTAAATACATCTTTCCCTCTGGCAGAAAGGAATCATCAGTAAATATTACCTACTCCAGCTGCTATTTGTGAGCCTAAGACAAAGTTTGAGGTAGCTTCATAACTTACACAGAGAACTTAATTATGTTCTAGAGGATCCGGTT
Source organism: Lonchura striata (assembly GCF_050655825.1). Taxonomy (NCBI): domain Eukaryota; kingdom Metazoa; phylum Chordata; class Aves; order Passeriformes; family Estrildidae; genus Lonchura; species Lonchura striata. Next base: position 62,767,367 of record NC_140704.1, read on the forward strand.
ACAGCAGGTAAGGCTGAACTTAAAGCAGAGAAAAGCATCACAGTCAAAATTTTTAGATGTAGTTATGTGTTGTTTCCGTGGCACTGAGAGCAGTAAAAGTAATTTCCATAAGTAGGTTATGTCTGTGAAGCAGTGTCAATGATGTGTAAGGGGACTTCAGTTACATCACAGCCTGGTGAATTTCAGACCTCCATAACACACAGGATATGCAAAAAGTGAAAAGATACAAAATAACCTGTAAAATCTGAGCCTGGGCCCCTGTTCAAAGTCAGTACTACTAAATTTAGCAATCTGCATTTTATTAGTTTTCCCTAGGGATTCACCCCTTTACTCTTCCAGCGCTGAGGGAGTAAAGAGCTGATTAAGTGCAGAAGGGTACAGACATTACTTCAGATTAACTAATTCAGTTGCTAATTGCCCAATGATCCATCAAATCCAACTTTTTCCAAAACACCAAGTGGTCTTTTCAAGGCCAGAGTGCTCTTTTCAAATAGTGAGCCAACTGGTAATGATACACAGTATTTACCTTGGAGCTGAAACTACTTGGGAAGGAAATACATTTTATTTTTGTATATCCTTTAAGTATCTTCAAATATCCCTGTGATCTCCTAAGGCCCCTTGGAGAGCGTGCGTGTATATATCTGGATCAAAAGAAAAATGGGGTGCATGAGAAATAACACAGTCACTCATGCAATAAGGTTATTCAATAGAACATGAACTCCACAGTAATGTTAGGAGAATTGTGCAGCATAAAGCATAACTCTTTTAACAAAGTGATTATAGATTAGAAAATAGTCACAGGAACATCAAGATATGACCATAACATGAGATTTGTAGTAAAATAATCTTAAAATTGTTTTGAGAAAGAATCTCATTGAAAACCTCAGACTACAGAAAATTTGCTACTTTTGTGGAAGTATTTGGTCCTGATTTTCAGAGGCACTGCTTTGAAAAGAGTTGCAGTTTCACAAGTTTTCTACTCTGGACCATGTATAAGGAGCAGTAGAAATAAGATGAAGTGATTCCCCAGCATTCCTCAAGCTTCCCAACAATGGAATGTTGGAGAACTGCACACAATTTTCCAGTGGAAGGAAGGCCAGACTCCCTGAAAGCCTTTTGTATGAAAGCCCTGCTAGAACAGAGATCCTTTGCAAAAGGTTGGTCCCTGAGATTTTCAGGCTGTTGCTGAAGAGGAACACCCCAATCAAGGACACAAGACAGGAATGGGATGGAGCCGTAGGTGGGGACACACACGGTGCAGGACTGCAGTGAAATACAAGAGCTAGGCTATATGATTTAGCTTTGGTTTCAGATATAAAGGCTCAGGTCCTTTTCAAAGCACCCTTCTGCTTTAATGCCTGAAGCCCTGAATGAAGGCCACCTGGGGCAATGATGCAGACCCTGGTAATGGCAATGACATGACAAAGGTACTGTATGCCTTGGAAAGGAGTAATTTTATCAGGAAATTGATAGCAAAAAACAAACAATTTCCATAAAACTGAAGCTGCAAGAATATATTTTATTTCCCTGGGAAATTAACTTTTAATGAATGCTTAGAAAGTTCCATGTATTTTCTCAGACCCACAACAGCTATTTTCCATATGGCGCACAGGCCAGACCAAAATAAGCAGTCACATAATTTTGCTCTGGTCCTGAACAGATCTGGCAAAATTAATCTGGGTGTCTACTTTCCCATATAGGCCTACCACATTCACTTGGGTTCATTTGCAAACCCCATGCATTTTTAGGGGTCAGATAAGGCTGACTCACAACATTAATCCAACTCCAACCATGTCAGTAACTTGAATCAAATGCATTTTCACTTAACAAGAGGCTTAAGGTTACAGGCTGAATGATACCAGTGTGTGCAAGGGAAAGTAAGATGTGTGGTGAGAATTGTAGGCAACACACTGCTGGGCAAGAAAGGATGGAGCTAGTCAACCTAGGAACCCTCTGCCCACGTGAAGGTTATTTCCACATCTGGCAAAAAGATTCTGGGGGAATCTTCAACATGGCAAAGATGACAGATTCCTTCTTTGCAGAGAGCCTATCAAGCACCACCACCTGGTGAAAAATAATTTCTTAAGCAGCTGCCAAGCAACTGATACAAGGTCAGTATCGTTACAATAGTCAAGGTTGCATTGGAGACACCAGTTTATGGGCTCAAAAGGCCCACAGTGTAGTTCTTTTAGAAAGCACCAAACATTCTGGTGTCTGGAAATTGCATTGAGTTGCACTGAGCCAAGGAAAGTGTGTGGGAGCTTCATTGAAATTTCCAGCTCATTGCTTTTCAAATACCTCTTTTGTAAACTGTGGATGAAGTTTTTTTAATTGAACAAAGTGTTTGGAGAAGAAGCTAGTGTTTATGAAATACTTTGAGAGTAGAATGGTTGGAGTATTATTTTATTGCATTTATCTTTTCACTTCTTTGGAATTGTCCTATAACAAGACTTCAAAGACTCTAAACAACTGTTTCTGTATATTCATGGAGCTGTTCAAAATGAATGCATACATAAATTTAAGCTGGTCAAGAAAGATGAAAGGTTGTGGACAGATATTCATCTAGACAATTAAATGGCCACTCTTTCAGGCAAACTTATTTAGGCACCCATATTACTCTATGATTTTAATTCATGGCCCTGATTGTGTCTTTTGAGAGCATTACAGCATAGACATGCAAGGCAGTAAAATTGCCCTCTGAATATTCCTGGGAACAGATTGCAGAAGCAGCATAAACTAGTGAAATGAGAAAGCAGACTATCTCTGCGTGATTGCCTACACAAAATTTCCCCAGGTTTCTGTGTGGACATTTTCATTAGAGAGAAGAATCTTGTGTCTGGGGTCTTCTGAGCTGGTTGTCCACCCTCCAGGTTCAACAAGATTCTGCACATCATCCATCAGAAGCAAATATGGACTTTTTAGGAACACAGATGATGTCTAAAGGATGTGAATGTGTTGGGATGAAAATGAAGCTACCAATAGCTGACACCAAGAAAAAAAAATCACATAATGCCTTTACAAAGTTAAAACCCAGACCAGAGGAAATTCATTTTAGCCTACTGCTGTCTGAGGGAAAGGATCAAAACTATTCATCTGGCTTAAAGGCCATGTAGCTAATGCTTCTTGAATTTTTCCTGCCAGACAATGAACCTAAATAGAAGATTTTTTTTATCTCTCCCACATATGTGGCTAATTAAAAATAGCTGTGGTGTTATCAGACATCTCTAATTTGCCTTGTATGAAAACTCTGTATTCTACTGGTAATTGCAATTATTCTCCCATTGTAACCAACTTCACCTTCACTAGATCAGCCATTTATTTTCTGAGCTATTAGGACCCTGGATGAAAACACAGGAACTATTAATTTTCCATCCTTCCCTTTCACACTGCTGTATACAAGAGACTTCCACATATTCTTCAGTTTTCATAAACCATTTTATTCTTTTAACTCAGAGCAGACTTCCTCCAATAATGTATGCAATTCAAGGCAAAATCCAGTTACTTTTGGATGGCAGGATTCAAATGCAAAATAACTATTTGCTTCTCTTTTTTCCCCCTGTAGTTATGGCTCTCCCTACAAAGTGCTGTTAGACAAAACCCTTAAAGCTGTAACATGTAACGCCACTCAAAATGTCCAGAATCGACATAATCCTATGGTTTTAAATACAGGTTGGACCTTCAATTCATGTAAGAACAAAGCATTCACATGAATTTCACAGTAACAATAATTACCATCATTTTGCTTTTGTGGGCCTTCCTTTGAAACAGATTTTGCAGACAGATCCAAATTTGACATCAGTGCCAGCTCACAGACTTCATTAGAAATAGTCTTATTTACTGTGTTTCATGGAGAAGAAAAAAGGCCTGGGAATGTGGACACTTGTAGGCAAAGTATCAAACTTAAAATTAATAAGAAAGACAGGTGTTCCTGAGAATTCCAAAGTGGATGATTTTGGTAAAGATAAATTATGCAGAAAGGCATGTACAGAAATCTAAATTTCTATTTGGGAAAGAGTGACTAAAGTAAAGGAATAACAATGCTGCTTGGTCACACTGGATCTGGGCATGTTTCAGGGGTAAAATAGACAAAGTATATTAAGTTAATAAATGTAATATAATATACTATAAAACTTCACTGAAAAATGAACTTTTGTGGAGGGGAAAAGTGACCTACAAATTTGGAACAAGATAATAGGACTGTTTAAGTTAAAACCAATGGGGGGAAAAACTAGGATAGACAGAACAATTATGTTTACATCCTCAAACGTCCAGGGGTTTTTTGTATTTTTTAAATTCTCTGAATATAATTGAAACAAGGAATTAAATGAGTTTTGAAGAAATGTACATGCCTTAACAAAACTTGTTTGCTGCCAGACTATTTTATTCAGTCAAAACAGTTTTGTTTTCTCCGTTTATTTTACAAAGTAAAGGGGAAAATAATTGCTTCTATTTGTGCTTTCAGCATATGAAAATAGCAATTTGCAGTGTTCCAGAGTCACCAGCCAATGTCACATCTTGTGACTTGACATGACTAACCCATGTAAGGTCTGGTGGTTTCTGACTGGCTGCTGCTGCAATGACAGTGCTCACTAGTTCCCACCCTTAACTCCCTGGACTCCCAAGGGAAAATAAATCTCCCCACCCATGCATAAAGCCCTCCACTGTTGCAGCATTTCCCTCCTCAGCCTTAGACTTGCACTAACAGTACTGTTGTAATCATAACATGTGTCTGTAGTGCCAGAAGATAAGGCTTTAATTAATCTGGTTTTAAACTCTCATTCCTGAGAATTCCACCCAGTGCTTCATGAGTTTACTTTCATTCCCTTGCCAGCCATGACAGTTGCATTGGCACTGGAGCAGCTAGCAGGAAAGGGATTCATGGGAATTGTCACCTTTGCTCCAAAAGAGATGGCATTCATTATCCTCTTTGTGCCACACCTTTTCTCTTGCTGAACCACATCTTGAAGGTGAAAAAAGGAAATGCAGTGCCTGGGGCTGTTGGCTGGCACTAAGCAGAGAGGGTCCCTTGGCTGTGGCTTTGAATATACCACAGTGGCTGCTATCTGGCAAAAAGTTCCTCTGTAAACCAGTGTTGGTCTGTGAGGGAAGTGTGGGAGGCAAAAGGGGAAAACAGTGACTTCCTCATTGGGGTTTCCTTCTGTGAGATCACCTGCAGAAGGTGCTCAGCACCAACCAGCTTCTTAAAGCCACTTTTGCAGGCAGTGACCAGAGCCCTGTTGCCCACCATGGCTGCCAGGGACCCTCACTTTAGCAAACCACAGCTGCTGCATGCCATCCACCAGCTGTCACAGCCTCCCCCCAAGCCATGCATCTCCCAGCAGGCTGGGATGCTGGCACCTTTCTGCTGCTGAGCTTTTCTCACCTGTGCTGTGATTGTCACTGCCTGCTTCCACGCCCTGGCCTTCCTCCTGGCTCAGTCCCAGGGCTCTGCCGGTGACACTGCGCACTGACCTGCCTGGCCCTGCTGCTGCTCCACTTCCAGCACTGCTTGTGCCTATTGCAAATGAGCACAGTTAGGGAGAAATCACATGCCAGAGGAGCAATCTAACTGCCTGCACCTCCTTCTTCTGTAGCTTTTCCTACACCACATTCCTTCAGCGTGTTAGAGAGAGGCTGGAAGAGGGGCAGGCATTACAGCAGACATGGTGGCAGCAGCCCTGGGAGCACACAGCCCCTCTGCCCAGCACTGGCACAATGCCTGTGCTTTGGCTTCCCTGTCTCTAGACTGGAGCTGAGCACCTGGGTCCCGCTGCAGAGGCTACAGCTGGGCTTTTTCAGTCCTTTCAGCAAGCAGGCCATAATGCAGCAAACAGCAGCAATGTGATTCTGTCAATGACTTGCTACATTTCAAGCCTATTGATGTAGATTTTTTTTACCAGCTTGCCATAAGGTAGACTTTTCAGATCACTATATTATGTCAATAAAATGTCATTACTAACATTAAGTATGTACTTATTACTTAAGAGAGGCCACAATGGACAGGGGAAACAGTACAAATCAAGTTTAAAAAACAATTTTGAAATCAGCACATATTTTATTTTTTTTTCCTCACTGGTGTACTTCCATCATTTTTACATTGGGACTTGCTTTTTGCTAGGCACTGCCACTGGTTCTTATTTTATTCTTATATTTTAGCAGCTGAAGGGATAACCATTGTCCTTGGCACTGTCTCCTGAGCTATAGCAATGTGCTGGATTTCAGAGGCTCTTATCAGCTCTGTGCTGAGTGGTCCTTAAGCCAAAGCCCCACTTTGAAAGGAAAATATGTCAATGCAAACATGCTGCCTTAGCATCTCAAGATTTTCCAGCTAATCTCTCATAAGGTACCAGAACTGGTCTCAAGAACCCATGGCTAAAGCATATCAGGTTGTGATGAGTGCCTGGCAGCTTCCTTTTCATTATCCCAGGCAACAGATAAATTCTTTGCTAGCTTTGTGCTTGCAGAGTTCACAGGAATTATCACACATGTGTAATTCCTATTCTTAAGAAGAAAAAAAAAAAAAAGAAAAAAAGAAAATCCAGCCAAGCAAACCTGCACTGGCAGTCAAATAAGAAATGTAAAGAAAAATTAGACACTCCTCACAGTTTCTGTACTTTCTGCAGATGCACAATTACCCTTTTGGACGACATTTTTCTTCACTACTGTAAGGTGTTTTCCTTGCTACAACTGACACATCCATATCTCCCACTTGACTTATTGTTACCCATAAGAGATTATATCTAGTGTTATTTTGCATGCTGGCCAAGAAACCAAATCACTCCTGCCTCTGAGCATCACTCTGCAGTCCTTCTCATGGAGACACGGCATTTTCCAAGGCCTGGGACGAGATGCCAAAGCACTGATGTAATTTGCCTGAACTGCCAGGCCCTTCTTTTCCTGTTTCTCCTCATTTAACAAACTCCTGAATCATTCCAGCTCCACCATGCGACTCACAGCTTCCATAAATAATTGGAAGCAGGAAGGACCCAAGAGCAATAAAAACAGAACCTGAAAGTGCTGGAATGAGATTGGTTACCTTGGTGTTTTGTTGGTCATTTTTAAATTTTCCTTAAGGGAATCTGCTCTTTACAAAGGAAAAAAGAAAAGTCATCTGCTTTATTTAGCAGGAGTTAGCAATGCATGCTTTGCTTCCTGCAGTGGGCCAAGCTAATGTCACCGGTTTCATATATTCTTCAAAGCCTTATACTGAAGTTGGGATGAGAGGATTCTAAGCTGGTTTGACTGAATGCAAGCCAGAGGAATAAAGTTCCTCTGATTGCTTCATGTGGGGTTGTTGTAGGTATTCATTCAAATACTTCACTTGTAACAGAATAATCCCCATGCTTCTTCCCATTAATACCTAGGAAATATTAATTAATTAACCTTCAAACAATCCCAAATCCTGTGAAGTAGAAACTTTGTCTACTTTATCTCTATTTTTAAAAGAAGACAAAAAGACAGGGGCAAGAATAGATACTAATGCCAACATTGCCAAGAAGTCTGCACTAACATCATGAGTAGAGTGAAAGGGCTGCATTTTCTTATCTGTCATATGATGTATATTCAATTGAAAAGGCAAATTGGTTTGGATGAACTACACACAAAACTGTGTTATCTAAGTACCAGGGGGAGGAAGAGGCATCATGGAGTTTTGACACACTATAAAAAAGTGTGGGAATAATATTGTAAGGAAGCAAACAAGCACAGAAAGAAGAGGAATTCAGGGCCAAGTTTCTTACCAACCACATAGGAAGCTGAACTCCAAACCAAAAATTATTTACTCCAGTGAGAGAGATTTAGCCTACCTATTTACCACTCTGATTGACTGACTCTATCAACAGAGTGGGTATGAGCATAGATGTGAAGTTACTGCATATTTTGGGCAAGCTGGGAGCTCTGAGCTGCCCCATGCCACAAACAACCTCAAATTCATATATAACATGAAGGTTTTACTTATGATGTTACATGCAGAGCCAATACTGGTTCCTTGGGGCACTGCAGATTCATCTGATCACTGTATCTCCTGGAGAATTCACCTCTGGATGTCTCAACACAAACTCTTCTGAATCTCTGTTCTCTTACCAGTGTCTGTGCTGCCAAATTAGTTTAGCTGATCTAGGTTAGCACATTTATATGCTCAACCAAGAAAACAGTTTCCAGACTGGCAGGCCTGTATTTGTACAGCAGAATTGTCACAGTGGGAGAATGTGCAAAGCAGCTCTGCATGTGGAGGGCTGTGCCTGAGGTGCAAATTTCCTTTTGAATACCTTCAAGTCACCCTGGAGATTGTTAACACATCCATGATTGCAGCTCTGTTGCCCATTGCTGCAGGTTCTGGAACAAAATGGGATTGATGTCAGAGTGTCTCTAATACATGTCTGCTAGCAAAGAGCTCTCCTTGAAGTAGTTAAATGAAAAAAAGAAATGTATATCAAAATAAAAAAAGAAGCAAAAAAAAAAAAAGAAAAGTAAAAATTCTCTACAATTTGGATTCATTTACCATGAGGGCTCTTTTTTCATTAATTTTTCCCCTGAGTGTTCTAAGGCATTTCTTTCCCTTCCAGCCCCCCAGCTCAGGGGATCTGTCACACAGGTCTCTAGTGCCTCAGCTGCTCATGGCTTGGTCATTATTAGTGAGTTAGACCAGCCCCATTCTCTACAGAAAGGCACTATCCTTTCCTTCTTCTAAGTTAATTTTTCTGCCAAACTGTGGCACTGACACCCTCTGGGTGTGATTGAGCCAATTTTCTCATCCACTTCAATGAACCTTGACTCTGCTCTAGGAGGATAAATTCTTCCCACAGCTTCTGGGAACATCAAGTGAAATTGGACTGTCACTTACTGGATCCCATTCTTCCGGCTTTTAGGGCAGCCTAAATCTCCAGTGTACTATATCTCTTCTAGTTTCATTTCTTTCAGCCTGTGTCAACCTACTCTTTCAGCTCTGTTTTACTTCCACAACAGAAAATAATCTGCCCTGGCCTCATATGAAGTCAAAAATTCACCAGTATGGCTTAATATGAGGGGGAAAAGCCATCCCAGACTTTCCTTGGGTAGAAGCCTTCAGGCGTATAGAAGAGCTGCTGAAGATGCCACTGCTTCTAGCAATTTTGCTTGCTGAAAACCTGGCAGGGAAATATCAGCCTTAGAGCAGGTAGGAGTAGCTGTTCAAATATCCATGATATTTGAATGAATTCTTCACATTCTGAAGAAATCTGTTCTCCTTTACAATTGGAGCCACCTTGGAAGAGGAGATTCTCTGCTCCTGCAAATCTAACAAGCAATATGAACTGAAAAGTTTTGTGGGTTTCTCTCCTCCAAAAATCGTTATGAGATACAAGTCCTGGATCTGACTTCATTGGGATGACTGAGTTGGGCCAGGGCCAAAAAAAAAAAAAAAAATCCTTCTCAGCTTGTTCTTGCTGCTCTTCTTGCCCTGGAGCAGGTATGTGGAACCTGCTCAAAACATATCAGGCCCATCTCTAGAAATATTAGGATATTTTCCCTAAGGCAAACATTAAAACCAGGAAGTGTTGCAATGCATATCAAAAGATAACTTAAAATTAGGAAGAGAAACTCCAGATGAAGAAGGAAGAGATCTTCTGGATGTCTATCTCACTGCCACTCCAAGACAGCTTTTCAGCACAGTAATGGCAGGAAGACAGAACAAGCAGGCACCTACTAGGATGCTCAGTCCAAGCCACTGGTAACACACATGCTCACACCACCCTTGTCCATTCATCACCTCAGCAAGGTCCACCTTAAAAGCAGTCATGATTCCTACTTGTGGAGCTATGGTTCAAATAAATAAAAGACATTTGGTAATTTCTAGCTTAAATTTATTCCTGGTCATTTGTATTCTAAGGCATCCATAGCTCCTTTTCTCCTCTCTGGTATTTACCCACCTGATACATTTCCAGACAGCAAACATATCCCATTTCTGCTTTTGTTTTGCAAGGTTAAACAAATCATTCCCTTCAAGTTTCTACTGTAAACCAGGGTCCCTGTTCTGCTGATCTTTTTCACTGCTTATTCCTACATCTGCCAGCTCCAATTCACCTGTTTGCAGAGGCAGTGGTCACAAATATATGTGATGTTGGAATTAAAATTAACTACTGCAAAACAGAGAAAAAAAATAATCACTTCTGAGGGGCAGCTTAAAACTTGTAAAGAAAACCACAAGAAGATTTATAGCATATATTGTAACTAAACTCATTCTTAATGTCTATGGAAAAAGACTTTCAGAACAGCACTATCCAAGTCATATCTTGTATAACTGTGTCATAATCTGATACCAGTCTCAAAAAGAGGTTGATGGAAAATAAATTGTGAGGTTCATGGGATTTCCATTGTGTTGTGGTAACATTGCTTCTGTGCCTGAACCTGGGATTAAGGGCTTGAGGCAAAGATGAAGATCTCAAGTGAAAGCCCATGCACTGATTTCAGCAGGCAGAAATACAGCTCCAGCAGGCAGAAGACAGGCAGAGGAGTTATTTTCATATTTCAGAACCAATGAACCCTTGCAAGTCCACAGAATTTCCCTTCTTTAGGCAGAAGCAGAGAATGGTGTGTGGCCTGCCAAACATCAGGCTGTACATCCTTGCATCCTGGTGTTTGCCACTGACTAGAATGCATCCTACATTAGTCCAAATGCCTGCCCTTCCCTTTGAGCATCCTTGGATATATGCAGAAGCTGTCATGAAAGACCATGGACATATTTTCTCAGTCCAGAAATAACCTCATAACAAAAAGTAAAATGGCTCTACTTGGCAATAATTTCCAAGTTTGACTTTGTTTCCACAGCCCCAGGAAAGATTCCTTCAGTTCTGAAGGTAGGGCAATGCAACCACAGCAGATACTATCAATTTGCCATATTAGGAGTCCTTCCAGGAAAAAAGCTTTTCGTCTCCTGATGATATTCTGTTTTGCATGGATGTATTCCCCAAGCTGGAGGAGGGGAAAGCCAAGAGATTTCCACTGTCATCTGATTTTTGTCCTTTACACCACAGTGTAAGCAACAGCCTCTGACTATTGGCCAGATCTTCTCTGTAGGCTGTTTTTGAAGCCATCAGAAACAGAAGGAATTCTTCCCTATTTGAAACAGAAATAAAGTTCAGAACAGAAAATGCCTCATGGCTACTTCAAGCAATTGCTTCACTTCAGCATTTCTGACTGTTCTGCAGTCCTTAAGAACAGTTCATGTTCTCACTGGACCAGGTTGATTCCCATTGTACACAGTTTGCAGGTTAGATTTACACACACATATGGTGCTGCCCTACTCACACACTGTGAAGATGAGCAACATCCATGGGTTTTATTTTGTACTTTTCAGCCTTTCTAAGGTCTGTGGGTCAAACTTAGTTCAGTTCATACGACAATGGCAACAAGAAATGTTTGTTTCCAGGTCTTTTCCTTTGGAGCTATGTGAAATACACAGATTGTAGCACAAAAGCTCATCTACCTTTGAGTATAAGGTAAATCCAATGCCCACAATAGGCCTATGTGCTCCAACACTGTTAGCTATGCTAATAAACTGTGAGAGAATTCCTTGGCATGTACATAGCCTGCTCCAACTTTCCCAAGCAGCTTCTGGACCTGTTTTGGTAGCGGGATTCTGCCAGGAGCCACACCCAAGCAGCAATTTTCTTGCAGCCACCTAGCACAGGCCAAGCCAGTCTGCCAGTGTAGATGCAGGCTGTTCCATGCCAGCTGGCCTCACTGGCTGGGACCATTCCCAGGCACGTTTAATAAAGTGATACAAACCCAGCCTACGTCCCTTTAACAAAATTATGAAGTCAAATCAGATTGTCACTGAAAAGCTGCTATACATATGGTTTTAATAGCATGCTATTTTACAAGTGTTTGGCATTTTCTGGGCTCACTACACTTATCCTGGGCTCCAGTTAAATACACTGATACAATTTCACAGTTAACAGTGGAATTGCAGAACTCCAGCAAGGCTGTGATGAGCTAGCTCCTTTGGAATAACAAGGGTAGAAGAACTTAAAGGAAGATTTTCTAAGGTCAGGTTTGGCCATGACCAAAGTTGCAATCACTGAATGTTTTCTACGTGTCACTGCAATTACCTCTCACAGCCAGGTGCCATCTAAAATAATACCAAGAAAGCAACTGCTTTCCTATTGTGCAAGCAAAGTTGGAAACAGATGTGATCGATTGGAGGTTGGGAAAACTCCAAACTCTATTTTTAACTCAAATCACAAAATCTAGGGTGTCCCATTAAATTACTGAAATAAACATAATAGCTTCTTTCCTTCAAAATCAGCATGTAGTGATTCCAGTTGGAAAAGGGCTTCTAGAGTTCTCCAGTCCAACCTCTTGCTCAAAGCAGATGTAGTTAAAACAAGTTGCTCAGGGGCTTGTGCAGCTGTGGTTTGAAGATTCCCAAGGGTAGAGAGTATACAGCTTCTCTAAGAACATATTCCAGTGCTTGTCCACCTTCTCAGTAGAAAAATTTCCTTATACGAAGTCAGAATTTTCCATATTGCAGCATGGTAACAACACAGAACTCTGCTGGGGGCAACTGAAAACCCCTAATGGCAACCAAGAACCCTTTTGGGGGTGAAACTGTGGGTAACTGGGAACTCTTGGAGCACCTCTAGGAGCATTTAGGAGCAACTGGAAGCAACTGAACCCCTGAGGACAACCCAGAACTGTGTGGAGGCAGCCAGGGATAAGTGGAACCCCCTGAGGGCAACCCAGAACCTCAGACGTGTCCTTGGTGTGTCATGTGCACTGAAATCATAAGAGTTAACAAAGATTTAATTCTACTCTATATGCCCAAATGAGCCAAATTGAGAATGAACTGTGACCTTAATTCACAGTATTCTCATATCCAAAGGGCAAAAGTTAGCAATATTTTCTTTTCAATACAAGATTTAGTAGGTATTTTTAAAATACTGTAGAATGCAACATGAACAATGCCAAGCTTGCTAGCTAAAAGCCTGCCCCTTACTCTGTTTCCCAATTTAGAGACAGATGAGCAAGGCCCAAACAGGCATTCCCCTCCTTGTGCTTTTATGTATCTACACAATGCCAGCTATGCAGATGAATGTCAATAAACCAATCAAACGGTGCAGTATTTTTCACCAGAGGAGTTTTATGAGACATGGTTTGGCCTCCAAAGTAATTGCTCCAATCCCCTCATAGAGCCAGCAGAGCTCAGTTAGGTTCACCATGATTGATGATAATTCTGACTGCTTCCATTAGGAGACTTGCTGGACTATGAACAGTCAGGAAGAAAACCTCACCACTGTGTTCATTAGGAGAACTTCTATGCTGTTTAATAAAAGGCAAACCCATCAGAGCTATGTGCCACCATGCTGAAGTGCCTTGCTGGGTCAGGGCAGGAGATGATGACACCATTCACTGAGCATTTAGGGCAGTGTAGGCACATCCCATCGCATGATTAAGCCCTAAGACAGGCACTGAGGATTAATTACAAGACCTTTTTTTTCTTAAACAAAGGTTCAAAACCTTGTGACACAAGATAGGCTGTGCCTGACTACAACTGCATTCAGTCTTGTACAAGCTGCCAATTAATTTTATTGTCCTGTCTCCACCTTTTGCAGTGATGTTTTGTGACACATTTGTCAGGGAAATGGTCACATATACAGAAATACACACACAGGGCAAACAGTCACAGTGTTAAAAAGTATGGTCATATTATGGTTCCATTAACCTTGACAGCATCTATTTAAAAGGAGATGAAAACTGAAACAACAAACAACCAAACCCAACCTCCAGCTAAAAATAGGAGCTCTTCAGCTGAGCTCTTTTGTACCAGAGCAAATATTTATAGATTGCTCAGAAATCCTGAATAATGGGGGGGTTTAATGGAGGCTGACAAGTTCTTAACTTAAATATTGCTAATGTGTACTATGATGAGGCTTCTCCACCATTTACCACAGGGACCACTGTGCCACTAGAGGGTTTGCAGTCTCTACAACCATGGATAATTAATGTTACACAATGAACAACTTCTCAGAGGAAGGCAAATGATCATTCCTGGAGCTTAATGGCAAAGTAAGTAGGTAAATAAATAAATAAAACCCTACAGCTTTCAAATTTCTGTCATATCCATCAGGACAGTTTCCACAGAATAAAATGCAGAGAAAAAGATCTAGTAAAGACAAAACATGGAAACAACAATAGCATGTTTTTGACTACCATCCATTTGCAACTGTAAGTGAGGAAGGATTTAGGGCAGGGGAACAGTGCACTCAAATTTTTTAAATTGCTAGATTTTGTTTAAGAATTTCCAGTGTTCATTTTTAGACTTTCCACCAGAAGATAAATGTCTCTATATATTATCAAGAAACTGTTAAGAAATCGGCGAGAGGGCTGCAAATTTCTTCATCCAATGCAAAGGAGAGCTCTCTGGTCACAGTAGACAGCCCAGAGGCTGTTTAAATAACTCAGATGCTAAATCCTGTGGAGAAACAGTGGGTTCTGCTTGCTACTTGTAGCATTAATAAACAATCCCTTTTCCACACAGCTTCATCCTGACATTATTGTAGGGCACAGGATTTTACAGGAGCCAGTGGGGCCCTTTGGGTCTCAGTGTCAATTCAGGGATCTGACATATTTGGCTATAGAGCCTGGACAGACAGAAGAGAGCAACAAGGAGCAGGGTCAAGGCTAAGCCTGGACATCTCTGGACTCAGCATGCCCATGGTTCACATCAGGAGCATTTTGTTCACCTCCACTGCAGGATTGGAGAAGTCCTAACAGTTACAAACATGCAAGATCTGGTACTAATCCCAGTGACTTTTATCCCTCCATTACAGAATGTCTTTGTTTATGACTCAATGGCAAGATATTTTTGGAAGCTTTTATTCTGGCAATCCCAAAGCATTCTTTTCCTCTTATGAAAAATTTCATATTTATTTGGGGTGTGGTATATAACTTGGATACAAATCTTGGCTGAGGACTAAGGCTAACTAAAAAGAGTGGGAATGACATTTTGCAAGAGATGAACCTTCTTAATCTTTCTCAGTCATTACTGTGATTACTTAAAACACTTATTCTTGAAACAACAATCCAAAATACACGTCAATAGGCTAAAATGCACATTGCAAAGTACTGATCCTTACAATACAAGACTTAGGAAAGTTCAGTGCAAGAAGCTGGCTTTAAACCAGTAAATAAACAATGACTCTCATTTTGTTTCAGATAGCTGGAGAGGGTAACCAAGTCACAGCACAAAACCAGAAAAAATCAAGTCCAGCTTTTTTTATTTTGCTGACAAAATAAACATAATCATCCTTCTGAGTGAACACTTGATAATGATGATTTCTTAAAGAATTTGCTACCTATAAGTACAACATCCCTTCAACTTTGTGTATTATTAGTTTCTCAGAGTACCAGTCATAGTAGCAGTATATGCTAAATACTGTCCTTTCCCTCATAAATGGCAGCTTTCCAAAACCTGTGGCTATATATAACTACTGGAGTGTTTGAGGAATTTGGGGAATGAAAAATCTCCAGCAGAATAATTTGCTCAGGTCTGTAGCAGAAGCTTTGAACCATGTCACTGCATTTCTTAAGTAATGGTAATCCAAGAACATATTTTTTTACTTGCCTCTGCATTGTACATTACATCTGCAATTCACCCAGACCATAGCTCCTGCACATCTCCTTTAGTGGCAGAGCTCATGTGAATCTCCATCAGCTCCTGTCCCCTTCACAGCTATTCAATTCCACTACTTCACCACTCTTTTAGTGGTGCCAGGACACTTATTGATTAAAAATTTGTGTTTGAACAAACCTCAGGGAATATAACTCTGCTCCAGGTTTTAAATCAGGATATTTTTGACACAAGTAAGTTTCCAGATCTGATTCATCATTATAATCACTGAAGAACAAAACAAAATTGAGACTGATGGTGATGAAGGTGGCACTAGCTTCAAGAGCATCCATAGATGTTTTAAACTTTCTTCCCAGGTCCCCAAACTTTTAAAAAGCTGCTTCAGGACAAAATTGATAGTTTTATGCCCAAATTGATGTCTTTATCTCATCTGCTGGTGGAGCATATTGACATCTGTGGAGGCTTTGAATTAAATTCAAGAGCATCATTCCAAGCAGGAGCCAGTAAAAGCATTCAAGGAGTTCATCCTTTGCCAGTGATAGTGGGTTCAGGTGAAAACTTGATCTGGAGGAGGGCTCTGCCTCTTCCTATACTCAGCATGTGCTGGCTGGGTGCTATGACTCTAGCCAGAGATGGCCAGGAACTGGGCAAACTTTGTCTTTTCAAAAGCCATCACATGGCAGTATGGAACAAATTCTTCTGTAGAGGAAAATCGTCAATTAGCAGTTGAAAATTAGATCTTTTTGTAACTGTTCTCTCATTGCAGTTGCTCATACCATTACTGGACATTTGAAATTCCATCTGGATACCCCTGCATGCACAAGAATAATTTCCATCTTCTTTATTTTACCTCTGTATTTTGTGATATACAGATTTCATCTCAATGCCAGTGTGAATTTTAGGCCTCGCACTGCCCTGTTAAAACTGCAGACATAGCAGATGCAGCAGCAGGTGTAAAGTTTCAAACCATCTAGCAGAATGTTACAGTTCTGAAATTTTTCCTTTTTTTCTCAGTCATATTTCCCACTCAATGAGCAGAGTAAGGATACAAACATCTGGTCTTCATTCCCTGGAATACACTCTATTTTCTTTTTTCTTCTTCAAAGATGCAGTAAGAAAATCAGCTCCTTAACAGCCAGGCAAAGCCAACAGTTTCAACAATTACCACTATGAGATGCAAAGTCAGAGGCTTTTGCCTGCAGAACAGTGAGTACACCATCCCAAGAGCTTTATAAACCAGGCTAAAATTTTTCGATGTTGTTCTGCCTTAAAACTATCAAGCATGTGCAAGCACAGTGGAGCCAGTATGTAATTAAGAAGTACCACGTAAAATTTTTCCATAGATTTGAGGTTTTCTTAAATGTCTTAAAGTATTACAGAGTTCTCATGGGTTTGTGTAATGTGCAGCAGCCTGGCTGTGAGGATTTTGCTGGCTTTTCCCCACACCCTCACAGACAAGCATGCAGTAGCTTGGGCTGAACATAAAAAGGAATGCATAGGGAAAAGTTTCAAGCTCATAAAATGTTAATGGCCATTTGCTTCTGTTTTTCAGTATATAACAACTAAATACACTTATCTTGTTCATGTAGTCCAAGGTTGTTCTGATTTTGTGATATTGTTCTACTAAATCTTCACTGCATTGTACTGGTGTGCACATGTATACTCACACTCAGATACAAAATTGTGTACTGTGATTCTCCCCAGCTAAAAAGCATTACAGCCACTACTGGCACCAGCAGAGAAGGGAAGGAGGTACAGCATATTGTTTAACAATGATGCTAAGCAAGTTAATAATTAGAATTTGCTATGGTCAGCCTCTTTCCCAAACACTTTATTGAAGTTTGTCCTTTCTAAAATATTTTCTCTTGTAAGACTCAAATTCATGCAGAAGGCAGATGCACAACTGTGGTTTGCAGCCTTTCAATAAATAAGTTGTTATTATAAGTAAAATTTAACAACCTGGAGAAAGAAATGGATGAACCCAAATTCTAAAGAAGCACATGAACTTTTCCTACTATGAGTATGTCACACACAAAGCTACTTGAATAGAACATCTGTTGTAAATAATCTCATAGTAGTGTAGGTTTTAAAGAGCACAAAAAGATTCTAACACATGGGCAGATGTGTGGTTAAAGGCAGTGCACAGGATGATTCCCATCTTGTGCTACCCACTTCCTTAGATGGGAGAATAAAACCACACTCCTGCCAGAGTGTCGTTTCACTGTCAGCACACATTTGGACAGCCTAAGACCTTACGGCTTGTTTTATTGACTACCAGCCTTGTATCAGTCAACCTGAGCCTTTGTCCTTGTGAAATCATGCCAGAAAGCTGCTCGGGCCAGGGACAGATGTCTTTTGTTTCTGAACAGATGCAGCCTTGCTTTGTGCCTTTTCTTTCACGACCTCCTGGCTGGGGCTGCGCTGGCACCCTGACCCCGTAATTGCCGTGTCTGACATCTGCCGTGGCAGCACAGGGGACATCCCTTGCTGCTGTGGCCGCTGTGGCCTTACGTGTGCGCAGCACAGGGTGCATGTGTGTGTCCCTGAGTCTGTGTCTCAGGGTCTGTGGGTCTGTGTGCTCACGTCTCTTTCTGCCTTCCATGACTGCAGGAGGTGACATGCCCATGTCTGAAAGCTGTGACACCAGCGCCGAGGATGCAAAGCAGCAGGATGTGAGGCAGCACTGGAGCTGCTACAGCTGAGTCAGCGAGCCGCAGCTGCTCCCCTGCCTGTTTGTCTTACAGCAAGCTGTTGTCTGTGCTGCGAGCACCCCATGCTTGCTCAGGAAGTCAGAAAAGTCAGTAGAATGGTCTCAGCTCTCCCAGAGTAGAACAAAATATCAGAACTTAAATCTCTAGGCTGGATATTTCTGCTCTGAACTTTGCAAACCAAGCATTGCTCATATTAAAGACACAACAATAGAGACAGGATGAGAGAGTTGTGGTTTTTCAGCCTGCAGAGGAAAAGGCTCTGGTGAAACAACAGAGCAACCTTCCAGTACCAAAGGGAACCTGCAAGAGAGCTGAAGAGGGACTTTTTGCCAGGGCATTGAGTGATAGGACAAGGGGTGATGGCTTTACATTGACAAAGGGTGGATTTAGACTAGATATCATGAAGAAAATCTTTAAGGGTGGTGATACACTGGAACAAGTTTCCCAGAGAAATTGTAGATGCCACCATCCCTGAAAGTGTTCAAACCCAGGCTGGATGGGGCTTTAAGCAACCTGGCCTAGTGGAAGGTGGCCCTCCCCCTCCAGATGATCTTTAAGTTCTCTTCCAACCCAAACCATTCTATGATTTTACATGCTTTCATTCTAAGACCTCCCTGACATTCCTACAGCTCTCACTGTTGGAGACAAGGATAAAGACTTTTTATTCTGCTTCCCCACAGAATATTGCTTCTTTACCATCATTCAGAAAGAAACTCTCTGTCCACAACTCTTGAAAAATCCCTATCCAGTAGCCACTGTGGAATCAATCTGACATCTGACTGTGTCTAACTGACCTTGAGAATATTGCAGGTTGCTGAATCACCCAGATTTTCTGTCTTTGTAGACTGTTTCCCCACCTTTTAATTTGTGCCAGCAATAAGTAGTATAGCAACTAGAAAATAAGCCACTCCAAGGTTTATTTTTAATTTTTTACTTTTGCCA
The DNA here is from genome assembly GCF_050655825.1 of Lonchura striata. Taxonomy (NCBI): domain Eukaryota; kingdom Metazoa; phylum Chordata; class Aves; order Passeriformes; family Estrildidae; genus Lonchura; species Lonchura striata. Next base: position 62,786,627 of record NC_140704.1, read on the forward strand.
AACTCATTTTTAGCCAGATCAATTCCTTGAACCTCTCCACTGCCTGACAGCAGAACCAGTTGAGGTGAGAACAAGTGTTGACTGACTACCAGCTAGATTTGGATTGGCTTCAGCCGTGATGAAACAGCATCCTTCTTCAAGAAGGGAGGCCTCAACTAAGACATGACTCATGCAATGACCTGTAAGCTTTAAAAAAGATGTAGTGAGTGATAACATCAAAGCCTGAGGTAGAAAATAATGGTTCATAAAGTAAGGTGGTGTATTTCCTGAGTGACTGGTGTCTTGGTGGAGCGTGTAATACCTCTCCTTTTCATACATACCATTTGGTTTGTGGCTGAGGATTAAGCTATCTGATTTCTTACCACTGCCTGCTGTGGTGAACACTTGCTACACACACTTTCTGGATGGTGAAGCTATGAAGGTCACATCTATGAAACTCAAACAGAGAAATATCTCAAGACACTCCGAGGAAGAAAAGTTCCCAGTGAAATCTAAGCCAGCTACAATGCTCACGGAACTGGAGGGCAGAAGATCTGAGTCTACTTTGAAAGGGTGAGAAGAAAATAGCACTATTTTCATAGAAGAAGTACCTTAATGGGGTTTTAGTCATTGCAGGTATACCCCTGCAATTGTAAACTGTGGAGTGATTTAAAACTGTTGGGAAAAAATAATCAAAGAGATGTCCCCTGATGTCTAAGGTTCTCTTCTACATGTGGTAGTTATGGCTTTTGATGTTTGCTCTCACATCTTTAATTTATAGGGAAGTTTTTTGTAAGTTATGACATATAAGGACATGCAAAGGCAATCTCTGGCCCCTGGGGCATCAGAAATAACTTTTGTCTTGGAAAAAAAGAATCATTAGGCTGAAGTGCACAGGCTTATTCAGAGACCTCACTTACAGGGCAAACTCTTACCTGAAACAGTGAAAGCAGCAGTTTGAAAAATAGGATCACACCAATTTAACAATTTTTTCTCACTAAATTCAGAAGTAGTTACAACCCCAGCACAGTCACTGCACAAAACTGCTTTCTTCATCCAGCAGTTGAAGAGGAACATGTATTGCATCATCAGCATGGGGACCAGGGCCAGCAGATGAATGTGAGGGCTAGTCTCCAGTGAAACACTAAGCATCTCTCTCTTCCTCAGGCACTGACAGAGGCTTCATATCCCTCCCTCAAGACCAGCTATTGCTCTAAGATTATCTTTAATACACAACATCTTTCAAACAGACTAATCTTCCCCATTGTCTCGACTGCACAATAGAGCCTGCAAACAAGAAGTGCAAATGGGGACACTTCTGTGCTCTCTCCTCATCCCTCTTACGTGAACAGCCCAGAGACCAACAGGGAACAGTCTTAGATCATGGATTTAGTTTTTACACTGCAATAAAATTGCAGTCCAAATTGTAATAATATGACAGGAGAAAGATTCTGTGGGTATATTCATAGACTCCACAGACATTTCCTCAGAGATACTCTTTGACACTCAGGGCAAAAAGCTTCCTCCTCAGACAGAGGCTTTTCTATGTTTTCTAGATGACTTGTTGCAGAGGCTTTTCCTTGGCTTGCCACTTGGACTTCAGCTTTCAGGTTCAATTTCTTTCTTCAAGAAGCCCTCACCAAAACATTTGGTAGTGCTGGTTTCCCACCGTGGGAAAACCTGTCAGTGCCAGGCAAGAGGAAGCAATGTTTATAGTGTGCAACAATTGTGTGGCTCTCAGCCAAAATGAAGTGAGGTCCAAGGGTCATACATGTGCTGCTCTGCTGACTTCAGTATTCTGACTGAATACTAAACATTCCCAAAAGACAGCCATTGCTGTACAGATTTGTGTAGCACAGGTTCTTTGTTGGTGTTTCAAGGACTTTATTTTAAAAACTATTTTTCTATTTTTCCTTCAGTTGGTGGATGGTCAATTAAGTAGGATTTGGAGAAATCAGCAGTTTTTTGTTTGCAATCATTCATGCAGATCTTTCTCTGCCTTCAGTCTGAGCTGATTTGCAGAGACACACAACTAAAATAAACATAGCTCTAATGCTGCCTGGTTCAGAGGCGACTGAACATTTAGCTCTGGAAGTACTGCATGATTTTTAGGTAAAGCATAAATGCATACAAATTTATTTCATGTTTGAAAGAGATCCATCACCAGATGGGCCTGCCTTGGAGCTGAGGGCTGATAGAGTTAGACAGTGCTCTCACTTTTTTCCTGGGAGCAGCAGCAGCAATTTCAGTGGAAATACTCACAGAATAAACATTGAACCCTGAGCCTCATAATTTAGTCTTTTGGCTTAACTCCATTTCCTTGGCTTCTGCAAAGACTGTTTTGGAGAAAACACCCTGCAAATAGTTCCCCTGTCTGCCCTGCTGCTCATGTCATGCTTTTAGTCTTCAGCTCTGCCAATATCTCCCTTTGCATGGACAAACTGTAAAACCAGTTTGGGGAAGAGTTCAGCTTAAAAAAGGAGTGTGAAAATCTGGGGAGAAGGAGGGAAATAAGGAATATTGGCTTATGGGCTCCCCCAGCCCATTTAGAGTGGGATTTCAGCAGTCACTGTGTTAGCACTACCAAGTGGGGAGCCTGGAAAGGAGAAAGGAAAAGTGGGCAGAGATGGAGTGAGTTTGGCTGCTAAGCACAGCAGCTCATGGAGCCCTGATCTGGCCCAACAGGGACTGAGCTCCATAAGCCAGCTCTGATGCTACTGAAATACCCATCTGATCCTGCCACGTCGCAGGACAGCCTGAGAAGCAGATTTAAATCCCTGTGGGCCATGAAAAGAAGACCAAAAGTCCATAGCTTTGTGGGAGTGAAAGTAGAGGGTATGTTTCAGTGCTCTTTGGCTTTTATGATTAGATACTGATCTGAAGTCCACTGAGTTAATTTGAAAGGCTGAGTGCACTGTTCTTGATCAAGACTACAAATCAAATATTTTAAAGACTTCATCAATTCTTCCACTGACTACATAGCACTAAGAAAGATGACTGGGAAAAGATAGAAAAAGGCAAAATAGACACAGAAACAGCTGTACAGCATTGAAACAGAATGTTACTGAGAGATGTAGTTTATCATAATTAGTTGATCAACATGCTAGGCAAGGGATTTTTTTCTGTTCTGAACCAGTAGATGCACAGATGGGTCTATAATAGAACTGGCATGTGTGTAGATTTTTTTTTAAGGCTGCATAATTTTACAACCACTACTAACGTTTGTGAGTGTTGATATAATGGAAAAAGTACTCAAACTTCTGAGAATTGACATTGTCAAACTGGCTTCCTGCCCATGAGGTGACATTGAAATTGCAAGAGTCTTACTCTGGAGCAGCAGTAATGGCTACAGCCAGATTGTGCAGACCCACGAGCTGCTCTTATCATAGTAATAGCAGTAGGTCGCCTGTGACAAGCCTGTTCTGGAGGTGTCCTGCATAGGTGGCCACCTGCTTGGGTTGTTTGTGTCCACAGCCATAGAGGCCACTCCACAAATGTGCCTTCTGATTGTCAGTTCATGCATTTATTAAGTGCCCAGATATTCTAAGGCAATTTTGAGGAGGGGTCATTACTCCTTTCTTATCCACTTGTGAGCAATGAAGAAAATGAACAGAATGACATCATCAGTAATCAAAAAAGGAAAAGAAAGGTACATCAAGAAAAGTGTATTCTGCTTTTCTCCAGGGATAATGTAGGGAGTACATTTTGTTCTGAGATTTTCACAAGAAAGCAATTAACTATTGGAAAAAAATAACATGAGTCAAGATTTTAAAACTTATGTCTTAGAATTAAGATCAGAACTAGGGAAACCCACACAAACATGCTTTCAGAATTCCTCTAATGCTGTCAATTCAGCTGAATGACACCAGTTCACATGAAGCACAGGATGTCCCCATAGCAACTCAGCACCTTCAAAATGTTTATTTAGAAGCACAGCTAGTGCAGGAAAAGACTAGCTTTAAGTGATGTATGTGTCAGAGACTCATTACACTAAAAAAAGCTATTCCAGCATTTGATTATTTCTAAGAATGGTCCAAACTATGCTGCCAAAGTATTGGAGGATATGTCCTGATCCCTGGGATACAACCCAGTTGTGATATATGCCACTGCAGTCATACCTGTCAGTGTTTTAAAGGAAAGGCCCATATAATGCTAATCTGATCCAACTGCAAACTCAGCGCTTAAGCAGTAAAACTGGAGTTTTATTGGTCCTTATTACTTTGTAAGTCTTAAAATCTCTGACATGCAATATGACATCTAAAAGACTTCTTTTAAAAGAATAGCTCTTCTAGACAAGAAACTAATAGAGTAAAAACTAAGTAATAATTGAAGCAGCCATAGCCCAACTAACTACTAATCAAAAGCCTCTCTGAAGAGCTTCCTATTTCAGATGGATTCTGCTGATCCCTTTATTTGTTTGATTTTATCAGCAACACCAATGAACCAACAGCTCTAAGAGCTGATGCCATCACGTGCAGGCACTGACTTGGCACTACACCAATGTGAACCTTACTACTCAAAAATTAGTTGCAAATTCTGGCACATCAGGTCAACAAAGCCCACTGCCACCAAAAAATAACACTACAGAATTCAATCTCTCAAGCATCCAGCACAAAGAAAGCAATGCTGTGCTAGTAGAAACACAGATTTTTTTTTATTTTTTTTTGCAGTATGTTTGTCACTCAGATTATTGCCTCCTCAATTGCTGGTAGTTGAATTCCCATCTCATTAAAGCTTTTTGGAGGAAAATCCCTCAGAGAGAGCTGACTTTCCCTTTTTTTTTTTTTTTTTCATTTCTTTAGCTCCGTGGAAGGCCCACCCACAGTTTTGGCTGCCTATTGCAGCTCTCTGTTCTGTTTAAGTTCCTTTCTGTCTCAGTTATTTGCAGCTGACAACTAAAGCAAAATGTCTACAGAGCTTTTATTAATTAAAAAAAAAAAAACAGAAAAGAAAGAAAAATCTTTATTTCAATTCTAAGGCCAAATTTGGAAAGCTACAAACACTTAAAAAGACACTTTGTCTTTTTTGTTTGGTTGTTTCATTGTTTGGTTGTCTTTTTATTCTCTGTCCTATCTCCCTCCAAAATCATTAGCTAGGCTGGATAAACACAAGAAATACATCTTCACCTATAGCAGCAATTGTCATTTTTAGGTTTGTGAACAAGCATACATCACGATGCTTATCCTCAAGAAATGCCAGAGTGGTTCCCAGAGGGAAAGCGTTGCAGGCATGCTGAAGTTATTGCAGCATGAACCACAAGGGCTGCAGGACCACCTTTTTTGTATTATAAAATACATTTGTATAGAGTGGAGTTTTCATTTGAGTAACAAAGCCCTGTGAGAACTCATGAAACCACCTCCGTATCTCCATGAAAGGATATAACCAGAAACATCATCTGTCATCCAGGCTAACTTCTTCAGGTTCTGCTTGAAACTTAGACTCTGTAAGACTTCAACTGGCTTTTGTAAAACGTGTTTTCTGCCTCCAATTCCCCTTTTGGTAGTGACACATGCATTAATTGGCATCTCATTATAATACTGTTACTTCAGCTCTTATGGCACAGTTCTCTTTTAGCCCTTAAAAACACTTTTCACTGCACTGCCATTTTATCTCGCTTTATACAATTATAAAATAGCATCTGTATATACATCTGTTAAATATTATTATTATTGAAGTAAAAAATTCCCTGTAACACAAGCAATAAAATTTTTATAGAGAACATATTTATCTTTTGACACATTATTATATTGACTCATGAAAAATAGAAGTAATGTGCTCAATAATTATCCAATCTAACTTGAAGGGCGCTCTTTTCAGTTCCTTCCAGGAAGAAAGGATGTTGAATATTTGATATGTGTGATTAGTGAAATCTGCAGTGACCTCTTCCAGTATTCTGTACTGTTAACAATCATTGAACCTTTTAGAGGAAACGTAACAGGGGCTTTAAGAGTTGTCATGCATTTGATAGTTTCACAAAGCCATTGAGTTTCTTGAAAGGCAATGGGTAACTTAAACTTAAGAGGTAGTTTAACTACCACATGGCTAAAAGTCACCATCTGAAAAAAAAGGTCATGAGAAACCACTTGTGGGGATTGAATTCTGTGCCTGAGTGGGATTCCCTGGATACTACTTAATGCTTGTTAGAAAGAGACAACAGGAACCTCTCTGGCTTTACCTCCCATTCTCAGCATTAAAATTTCAAATTACTACAATAATCTACATTCTTCTATAGCTCAGCCCCTCAGCAATTATGATGGCTGCTAAAACCAATATAGAAACAGAGCCAAATGACAATGAGCTCTAGAGGCTTCACTTCCACAATGTCTGAGCCACAGGCTCTCTCCACCCAGACCCTAGAAGGCTAAGAGTGGACAGTGCTTGCAAACAGGATTTTATCTTGGGCCCTCTTCCAGTCCAAAAGGGTCAGTCAAAAAGAAATCAATGCTCACATGAACACAAGTGAAAAATCTGGCATCCCAGCTCAGCTGATGCTGCAGCAGATGATGAAATTCAGCCTCACAGAGCAAACTTGGGGATGGTACTGCACCCAGGACTTCCTTCTGCAGTAGCTATGCCAGCTCTAGAGAGCTTTGCAGTTTGGCTGTGAGGCACAGAGAGGGAGGCAGAAGTGTGCAGAAGGGAAAATTCCAGCTGTGGTTGTTTCCCCTTCCCTCCCTTCCTACCTCACAATAGCTTCACTGTCAGAAACAACAACAAACTGCGGGACTGCATTCATGCTGACCCCCAAGCGCAATTCCTGACAATTTCAACCCCTCAATGGAGGGATCATTTTCTTAAGCACATTTAACTACCTCCAAGCCTTTTTGCCTGTCTAAAAAAGCAGTATCAATTATTAATAAATGATAGTATATAATTAATAGCAGTACTTAGAAGCAGTCCTGCCTTGCAGGGCTCTGGCTACTAGCCAATCGAGCTTTACACTGAAGCACGCCAGGAAAATATTAGCATTATCCTATCATTTAAAGGATATTTCACCATATATTTCTCAAATAGCCATTTGACCACTGTCCATTTATTTTCAGAAGACTTCCCAAAGGCATGCCATGATAGCTGGCAGCACTGACTCCGTTTTTCAGAGGACAAAGCATGGGCAGGTAGAGCAGCTGGCCAGCAGCTCACTGGTGAAGCCAGGAACAGTAGCTGGGTTCATGAAGCTCTGTGTTTTACCAAGAAAGCCACAAGCAAAGGAGCACCTCACTAAAATAAGGGGAATATTGCCCTGGTAGAGTTTCCTACATAAGTATGTCAGTAATAGATTTTGGGTCCGAGGTCTGTTTGCTAACAACCTTTTTCAAGCACGAAACCCTTTTCAGAAGAATTCACTGAGAGGATTTGTAATTAATTATCAGCCTTCACAGCTTTTGGCATTAACTACTGCAGTTCTCAAAACTACAAAATAAATTGAATGCAGATAAGCAAGACCAGAGTCACAGATAATGAGAGAGCTCAGCAGAAGAAAAGAAGAGAATTAAATAGAAAAACATATTAAAAGACATTCAAATAATGTAATTGCCCATGAAAGAATGCCAGCAGTGGTCTTTATGGAATAGGAGTTGTACTTGGTGTGACATCAAGAAAGAGAAGGTTTATTTATGAACTTGATTTTGTTTGGAGAGTTTTAGTTTGACTTTTAGAATAGGTAAATCTGGGGCATAGGGCAGAACATCATATTATTTTCTGGAAGAAAGTCCCTTTTCAAGGTTTATAGGTATCAAAGCAGCTCATTATCCCTACAATTTGCCTCATATATCTATTCCCCAATACCTAAGAATAAGTAAGGGTCTGTTTCTACATATGGCAGAAAAAGGCAGCAAATCAGAGCAGAAAGGGAGGTGAGAGGACTATGCTGTATGGAGCAGCAGTACTCCAGGACTGGTCGATATGTTGGCATCGTTTTTAAATCTCTTTTGCCCTTTTGCTTCTCTCCCAGAGTGGAAGAGGGAACAATTTTGGCAGCACTGCATGGCCTGTCTGTATCATTCCACTTGTGTTTACTACTAGATTTTTCTTGGAAATTAAAAATATTTTAGAGCATCTCAGCAAATTCATCTGAGGCTTTTTACAGAGCATGTGGTAGACAAATTCTGACTCCTGCATAGCAATAGATGTGCAACAAGTTGTTTTGAAGTCAACTCTTGGATTTTTCAAAGCAGAAAACGCATTTCCCCTTCCTGCTGGGAGAATGGCTACACATTGCTGATCATTGTGACTTCTCACAGTGATCACTTCCAGAGGCAATAAAATAAGCTGCATTTCAGCATTTGTTGACAGTAAGGCTTTAACAGTCTCAGCTATAAGCAAGCAACACATTTTCTTTTCTGTCACAAGTGTGAATTTAAGTTGTAATATCTTAATAAACTCTTAATCATGTAGCTTTTTCTCTTACATTTCTCAAATGCTTTGAGCAGAAGACTTACCTCTGTTCTTCTACAACTGATCCAACTGGCTTTGAAGCTCCAAACACACTTGTCACCCCTGAAGCTTCATTTAACCACCCAGGCTCTTCCTACATGTCAAACAGATTTGAGCCCTGAGACAGATGTTATAAATTTTTGTAGATAATTTCCACTACAGCCAGATATGGCAAAACCCACTGTGTACTAGGACTAATCTTAGGAAGCTTCTTTCACATCAGCCTGAGCAGCTTGAATAAGCTCAGAGACATCTAAACAGTGCTGGGTTTTATATTTCAGGCTACAATGGAAAAGATGTTTCAGAAGTCCCAGATGCACTTCCCAATCCCTGGGGAATATCTGGGATTGGAGACTATCTGGGGTTACAGTGGGTGGAATGTCACATTTTCTCTCTTTGCTACATTGCAGAGTCTTTGTCTACTCTGAAATGTATGGTACTCACAAACTGCTTTTGCCAGAGGTTAAATACTTTTTATTCACAACACCACAAAGGCTTCTCTGTGCAACAGTGCCAGAAATATCTAGGAATCCTGCTTGGTTTCATTTATATCTCTCTGAATGTTCTGAGTGCTATATTTTCATATGTTGAGGATTTCTACAGAATTTATCAAGAGCCATAATGTTTTCCAGGAGAATCTCTGGCTTGCCTTTAAGAGTGAACAGCTCCATCCTCAGCTTACCATTTCTGCCAGGCTAGGATCAAATCCAGACACTCTTTCCATTTTTCTTTTAGTGGATCATCTACACTTAATCTTTGCCTCTGACAAACAGGATTAAGAAAACCCTCTATTTTTGTTCAAGGTCCCAAACCCATATATAAACACTGTAATTTACTACATAATGGCAGCTCTTTCAAGGCATAAATATAAGTAGCAATAACAATTGTGCCTTTTTTGAGAAGTTCTTCTTTCTGGAGGTAAAAATGCAGCCAAGGTGGGGTGTGTGTGACCTTCACATGCCTGAACTACACAATGCACTGAAAATTCTGCTGCAGAAGAGGGGATAAACAGTCCCATCTCTACTGGAAAATTGAATGAGATTAAACAAAACAGCAACAATTTCTCATCTGATCCCTTCTGCAAATAAGATTTGCTAAATTGCCTTGGAGATTTCAGAGGGCAAATTCACCTGCTGAGCTGCAGGAGTTAGAGCAGGGTTCAATCTGGTTTTGGTACAGTGAATGGCTTTTAAGCACTGCTGAGGTTACTGTGTACAAGGTAATGAGATGAAATCACAGATCAGGGAAAGCTTCACTTGCTAAGATGCTGTAAAAACAATAGAATATTCCTGAGAGTCTACTGCATTTTATTAGTTTAGCTGTTGAAAATAAACCAAATAAAAAATCCCGTATTATTTCCATGGAGATTTTAAACACATCAAGAATGGGGTTTCTGAAGTAAAATAGCTTGTTTTTAATTTAAGAAACAATAGAATTTTCTGCTCTAAGGACTTTTAAATAAAACACTTTCCTTTTTATTGAAAAATTCCTTTTTGGTAAAAACAAAAATCCTCCAACTGAGAAAGGGAGGGGAAAAGGTTTTGAAAAACTTCTTCAAATATTCTGTGGAAGCTTTGCCTTCTGGCACAGCCATGGAAGACTTTAAGACAGTATACATTGAATGCTTTAAAAAACATACATTTATATTTCCCTATTCTGACTCCCTTTACTGCTGAGCTTGCAGTAACAGTAGAATGAGGGGAGGAAAATTCCTGCAAAGTGTGTCTGTGCTCCTCATGGGCTGGCTTGGTCTCATCTCAGTCCCTGACACAGACTGAGCAGTCCCAGAAAGATTCTCAGGCACAGCACTGTGGTGTTCTTTCCCCCATGCTGAAGTAATGACAACTTGAATAAATAAGTTTTTCTCTATTCCCCTGCTGTTCCAGCAAAGAGCTGCAAACAGAACCTATTTATCTGAGTACTGTGTTGGAAGGGTGAACACAGACCTAAAGAAAAAGGGGCAGGGAAAAGGGCAATATTCTTTTGTTAGTTTGAAAGTTTGGGTGAACTCTGACGTATAGGAAGTACTTGTTATAATGATTTTTTTAGCAGATGAGGTTTTAACCTAAGGAACTTTAAATAGATGAAGAGCCTTATACGCAGTAAGTCCCCTCTGAATAATATTCCAGCAGGGAATATTTCACTGAGTCTCACAGAAATGAGCATAATAAGAGTTAAATTACTTCTGCTCCAACAGCAGATTTTTCTTAAAATAAATGCAATGAAAAGACCATCCCCTGAGTATAATTTCATACTCTAGAGCCAAAATCCTCTCTTATTTACACATAAATCTAGGGTCTTATTCACAGAGTACCAGTTGCCTTGACTCTTTTCCCAAGGCAAGCTCTCTCTACCACCCCAGGTACAACCCGACATCTGCAGTCAGGCTGTGGCTCTCAATAGACATATTCCAGAGATATATCAGGATAACCACATTCAGAGCTAAATTCTCATGCTTATGGCTAATGAAAGCCTGATGTTTATGTACCAGCAGAGGCCAGCAATATCTGAACATGGGGAGCTTAAATTACCACATTCTACAGTGTTCAGACTTCTTTCACAGCAATAAGGAGGGAAAAAAAGCACCATTTGAATCTGACTCAAGAAAGGCAAGGTTATAACTCATATTGCAAGGAGATACAGTGTGTGTGATGAACTGAAAATGTTATTAAAGAAGAACAGATTCTTGTTATGGTAGGCCAAGTGAGTGCTGGTTTCACTGGTACACTGTCAATTATATATTCACTTTTTCACATAATGAAAAAAAGTCTCGTGTAGTGTCTGCAAAAGGGGCTTGCACATTTGCATATAATGAAACCTGCAACGACAAATGTCAGCAGTACCATACACTGCTGCCATGAATAATTCATAACACAAAATAGTTGAGCTAAAAGCAGAGAAATAATCAAACTCGTTGATCTCCCCCACCCACTCCCAGCTCTCTACAGGCAGACAAAACCTTATTTTCTGAGCACTTCAAACCCAAATGGTTTCAGAATTCCATTTCAGATAGAGAAATGTATGGTCATGACCACTTCGGTTTTGAGATCAGTTCCGGTCTGGTCAGTCAAGCACTATCTGTCAGCTCATTTCTCTGTCTGTGGCACTACCTGGGACTCTATTTGGCAGAGGCCAGGATTTACCTGGTCATTTCCCTCCAAGAGCAGTCTTCATAGCAATAGAGCTCATGAGAGGAAATGTGGAGAGTCACCACTTCCTTCTGTATTTACTTTGGGCTCTAACATTTTTCCATGTCAGCTGGAAACCTCCTGGAATCCTGCTTTAGAGCAATAACCAAGGATGGAGAAGTAACCATCACGTTCTGCTTGTATTTATCCATGACATATTCTCAAACAATTCCAGCTGGGTGACTGAGCTGTATTTTTTGACAGCCTGGCAGGGCAGATGGTACCCAAAACCTGCCAGATCAGAAGTTAATGTTTCCCCACTGGCTATAGCAAGCACTGCAATTGCCTGAGATGAGGGTTTGTTTTGATAATCATTTGATTAAATAAGCAGATGCCTACTGACTTCAGAAGTCAATCAGCACAAGTTCCTGCAGAGGTGTCAGCATAACCAGCTTCCCCAGGGGAGAAAGAGAAATACCCCACAGCAAAGTAAGATACTGAGGAAAGTTGGGGGAGAATGGCATTGCTGGCCTGCAAGGATGGATAGAAGAGACTTCAGATTGAACAGTTCAATAAAATGTTTTTCTCCCTTGTTACATGCATTTAACCTGAAATTCAAAAAAAGTATGTCTTGGAGAAGGCAGTACTGATCTAATTTTCCATTGATAACACCTTGCTCTATCACACAAACAAGGAAGGTCACCATCACTCCACAGCTGCCTCTGAACTAGAACAGGAGGGATGTGTAATTTAGCTCATGGCCAAAGCACATTCAATTCATGGAAAGTTGTACACTTTTTAATTTGCATCATCTTACTCTGCTGGTTACCTCCATCACTTATGTTCCCCACCACACAGGTTTTTAATACATGTGCAAGCATGTATCTATTATGCACCTTTTAATTACTGGTTCACACTTCTAAATACCACCTGTGTCTTTTCCTGCACAAAAATCTACATTAGGAGTCCCAACAGGGTTTTAAAGCATGTTTCTTCCACACTGTTCCCTCTAACAGACTTCTTAATGATTTGATCATGTGCTGTTTAATACATGAAGACCTGGGCTTTTTCCTTCAGCAGAAAAGATGTCTGTAAATGCAGTATATTTTAAAATAAATTAATTTCTTTGTTTGGGTGTCACACTGAAACCTATTTGCTAACACCATATGCAGCACGTATCTGTGTAATTTTGTCCCACCTGAGCACTTTTTTCTATAGAATTAAAATTATGGGTCTAAGTGAAAAAGGATGAACAACAACACACATCACAAGGGTAGAAAAATTATTTATTTTTGAACAATCTCAGCAGATAATTTTAGGATAGAAATCCCATGAAGAGAAACATGAGTTTCAGATCTGGGAAGCCAAATCCCTTGGCCCAATGCAGACACAGGGTGAGACAGGGCTGTGGGCAGCAGGAGAAGGATGAGCCAGGAAGCCTTGCTTGCTTACACAAACATCATCACAGACCACATAACAGCAGCCTTTCTATATTAAAAAGCAACATTCTTATGCATGCATGTGCAAACACAATGGAGCACTGAGAGACTGTCTGCTCAATGGGCATTGCCATACTCTATACACGCATGCATGGGCAAAGCTAATGAAATGCAGAGAATTTGGCTTATTGTGTGACCAGTAAGAGTATATGCAAAGGAAACACATTTTTAAGACTGTTAATTCAGTCCTCTGAGAACTTGTTCCTTCCTGACACCAAAAAATACCAGTTCAGTAAAAAATTCAAGCTTAATGCCTAATTTTGTGCTTATGCTAACGTGCTGCCAGTCCAGTTACAACCAGAACCAAATTTTCAGATGATATTTGAAGTTTTTCTCAATGAGGATCTTTGTTTCTGTCAAATATGTTTCTACTGTCTCTTGCTGAGGTCAAATACCTCTGTAAAAATGCTACAAAAATTGTTGGATTTTGTTGTTTGTGGTTTTTTTTCCAGTGAAGAAAATAAAATACTTTTATTCTTGAAAAATTACTGAACTTTCAGAGAAAAAATCTGTTGATGAACTAAGAACAAGTGTGAGAAGTATGATTCAAAGAAGGAAATGCTGGATTGGACTATAAGACCATGAAATAATGCTTAGCAAGCAACTGAAAACTTGCATCCTCCCAGATGTCAAAACAAACTGGCCCAGAACAGAAAATTCATTACCCACATTTCAGCAAATAACACTTTAACCAATCCTGATTTTCAAACTCTACGTTCTCTTTCACTACAAGATTTTTAAAAAAATAAGTAACAGCAAGGAACAAAAATATTACAAAAAATTGCTTTAAATCAGGAAAAAATACAATTCAATACACAGCATAACACTAAGGATCTTGAATAATTTGATCTTTTAGTATAGTTCTAGCATTCTGCTCTGCAGCAATTAACATTGGCCATACATCTGCAAGACAGAAAGATCTCTGGAGAGGACTGATATATTTTGAGGACACCCTCATTGCTTCAGAGCTTGGGATTGAATACTGTGAGCCTCAGTTCTGCCCACTGCAATTTGCAAACCAACTCTTTATAGAAAATGTTTTACTTGCAATGGGGCTCCCAAAATGTGTTATGTGTAGTTCCAAAGGGAGACAGGCTCCTTCAAAGTGGCAAACAGTCTGACAGTGGAGTCTGCATCACCACTCTGCTGCCACCGATAATGTATTTGCACATGTAGCTCACTTGAAAGCTGCTTGCCTTTTACTCTGATTTTTTTTCTTATGCAAACAAGTTGTAACAAGTTCAGTACTAACAAAAAAGGGATTGAATAGAGGTGGAACCCAAAAAATGCTCAAAACCACCAACTACCTTATGTTGCACCTCCTTGCAACTGTACTTTCAAATCAACATGGACAGGAAACTAATTTGAGAGAGAACAGCAGAGTTGCATCAGCTTCTAATCACTTTGAGTTTTGCTGTCTGTAAAGGCAGATATGTATGGCTCTAAGAGCATTGGATCAGAAAGCCAGAGCTTGAAACTCAATTACTCTAAATCCCACTATTCCAGGGTGATAATTCATAACGTGTTTCATGTCAGGAAGTAAATTGGTTGCTGCATAGTACTTAAAAAAATTTTAAGATCAGAAATGATGCAGTGAAGGGCTATTCATAAAACTGTCTATTCTAGTTAAACAAATGTAACAGCTGAGAAAAAAAAACCAGGGGCAGTTAAGACCAGGCTGGTGTTGTCTTATGCTGCAGAATCTTCTCCAGCCCTGTTTTATCTTGGAAGAATATTACATGCCTACCTGAGGACAGATGCAGGCCAGCAATGTCTCTACCCTGGCTTTTTGTCAACCTCCATTCTCACCCAGTGCAGCAGCACCAAAGTAAAAGTCTCATAAATATGTAATGTGAAAAATAGTCTACTCTGATGCAGCCTATCATGCTGCCATGACCTGGTGGGGTCAAAGGTTGTCATTCCACCTCACTGACTTCGAGGGCAGGATTTGGAAGCAGGGCTGCTAGAATGACTGTGAACAACTGGATGGTTTTGCTAATGCAAACTTAAAAAGCAAACAAGAATCCCCAAGATAGGTCTTTCATTCAGCCTGTAGAGCCACAGAGAATGCTCTTAAATTACTGCAGCTGGTTAAGCAAGTTAGGATGCACCAGGAATAGCTCCCCAAAGGAGAAACCCAGAAAAGCATTTATAACAGGGTTCCTGAACATTGGCAATGAACCATCAGGGCCTTTCAGAGAGGTGGATGTATCATGTCTGCCTCTACCTTGCATTATCCATTTTTCAAACTAATGAGAACAACAGAGCTCCTCGAGGCAGAGTAATTTAGGACAACACTATACCTTTTAAGAAAATACACGTTCCCAAATGTTGCAAAAATAGCTCAAACATCTGGACAGATCTTGTACCTTGAAAGTCAGCAAACTGGAGTGGCCTCTTGAACTTTATTTAAGGATGCTTTCTACTTGCAGGTGAGCTGGTCAGGCTTTTTCATCATATTAGATCAGCACAAGCTTTGGCAGTTCTTATTTTAAAAGCTTTTCCTGATACGAGTTTTAAATCCTGTATTTTGTTTTGCTTGGTGGAGTAAAACATCTCATCTTCTCATCCTCACCTAAAACTCCCCTGATACCAAAAAGGTTTATTCAATTTCTACTGTAATTGTGAGCTTTTAGTAGAAAGGCACTGTAACTGTGAACCTTAGGCAGAGAAGTCACTTTGCCTGCAGACCTTTATCAGAGAAGCAAGGCATGCAGAAATTGTTCTCCAAGTGAGGTTTTTAGAAGAAAAAGAGGACACATTTGGCTCAGCTACAGCCAAATGCAGCTAGTGCCAAAACAAGTTTAGGGACTGAGTTTAGGAACTTGGGGAACTGGGGAGGGTTTTTATGGTAATAAACAAATTATAATATGCATGTAGTGGCCGTATATTAGCAACACACTTGTAGAAATCAGGGGGCATGTTAGGATGAGTGATCTCCCATGCCTTTCAGGCACCTAAATAGATGATGTCCTCTTTAACACAGAAAATTAAGTGTAAAGAGATCTTATTTTGGTTTTCGGAGATTTGGTAACAGTGACAGGTAGCTGGTTACTAAGCTATGCTCTGTACTTTACATTTTCAGAGTGAGCCTGTTTTCAAGCCTCTCCATCAATAACAAGGGAGGGAGTAATTCTGGTAATAACAGGAGTTTTTAGGCTGACAGTAAATCTGATTTTAGATACTTCAACAGAAAAAAAAAAAAAGATCTCACCCTTGTACGGTTATTTTCATAAAACTCACTTGGATATCAAAATGTCCCTCTCTGTTGGAGGCTTAAATTCCCAAGGTCGCTGCCACAAATCATAGAATGTGATTTAGAATCATAGATAGTTCCAACTCTCCTGCCACAGAAAGGGATGCCACTCACTAGAATAGGTTGCTCAGGATCCCCTTCAACCTGGCCTGGAACACTTCCAGCAATGGGGCACCCACAACTTCTGTAGGCAACCTGCTCCAGTGCCTCACCATATCTTGAGTAAAGAGCATCTTCCTAAGCAGCAGGATCTGGAAGCCGAGAGGTTGGCTGGTTGGTTTTTCATGCCATGAAAGAAGCAAATTCAACCATGCACATTTAGGCATTTTCAGGTTTTTATGAGTAAGCTCTGAATTAAAGGTATATTTGTGATGCAGGCAGTATCACATAATAGCTGTCAAAACGAAATTATTTTCTGCAGGACTTTCTTAATGGAGCATGACAACCACATTGACCAATGGGGAAGATTCAGGTGAAAGTCTTGAGTTTTTTTTTAAAAAAGCCCTTTTCTTAATAATTATGTGGAGTTGTAACATCTTATACAAAGCCCATTCTGACATAATGAGAGCTTGTCTTTTTCAGGTTTAAAAATCTCTTTTGTTCTTTGGAAGTCTGCTTATTTGTCTCCTGTGATAGGCATGCAAAACCCCTCAGCAGTGCTAATCTGATCAGAAACACAAGAGATGCCAAACCACAGTGGATGGTCCATCCTAAATATTTTCAAAATCACTTTCAGTTGTATCTCACAAGAGACACTGTAACAACAACACAAAAAAACCTTGAAGGCTGAAATCAGAATTCATCCCCACAAAAGGCTACTTCCTTTAGAGATGCATGGTAGAAATTCTAGAAAAGACTTTTTTTGAAACATAACAGAGATTATGGTTTTGGATCAGTGAGAGGAGCTTATCATCTTACTACTCCTTACCCTATATATCTTTAGCTGGTGTGCTTGCCTATGAAATTTGAACATACAGTGATGATCTGTGGGAGTCCATCTAGAAAAAGGTCACATTTCTTGTTTGCTTTTACTGGATGATTTTGGAGAAGGCTCATCACATAGCCGGATTGGACCCTTGGATAATTTAATGTGTTACAGTAAAACAAACTGCTGAGCCTTATTTTCCATCATTTTTCATTCATGTCATTCATGTCATTAAAAACGTGTTTAAATGTTCCAGATGCATTGCAGAGCAAAGGAGTTTCAAGAACCAGATGTTCATCACAGCTCTTCCCAGCAGTGTTGATGGCAGCAGTTTTCCTGGTGGTACCTTACTTGTTCTCAGTCTCATTTCAGATCACACACACAGAAACTTCTTTCTCTTTGGCTGTAGAGATTTTTTCCTCCTCTTCCAATATTTTTCTCTTAGGAGTATCTTAATTTGGCAACATATGAAGGGAGATGTCTTAAGTCATTATGAAGGGGCAGAACTAATTAAACTAACATGCAATAAGTGGTATTAAAAATTCAAAGGCTGCTTTATGACTTATTTCAGTAGACGTTAATTCCAAATTCTACTAGCAAAAGGCTAAAATTATCAAACACATGCCCAGCTGAGTAGTAAGAATCATTATGACCTACCTAATAAGGATTTATGCTGCACTGACTGGAATGTAACAAATCCCAAACACATGGAGGCCATATACTTGAAGAGGAGGGATGTGAATCCTTCCAGGCACATATATGCCAGAGATGAATGCAGGTGCTAGTATATGCATACAAACAAATTTGTCCCACTTTCCCCATTCTGCCATTGGCAACAATGCCCAGATCCAAAACCACAACAAATTACAAAGCACAATTATGACTCTCTAAAAATCTCTGTGCTGGAAGTATTACTGCAAGTCATGTTGCTAAAATAAAGAAAATAACTAGAAAATGTTAGATTTTCTTTCTCTATTTTTTTTCTTTAACAGAACAGCTTGCTTATTTAGTATTATTATTAACCCTGTTTATTATTCATTCCTCTCTAAAACCATTTATTTTGAACTAAGCAAAAGATCACCAGACCAGGAGAAAGGCTCCATAAATAAGAAGAATGGGACAGAAGAGAGCCCTTCTAGATGCGAAGCATCTGCTGCTCCCAGGGAGGTATGTGGGTTTGGGATCGTGTTCATGGATAGCCTCAGAAAGCCCTGGGAGTTAGGTTGCAGGATAAACACATATATCCAAATCAGATGCAGTCTTGCTTCTCCCTCATCACTCAAACCCAAACATTGTGTTATGATTTAAAGTCCCTACAAAACATTTCTACTACCCTTGGTATTATACCAAGGAAATATCGTATCTTCTGGTATCTCTTCACAAAAACTACTACAAACAAACACAAACAAAACAACAATAACAAAACAACCCCCCAAAAATAACAACAAAACCCAAATGCAAAAGAACAAATCCATTTGCTTATGAATAAATAATATTTTTTTCTTAAATGTTGTGCTTGCAATGGGGGACTGTATTTACTGCTTCACAGGTGTCATGTAATACAGGCTAGTTTGGGCAGCTTTAACCTGTCTTCCACAGTTTGCCTAAAACTCAGATCCCCCATTTGCCTAAAGCTTACTAATTATTAACTGCTAAAGAAGGCAGGTTTTAAAAGATGTTGATCTGATCTATACTAATGGGACGTTTTGCTGGAGTAACCATTACAGCCAAAGCATCCAGCAAAGCATCCCTTGTGTTGATGTAATTTGGGAGCAGCAGAACCACTGCATTTGGCAACCCTTCTGAAAGTCACCTTGTAACTGTGTAATAGTTTCATTGGGGTAATTGCATTTGGATTTGGAGATTTTCCTGGCCTGGCTCCACTAGCCAGAGATGACACCTTTTTGTATCCCTGGCTCATAGTGCTGTGTCAACAGAAGTCTGTAACATAGATCACTTCCTAGAGAGGGAATTGTGATTCTCTAGGAGAGGTCCAGACACTCCAGTGCAGATCGTTCTCCCCCCTTACACCAGTACAGAAACAGTGCAAGCCAATTAATGTCTTTGGATATGATCCAAATTTACACCTGTGTGAAAGCAGAAAACAGCTCTAAATCTAATGCTGCTGCAGTGCTTGGTACTTGTTGATACAGAGTTATGAACTACTTTCCACTAAGGTTGAGTGGTTTGCAGATAGATATAGGTTACATCTTCATTGAAAATGTAGTGGGGTTTTTTTGCTTAAATTATCACAGTGTTTAGGATTTTTGCCTCATGTTAATGAGGACAAATTGTTTTGCAGTTGTCATATGATTTGCAAAAAACTGAATTAAAGACTTGTCGCTGCCTACATGCTAGAGAAAGAAGAGACGTGGACAACCATTCAATATGAAAGGGAACTAAGCGTCTACTTTATTGGTAAAGATTCAGTCTATTTATACAGTTTCTCCCCCGTGCCCCAGCAGCAAAGCTTCTTTCTCATAGGTCTCTTGCCTTGCGGTTACAACATAAGCGAGTGATGATTGGTACATTCCTTAAGGTTAAATATATCACCAGAGTTCCTTTACTTATCTGACAAAATACATCTCCAGATGTCCACTGTCTTTGGTCTTGACTGCCTAGGGTGCCTTTTTCATTGCCTTGTTTTGTACTTCTTTTAGATTCCAAGGACTCAGTGACCTCTACGTCCTGTTCCTTGTGACATCCTGTTGTTTATGGAATTCTTTTGTATATAGTCTGAAGGGTGATTGCCCCTGCTAGGCCCCCAACATCTCCCCCTCTTTTTTCAAAAACAGCATTAGCCATTTTCTGTATCTGACCTGACAAACACTGAATGATACATGGTCCCATAAACAGTACTATTATAATTATTAACAAGACTACAAAGCAAGTTTTTATGATCTCAACCCATGTGGAAATACCCCAAGACATAAGCCAATCGTCAAAAGGATTGTGTCCTACGGTTATCTTTTTTGTGTGTTCTTGCAACCATTGTAGCTGTTTGTGAATAGAATTACTATGATCAGACAAATTAAAACAGCACATTCCACTGAAATCCTCACAACCTGTTCCCTGAGCGAGACAAAGAAAATCAATAGCTGCTCGGTTTTGTAATACCGCTCTTCTGAGGCTATCCATATCTTGAGTGATTTGACTGATTACCAGGGTGGTCACATTGCCCTGTTTGGCGGTCCAGCAAGCTAACTTTTGAATTTCGGTCAATGCCTCAGCAGTTCCAATTTGGGGTATGAGCGCTCCAAAGAAACGAGCCATCATGCTCCATAACTCCACTTCATCTTTACAATCTGGACCTAATATTTCAATGCTTCTTTTAGATCACAGCGTGGTTTTAACGGACCGCAAGAAGTTGATGTCAGGGGTAAGTAATGTGAGAGATCCTAAATAGCAAGGTCCTCCATGCATTCTGGGGTACAAGATCTTTCTTCGGAGATATCCGCAGAACCTTCCAACAATTGTCTTATAGGTGCCAAATCTGTGTTTGAAATTCCTACCCATGTTCTTACGCTTTGTAAATCACCGAGTAATTTCTGAACATTATTAATGGTTCTGATGGTTGTGTGGAGTTGGACTTTCTGAGGGCGAAATCTAGCAAGAGAGACTTCAAATCCCAGATATGTCCAAGGATCTGTTCTTTGAACTTTCTCCAGGGCTACCAAAAAGCCCTATGCCTTCAAGTCACTCATGAGATCTTTCTCCTTTTCAGGGGACAACACAGATGGAGAGGCAATAAGAATATTATCCATGTAATGCAGTGTAAGATAGTTTGGATTATTTTGCCACCATTGGCTTAGTGCCTGGTTCACAAACCACCAACAAATGGTAGGACTGTTGCGCATTCCTTAAGGAAGAACTACCCATTCATATCGTTGCATTGGAGCCATGTTATTGGTTGTAGGCAAACTAAATGCAAACTGTTTAGTATCTTCTGGGTGTAGTGGAATGCTGAAAAAACAGTCTTTAATATCAATGATTAATAAATGCCAATTCTTTGGAATTCCTCCTGGGGAGTGCAATCCTGGTTGCAATGCTCCTAAAGGGATTATTTGTTCGTTCACTGCCCGTAGATCATGCAAAAATCACCATTTTCCCAATTTCTTCTGGATAACAGAAACAGGAGTGTTCCATGGACTGTGTGATTCTTTCAAATGTCCTAACCTTACTTGTTCTTCCACTAATACATGTAGATGCTCTAATTTTTCCTTAGATAGTGGCCACTGAGCTACCCACACAGGTTCATCAGTCTTCCATCCAAGTCTAATGGTGGGATGAGCATCTGTCTGCTCAGCAGCCGCAATCAAAAATTTTGTGAAACAAGGGACATCCGCCACTGGCTGAGGACATCTCTGCCTAATATCCAAAGAGGAGTGTCCATAATGTATGGTCGCACCATGGCCTTGTTGCCTTCTTGATCTATAATCTTCACAAAATGCAAACTTTGTGCGGTGGAAGTATATCCAGATACCCCCAGAACCTTGTCTCGTAATGTTTCAGAAGACCAATCTGGAGGCCATTTAGATGAGGGAATTATCGTAATGTCCGACCCTGTATCCATCATCATTTGAGCGTGAATCACTGTTGATGACTAAGAGGAATGGTCTGGTGTTAGAGTGATCATGACTTGTCGAAGAGGCTTTGTGTCCTTCAGAACCTCAGAGAAGGCAACTAAGGGTCCAGTGCTTCCAAATCCATTGCTCCCTCTATCCTTAGGTTCGCTAAAATGAGATGTCTGACCATAAAAAGGGATCAATTGGGCAATTTTGCTTCCTTGGGGGATGATAAATGGAGGATTCAATACGTGGACCATTATTTTAATAGGCCCAGTATAATCACTGTCAATAAGACCAGGTTGTATAAAAATGCCTGTTTTCATGGCGGATGATCTTCCTATCAATAATGCCGATAATCCATGACCCAAAGGACCACTTGATGTTGTTATTAAGGTAACTCCTGGTCCTTCCACACAGTATTAGCACTTACCAAATCAACTCCTGTGCTTCCTCTTGTGGCTGCTTGAAGTTCATCAAGGCAGCCACCGTTGGTGGGGAGATTCTTGTTGTCACCACTCTCCCCATGCGGCTCCTCTCGTTTCCCTGAATGCCTGGGTTGGTTAATGGGGTACCATTCTTTTTAAAGCGGGAGTGACACTCATTTGCTTGATGTCCGAATTTATCGCACCGATGGCAATAACCAACAAATGGACCAGACGGTATTGGTGTCTGAGCTTTACCTCCTTTTACTGGACAATTCTTTCGGATGTGTCCTTGTTGTCCACAGTTAAAACAGGTACTCCCTCTATCACCACTTCCTTGCTTCTGGGCTTTTGTCAGAGCAGCTGCCAGGGCTGTAGCATGAATCTTGGCTTTCTCCTTTTCCTCTTCTATAGGGGCTTGAGAACATTGCTCCACAATTTGCATTAACATAGCCCCTGTTGACAAGGTGGCAATAAGACGTTTGCAATTTGCATTTGCATTTTGTACTGTAATTTCCTTCACCAATGTGTCTTTCATATTGAAAGGACTGTCTGGCGCTATTTCTACCCCTTCCTTAATACAATCAACAAATGCAAGAAAAGGTTCGCCACCAGCTTGTCGTATTTGTAAGTATGGTTGCTTAGGTCGTCCTACTTGCAGCAGTAGTGCAAAGGCTTCCAGCGCAGCAGCTTGGCTCTGACCTAATAAACACGCACCAAGTGCGGCTTGTCGCTGTGGGTCTAGGTACTGGCCACGCCCCATAAGTTGAGCTAAAGTAGCAAATCGCAACGGGTCACCCTGAGACAACTCCATGTTTCTCAACTGTTTCTCTTCCAAACGTTCTTGCCACTTATTCAAAAATAACATATAACTTGTAGGTCCTAATAGGAGTTCAAAAATAGTTCTAATATCAGCTGGAACCAATTCCTGGTGTTTTATGATAGCTTCCACCTGCCTTCTCACCAGACGATTATCAATACCATAGTCCATCACAGATTTTTGTATCTTCGCCACCAAAGTCCATTGATTGAATCACCGCTTCTACTTCTGCTTCAGCCCCCATCCGTTCCACTAATAATCAAACTTGGCGATAGGTGGAAGCTAGGGATTTTGCATTTTATTACCCAATTGGATAGCTTCCCAAAGTTCATTCCCTATGGTTTTCCACTTGTCATCATTAAAGACATGAGTGGACTCAGTTAGTAAGCCACGGCGCTTTGCCCAAAATAACAAGTCCGTAAGATGAGAGCGATCAAGCGATTCCCCCGCACTCTGCGCGAGGCTAAAAAGTGCCTCAATCATAGCCTTTTCAACCGCTGATGCAGTGTTTCCCATCCTGCCTCAGATAATATTTACTATTGTCCAGCTTCCTCAGCTGCCAACTCACCGGTCTAAACTGTGGCCACTCGCGTCACTCTCGGACGCCCGGTCACAACCGCCGTGGGAATTTCTTCTTCTATTCCTCATCAATGCACGCCGGCAGGGATCACATCAGGGTCACCAATAGTCACTGCCTACATGCTAGAGAAAGAAGAGACATGGACAACCATTCAATATGAAAGGGGACTAAGCGTCTACTTTATTGGTAAAGATTCAGTCTATTTATACAGTTTCTCCCCCGTGCCCCAGCAGCAAAGCTTCTTTCTCATAGGTCTCTTGCCTTGCGGTTACAACATAAGCGAATGATGATTGGTGCATTCCTTAAGGTTAAATATATCACCAGTATTCTTTTACTTATCTGACAAAATACATCTCCAGATGTCCACTGTCTTTGGTCTTGACTGCCTAGGGTGCCTTTTTCATTGCTTTGTTTTGTACTTCTTTTAGATTCCAAGGACTCAGTGACCTCTACGTCCTGTTCCTTGTGACATCCTGTTCTTTATGGAATTTTTTTGTATATAGTCTGAAGGGTGATTGCCCCTGCTAGGCCCCCAACAAAGACTACAAGGGAAATTAACATCAACATTAGTTTTCACTGTCATGATTTATACCAGCTGCAGACCTGACCTCAAAAACCAATGCTGTTTAAGTCAAACTGTACAACACAATGCCATTTCTCACACTCCATACCCCTTACTAGCAGCACTGTATTTCTCTTACTCTCTTGGGAGACTCATCAGTGACAGAGTTTGTGGTAGATATTAGTTTCTTCTGATTCTGTGGGCTTCCTACTACCTTTGCCTCATACATACGGTGCTAGCAGGAAAACTGGGCCCTTATATTCGTTGGCAGCAGTGACAAAACCACTAAGCCATATGACCCTCACACTTTCCACACTTGCGTAGTAGTCCCCAATTTTTCAGTTGTCACTGCAGGGAGAGGTGTTTAAATTCTTCTTTCCTTTCTTGGCTAGCAGCCAGCATAATACACAATTTCAGGCAGGGCTGATGCAGAAACAATGCTCTGCTTAAGAGCATGAAAGCATTTCATTAAAGGAAAATAAAAAATAGAAGGAAATGCCTTGCTAATGGCTCAATCCCTTTTGCTTTTTAGCAAATGCCATCAATAGCTCAATCCAGGAGTCAGAAAGCAAAGCCAAAGCAAACCTGTGAGATTTGCCTTCTGATAGGCACACACACTTCATTCCACTACCCAGTAGTATGCAGAGCACAGCACCAGAACTAATGGCACCATGACCTGAAAAGACAAAAGAAAGATTCAGAGGATGAAAGAGAGGGTGTAAGGATAGGGGGGTGAGAATGGGTGTAGAGGGTGTAGAGATACAATTCCCACAACCTGAGCAATTTGCTTTAGCATATGACTGCATTGCCATTGACTTACCTGTGCCTGAGTCACAGCAGAGCTCATTTGTTTTTATCCTTGTTCTGATTTAGTTAGAGCCCCACATAAAAGACAATGGGATTTATGGAAATCTCCTATGGAGATCTACCCATTCAGGTATGTAGAGTCACTCAGGAGGGCCAAGCAAATTGTAAGGCTGGGAAAAAGCCTTTAGAATTAGATTTCCTGGAAGGCTCAGGTTTTAATTCCTCTGCCTGAAGATTACTTGGCTCACTCACCACTTGCACACTGGAAAAATTATTGTTTCTACTATGCGGCTTTAAGTCACCAGCTAGGTCTTCAACCAGCACTTTTTACTCAAAACACACTTGACATCTCAAATTCATCTCCCAGACACAAAACAAGTGGGTATTTCTCTCAAAAATCTTACATGCTGTTAACAGCATCACCAAGCAAGACTAGAATTTGCGGTGAGAATTAGAAAATTAAGGTAGGAGAGAATCAGAGCTCTGGAACAATATGGCAGGAAAATTACAAACTCTTAAAATTTTATTTGATAAATTTATCAGCATTCATGTAATTATTGGGAGAAAAGGGATAAGACAAAATCACCCAAGAGATCCTCTGCACTCCCTTACTTCAGAATTGATAGTGGTGATTTTAGCTGCATATTTAAGTTTTAAGATTTAGTTGCATATATAATTGAAACATATTAATGATGTCCACTTCTTTATAAGAGGTATGTTTTCCTATTACATTTTGCTCTAGCATGAGACAGGCAAGGACACTGGCTTCACTCCTAAACGACTTTTAAGGGATAGAGGAAAGGAATATTTCTTCTATGTAGGACTCCTGCCAGCAGTTCTGAAAGCTGGAGCTGTTGTCTTCATGCCTAGGAATACACATATGCAACACCCCTTCATTTCACTGTAAGGACCATATGGTCTGTCTAGCATGAGCTTGAACCACTGCCATTTCATTCTAGCCTGGCTGTTCTGTAACAACAGAAGAATCTCATTTTCAATCCATCCATTTTGTCAGTAGTGTTGTCTTAAACCTATACCAACTCGTCACCCAGCTAGAGGCACAGCTGCAGCCAGTGAAGTTTAACTTTGCCCTGCAGCAGCACAGCAAAAAAATAACCTGCCAGCACTAATCACTGAGTGCTTTAGGTTAAAATGTTTCTTAAAAAAGGATACTAGTGCACCCTATGTAATTAATGTTTAGCCATAAGGTGAAATGGTTAACTTGACTCTTCTGATCACTCTCAGAGACTGAGGATTAAGCATTTTACTGTGTCTGCATGAAACTCTCTGTGAGCAAGAGGTTTTCAACAATCAGTGAGATGATGGTCTCATGTGTCAGATAGAGGCAACCAAAGAAAACTGGTACACGTATTTACCCAAGAAAATCATAAGAGGATGACCACATTAGATAAAACTGAGACAGGCTGGAACTTAATTATATTTGTTTATTATTGCAATAACTAAATTACTCCTTAAGAGGAAATTTATAAAAGAGCAAAATCTGGTCAAACACATGCTCTTCCTCTTACAGTTTTAAATCTTTTGTGATGCTAGCTTGCCAGGCAATTTAACATATCAGAGCAGCCTTGATGCTATCCCTGTGCAGGGCAAGTTGACTCAATCAGGATCACTAATCAAATGAGAAAAAACCACAGCACAACACTGTAGAAAGAAACAGCTGGCAATAATAAATTTAAATTGTTCATCATAGAGAGAAAAATGGAAACATGTAGTGATAGACCAACATCTTCCTGAATGCACACAGTGCTTGGCTTTGAGCAGGGCATTTGAGGATCTCAGGAACAGCACGGTTCAACAAATGCTTGCTAATGAATGCAAGAGTTGTAAAAGGAAAACTAAATATAAATATAAAAATGCAACTTCAAATTAGCTGGTTCTACAGCTTGTACTGAAGTAGCATCTTCCCAGCCATAGTGGGAAAAAAACAAACAAACAAACAAACAAACAAAAAAAACCCCCAACAAATTAGTTAATGCTGCCATCCTTACTTTATCATGCATTTTTATCATGCAAAGCAATTAGGAAATTTGATATTGCTCTCTTTCTGCAGGATCTGTGTCAGCTAGAAAGCATACTACAGCTAGAATCTGACAATTAATTTAGAAATTGTTTTTGACCACATAGATTGCAATTACAGGGTGAGGAGCCAGAATATGATGGCTAGAGAAAATGCCCTATCATAGGGGACCAAAGAATTCAATGTGCTTCACTTATCAAAAAACAAAATAATGAATGATCCAATTACAGCACACACGCCCTCATTGTAAAAAAATAGCTAGTCTCAGAGGGTTGTTTAACTTAGCAGAAAAATGCAGTGTAAGAATCAATAGCAAAAAGAGCAAAAAATAACTCAAATTTACAAATAAAATAAGTAACACTTTAACTGTGACCCATTGCTAAGACCGATTATGAACTGAAGTAGTAAACTTCCTTTTTTTAAGTTTAAATATGGAGTATTTTCACAAGAAACAAGGCACCTCTTGTCTAGCAGGAATTCTGTGAAAGGGACTACAGAGAACAGGCCAGGTGGGAGAGTAGACACAGGCACCTTTCTGTGCTTTTTGTGGTCAAACACACTATGAAATCAGTCATTTCTCAATATTCTTACCACATCACCACACCCCTTACTCTAAATTTATTGCCAAGTTTCCTATGAAAATAAAACTTGGCTTTGTGCTCTATATAAACATTGGTATCTCCAGTACCTCTTTGTACTTCTGGAAGCCAGTGGCAAAGTTTAATGAAATTCAACAAAAAGGTAGGGGGTTGCTAAATATGAAATTCTTAAATAATTTGTGAAAAGAGACAAAAGAGAGAGGATCACAGAATCACACAGAGAATCAATCAGGTTGGAAAAGGCCTCTGAGATCATGGAGTCCAACCTATGAGTGAACACTACCATGTCAAATAGACTATGGCACAAAGTGGACATCAAGTCTTTCCTTAAATACCTCCAGGGGTGATGGCTCCACCACCTTCCTGTACATGGGAAAGGCAGTCCATTTCAATGTCTATTCACCCTTTCTGTGAAGAAATTCTTCCTAATGTCCAACCTAAACATCCCCTGGCACGGCTTAAGTCTATTATAAGGTCACCTCAGAGTCTCCTTTTCACCAGGCTAAACAACCCCAGCTCTCAGATGCTTCTCAGCAGACTTGTGATTCAGCCCCTTCACCAGCTTTGTTATCCTTCTCTGGGCCTGCTCCAGCACCTCAATGTCTTTCTTGTAGTGAGGATTTCTAAACTGGATGTAGTACTCAAAGTGTGGCCTCAGCAGTGCCAGATGGAAAGCCACATGGGATTATTGTGGCCAAAGTGTAGGAGCTGGGACTTGCCCTTGTTGAACCTTATACTGTTGGTCTCACTCCATTGATCCGGCCTGTCTAGGTCCTTCTGCAGAGCCTTCCTGCCCTCCAGAAGATCAACACTCCTGCCCAACTTGGTGTTGTCTGTGAATTTAGTACAGGTAGACTCAGTTCCCTCACCCAGATCACCAACAAAGATATCAAACAGCCCATCCAATCCTTAACATAGAAGATGTCCTCTCAACCCATGGATCTCTTATTCCCCACAAGGGAATGGAACACAGAATTAGACATCAGAGAATCCACATGGGAGGACACGCATCATGCCTATACACACTTTGGGAACAAGGCTTCAGTAGCTTTGCTGTTCATGAAATTGCTTAAGTGAGACCATTACAAAAGCAATTTTGTGCTGTGGCTACAGATAGCATACAGGCTGTGTTTATCTCAGAAGTTATCTGGGAGATGTTGCTGTTATGACCTCTTTTGGACTTAAGATCTATACCATTGTGTTACTTTTTCTTCAAATCTGCTATTAGTTGGGCTCCTTCACCAATATTAGTCTGAAGAGCTCTCTAAAACATAATAGAGAAAAACATATTGGACAATACAGCTTTTACTTATGGAAATCCGACATTGAGCACAAGACTGCGGGGACTGGTCTTTTTGAAATACCATTACAATTTTCAGATGATTGAAGAAAGGAATTGTAATAACCAATTTGACTACTGACAGCGCTTAATTTTTCTGAAAATACGACTGAAAAGGATCCCATGCCAGATCCTCTTGCAAGGTTGGGTTTGCAGAGAGCAGAGATGTTAGATCACTTGTTAGAACACTTCCTGCTGTGGCTACACCTAGGAAGCAAACAGCTTGCTACCCCACCACCCCAATCAGAATGGGATTGATTACTTCCAGGAGCAAATACTGCCTTTGTTGCCTCTAGAAAGTATCCAGGTACCTAATTTTAGATGGAATGCATTACTTCTTAGGCCACTAAAGTTTGCAAAGCTCAATCACACATCTGGCTCCAGGAAATCTTGAAATTAGCATGAGGCCAGTTTGGAAAGAATCGGCTGCAGCCAGTATGACCCCTTGCAGCAGGGTGTAGAGTAAAGCTATTGTTTTCAGAAATGGTACCAGCATTTAACCATATCTGTCATCTACAGGAAGGAAAGTACAATACAAGGAAGGCCATGTTAAGTCCATCCTTAGCAAGCATGTTGGTTTTTTTTGGTTTTTTTGGTTTTTTTTTTTGCCTGAAGAGATTTCCTCAAACCTTTAACAGGACATGTTTCCCTCAGTTTAATCAGAGACAGTTTCTGTCAAAAGATCTGTTTCTGCCTGTTCCACCAGCAGTGACTAAGGCCAGTTTAATTGCATGCTAGGAAAGGTGTGCTGTATTGCTCACTTTCTGTTAAGGGAACAGAAATTAAAGCTGCCATGTGAAAATGGAACCGAGGCACCTCCATTCAGCAGCTGGCAAGTGAAGAAAGGACATTCCATCACCAAGACATCATTTCTGAAATTCAGACAACAATCAAACGCCTTGAGCCAGTTGCACTGACTATCGCGGAGGAAGTAAAGCTTTCTTAGTATTAGGTTAAAACATTATATTAGGTTGTTGCTTCCTTGTATTTGCGCAGGAAGACAGAACCAGGACAATGAAACAGTAATGCAGCTATTTACTAGTGCATGGCCTTTTCTAACACTGGGCACACCCACGCCTATAAACTAGGAGCCAGAGAGAGACATTGTTTCACCGCATGTGCGTCAAGAGCAAAAATCTGGAAACAACTCCCTGAGCAATCTCATTCTGAACAAGAGCTCTTAGTACACGTAAACTCAGTGGCAGGGCCACTGGAGAGACAGAGATGACAGGGAGCCATGCTTTCTTGCCAACCTGTACTGGCAAGAACATTAAAATTCTGGCCAAAGTATTCTTCATGACACAAAAGAGGAGTGCTACAGATCCCTATCCTTGGGGATAGGAGTTACTGATAAGCACAAGAGCACACTCTGTTCTTCAGCAAGACTTGAATCGACACCTATAAAGGAGAAAATTCTTCTGCTCCTGCTAACAGCTATTATTCAGTACAATTCAGACCAGAATAAATTAACACCAATTAGATGCAATCAGCACTTTCAGCAACAGCTTATGGGCATACCTTTGCATATGCCTGGTTAGGAATATAAAGAGAGCTTCCTTCTCACAGGGCTATGGTTGCTTGTCACTGCTGTATGACCATATTACTCAGAGGGTGTGGAATTATCAAGGCAATGACCCAAAAGAATGCTGAATATACATTTACAGCATTGGACTTTCACCTACCCTACCTCTGTTGGTTCATTTTTACACGCCATCCCTTAGCACAGGTTTTCTGTGTCTAAGAGTCCACAGGGAGCTGCTTATTTTGAAAATACAGTGTAAAAGAGGAAACATAATCCACATATATTTTCAATATATTTTCTGCCAACACTGCTGCTATGTTTGTAGCCAATTTATTTCTGTTGGACTTTAAGATTTCCCATTATGTGTAGAATTACCTTGGAACAGGAATGCGAAGTTTAAAACACTGATTTAGGTGCAATGCAATCCAAAAGTGTACATCATGTATACCACAAAATCCTGTATATTTATGACTCAGAAAATAATAATAATGTACTTATACAATGCAGTGTCTTGCAGAATTCAGATTTAGCTACATATAATAGCATTAACTACTGGTTCTTCAATAAAAATCAAATTTGAGCAGTTCTATCTAGTTCTCCTTCTTACCTTCTAAGTTTTTGTAGCTATCCTGAATTTGTTTTCAATAAGAATCTCCTAGGGAAAGAAGGGAAGGAAGTTATCTTTCTTCTCTATTTCTAGTACTGTCCTAAAGAGGGCAGGTATATTTGAAAAGACTCAGGCACAAGACATAACTGTTTTTCCTTGCCTGACTTGTGCCCTAGACTTACTTTGAAACCTCAGTGAAAAAATTAAAAAACCCTCTTCTGCCTTTTGTTACCTCTACCACCCCTAAAGGAAGGGCTCTGACCATGAAGCTAGAAGAACATCTGAAACCACTGCTAACAGACTAATTCAGTCACTATTAGTCCTTAGAAAAATAAGAGAAAGTCTATAAAACCTAACATTCAAGATGTGTTATACTGAATTTTGTGACCTAAATCCTGTTCCATTTAATACAGAATAATTGAATATTCTCTGAAATAGAAATCGGTCTCCTCATGCATAAATAACACTTTCATTGGAGAACTTAATAAATCCTATTTCTAAGAGGTTTTAATCCTTCTACACTCTCTTGGGAAACCCAGAATACAAAACACTGTCTTATCATGCAAAGAAGTCTTCTGAACCATGACAGAGTATCTTCATAGAGACAAATAAATTAATAGGGGCACCAGGACTTTCCCCGATTGCGCCTTGTCAAAGGAAACTCCAGCCATCAAATAAGAGTCAAGAGTTCATGACTTAATCATGACCAGCGGAGGTACTTCAGTCTGAAGACTGGGGCTTAAAAGCCAATCCTATTTTCAACCTTGCCTCTTGAAGGCTCCCTACTCAATGTCAGCATCTTCTGGATGGCACTCTGAGGCACCTGGCTCACCTGTAACTCAGTACACATCAATGCTGAAACACTGGGTTCCTATAGGCACTCAGAGGTTAGGGTCTGGTGTTCCTGCAGCCTTTTCTGAAATCAGCCTTTGGGCACTTCTGGAATGATTCCACATCAATCAGGACTTCTACATCTAAATCCTATTGTATTCCTAAATCCCACACCTTAGATGCATTCTAGGTGAAAGTTGCTCAGGCTTGCCCACAAACAACAGGAGATTAGGGGGCCAAAAGGGAACAGCAATAAAATGTCATTGGCCACCCCAATCTGTTTCTCTTTTTTCTACAATTCGGCAAGCTGTGTGGCAGGAGTTAATTTACTATTTTAGTACCTATAAATTACTAATATAATTTGAAAAATTCATCTTGGCACTGTTAAATTAGTTCAAAACAAGACTGATGAATGCATGCAAACCAAAAGGATCCAAATTAATGCAAAAATTGACCTAGCCCAAAGCAATCTCCTAGCCTTCACACAAATTTGTATTCACACACTTAGACACCACTTCGGTAACTGTCAGACACCCTTAGTGAAGTCAGTAGGATATTATGTTTAAAAGAGGCCTTAAGGTGTGGTTTTAAATAAATTTAATTAAAATAGTATGAAAAGTTGTTTCCATCTTGTTAGATAGAATTAGAGTTCCAGATAAATGAATTAGCCAGGTATCAGCCTAGCCACTGTGCCTGTACATGGAGGCCTAAGCCTGTAGTTAACATCAGGCATCAGTGTGATTAAACCCAGGAAAATCTGGTAAGAAATGAATGTTTATTATCTTCTTTTAAAGTCATTCCCTACTAATAATCAAATGTAATAGGTATGGTGTGCCCTACAATTAATACTAGAATTCTCAACATCAGTTGGTACCCTATCTTGTAATGGTGTTTCATGCAACTTTTATAATACACTGTGATAGAAATTCCCAGATGATTATGTAGATATGGCATTTGTCTTAATTTATATGAAGGAGCTCACTTGTGCGGGTATTGCTGATGAAGAAAATCAACTACAAATTTGGGGAATGTGTTGCATGTTCAGCATATAAGCAGAATCTGCCCCTAGAGATTATACTGAAATCAATGAGCCTTTAGAGAGGGATATTTCCATTGGAAGTTTCCAGGTAAAACATGCATTATTTATAGCAGTAGAACCTTTGCCTGAATATAACACAAGAGTCTTTTGTCAACTCTGCTACAGCCCTTAACCTATGCTGGGCCTGCACTTTGTGGAGATACTGCTCTATGAAAGGTCTTTCATGACAGCAAAGTAGGAAGGACAGGGAATGCAAGGATCAGGTTGTTCAAGAGGAAGCACAGTTAACACCTTAAGACCTAGCTCAGAGTCTCTTCAGACTTACAGAAATTGACATTCAAAGAACCACACACATCCCTGTTTGCTGGATTACACAGAGAGAAAATAAAGCATTCAGATATTCCTTGAAAAATTTGGCTTGGAGTCAGAAGTAGACCTGGAAGATTTCTACTATACCCTGCAGTTGGGCTAGAAAATAACTGCTTACTGGTCAAGGTACATTTAAAATATTTTATATTATTTAATGAGAGTTACACATGAAAGCCACATCAGACTTCCATTACTAGCTTTTCCTGAAACACTGAAGCATGTGAACTTCTGATAAGAGGTTGCTGTTCCAAGATGTTTTAAAAAGCAAACCAGAAATATGTCAAAATTATTAATTTCTGCAGCTAATTTTTCTTCCTTTTCTAGAGTGCAAAGAAATAATTCTGATATAACCTGTCATATTCATATTGAAAGATCACTTACAAGGACATACCAAAATCCTCCACTTTACTTCAGAATAACTATGCTGCCTGGGGTTGGGATAAAGAACAGATTAGAAATTGGTTCTATAAATTATACCTTGTACATACAAGACCTACTATCAGCAGTCAGTCTTTTCAGTAAATTAATTAATGCTAAATATTTCTGCCTACTTATAATAGGGTAATAAACACACAGACAAAAAAAAAAAAAAGAAAGAAAGAGAGCACTTATTTTGTATCCAAGGTCCCCTTTCTAATTAACTTATCAAGTTTATAATACAGCCTGCTTGAACAACAGTGGGGAAAAAAACCGGGAAAAAAACCCCACCATGTTAAAAATTCTAGTGGGCATACAACTGCAGCATGTTATATCTGCAGCTCTGCTACTCCAAGCTACTTTTTTCTGTTCTTAAATGCTAAGATGGAGATTGGTGTTTATGTGAAAAATGTAAAAACAGGGCAGAATGCTGCCAGAAGTAATTTCTAGTCATTATTAGTAATTTAGTAAGTGGTATGGACTATTCTTCACAACATTACTGAGTAAATTCCCTAGAAAAGCAGATTGCTTACAACACAATTGTCAAGGTGACACCAAAATGAAAGCTCAGTTCACTCACCAACTATTACAAGTCTCCTCATGCTTTTTGAAAGATTGGGACTGTTGATCTGAGTTTTGGCTGAATTCCAATTTGTTTAATTAAATTCCACATACCTACATCTCCCTCGCATCCCTTTGCTGCTGCTAAATGCTATTAAACAACCAACATGTTACATCAGTGTCCTCTGGGCCCAACACCAGCAAGGATCAAAACATTTCCCCAGAGCAGTCAGTGGAAAGGCACTGGGATCCTTTAGAATAAAGTACTGCTGTTGTCATAAATGAGTACTTACCACTCAAGCAATTCCAAGTTAAAGAACCATCAGAGTGTTGTGCAAACAAGTTAATACAATTCACATGACAGCATTTGAAGGAAAGAAAATATTTCCCATTAGTAATACTGTATGTACTCAGTTGCACATGTCCAGTTTCTTATACTATAAGAATTTTCTTCTCTTAATTTTTTTTTCTTCAATGATTTCATAGATATTCTACTTAAAAATTACCAGTAACTTCTCTCCACATAACTCTTTAACTAATATTTTCCCGCAAATCAAGAAGTCCACAATTTACCTGAAGGGAAACTTTTATCCTGTTGTAGTAGTGTATTCTTCTCAATTGTGTTTCAGAGAACAGTGTTCCTGTCTGGTATAAAGTTGTGATACTAGGTTTTTTATCCCCATAGGTTTTTCAAACCATAGTCAAATAACAAATGTGAAGTCTTAGGGTAAAATAATTTTAAAGAGCAATTTGTATTTGGCTAAATAAGATTCAGGTATACTTAGCCACTGAATTTTTAAGTCAAGTTTATTTGATATAATATTTTGATAGTTTATATTTTTATTTCAACATTTAGTAAGCTTATGATAATATACTCATTTTGTTATGAAAAGTAACCATGAAGAAATTTAGTGATTTTTTTTATTCCACTGAATGCTACAGCATTAGTATATTTTCTTGAATAATTTATTATTTTATTAAGACTGTATTAAAAAAGAAAGATGAAAAGAAGAAACCACTTGTAAGGTTCCCTGCCAGCTTTGACAGATTTCAACTAATCCTGCCTTGAAATGTCAAATTCTTCATCTGTAAGCAAGCAGAATATATCAGCAAGAGGTAATCAGAACAGACATCAACACATTCACCTTTTGGACAGGACAAATCCCAAGAATCCTCTCAGCACATTGGAGTTGCCACCTGTAACATACCCCATGCAAAGACCACTCTTAGTGCTTTTAATTGCCACATAAGAACAATTTCTTCTCTTCTTACACATAACCCCTGGCTTTCAGCACAAAAGCCTGACAATGCCAACAACTTTCTTTGCTGGCATGCTTAGGGGAAAGTTTAAAAACCTAATGTTCCACTAGGAGTGGTTTGAGGGTAAAGATGGCCTGGGAACAGGTCAATGAGATTCCTGAACTCAGGTGATATTTCTTAATGTATTTTCAGAGAAGTTGTTTGCCAGGGAAAGAAGAGCAGCAAAAACTATTGCCAAGCACCTCATCACCAGTGTGATGTCAGCCTATGTGAAGGTCCAAGCTCATTGAATGTTGTGATAAAACAGAAATATCTCAGTGATGACTACCACCAGCAGCAGTGAGCAAGGACTTCACAAACACAGGCTGTCAGCCTCAAGCTGTGGTGCTCACACATCCAAAACAGCCAAACATGGGTGAGGGCATGAGCCATCCCTAGCAAGATCTCCTGGCTCTGCCCAGCAGCAGAGCTAGCCCAAAGCAGCTCTCCTGAGTAATTTCACTGATAGCTTAGCTGTATTCCCAAGTGAGGGATTCTAGACATAAAGTGCCTCTCCTTTTACACAAGCAAGATGATGCCTTTCAACTTTTATTTCCTACAACTGGAGTAAGCTAGTGGCATTTGCACCATGTTTTCAGCAGTATTTCTATTTCAGTTGTACAGCTGTGGATGTATATATTCTTTTAAAATAAAACCTCCACAGAGACAATAAAAAAATCCAAACTCCTACTAATCAAAACCTCAGTTCTTTCATATTCAGGAATTCCAAATCTAGAACCTAAACCTTTGGGATCTGGCACTTTCCTTATGCAAGTCCAGCCAAGAATACAGCTGTACACAGGCTACAAGAGAATCCAATCTGTGACCTGTGGGTTAGTCTCAGCACTTGTGACCTAACATCAAACAGTGAGACTCCCAAACTTACCAAATTGTAATATAAATTTCTCTGAATTTAAGGTTTCCATTCAACAAATATTGAGGGTCCATTTATTTTGGCAGCACTCTGGAGACCTACAAGGTGAGATACTGAAACAATCACCTACAGGAGGACTCATCCCACACACTGTGTATTAGATACTCATGTATCTTCTAGATTTCCCCTGAAAAGTTAACTGTAGGCAGGCAGTAAGAAATCCTAACAGGTGAATTAGCCCACACATTTAAGTGATGTTTCATATGAAATTGTGATGTCTTGTAGGAATGCCCATCATTCTCCAAGAGTATAGAAGGGGACCCACTGAGAGAGCAGATTAAACAATTAAGTTGGCTAAACTTAATTTTTAGACTGATGTATACACCATACTAGTTTAAAAACATCATGGCTTGTGATGCCAATATTTATGGGTTTTCTCTGTTTGAGGTACTGGTACCTGGGTGGTGATGTTATTACATGAATACAAACCACAAAAACCCCTAGACTTTCTTATAAGTATGCTTAATAGGAAAGCATATTTCCTTTTCCTTCACACCTAACAAAAAAATTAATTGGTTGATCTAGCAAACAAAAAAAAAATCCATTTTCATGCTAAGATTTATATAAAAGATGAAATGTTTTCCCATACATTATTGTTAAAGCAGCACAGAACCTTCTCCATCTCTACTATCATCAGAAACACATAATTTTCAGGAAATCTTCTTGCAGTCTTTGACAGCAAAGCTACAAAAAATGTGAACCTGTCAGATTCTCTGCCATCAGAAGCAGTCATCTACCTCTTCCAAGTCACTAAGTATGGCAAATATCTCAAGCAAATTTATGTCCCATCTTCTACACAGCTCTAAGCTCTAAGACAAAAAGCACTAAGACAAAAGCCTTAAATTAAAAGACTGTTGTGAACAGCCCAGTTACATACTCACACACGTATGTCCAAGTATCAACACATGTAGATATGCACTCTTTTCTAACTGAGTATCGATAAACAATTTATATTTATTCATTAACTATATGAGAATAATGTATAGGTTTATAGATTACACTTTTCAGCATATTTCATCACTGCAGTTATGCCATCTTTAATCTTGCTTACACTCAGATCTGTGTGTTATTTCTGCTCTTTACACCTCCCTTTTGAACACAGCTCACTGAATCAGTCAATGGGTTCTGTGTGGGTGCAAAGTGTATGTGTGGGGACTGGGTGGGGTTTCCCTAAATTTTTCTTTTTCTTTTTTTTCTTTCCTTTTTTTTCCTTCTTCAGTATTCTTAAATTTTATTGTATTTTTGATACAATTTCAGAAGTAGAGGGTGTTACATTCTATTGTGCTTAAAAATCTTAAGACCAACACAGACCTAAAATAATCTACTTTAGGAAAAAAAAAAATCCCAACACAACAAAACCCCAGCCTTAATTGTATTTACACAATTCAGCCAAAGTCTTTCACAAGTGGCAATTCCAAACATCCCAACTATTTAGGTCAGGAACATTATGCAGATAGGAACTAAATATTTTTTAAGTACAGATTTCACTTACAACAAAAGAGTACTTTTAGTCAGTGTTATTGTTTACTTTAATGAACACTAGTTAAGTTATTCACTTCCTGAACTCATAGACTGTCATTATAAGTTTCTGACTTATGAAAGAAAAATTCTGTTTATTTCCAATGGAACCAGTTTCACAGCAGAAGTGGAGCATGCAAATGTTTATAGTATCATGATGGCTAACATGCACCTAACAGGGCAAGGCAGGTTGGTGGAAGGAGGCACATTGATAATTTGCAAGCAGCAAAATTGTTGGTCCCTGTAAGAAGGACTGATTTATTACAAGTAAATGAAAAAAATATATATTTCCAAAGTAATACTGCAAAAAAAGACAAAATATCATGACAGATATTACAGAATGACTTATATTTAAAAGGAATTTTAGTAGCACAGGACTTAAAGAGTACATCTCCCTGTCATAAAGTTGTATCCAATTACTAAGGAAATCATTGTAATAAGGTCAGTAAGTCATCATTCCATTATATGAATTTAAATAATTTTTATTACAACACTTGGATAATGTTTACAATTGTGCATTTTTGTACACCTACCACAAAAGTTAGGAAAAAGTGTTTTAGCCTGTTATACTATAACCAGATACTGAAAAGCCCTAGGTGAAGAAAGAAATTACTTTAAGCTCAAGATATTTTAACACTTCTGGTAAATGGATTTCTAGATTTCAGTTCAGGCATCAAAAGACTCTCCAAACAGAGCACTAGTTTTGTAATCGGAGCTACCTTTATTATGACAGCTAAAGAACCAGAATAGATTAAGCTTTTTAATTTTTGTTACGTAAGTAACAAATCAAAGCTAATCAAACCTTCTCTCCACCAACCACTGCATACCTCAAGAGGTGAACTCTTGGACATTAGCTTATCTTAATTTAAATCTTTCAGCTTTAGGGAAAAAAAAAAAAAAAAACTGAAGCAAAGAGTACTTTATTTAGTGTAAAGAGTTTAAACACACATGAATTTAACGTTTAAACATCCGCTAAGGCTGCTAAGTACATACTTGTAACAAGAATTTCGGCTTTACTAAGACCAGCTAGTGCTCCCACTTATCACAAGACACGCCCTGCCAACACTGCACAAGGAGATGTGTTCCGCACTATCAAGAACGCGATCATTTCCTCAACCCGTGGGGGCGGGCTGGGGCGGTGGAACCAAAACACAAAAAGCAAAGTTGCAGACATATCAGTGAAAAAGCTATGTGGCGAGCCTCAACCACCAAATTAAGACACAAAATTAGTGAATGAACACGGTTTTGGTTTTTTAATATAAATTACTACCACTTGTCCCAGTACCCCTTCACACACATGCACTGACAGTGTCACCTACTGGATATTTTTGTATTTATCCCGTTAGTGTTCTGTACAAGTTCCAGCAGGGTCTACGTGGTAGTTAGATACAGAGAGAACTGTAAAGAAGAGCCAGAAAGCAATTCCCTTAAGCAAAAAAGCCTGTACAGAGCCAAGGTCCCAACAGGAATATATGTAAATTTTTGACTTGGGTAGGAATGCATGCCTTAAAGGGTGGGTTTTGTAATTTTTTAAAAGCCACCAAAGATTTACAGAATTTGTCTGACAGAGGGATTATTTACACTTACAAATTCTATGAGCACAGCAACATTTGTTGGGCCTCTCACTTGCATGTGTTTTCAAGTGCCACCATAGTGCACAAGAGCAGTGCTCACATTTGAAAATTTTCCTACCTACCAGGAAATGAAAAGCAATAGGAAGGATTTTTATCTTCCAGGCAAACACCAAGTGTGTGTGGGAAATTCAGAAGAGTATGAGGGGATCAGCATTTACAGCACATACTCCAAGCCACAGCTCATCTTTCACATGATCCTGTTGCTAATGAAGCATGATCTTAGGCACTGCTCTGGGCACTTAAAAGTTGCAGTCTGTTTTGCCAGTAGCAAACTTACTGCATCTAAATTTGGCTTCAACCATATGCCTAACCAAGACAGACTGGCCAGAACCATTTCCAAATTTGGTTTTGATATTTTTTCTGAATCAAAGTTCAGAGGGACAACTTCAAGTGTATTCTATGTCACCAGCTAAAACCAAACAAATTCCAGAAAGCAGAAATATGGCAGAACAGGAAATTTTCAAAAAGCAGTAGGAAATTACATTAAGGTAAAATAGTTTTAACTTAATGAAGAAAACACACAAAGAATTTTCTGTAAAGCCATCAAGTAGAATATTTAGGTCACAAATACAAAGGAAAATAATGACTTTCAAAAACAAAAACATCAAGAAGTATGTTCTCAAAGGACAGGCCACCCTTCTCATTTACATTCCCACAGACACAATCTAATTTACAATGTTTAATTTCCTAATTGTATGAAAATTTTGAAATATTAGTCTTACAGTGGAAAACCTGAAATGAACCTTATCAGGAAGAAAGCACAGACTGAAAAAATGAAACAGAATCACAAAATGGTCAGGGTTGAATAGAGGACAAGCCTCACATAAGCAAACCTATTTTCATTTTTACA
Organism: Lonchura striata; assembly: GCF_050655825.1. NCBI lineage: Eukaryota > Metazoa > Chordata > Aves > Passeriformes > Estrildidae > Lonchura > Lonchura striata. Next base: position 62,827,163 of record NC_140704.1, read on the forward strand.
TCCAAAAACATATCAATGAAAACAGTTGAGTTAAAAAAATAATGAAAAGTGAACATATTTTAAGAATCTAAGCCTAACACCAACCCTGGTATAGTAACAATTCTCCTCAAGACAGCATTTCACTCTAGCATTATTACAACTAACTCTCCATACCAATTCTACCACTATCTTTCAAGAATTAATGCATTGCATGACCACTGCATAGCTAACATTCTTTAGGTGTACCTGCAACTGCCAATGGGGAAATGAACAGGAAGAGGCTGACATCATGTTCATGAGTAGCTGTCAAGGTAGCAAATTGTATTTTCCCAGGTAATAAGTAGCTTCCTAAAACTAGTTTACATGTGTTTGCTGTGGGTCACATAGCAGCATGACAAAGAATAGGAGACAGTTCAAAATTTCTAATTGCCCTTCTAGACAGTGACTGTCTACATTTTTTTTTTGCAAGAGCTTAATTTATTTTGCAGGGGTTTGGACACTTGTTTACTTATGCACCTAAACACCATTAACAGTGCCTGGCCACGCTGCCCAGATAGCCTCCCAGCAGAAGCTGTTTTGCCCATCACTCTCCTCCTCCTGTAACTTTTGAAGACCTGTCAGTTGGCTTCTACATAAGCTAAGAATATTTAATAGAGCAAATGTGTGTCTCTGAAGACATGGCACACTTGCTACCACAGAGACTGAGAGCCATCTGTCCCAGTAGCAAGAGATGTCTATCAGCCCCTTCACACCCCAGGTTTCCTGCCAGGCATCTGCCTGCTCTCCTGTGTGTGATGCCATGGCTCCAACACCGCGGGATGCAGCACCACCCACGGCACTCAAGTGTTGGAGCATTGCTCCTGCCAAGTGGCTGCAAGAGTATTTAATTTCTTCAACTCAGGGAAAGGTAATTTTGCCACTAAGGACAAAGGTGGATATTCCCTATCCACTATGCTGGCAGGTTCTATAGGACAAGTGCTCCACAAGTTGTTTTAAGTATTATCACAAGCATCGAATTGGCTGCCACTGTCCTATCCACCCACTCACTGCACACCCCAAGTAGGAGGTTTCAGGAAGGCTTTAACCCAACATAGCCTGTTTCCATCCTATGCATTCACTTAACCTTATTTTCTAATTCTGTAAAATGCTCAATTCAGAAGAAAGAAGGAAGGCTTCACTTTTTAAATACCAACAAGATGGAGTGGATCCAACAGTTCCAAGCAGACAGTGCTACAAGGTACTTTCTTCTGTGTCATTCAGGATTTCTAATGTAACTGCCTTTTTTTTTTTACCCCCAGAATATGGTTTTACTATAACCATGGCAATGCAAAGTGATTTAAACAAATCACTTGGTTGAGTCAGAAAGAATGCCAGAGCATCAGTCACAGAGACTGGGCCTTTGACAGAGGTTCAATGAAGTCAAAACAAAAAGCTGAAGTAGGGAGCTTTCAAAAAAATGAAAAGTAATGTAGTTAAGGTGGAAACCCAACTCTATGATATAGAAAATCTTCAAATATGCCTATATGTGCAAGTTGATTTTAAAAGTTTTGAGAAGACATTCCTATTTCTAACCTGGCTGTGGAGTACCAGAAGAGAAAAAAAAGGTGTTTCCACATCCCTCTGAACTAGCAAAGACATCCTTTGCAGTTAACAAGATAGAAACACAAGCAGTCCTTGTCTTTGCAGTATTTATATCTTTACATTGGTGTCTTCTGAACACAAATTTTAAGCCAGGATTAAACATATCCTTAAAGATCAATATACCTAATTGCCATAAAAAAACCCATCAGTTAATTCATCTGTTTTATTAAATCAGGGTCACAGTGTTTGGTTTTTGCATATTCAACATAAAAAACTACCAGTTTGGAAAATATACCACTTTTCTCTAGAAATTCTTTTCATGTCACAAAATAGTCACTCCTACACAGCACTCAATACTCAACAGTACTTTTTTTCCTTCCTGAGCAATTTACGTAAGTGGCAACACGAAGAGGACATCCATGCAATCCACCTGTGTTTGCACCTGCTGGGTCAGAGAGACCTTGTTCCCTACTCCCACTGCTGGCAATGAAGGGCTTTGATGCATTCCCATGGGTTTCTGGAGAGCTAACTACAAGAATGCTTCCTGTCACAGCTGGAAAATCACCACCTATTCTTCCTGTGTAAGTGGTCTGAAGGGATTACATTTCTCAGTTACTGTGATAATTTAGGCTTTTAATGTGTTTTATCATGAGTATTTAAAGCTATTAATTAGGAAAGATTCATAACACTATGGGAAAGATAAGAGCACAAATATTCCTATCAGACCTGTATACAATGAAATACTTCAGTTTATTATATTTCAATTATTTATTTCTATTCCCAAAATGACATGGTTTGGTGTGTTGAATTAATTTCCTAGCAGCCAACACTGCATAATGCAACATGATCATATCAGATTATTCCATTTTGATGTTTGAATGGTCCATTAAAGCCTTCTAGAAATTTTTTGTCTCTGTTATATGACCTGTTAGTCTTGCAGGCCTGCAAATGAAATTTATTTAAAAAGGGGGGGAAAAAAATCCATATGAAAATTATGTATGTGATAATATACAAAGAGAAGATTTCTTGGGAAGGAAATGGTTAAACATTTGAAAAGACCAATGCAGATTACAGATCTATTATCCCAAATTCCTCGATTTTCTGGATTATCCCCCTCACCATCCCAGTATACCTCAGGAACAACAGAGGAAGAACTGGCTGTTCACAAATTCAAGCACAAATCTTTAATGCTTTAAAGTCACATCTTTAAGACACAATAATTTCAAAGAGAGACATACAAGCATAGAAGTTTAAAAATCCTTTTCCTGTGAAAACCAATAGCAGGTTTTAAAAGTGCTTACACATCTATCCAGATTATTGACCTTTCCAGCAAAAGGAAACAATGTCCTTTCAAAACACACTGTAAAAAATTAATAACTGAGTAAATATTATTCCAAAAACTATGTAATACATTCATCTATTAGATGCAATAAACAGGGTAACTCATTCTTTAAACACTCTATAAGGAAATCAGAGCTATTTTAATGACATATTTGTGAAGGTAATTCAAGTCCAGACACTCAGAAAATGAAGCATTTTAGAATACTATGGAATTAATTTATACTATACTCAAGACTTCTACAGGTAAAAATCTTCCTGCTAATTACTACACAAAGCAAGAGTGAATCATAGAGTCATTTTATGCAACAGTATTCAAAACAAGAAAGATGAAAAAAGGGAATTTAATCCTCAGTTATTTGTGTGGATCTTTCCTGAACTAGAAAAATAAAGCTTACATTGCTCAAAGCATTAAAGCTCTCAACTTTCATGAGGGAACTTAAATACTCAGGGCAGTTGTTGAAGTGTTTGATGCATAGAAGGTGCTAAATCAGTGAACTCAGTAGAACCATGGGGCCTGTATGGAAAAATCTGTGATTTAAATACTGAGATTTAAGATGAAAGGCAACTCTGAAAGGCAAGTTGTGCCATTCTGAATAAATCTTTGTAATTATTTCCTCCTCTTCTCTTAAACACTTTAATCTTTGAAAAGGAAAAATCACCACAAAAGAAAAAAAAGTCAAGTCACTTGATAAAGTTTTAGGCTCCATAAAGGTTCCACATGCATTACAGCACAATTTTAATGAGAAGCATCAAGGCAAGTTTATCAGTGAATTAGTCCTGTTAGGAATTAGTTTCATCCTTCCCAGTTAGCTTCTGAACCCTGATTGTAGCTGCTGATACTCACAGAAGCCACTATGGTTTTTCTTTCTTTATATAAACTACTGGATAAAACTTAGCAGCTGAAAAGGCTTGACTGCTCTCTGTGGCTTTTTGTTAACTACTTGATCTGTAACTTAAACAGAATTACAGCCACACACTTTCAAGAAATTCACAATGGTGGGTAATAATCAGTATTTTCCCTACAGTTTTAAAAAAGACCCCACTATACTCCCAATCAGTAATAAGGTACACCTCCATAAAGCTTTAAATTATAAACCTGCACTTTGTGGTTGAAAAAGGGCAATAAAATTTGGTTATATTGTTTAGCATCATTAGCACTGCCTGTGAATTGAGGATTTTAACTCGCATGCTCTGTCAGCAGAATGCATGAGCAAAAAACATCCATGAGCACATTAATTACACAAGAATGAAAACCATCACTAGATTTAGTGTATTCTTAGTTTTATTTTCTGATGGGAGAAAAAAGGCTATTATTTTGAATTGTAATATGCAACCTGATGGAAAATGAAAGATGTTAAGTAAGACTTAGGTGACATTAATAATGGGTTGGGTTGCTTGGTTATTTTATCCTTTAAAATATATACACACCTACTGCCATAGTCACAAAATCTTAAGTATCAATATTGAACTGTCCTTTCTAAAAACTTGAGATAGATTTTACTGAATAAATTTTACTGCTTAATACTGAACAGAATGAAGACTTCCGATTCGTACATTCCAGCTATCTTTGTAACAAACAGGCAGGAATTATAATTTTAAATTCTCCCATTGGTATGGAGCTCCTGCTGGATTCACAGGCAGAGGGGGTCACTGGAAAAGGGTTTGAAAAGTGAAAACCAGCCCCTGATGTTGTTCATCTGCTGCCCTCTCCTGGAAGAAAGCAAACAAATGTGCCACAGCACGGCCAGGAACACAGCTGGATTTCCAGGTCCTGCTACCAACACTTTGCTGGTAACCTCCTGACAGCAGATATTTCTCAGTTTAAAGGAATTCCCTGAAGTTTTGCAGTATCCACAGACTCTAAAATATACTTCCCATGTGCATCTGTTAATCTGGGCATAACGAGAGGCAATTGTGGGACAAAGAGAAAATGGGGCAGCTTGTTCTGGCACTCTGGAGCACTGTGCAGGGCACAGCCCATGCTCTCAGTCACAGTCAGCACAGCAGGGTTATCCTTACACCCTTCTGCCATCAGCTATTCCATCTGTGCAGCAGGACACACCACTGAGCTGGCTGTGATTCCCAACAGATCCTGTTCTGCTGTTGGGACAGGGCCTTTAGTGGAAAGAATTAGGGGACAGTTGTAAGCTGGGACGATGGCCAATGCCAGTTTATGAGTTTGCACCTCAGGGGGACTGTAGTAAATGAACAGTGTTGACATTAAGTTTGTTTTGCTGTACAAAAGTCAAGCAAAACTTGAGTCAGAAGTAGGTATGAAAAGTTCAAGCTCTTAATCTCTCTCTTCCAGGGAGAGCTCCAGAGACCCAGTCCATAAAAGCTCATTTTTCCTTCAAAACAGAGTTGTAGTGCATACAGCAGATGTCACATTTCAAACATAATCTCAGATAAAATTTGGATTGTTATACTCCAGTGTAACTCCACAATTAACTGTTGTAATGATGTAACAATTTAAAGTGCCTAACATTATACTTCTGCCACTTAAAACACAGGTAAGTTTTGTTAACTGACTACTTGCTTTTAAAAAAGCCCAGAAGATAGATGCCTATGTGCAAGGCACATCATCAGTACATTGGTCTGCTCCCTACTTACTAACAAAAATGCTCTAGCTCACTTCAAGCAATTAGGCCTTTGACTAGCTGAACCCAAACTCCATTTTTGTTTTCTTTTTATTATACCAATTTCAGAGAGCTACTAAAACATATATTTATTTCTTTCCATGTGAGCAGTAACAACTTCAAATGAGGAAAGCCAGATTCAGTAGAGACAATTATTTAAGTCCTAGAAAACAGTGGGATAAAGAAGCCTTTGGGGAAAAAGCTTTGATGGTTTGAATTAATTTATGATAACACAACTGTGAAAGTAAGAAAGTGACCTCTCTAGTTAAACTATTGTAAAAATGTTTTCTGACAATGTAGCAGGCATGTATGGCCATAAACAACAACAAAAGGAGAAAACATCCCAAGCCAAATGTACATACTTAGAAGAAACTTAGAGAAAGATATGTACTCAAGCTTATCTACCTAAATATTAGAAAAGCTAACAGAATATTTTGTAATGTCAACTCATGGACAGAGGGCTGCTAGAGATTATTATCTTCTTTATCAAGGAAAAAGAGATCTTTTCTGAATAACAGGAACATATCAAATGCCTTCTCAAAATCTCTTTGGAAGAAAGGATGCACTTGAGGTAAGACAGAGTCTTGGTGTTAACTCTTATAAGTGCAGATAAGTAGAATTTTCCACTAACTGATAAAATTGGTGCTTCAGTTAATATTCCTCTTAAAAGTGCAGCCATGACCCAAAGGAAGCTGTTTTATCACCTAGTTAACTTGCAGAATTACAAGAAGTATCACAGCATTTCTCTTGGCTCCTGAAAGAGCCTATTTCAGTAGCTGTACTTGGTTATTGCCTGTAACAAACTACAGCAGAAAACCTTAGCTGCACCTTTTTATTCCAAAGACTGGTACTATCACAAACCAAGTAGGTGGCAGCTATTTTTATTTTTGTTCATACTAAGAGTAACTTTATTGCAAAAATATGCAAATAAATAAGCAAATAAATAGATATGCTAGATTACCAAATATTCTGCAATTAAGAAACAAAACAGCAAGTTTTGCTATAATACAGATCATACCTACTGTACATACTGCATTTAAATTAGCTTGACTCCTTCTTTCAAGTTCTTTTTGTGTTGAAACACACAGGATTATCTTCAGGCTTTGTTCTTCTCTTAATCTCTTTCATTTGTGGATTTGTGATGGATTTGTGACGTCCACTCAATTGATGTCTGATTTTGAATACCTGATCCCAAAATGAATAAAAAGGAGTGGTAGCAGTTCTGTAATTTACCATATGCTCCTTGAATTCTTCTTTGGATTGCCATTTAAGAAATAAGTGAAGTAAACTAATTCAAAAAGAAACCCAAAATACATTATACCAATACTTTATTATACCATCAGTGATGGAAAGACTTAAAAACCTGAGATATGAAACTTTCAGGTGATGAAAGACAATGTTGTAGAGAAAATAAACCTTGCTCCACATTCTCTGCTATGTTTGTGAAACACACAAAATAAAGCTTCTCAAGAAAAGTCATTTATTTGAGTTGGATTTTGTTTGTTCATGTGTTCTTTGGGTTTTTTTTTAACCTGTAGGGTAAAATTAGATGTAAGTTAAATATAAGTAATTTTGAGGAAAGGACTGCTCTGTTTTATTTTTGTGTATACTGCAAATACAATGAATAGGCAAGTGATTTACAGAAATGTTCAACTGCCATTCACATACATCTTGGAAGTACAGATTATCATTACTGGATGCACACTTGCATTACAAAATTGCTAAAGTGCTGCTCAGCACAACTCAAGAAAATATAATTAGGTAAGCACAAATTATAATCATAAAAATGACAGCATTTGAAAAGTTACTACTGTGTTTGACACACTTGCCAGGACAATAAATATCCCTTTCTTTTTAAAAGTGACAATGCAGAAAGGAGAAACATGATTTTCAGGTTTCTCATTTGACCTGATCGCTTTGTTTTACCAGATTACAATGTATTTATCATATAAAAGTTTTATCCTACAATGCACATTTCTAACATTCCTGTCTTTTCTAAGTTTCCTCGAGTAAACTTCCAGAACTTCCAGTGATAATACATACAGATAAAGAACAACCAACCTTTTTACACAATACAGCTACCATGCTACAAGGAATTTATTTTTATTATGTTATGAATATCCAAAAATTGTTAAAATAACATTAAATGCCAATTATGTTGTTAAGACTAATACAAAGATCAGTGAAATGTCAAACCAAGATATAACCTTAAGAAATACAATGCTGCATACACTTTTAAATATCTACCATACTTTTGAAAATTAGGGAGAAAAAGCCCACTACATGATTGAGAAGATACCCAGTATTTGTTTCAGAGTAAATGAAATACTTTCAACCATGCAAGTATCATTTGGAATAGAACAACTTAATTTGACTCAATTTTTTTGGTGCTGACATAGTTTGTATATTACTGCTTTTGTACTAGCAACAAACTACCAAAATACCAAAAATTACCCTTTCACTACCCTCCCAAAAGCTTACAAACAAGATATAAAAGCTGATGTTAATTGTTATATAAATAAATGAATCTCAAAACAACTCTGAAGATAATTTGTAAGAAGCAGAACCTGATCATGTGAGCATTTCAGCAGACTGCTGTTTACAGAAAGAAAAATTTAAAGACTTTTTTCCTCACCCAGTGTCACCAAGCCTTATTTATTAAATTGCCTTTAATGTGGTAACACAGCAAGCATCAGATTACAAATACTGCTGGATTGTGGAATCTCTAGTGACTAAGAGAAAAGGGAGGTCAAATTGTTTTGTGACCATGTAGAGATTAAAAAATATTCGAGAATATTATTATTTTTTTCATTTGCTGTATTCAAGCATAAATAAACACTTACCTGACTCTCCAATTCGGTGTGCACCAGCATGGTTCGGTCAAAACACCACTAACACATGTAAGGATGTTATGAAGGAGCTGAAGCCAGTAACTCTGAAGGGTCTGTATGTCACAGGACATAAGGAAGAAATAGGTGAACTTTTATATAGCCACTGTACGGCACATTCATGGGGTATAGCAATGTATAACCTAGTAATTCAGAACATACAGCAGTACATACTGCTAAAGAAGACAACATTTCTGGTCATTTATTTTAGTATATTAAGGTAAATTCCCAACATATTTCCCACAACATAAAATAAAAACTGTATTGAAAAACTCAAACAAAGCCTCAACTCATTAAGGTTGCTAAGACAAGAAATAAAAATTAGGTATTGACAAAATGAAAGTTAAATTGCCAAAATCAAAGTTGGCTTGGTAACCTTAATCTTTTTTTTATATCTACTCTGCTCTCTAAATAATAAAGCAAGGCTAATGAAGACCTACCCATTCTACACATTGAATTTCAAAAGAATCACTGGGAGCAGAAATTTGCATACAGGCAAATAAAGCAATTAAAGATTTTGCAAGTGTACCCACCCACACAGATGAGTGCTTGGCTTTTTGACCTGTATTGAGAGTCCTCTTTTTTTTTTTTTTTTTTTTTTTTTTTTTTTTTGTGGTTTTGTTTTCTTTTCAACACCCAACAAGTTTTAGGTTTCATTTTTGGAATCAAAATACCTAAGAAGTTAAAACATTAATGCCAGGTTTTGCAATGGGGAATATATATATATCTACATACACACACCAAAACCCTCTGATGCTTGAACTAATTGTCATTTGAGTAATGGCAGCAATAGTAAATAGAAGTGATTGTGCACTCTGTTAATTTAATGCTGTTTCACAGGTCTGAGACTAAATCCTTCTGTCCACTTCAGACCAAAATGTGGCCCAAAATATTCTCACTTTCTGAGACTCCCCATTGTTTTACTATTTGCCCACTTTGCCATGACCCATTATCACTTGTCCTAACATGCCAAATTCTGTTTTAAGTTCATCTCCTCATCTTGTCTTTATCTCTGGCAACAGCTCACAGGTTTTCCAGCCCCACTGGTGTTCAGTATCCAACATCTTTTATATGCTGTCTACAAAAGAATTAAAAACTTTTCTAAGTCAGGTGCCAAAGGAAACTGGCAAGTTTTCCTAGCTCCTGTCCCTGCCTCCCTAAAACAGTCTGTCACAAATAGCTTCTTGCAGTAAGGTATTGTCATTGTTCATTGCATTTTTCAGAGACAGTGAAAAGGCCAAATCTCAACAGATTTTTCCATCAGGAATGTGGCCTTTCAACTGTTCTAACAGAAGACACCTCCTGAAAAATGCTTATATATTTCATTCAAACCATCGATTATTTGGGCTTTTAAAATAAAACGTATCCACAGTCTTGCAGGTTCCACTGGAAAACATTATGAACAGAAAGTTTTCCCCATATACCTTCTAGAAAATTGGCTGAATCATTTTGGTTGATTTGCACATTTGATATCATTAAATTTCCAAAAAGAAATCCGAAAGAGACTAAACCCTTGGGCAAAATATTTAATATTAAACCCAGATGGTCATCATGAAAAGTATTACAGCTTTGGTGTTACTCCAGTCAATTGACAAAGTTAAAGCCAGAAAAGCTTCAGACATGCAGCATCCTTCAGCTTTGACATTCTCAGCAGTATAGCATCCCCAACCCCAGTTTAGCAACACAACAAACAACAAAATGATAATAGAGTCTTCCTTGTAGGAAGCAAGGATTTCTGCCTCTTGCAGATGGGAATAAAGCTTCACTGAGATGAAGCAACATTTGACAGAAGACAGACTTGCTGCTACTAATTCAGCAAGGCAGAATTTCCTTTTAAACTAACAGCTAGTTATCCAACCAAGCAATTACCAATTGCCAAAATGAGCCCATCAGAAACGCAAATCAACCTAAGAACTATTCAAAAACCAAGCATTGCATCACATCTTCCATCCAGATTTCTTGCACTGGATGTTGCCTTCTTTTCTCCTCTACCTATGTAAGAGCTCAATGCAGCTGCCACATCCCAGCCCACATACTGCCTTGGAAAGATGGGGATTCTGGTTTACTGCTTTCAAGCAAACTCTTAAGTCCCTAATCCTTTCTTCCTGCCCTTCAAACCACTCTTCTAACCTATCTTAATGAGTTTAAAGCCTTCTTCCATCAATTAAAACCAATTTACTTGTACCTACACTTGTATTAAGCGAATATTTAGCACTGAAAGAGAAAAAAAAAGAAAAATAACTGCAAGAAAAGCTCACATCTTGCAGCCAGTACAGTTGGAAACAGTACCTGTGCTTGCACAGATGCATGCAGACCTTGATCCATTCCTTAGTTGTATTAAAAGCCATGGTTTGTTACAGTAGCTTAAAACCAGAGCAAATATGTTAATCTAAAATAGAAGACATTTATCAACACTGAAGTTATTAACATAAATGTTCAAACTTAACTCCTATGTAGTTTGAAAGTATTTTGTGGTTATTTAGGCAATATGAGGCCAAATTTGGCTAAGATGCTCAGCATTTAAGAAGAAAGAGCAGTTATTGATTATGAAGACATAATTTGACCATGGGGACTCTGGCAGAAAATCCAAGGTTAGCTCAGCTCTAAGAGTGCTTAGTGCACCCACGATGTCACAACACAACAAAAACCAAAGCAAATCAAAAAATGATAACAAGGCATTCTCAAAGATTTCAAACCACAATTAAAAATGAGTTACCAAAATTATGCACTTTCAGTGGAGGTATTTTGTTGTGAATTATGGACCGTATGAAAAATACTGAAGGAACAGGGACTTCAGAATATCCAAGTTTCAAAGGATTATTTTTAATGGCAGACACAACACAATTTACGTGTCCATTTTCTTCTAAGTACATCTGCTGAAAGTCTAAATTTGGTCTGGAGAAAGTAGTGGTAGGAGGTTGCAGGTTTTGCACAGAGGATTTCTGTTTAAAGGGAAATGCAATTGAGACCACTAACCCTTACTTGTAAAGGTTTTAATATAAAATAACTCAAATTCACAGCAACTTCTGAACTATTTTTTAAGATTTAAGATTCAATTTGTACACTGTTTTCCAATAACCAGTTAGACTTTCACATAGGTTAAAAGCTACAACAAGCACATTGTACCAAATAACATTAACAATTATAGTGAGATCTTGATACTAAGTTAAACACAAGGTTAGTGCTAAGAAACTGTGTTTAAAACTATTTCAAAAACTATCCCCATAGCCAGCAGGAAGGCTCTCATTGTATCAGCTCCACAAGCACAAGGAATCAGCAGACAACAGTTCCTTATAATTTTAAAGTAAAACTTCCTTTAATGGAATGAAACAGCTGAAAAACATTAGCAAGTTGAAATTTCTTCGTTTCTTTATTGTTTCTTCTGCACCTCAAAAACACATAGAAATAAATATGTTGAATAAATATTTAAAAAGGTTTCCTTTGCTTACATTTATCACAAAAATGTAAGCAATATTCAGAAAAAAATATAAAATTTTTACAATTCCACAATACTACCAAGAGCTTAAAATATTGTGAAGTATTTAACATATTAAAATTTTCACTAGGAAGCTAAAATTAAGTAAACTTTCTGCATGTTAACATAACAATGAATAGTAAGTTATAATCTTCAAAATTCATCGCCCCCAGACATAATGGAAATTGTCAAAAGAGCATCTCACGAAACCCAGTTCCAGGTTTTCTCACTACAGTTGTAAGGAAGATGGATTTTTGATGCCCACGCCTCCCACCCAAAAGGAATGAAAATACTTATTCAAGAGAAAATTTATAATTTGTTAATTGTGCTTTCCTTCCTATCCCCTTAGAGAAAAAGTTATATTGGACTGCAGCCTTATTCTTGGCTTACAGTCACAATCAAGGGGACACTAAGTCATTGTGAAGCAAATTTAAAAAACTGTTTTGCTTTTAGTCTAAAAATTGTCATTTTTTTCAATTACTTTTCCTCCAGAAATTCTGCTATAACCTTTTAAAAAATTCTATCTCCTGCTCTATCAAGCAGTAAAAACCTCTGAACAAGCCCATGTATCCCAAAGACAACAAAGGCATCAAAACTAGACAGCCTAACACCTAATTCAATCTAAACCTTTCCATCAAAACCCTTCATAATCTAATCTAAACCCTGAATCATGACACAGATGCCTGGCTACAACCGCAGGATGCCATGGCATTCCACATTCCTTCACGTTCCTAACCTTGCCCGTTTCCTTACCTGACCACTGCCACGAACTCCAGGGCACACCCATGAGACATCACCTTATTTCACAATCACCTCTTCTTTCATTTGGCCATACTGAGCAATCAGAACCAAAGCAGTAGTTCAACCTACAAAGCAAGAATTTGATTTATACACCAGCAGCAGCCAGGGAGATCTTGCTAAAATCAATTAATCACTGCAACCACCTGCAATACTGAATGGTCAAACAGTAAAATGCTCACACTACCTTTGTGCACTGTCATTCAAGATTTTAACCTACAGACATGAAGGTGAGCACTAAATGCATAGTTTTACATAGGGTAAAGCACTTGAAATTACCAACAGAAACATTGTTTAAACAATGAGGGAAAAAAAGTGTAATTGGTCCAAAAGTGACATTTGTAGTTAGTGCAAAGGGGTACAGAACTAGAACACTGAAAAATGTCATTTTGTGATTTAGGAGACAGATTATGCTAGTCAAGGTCTTTTGTTTCATTTATAAATGGAGATAATATTTAGCTATTAGAAATGTCACGAAATATAGAGCTAAAAAGCATTCATCTAGATAGAAGTACCTTCACAGTAATGTTAAGAATCATTAAAAAGCTACTAATATTGAAATTGCTGGAATATGATGGTCAAGTACTCACAGAAATATTAATAATCCAAAATACAAAGTGAGACAGGATTTTGCAGAATGAACATCATCAAAATGTGAATATTTACAACACATTTTTAGAAATTTTACAGTTCTCATGTTTTCTTTGCTCAAACCAACATAAAGATGCTTTACAGTAGCTTCTGATGATAGCATTTACAGTTCATACTGAAAGGCTTCCATACATTTTGCATTGACCAAACAAAGTTTTTTGCAGCAATAAGTTTAAGCTGAGGAAGCAACTGGATGAGAGCAAAAAATAAAACCTGACTTACTGGTAAATCACTGTGTGGGCACATAACCATATCCTGCAAATGCCAAGCAGGCTATATGAAGACTGCTTATCGGCTCAGTTTCAGATGATGCGCACTGAGATGACATTTCCTCTCATGGCTGTTTCTGTGCACTTTCCAGGCACTTTATAAAGTGATATAAAAGCACTTTCACAGATGGAGCACTGGTAGGCCACATGTGTGATTTTCAATCATTTTCCATTAAGATCTACTCAGTTATGTGACAATAAGCACATTTAAAGCCATGATCCACATGATTTGTTATATGGGTTTCCTCAGCATCTTGTGGCTCTAGTGCTACATTCCACACATGAAGAAATGATGCTTTTTCTCAGAACCCAGCTTCTGAAGCATAAGCATCTTCTATAAGGTGAGTTGAGCCTTTAGATCCAGCTTTCAACTGATTTTTCTATGATGTTTACGCCTTGATTGAGCCTTAGGGGCTTTTAATTTCCCCAGCAAATGTCTGGGTTCTAATACTGGAAATATGACAGATGTTGAGAGGCATAGACTGGGTTTATCTGTCCCTTCTCTTCCAAGGAAAGAGAAGTCAGCACTGCAAGGTTCCTCAAGTTGAAAATAAGCTGCTACTTCTCCAAACCAGGTGTTCATTTCACAGGAGTGAGATGCATGAGGATTATGCTTGAGCTCATGTGACAAGAGCAAGGACTTTTATTTTAAGGTATCTGATACACAGGTAACAAGAGAGTAATTTTTTGCAAGATTTTCTTTGTTCTCATTCTTTTCATCTCCAATGCTATATAACTAATTTTTACCTTGGTCCATTTTAGGGCAGCCTGAAATTTGACATGCCATATTAGTTTCACAGGTTTGAGCCAGGTGTCTCCTGATCTTACTTTTGATCCTGCTTGTGAAATGGCAGAGCTTGCACTTAAATATCTCCACTAGAAATATTTCCACCAGACCAGGAAATATGGCTTCAAAATGCTCAAGCAGAGCAGCATACAGCAGGGATGTTGCGATGTCTTCGTGGTGATGTGTGGGTTCATCGACAGAACGCACCGATAAGTGTAGTTAGATTTGTTAATTTTCCGGAGTTACAGTTGGTTAGAACATGAAGCTGGTAACACCAAGGTGGTGGGTGCATCCCCATATGGGACATTTACTTAAGAGCTGGAGTCGATGATCCTTGTGGATCCCTTCCAACTCAGAATAGGCTGCGAATCTGTAAAAAGACAATAAACAAGAGTTAAAATCCACTTCATGGTTTCGAGTGTCTTATCCAAAGTCTGGGGAGCAACGACACCCAGATTCGGATTGTAGCCCTAGGGATGTCTGCAGATTTTATGACTATCTCAAATAAGTGAGAGTTCTGCACGAGAAAAATGCCATAAATGACTGCTAGAAACACCTGTTGAAATTAAAAACGAAATACAGGTTAGCAACGGTGTGGCATTTCTGCGCTAAGTTTATAACAGCTCCTGCTAGCGGATAGGCAGCAGTGATCTTAAATCTAATACTCATTTTAAAAGGCGAGAACGCTGGTGAGAAACCCGCACCCTGCAGTCCGGGAGGCAGCAGAGCGCACCCAGCCCCAGCCCCGAACCCATGACCCCTTCCCTGCAGCCCGGCACAGCTGGAAAGGCAAATTAAGCGGACCGATGTCTTTCAACAAGAAATTACAGAATTGCTTGGGTTGGAAGGGACCCAGCTCCAGCCCCCTGCCATGCGCTGGGATAGCCCTCCGCCGCACCAGGCTGCTCAGCGCTCCGGAGAAACTAGACTAGAACGCTCCCAAGGATGGGAGCTTCTCTGGGAAACGCGTTCCTGTGTCTCCGGGCCCCCGCGGCGAAGCGCTCCCTCCCAGTCCCTGCTCCAAGCCCGCGATTCCCGCCCGGGCCCGCTCCCGCCGCCCCCACAGGCGGGGGGGCGGGGCCTCCGCGCGCTCCCGGCCCCGCGCGCGGGGTTCACTTCCGGCCCCGCTCTCCCCCCCGCCCCCTCCCAGCGGCGGCGGCAGCGAAGGAGTTCGGAAGTTCAAAATGGCCGCCGCGGCCGAGCCCGAGCAGCGAGCGCCCGAGTAAGGACCGGCTGGAGCGGGGGAGGCTGCTCGCTCTGGAGCTTTGGGGAGAAGGGAGGTGGAGGGAGAAGCGGGGGCGGGGGGATTGGGGAGGGGAAGCACACACACGCGGGACGGGGACGACACGAAGCGGTCCGGGTGGAAGTGGTGAGGGAGGAGGAGGAAGGGGCTAAGGAGAGGAGGATGGGGGAAGGCGGCCGCTCCGGGGGAGCGGGGCTGCCGTAGGCGCCGCTGGCCCCGCGGCGAGGCCGCCCGGCGGGGCCCGGGGCGCTGGATCCGCCCGTGGATTCGGGAGGGCCGCGCGGGGGGAGGGGGAAGGGAAGCGGCGGCGGGCGCGTGTCCCCGGGAGTCCCGCGCGCGCCTTCCCGCCCCGCCGGTGCCGCGGGGAGCCGGGACTGCCGCCGCCGCGGGGACGCGGGGCGGAGGGACGCGGGGCGGAGGGACGCGCATCTTCCGCGCGGCTGCCAGGCCGCTGCCCGCCCGGGCGCGCAGGGCTCGGGCATCCCTGAGGCCGGTCCGGGCCGGCGCTCCCCGAGATCCCCCACGCCACTGAGCGTACACGCACCCCCACGGCCCCTCTGCGAGCGGGGCCGGGCGGCTCGGGCCCGCGGCTGCCCTGGGGCCGCCGAGCCGCTGCCCGCCCTGCCGCGAACTCTCCTCCCTCCCTCCTTCCCCCGGGCCCTGGCCGCTCTCGCGGTATAGAAAGTGCCCGTGCTGGTGGAAGCAGAAAGTGATTTGTTGCCGCCAGCCCCTCCTTCCAGCCCGCGAAATGACTGGCAAGTCTCGGCTCCCGTTGGGAAGCGAAGATCGAGCTGCCGCCTCCCTGCTGGAACGGGGCTCCCGGGCGTGCGTTTTCCAGGCACCCCGGTTAGTGCCGTGGGGTTTGGGTTTGTCCGCACTCAGGCGCTCCTGAACACAACCTTCTGGAAATTCTGGGAGTTAACGATCTTGCTTGCGCTATCGCTGCTCTTTTCTGCGTTAATATTTTAGTCATATGAACTGCTTTCTGTGTCTATTTCTCCTTAACGAGTTTTGATTTGAGGCTTGATTTTGTTGTTTATCCTGGGAGTAGAAAACAGGTGAGGAAAAGCAGTGGGAATACATGTGGGCTGTGTAACACACATGCACATGAAGAATAGCGTTTAGTATTGTAGAGAAGAAAGTTAAGTAATAAGGTAGAAGCTGATGATAGGAATTCTATATGAAGGAAGAAGATGAGTGAAATCACTGCACATCCTTATGAACTTCCTTCAGTTCTTCTCCTTGAATTCAAAAATAGGAAAAAGTAGGGCTATGACAGGTTCATGTCACAGTCTCTCTCTGTTTAAAGCCATTAGCACCTAAACATGTAGACATGCCTCATCACCTTCTGAAATATTCTTAAAAGGCTTTTTCATCCATGTCATTACGTCTCTGAAGTATTTAATGGAAGTAAAAGTTTATCCACAGTTTAATGAAATTACTTGAAATAAATGTATCCCTGTACATGAAGAAAACTTGAACTGTTTCTTGCATATTGATGAACCTAATATTATTGTTGAGTTACAAAGACAGCTGGAAGTTGTATTGGCAGCCTGTAGTGGCCTGAGCTGCTGCTGTGGTGAGGTGTCTCGTCTGGCACCTTAGCTACCAGCTGGCTTTTCCAGAATTTAAGATGTAGTTATTACATAACTCCAAAATACGTACAATAGCAAAATAACTTACTTAAAGATTTTGGTGTCACTTTCTGCTATTAAGAGAAGGAAGACTTACCTAGAACAGCTTGAACAGATGTGATTTGTATTGTATGTAATATTTCTATAATGTCTTGAAGTACCTTAATGTGCTAACTGGGGATTTACACAGGATCCTAGATCCAACTGAAAGAAATTTTGAAGGGCACATAGTTCCCTTAAAATTCTCCTTGTCGCATTTCCCCACTTATGTCACAGATGGACTTGCTCAGGATGACAAATCCAAGTAGAAGAAGTTTTGCATTTAATGCTTCTTCTTTTTTAAACTTTTTATAATGCCAAGCACAAGATAAAATAAGCTCTTTTTAAGCCAGTTTTTCCTCTTTTGTTTTGATATTCTTATCATAATGGTATGGAGTGTAAGGAGGTAGCAGTTAATAAAAACACCTTTCTGTATGCCTTGAATAAACAGAAGTAGTAATAAAAATGTAAAAGACAAGCAGCATTCTGAGTTAAGTCTCTGAATATTTTATAATCTTAAGTCAAACAGTTTGTTCCTTTTGGACATTGATCATTTCATAGCATTAAAGTTTTAATAAAAAAATTTAGCCAATAATTTTAGTGTACTTTGCAGAAAAGTCAGTTTTATTTACTAGTACAAGAATTTGCCTTAGCTCAAGCAAGAGAGAGTAAATGTGCACTGCTTGAAGATCTGTCCTTAATTAGGAAGACACTAATCAAATTTGTAGTGAGGTGCTGTCCTTTAGGTCTGGCGTAGAATATATGTCTCTGATATATTTATTGGATCAGATGATTGATAATGCTCTTCAGAAACAACTGAAACCAGTAGAGTTCAGAAGGTCATTTCCACATTTCTGTGTACATTAAACCCCTGCTCCTGACTGTCATGTTTGGGGGATTTCTTTTCACCTAATGAGGCTTAGTATACAGCAGAGAGCTATGTTTAAGTTACTAAAGCGGTAACTAGTAAATTTCAAAGCTGTAGTTTAGATGGGGTGATTTGTAGAAAGCTGAGCACTGGCACCTATAATATTATTTCAAAAGGCAAATGTCGGTATTAAAAGACAGTAACTTGATGTTCTGAAGGAGATGGGGAGGTATTTGCTAAACACTGTAAAAACCCCTATTGCTAAGCCACTTTCAGTGGCTATGGAAGATAATACTAGGAGATATGTAACGCCAGGACTGAATTTTATGTTTTTTGAAGTTACTATTTGGAGAAATTATAGTTGATTGAAGATATTCTTTTTAGAAGAAACATATATTATTAATTTAATAACCTGCTGTACACTTACTTTCAGCTGTTTTGGTCAATGGCATTTTACATGTGTCAAGATTACCACATTTTTGAAGCTGCCAATCTGCTGCATACTATCAGAAATCTGCTCTGAAATTAGACTTCCTTAATTTATCCTGTTCCTCAATAGTGTTCCCTATATTGCATAAATAATACAAATTATTTTCCATTTTTTGATTTTCTGACAGGTGTGTGCACTTAGAGAAAAAAAAAGTCTTAAGAGAGTTAGTCAGCTCTGTATGAGATTTTAAAATAAGATCAGCATCATACCTTGAAATTAATTTTTATCTTTGGAGTACAACTGTTTTCTTCCATTTGAAAATGCTTGTTAAAGGCATAGCTTGGGTTAGGCATTGGGGTGGAGCAGAAAGTGGCATGGGTGAGGATGTACTGACAAATAAATATTCAGCAGTGTTGTATGCTATTAACAGGTAGTTCAGAATTGAATGTAAAGGCATAAGCATTGATTCCATCCACACATTTGGTTTTGTCAGTGCATTTGCTGTCTGTTCTTTCCATACTGTTTCATTCTGCAGCCGTAGCTGTGTTCCTGAGGAAGTGTGTTTGCTGTTACAACTTACTTAAATTGGTGGTACATTTTTAATTCTCTCAAAGGTAGGTGAATAAATGCCAGTTAGTTTCTATCATAAAAGGCTGTCTATTTAACATGAGATAAAGGATTACAGTGAGTTTATAGTACTGATCTCTTTATTTTTTGCAGGGTTGAGGATGCTGAGGCATCCGAGAAAAGTGTGAATGAAGAAAATGGGGAAGTGTCAGAGGCAGACCAACCTCAGAACAAGCACAGCAGACACAAAAAAAAGAAACACAAACACCGAAGTAAACACAAGAAACACAAACATACTTCAGAAGATGACAAGGACAAAAAACATAAACACAGACACAAACATAAGAAACATAAATGGAAAGAGGTGGCTGATGCCTCTGACAAAGAAGATGGACCAGCTAAAAGAACTAAAATTGATTTTTTGGCTCCTCTGGAAGACTTAGAGAAACAAAGAGCATTGCTGAAAGCTGAACTTGAAAACGAATTAATGGAAGGAAAAGTCCAGTCTGGGATGGGATTAATATTACAAGGTTATGAGTCGGGATCTGAAGAAGAGGGTGAGATTAATGAAAAAGCACGAAATGGAACAAGACCTACAACAAAGTCAAGTGCTAAGGGGAAATTAGAACCTGTGGACAATAAAACTAGTTCGAAGAAAGCAAGTAAGAGTGAATCAAAAGAAAGGACTAGGCACAGATCTGACAAAAAGAAAGCCAAGGCAGGAGTTGATGGAGTCAAAGAAAAGACTACTAGAAGCAAGTCAAAAGAAAGGAGGAAATCCAAAAGTCCTTATAAGAGAAGTAAGTCTCAAGATCAGACAAGGAAATCTAGGTCTCCAATACTTAAGAGGAGATCTCAGGAGAAAAACAGAAAGTCTAAGTCTCCTCCAGAGGATAGAAATAAGTCTGATGATAAAAGTAAATCAAGAGACCGCAGAAAGTCTCCAGTTGTAAATGAAAGCAAAAGCAGAGATCGTAGAAAATCTAAATCTCCAGCAGAACTAAGAAGTAAATCCAAAGATAGACGATCACGGTCCAAAGATAGAAAACCTAGGAGATCAGAGACTGACAAAGAAAAAAAGCCAATTAAATCTCCTTCTAAAGATGCTTCTTCAGGGAAAGAAAACAGGTCCCCTAGACGACCTGGCCGCAGCCCAAAAGGGAGAAGCTTATCTCCCAAACAGCGTGAAAAGTCAAGAAGAAGTAGATCCCCTCTCTTTAATGATCGTAGATCTAAACAGAGTAGATCCCCCTCTCGAACCCGCTCTCCGGTTAGAAGAGTGCGGAGTAGATCTGCAGAAAGAAAAAGAAGAGAATCAGAAAGGAGGCGTCTTTCTTCTCCCAGGTAATTTAAAGGTGTCATGAGCCATCAGAAAAATGTATTATGGGATGAACTATTTTCTAGTTTGGAGTTTATCTCCTTATTTTGTTCAGAAAATAGGTATTACAAAAGGTCATCAGATAGTACATTATATCATGAGTTTACTTTATATGTATTCAGGTTTTTTTTAAAAGACTATTCTTCCCAGCTGTCAGATATGCAAATTCATCTTCTACTTGTTAAAGTGCTAAGTTATTTGCTGCTCACATCATTACTGGGAACAAGATTTGTAACTGCATTCTCCTTTTTATCTCTAGTTGGATTCAGAATTTGGCTTCTATTTTGTTTCTTTATCAGCAGTTCTGTTGCTTTCCAAAACTTCTGTGGAGTGAGAATCCTCTCCAGTATTGCATATAAGTGTTGGCTAAAAGTGGGTAGTTAGCCCCTCTTTCGCCTCAAAAAAAGCCCTAATGATAGAGTCAGTATGTGTGAATGTAAGCAGATCTTTATATCAAGATGTCCTTTTCAGGGTCTTTTTTTTCTTCTTCAAAATATTGTGGATTTTCATTTGCTAGCAGGATGGTAATGTTGCTTTGTTTTGGACTGCTGTATGTAATGATCATATTTTGCATACACTTAAAGGAGAAGGATAGATAACTGTATATTGTGTTGGTATAGTCTTGGCATTTTTTTAAAAATACATTTAAATTACAAAAGCAGTTATCTTGCAATTTGAAAGCTAATAATGCCTGGGTGGCGAGTTTCTAAGAAGAGAACGATATAAGTGTATGTGTTTTTGGAAGCTACTTCATTAGCTGTAAGAAGTTTAAGAGCCAGAAGAGTTCGACATTGGATAATAAATAATTTAACACTTTGTATCAGGGGGTTTAGCTTCACCCAGTCTGAGAACTAAGAAGTATGAATTTAAAATGAATTGGAACCACAAAGGTTAACGAATAGGCACTTTACTAAAAATGTGAAAGTTTCAGCCTGAATCACTGAAGGTTACTGTGGTTTCAGGTATGGGGTATCTTTGGATACTTTGGAGAATGGTCCCAATGATGCTCACACAATCAAGCAAGTATTTTAAATGCTACCAGTTTATCTGGCTGCTTTCTGGTGAATCAGGAATGTGTCGGCACCCGACCACTGAGTTTTTCTGGCATAGTAGTCGACTTTTCCTCTGCGGTGTTTTGCATCTTTCAGTTTTCATTTTTCTTGACAGCTTGCATTGCAGCCAGCTTGAATTGGTTGTCTAGACACTTATTTCAAGTGATGCATGTGTCTAGAATTTTGCTGTCAAATTCATACTTCTGTAACTGCGTGGTGAGCAGCATGTGAGTGGGGGACTACTAAAATATTTTCTGCTGGAGGTGTTTGCAGATCAGCAGGAATAATCTTTCCTTGTAAGACATCTGAATTAATTCCACCTGTGTTCAAGTTTGAACTACTTGTAATTACTCAAACTGCCAGTGAATTTCAGGAGCTTTAATGAACTGTCTCAACAAAAAAAATCCCAGTAATTTCATTTTTCAAGTTTGTTTCCAGTGTTCTAATCTTGTAAGATGCTTCTCAGGTCTTTGACTGAAGTTACACATTATGTGATGTTACTATGAATTCTTAATCATCTCCCACTTTTTATCTCACCTCTGTGATCTCTGAATGAATTTTTTTTTGTAATAGGTATTTTGATTAGGTTTTGGCAGTACAACTACTGTGTTAGTCAGGAAACCTGGAACTCTTCATCCTGTGCCTTTTTGTGCAATATTGTTCACAAGAACGTAATGTAAATTAATTGAGCTAAAGGTATTGCCCTACTCCAGCATTTGAGTACAGTAATTCCTTGTAGAAACTGCCAGTACTCTGCACATGCATACATTTTCCTTTTGCCTCACTATTTTGCATCAGTTCTGTATGTCTGATCATTATCTGTAGTTAAGGTAATTGAAACTGATGTAGCAGGCTCAAAACAAATGAAAAAATCGCAGAATGGGTGGAATTAGTCTTTCAGACCTAAGGTACTTTGTTCATTGATGAGATATGACACATGTTATTCCAAGTTGTTCCAGCTTACTAAAAAAAATCAAAACTAAGGAGCAGGAAAAAAATAGAGTAGTAACATTTCCTTTGAAATAGAGTGAAACTATTTTCCAAGTTCTAATGCAGCCTCATTAGAGTAGTTGTTAAATTTATAATTTCTATTCTTTCCAGTTTTTGACTGACCTCTTGCTGTCATACAGTTAAGCTTTTTAATCCCATCAAGGATTTTTTTCTTGAATAGTTGAGTCCTTTTAGGCAAGAATAAACTAATTTTGAATAGTGTATATAGTATCAGACTTGAATTATTTTTTAATTTGAGAAGGGATGTTTAGATTTTAGTTAAGTATTCTAGTTTTAATCTGCTGTTTTAGAATGTATGAAATGTTGAAGCCATGCAGTTGTAGTGCCCAAACTGAAACAGACATTATTGTCACTACTGTGAAGAAGCATGACCCTAAGCCTAAATTTCAATAATATGGTGGGAAGTTGGTGAGATAATTCTCAAGTATAAGATTTTGGGGTTTATGTATTGTTTCAGTACTGTGTCTGGTAAACATGAAAACAGGCCACTATTTATGTAAGACCTAAACACAAGCTTTGTTTTAAAACCTCTCTTAGCTTTGTGGTAGTAATAATGAGCTCTTTCCAGACTTGTCCTAAACTAGATCTTTGTATGGGCACACAGTTCCTAGGGTGGGGAGAGACATGCAGGAAGGGCAGCCAGCTCTGCAGCCTACTTATCCATCCTTCCCTCAGAAGCCCATCTTGTGGTCCCTCACCTGCAGTAAGATTTTTCAAGTGAGTTTTTAGAGGGAATAGATTTTTTTGTTTTCAGCTTGCTTCTGATTTTTACTACCACTCTCTTCCTCTGTTTTAAGAACACGGACCAGGGATGACATTTTGTCTAGGCGTGAAAGATCCAAGGATGTCAGCCCACCCAGCAGGTGGTCCCCATCCAGAAGAAGATCTCGGTCCCCCATTAGGAGGAGATCTCGAACACCCCTTCGACGTAGCCGATCTCCCAGAAGGCGGAGTAGATCTCCTCGGAGGAGGTAAAGACACCCTGTGTTGTTAAGTGTATTTTGTAAGATATTACAGAAAGAATAAGGATTGCTATTGTATGTGTAAAAAGACAGTGCTATTTTTTTTTTCATATTCATATGTGCTAGCACAGTTAAATTCATTTTGTCCTCCATTAATTAAATTGTTTTATTACTTGGAATCATTTAGTGTCTTTATGTTTTCTGAAAAGACTTTCCTTCTTTTCTTAAAAAAGCCAAAACAAACCCCCAACCCAAAATCCAAATCTCTTGTTCTTATCAAACAGGGATAGAGGCCGAAGAAGTAGATCTCGCCTTCGAAGGAGGTCCAGGTCACGTGGTGGCCATAGACGTCGGAGCAGAAGCAAAGTTAAAGAAGACAAATTTAAAGGTAGTCTTTCTGAGGGCATGAAAGCTGAACAGGAGTCTTCATCAGATGAAAAGTAAGACTGTATTTCTAACTTACACTGGTTATTTATAACTTGCAGTTCCATTGATAGCAAGAATGAACTAACATTTATCTCGATGGTGTAGATTTGAGTTGTTACCAAAAACCATGATCATGTCGTTGTACTTGCAGTCTTGTCAAATTAGTGTTGTGAGAATCTGAAAAACTTGGAATATGCAAAAAATACCAAGACCTGTTGGCTAGTGGGCAGACTTGTGGGGATGATGTATCATTAGATTTTTAAATTCAGCTTGATCAGTATCTTGTGAAAACTTTTGGTCTGTTTGGTAAAGCTTACTGCTTGAGGAAAAACTTTAATAGCTGAAAGGATTAGCTGCTGTCTGCAAATTGCGCTTATATTTCCTAAACATCTGCCTATTCAATTGTGCAAGAGTATGCATTCTTAAATAATTAAAGAAAAATGATGCTACAGTGAAAAGGAACAAGGATTTTTTGTTTGTTTGTTGTCTTTTAGAAGAGAGCTGTTAATGGTTTGCAATTAAAAATAGAATGCAGAAAGTCCCAATGAGATACCAAGAGATGAATTTTTTTTGTAAGGAAATGTAAATATATGCAGTGGGATACACTGCATTGCTTTCTGAGTCACTTGAACAGCTATTGTTCAATATGTTCTGTGCTTTATATGCCAAGCAACTTCACTTGGTAAAATTCAGTAGATAATTCAGTAGATAATATGTTTATGAAGTGATATTAAAATATCATATTTTTGTAGTCTTGAAGACTTTGATTTGGAAGAAGAGGATGAAGAAGCAGAGATAAGACAAAGGAGATTACAGCGGCAAGCAATTGTTCAGGTACATGGTTACAGGAACTAATTCTGTGTTTTAGTGTAAAATGTCAGGGTAATGGAAGGTTCTTTGCATATTGCTACATTACAATAGTAATTCCTATTGCTGTATTTTTCCAGTTAGTTCACTGTAAATGTTAGTCTCTCTTAAACTCTGCATTTCTATTGTCACAGCATTTCTTTTAAAACTGAAGTGACTTTTCTGTGAGTCATTTTTTGCTACAGTTAAACATTCTCTGGTGGTCTTAAGGCATGTTAAAAATGTTCTTCAGTTACATTCATCTGTAGGTTTTCTCTGTAGCTGTATCACAGATACAACAACATCAGTGTAACAGTAAGTTATATATTGATTAACCTAACTGATCAGTTTGCTTCTAGTAGAAGTTATCCTTGTCAGTTTTGTAAAGCCACTGGCATAGGTTCCTCCCTAAAAGCACATGTGAATTGCCTGAACTTCTTACTCCAGTAACAAGGTAACAGTAATCACAGGTGTAATGTGTGAGCAAAACCCCTGAAGGAAGCTGCGGCCAAAGGGGGTGTCATTGTACAGTACGAGTCAGCTATCTCTTTTCAGAGGTGAGATTTGGCACACAATTAGAACATAGGCAAAATGCTGTAGCGTATTTATTTAGTATTGGGTACAAAATTACTGGCTTAAATATAGTGCTTATTTTAAATAGGACTAAAAATACTGTTCATGGTTTGAGTTTTATGTTGTAAAGCCCATTGAAAAATCCTTCAGAGCTGTGACTGAGCCAAACCATATAAATTCTTTTTAAAGTTACACTTGATGTTATTGCAGACTGGAAGCAAATTGCAGAGCCGATTTCCCTAAATGGAAAAACCTCTGCTTGTATTATTGAATAGTTCCACCTAGACAACTGAGGGGTAGCAGCATTTCTTCATCTTGATTTTTGCCTTTTGGGATGGGAAGTGAGATCTGTATAATTTCATAGTACCTAAGGGTGACAAAAATTGTAAAGATGATGTTTGAAATTTTTTAATGCTTTTGAAATTTTTCAACACCAATGAATAAATAGGATTTATAGTTCACATAAAGAAAAACTTAATCTAAAAGCTGCTTTTCTGTACTATAACACTAATAAAACTGGGAAATATTCTAGAATGTAGGATATAAAATAAGTAATTTTTCCTCAAAGACTGTATTAAGTGTTTGTGTGCCAGGATGGTTTAGTAATAATTTTGTTGCTGCTGACATTTTGTTGTACATAACTAAGTAGTTAATATTTAGTGATAATCTGTTTTTACAGAAATGTAAAGACTAAAGCACACACATTAATATTTCAGTCTTATGGTATGGACTCTGGTGCATTGTGACAAACTGAATTTTCAGAAGTTATATCCCATTTTGAAAATAATCTGTTGTCTTTATAGACATAGGTGATCGTGAAAGCAAAGATTAATGTTTCAGCTGAAAGCCCAAACCATTGAAAGGGTGGATATTAAAATGTTTAAACTGTGATATGCTATTAAAAAGTAAATTTCTTTTCAGAAATACAAAGGCCAGACAGAAGACAGTAACATATCTTTACCATCTGAACCAAGCAGTCCTCAGAGTAGTACACGTAGTCGCTCAAATTCTCCTGACGACATCCTAGAAAGAGTTGCTGCTGATGTTAAGGAGTATGAACGGGAAAATGTGGACACGTTTGAGGCATCAGTGAAAGCCAAGCACAACCTCATGACGGTTGAACAGAACAATGGTGAGATTCTGACATCTCTCTAGTGCAATTTATGAAAGCTCCGACACTTAGCTTAGTTTACTTACATACTTCCAGACTAGGAAGTAGGTTGGCTTTTTGGATGGAACTTGTGAACGTTTTTGCAAATGTTATGTTACTAAAAACATAGCGTTAAAATAAATCTTCCTCATTAGGAAAAATGGTATGAGTGGAACATTTTCTCTGTATGTCTAGTAACTCTTAACACAGTTTGTGCTTTACATTTGGAAGAGCTAATAACCGTTCTGTCTATATGGTTAAGAGTTAACCCTTATAAATTTTTCACTGAGGCAAGTTGTTTTCTTAGAAGCTTAGCATAGTCTTAGGAGTTTATTTTGTGAGGGTTGGAAGTTATGCTCCTTTTATAACTTTTTTTGGTCAAAGCCGCTATGACAGAAGAATATAGGTAGGTCTGTAGTAATTAACAATTATTAAGATTAATGATTACAAATGATTTTGAGGGTCATTGCTAGTAAGTTCATTTTAGTAGCATAGCTGCTGAAATGGGTATTTTCTTTGTCTTCTCCCCTGTCATGTACTCCATTGTACAGCCATGTTGAAATTAAATAAATTTTGATATAAAATCTGCCTTTTGCCAGCTGCAGCAAAAGGAACATGGAACATCTCCCTGCACACCCTGTAGTATTGAAAGTCTGCTGCTTTTCTTGTCTTTTGAAAGTGGATTACTGTGCATCTTCCAAGTAGTGAGAGGTGTGTGCAGTTGCTGTGTGGTTGTATTTGAGCAAGTCTAAGCTGCTTTGGTTTCTCTCTACAGTTTAATTGCAATAGCAATGTTTAATGAGGGCTGTGGAGCCTGCCTAGCCCCTCCGAGGGAGAGTTGCAGTTAGCTTGTATTTCACGTCCTGTGTTACACTTATCTTTGGGGGCTAAAAATGCTGTCTCTAGTGGATGCTTCTCTTCAAAGTAATAAACCTGTATCTCTTTGGGACTGCTGTACTGCTCTATAGTTTATCCTAGCGTTCCCCTGGGGCATGTGTTTTCAGACTGTTCTCCTGCAGCATCGGTGAAAAGAACCGTTTTACTTTCTTTGCAAACCTCAAGTTTAGGTTTATTATGTCTAACAGACAATGTGTTTTTCCTATTTTGTCAAAGCACGTACTGCTCTCTGATTTTGTCTATTAAAGCATATGAAAATTTAAGTCTTAACTACATAAGCATGTTCCACATGGACATGTAAAAAAGGTTTTTAAAGTTACATTCACATCTGGGTGGTAGGATTCTGGGTTGGAGGTGGCTTTAACAACAGCCAAAACCAGTGGGCTATCTTCCTCTGCAAGAGTAAATTTTTATTTCTATGCTGACCTCTTACAGGGCCAGAGCAGTAAGTTGCTAGGAAACTAGTCAGTAACTCATTGCAGCCCAGTACAGGTAACTGGAACTAAAAGGAAAATTTGAGGAAGTTTTTTAGAAGGGTCTGTAGCTCAAAACAGTGGTGTGAACTGCCTCCCCACAAATGCCAGGTGACAGATCTATGCCTTGAAATAGTGGTATCAGTATGCTGGATGATTTTTTTATGCTGTCAGATTTCAGTCTGGTTATTTGGTATGGAAGGAGTTTGTGCATCACAAGACCTGAAGCCTCTGAGCTGAATTAATCGTTTATTTTTCTCCATTGCGTAGTGAAGGGAGGGTTTCCAATTTCCCATGTTCACGGAGGGCTGCCATAATGTGTACATGAATGAAATCGTTTCAAGTTTGCTTGCTTTTACTAATGTGTACTTCATTTATATTTCTTTGCTTTTATCTTATCAACCAAGTAAAATGTCTTTGGGATTTAAAGATTATTAAAAGGTGAGAAAGGGATAATCTTGACCATAACAAAAATGTTTCTCTTTAACATAATAGTAAACATTGTATTTGACAAAAAGCTGCACACTGAGTCCTTCTAAACAGGGTTGGAGAAAACATTTTCCAAAGAAAGAATTTTTGGGCTTTATAACTTTGGCTTTTGGTAAAATATCTTATGATTAGCAGAAAAGCATGAACTTATGTATTGAAAACTGTTTGAAATATGACTGTATTTATATATATATACATATAGTAATTTTTTAGTTCTTTCTATACATATATATATAGTCATTATTTGTAAGGAGCATATAAGTATGTACTTTCTTCTTTCTGTTATGCTTACTTGAAAACTATTGCACGTAGTTTTTCAAAGAGATACAAATTTTTGAGTTGTTTGAAGAACTTAAGTAGTCTGAGTTTTATATTCTAGAATGTGAAATGGTATTTGCTAGAAACATTAGTAGAACTACCTGTTTGCCAATGTTGTAAAGATACCAAGTGCCAAATTATACTGGCAACAGAGTTATCATTTGACATATTTTTCATGTTGAGTATTCTGAATTTCATTTTAAGGTTCATCTCAGAAGAAGCTGCTAGCTCCTGATATGTTCACAGAATCAGATGATATGTTTGCTGCGTACTTTGATGTAGGTAATTCTTGGAGATTAAATGTATGATTTTTTCCTGCTCGATTTATGTTAGAGTCACTGTCACTTGAGGATTGTGAGAACTTTGATTTGTAAAAGCTCATGCTAAGTGACTTCGTATGTTCTTAATCTTTTGGTCAGCCGAGGCAGGCAGAGTGCTTCTTAATTAGTATTTCAGTGAAATAAAACCTGCTGAAACTAGTGGCAATTTTACCAGAGTTAGTGACTGGGGAATTCACCTGCTGTTTGAATACAATGGCACATGGTAAAAACATCAATCTATTTATAAGTTCAACTTATTATTGTTACCATGTTGCAGTATTCTAGATATTAGCTTTTTCCAGAGATTCATATATGGTTAATTAAAAAATGTGTAAGATACTATAATTGACTAATGATTCTGTGTTGGAGTAATCTGGTGGTTGGTTTGGAGATTTTTTTGGGATGAAGAGGTAAATTGCCTGGTATTACTTTAAAACTTTTTCATTAGCTCTTCTCTAAATATGCTGCAATGACTCTCAGGTATTGTTGGTCCAGTGACTACTTTTGAGACTTAACATGCCATTCTCTATAAATCCTGTGCCTTGTTGAAAATAACTAAAGACAAGAACTTTCTTCTTAACTTAAACCAAAATTAACTGGAGGATCTTTATGGCAGATACAACACAGGCTGTGGTTTCACTCTAGTAATAACAATGGTATCCCTCTGACGCAGAAAAGGGTAGTGTGTGTGTGAGGGTGCATTTCTAAAAGTTTAGAAGTTAAAAGTGGGGATTTATATGGCTTATAAGTGAGCAGCTCCCCCTTCCAGAAACTGTTGTTTAACTGAAGATAAACGTTTTTACTCATAGTTTTGAATTAGTGATTAAAATATTACCCAGTATGTTAAGAGATGTTAACAGCAGTTGTAGAAGTGTTTTGGTAGTATGTATAACAGTATGAAACAAGTAGCATGTAATGAACAGAAATTCAAAGCTTAAACAGTTGTGTTTTCCATGCAAAGTACTGAACTTTTTTACTATAAACTTACTGTAAATAAGTAGTCTTACTTAGATGGTCCAAAATGTGCATTCTACTGTGACTTATATAAATTCGTTGTGAGTATTAATTGATACTTTGCCCATTTATGTTTAATAATAATTCTGTTGGTTGATCTCATCCTCTTTCCATGCATCAGTCTTTAGATACTGGTATGTAAATAACATTAAGTTGTTTCTCTCTCCTGCAACCATAAGTGTGTTTATGTTGTGGAGAGAACAGTTTTTTAGTAGGGAGAAAGAGCTTTGGGAAGTAACCATCAAAGGAAAATATAGAGCACACAAGCAAAGCTGTTACTTTTCTTTTTATTTCAGAGTGCTCGTCTAAGAGCTGCTGGGTTTGGAAAAGACTTCAAAGAAAACCCCAATCTCAGGGATAACTGGACAGATGCAGAAGGCTATTACCGTAAGTTGTGTTTGTTTATCTGCAAGGACAGATGTTGAGTGAAGGTCCTCATGTATAAAAGTATTGAAATGTTCTTCTAATGCAGATGGGATACATCTGCATTAGAACAACCCAGAGCTCTCTCTGAGTGTGTAATGTAATGGATGAAACAAGCATGCAGGTTTTAACCTCAGTTTTGAAAGGACTCCAGACTTAGAGAGCCACCCCTTGTTCCCCATAATTTCCACAAAGCTAGGTGATACAAAACATTGTACACCATGAAATTAAAGGATCTTGCTGTTTACCCTCATATTTTGTAATGCTAGAGAATGGTTTATTTTTCTTAAAAAGTTCCATTACGTTTATACCTCATAACTTGAACTTGCTTGGTTTTATCCCTCAGGTGTTAATATCGGTGAAGTTCTAGATAAACGTTACAATGTCTATGGTTACACTGGTCAGGGAGTCTTCAGCAATGTAGTGCGAGCCAGGGACATGGCCAGAGCAAACCAAGAAGTAGCGGTGAAAATCATCAGGAACAATGAACTTATGTAAGTAGTGGGTTTTTTTGATGGTTAGAAAGCATGTGGAACAGTTGAAGTTTTTCATGGTGTGATTTGAATCTCCCTTTGTTTCAAGTGAAGTAACAGATCACAGCTGTTATTCCTGCCTTTTCTGCTAGTATGAGCCAGATAATGGGAAGCACTTGAGGACTGTGTATCCACACTTCTTTACAGCTATCACAGGAAGAAGGGTATTTGCATTTTCATCAGGCACTTTCTCATTTGCAAAACTGCAGGGAACAGTGATAGCAAGAAACAAGGTTACAGCGAATTATGAGCCCTAAGTTTCTTGAGGTGGGAGATGTGAACTGTAAAAATTTTGTTTCAATGGATCAAATCTATTCAGCAGGCTGTGGGATGGATCCCAGTCAATCATCTGCAACTTACGAAAAGATCTCCATGCATTTACTTTTTGTGCATATTTTCTAAACATTTGCATGTATATGAGATACGTGGAAAAGGATAAAAGGAGATGGTAGTCTCACTGTTGAAATACAAAATAAAAATTGTCTTTCAGAATGGGTGAACATTAACAGGTAGTATCTCTTAAGCTATGTCATTTGAGGACTTGACTTGTCTACAATACTTGTTTTCACCATCTGTTGCAGTATTTACACAGTAATTTCTTGTGTCCTCTTCTGTTAATGACAACTTAAATGGAAATCTTTTCCATGTATTTTACCTTGGAAATTTTAAAAATTGTCTTACTGTGTGTATAACTGGATTTGTTTTATTATACAACTAAGTATCTAGAGAAGTTCTAAAGGCAAAAGGGAAGGTGTTCACTTTGGTATGTTGTATAGATAATAAGCTTAGATGTGTAATTAAATACATAGTTCAGTTTAAATCTTTTAATACTGTTGTATGTGGTGAAGCACTTCTTTAAAAAAGTAAATTTCTCAAGTGAGTGCTGTTTGAAATTTGTCACATTACAGGACAAAATCAAATTTTAGCTTTAGATGCAACTGAGAATGAGGAAAGGATAAGTAGGTTGTAAAGGTACAGTGAATATCCAGGAATTAAATGAACTTTCCTAGTGTGTAGTCACTGACAGCAAACCATTGTTGTGATTTTGGTTTTTCGGGTGTTGTACATTAAGTATTGCCAGGGCACTTCTCATTCCTGAATAATTATAGCCACGCAAATGAATGTTTATATTTAAAAAGATATTAGAATTTAACTGATTTTGTTTTATAATCACATATCTCTGTTTTCAGGCAAAAAACTGGCCTAAAAGAACTGGAATTTTTAAAGAAGCTCAATGATGCTGATCCTGATGACAAGTTTCATTGTCTACGATTGTTTAGGCATTTCTACCACAAACAACATCTCTGTCTGGTATTTGAGCCACTCAGGTAAGATAACAAATGTTTGGGGTTCTCTGTAAAAGATAAAAGTACTACTGTGTTTTCTTTACCTTTTTGGATTTGGCTGTTGTTTTGATACCTTGTTCTAGTGCCAAGATTCCAGAATACAAGGAACTTTGAAAAAAAAAAATTGTCTGTAGGCACAAATTCACAGTCTACTGGACTATTTCTGATTTATTTTCAGCACTGTTTGGATTTTTCTGCCTGGAAAATATTTGAAACAAGAAAATGTATTAAAGATGGTTCATCTCTCTAGTACTGCGGTTGATGATTTTTTGCATATGTCAGTATTTTTATTAGTTTTCATAATTCTTCATTTTAAGGGTTTGTGTTAAGTTGCATTCCCAGAGAGATTCAGGAAATGTTGTATATTCTGTAAAGAATACACATATAGTAACAGCCTTAGGGAGAAAATTGTTACAGTAATTCTTTGCATGCTTACTTCCTGTTCAAGTAATTAAGGTCTTGTGACAAGTTGATTGTAGATACTATTTTATGGTAGATAAGATATCTTAATTGTCTTAGTCCCCTTTCCTACCTAGAGACATCAGTTGTTCAAATCCCAAGTTTTCTGTCTATGTCATATTTTGAGTTTTGCCATGTTTGGGGTGAAGATAAGTTATACTGAAACAATGCAAATTTTGTGAGATTACTATCATATTTCATTAATAAGCTGTAGAACAAATTATTGTCTTGTGCTGCACTATCTCTTGAGAAGACATTTTTTACTTAATTATGTCCAGTTATGTTTTTGTCCTGGAATGATGGTCTTTTAATCTGCTGCTTAAGTCACAAAAAATCTTATCAGCTTTTATCTTTTGCACATGTCCTTTTTCATTTATGGTTGAGAAAAAGGAGTACAAAAGGTTTATGGTTGTTAAGAAAATGCTGTTATTGTGTAAATAAATCCTCTTATATCAATATTGATTACAAATACGCTCTGAACTAAGTAAGTCCAGTGCAGTAAGTAATTACACAGCGTAAGACAGAGCTGATTGACCAGCCTTTTAAATTCAGTTCTGTAGCTCACAGTGGAATGTTGAATGCTACATTTCTCAAAAAATATGTAAAGCTAAGTGGATTGTTCAAGTTTGTTGTAGAATTTAGGAGGCCACTATCGGTTTTTTTGTTAAGCTCTTTCCAAGTCTTTCTTTCCCCCTTTCCCTTAACAGTATGAATTTACGAGAGGTGTTGAAGAAGTATGGGAAAGATGTTGGACTCCACATTAAAGCTGTGCGTTCCTACAGCCAGCAATTGTTCCTGGCTTTAAAACTTCTTAAAAGATGCAATATCCTACATGCAGACATTAAACCAGATAATATTTTGGTAAGTAACAAATAATTTAAAACTTTTGAAGTATTTGTAATTCATATAATCCTGTTAATTTAGGTGAAGTCAAATTTACTGAAAATGTTAGGGGTTGGCACTTTGATATAAAATGATATTGTGGTATGAATAGCAAGAAAAAATACAACACAGCAACTAAATAAAATCTTTTTCAAACAAACATTCACCCTCTTCTATCTTTATAGAAAGACTTTCCAAACTAGGACAGTGTCTTATAGGAGAAATATTTGAAATTTTCCCATCAATACATGAGAGATGTTCTTGCTTTCTACAAAATGGAAACAGGTTGTTTGAGTCTGAATGGAGATTTTATGTGGGTGAGATGATGGGGAAAGGTCCTTAATGCCTCTTTTCCAGTAGGGCATGAGAGCTACATCAGAGGAATCCAGTGGTTTCCTTTGGTTTTTTTGGACATCATCCCTGTGACAAACTCAGATTTTTAATTAATCTAAAATGTTCTCTTATTACTGTCTCAGCAGTAAAATCTACTATTCACATCTCTAAGCATGAGATGTGAATAATATGTTGTTTTAAAAGTGGTACTCTAAATACTGGAGTTGCAAGTCTCAATTGGTAAAATTTCAATATGTGGAATGAAATCTGGGTCCATGGATATTTTGTTATGGGAAAAGTAATGAAACTGACCTTTTTTTGTATTTTGTAGGATCTGAAGACATTAACTCTCATTTTGAGCAACTTTTATAATTTTTAGAATTCCGAGAGGAAGGAACTTCAATTTAAAGTCTGAATATTTTTCCTGTCTCTGAGTTAAATGTGTTGTCACTTTTACAGTTCTGTTATCAATTCTGTCCACAAGTAGTGCTAATGGATATTTATGTTTAACTTGCAGGTGAACGAGTCTAAAACGATACTAAAGCTTTGTGATTTTGGCTCAGCTTCACACGTCGCAGATAATGACATCACACCCTATCTAGTTAGTAGATTTTATCGAGCTCCAGAAATCAGTAAGTACATTTTGGATTAGCTACATTTATCACATACCAGCAAGTTTGCCAGTATTAGCAGATGAAAATTTGACTTGAATTTATCCTCTAGTCTTAGCAAAACATGACTCTGAGAGTATGATGGCTGTCAAAAATTCAGAATTTGAAGGCATGTTCATGTGACTCTTCACGTATGTTGGTGATCAGCTCAGTGAAAAGTCATTTTGATGGGTTATAGTTATGTTTCAATTTAGAGCAATGTTTCCTGGTTTTTGCTAATTTAAAGCTGATCACTTTAGGCATTAGATAAAAGCTTCCCTTTCTAAAATAGGGATACTTCAAAAGCTAAAAGGTTTACATCCTTCTTTTATGGTAGCTTTTTATTCCTAAGAAGAGCAGTGCCAATATAGTTTAAAAATCAGAACTTTTTCATTTTATCTGCTTTTGTGATATTATATCGAAGTATGCCTTTATGGAATTAACTGGAATTGCTCTGTTTCAGTTATAGGAAAAATCTATGACTATGGTATAGATATGTGGTCTGTAGGCTGCACATTATATGAGCTTTATACAGGAAAAATACTGTTTCCTGGCAAAACCAATAATCATATGTTGAAACTTGCCATGGATCTCAAAGGAAAGATGCCAAACAAGGTAAGAAAAATAAGTACTTAATATATGAAACTGCTCTAATAAACAGTAGAACTTAGTCTTTGTTGTCCTGGAATTCTGTTTCTTATCATATATACAGTTTCTTAAGAGTAAATACTAGACTTTTCTCTGACTGTATAATTTATACTGATTTAAAATCTTATGAAGTGAAAGTATACAGCTTCTTTTTCATAGACTTAAGTATAAAGTGAAAGCAGAAACCCTCTAAGCACTGACCTGAAAAAAATGCGTAAGTCAATGAATGTTACTGTGTCCTTTTTCGAAGGGTTTGAACTGCATCTTTGTATTCAATCTCAACATCACTTCCTGTCCTTTGGTATTTTTGTATTAGTATAAAATTACTTACATTAGTAAATTAATAGACATTGATGTTAATTGTGAAATGTGTAAGACACAGAACTTGCCTTAAAGTCTTGCCTCTTCCTCATTTTCCAGATGATTCGAAAAGGTGTGTTCAAAGATCAGCACTTTGATCAAAATCTCAACTTTATGTATATAGAAGTAGATAAAGTGACGGAAAGGGTAAGTCCTCCATGTGTTGACTAACCCATGACTTTTTCCAAGCTTTCCTACTACATGGTCTTTCAAATGTACCTTGACTTCATACTTAAAAACAAGATTTTATAAGCTATTAGAAAGTCTTTTGCAGCAGTATGGACAGATTACATAGTTATAAAATGGCCAAAGGTATTTTTTTTCCCCTAGGATGTAGGAACATGATTAAGAAAACTAAATTTCATCTGGTAGATATACAGGGTATCTCCATATAATTGATCCTTAAATTATTAATGAAAGAAATTCTGCCTTCATTTTGTAGGAGGACATTTAGTATGATATGGTTATATTGTATGAGGTCACTATTAATTTTGGTTTCATCTTGAGATATATTTAAGAAGAATCACAAAATAGTGGACAGATACAGGAACTTTCCATGTGGACTTCCACATTCTGAGTTAACTGGGATGTTAGGTTCATGTGTGAACCTCTGTTGGTGGCCTCCCCCCTCGACAGTGTTTTTGCTGCTCTTTTCTCTGCACATGGTGATTTTATGAGGCCTTGTGGGGCAGGGTGTTGCTGCTCAGAAAAGAGACAAGCCTGCAGAGAAGCTGCTGCTGAAGCTCTGTAGAAGGGATGGATGGGGGGTTTGTGCATTACTTCTGTTCTACAAGACTACCATTTCTGTGTTTGTAGGAGAAGGTTACTGTTATGAGCACCATTAATCCAACCAAGGACCTTTTAGCAGACTTGATTGGGTGCCAACGACTCCCTGAAGACCAGCGTAAAAAAGTGCACCAGCTTAAGGACTTGTTGGACCAGATTCTAATGCTAGACCCAGCTAAACGGATTAGCATCAACCAGGCTCTGCAGCACGCCTTCATCCAGGAGAAAATTTAAACCAGATGAAGAAGTTCAAAGGGTTTGATTAATTAAGATACAAAGACTGAAGAAATTTCACAGCAGTTATTAATGTATATAAACATAAATATTTCCCCTGCAAAGTTGAGGAAGAAATGATACATTTGAATTAACATCAAGGCTGATATTTCTTTTAGAAATGTTAGAGTAATTCTGTTTTGTGTCTTATGTGAAAATTTTCACTGTAGAACTGTTTTAATTGCCAAGACTGCACAAAAGTACAATGCTAATGTATATGGTTGCAGTTCATATATATTATAAAAAGAAAAAAGCATCTGTTATAAAAAAAAAAGAAAGAAAAAAAAAAGAGAGAAGTAATACTGGGTGGTTGATTTGTTTTTAGCAGACTTGGCTTCATTTTTGTCTTTACAAAATGGCCAGCATAAATGCTGTTTATATTCACATTTTCCTAGGTGTGTGTGTGCAGGCCACAGCAGCATGCCCTTGGTGTAGTCAGTGCCGAAGGGGGTCTGTTCCTTCTTGAGCCTGCCTGCAGGGATGGTCTCCTCTTTTAAAGCAGGTTGTGTACAACTTTCAGTACACTGAAGGTAAGCTAACCCATCAACATCACCGGTGTTTAAGCTGTTATTTTACTGGAACAACTGACAAATGAGAGACAATAGCATTGTGGCAGAATTCCCTGCATGTTTGAGAAATGATCTTGTTTTATTTTCTGGCATTGCAACCGTGGCATAGTTACAACTTCTGTTCTGTTCATCACATTTAAAACTGGGAGAGAGCGCACTTGATGGATAGAGCGCCTTCAGTGTACTGTTTCTTATTACTTTAGTTTTTTTAATCAACTTGCTACAGACTTTGTATACATTTTGTTAAATACAGTTCACTATGACATAGAACCAATACTTACAGAAGAGTTTTCATTTAGTAATTACATATGTTGGGATCTCATTTGAAAGACCTTATATCTAAAGGATAGGTAGACAGCATAATGAAAATTTTTAACTATTTGTATGTCATTTTGAAAGTGTACTGCTTTATGCTAAAAGTGTTTCATTTGTTCATTGTTTTCATTATTTGTGATCATGTTGTCTTTCAATACAGGCATAAACCTTCCACTCTTGAACAAAGCAGCTGCTTTTTAAAAGCGGTAATTGCTTCTTTACCTTTTATTTCTTTTGTAAATGAAGCTTTTCTTTAAGAAATGTGACTTTAAAGTGTTGTCTCTTGCATAAAACAGTTGACACTTACTTATTGTAAAGTGAAGATTGTTCTGCTGCATGTAAAGTGGACCATGCAGATTTCTGTATGTTTTCAGTATGCATCATTAGATAATAAAGTCTTTTGTGAACAAGGCATTTGTAGCCATTTTTAAAAGAATCTGTCTTCAGTGATGGTAAATCAGGTAATTTGTAAGACCTGCCCCTGCATTTCCTATTAATCATTTAATTAAAGGGATTATTAAATGTTATGATCTTTGGGAGAGCTATAGGCTATATTAATTGGATAGATAATTATCACTGCTTAAAAACAAAGCAGAAAACCCTACAGATACTGTCTGTCTGCTTTCATTGTAATGAAATTATTCCTGTAGGACATGGGATTAA
The DNA here is from genome assembly GCF_050655825.1 of Lonchura striata. Taxonomy (NCBI): domain Eukaryota; kingdom Metazoa; phylum Chordata; class Aves; order Passeriformes; family Estrildidae; genus Lonchura; species Lonchura striata. The sequence goes on from NC_140704.1 coordinate 62,865,498, forward strand.
ATTCAGGCTTTAACTAATGTTTGTGCTGTTTTTCTCACTTTTCCTTTTTGATGGTGCTGAAAGAGAAAAAAGGAAAGCGAGTCACAGGCCACTCAACGCCTACTCCATGGGTCTGATTTGCTGAGACACCAACTTCAGCTTCCTAACAAGGTTATTTCTGACAGCATGTGTAGATAAACATTTAGCAACAAGTTAAAAGAGATTGAGACAATTGAGTTGGTTATACAGCGTGAGGAAAACAGAAACAACCTTTTCAGGTCCATACTGCTGTTTTAATGTTCTCTTTGATGATGTTAAAAAGTTCATCGTTTCATTTTTTTATTAATATATTCTGACAGGCTGTGAAAACCCCACTGGTTTCACATACTTTATAATACTTTGAACTAAGAAGGATTTTTGTATCCATCTAGGTACATAATGGCAACAGTCATGCACTCTTAGTGCACTCAAGCATGAGGAAAAATGCCACAAAGCAGGTCATTCTGCTGGTGGGGAATACCCCACCGAGGAGCTGTAATGAACTAACTACGAAAACAAGCAGGAGATGGGTGGTTTTGTATACCTATTTGGAACTGTCAACCTGTCTCTTCTCAATTTATATTGTAAAATCCCTAATAAAAACTAATCTCTCCCTATTCCTACATATTGAGGTATCTTTTTCATACAGGAAATGAGAGAAGTTAAGCTTTCATGTTTAGTAAAACACTAGTTGCTTGCTTGTTAAATACAGCAAGTGTAACTTGCACTTCTACAACATAGGCAGCACGTCTGAGGGCACTTTTACACAGCTGTAGTAATAGCTTAGTCTTTCTGTTGCTTTGTACTTTATTAAATTAGGAATATGAAACAATGAAATGAGTTGGTGATACAGAAACAGAGCAGTAGAAAAGATGCCCCTTAATGCCTACAGAATTGTTTTAAGCTGTTCTGGAGAAGCATAAAGTTGCTCGTTTACTTGTTCTTTGTGTTGTAGGTGCAGCTCAAAAGAAGATGAAGGCTACCAGAAGATATGAACAAAGGTTTCTGTCTTATAAAAGATATGAAAAATACACTTCATCTAGTTGTCTTAATCTTTTAGCTTCCAGCATTTCAATTTAGAATTAACACTGCTGCATTACTGATAATTCCTGAAATATACTTGCTGTATTAAAATTTGTTACATTGATTGTTTTGTTTCTGGTTTAAGAGATTTTTTTATTGCAGTTAAATGCAGGTCAATTAGCATTGCCCTTAAATTAAGTATTCTTAAAATGATAGAATGAGCAGTACAAAATCTATTACATTTACTAAAAAAAAAGGGCCATTATATTTGGTTAAAATAAATGTGATAACCAGAAAACATTTAAGCAGGTGATGCAGTTTTTTCTTTAACTTCAGGAGTTTCATGATTTGTTTCAATTCTGTCAAATTTATCATCTATACAGAGAATAGCTGGCAGGGGTTATTTAAACAAAAAAGTGGATTTCAGTCCCCCATCCAGCTGGTACTTCTTGTTGACAACAGTAGGAAACTCTTTAGTTCTGGGAATTTTTGACACCATAAGGCCCCTCTCCAGTTTTGGGTAATGCCTGTCCCAGAGCCTGAGGTCTCTGAGGAGAGTAGCTGTGGCTGCCACTACAGTCAGCTGAATTCTCACAGTTGTGGCTGGGTGCAAACAGAACAGCTGTGCAACACTGAAAAATTTCTCAGCTCATCTGGTAAGGAGGATAACTTAATTTTTCCTCCTGAGCACAAATTTTTAATTTATGTCTTTGTTAGAGGTCCTACATACAGAAGGTTTGGCTAAATCTACTCTCCTGATTGCTGTTACATTCTCCCTCGTGGTGATAAGGAGCTTAATCTTTAATATACTCAGTTTTCCAAGCCTTCTGAAAAAAACAAGATTCCAGCCCTGTGGAGTTAGAATGTGTTTTTATTACCTTGGTGTATACTACTTAGTTTAATAATTAATTACTGTTCAAGAGTTTTTGATAGAAGCTAATGATTCCTTTAAAACCTTTTTAATAATACTTTATCTCCATACATAGGATAAGTGGCATTAAACCTCTGAAGAACCTTTATGTGTATATTGACCCCCATACAGAAGGCAGACCAGACTGTGATACTGCTGGAGATAGAGGGATCTTCTACAGCATGTGTAAAATTGTAATGTGGGTGGAGGATGTTGAGAAGTGGCAGTTGCTTGAAATTAATAAACTATGCTTAAAACTTTACTTCATCCTGTCTTCTGTTATGCCTCCATATCCTACTGTAAAGCTGTGAAATGTATGAACCATTTTTAAATGCACCAGAAATTATGTGTAGTTCTTTGAATGGGGTTGCCTCCTTAGATATCAGAGGCATTAGAGAATCTCCTTCCTGAACATGTAAAATGGAGCTTTTGTTAAATTGCCTCTCCTATCGTTTTGGAAGCCCCCCTCAAAAAGGAAAAAAACCCTCAAAAAACTGAAGATTTAATGTGGATTGACTTTTATTTTTACTGTGTCTTTATGTATCTTTTATAGCAAGGTATTAACCTGCACTGAGTCAGGGGATGAAAGAATCGCATTGTATTGCAGTGAAAGAAAGCCATATATACTTACAGATTAATCTTTATAAGGGGTAAAAAATAGGTGGGGAGTAGCAGCATGGTGAATTGGGAGGGAATGTATGTTTTCATTTATTAACTTGTAAATTATGTATCACATTATTAAGTATACGTGTGTGGGGGTACAGAAGTGAGACTTACCAGTGTGTTGTACACTTCCGTGTCTTAGTTTTGTTCATATATGTATGTAGATAATTAAACCTTAAAATTAACTTGTGACAATACTTACTCTAAATGTAAAACCTTGGCCTTCCTTCCATCATACATCTATTGAATTTTTCACTGTCTTAATTACTTCCTCATAAACATTGATTGTGGGCCAGGTATCTATAAAGTAGCTATGAGGTAATTACTTATAAAATAATGAAAACCCATGAACATTTAGAAAGATTCAGTGTTTGACTTAAGTTACTGAGAAGTAATTTTATGCTTCTTATGGGAAGGTGTAAATTAATAGGCTGTATCTGATAGAGTAACTGTTGATGGTTCAGTCTCAGAAGTGACTTTTAAGTGAGAGTGCAACAAAAGAAACTAGGAGGGGTCCCTGAGGATACCTGAAGTACACCTAGTCTGAAAAATGGGACTGATAGTAGCTACCAAGACTAATAAGCAAAGGAAGTCTGTACAGCTTTAAAAAGAAAGGAGTTGATAACAAAAGTTACTGGGCACAAGAAGGGAGAAAAGAAAGCACTCTCGATTGCCAGTAAGCATTAAAACTCTAATTCTGTATTGTTAAAGGAAATGGACCTTTTCACAGGCTCTTAGTGAAACTCTTGAGATGTTCAAGTGACATGTTCAAGTCTTTGAGAGCCAATTTGAACCTGCTAGCTACAGTTTCCGTTTGGAGAGGCAGATCTGTCACAAAATCTGACATAGTATCAGGTGCAAGCATAGTTTTTTAGAGGATTAAGTTAATTCATTGCTGAAATTACAGGTAACCACCTTAATCTGTCATAGCAAGAAAAAGAGTATTTAATAGTCTGGGTTTGATATTCTGCATATTCACTTTTCAAACAGCTCTTAACTCCTGATAGCAAAACTTGTGTAAAGGGGACAGCTCAGATACTCTACAAATCTTCCTCCTATGTTAAAATAAAGCTCATCCTAAAAATGTTATCCAGAAGAGGTACTCCCATGTAAAATAACTTTACATTTGGGCTGCAGCTTTTCCATGGGAAAGGAAAAGGTTTTGCTCAACTAAAGCCAAGCTGACCTCTATACAATGATTACTTGAGTATCTACTAGTCAACTAGGAAGGCAACACACAGAGTTCTGTAATAATTTCATGAAATTTAGTCTAGATTTAATATCCAGACAGATTAGGCCAGCTGAGTTAAACTGGTAAAGGTGTGTTCCTTTCAGCCTCTTGAATGAAGATGCAGCATTATGGATGAATGTGAGGACTGCCTGCAACCAGTGTTCCTTTGGGTGATCTCCTTCACACAGAATAATGACAATTTTGTCACTGTGAGTTTTTAAATTAAATCTGAATTGCACAGAATGCCTATCCTTTTACTGCCTGTGGGAGGCTTAAATCAATCTGGCAGAGCAAATTTAGACATATAGGTTCCTTCTTCTACAGAGAACATCCATCACTCTCTGACAGGGTAGGAAATGGGCGGTTTCACAAGTTGACCCAAATTGCTTTGTAGTTCATTAAAGCCAATATCCCACGTCCATTCTTATTTGCAAGTAATTGACAATCTATTTATGTTTATAAGGTCTTAATAAAAAATCTGAGCTGTAAGCTCATGAAAATCCCAAGCACACCTAAGCACATGAAAATCCAAAATAATGCCTGGATCAAAACCTTTTTTTTTTCTTGAGGGTTTTCTTTAAAAATAATCCAGAAATCCTCATTTTCTGTAGTAAATTACAGAAATTGAGAGCAATTTAGGACATCTCACAGATGATCTCCAAAGACTGCAACTAATCCTGTGTAGGATTTGTTCCAGCCTCCCACAAGAAGGTGCACACGCACTTTACCTTCTCATTGTGCTAGAGCCAGGGGGAGGCTGAGGACCTTTTCTGTACTGTTCCTACTGGATTCACAACATGGTTTTGATTTTTCTAGAACAGTGATCACAGAACAAACACATAAACCTGGACATCAAAACATCTAGGCTTCTCCCCCTGTTTCCCAGCTGGCCCTCAGTGACAGAAATTTGGCTGTGGCAAAGCAGAGTCTTGTTTCAGAGTATGTGCTGCAATGTTATGAAATAAAAGCTATCCAAACGTCCGTAACACAGCTAGATGCCAGGCAAAATAAATAAATCAAAAATCACAAACCGTAGTTTGGTTTTGGTCTAAAAAGTGTTCTAGCTCCAATCTCATTTTTTGCATAACCATGAGCAGTCCAGTGATGAATACCCAATGATAATACACTATCCAGAAGAGAAAGTGTTATCAGGTTCTTTATCTGTAATAGGAATGATAGAAGGAAATTAAGCTTAAAAGGTCCAAAGGAAACTGTGGTTTGGTTTAAGTGATTTTGAATGCAAGGGGCAGGAGTTAAAAAAATGTTTAGTGGTTTCTTGGTTTAATATTCATCACAGAGGAAAAATATCTGCTTTTGCTGAGCACTCTTTAAGCCACTGGATTTCCACAGGGCTTTATGGAGTAGGGAAGGAGAGTGGCAGAAGCCCCCATCATGGTTCTCCCAGTTTCTAGTTGACTGAGCAGAGACAATCACACACAGATCCAGTGCTTTCCTGATTTACTACAGGAGAAGGCACAATTGTTACAAGATTGTCTTGTAAGACAAAATGTAATATCACAGATACTCTTCCTAAATCTTTTGAAATACAGTTTGCAAAACACATGCAAAAGCATATTGAAAAAACCTTCCAAAACCTGGCCATGCACTTTCTGCTAACTACAGCACGTAACAGCAAAACCTGTGACAATTCCCCTCTCCACCCCATTAGTATCACCTTTCTCTATGTTTTTCCAGCAAGAGCAAAGGGAGACCACATTCTCAGAGAGGAAAAACTATGAGGTAAGGGCAGGGTTTGGGAAAGGGAAATGTTTAATAGAAGAGGGATTTGAGTTCTTACTTCCTATTGCAGAATTTGTTTGTCCTAGATAGGTAGATTAGCAGGAACTCAATTTGAAACCTATCTTAGGTGTGCTAAAAAGTTAATCATTATTGAAATTGTTCTGAGGTAACAATTTTAGAGCAATTATATTAATTCTTAGGGGATCTAATTGAGCATTGATAGACAATAATTTAACTGTTAGTAGAATCATCAAAAGAAAATACAACAGTGGTAGTATGAGTGGAAATGTGCTTCTCTTCACTGAAATTCATCATTTCAGTTATGAACAATCCAGCTCATGAGTTACAAACATAATCAGCAAAAGCAGTAGCAGCAAATTCTGTGTGCTTTCCCAGGAAAAAGTGCATATAAAGATACACGCTATTACCACACTTGGACTTTTTAACAGAACCTCTTGTGATATGCAGGGAGTAATGGTTTTAAACTGAAGGGGTGAGCAGGTTTAGACTGGATATTAAGGCCAAAGTCTTTTACAATCAGGGTGGTGAAACACTGGAACAGGTTGCCCAGAGATGTGGGGGGTGCCCTATGTCTGGAAAATTCAAGGCAATATTAGATGGGGCTCTGAGCAACCTGATCTAGTCAAAGGTGTCCCTGCTCACTGCAGGGAGGTTGGAATTAGATTAGCCTTAAAGGTCCTTTCCAGCCCAAACTGTTCTGTAATTCCTGCAGATCCCAGTCTATGCCCTCTCACTTTGATAACCTGATGACTTGTTGTTGAGTGTTTCAGCCAATTCTACATCCCTACAACTATGATTTAATTTAGATTCCATTTCCTGATGTTGTTTATTGCAGCTGCATAGCAGAACAACACAAAATCCTTACTAAACTCAAATGACATTCACTGCTGTCCACTTACACACCAAGCAGGTCACACTAATGAAGGAAATTAGATCAATTTGATACAGTTTGTCCTTGACAGAATGTTTTGTTCTATTACTGTGGATTCCATTATACTTGAAGATTTTCTGATATTGTGTACTTACCTGTACCTTCTTTTACTTCTTTTACAATGGCAGAACTTGATAAAAAATTGGCATTCTGTACTTGTATCACAAAAGAACTGTAAAGTCACACATTTTCAAAAGATGAGGACTAATGGAACAATATTAGAATGTCAGAAGTTGGCTTTTGTTGCTCAGATGCTTTAGAAAGAAGTTTTAAAATGTTCCACAGTCATCACTTTAAATGTCATAATTAAATAGAACAACATTCAGCAGTGCTATAAGACAGTAAAAATATTCCTTCAATACAAATTGCAGCAACTTAGAAATTGTTTTGTTATCTTCTTTTAGGTATGTTGCTGCAAACTCCATGGATATTCTGTAAGTATATTAATTCCTGTTTTTTTAAGCTATGCAAATATTTTAGATTTTTAAATTAACATTCATTTCAATAAGTAAATAATTCCTTATTTCATATCTGTAAATTAGTTACACTACTTTTATCTGAAAGACAAAGTAAAAAATACATTTGCAATAGATATTTTACTAGCTGAAAAACATGAAACTCTACACATCACTAGATATTAATTAAGGTGAACACATTTCATATCCCTAATTATCGTGAAGGATACAAATTGGATATATCATTATTTGTGTATACATTCAGGGAAAACAAGGTAAGTAATTATTCAAAGTTCAGGTTGGAGTTCTCAATCAGCATAAATGTTTCCTATGAATTAGAATACATGGTGGACAAGAAATGTTTGAAATTGAAAGTATTTACATGGTTCTTGTAGTTCCAGGATCTTAACTAAATTGGCAGAGAAAGTCCAGTACCAATAAGAGACAAACAGCCAAGCAAAACCTCCCTTCCTGCTGTATCCTACTTTATCAATAACTAAAACCAACAATCAGACAGAGATTAATTATCTACTGAAGAAATTATACTAATAATGGGATTAATGATTTGTATATTTAGATATCTACAAGCATCTTTAGGATGCAACAGACTAACATGCTTGAGAGAAGACTCAAGACTTTTACTGGAACATACTGGTTTTTACCTCCCAAATGCCCTTCCTTAACTTTAATGCCAAAAAAATTGACATCAATTAATAAAAACATGTTAAGTGCTCCAATTAGAAAGTACATAAACATAATTACCTGTTGATATTTAATTCCAGAGTGCTAACACATCTTTATGTGTGTTGCTCTCCCCTGTTTAGCCTGGGTGGGTGCCTATGACATGAACTACTCAATTTAACTTGATATAATTATTAAAACATTATTTTACCTGCTCAGAAACATTTGTCTTCTTCCAGGCATAAAATATTCATTCTATTTGATATTTAGAGTTAGCTAAAGTGATACCTAATTTATTTGGCCAACAAAGTTCACCTCTGTTACGTTACACTGATGCTCAGATAAACTCAAATTTAGCAAAAGGTCCACAAGAGTCCTGCAAAAAAAGAAAACCAATTTGAGATATAGTGCATGTGAAAACATTTCTCAGAAATTATCAACTTGCCTTTTTCCTTTGATCTTTTACTAGAAAACTTTAACATGCTACAAGTGCGTATTTTAGTTTCAGTGAGCTGAACTTGGCTTTTAACATACCTCACGTGATGGGTCTGCATGAACAAGATGGGAATTTTAGGAAGGGACAAAGATTTTGGGCTTCCTTTTTCTTCCCCAGATTTTACATGTTGCATTCTAAACCTATTCCAGCTACTTATGGCTAAAATGTATTGATACCAATTGATATTGACATTATGTATGTGTTATAGGCAATATAGAGTGCATTTTAATGTTTAGTTGCTTGCAAATTGAAGAAAAATAATCTTTGAAGAAAATCTTGCCAATGGAAACATTTTGCTTGATTTCTACAAGATTATATCATTATCTGTAAGTACCCAGGAAAGTTTCTAGGTGCAGGAAATCTTTCACTAATGACTATAGTTAAGTTTTTCATCATAAATTCTAACCTGTTTGGAAACTTCTATGTCCTTGTTCAGATCAGAGATCTATAACATTACCCTCATGGGAGTGTTTACATCCAGCTGGAACAAGGGAGAGGCACTTCAACACAGCACAGTCATTATGGATATTTGCTGTAAATTCAGTATTACAAACACAAAAGCTGGCTTCATAATGCAGCCTGAAAATACTGAACATATCAATTATAGGCAGAATTTTGTGGGTTCTGACAGACTTTGGATTTCTAATTGTTGATCTCAAATGTGTTTTTAGTCAAACAGGTGTTGTATTAGCAGTAACTATAATGAATATAATCAATGAATGTTGCAGGTCTAATCAGCGTAAGCTCAGAACACCTTATTTTCTGAAACTTGGTGCTGGAATCTTGCCTCTGGTATTCATGTGGTCCATTTGATTCTATACAAACACAGAGGCAGAGAGTAGGTGTGTGTATAACTGTGCCAAGCAGGACCTGAATCCTGTTGTACATTGCACCCCCATTAGGAAAATGGGCACCATCCAACAGCGATACCATGGAAGGGAACATTCAGGAACACTTATGTATTTCTCACAATCTAATTATCATAGATATAATTAATAAGTGACTATGTGTCAGGAGAAATGATCCAAAGCTGCTGCTTTGTTGCATGGAGTAAACAGAAAGTGTCTTAAGAGATTCATCAGACTTCACTGTTGTCAATACCAGACACCTATAAAATTTGTATAAATTATTAAAGATGCTAAGTTGAAACAAACATTTTGTGAACATAAGTTACGAACTTTCTAAGTGATCTGAGACACTGATTGAACTTTTCCAAAAGTTAACCAAAACCACACAGGAGGTAATGCTGATTTACTCTCATTACTCACAGAGAGCAGTGATTTATCTCCCATTGCTGTAAGAGGTATGCTGGCATCTACTGATCAAGGCATTCCTGTATCTGCTGTTTCATCCAACAATAGGTTATCACGGGCTGCATTTTCCCATGAGGAAAGCAAACACATCACACTTTTCCACAGAAAAGGTGTCATATGAAGCAATTAATGGAAAAATACACTGGGGATTAGACCCACAGAGCTCAAACAAACATCTTTTGAGTTGAATGTGAAGTCAAGTGAATGTTTTTTTGTAGGATTATTACATTAATAGGGCTTCCAGGAACTACTTGCCCTCTCACTCAGGATGTTTCACAGAAAGAAAAAGAATCACCACAACGGTAATTAAATATTTCTATTTATTTTTTCATTAATACAGTATTTCCTTCCCCCCAGACAAATAAAAAGAATCATTCATAAGATGCTTATTGAAGAGCTATAAAAACAGAGTGCTATAGAATCTCTTAAGAAAACAATCTGCTTTAGTATTATTCAGAAACATCACTGATGCCTACAGAATAATAAGCCTTTTTCCCCAACCTAAACCATAATGGATCCAAGGCACATAACAGTGTATTAATTTTGGGAACCAGGTTTAACCTAGTACTCAGAACAGAGATATATCACATGAAAAGGTGGTATTACTATTACTAATTACTATTTGAAGAGGAAGTTTATTAATGATGAGGACAGATCAAGCTACTGCCAGATGGTGAATTACCCTACTGGTGAAGATCAGAGTTTTGATTTCTTCTGGAAGAAGCTGACAATAGCATTTATACATTCATCAGACAACCACCTCTCCATCAGCACTTCACACTCTCTGCTGTTGACTGCATGGAGCTTCTCCTTTTCCATACTTCGTAATAGCTGCTTGGACACTGCCAAGGACTAGAGAACAAAGAGAGGAACATTAGGAAGCTAAGTTTTCTTTTCTATACTTTAGTGCTTCAGGAAATAATACAAAACCCACACTGGAATCCTAACCCAACTGCATTAACATCAGATCTCTTAGCTTTTAGTTAACCTTTTTGCTTGAATTATTTATTGCATTTAATTCCTTAGACTACTAATAAGGTGGAGAAAGTTCATGGGAAGCAAACCAGTAGTCCCCCAAGTACTCATAATCGGAGTAGTTGGGCAAAAGAAACAAAACCCATTCAACTGTCTGCAGTGTGAAATGCCACCCACATTATCAGCAGCTGGCACAACTGTCTCCTCCTGTCCAAGGAAACATAAGACCACCATGACTTAGTAGTCTTGCAAATCCTAAACTAGGAAGCAGGAACACTGAATTCAGCAAAAATTAAAGCCACACAGTGTCATCTTGAATACCCATAGTGCACACACTATAATAATATTGCAGAACCAGTGGTAAGAATCTTAAATATAAAATATTGCCAAAATAAAAGCCTAAAAGAAGCCACCTAAGGCACTCACAGATGCACTGCACAGGTGGATTAATCAGTTAATTTGTAAGGCTTTTCAGCCACTGCATCTCTGTGGACAGTGCACTGTCTTAGATGCAGAGTAGAAGAGAAGGATCTGACTCCCAGCAACAGAGGGCCAGATCTGTGCTTGAAGGAAAATATATTGAGCCTCATTATTTTGATTAAGGATAAAGTGAAACCAAGTGACAAGACAGGTTTGGCAGAAGAATTGGGAATTCTACAGGCTTACAAGGTGAAGAAAAATTAAAAATACTGACATTTTTGGGGAGGCTTGCATAAGCTTCTAATCTTGCCCAAACTTCCTTCTGAAAACTCCTGTCAGGGAAGACTTCAGTCACAAGTCCCTGGGCACAGGCTTCTGCTGCAGTCAGCTTTTTATTGAAAAGCAACATCTCACTTGCCTATATAAAAAAAGTAAAGTGTGATTTAACAAGACACAAGACATCAGTTATCTGACAGAGAAGCTGCATGCTTCCACATCACATTTGTTTTACTCTCTCGCTTGTTAATATCTGCCCTCTGAAAAGAACACAGAATAGATGATGATTATTATTACTGTAATTATTAAGGAACCTCCAGATACTGTCTACTTCAAAGGGTTTGCTCGAGCAGGGTACTCAGTCCCATCATCCAGGCCATACGGAAGAGGTTAAGCAAGTTTCATACCCAGAATCAACCTCTGGGCTTCATCACTAGGGACTGGCCTACAGTTCCTGCTGTTCACTAGGACTGTACATGTCTTTTTGAGCAGAGCTCCAAGGTTGCAATCTGAAATTACTGCATCATAAATGTGTTTGTTCACTTTTGCAGTGACTCCAGGATTTCTAGAACATGTACTGGCAGGCAGTGTCTCACTGAACAGACTAGTCTTGGTACTTGTATGCCTTGGTAGTTGCTCTGCTCTTTATAGATTTAAACCCCGCTCAAAAAAATACATTCTATTAGTGCATTAAATATAAGTATTTAAAACTACCCAGATTTTTTTCTGTAGGATATCAAAAGAAGCAAAAAGGATTTATGATCTATGCTGTTCTGAGAATAAAAAAAGATTCTGCTGTCTCTTAATTTTTCAGTTTTTTTACTTTTTTTTTTTTTCTTTTAATTATAAATTGGTTTCCTTATTTCTAGAATGGACGGAGAAATTAAGAGTATGGACAGAAGACCATTTTTGCTGTCACGGTCAGAGGATACCAACACACAAAGGTCAGATGATCCCACAGGCAGTGCAGACATTCTTACCTTGGCTAAGCCCATAATTTTTGGAAACAGGTAAGAGGAACATCCTTCTGGGCTCTGCCCAAGTTGACTAAATGGGCTGTGAAATGTAGCCTGGAAAAAAAAAAAAAGAACAAAATAAAGGAAACCTTAGATCAGAGCATGGAACTGAAGTACTAGGATTTCATTCTCATTTTAAATCTTCTACTGCAACAGAGTTCAGCAAACACATCTGACCTATCACCATAATAGCCTTCAAATACCATCTGGCAACATTGCTTCATTCCCTCAATGCACCCCAGAGCCAACTTCGTGTAACTCCATTCCCACATCCAACAACCCTTATTGATGAAGTTACATTAATTGAACAAAGCACTTAGAGAAACTAATGTTCATGCAAAATCTTTACAGAAAGGATGTTCATGCACATTTGCCTTAAACATTATTAAATACGTATTCCAAATAACTTAGGAGGCAAAAAGCATTTTTGCCTTTCTGAAGGCAAACCAAGTTTATTCTTCTGAAAAATTCAAGTCGCTGAATCTTTTTTCACCAAATTTTAAGCAAATCTAAAAAGAGCCTATGCCAGAAATGCAGCAAGGAGTCATACAAAATAATACCATAATTGCAAATCAGAACAGAACAGTGAACAATCTGTTAGAACAGAGAACAATCAACTTTGAGAGGGGTTCATGGTTAGATCCTATAGAAATCCTCCAAGAACTGTTACCAAGGGTTCAAGCAAAAGCTGCCCCAGTGCAGGTAGGAAGGTACCAGCAGACTCTAAATAATGAGCTTGCCATGGACTTTAAACACAAAGATGCAGAAAGTGAAAACTGTGTCAGATAGTAAGTATGCAACTCATATAATCATGCAGAGATTTTTAAAAAATACAAGGCAAAAAATAAGATGCATTTATCAATGATTATACATACAAAGTAAAAGTAAAAAAGAAGTTCAAGTACGAACTTCATTCAAGAAAGAAGGATACTGTTAATAGGACAAAACATTTCATGCATATTTGGATTAAATTTCAACTAAATCTAAACTAACTCATGGGTATAAGGAGATGATATGTTGACGGCAAGTGACTAGACTTCCAAATAGTCTTGATAAAATTGAGAGGTATGAGTAAGAAGATACTACTGATGGATAAGTTAAAGTTTGTTGGAAACAACTTGGTATGTAGAATGCAAATAGGGAAAAATGTTTTCCTGACAACTTTGCAGTAAGGGATCTAGGTGTTAGATCACAAGTATGTAAATCAAGTAACACAGTGGCATGTCAAATCAGAAATACAGCCTGCAGAATGTGGAGAAGTTTGTCTGCTCCATTTCACGTTTAGACAGACAAGAGCTGGAGTGATGTGCCGTACTTGTACCACTATGCTTAAAGAGACAGAGCAAATGAAAGAGTCCTGAGGAATATGACTGCAGCCCACATGAGGAAAGGCTGAACAAATGGCAGCTGTTCAGCTCAAAAAAAAAAGGAAAAAAATTGGGAAGATAAACCTGAGATATATCAAATAGGCTAAGTACACTGATGGCTAAAGTTATTCCAAGGGAGGATGCATATAGACTGTTCTTTAAACTAAGAAACAAGGAAAAATATGTTCACCCTGTAGCAACAAAAGATCAGATGAGAGGGGTGAAAGAGGGAGAAGCCAATATTTTTCTCGTAGAAAAAGAGATACATGGGCCATAATTAAATAAATCATACACATTATACAAACAGGATATATGTCAGGAGTGACAGCCATCAGTGATCTGTAATTAATTAGTTTAGCCAGTTACTGAACTTCCATTCCATAATATACTTTTGCTTTCCCCTTTCACACCTAAAAGGTGCCTTACAAACATAATTTCACAACAGCTTAGAAGAGGGGGTCTTAGAAAAGAGCCTCTAAGCTGGAGGCAGTAACTTCGTAACTACAGCACGAGAAATTCCATCCATGTTAACCACTGGCTGATGCACCCCTGTGCTGGTTACTAACATAGGTAGATGTTCCTTGATGTGATATACAAAGCCTTTAGAACTTTTCTTTCAGATTACCCCAAATCAAATAGTATTTAATACAGAAAGAGGCTTTAAGACTGTCTTGGGATAGGTCATGTAATGTACTTACCCTGTCAGAAGCATAGACAAGGTCACACAAAGCAAGGACTGTTACACAGATTCCAATAGCTGGGCCATTTACCACTGCAATCAGTGGTTTAGGAAAATCAATAAAATGACCCACAAAATCTCTAGAGAGAAAGGAAAACAGAAGATGCAAGATGTAAGAGATACACCTCAAGTGTTTTTCATCCAATATAAACAAATTGCAAAACACATAATTAGACACTGCATAACAAAACCAATAGGCTAAGTGGAAACTATGTAATGTATGTTTTTTGAGCCTTTCAGAAATGAATTGTGACAAAGTAATAACTATCTGAAATAGCTGCATTTCCTTAGCAACTAAGAATCAAACCTGTACATATCAGCAGAGCTTTCCTAGTTCCTATGATCAAGTTATGGAAGTTCTTTCCTCTTCAGCTACAGTTGCTGAATACAGCACACTGACAAGAGCCATCCATTCCAACTCCACCCATGGGACAGCAATTCCCTTCACAGACTGTTCTGCAGTGAAGCCCCAACAGGCACCAACACTGTAATGCTACCTCAACACAGAATTCCCTAGTGCTCTTCTGCACATGTTTGAGAAACAGCATTTTGTTTCATCTGACAGCTGCTTCTCCATCCAAGAGGTGCAAAATGCATTCTCAAAATAAAACATTTTCCCAAAGAGAACAGTGTTGCAATAACTCTATTTTTCTGGCATTTCTGTGGTTGTAGTGAAGCACTGTGCCTGTATAACAGTAAGAGCCCAACAAACACAGGCATCTCAGAAGTGCAAGGTTAAAGACCATAAAGCACATGAGATGCTGCATTGTGCTGAACACCCTGCAAAACACCACACCACAGGCAGGAACACTTGCCAAGTACCATTGAGTAACATCTTCACAACAGGATCACACTGCATCATTATCACTTTGAGGGGCAACTGTGATCCACAGACAGCTCACCTAAGTAAAAGCTGCAAAACTGAGTACTTCACTTGCAGTTCATCTTTAAAACATAAACCAAAACCACTGATTTTCCATGTATTTTAGCTTTTTCACCAATTGCAAGTGCCTAAGGAAACAATCCAATTTGCAAACATCTCTCAGATGCAATTATCACATACAGAAGTAAAAAAGAAAACAGAATCTGCTTAAGTAAGGGAAAAAAAACGAAGCAGACCCTCATGTGAGATGATATCCCTGATCTACTTGGTCTTAGCAAATAAATTCATTTAACAGGTGAATTAGAACTTAAACGTAAAACCAAGATCCGAGAATTACTCGGCAATTTTGGACAAGATTATTACACTTGTCTCTGTTCAAAGAAGTCTGCCAGTGAAGGTATTCTGGCATTTCCTGTTAGTATCCTGTTCCTGCTGGATATCAAAACCCCCACAGTTTTTTTCATATACAGTTAAAACAGTGTTTTTGTCATTATACCTGTATGTACTTTGGGGGACTAAACAAGGAAATCAAGTCTTTGGCATCACTGTACTTAAAAAGACTTCCAATATTAATCTATTTCATACAATTAATACCACTTCCTCCCACAGGATCTTTGTGTTTATGCACATGATGAGCCCACAGATACAGTCACCTAAATAGATGAATCTGGGTCTCCGCTTTGTTTTCTAACAATGCCTGCAAATTATATTTTTCCCATTACAGTAACTTATGTATATATGAAACCAAGATGTTCTACTTGAGTAATACTGCTCCATCTTTTGCCATCTTCTCCATTTCACCAGGCTGGACATTAGTGAAATTACTCAGATCATTTCCACTACTGTAGTAGTCTCCATTTCCTGCAGAAAACACATAAGAAAAAATGCACCAATGGTTTCTGAGTAGGAAAGAGAAGAGAAGCTTTCATTTATTACATTTATGAAAGAATTTCATCCCAAGTGTCTAATGACATTAATAAATTAGAGGGATTTTATCAAAATATATACAATATCTTAAAGGACATCTATAGTTTAAAAGTGTTTTGACTGTCAATTTGTTGAAAAAAAAATCAGTAAAAAGCCGAAGAATGCTAGCTGTGAAATATTTTATATGGAAAAATAATTTTTTTTTCTGTAACTGTCAGATAGAAAAAATATTTTATTTCTTTCCCTGCACACTTCCTTAGGGTTTATTGTTTCCTGTCAATTTGCAACTATTCAAACAATTAGATGTGAGAAACATTTTTTTTTAAACAGGAGAACGGACGCGCAAGTTGATGCATCTCCCTTCACCCTCATTCAAACTGATGAAGAAATCAAAAGTAGACAGAATAACCTATTTAACCTATTTAATATAATATTTTTAATGATCTATTGAGAAAAAGGAACAGTAGTCTAAGGATAAGACTGACAGCACTGCATTGACATCACTGTACCGGAAGATGGATTCTTCAGTAAGAAACAGATAAGCTGGTATTCAATGTATAAGTCAATTTGAGGGACCACCAAAAAAGCAAGAAGCATTTAAAAGCTGACTACTGCATGACTCAATTGCCTAAATCACCCTATGCTCCATGAGGACATTCACAGGATGGGACCTGTTTTACATTGCAGTACTTTTATTCACTGTGTGAAAAGGAACAGAAAGGTTTTGCAGAAATGTTTGCTGTTGACTCACTACTATATAATGTGTTAGACTTTCCAGCTTCAACTGTGTGACTCGCCTTTCTTATCTTGTAAGGACTGTGGTGCACAGTCATTGCTACAGAAAGGAAATCCAGCATTCTGGGAATGGGAACCAGGTGTTGGTAAACACCAGTGGAGAAGAATTTGCAAGCAGTTACCTCAGCGTAAACATGTTCAAGCCCACATTCACCTTGAATTCACACTACTTAGCTGCCAGCCAAAACTCAAGTTTTGGCTAATTTCCTAAAAAGACACTTCTCTGCAATGAGGACGGGCCAGATGGGCAGCTATTCAAAAGTAATAAAGCCTTTAGGAGTATTCCATGTCCATCTTCTCAGCTGAGAAAGATGTTTTGATGTAACAGCAAGCTTGCTTAAGAATTTAAAACTCCAGCTTGAAGAAAATTTGCCAAAACACTTCAGAAAATCTTTGGCCTATAACAGAAGAAAGGATTTCCTCACTTAATTTTACCTTAGTCTAAACACAGGTAGGTATTTCATTGTCAGTTCTATACCTTGGTATAACATAAAACATACCAGTAATAACTGCTATGGTAGAATCATTTTTTCCAGCTTCTTCAAGCGCTTTGATAATTTCTCTGTACATCTGCATAAAAGGAAAATCAACAAAGTACAAATGTGATGCTGCAAAAGAACATAAAAATGAGATTGACACTGATCACAAGGAACTCAAGAAATAGATTAACTATGATCCTTTTAACTACTGAAAAATTTGTCATGCACAGAAAGTTTGCTATTAAATGTGAAGTACTTTGGACCATAAAGACACACGCTTGCAATACTGAAAATTTGCAGTGCAAATCTAAAGGACAAAATAAGGTTCTTTGGAAAAACAAGCACTGACATGAAACAGACAGTTTCAATACAGCAGTTTAAGTGGACAAAATAACATACTAAAGAATCAGCAGCAGTGGGGTGAAGACCCTGCTCTGGTATCTCTGAACCAGGATGATTGTGATGCTTCCAAGGATAGCCTTACTCATGAAGATAACTGTGGGAAACAGAAGATCACCTACACATCTGTGCAGCAGTACTGAGCCAAAGGCTACACAAAATGCTTTGTTATACTCAACACAGCAGTCAAATCTTGCATCCAAAATACAGGCCAGTCTTCCTGCAGTTTGCTATTTTAATTTAGTCTAGACCATAATCCTATATTAAGTTTGAAAGAAATCAAGAGACACAGGAAAACCTAATCTGTAAAATTTTAGCTGAATTTTGTACTGGCTTTCCTTAGGCTGTTGTTGGACCCCTCACAAGGGTCAGAACACCATGCTTCAGTCAGTTCTTTTGAACCTGTAGTTAGGACCCTTTAAAGATTAAAAATCATTAATCCTCCCAAGTTCATTTCTTTACCTGATGGTTGATGGCATTTTTCCTATCTGGTCGATTAAACATTATCTTTGTGATATTGTTTTTGGTAGTAACTATTAATGTTTCATAGCCATCGTGTCTGCCCTCTTCTGGTGAAGCCTCTTTCTTCTGGCTAGCAGATTCTGCAGAGACCAGACTTGAGATAAGTTCAGCATACTTCTGTCTGGCCTCATCCTGCAATAAAATTAAAGAAATTTTAAGATAAGGTAGAAAAAAAAAGAAGGAAAAAAAAGGAAAAAATACTTTTAAAAAGTAAGAAGAAAATAACACACACAAGATTATGAAAAGCTACAACTGAAATCAGTTACAGTACTAATAAAATGGGTACCTGGGTGGAGGAGGAGGGGAAGGTGACTGCTTTAGGACAAAAGAAAATTAAAATCTACATTATAACATATTCCATTCAGGGGGGAGAGGAGAGGAACATGTTGTATTTGAGCACTGCAGAAAATGCTTTAAGTCACCTTAAAGGCAGTAGCAATACATTCACAAAATGAAAGAGATGCTGGGATAATGACATTTATTTTGCTGGAAGAGTGCTCCCATCCATGATTAAGGTTAACAGAGAGACCTTTGTCATATTCCTAGCATTTACACATTTCTATGGATCCTTTGTTTCTGCTTTCCAGTCAGACATTTCTTCAACAAAAGTTTTTATTTTAGAATATGTGTTGCTGAAAATAAAATCACTGAAATGGATCTTATGGCATTTTAAAATTGCTTGAAGACAATAGTTTTCATTTAGCACTAACATGACACACAGAAGCCTAAGGAATCCTGTCTCCCTATTTCTAAAATAAGCAATGACTTAGAAGAATTTTAAGTACTTGGTTGTTACAACTTATTGGCTTGAAAGGATACTTTGCATACTTTGCACAGTTCTATAATCTATAATGATAGCACATGAAAATGTCTATCCACTCCCCACTCTAACTTGAGGAGCCAAATCTCTTCCTTAAGTATTTCTTGACTACTCCTAAAAGCTGCAGGGCCATCTCAAAAACAACCCTAAAACCCCAAACTAAACAAAAGATCAAAATGCACCCTAAAAATCTCAAAGGAGAACAATATCTTATATTCATGAGATTATGCAACCATGTTTTCTTTTAGAAAAAGGAAAATACAAACCCCCTCCTCTATATTAAAGAATCTTTTTGATTGAGCTCAGCAACTACTACTGAGCAGCAGGTCTAATGCAGCACTGACACAGATGATTTGAAAAGTTTGTTTCCTTCATTTAATAGCAGCTGAGATAACCTTCATTTAATAGCAGCTGTATGCAGTCAGACTTACTAAAGCCTGCATGAAAAAGGATTGCTTATGTATCTCTGCATCTTTATTCTCCCTGCTTGCTTCACTTGACTTCTCTAAAGGTTATGAAAGATAATAAAAATATCAAGATATATTGAGAAAGAAAGAATGAAGAGAGGCTCTCAATACACCATTTTTTTCTAGTCTTTTAGTCAACAGCATAAGAGACTGACTTTTTAAAATGGCAAAGTTATGAATATGCTGAATTCAGAGATTTGTGTTTTGTTGTAAGAACAGAGAAGCTCAATCAATTTTTCTTAAGGAGAAGAGCAAAATGGACCACAATGCAAAAAACCACTATTTTAATTGGAAGTCACCACGTAAGATCTCTTACACAGATACAAGCTGGCAGTAATAATGTAGAACTAGGCTTACACACTAAAAAAAAAAAATCTCAAAAAAAGTGAAGCAGTGAAGTGATTGAGGAATATAGTAGCAAACATTTTAAAGGCTGAAGCAGAGATGCTCAACTAGCATGCAATATTTTTAGTCATCAGCCACTCACTTAAAGACCAGGCACTTCAAGGTAGAGTAATCCACAAAGTATCTAAGTGAAATTATGAGTTTTGTCACCTGAGACAAATTGCCAAGAGAGTTCCATGCATCCCATTTGGCTTTCTTGACAAAGTCCAGCATACCTGGTTTTGGAGCCTTGCAGGGACCTTCAGTAGCCTGAAAAGAGAGAGAAACAGGCTTATTTAAAACCTTTGATTAAAGTTCAGATGATTTGGTAGAAAAGATGATGACTGTTCTGAATACTTATCTGATCAGGATACAGAATTCAACTCAGAGAGACGAATACTGTTTGGACAATATTCTGACAGTTCACATACTGTGAGGTTTTCAGTGTCTGCTATTTCTAATACTGTATTGGGCTTCCAGAAGCACCTGATCAACATGAGAGACTGCTTTCCAAAACACCATGCATGTTAAGTTCTCCTGCTGTAAAAACTGTGAAAATTTTATACTTACAAAGAATGTTAAAGATTTGTTAGGATTTGTTAGATGTGTGAAGAGACCTTTGAATAGGAACTATTAATTTGGGTCTTACTTTGAAGTTGGCCTGGCTAAGAGAAAGGGCATTAACTGGAAGAGTCTGACCTATCCTGAAGTATTCTATGATCAGTTTTCCTGAAGAAAAATAAACTATTGGAAATAAATATTTCAAGTGGGAGTAAAGAAAGAGAGAAAGAGAGAAAGAGAGAGAGAAAGAGAGAGAGAAAGAGAGAGAGAAAGAGAGAGAGAAAGAGAGAGAGAAAGAGAGAGAGAAAGAGAGAAAGAGAAAGAGAGAAAGAGAGAATACATTTATGAGCTCACTATTATTAATCGATAAAGCTACCTGGAACCATCAGCTATCTTTAAGGCTTTTTAAAATGAGTTACTGATTGCCTTCCTCAACATAACAAGCCTGTACTGAACCTGCAGTCAAACCTGATCCACAAATACTTCCTGAAATATCAATACAAGCCCTGCTGTGGACATAAAGCTATTTCTGCAAAGGTCTCCTTCACTCCAACTTTGGAGGAAAAGTTCCTTGAATTCAAAATAAACAAACAAAAAACCCCAAAACAAACAATGACCATACTAAAATAAAAGAGAGGAATAATCCCCAGAAATCAACTTCCAAATGTCAAAACCATTATATAATAGGCCCAGATGTCTATAGATACGAGAAATTTAAGAGGGAAGCATTCAGCCTACACTTTTTTTCCTAGACATAAGGCATTTCCAAAGTTGAATCAAAATTATTATATGGAAGACATCACACAATGGATGCAATTTTGCTTTAGTTATTTGAATAAAGGTTTCTAGTCAAAGCATGAAAAAAAACAGGTTTGGCTTCCTTCAGAATTTAGGCATTTTAAGGGGCTGACATTTCAGGAACACAATTTGAGCATGTAAAATGAAGAGCCTGTTAACACACAATACATTTGAACAGTCTGTATTTTAAATAAATTTTACAAGCCCATCCCCTCAGGTTATAAATGCTCCTTACCAAAAAAAAATAAGTCAAGTCATGCCTACCTGTTTAAACAGAGCATAGAGTTTCAACTTAGTTTCATTCCCAGGATCCTTTTTCAAAAGCTTCAGCTGTTCTTGAGCCTTCTGGAAGTCCTCCTGGCTGACCTGCATGGTGGCTGCAGTCATATGAAGGTCATTCGCTGGAACACGAGCAGCTTGTGTTGGCCTGGGAGTAAGTGGGAGAAAAAAATCCCATTACTTGATTTTTGTGAAAGACTATAGAGGAGAAACAAATACACTGCTTTTTAAGACATTTAAAAGTAAATGTGAAATGTTACATACAACACTAATCAAAACAACAACAGCAAGATATTAAAAGTCACAAGCAAGTTGCTTTAGAAGTTTGCTATTGCTGTGATATAATTAACCTTCAGAAATTATTATTTTTTATTAATTATTGAAATCTCATTCCCTTGCACTCAGCACCTTGAATAATGCATTCAGTTCTGGGCCCTTTGCTACAAGATGGACACTTTGGTGCTGGAATGTGTCCAAAGAAGGGAAAAAAGCTGGCAAAGGGTCTGGGGCACAAATCCTATGAGAAGCAACTGAGGGAGCTGGAGTTTTTTAGCCTCGAGGAAAGAATGCTCAAACGGACCTTGTAGCTTTCTTCAACTGCCTGAAAGGAGGCTGTAGGTGGGTGGGAGTTATTCTCTTCTCACAAGTAACAGCTGACAGGATGAGAGGGAACAGCTTCAATTTGCACCAGCAGAAGTTTAGATTGGCAAAGAAAATGCTCCTAATATCTAGATGGGTGGTCAGACATTGGAAGAGGCTGCCCAGGGAGTCACCATGCCAGGAGGTATTTAAAAGATATGTCTATGTGACATCTGGTGACATTGTTTATTGGTGGACTTAGCAGTACTGGGTTAATAGTTGGATTTGATAATCTCAAAGGCCTTTTCCAACCTAAATAGTTCTATGATTAGCAGCTTTATACATCCGTTAATTAAGACGAGTATGCAGCCTGTCTGCTCTTTGTGATCTTTTCAAATGTGTGTGCTTCTAGCTAGAAACATTGGAATTTGAAAGTCTAGTCCACCTTTCAGGGCAGCACAAGTGAAGAATAATTTCAATATGTACTTTGGAAAAGGACTGTAAGCAAACTAGCTTGCAGATACTTGAGAAAAAGAAACACAGTCAAAATATTCTGGGAGTGCAACTTCCCACCAGAATAAGGTAACTCCATCAAAAACTCCCCCAAAAGTAGCAAACCTAACCCAATTCTATAATACTTTGCAAAAGCAGGTTTACTTCAGTAAAGTTTGGACTCAAAAGCCAAGAAGTCTTACAATTTTGATTTACTTCAAGAGGACAAAAGCACGTTATCACAGTTTTGTTTTGTTTTTTTTTTTTTTTGTTAAATTGCAATATACATTAAGATTCTTACTATTGCAGTTCATGTGTGAACCTTCCTTCTCTATTCTAGTAACAAGGAAAAAGACCCAACTTTCCCTATTATCTTACAAACACACCTGTCATGTTAGAACATCATATATGATAGATTTTATAATCAGTCTCATTTGAAAAATTAATGAGTATCTCAAACAGAGACTTACAGAATGCTTAATCAATTTAATGTTAATATTTCAGTTACAGGACGATAATTTAAAAATTATGGAAATTATACCTTTTTATACACACCTAATGAGAATTTAAAACATGTTCTACTGCCTACCTCAAAAATGTCCTCACTGCTCTTATTTCTTAAAGAAAATTTATTTTCTGCTGAAAGCCTAAAAGTTGCAAGCAGAAAGTGTGAAGAATTAGTTTTATTTCTCTTTAATTTTATGTAGCTAGATGATGTCTTGTAAAAATATTTGTAAGACCCATTATTTTTATGTCCTATTATAGTCCTTTTTTGTTAATAAAATCAAAGTTCTGATATTTTGGTGATACCAAGTTTGAACAACAGACATGGAAAGAATATTTTTTTTGTTATACACAGAATTTCTTTCAAAGTCAAAGGATTTCAAAATTTGCTTCAAAACCTTATGCCAGTAGCAAGAAACATATGTGAGCAGTACAAAATGGAACAGGCTATCAGAAAAGGCTGCAAGAACAGAAAGTCCTTTTATTTCAGCTGATCAGCTGTAAGCCTTTATTAAGATAGCAGTGCATCCAGACAAACAGGGAGTAAACAACTCTCACTGTAGCTAACATTCAAGCTGGTGTGTTCAGAAGACTCTCTCAGAGTTCAACAAGTTTATCCCTTAAATAGCCAGGAGTTTATTCAGCCAACTTGTGGACTCCGTTTCCAGCATCAAAAAAATACCTTCAACAGGCAAAAGTTCACCTAAATGAATACAGATACAAGATCTTTAAGACTGCATCTCTTTCATTAGAGTCTGTCCTGGAGTCCCAGAACATGATACTTTCAGTTCTTATTCCCAAATGTGTTTTTAAAGGCACATTTACAGGAAGAAGAAATAAGAATGCAGGAAGAGTAGTTGTTTGTTTTGGTTTGGCTTTTTCTTTCCTCCAATTTTGCTATCCATCTTTGGAATTACTGGAATGCTACTGTCCCCAAGATGATCCGTGTATCTGCTACAAATTTTCCTGTCAGTCTAGGCAGTGACTGAGGTAGATCTCATGTTTAAAAATGGAGATTTGGGTTTACACCATGTTTGACAATATGGATCTCAGTCCAGCCCGGCTGTGGTCAGTATCATAAAAAGGCTGTAAGAATCTCTTTTATATACAACTTGATAATGATCATATATTAACAAAATTTGAGGATGAGCACCTGGGGAGAGGAGGATGCCATAGCAGCTGGTCTGAAGGTATGTACACACATATTTATGGTTAAGTTGAAGTTTATGGTTTGGTTGAAGTTTCTTTCCATTTAGCAAGTCACAGTTCTCTTCCTTATTAAGGATGCAAAGTAGACAAGTTAGAAGAGATGAGAAAATAATCAAAAAAGTTTGGCTGGGAAAAAGAAAAGTGGAATGAGCTTTCAGTAAGTCCAGGCTTAGAGGAATTTGCTCTTTGGTTATATTCACTTTTTGCTTCTTAGTTAAATGTTTGGGTAAAATTCTTATCCATCCACTTCAAGTATTTCATCTTTCATTCTTCTTTTCCTCCTTACCTACTGACTTGTAATAGGAAATTGTGCAACCTAGGTGTTTATTAAAGTCTGTTTATAAAAAAAGGCCTTTTATCTTTCATTCTTCCTTGCTGCTTGTAGCTCAGTTCTCTGCAGGACATTGATGATTCACTCCATTTCTTCTGCCTTCTAATCTCTTACAGACATTTCCTACACATCAGAGATGCTTGTCAATTCTTAATGCGCTACAGCTAAGCTGATTACTATGATTTCTCTATTAAAATTACAACAAAGAATGAAAAAACAAAGGAAAAATTAATTTATTTCACAATTAATTCATCTTGGGCAGGACTTCATTCTTCAGAGGCACACACAAACAGCAGTAAGAAAGCCCCTTGATCCCAAGTAGATCACACAGAGTGAGAAGTTGACGCCTCTCAGCATGCACAGCAGCACTGACACTTCTGGCACTGCACAGTGGTGCCATGCCACAGTCCCAAGGTCAGAGGAACAGCAGAGGCTGCTGCAGTACAGTGTGCAATAGCTTGCTCCCTTGCTGTGACACTGAGTCCTTCCTAGTCACTCACTGAGCAAATCCATGCCCCAGTTCAGCAGCTACACTAGACTGTGTGAAAACCAAGCAAGGCAGGCAGAGAGCTTAGAACCTCACTTACAGGCTTTTAATCCAAGCAGAAAAAGAAGCCTAGGAAAGGCAACCAAAAACCCTTCAGTATTTCTCTTTCTCATCTATTCACTGCAACAAAGTTAAATACTTTCCTTCACAAAGCTTCCTATTTATTGCCCTGCACCCAATTAGCTGCCAATACCCCACGGCTACAAATTACCTTCACTGTAGAGGCACCCACAGAAGAGTGGTGTGGGCTGGACAACCTCCCCCAGCTGGGTAAAAAGCCAGCTCCCACCAGAGAGACAGAAGCAAGATGAGTCACAACTTGGCAGTGCAGTCAGAGTCCATGACAAACGCCTGTGCTCTCCTGCAAGATCAGTCACTGGGGACTTCGCAAGTTGTACACTCTGAAAAAAGAAATAAATCCTGGGCATCACTGTCTGAACCTGAAACATGCAGGTTGACAACCATTTGTATTTATTGCCCTGGTTCAGACATCTCTCTGCTGCCATTCAGTCATTCAGGATACCTTGGAGGCTCATCATTCATCCTGTTCACTCTACTTGTTCACTTAAATGTCCCTTATCCCAATAAACATTCAAATGTCTCTTAAATTTAGGACTGCAATTCCACTGAAAGTAATTTCTCACTCTTTATATTATTCAAAAAATAAAGACTCCAAAGCCTGTTAAAGGCAGGCCTCTCACTTCTGTGTAGTTCTGTCCCTTGCATAAGGACTTTAGAAGAGTTAAAAATGCCAACATTTTGTAAAATACTGACTGCTCACTTTCTAACTTTTAAAGCAACTCAGCAATTTCTTCATAAAGATTAAACAGAAGTCAAATGATCTCTTTGCACAGGAAACATCAGACACAGCAGAAGAAAGGGATGGATATACCTGAAATCCATCTTCCATTTACTTAGTACAAGTTTTCTTTTAAACATTAGTAGATCCTGGGGAAATAAAGCACATAGAAAAGCAGTTAAAAATCCTATTAGGATTAAAAGCAGTGGGTGGTGCTAGATACACATGGGTTTAAAACTCCTGACAGAAATGGAAAACATTCATTTTACATTATTTGAAGTAGCTTCAGGGAGACAAGCAAGAAAAAGAACAGGAAGTGTTGTTAGAAGCAAGAAGCACATTAAACTGTCACTTGGATGAATCCTGGAACATCTTTTGTCCATTACATGCAATACTTCAGATCATGTGTACAACATTCCTTCTTTGCCATGATCTCAAGGTGCTGTCATTTTTTCCATTGCTCTTTCCACACAGTCCGCATGCAGAACAGTGAAGGGCATGGCAACCACCCCTTGCCATTTCCCACACACAGAGTTTTGCAGCATCATCAAGTGGCACTATTTCTGCTCATGTTCTTCCCATCTTAAGAGAAAATTGCATGAAATAATGGTGTGCTGGTGCTATTTAAAGAGTTGTATGGGTTGATTTTTGTTTAGTTATGACACAAAGCAATCAATTCCCACAAACCTCACAGTGTTCAGTGTTTGGTTATAACCTAAAACAAGCTTCTGATTGTTTTAAACACCTAAGACAAGCATGCCTCTCCTGAATCTCTGCGAAGAAGAGACAGCATATGTTTCCTCAGCCCAACCCACAACTGATTTGTAGGTGCCAGCCAGACCTCCAATTTTTCTAGAAGGTTCAGGAGACCAAAACCTATCTCAAGAGCTTCACCTGCCCCAGCACCAGCAAGTACTGCTTTTACAGACTGCTATGAAGTCACACAAGAGGAGAGCAACCAAATCAGACCTCCTTGCTCCCTGTCCTCCTGCTGTGGGGACACATCCATCCACAGCAATGAACCTGCTAAGGTTCCCTCCCTGCTAAGGTCACTGGAGCAGTCCTTGCCTGTTGATGCCTGGACAGTACCACTCCAACCAGTTTCAGGCTTCATTCCCCTTCTTTCAGCAGCACTTCTCTCACTCCCTTAAAATTATCCTGGTTTTTCTCTCTGGAAGGAAAAGGGATCTGGAGATGGAATAGCAACTTAAGATCATTAGTTCAGCTACATCAAGGGGCACAGGAGCAGAGGTGGTGGGAAAGCTTGTCACCACTGGCAATTGTAGCAACTGTTATGAAATGAGAAGTGTGGGGGGAATAGAAACCTATATTTAAACTGTAACCATGAGAAAATGACTGAACCACCTGAAAGAAATTACTTAAGTCCAACCTGACACACAAACTTTTCACATTCCCCCCCAAGCCTTCATATCAGAATCTCTAACAAGATTTTTAAAAAATAAAGTTTAATTACCAAATAATTATTACAATGAGCAAAACATTAGCAGTACCACACTTCCTTGGTAACCAGGAAAATATTTATCATTTTCCATATTCACTTGCAGTATTTTCTGCACACAGTCAATTTAGGGTTGTACTTTATTTTGCTGGCAATAGGAAGCTATTGTCTATGCTGTTAACATAAAAATGATTGGAAAATTTTAATCAGCAGGTTCCCCAAGTTATCATTCATCATGCCATTGATTATATTCTACTGAAACCAAACAGATAATAATGTAACATTAAGGACTCATAAATTTTTTACATAGCCCGAGCACTTATACAGCAATAAAAGAGCTTTCCCCATACTGCTTAAAGTTGAGAGGGCTCATTTCTGCCAAATCTCTCCAGTTATTCTCCCCATACAAGCTACCAAGACCTGAGCTGGGAAAAAGAAGAGGCACCTGAAAATGCTAAAGCAAACTGAGCACTCTGTGGCATGTTTGGAACACTCATTGCTCCTTTGCTGTTGGAAAAATAAAGGAGAGCTATGGAGAGTGTAGCTGGTAAATTTACAGATCAATTCTGGGTAGTTTCTTCTGGCTGTAGAAGAAAAGCAAACCTGTCTTTATGCCATCTTATTACACGTTGTTCCCAAAGCAATTCATATCACTTAACTATACACACTTCTCACCATATACTCTTTTCAAATTGTTTTTTTTTTCTTTTCTTGCTACTGAATTACTTTATCATGTGTGCCTAACAAATCAACGATGCCTGCTGCTGCTGTTGGTCTTATGCTGCAAAGCATTCTTCCTATCCTATATATTCAAAGCACTCTGTACAA
Source organism: Lonchura striata (assembly GCF_050655825.1). Lineage (NCBI taxonomy): Eukaryota > Metazoa > Chordata > Aves > Passeriformes > Estrildidae > Lonchura > Lonchura striata. The sequence goes on from NC_140704.1 coordinate 62,893,835, forward strand.
GTTGTACAGACAGATTTTCTTACAAACAGGAGTTGTGTATAATATTAAAAGAAACCTCAGCTTGACAATTTTTATACTAATAAAGGAAAACTGCTTCAGGTTTTTATTTCTAGTCTGCCCTTTCAAGTTTCTTCTCTTGTACTGGGAAATGTGGAGTACTAGGAGAAGGGAAGTGGTGAGTGAGTGGCTGCATGGTACTCCAGCTGGAGTTAAACCACAACAGTCTTTTTGGATGCCCAATGTGGAGCACAAAGGGTTGAGATAACAACAGATCTGACCACAGCATGTTAGAACAAATCTGTTAAAAGCATTTAATAAATTAGCTTAATAGTTGTTGGTTACAATACTGTTCCATTTGTTCAGAGTTCTTGCATGTGTGCTCAGTATCTGTTCCACCCATGGGGTCTTATCAGCATTGAAGTTATTCTCTAGAAATCAATGCATTTGGCTCATTCGGGGAAACACCAAGTTTTATTAATCATGCCAACACCATGAAGGAGTTGATGACTCAGTAAACAGAACTCCATCCTTCCTAAAAAAACCCCCAAGATTTAAGGAAACAACTATCCCTTCCTGGTCCACCAGCATAGACCCTGGCAGTACCTTACTATACTGCAGCATGGAGTAACTAAATTTATTGCTATTAGGCAATAAGAATGTTTCTAGTGTTCTTATATTTCCAATGTGTCTTACTAGTAGAAAACATCAGTTCAAATATTCTATAAACAATTTACTTATTGCTACTTTAACAAACAACGAAATTAAAGCCAAATTATTTTCCCCTTTACATTAGAATGTTTCAAGAGTTGTTCTAAACACAATTTGGTGTATAAATCCTTATCAGCTTTTACTATTTTACACTCCCACACTGTTTTGACATATAAAAACTAGAGGATAATTATGTGTCTGTTGGCAAATTGAAGTGCTGAATCACTGTTGTTTAGTGCAAGTGGCTCAGCTGCGCTTGATAGTTTCTTTTTCAATATTAAAGAATAGCTAAGAATGAAGGCTCTAGATTACCATTCACTGAGATATGAAATGATCTGATCTTTGTGCTCTATACACACATAGTTTTGTTTTATTTTATTTATGGTCTCATCACAGCTGCTGGGTAGGACACCAGGATCATCTCCTGAAATCACCACAAGAACTCTCTCTTTCCAGCAGACTTAAGTTGACTAGACATGATGAATAATAAATAATGAGAGAACTTCCTGTACATGCTCAGTCCATGCAAGACATCTCTAAAAGCAGGAAGATGTACAAACAGAAACACACTTCAAAGTTAAAATAAAAATGGTAGCAGAAAAAATATAGAGCTGCAATACTTATACATGTGACATTTCCTGAGAATCACTCAGTTTATTGCAGCATTTGGAGAGCAGCAAACTCAAATACATTCCTTACACATCATTATCCAAGGTGACAACAAAAAGTTATGAACAGATACTCAAAATCAATGGAGAAAGGAAAGTGTCATTTTGATTTAGCTTACAGGGACAAATTTTGTTGGCTGGATGGATAGCAAGAAAATGTATACTTTAATATTAATGGCTTATGGCCAACACAGGTAGGTTTCTTGACAAAGATACAACCAGCTCCTACAGCTTCCACCTACATCAGAACACCCACTAACACTCCTCACAGTGCAGCTGAATCACTGAAAGGAAACAAAAATTTTGTCAGAGGCTTACTTTCCCTCCTGAATCCATCACATCTAGATACAATAAGGGTGGACAAAAAATACTGAACAAAACAGTAACAAAGCAGTATTTGCCAATGGCTTATCCTGCCCAAATCTAGATCTTTTTCAGACAGCTTAAAATTAAACACTTTAGGTCTAAACACAAAGTAGCACACTGCTCTTGGTTTTGTCAGTCTTTCCAGCACCCACAATCAAACAGACCAACAGGTTGTCTTTAAAGACCTGGGGCAATTTATTATGGAAATTACAAACATACCAAGGGACTTCAGGTCATGTCCTACTAAGACAGTGCAAAAAGCTTAAATTAGAGCATTTAGAAGGCTGCACCTAACGCAGCAGCTCCCAAGAAAGAGGTGAGAGGACTGTGTTGAATTGTGCCAGTTTTGAGTGGGGATGCAACTCAGGCTGGCTTCTGATATCATTGTAGAGATCATGAAGAATTATTGATCTGGGAAAGAGGTGGATAACCAATATAACTTGGAATAAAAGGGTGTTTCATCTGGCTTTGTACTGGTAATTAAGAAAATCAACACAAAATCAAACAGATTCTTTTGTTTCAGAAACAGGCTGACTATACTGACATGTTTGAAGCTGTAAGAATTTTATAAATATGTGTATCATGGTATGAAATGACAGCATATTTGAAAATTAAAATTTACCCTGTTTAATGGTTAGCTTATAAGGACTAAATTATTCAAGAATTGTTGGTCATTCCATAAGCTAAATACTTCTTACACCACGCGTTATGACAGAAAAAATATTACCAGAGCACCTTACCTGAAAAAAACAGTAGCTGCTCTTTTGGAGGGCCAAAGAATCAGCAAAGAATCCACACAACACAATATTTCTAATCTTCAATAAATATTTTTTATTAATAATTAAGAATGGAATCTCTTCTACTCAACATGGTGAGGCAACACCTGGATTACTGCATGCAGTCTTGAGTTCCATAGTACAAGAGACATGGAGATTTCATACTGGAAAGACACCAGAAAAGAACCACAGAGATGGAGCATCTCACATATTAAGACAGTCCTAGAGAACTGGGATTGTTCAGAAAGTTGTATTCCATGACATGGGATTTCCAGACACCTTGGCTTGGTATTAGATAAGAACTGTGAAATCCAGCTCGATTACATACAGCTTCCTGCTCTGGATTACATTTTGTTGATTTTAACTGCTGCGTGTGTTTCCATTCAAAACAGTTTAAGAGTGTGCTTACATAAGGACGGAAGTTTACCAAGATGCTTTTCTGGAAAACTATCCAATCATCTCACTGCTACCTTTTAAGTTGTATTGGTAAACCAGCATGAGCAAACAAGATGTAGTAAACCCTGCAACGAACATGAGTATTTGCAGAGAAAGCCTCCCATGAAGAGATTTAGTTGTTAATTCTTTTTACTAGTTAAGCCCAATGTCAAAAACACAGTGGATTAGTTTATTCCAATGGCTATGTTTCAGAATCCTGGCCCTCAAAGAAAAAGAGAAATTTAAGATCCACTGGTGGTGTGAAGAACCTTTCTGAAAGACTCTGAAAGTTACCTTACAAATTCTAGGGGAAGCTGATTTTACCAGTATTTTGCAAAAACTTCTTGCGAAAGTCAAATGGCACAAGGTTCAAGAAAGGAAAGAAGGTAGTTTCTTTAATATATAAAACAAAAAAAAATTACTACTTGAAAGGTAAGAAAAGTATGATGAGCTCTCTCAGCTTCCTATTGACTTGCATCAAGACAGAAAAGACTAAGCTTAGGGGAAAAATAGGTTTAAAATCAAGGCAGGTATGTGCTCTGCTTGCTTTTCTGGTGGCCAGGCAAGGGTCTGTGACCCAGAAAGCTTAGTTAGATCACAAACACCAACTGTAACTATAGATCTGACCTACCAAAATGAAGTCTGCAAAGATAAGCATGGTTATCATGAGCAGGAGGAGCACAGCAGAGTACCTGAGCACTGCAGAAACCAGCACAAGCCAAGGAGAGCTGATAAATGGAAATCTGTCACAGAAAAAGACGTTGGTTGATAGGGAATAGCAAAGAGCTGAGCAAGGCACGCTAGTGTAGCCTGAAATACAGCACCAAGAGGCACAATTTCAGACAGTCAGAAACCAAAATGCAAGAGCCTGTGTAAGTCAGCATCAGGAAGTAAAAAACATACTCCACAGGGCTTTCCTGGTGTATGATCAGGGTGTTTTGTGGATAAGACACAACCCTTGTATGTAGACACATTTCCCATGTCAGTGAGCTAGGACGCATTCCCATTCAACTGCTAGTGAGTAGGGAAGTCGGCAGGCAGATGTTTGGGAAGCTGCAGGACATCTACTGCCCACACCTCACTGAGGTCAGGAGGGAAACAAGACCCCACTCACCTACATCGGGACAAAAGTTTCAGGCATAAAAGCAACTTCTACTGTCAGCATCAGAGGTTTTAGTACAGACCCCTAGGAGACTCAGGAGTGTTTGCAAAGAAGGTTTTTAAGGATGCAGACACTGCAAAAATCCAGTCTTCCTCCTTGTAAAGGGTTTATGGTTTATGGATGTCAGCAGACAATAGGAAAGAAAAGGAAAGCTGCTGCAATACAAAAATAGGGTCTGGTGGGGGGGAAAGTGGGTGAAGAGGCATGCTTGAAAAGATGCCAGCATAAGAACATTAGAAAAAAGCTCCTAAAATTTTTATGTCCATAGTCAACCACAACTATCCGAATAGCATTGACAGAAAGGACTAGACATTTCCCACCAGGGATACAAAGCAGACTCTCTCCGAGGCCAATTAGGTCCTTATGGCCAAACCTGGAAAAAGGAAACAGAACAGAAAAGGGGATACCACCAGACTTACTGGTCACCTCCAGGATGACAGCAGCCTCAAAGAGGTTTTCCACAAGGCAAGACTTACCTGGGTGTGCTGGCATGCACAGCTCTCCTCAAATGCAGGAAACTTTATTGCATGTCTGTAGCAGTGGAAAAATGTATTTATGTGCTCCTCACATATTAAAAAGAAGCAAACAAACACCTGTGATGCAGGTGATACATCATTAATAGTGATCAAGAAGCTTTTTTAGGGAATGACCTGGAATACTGAACTGTTTCCAAGAAGGAAGCTCCTGAATGCAGTCATTTGATGAAACAAGAAATAATCTCAGCTGCAAGAGATCAGTTCCTCCTGTGCCCTCAGTGGAGCAACTTCCTTATAAAAGCACAGTTTAATGGCAAAGCAAAGCCTCTGGGCCCTAAAGACCTGGGACTTTACATCTCACTGGCTTAGTGGGAGGCAAGGCAGAAAAAAGCCATAGCTCTTTTCTGTGGGTCTATAGGTCTGCAGTCAGAGAGAGGTAAAGGAAAAGATGGAAGGGTTATAATGTCTTGCTTTGCCATAAATCTATTAAAGGGTGCTTGAGAAAATTACCAACAAATGCAACTGCACTACCAAGTAAAGAGAATGCAATTTAGGGTGCAGGATCAATAAGCTCCCAGGCAGAAGTACAAAAAGTCTGCAGAGACTGAATAAGGATTGTTTAGCATTGTGCTGGAACACCTGAGCTCCTGCCATGTGGGTGGGCTGCAAACATCCAGATGTTTTGTCATGAGATGATAAGCGGATGCCAAAAAGAGATTTGGAATGCTACTCAAGAGACAGATGGAAATGAACTTCAACTCTTAACACTGCTGCCTCCCAAGCTGAAAACCAGATAGTGTAGTGGAGATTTACTGTGAGCAGAAAGTATTGCAGGCACAGGGAGAGACCAATAAGGCTGCAGAAGCAAGGAGAAGCCAACAGTGTAAGAGAAAATTAACTGGCTTTCAATTCACTTTACTTAAAGACCAGCATTTAATAGTGCTCCTATGAAAAAGGCTTTTCTGAGAAATAAAAGAATAGCTCATGGGAAATTGGTCTTTGACAAGATCTGACGTCCTTTAAAGTTGCTGAAATACAAAGGAACACACTAGAAAGTTAGGGTGTGACTATGTTACTGTCTCAGTTTGACCAGGAGAATGCTCTTGGAGAAAGTCTCTACACTGCTGCCAACTCCACTCCCCCAGGTTGAGCTTGACACATACAATTTAGATCCCTTCTAAACTACATAAAACTGGGAGATGTCCTCCAGCTAGTGACAGGCATTCAGCATTGGGACTGCACTACAACTACCCCAAAGACCCCAAAACAAAGACAGCACAGATGGAGGTTTCCCAGCAGCAAGCATTCACTGCCCACTGGTCTGACCTGCCCTAAGTGCAAATACGGCTTCAGAGAAGTGGTGTTGTGGGCCCCCAACATCAAAGATCTGAGTGCAAAGACTGTCAATATGGCTCCAGTAAGACTCTTCTGAATGTGCATTTGTGTCAGCATCCCCCCATCTCAGATGAATTTAAACTTGAAATATTATATATTGCAACAGGACAGGACAAGTAGAACCTGTGGAAACCACAGTTCCATGTCTGAAAGAATTAACAAATGTCCTGCTTAGAAACACAAACCAACCAAAATAAAGTAAGAGCAATTCTTGCATTTTGCCTTTATATTTGCACAAGCCTTCCTCTTTCAGCGTTCCAAGGATGTGACTCCTTTTTCCAAGTTTAGACTGTAAAAAATGCTTCCTAAATTCACTGGCACAGCAATGTTGCCAGTGTCTTTGATAAAATTCTGCTTGCATACTGCTAAGACCAAAAATAAAGCTAACCTTTCTGGTGCTCCAGCATTAGAAAAATTGCGCTATTTGTCTTTATTACATCTGATCAGATATTAAAAGCATGAACCCATTATTAATACTGTTTTATGAACTGCTGTCTCATATAGAATCTTGCAATTTCAAATACATCTGGCTCCACCAGCCTAATGATGATCAGGAGGCCAGTCTTTTACAGGTTTTCCCAATTTAGGACTGCTTTCCCTCACTTCCATTGTAACAACCTAGCTACATTAAATTAATATTATTTAGCTGAGAAAGCTTGCCTAGACAGTTATTTTTTTTTAATGAGGGCAGAAGTCACTCAATTCTTTGTTTCTCCCTCCGTCTTAGAATGTTCATGTTCTTATTTCAAATAAGTTCTTACAAAGCTTTGGGTGAAAAATATGACAATTTAATGCATAAATGTCTCACAGTCTTCTGGTTAAGATGCGCTCATGCCTAACAGACATACTCGGATACTTGAGTAAAAGCATTTCAATTATGAAGGTGTACACCATAACAGTCAAATCTGAATATTGTTACCAGAGTATCACACACCTTTATTGGTATGACAATGTCTGCTTCACTACTCTATTAAGGAGCTTGCTTACCAAGTATACTTAACACACCTTGCTTTTTCTTGAGTATTAAGTTATTTTTTATTGGAAGAGGAAATTTTATGAATTGGCATACTTTGTGATTCTTATTTATATACAAGCAACTTTATAAGCAATATATACAAGCAACTTCATAGTGGAATTTCCAATATAGCCATTTTCAATAAAAATGCGTAACACACAATTCCAAGTATAATTGCAATTCAAGCCACCCCTTCTGCTTTCCACTGCCCAGCTGACTCTGAAGGTGCACAGCTGCTGCAGTGCATGCTCCTGCACATGACACTTTATTTGGAAACAGCTTAAAGGCAATATGTAATAAATAAAGGCATAGATTATCTGGAAAGCCAGAATAGTCTTAGCAAGAAGGCCTAATTAGCTGGACACACAATTAAGTTTGGTTTTGTCAAGGCCAGTCTGGATGGGGCTCTGAGTAACCTTGGTCCAGTAGAAGGTGTCCCTGCCCCTGGCAGGAGAGCTGGAATTAGATTAACTTTAAAGTCCCTTCTAACCCAAACCATTTATAATTGCATGGTCTATGGAACTTGTAAAATAAAATACAGAAAACATGAAAAGGCCCAAACACACACACTCTTTGCACATTTCAGTACTGTTTCGGATACCTCACCTCCAGCCTAACCAACAGCTTTTCTAGTGGTGGAACATTCACCTAAGGAAGGCGAAACACAGGTTTCCCACTCCCACGCTGTGTTCAAACACATTAAAGGTGTTGGTACGGCCGGAGGCGGCCCCCAGCTTTAGCAGAAAGCGACCTGCCCCGTTTTTGGGGTGAGAGCGGCGCCCGGCCCGGGGCGCTAACGCCGGGGCCACGCAGGGAACGCCAGCCCGGCCCATCCAGCGGCGCGGGCAGGGCCAGCCCCGGCGGGAGACGGACAATCCCGGCGAGAGACGGCCACCCCCGGCACGGCCACCCCCGGCACGGCCACCCCCGGCACGGCCACCCCCGGCACGGCCACCCCCGGCACGGCCACCCCCGGCACGGCCACCCCCGGCACGGGCACCCGCAGGCCGCCGCTGCCGGCCCGCCCCGTGAGGGGCCCCGCCGGCAGCCCCGGGGCGATGGGCACCCACCTTGTCCCGCAGCGCAGCCGCCAGCACGGCCTCCGGACGAAGGTCAGCGCCGGAGCCGCCATAACCACGGGAAAAGAAGGTGGGAGGAGGGAGGAGACAAACCCCGCCCCGGGGATGGATCACCGCCTCCATGGCCGCGGAGAGGGCGGCCTGAGGGCGGGGCCGGGGCCGGGGCCGGGGTTTGCCCACTCGGTAAAAGCAGGCAGGCTGTGCTGTGCGTGGCGGTGCTCTGAAACTGTGCCCGGGAGGCACTGAATCATTTAGGTGGGAAAAGACCTCTGAGATCACCGAGTCCAACTTTTGACCCAACACCAGCTAAACCATGGCGCCGAGTGAACTAGCTGAACTTGGTGCGGTTGTTTCTTGAATGCCTGCAGGGATGGGGATGCCACCACCTCCCTAGAGAGCCCATTCCAATGTCTTCACTTTTTCCATGAAGAAATTCTTTGTAATGTCCAGCCTGAAGCTTTCCTGGTGCAGCTTGAAGCTACAGCCTCTCATTCTGTCCCTGGTTGCCTGGGAGAAAAGGCCAATCCCACCTGGCTTCAACCTCCTTTCAGGCAGCTGTAGAGAGTGATAAGGCTACTCTTGAGTTTCCTCCTCTCCAGGTTAAACACCTCTAGCTCCCAAAGTACTGATAATAAGTGATGGAGAGCAGTTTAGTGCGCCAGCTCCCTCACTACCGTTTGGTAAAATCCCACCTGGTCCCTTCAACTTGTGAGTCTAAAAGTGCTTTAGGAGCTGCTCAAGACCCTAAATGCACTCACAGCAAGGGTAACAAGAAGACCAGGCAGTTCCACATGCTGCAAATTCTGCAGGGTCAGAAATGGAATCAGCTGTGGCACAAACGTGGTGGTTGGCCACGGTCATCAGAGCAGTCAATGGAAAACGAAATGACAGCAAACTAGAACACTTTCATGAGCTTGTCTCAGTCCCCCAAAAGCAGCTTGTAGTGAGCATTGCATCATTAATTACAGCCACTTATTGTACTAACTTTCTAATTTGGAAGCTCCTAAAATGTTTGCATTCTTGTTTGTACACACAAATCACCTGGCAGGCTGTTGGTTGGCTTGGTGTCTGTACCTCAGTGGCACTGGTAATGTGTAGGGGCAGAATAAACACAAGTGTCTGCCCCATCTCCTTTAAAAGATATCACTATTAATTGCTCAGCTTTTGCTTTTTCATGTTCAGCTCCTGAAGCTATATTTAATTTTCCTTTGCTAGTGTGACTTGCTCTGTGAAAGATGTTTCTGTGTTTGCTTAGGTGCTCTGAAGATCCTCACAATTCAGGTAGACATCTAATAAAATTACCTTTTAGTCTGGGGGTATTTCCCCGCTCCTCTCCAAAAGTAAATGTGTTCAAGACTCTCCTCAAGGATAAATGTTTTGAAGCTGCTAATGACCTGTAGAGTTCTCCTTTCTTAAGTATTTGATTACAGTTTTCCAAATGGTATGTAACTGTTAGAGACTAGCAATCAGGTTGGCACATTTTCCCCCTCATACTGTGGAGCTCGTGAGGTGTGACTAGAGTCAAATCGTATGTAACTGACATTTTCTAACGTAGCCATGTGTTTCAAGTATGGATGTTCTTTGAACTTGATATATGACTTTTCCTTCTGATTACAGATCCAAAAGCCTAACATTTCTCATTTTCAGAAACAACCTTTTACTGCTTTACAGTCCTAGCAGACCTACTTAAAGCAGGTATTTGTGTTTAACCTCTCAGTAGCAATTTCCATCTCTGCTACACTAGACTGTGATGTGAAATTATTTCATATTTGCAGAAGGCTTTAAAAGCACTCTTCCAAATGTGCTGTAGTAAATACTTCTGTTGTTCTATATCTTTATTTTCCCCTATTCAAGCAAAACTCATGGCTTATAAATATGTAACTTGTTAGAGAGTATTTTGAACATAGAAAGACAAACTGTAGGCTAAGTTTTGCTCTGAGATATAGGATCAAGACTTATTCTGTGAATAAGAGAAGAATTTGCCTCTAAAATGCTAGCATTTATTTTGTCAAATTAAAGGAACACTTTTTTAAACAGAAACCTTATGAACACAACAATTTTAGTCATGTTATTTGTAATGGCCAGAAAAATCACTACAGAAATGTAATGTAATTAATATCAATTGAAAGTTTACTGGAGTAGTATTGCTAGCACTAAAGTAATGAATCTAGAGAGGGCTCCCTAGAGGACTCATTTAGTAGGTTGCTTCAGATTTCTTATTTGACAAACAAGTCCCTTATGGCAATGCCCTCTCTAGCATTTTATTATTAATGGTAAGATGAATTTTTTTTCCTGGCTGCACTTTTATCCTTGGGTAAAACTCCCATGTTCTTTCTTTTAGTTCATCTTCACATTTTCTGCTACTGCCTAGAAGTTTAATTTTGCTTAATTTCTATTGCTGAATGTATGTCAGTTCAAATAGGCCAGGCTTTTTAATAAAGTCACACTGGAACTTCTGTAAATGCATTTTTCAGTTTTGCCTGAAGACTGCAAAAAGGCATCTTTGCATTCAAAGATGGATTGCATACTATAGGATTAAATACAGACACCAGCAGTATTCTGTGCTTACAAAGAGTGGCATAGAGAAATTGTAAACTCAGAGATTTCTTTCTCTGTTCACCTCTCTAAGATACAGATCACAATCCATGTATTGTTTCTAGAAGAGTGTAATTTGCTCTATGTGTCTGTCTCTAGAAACCTATGCCTCCAGGTGTCCTCCTTCCTTTTTTCTTCTCTAGTTTTTCTGACAACTTCCTAGCATTCATCTCACTGCTCAGGTGAGCTAAGACATAACCACTCCCCCTTTTTATGAACAGTTAATCACATAAACCTCTTTCTGTCCTATAGGTAGTGTGTCATCACAGGTCCCCAGCCGGGTAATAATTAGCATTGACTCCATGATTCCAGAAGGCTGATCATTGCTATACTATACTATATACTATACTATACTATACTATACTATACTATACTATACTATACTAAAGAAACTCATCACTCTTACAGACAGTAAGATACAGACAGACCAGACTGGTCAATTGAATCCAAACACCATCACCATTGACTAATTAAGAAATCACACTTTGGTAAGCAAGTCTCCATAACACATTCCACCTGTGTCCACATTCCACATAATTTTGTGATGATTTTTGCATGGTTTTTGCATTGATGGTTTCAGACATGCAGGAGAGGGATTTTCATAGCTTTGCTGCTACAGTTAATCACTGATGTCTTTGGAATCTCCTGTGCCCAACAACAGGTGCAGCGAGTGAAGATAAGAATTGTTTCTCATTATTTTCTCTGATCTTCTCACAGCCTTTCCCAGGACAATGCCTGGGAAACTTGTCTGTTGCTCTCTGTGGCCAGAGCTGCTGCTACATTGATGCTATCTTTTCCTTTTATATGTGAGGTAGTCTGTTATTTTACAGTTTGTTCTTCTGTAGTATGCTTTAATATTCCTTGTTATAAGTTTGTAATGGTTCATTCTATGTACCCCATTTGGCTTCCCTAATGGTTCAGTCCTGAGTTGTTTACCACAGCTTTCCCTGCCAAAATATATGTCAATCTACTTGTTAATCCACCTGTATACCTCCCTTGTTCCCTTGTCTTGCACCTGTCTGTCAAAGACAGCACACTCCTTTGGTTCTGGAGTGTTCCCTGTCTTTCATTCCTTCCTCGAAGGGATGGATTCTAAGGTTTGTTCCCTCCCTTTGTTGGCTTCTACTGGGGAGCCCTTACCCTGCACCCCTCCTGTAATGCCCTGCTATTGGTCAAAGGTTATGTCCTCGCTGTGTTCTCTCTTCCCTTTAAAAGTAACCCCTTCAGGTTCAGATTTGTCACTTGCTCTGCCTCACTTTGGGATTAAATCTTTGGAGACTCAGACAAGTGTCCTTCCCTTATTCCTCTGCCTCAGTTTCCCCGTGCTCTGTGCCCTGCTGCGCTCCCCAGGCCGCAGCGATCACCGCCACCTGCACTGGTCTGGGCAGAGACTCAGGGTGCCCACTCGCGTGTCTGCCCTGCGGCCACAAGCAGGACAGCCAGCTGGGGAACCTCCATCCTGTGGCTGCTGAGAGCCAGACACATATATGCGATAAGGTTTCTCCTTCTAGCATGTTTTTAAGTGTTTCTTCTTTGTGATGTATTCTTACTCCTGGAGTAGCGATCTTGCAGGAGAAAGGTCACAAAACTCACAGCTTTCAGTGTGGCTCAATGTTATGCACTTTTGTTCTGTCCCTTTATGGGCACATATTTATGTACTAGAGAAAATATTGGGCCCTTCTTATGGAACTCCAAATCATGCACTAAGTCTTCAGACCACCAGATCCTGATGTTTTGTTTGCAGAATGATTGCCTGTTGTAATCTGTACTTATGTGCCATGTGTTTCAGCATAATTGCAGGTTCTCTGTTGTGTTGATACAAGCCTGAACTAGAAGTGTTTTGCGTAACTTTGTGGTGGAAGGGAGGAATGGTGTTGACACAATCAAAGCTGATTTTGATATACTGAGGTGATCACTCTATCATTAGTATCACCAGTCTCTTCTTCAGTTGTGCAACATTCTACAGTCTGACCAGCACAATCATCTTTTTTTTTCTTTTTCTGTGATAATCATTCTTGCATCTTTGCAATAATTTCTGTAGTTTTTGTGTTGGGTGTTTGATTGTTTTTCCTATAAATTTCCTAAAATTAACTTTTTGTAATGTTACTGGACTGAATTCAGTATTAAGGAGTTGAATATTTGCAGTTCTTTACCATGACAAGGCAGCTGTTCTCTCTTTGATGGAAATGTTTATTTGGAAAGCGGATGTGTACTTTATTATTCAGAACTTGATTTCCATGACAAATAGTTTCCTTCTTGAAAACAAGTCAAATCCTGCAAGACTTACTTTGTGATGATTTTAGCATGTTTTTTTGCATTGATGATGACAACCTCTTTCAGACATGTGGGAGAGAGATTTTCATAGCTTTGCTGCTACAGGGTAGAAAACTACAATATTAGCAAAGGGTCTTAATCACTGATGTCTTTGGAATCTCCTGTTTATGTGGGCTCTGTTTTTCCTCAGCATGAAGGATATGCTCAGTTCCTGACATCAGGAAGGAATTAGACTTGGACCTATTTACTTAAGAAGAGTTTTTTTACCAACAGAGAAATATAAACATGAGACTTAATCAGGAGCTAGCAAATTATATTCCTCTTTTCTTGGCTGGATTTGTGGTTCATTTTCATGCAATCATTAATTCTGGAGGAATAGCCTTTTTGCAGCATTGTGTTTACTTTGGATCTAAAATACCAAGTTCTTGGTCCACAATTCTCAGTAGTCACTGCCCACCTGGTGCATGCCTTGAGCTTCCTCTGTCTTCTTACACTTTGCTCTAATGTTCCATTCAAAAACATCCCTATTACTTCAAACCATTGCAGTTCTTTTACCATGAATGTAAATTAATGTATCCCATCTAGCTGCAGATAATCCTCATCAAATAAAAATATAATCTCTTTTATCTTGAATTATGAATCTTTCTAGAACTCTCAGCATTCAGTAAGGTTGGACAATATATACAATTTTTATCAAGATCCTATGTACTGAACAATAGGTTTAGGCCTATCTCACTGAAATATTTTCACAAAGGAGTATCTGAGGGGCTAAGCCTCCTGTCTGGAAACTACTGTAATTGGTTAGGCACTATACTGCTATTGAAGGAATTACCTCAAGTGTACCATAAAGCTAGCTGTCACACTGTAATTTATTGCTTAGTTCTTCCTTCTGTGTGCTGTAATGTCTCTCAATATTTTCTTCTAGAATTTCACTGTAGTCTTTCTGATCCTTTACAATGCAGTTACAGGAGGTGCCTATGTTTTGCAGGGCCTAGTACAATTTTCTGTAGGTGGAATGTGGGCAGATTCCTATTTACTTTGGTCATCCACTATTTACTTACAGCATTCAGACACTGGAGAAAGCTCTTTACTCTGTAATCATCATCATAACTTTTGTGCTTCTTATCACTGGTACTTGGCTACTCTTACAAGTCAAGTCACAGTTTCAGGTTTAAACGAACTATTTGGCAATCTTGTTTTGAGGCCTCTCTCTCTAACCAGTGTATTGGTATACAGAAATTGTTACGCTTTCCTCATCTTGCTTGGTTTATTGAATGAACATTTAAACTGCATAGGAATATTATTCTAAAGATGTTTAACCAGAACAGAAACAAAAGTGCAATTGCAAATCTTTTTTTTTAGGAAATAACATGGAAAGCAATCTCAAGGATATTTTGTGGAGTTTTACATAGTAACCAGCAAATCTATGTATTAAGCTTTTGCAAGACCTGTATGTTTTCAAATACATTGAAGATTTGCAACCCCTATTCACAATATGTGGAATGTATACATTCTCATCCTCCTGTTCTGAAATGCTACAAGTATTTATGAAAGGTTACATATCATATCTCATTTGTCAATAGTTTGGCAAGATATCCATTGAAATAAATCTGCAAATGCAGGAAATGAGAAAATCCTGTTTGAATGTATCTAAAATTATATGTTGGGTTCCACTGGTTTTTCACACGAGAAGCACCTGGTGAAGAAACATTATTGCCTGGAATTCAATCAGGAGACATAATTACTGGAGTCTTGTTTTACATATGAATCAACAAATGGCAGAAGTGTTGTTAATTAAAGGAATTGAAATCTTCTTAAGCTGGAGTCCCTTTTAGTTACATGAACCCTTACATGATGCAGGTGTTGTGGGCTCATCAGACTCTTTTGCCAAATAACTGGCATTCCTTTTTTTGAGGAATGCCAGTTGCTGCTTTCACTTGAAATAAAAAAAAAAAATGTGTTTTGGGCCATCATTTTATAGTTGAAACTTTCAGCCAGAATAAGCAAACACACTACTGAAAGGAGCAGTTTTTCTATTTCCCTCAGTCCCTCCCAGTTCACTCCCATGCCTTGTTTTCTGCTGACTGGGCTGTTTTCATGGCTGTGCATTGACCCAGCTCAGGGAATCAATCTGAGTTACAATTAACCAGGTAAAACCCAGTAAGTAAATGAATAATGGTTAATTGTGACCCAGTTCAAACAACTTATCCTTTTTCTCAAACACATGAATTAACGCTCATGCAGGTGAGAAGGAGGGAGATGTGAGGGGGCCTGGCAGGCAGTGGGATTGCTTCTTTCAGCAACAGTTACATCAGCTTATGACATTAAAGCATTAATGCACTGCCTCTGGGGGATGTGTTTTGGTTTCTGTCATAGCCCTGAGGGATTTGGTATGCTTTCTGTCTTGGGCTGTTTATATTCCTAAAATGTTTTATTTTGCAGGAAGCACTATACCTATAAGTAGGTACAACTGTGGCCATTACCTGGCTCTAGGAAGCATATTATAAAGTGACAGCAATCTGCATCAATTAGTATGTTAAAATGAAACTTGACAGAGAGCTAGGAGAAGATATTAAATCCCTACACATTTTTTTGTTGACAGAAGAAAGTGAAACTATTAACAGTTCCAGTAAGCAAAAGACTGCATCACAAGCTTTGTACTTTATCAAATAATTGTTGTAGTAAACATTTTTCTCATGTGTGAGATTCTCTGGGCCTTGAGGTATTGTAAGTGGCAGCATTCTCTGCTTCTGCTTGTTTGTGATCACCCTTGCACAGCCCACTGTGAAAATGCTGACACCAATATTTATGTGGGCATTCAATGAACCAGATCAGAGAACCAATACACTTAAAAAAATACCCCACACCAGAAAACCCATTAGCTGTACCAGTTTCCCATTTTGATTTACTCTCTCTACTAAAATAGTGGGGCTGACACAGCTCGGAGCACATTTACTCTTTGAGATGGCATGATTGCTGAAACATTTACATTTGGACTGCATCACCATGTTGAGTAATACTTAGTTCCTTTATTATTTCACCTTTCCATGTGGTGACCAGTATCAGCAAAGGAGTTTTAGCAGTAGATCATAGTTGGATTGGAGTTGGGTACAGCAGGGCAATCTGCTTGTACCCAGTGTAATTTGAAGACTGAGTCCTGCTAATTCATTTTGTCCCATAGCCCAGGGTTTGGATGACCTAGCAGACTCCAGTCCACCATAAATCTGTGGACAGGGGTATGATGTAGGTCCATCTCAGAGCTTTGCTTGAACTGCTTGCACAACTCTGGTGTCAGAAGCTGGTGATTCCTCTTTAAATTTGAGCTAGTGATTCTGTGGGGTGTTGATGGTGTTCTTGGAAACTACGCTAATACATTACATTTTTCCTTTATAATTGTTATTTGCATTGTTTCTGCTTTTAGGCAAATTTCATTTTGAAACTGTGGTCAGTTTTAGCCTGTATGTATGTCTTGGTTTAAACTCAGCTAGGTAACATGCAGCCTCTCACTCAGCACACACACAGAGAAATTGATGGGATGGCAAGAAGAATTAGAAAAAAGGTAAAACCCTTGGGTTGAGGTAAGAACAGCTTAATAACTGAAGCAAATAATAATAATGATGATGATGATAATAAGGGAGTAAACAAAAAGAGAGGTAAAACCCATGAACAAGAGCAGAATACATTTGTTTACCCTCCACTGACCAATACCCAGCCCCAAGCAGCAATTGGCCTATCCCGGACAATTTCCCCCAGTTTATATACTCAGCATGCTTCTGTATGTATTCTGTATGGAATATCCCTTTGGCCACCTCAGGTCAGCTGTCCTGGCCATGCTTCCTCCCAGTTTCTTGTGCGCCTCCTCACTAGCAGAGCATGGGAAACTGAAAAATCCTTAACTTAGGGTAAGCAGTACTTAGCAACAAACATCAGCATGTTGTAAAAATTGTCTCAAATGGAATCCAAACCACAACATTGTACCTGTTCCAAGGAAGAAAATAACTCTATCCAAGTTGAAACCAGGACAATATACTTCATGCTCTTTCTTCTTCCATTGGCCTGACAACTCTTAATGGAATAGGAACAGCAGGAGCACAGAAGGAATGATACATGCCAATGGCAAAGGTGTGCATAAGGACATTGTGATATTGAGTGACTGGATCATAAAAAGTCAGATAAATTCAGTCTAGAAAATTTGATATGATATCCATTCTGTTTTTAATAGATCTGCTAAAGTATTGAGCTGTAATAATAACATCAGTTTTGTGGTCAATAGCAATTAAAACAGAACTGAATCTTTGTATCTTTGTCCATATCTATATGAATTGGATCAAAATGCCTATATATCATATAAATCTTATAAGGTTAAGGAAGTAAACCTGCTACCTAGATGCTTTGATACTAGAGGTGTATTAATTTGAAATTATGTGAACTAACCAGACTGATTCATTTAATTTGTTTAAAAGTTGTAATTTTAGTTTTAAATTGGATTGATAAGCAGGTCATATAAAGGAATCTATTAACCATTAAGCTAGGAATACTTACCTAAGGGAAATCACCCCCCCCACCATAGCTAAAATTTTGAAATCCTTATAGTTAAAGTCTAGTGCCTTTTGTTTTTTCTTTTGTAAATTATCTCTTTTCTTCCTGTAAGTTTTTCTTATTTACCTCTTATTTCTTTTTCTCAAATTTTACTCCCTCAGTCTCTATTCTCTTGCGTCTTCTCTGCTCCCCAGCAACCTAGCCTCAGACTTCCTCCTGTGTTTGCTTTAAATAATTTCATTCAATATTTATCTAAGGCAGGTTAATTCACATAAATGAGATGCATCTCTTAGAGGAGAGTGTTTTTAGAAATGCCTTTTCACAATTAGATTTTACAATGTTTTTGTTTTCGTGCAAGTCTCTAGTCATTAAACTCAATGAGAAAACCTTTAATTTATGTCACTGTAATGGAGACCATGGTATTTTCCAATTCTGTTGCATGGAATCACCACTTAGGAAATCAGGAATATTATGACTACAAATGAAGTGAGAACTTGGGCTCTGGCTTGATTACAGAATGAACTGGATGGTCCTGAGGCCATATACTTCCCTGTGAAAGAATACTCTCACTATGGAAAGAACCTGAACATAACCAGTAAATGTCCTTGAATTGTAGCTGGAATGAAAGTCAAGGCTGTTTCTGTTCAAAAAGGAAACCCAAGCTGCTTAAAATGGATTTGGCATAGCCAAGAGTAGAAGTTGTTATCATCCTTCAGTCTAAAGGAACTGATTTTGTACCAAGAAATAAAATTGTTTTTTGAACAAGGTAAAGTTTGTTGCAAAACATGATGTCTCCTGGCACATATGCACTTAATCTGTGCATCCCAACAGTGCTACAAGCCCTGTGAGCAACAACTGTTGCCTCATGCTTAAAGGGGCAAATTGTGCCTGACAAAGAGTTTTGTGTTACTGCAGTAAGTCCATAGAATTTTATTCTATCTGTTGTGGTAGAACTGCTCAGTTGAGGAGAGGATAATAGCCATCTTCCTTCAGTATACAATTGTCCCTTCCTTCACTATTTAATTGTCCAATGCTTTTAGTCATGTGTGGAGAGTGCTTTGCAGATATTTCCCTTAACATTAAAATATTAATTACTTGGAAGGTGCAGAGCTGTAGTTTTCCTCAGAAGATTTAAACTGGTTTGTCTTTGAAGACTCTAAATATGTCTGTTGTTGATTTTGAATCTGTTTTAGCAGTACTCAAAGAAAAGAGTGTTATTTTATGGAGAGAGTACCTGATATATGTAGTTATGGCCATGACAGCAGCTTTTTATGTATGGCTCCAATTTCTACAATGGTCTAGAGACCCTCGGCAATGACAGTGATTCATTGCTTTCAGTGATTTCTTTTAGTAGAACATCTCAGTGCTCCAAATTATCCTGAATATTATATCACTGAAAGCAAAATTGTAAAGTTCTTGCAATTAAAATAAGACTTCAGCTTCGACTGAATATGCTGGGATGATATTTTTGAACATGTTAAGTTGGAAAATAGGAATTGCTTTTGCAAAGCTAAAGGCAATCCTAAAGTGGCATGCAATGAAATTGTACCAAACATATTTTTACTTCCTAGCAAGAAGGTATCCAGATCGTACCAGTCACTGGCACCAGTTGCTATGCTGGTAGACAGCAGCAGGCAGCAGAGAAGCAAAAGGATGAATAGACATGAAAAGTGAGCTGATTTCTACTGCTCATATATTGGAAGAAAGAGAATGATAGAAAAGGTAGGCAGAGAAGAGATATTTGGAAATTACTGAAATATCTCGTTCTATGAAAGAGAAGGCTAAATGATGAAACAGAAATAAAATGAAAATAAGAAGGATATAGTGGCATTATATATATGTGTGTGTGTGTATATATATATATATATATATATATATCCTGTTAGCAGTGAAAAAATTATAGTAATTTTCTCATCCATTTCTGCTTCATAAAGAAATGTGCCATTAAATCTGGGTTAGGAATAAAAGTTAAAACATTTCAGAGCATGTTTGGCTTGTGAAATATTTATCATGACTATTGCTTTGATGAGCATGTTCACAGTATGCTGTTGGTGTTTTACATCTCTATAACTAAACAGTAAAGCTGCTGTAAAACTGAGCGGGAAATAACATAAAATTCTATAGCCTTCAAATTAAATTCTTTACTAATTTCTCCCTTAGGATTTATAAATAATGTGTACACTAAATTTTTAGAGGACACAGGAGTGTAATACATGCTAATTCATTTTTTCTTTCTTCTCTGGAGAGAACTCAACCAGTTCAAATATAGATTTCAGCTTCTGGTAGACTTTTCTGCTTGGAAAAAAATCCTACCTCCCACACAGAAAGGACCTTTGTGTGCACACACATGTAACTATGCATGAATCCTGGCAATAACAATTAGTTTCATTCATTCTGCATTTGGGAGAAAGAGTAAAAGCTAGGGCAAATAGCTCCATCTATTTATTAGTGATCTAAAGCTGTTGTGGTTTTGGTTTTTGTGGGGTTTTTTTTTGTTTGGTTGTTTTTGGTTTTTTTTTTGGTTGTTTGGGTTTTTTTGTTGTTGTTTGGTTGTTGTTGTTTTTTTAAAATAGAAATCACATTGGATCATTTCAAAGGACAAGAGTCTAGTGTAGGCTTTATCCTGACCATAAGAGTTGTTGTAAGCAGTTGTCTGAAATGCTTGTACCAGCAGTGACCGAGTCTGGAGCAAATACTTGCTGCGAGTGTTTTCAAAGATAAATTTTTGGGAGTTTTATATCTCGTTACAAGGCTCCATGCAGCTCCTCCTCGTGGTAATGCACTGGAAAATGAGGGCAAGAAGACATTAAGGAGACATCCTTTGTACTGGACCATCACAGATAATCAAATACAATATAAAACCCAAATGAAACAAACATAATCAAAGGATTTATGCTATGTCAAATAATTGAGCTGAGTACAGATAAACGAGATTGTTGTAGACGTTTACTTTCCCATAGAACAGTTTTCAGATTGCAAGGTGCAGTGCAATCTAAGTAAGTAAATGAAGTAAGATCAGAGATGTTAGCAATCTGTCACATTTGAAGCATAAATTCTAATGATGCTTAACTGTACATCTAGGGTTTAGTAGTCTTTGGTAATCTGGAACATAGCAGCATCAATGTGTATTTGTAATATCATTCCTCTTACCCCTACTGACAAACATAAGCTGTAATGCTTAAGCCATGTTTCTTTAGTAACTAAAGATTCTTAACACAATTTAAGAAATATAACACATACCCATTGTTTTATAAATAAACATAGTAGCTGTCCTCTTGGAGTAAGGCCATTAGGTGTGCTCTAAGTCAATGATAAGGAATTAAATGTAAACTTGAGATAACCTACTAATTTTCTTTCCACCAGTCACCCTTAAAATGACTTTTAGCACCCTTTACTTCACTGTTTATTTGAAGAGTATACATTTATAGCTAATACAGCTCTATATTTTATATAATTTAATGCAACCCACCCAGTTGCCTAAGACTGTTACCATGGGCCAATATTGCAGAGATGGCACAAGTCCAGCTTTAGTTTTGCAGAGGGTCCAAGCTGATATAGATGGATTTTGCAGAGCAGGAGCTGTCTGGATTGAACTGGAAAATTTCTGGAGCAGAAGAATTGCTAATGGCTTTCACTTCTATCAGTTGTTGCACTTGTAGTGAAATGGGTTCAGACTGAAAAAGGCTGCACTGAGATTACACATTTGGAAGAAGTTCTTTACTATGACAGTGGGAGAACCTGGAACATGTTACACAGAGAAGTTGTGGATGCCTCATCCCTGGAAATATTCAAGGCCAGGCTGGAGAGGCTCTGCACAACCTGACCTAGTGGGAAGTGTCCCTGCCTATGGTAGGGGGTTTGGAATGAGATGATCTGCAAGGCCCCTTCCAACCTACACTATTCTATGACCCAACAATATAGATGCCATAAGAATTCCTGCAAATTTTGCGGCAAAACTGAGGAAACTCCAGATATGCTTAAGCCCAGAAGAGGTCTGCTGAACAAATCCTATGCTTGCCAAGACTAGAGTATTTTAATTTTTCCCTTGCACTACTGATGCAATTTGTAAACAAGTATGCTGCAAAGGCTGGCCACTGCTTTGCAAGTATAGATTACATCAAGCAAGCATACTTCCTGATTAAACTTTGGTTTAGTTTTTCCCTTGCTCCATCTTTTTTCTGGTATTCTATATGGGATTTCATTCCTATACTCCTTTTGATGGAGTGTCTTCAGAAGTGACTGATTTTTTTATACTTACTGAGGGCAAATTAACAGGCATACATCTCTCTTCCACAGAGAATGAGAGGAGTTAGGCTTCCTCAGTGTTCTTTGGCTTCCATAAAACACAGGAACTGCTTTAAGTATCATAGAATTGTTACTGATACCTTTGTCATGGTTATGCTTGTAGTATATTTTTAATTGTAGTATCTAATTTAATTGTCCTTTTTGGTCAATAATTTAATGAAATGCAGTTTATTGATGAAGCTCTGCAAAAACCTATTCATCTCTCATATTGTGATCTGCAGATATGTCCTTAAAACAAACACTTTCGTAAGTCTCTGTTGTACCTGTCAGCGCATTTTATTGCTGTGTCCCAGCAAGTATGGATTACCACATCAGTTCTAGGTTTTTGCACTGTTTTGATTTGCCAATGACCTCTCCACAAAGTCTGCAATTTACTATTAACAATATTTGTTCTTTGGCTTAAACTTCAGCCAACAATTATACCAACCTGGCCAGGGGCTGGGTTTAGCACAACTTGCATTCTTTGCTGCTCCTTTTTCTGAGACTGCTTTATTCAATCTTTAATCACTGTCTGTAGAAATTGAGCCTATGATGGGAGGAGGAGACCAATTCTTGAAGCAATAAGAAGGACATTAGAGCAACACTTAACATGGTCCAAACAAATCTGTCTCAATTAAGGATAATATTATTTCCTGGCAGTCCCTTTTCTTTCAGATGAAGTCCAAACCCTTGTAAAGTTCTAGTAGATGCTTTACTATGACACTTTTCTTTCCAGGCAGATCCGGAAGCTATCTTCTCCTTGCTCCAAATAAAAATGGCAGGACTTGTATCACAAACTGTCAACTGCCTGATCACTTTTTGCAGGATCCATCCAGTTGTTCTTGAATATTTTGAGCAAGATCCCAAAATCCTCTTGATCTCTTTGAATCCCAAACCTCTGTCATCTCCAAGTCTTCAGAATAATTATCCAGTTGCCTTGTGTTTATCCAAATGTCTATATACAAGTACTCTGGTGTCAGCAATTCTGTGATGCTTATCCTCTTATAAAACTAAACCATTTAAAAACCCCCAAAGTCTAAGAAACATTATTTACCACCTGGACTAAGAGTGTACTTTAAAAAGGGCTTTGAAATACATTCTGAACCAAAATCTTTTATTTCAATGCACGTAGGTAACTGGATGTCTAGCTGAAAAAGTTATTGCATGAACATTGTAGACAAACAGATATCCTGGATAGTTCAGCTTGTCTGGCCCTCTCAGTAATTACACTTGTAGCACACAGTTCCTTTATTAGATGCCTCTACTCATACAGTCATGATGGGCATAATAGCAAGAAGAAACATCAAAAATATTAGGTTTCCTAACCACAATCTCATAAGTAAACAAAGAATGCTTCAGTAAACATGGTCTGTGAAAATAAGTATTTCTGAAAGGTAATATTACAATTTTCTTGGTAGATGTCATCATAAGTACTGCAGATTCACTGAAGTGCCCACTTTGGGAAGACAGTATCAGTGAAGTAATTAATCCTTCATGATTCCTTTGTGCCTTGAAGCTTTTGTTTCTTGTCTGACAAAAGAAACATTCTGTCTTTGCATTGTTGTTTCACATTAAATTTGTCACTTCCTAGAAATTTATTCTTAGCTGGAATTGTAGCTGCCTTGCTCTTTTGACACAATGATATTTGAACCTCTTTTTGCTGAGAGCAGGGGCAGCACTTTATTGAATCTCTTTTAAGTCTAGTTCAGATGTTCAGGCTACATATGAATTGCAATGATCGCATTGCAAAGCTCTGTGATCTCTTCAGAGACTGTGCCATAAGTTAATGCTTTAGAGGAACACTAGGTGGACACCTGGATCTTCTGAAGCTGTGTGAATTTTCTGTTACATGTTGTCCTTTAGAATATGACTAAGTCTTCCTTTGTTTATATTTCCATACCTTTGGCACTTACCCTACAAACCTGCATTCAGTACTATTGTAAACAGCATCAATTACTTGTTAGTGTTATGACAATAATTGCAGTACTAGTAGGTGTAGGAAAAACACTGACTTTACCAGTTTTGGTCACCATCTCACAGAAGCTGCTCATACAGAAAATGTTCTGTACAGCATAAGCCTCTGATCACCCTTATAAATAGACTTGTCACTACTGGTGATTTTATCTCTCTAAGGGACTTGATCTTGGCTGTGAAAAGGCAGCACAATCTTCTGTCTCACATGATGTCCTGGTACAGCCAGAACTGACGGGGTGAGGTAGAAAATTGTTGGTCCATTAGTCTCTTTCCCCTTGTGAGTCCTCAGCTGCAATAGCTAGAGTACTACAAGGTAGTAGAGATGTGAGGGTTGACTCTATTCGCAGTGCAAAACAAACATGAAAAGCCAGCCTTGTTAGATGATGCACAAGAATCCTTTGCTGTTTGCAGAATCCTCTAAAAATGAACTCAAATTATCTAGATATTTATTTTTCACATACATTAAAAAGAAGTCATGTCTTAAAATGTTTTCTATGAGCATCTCAGAAAAACTAGCAGACCTGTGAACAAAATGCTAAATTATGTAAATAAATTCCACGAGGCACACCTTAAATATTTTGCATATGCAAGCTACAAGAGTCTTACAGCTGCTTTTCAGATATAATACTTGTTTCTTAATTCTTAGATCACTGATAGAATGTCATGGTGTAAAGTGAATGTAGAGAATTTTCCTCAGGAGTTTATTACAGGCGTATTTATAATACAGGACTAAACTGTTTAAATTTTGATAAAGTCATGTGGAATGCATCCAGGTTTCAGAGCATTAGAGATTCTCTCAAGAAAAATGCACATGAAGTACAAAATATTATACAAGTCAGACTTCATGAAAGGTCATTTTTCTTATTATTTATTTGCAGATGCTTAAAAGTGTTGGCAAATTTATTCACATAGGTAAAAGGAGACTAATTTATTCAAATCTTGCTCAGAATACTGCTGGAACAAAAAGATGTTCTGTTCAAAGTACCCCCACAGCAAAATGGGTCTGACATATAGACACAGATGAGAACATAGTCATTCATCAGTGTTCTTGTAATCCTGGGCTATTTTGATAATGCTTGAATAGATTACATAGCTGTAGGCCATTTTCCTAAAAACTGAAGCATTTGGAATGAGAGTGACTGTCAGTACTGTTGGACCACCTCTCTGGTGACCTGCATAGTCTCATCTCCAGAGGCAAGAATTATTTTGCTGCTTCTCTTCTAATTGTAGTGGCATTTTAGGTAGCACTTGCTAAGCTTTGGAAGAAATTCAACTTACCAAATAATTTTAAAAGAATCAGTTTGTGAAAACCTGTGAAAAGAGCAACTGAGGCCTTCAGAGACAAACTGTTTTTACTTTCTTCATCATCCATGAAATTGTGCACCTATACTTGTGGAAAGTGTGTAATTTTTTTAAAGGCGAGGATTGTTCTACATAACTGTGTATTACTGAATGCATGATAAAACACTGATATTCTGTTGTTCCAAAATTTTCAAAATGAAAAGCAAGCTTTCTCTTGGTTCAATCACCTACTGTAAAAACTGAAATACTAGTATGTCAATTCTTCAGTGGAAGTTAATAAGAACACTCTTCCTCTATCATGAAGAACAACATCCTGTTCTTTCTCATTTGTTTTTCTGTTACTTTTGAACAAAACAACTCAGTATAACAAAGATCAGTTAACTTTTTCTGGCAAAAACAGCCTGTAACATGGTCATCTTTTTGTGCTTCTATCTTTCTTTAGAAAGCTGATTATATTTGTAAATTACATTATTGGGCTGTATTTGCATCACACATATTTGAAGAAGATATTTGGATCAATCTTCTGCTTACTGCAGCTGAAACCACTATCTTTGTGAAGATGTGAATGGAGCAGCTTCTGGAGTCTAGCTGAGCTGGGTAAAAAGTTAGTACTATGGTAAAGCTTAGGAACCTGATTCCTTGTTGTTCTGGGTGCTGTCCAGAAAAACCCACCACAAAACAATGAACAAAGAGCTTTCCTGCCACAAAGAGCTTACAATTTAAGAGACAACAGCATGGAGAAAGACAGTGAGGCATAAAGAAATAAACAGCTGCCAGTGAATTCATGGGAGACTGGTACAGTTGTGATTGCTGGGTATTTAAAGGGAAGTGGATAAGAGCATGGCTTCAAATCCTCCAGTGCCCTGTTCTATCAAGAATAAATATATTTATGTGACATGCCAAAATTGATAACTCTATTTGCAACAGCTGATATAAATTCCCCTAAATAATGAAATCCATAAAAATACACTGTACAGCCTTTGCTATTTCTTCCATTTTTTAGGAAGGAAAAGAAAATGAACACATTTTCTGGTGCGTAGTAAACCTTCCTCTGCAAGTATTCTGAGCTCTGAAACTTCAGCCTTATAGGAGTGATCTTTACTACTGGTGTTGTAGGACTGAGTATCTCAGCCCTTTGAATGCTGTGACCTGAGATGTTGTTTCTTGATGGGGTCAGTGGTAGCTTTGTCCCCAGTGACCATTGAGCGGCGATATTCAACATCCTCAGTGGGGTGAGGCAGGCAAAGAACAAGGGAGAGATTCAACTTCAGCAGATAAGACTTTGGCTTATTCATGGGGAGCTGGTGGGTGAGATGCTGTAGAAGGCATCACTGAAAGAGCAAAGGAGCTCAAGTTATTACTCATAAGGAGCAAAATGTTGTCCATGCCAGGAGTCAGGAAAATCAGTACAAAACAGGGAACATGCAGCTCAGTTCCAAGGTAAAAAGAATGTATGTAAGAGGCAGAAGCAGACTACAAAGAACAGAGGCTGCCTGCAATGACATAGGTGGCAGTAAGGAAGCAAAAGTTCAGCTAGAGCTGAAACAGATAATAAACATCAAGGGCATGCTTACTGCTAGTTTAGCAGCAAAAGGAACAAATGAAGCAAATGGCCCATGGCTGAAAGTGCTGGGTAAATTAGTGGCAGAAAATTTAAAAATGCCTCTGTTTTTGTCAGCATTTCCCAAGCTTTGTGCACAGAAACATGTTCAAATAGGAGAGATAGTGTTGGATGTTGAGAGTTCAGTTGAGAGTTCAATTGAGAAATTTCAACCCATAAAAATACATGGGTCAACCAGATGGGTCAACTTTCCAAATATTTTGGAAATTATGGCTCAAGTCCCCTTGGAAGCCAGTCCTCACCACATGAAGGAGAAGGAGGTCACTGAGAGCAGACAGTGTGGATTGGTCAAAGGTGATATGCTTGACCAACCTGATTCATGTTATTATGAAGTTACTAGACCTCTGAATGAGGAAGGAGCAATGGATGTTGTCAGCCTTGACTTCAGCAGGATGAAAAAGCCTTGAACATCACTTTTCTGTTACAGTCCAGATGGTAGAAAAACTTAAAATTCTAATGGTTTCAGTTAATTCTTCAGTCCATTTTTGGATGTTTCTAGTAGTACATCTTCTGCAAACAGCCTTTAAACTGTCCCTTATTCCAGTGATTCCTAACTCTAGAATTAACATCAGGAATTATTTTTTTTTCCTTCTAAATGTTCCATTGCAGATGTAATGATACGAAGTAGCCTATTCTGCCCTAGCAAACAAGTCATCCCTCCCTGTTCCCTGCCTCCCTTACTATAGATAGCTATGGGCTTTGTGTTGGAAGTTTACCTCTGTTGCCATCTCTATGAGTTAAATATCATTATTATATACTTTGGTTCCACTTGATGTTGATTGATGCAACACATTGGTAGCATGCTCTTCTGTGAGATGCTGTGTTGCTTAAGCAATAATTTTTCCCTACACCAATTTTTCCATTGGTGTCATCCTGAGGTAAACACCTTGATGCTGGTGAATGCAAGTTTGTGTCACCCATATTTGCAGAAAGAACTATTAGAAAAGAAGCTGAAGTTTCTCAAAACCCTGTCTGCAAAGAAGTACTGACCAAATGTTTGGAGTATGTAACATTCATATCACAAAAAGATGATTCTGTGTCTAAGAGCTTAGAGGTCTTAGAGGCTGGCCACAGGGGTCTCCACCGTTGTAACACAGTACTTCAAATACCTATAAGGGCTTAAAATTAGGTTTGTATTTATTACAATTCCTTGCATATTCAAGATTTGGTGCAATGGTAGATATTTTTCCTTTTATCTACTTAATAAATGCATCTAAAAATTCCTTTAAGCTTGCAATTTTCCTTGATCTTAATTCACATAGAATAAAGGAACAAAGTATTCATTAATATCTTATTAAAGCTGATTATAAATTAATATTAACTTACTTAAATTATAGTGTACTGTGGGCCCTTGTAATCATTTATGCATTATGTAACAGGATTATTTTTTGAAGAAAACAGTTCTCTTCTAATGACCCTTCACTGTAAAGAAAACACAGTATTCATATAGTTCAGAAATGCCTCTTTAGATGCTTCACCTTTAAAGGTTTTCACATTTCATTTTCAGGCTGAACTGTAGCAGTATCCATGTTTATAAATGTCAGCACGAATTTGTCTCCTAAATTAATTTAATTATCTAAATATCAAAAGTAATTTCACACCTGCAACTCTTAGCTAATTCACGAAAGGCAACATAACTATCCTGGCCACAGTCTTCCAAACAAACTGTGGCTCTTGGATCCAGTATTATGGACCCAAGTATTAAGTATTATGTACCCTAGAGTCTTAGTTTTCCTTTTCTTTTCTTAGCAGATTTGGTGGCTATGTAATAATGCTACTTTAACATCCCAAAATTTTAAAAATACCCATATCACAACATCTAAAGGAAAGAATACTTCAGCATCTCAAAGTATATGAGTACCCCATTTTAAAAATTGGTTGACAGACAGAACAAAAATTACACTGTTTCTTTCTCTGCTTCCTGAAAGACCAAATGCAGAGATGTATCACATCACTGTCACAATGGATCATTTTAATTGTGGTGCTCAACAGTGATGTGGTACTGTTATGATTGCATTATAAAAGGCTTTTCTGATACCTTTCTATTTTTAACTTTCAGTGACATTTGAAGGAAATTCTATTTTTTTTTTTTCAAATCAGCATTTTTAACAAAATGAAAGTGAAAAGAAGGTCTTAATATGTTGGTTTTCTTTAAAGATTTTGGGGGATGTAGGAAGGAAAGCACGTGAACTGGATTAAAATAGATAAAAGGGTTGCTTAAATAAGAATGAAAAAGACATTTTTTCTGCCTTTATTATCAACAAGCAATCACAGAGTTTTAAATAAGGGAGAGGCAATGCATCTTCCCAGTTTTGCTCAATGAAAAAATGAGCATAAATTTGCCATCAATAGAATAACCTTGAGGTTAGCAGGAATGCCTTAGCAGGGCACTTGCACACATTAACTGATGATGTTCCATCTTGTCCTGTGTTTCTCTTCTAAAGGAGATGAGTTTATTATCCTCCTCCCATCTCAAAAAACAGTGCTCCTCCCTCTTAATTTCCTTCCTTCCCTCCCTCCCTTCATATGTGCCCTGAAACCTCTCTGCTGCTGTAGCTGTTGCAGTAAGAACTTGCCCTTCCTGTCTCAATCTATCTCAACTATTATGTAAAGGAGTAAATCACAGCAGAAACCGACTACCTCTGAATTCATTGTGGGTGGCTGATCATTTTATTTAAATAAAATTTTCAGGACTTCAAGTACTTCAAAAATCTTATTTCATGTAGGAAGCTCCTTGTAAGCAGACCAAAACCTTATTTTTCCTGAAAGCTGCTTTTAGAATTATGAAAGTTAAGAAGATGCAAAAGACTTTATAGGAATTTGAGATGCAGTAAAGTGAGGCTGGATACATGAATAAGTAAGATCTATAGTGGGAGGAAATACTGAAAAAGCTGTGGGACATGTGTTGCAAATAGATCAATGTAAGGACAGTCCTATTTTCCCTGAATTCTTTTAAAGTTTCCTGGGAAAAAAATTGCTGTTGTCAACTGACTACCACTGTGGTAGGAAAATGCTGTTTCAAAATCCATCTGGATCAGTAGCTTGCTGATTCACAGATAACAATACAGCAATCTTCAAATTAGTCCCTTGAGCCGCTCTTGTCTGCAGACTGCATCTAGAGTATAGACATTAGCTGTGTAGCTGCACAAGCGGAGGTTCTGCACCATGTTTTCCTGCTGTCTTGGGTGGGTTTGGCTCAGGTTTTTCCAGACAAAAGTTAAAAATGTCCTTTCTTAATTTACTCACTCTCCTTTGACATTTTCTGTAAAATTGTTGAGGTTGTTCTCATGGGAGTAGTAGTTGCTACTTCCTGGAATGACAAGGAGGTCTCCTTAGCACACCAATGCAAACTGATGCTGTTCTTAAATATGGGATTCGTCCACTTTTACATCAGGTACCGTTTGGTGATGGAGCTGCATCTGACAGACACAAAAAAAGCAATAGGATAAGGGATCCAGTCCAGCTTTCTGAGTGATGATGAGGCAAAAGACTGGGTTCAGATGGTTTGTACTTTATTATAAGCAGTAGTTCTCCAGACCCTCATGCTCACTTTATCGGTCAGTAATGCAGCGTTACTGAGTCTGAAGATGCTCTGTGTTGTAATAGAGGTCACAAGAATTTCCCTGTTTCCTTTTTGTTACTGATTATGGTTCTCTCTAGTGCCTGTCTGGAATCCCAGAAACCTGGCCTCTAATACACTCTGGTCCTCTTTGCAGGCCGACTCGTTCCTGGGGTTTCTTGTTCTACATCCTGTACATGAGAAGGCAGGAAGAAGAAACAAGGAGTCAGTCTGATGGGAAGTAACCCAGTCAGTGTAAGTTTGGAAGTAAATTCCACAGAATCACTGAATGGTTAAGGTTGGAAAGGACACCACCCACAGAGAGATCCAGGAGGAGAAAAAGATGGAAGTATTCAAATCTCTGTCTTGTTTTCTAAGATTTGAAACTCTTTCTGAGGGCTTTTGGTGAGTTTCAAGGCTGAAATATTTCCCAGCTTCCTCCTGCTCTAGCTTTGACATGGTATATTGGTGTGTCCTTCACTCGCCCATGCCAAAGATCATTCGATCATTCCTGCAGTACATCAAGACTGCTTAGGATATGTATGAAATATGATGCTTGTTATGACACTTAGAGCTGAACTGTCCTTGGCAGCTTCTTCATGTGCTGTGTAATTTCCATGTACCTCTGAAGAAAAAAAAAAGTGACTGGTTTTCTGCCAGGATATCTAGGAAGAAAAGTGTAATATGAATCAAGAGGAAAAAACTTTTGTTTCAAATAAAAATATGGAGAGGTTGATACTGGACTCCAAAGGCATGATTGTGGTCTCACCTGCTTATTTTACACTGCCACCAGTTGAATTACACATCACTGCTGCTGATAGAAATGTAATCAGGGCCAAGACTGTAAGAGTCAGAGGACTTTATAGTAGATTGTTCCATTGTTGCAATCAAATTATCATTTAGCTTTCCAGGAGTATTAATATTTTTGAAGCCAATTTAAGGCCGAATTCTTTGGCTTCCCCAGTTCTTTGACTTGTCCTCCAGAAAGATTATATAAATGCAAATAAATAGAACAGCATGTACTCAGCTCAGCTGCTGAAACCTCTAATAGCTGTATTTTATATGAATAGTTTTATGAACCGATTTGTGCCCTTGCATCCTTTTTGAGAAAGCAAGAAATTGGATATTGCAGATATTAAGTATTTGTGCCCTCCCCTAAGTCAACTGCAACATGTTTAAAGTATGGTAAACTTAAAATGCAAGGTATTTTGTCTCCCCAGTCACTAGTTGGCAGTGAATGCCCTTAAGAAAAGCATTGTGAAATTCAGTCACTAAAAGTCAAGTATACTAATGTTTTGTAAACTGCAGGACTAATTTGAGAAGACATTGTTCTGAAAACAAACTTCAGAGGCTGAAAGAAATATCCCACCTATAATTGCAAAGCCTGATGTTCATTAATAAGGAGGGGACTTTAGTCAGTTCATTGAGTATTTTGTAAAGATAAATCCACAGCCTTGTACAGGATCCAAAATTCGATACTCCTCAGTTTTACTGGAAATTTTTCTCTGATAGCTGAAGTCAAGGTGTTCTTTTTGAAGGAACCTCACTTAGTAAGTTCTGTGATAAGGTATTATTTACATGGATAAAAATGTATTGTTGTATTTTGAGGGGAACTCTCAAAAATTGTTATGTTAATATATGTTGTTAATATATATTGTTGTTTAACCATTTGTATTTCTACTTAATATTCATTTAGAAAAGAACAAAAAAGGAACAAATTATACTTTCTTTTCCTTGGATTAGGAATTTAGTGCATTGTTTCTGGTCTAGATGTAGTCATGCTGTTAAAAGACAATGTACACTTGCTTAGATATGCTTCTTTTTGTCCTGATTACACTTCTTCTGAAGTCAGTGGATGCTAGTGGTATTAGCAACTGCTTTTGACAGTCCTTAGGAGTGATCTGAAAATTCATTGCACAAGCTTGGTAATCTGTAGTTTACAGTATATGTATTACTCAGTATACCACAAGGGTGGTATAACAACTTTTTCTGGGCAGTTTACTTCTGCTTTGGCTTTTTGCTGTTAGTGGTGAGTTGCAGGAGTCTTCTATTTGCATTAACAATGATCAAACTCAGTTCCTTCCTGAGAGAATTAATTCAAATTAAAGCAAGATAGAAAAATTAAGAGAGTTGTTATTTTATAGTTAATGGGGGCTCCATTCCAGTAGAATACAACAGCAGATGCTTTATGGTTTATGTCCAAGGTTTTTCTCATCAATAAAGGCATTAGTGCATACCTGTGATACAAAGTCAGCAAGCAGACCTAAAACTGGATACGAATGCCATACTTCTCATCCACAGTACCCTCCACAGTAGTCTCCCATCAATCTCAAAAGCTATCTGTTTTAAATGTTAGTGTAAATGATTGTATTTTGTGTGAAGGAGGTCTTTAGGATGAGTTGCACACACCTCAAGGCTGCCTGGATACTTGTAGCATAGAGGAGCTGCTAATCCAATGCTCACAATGTGGTTTTTTGTGAAGGCTTAGGGCAGATACAAAGAGATTAAACAAAACCTGCAGTGTTCCTGCACCACCAAGCAGACCTACACAAATTAATAGGCTACAAGCCCTTTTAGATCTCTTACAGTAGTCAAAGGCTGAAGAGATATATGTCAAGAGGCATGCTTAACCCCATCTGTCATGCAGGAATGTCTCATTCAACTTCTATTCAGTCATGGTGGACACTAGCAGGAGGCATGAAATATGTTTTGGGGTTCCTTGTTTTTTTTATAAATGCTTTGTTCTTCCCTAAGAGTAATGAAGAGAATTCCCAGTCCAATTGTTTTCTAGTTTAAAAAAAAAAAAAACTTTGCTAAAGAAATTTCTTTCCCAATGCTTCCATTAACATTTGACAGGATATTTTAGAATATTATTCACATATTTAAATAAATAGAAAAATGGCAATAAATCCTTAATATTTTCATATATATTTTCACAGGTACACTATATATTCTTTGTCAAATGTGTTTGGTCACTTGAGAATAGAGAAATTACAAAAACTAAATATGATCCTCTGACTTGTACAGAACAGTGCCAAGTCATATTTAGAAAATGTTCAGGACACCTATAGTTACACAAATGACTGGAACAGAAAAAGGAAGACAAAAGAAAAGTGATGATTTTCATCTTAATATTATCATCATTTCAGCTTATTCAGGGTTTACTTCAACAACAGAAACATGTCAGAACAGTGCATTAAATCCATGAAAATTAAATGGTATATTATAAATTTGAAAGATCTGAAACATTTTTGATGAGCCTGCCTAGCCATAAAAGACCTTATCCTGGATTTCTAATCTTAAATCAAGGAGGCCATTTTATGAAAATGAGAAAGGATTCCTAATTTGTGGCTGTAAGTACTTCAATGTGCTCCTGATACTTCCCTGAAATCTCAGTCACAATAGGCACTTGCTGTTGGTTTTCAAAAACCTAAAAAGTAGATTTGTTTCCTGCTCTGATGTATCTAGGCAGATGAAAAAAAAAATAAATTGAGGTCAATATGAAGTAAGTTCTACATATTGGACGTGTGCTGTTACATTTCTTTATGCAATTATTGTATGTGCCTTCTAGTGGCATCAGCCAACAGCATTATACTCAGATGGTATCCATCTCCATGTAGGCTTGAGGCTCTGTGGCCAAGATTATTCCTACTGCCAGCAGTGTGCTGGTAGCAGACAGTGACTGATTGTGCTCTGCTTCTTAAAGCAGATGTTAAGCAATACCAGTACCAAGATGAACACTTAGAAGCATTGCTAGTAACTGACTACCATTTGATTTTGAGCTTTTGAGGCTGGCAGTTCAACTAGTTTTCCATGCATATAAGCCATACTTTTCCAAATAGGATGGAAAGATTCTCTGGGAGACTGTGTCAAGGCCTTACTAAAGGCAAGGTAAATGACATACATTTTCATACCCTTATTTACTGAACGAGCAATCTCATCACCTTTGTCTCCCTTATTTGTCCAAAAATTATGTTCAGGAAGATTTGCTGCATTTTCTACCTCAGGAACTGAGACAAGACTGACAAGCCTGTAGCTCCCCAAATCTTTCTTCATCAAAGGGGAGTGACATTTGCCAAGACAGTCTCCTGCCATGCCTACCCATCTTAATGCACATTGGAAAGGACTGGTGTGCATGTTTTGAGCTTGCTCTTGGAGGCCACTTATTCTTCTGTTCTCTGTCTTGTTGAAAGACATATGAGATACTATTGAAATCAATAACACTGTTCACCTGTTTAAAAATGGACAGGTTATTATATATGTGTTCAGTTGAGGTGCTGAAGCACTTCCATTTTAAATGGCAACACAACAGGTATTAGCTAAAAGATATATTATTTTAAAAATTTGTCTCTCATTTTGAGAAAACAAATCAGAAAAACGAACTGAAATGTTTGCCATGTTTTGAGGAAAATTGATCTTTGGAGTTCGTCTTTGTTCCTTAGAACTGTCTCTAGTCAAAGCTGGGAATACTTCATTTCTGAAAGATATAGCAGAGGGAAAATTTATTTTAGGCTATGTCAGACTATTCACTGAGGTTTTCCTAAGTGGATTATTTGTGTCAGTGAGAGCCAGGCCTTCTTGAAACCATGCAGCCAATATTTCACCACAAGAAATTTCAGTGGGAATAGTATAAAGTTTTATCTAATTTCAGATTTAATGCATTCTTCTTCTAATTGCTGATGATACTTCCTAAAGTTGCTAAATGCTTAAAGAGCAAATATTTGTAGCTACATGAATCTCCTGAATGTTCTTTTAAAAATATCAACAATACTCCTTTGCAAAGAAGAATAAATTTATTTAATTTTGCTCATCCTTTCAAAACTTAGAGAATCAAAAGGAAATGGAAATGGAGGAGTTCCTAACTGATAAGGGAAGCAGGTATACTATTAAGTATGAACACTGCATATTTTGCATGCAGTTTATTTAAAGTATATACAGTTATTGGTCTTTTCCCTGGGAGCTGTCTAATGCATGTGGAATTAAAATGCCATCAGGAATTTTTATTTGTGTCTGGTTAGCTTTTTCCTTCTGCTTCCTATATTGATCACAGATTTCACACTTGGCAGCCTTTTAACTTCAAAAACAAAATTCCCTGAGCCATATGTAAGGTATCATTGTTCTGGAGGTTTGCCACTTGCAAAATTGTTTCCATCTTTCCTGGATTTGGTCAAAAATGGTTTGGCAATGAGCATTTGATTTATGTACTTGTCCCATTTATTTCAGCTTAGTAGGTCTTTCTCTTTTTATCACCCTTTTTGGTGTATTGCACAAGTTTCTGTTGCAATCCCCTGTGCTGTTTGAGGCTAGCTGTGTGCTGCCTGAGAGGTCTTTCACAGTCTTACAGCCTCCTGATCCTGTTGGGTGAGAGGTCACTTTTGGGGACTTAACTGCAAAACAAGATAGCTTAAATGCATAATTTTCAATATATGGGTTGAAGATGCAGAGTTTTGTACATTCTGTATAGGGTCAAACCTGCCATAAATGATATTTTTCATTCAAACCTGGAACTGTGAACTTTATCTGATTATCTGGGATGCTGTC
Organism: Lonchura striata; assembly: GCF_050655825.1. Lineage (NCBI taxonomy): Eukaryota > Metazoa > Chordata > Aves > Passeriformes > Estrildidae > Lonchura > Lonchura striata. Next base: position 62,929,604 of record NC_140704.1, read on the forward strand.
ATGGATGAACAAATTACATCAGCTATATTGAAGTCATACTTCTACATTGTGATTATTTTCAAATTTAAAATAGGAAAATGATTTTCTGCCTAAGCATGCTGTCATTTCTACCTAAGCATGTTCTCATTAGAAAGCACAGCTCTTGATAAGTCTTGCAAAAAGTCAGTTCTCCTTAAAAATTTTTATCTTGTTTCCTCAGTATTATTGCTTTGACCAATTAGAGTACAAAACCCTTGCTCCCAATACATACTTTCGGCTTTTATAGCTTTATTTTCATTTCTTTTCAGATATCTGTAATTGAATAGTCTTGTGAAGTAGACAATTCCTTGTAAGAAAGACCATTTTCTGTGAGAAAACATTAGGAAAGCAAAATTATATTTTAAATTTGTCTATTTTGGTCTTGCAGTATTATTCATGCTTCTGCACTAATGTTTTGTGAGTCCCTACTATCTAGTTTACCTCTCTTTCTTTCAAAGATATTTGGAAGAGTGGGAACCATTTTTCTACATCATATTACAGAAGATTCAGGTGATTTCTGTCACCAAAAAACCACAAATTTTTTGTAAAAAGTAATGAGAAATTTTCCAGTGGCACAATTGTTTACCCATAGAAAATACCAATTCTGTGACTCCAAACATTTCATTTGGTAGTGACTGGGTTCATCCAGTGTTTTTAGCATTGCCCAAGTATCCTGGGCAAGTATTCTGGAATGAAGCAGAAAGGGTCATGCGGAAGTCTACATGAGTGGCAGATTGTGTAGAAGTCCCAAAGACCATTCGGTGGCACAAAATTTGTGTCCTCCCTACATGCATTTGCAGGAATCTGTATGGTGATGACCCAAGCAAGAGGGCCCACCAGCAGTAGATGGAGCTCTACGTTAACACTTTCTGTGTTTGGCCCATAGCGGGTGTACCTTGACATCAGCAAGTGATTGCAGGCACATGCTGAAGTGATTGGGAGAATGGTATTTGACCCACAAACATGTATGTAAATACAGATGGCACTTTCGCAAATCAGGAAGGTATTTGTGGGGCCCTGATGAAGAAATTGTCTCTAGAAGAACACTTAGAGGAAATGATGTTGGAAATTTGGTTGAAGGAAGAAACAGGAAGGAGTGATGAAATTGGTGAGATGTAACAAACAGAACTGAGAGAAATACAATTATCTCTATAATCTATCTCTATAATCTATCTATATCTATATCTATATCTATATCTATATCTATATCTATATCTATATCTATATCTATATCTATATCTATATCTATATCTATATCTGAACACAGTTGCCAGTGTAATAGCTTAGTAAGCAAGGAGCTGCATAATTCTGTGGCACTGGGGGAAGATTTTCATGCTTCTCCCTCTGCACTGTTTGTTTGTGTTCCTCTTCTTCAGAGGATTTGTATATTCTCCTTCCCATAAAAGTAGTGCCATATTGAGTGCAGACAGATCTCTGCCATCCAAACTCACCAGCAGATCAAACAGGTATCTAGTATTCCTTTATTACTCCAAAGAGTAGCTGCTGTCAAACACACATAACTAATCCAAATCATCTCTTTACTGTTCAGGAATACTTTCCAGAGGTATTTATTATATTCCTTTCTTTTCTGGATCATCTGGGATCTTTGTTGTCAGTATCTAAAGTACCATTCAATGAAGAAATTCTTATTTTGTTTTGAATGGTTTGTTTTAATTTCACTTTTCATTCTACCTCCAAACTTATTTTATGCCCTTTTCTTCTTCCCAGACACAAGAAGATGCATTTTACAGCAAAAAAACCCCAGTATGATACAGCTTCATTACACATCACACTCTGCAAAAATATGATTTTCTTCATGGTATAGAAAACAAGCAAAAAAACCAGATAAAGATGAAAGTTTTGATGTTAAGAATGTAGCTCCCCTTCTTAGAGGGGTGAATCTGTGTAGCTCCTCAGAAGTTAGTGCAGATTCACTGTCCATTTACTTTTGAATGAAATATGTTCCCTCTAGCATTGGGTCTTACAGACTGATCTATTTCATTGCCTTCACTATGCTATCAAGTTGTCTTCTTGATAAATTAATAATGTGGTTTTTAAAGAGCTAATTGATATTACTGTAAAGGACCCACAATTTAATTATGGATACTATAATTGCTTCAAGAAGGATACTAGTTAGTGTAATTAAAACATACACTTAGAAATTACTGTACTTATAGTATTTAAATTTCAACATTATATATTTTTAATTCCATTTGAAAAGTGTTTTGTTGTTTGTCTTTTTCTTAAATACACTACTTCTTTTTCTGCAAAATCTATAGTCTTATGGTTCTTTCTTCTTGCTCCTCCTCTCTTTTCCTTGAAGTATTTTTGAATACTGAGGCCTCCTCAAATGGACAGTGAGATGAAGGCTGATATTGTTGCCCTTCCATTCCTTAGTATCTTTAAAAGACAGAATGATTTTTAGATTACAGCCAATCAAAAACCTTAATTTTAATTTTAAAGTCTTGATTGCAAAAATGTGTTGACTAATATATCTTATAAGTTTGGTATAGATGAAGAACTCATGCTTAACAAGCATTTGATTGCCCAAAGTGAGCTCTTGGGATCCGTCTTTCACCCATGTCTTGTGAGTCCTCCAGATAAAGACCTCTGTCTCTGCTTCTTAATTGTGACTTCCCACATTACATACAAGGTATTCCCTAATTTAATTGCAGAGCAGATAGCTCTTAAAATAGCTTAGTATGCAGAAGGAATAATTTACTACAGTCACTTACTGTAGTGTGTGTCAAGGGAGAGGAGGAACATTTTTTCTTTAATTTTGCATTGACATCCAAGGTGGCTACAATAAGGAACCACAGCCCAGTGTAGACTTCCCATCCATTTCTTGCTGAAGTCCTTTTGGGTCTAACAGTGGATTATAACAGAGCTTCTCAGCAGGCTCCACTGTCTGATTAAAATGTTACTGCTGTTGTCTGTGTAATAACATAAATCGGGGAAATCCCCCCTTGCCAGAGTGCCAGGAGCCTTTGCAAATTGTGCTTGACAACTGGCCCGTTGGAATCGTTCAGCTCGAATAATCAAAAATGCCAACTTCTGTGCAACTCTGGAGTGCTTCCTAACTGACCTATTTTGGTTGGACAAAATATAGAATCAGTAGCTGTGCTATGCATGTACTGCAATATAGTTTGTTACAAAAAGGTGCAAAGCCTTTTCTTTTTTTTTTTTTTTTTAATGGAGGGACAGGATGAGCTTTGGTTTTCACTTGTTAGGAACATTGCTAACTAGACACAGTCAGAATTTCAGTGTACTGGAACAATCCAACTTACACCCAGATCTATTCTTGGCTTCAGCACTTGTGACAAGACCTGGGGACTGAAACCGACTGCCTCAATATAACCACACATAAAATGAACTTGCTTAAAACTGTGCTTTCAATAAGACAGTAGAATTAAAGTAATTAAATATTTATTTTGTTATTGTTGGAATGCTTCATGGATTAATGCATTTGGGAGTTTGGGGAAAAGGTTTTCTTTTTCAAATGAAAATGTAAGAAAAACAGATTAAAAGTTTTGGATGTCAGATGGCCTATGACTAATTAGTACAGCCAGCATTACCCCACATCATTTGTGTCCTCTTCACTAGTAGTTCCAGATGAGGAGAAAAAAAAAAAAAAAAAAAAAAGGCTGGCATGGGGAATTAACTGTGTTCTCATTCTATAAGGAAGGGTTAAGATGCTGAATGACAGACTTAAAAGGACCAGCTGATATGTAGACACTTAAGTGTTAAAAGAGGAAGCAAGAAGATAACAAGCAAATATGCAATAATAAAGGTATCAGTTAAATCACATTTCACATCCTGAAACCAAACAGGTTCTAGGACTGACAGTATGATAGTCTTGACTTTTCATGTTGGTTATCTGTAAACCCATTATTGGTTGCCACAGAAAACAACTTTTTTCTGGATCATGAATTGCAGATTGTTACGGATGCAGCCTATAACAAAAGTCCGTGACTTTTCTATTGCACCACATAGCATAGGGGATACAATGTTTAACATGTCTTAAGAGAAAAACAGTCTATCCTGTCAAGGTCAAAAGCAGTTCAGGTTTGCTATAGGCAATAGTTCATCTTCCTGGTCCTTGCTCAGGTTGCCAGCAGAGTATTCCTGTAAGAAACTGTCATTACAGGGAGGTGTGTTGACCCCTGCAAAATGCAGACATAGCACTGCCAATCTATGTTTGCTCTGGATTGCAAAAGTATTGCAGTCAGAGGTGTGATTGCCATTAAGTAGGAGGGATCATTATGATCCCTCCTTTAGTATCCACTAGCTTGGGAGGGCAACCTGGAACAATGACATGGTTGTGGTACAGAAGTCTCCAGACCTCTCACACTCCCAAAGATGTATTTTGAAATTATTCTTAATTTCTGGGGGTTTCAGTTCAGCACGTCTCTTGGACACTACTTTTTTATTTTTTCAACACAGCAACCAGTAGTTTATGAAGTCTCCTCAGCAATCAAGCACAGTACAACTGAATATTTTGTATCTGCTGCCTCAGTCTAAATGAGATTGCCCAAAATATGCCCATGCTACTTCCCTGTGTGATTGCACTAATAATTTATGCTAACTCTCCTCCTGAAGCAATGAACTTGAAATTACTGCTGTTACCTCCTCACAATGTCTTGGCATGGACTGTTTGTGTTTTTTCTTTCCATTTGAAAAATTTTGGAAGACAGTTTTCTGTTTTGTTTACTGTTTTAAGGCATATAGAGCTGACTGTGCCACACCAGCAATAGGTATTGTACGAGTGTGTTGCTATTCAAGGTCCTGTCTCTGGAGAGACGCTTTGCCTTCGGGTGCTGGGTGGCGTCAGTGTTTGTCACCTGCCAACTCATGCCACATTCCGGCTGGCTGTGAGCTCCAAAGGGTTAACAGCAAGCCAGCGGTGACGCTGTAATCCTCCAGGGCTGCCAGCAAGCTGCACTGTTGTTGTGTCGGATCAGGGGGGTTTGAAGGAGGCTGTGCTGGCTCCAGCCATGTGTGTCATTTTGGGTCTCTGCTCCCAAAAAGCATGGATGGCGTAGCAGGTTAAAAGATTGACTGACACGCACACTGGGAAGGAATCTGTGTCCTTCCCCTCCCTACTGCATCCAGAAAATGCACCGTCTCTGAGAAAGAGCCCTCACCTCCTCAGAAAGCTAACACAGCGTGTCAGAAACGTGTGCCCTTGGGGCGTGGGGGGGAACAAAACCCCATTTGACAAACAACTCTCCTCCTGACTGTAATGGTGAAAACAATGCAGGTAAACCCAACTGCCCTCTGCCCTACTTCTTGTCTGCTGTAAGCAAATAATTCTCCAGAAAAATAACCAGAGGGAGCACTTTTTCCACAACATTGCTATTTTCTAAAATCTGCATTGACTTTGTCCTTAAATTGACATTGCAACCATCTGGTACGAACGGTTTGACATGAAGTGGGGCAAATCCACCCTCTAGCTTCTAAAGAAGTACTCTTAGTGAACCATGCTAGATTTCACTTTTATTTTTAAAAAAGGCTACGTGCATTAAACTGGGGAGAGCAAAAGCCATTTGGAAATGTCAGAGCTGGACTTCAGCTCCATTTGTAGACTTGTAGTGTAAGCCCAGGTATTTTTATGGTTTTGTTATCAAAACATCTGAAATATCTGGCCACATAAAACCTTTGCTGGATTAAAAAGCAAAAGGAAAGAAAATAATAACAACAACCACCCGCCCCAAAATAATTGTTATTCTATATTGAAGACCTAGGTACCCCTTTAGAAATGTGTGAATCCAAAGTAACAAAAACATCTGTGTCTAGGTTATCAAACTAAATCTCTGGATTAGTCTTCCTCTTGGGAGTTTCCCAAGGTACTGACACTCATGATAGGAGATTTGTATTTTCTTGGTTACATGGGTGTGTTTTTTCTTTTGTAAGTCTATTACACAAAATACATGAAGCTTTGGGACAATCACTGGGTGAGGCATGGAGCAGGCCAAGGGCAAAGCTGAGACAGTGACCCAAATATTCTGGGATGAAGGGAGGAAGGGAGGAAGGGAGGAAGGGAGGCAGGAAGGGAGGCAGGAAGGGAGGCAGGAAGGCAGGAAGGCAGGAAGGCAGGAAGGAAGGAAGGAAGGAAGGAAGCAAGGAAGGAAGGAAGGAAGGAAGGAAGGAAGGAAGGAAGGAAGGAAGGAAGGAAGATACATTACCAGACCTTCTTATCTGATGCACCCACAAACATGGGTGGATCAGATTAGAAGGTCTGGTAATGGGTGTTTATTGAAACATAATAAACAAGAAAAATGTGCTCTTCCTATGGTCTTCCTTTCAATCTTCTAACAATAGCTGATGAGGGATTTTTAGATTTGTGCCTTACTTTCATCCTGTCACATTTAACAGGACTCAGTAGTCCTTTCTGTGAACTCATCCTTTTTAACCATTTTCCTTTTGACCTTCATTACATGCTATGCCAGAGAGTCACACTGCTTCATTCTGCAGCCCATGGAAAACACTTCCCTTTGTGATTTTTGAATCCTGAGGCTTGGTAATTTTCACGGGGAGCCTCTTGCTTTCTTCTTTTTCTGAGAAACAGTGAATAATTCTTCTGCTTGCCACTCATGATATTTTAGTTATCTACTAATCTCCTTGGACTGTACTTTTTTCTGGATTGAAACACCACAGTCTCTGCCTGAGCAAAGCCATTCAATGTTTTTATAATCTTTTCTGTCATCTACTATTTCTTGTCTAATTCTACTATAATATTTATAGGTTAGAATGATCAGAAATACATTCACTATTTAGGCCATGAGTGCACCATGGATTCATATAACAGCATAAAACTTCTTTCTATTACATTCTTTATACCTTTTCTGGTAATTCTCAAACTTCTGTTTATGTTTCTGATCAATAATGGGATTCATATGAAATTTTCTATAAAGTATTCTCAGAGGAAAGAGGAAGAAGGTTTCTCATAATCTCTGCTTCCCAAAGACAACCCTACATGAGAAAAAACATCAGTTGTTTTTCATTGCTTTAGCACTTTCACTGCTGGCTGAAGAAAGCAACACCCCCCCTCCCCCCACCCCCCTTATCTCAGGATTTGGAAGGGCATCATGTAGTGAGGTATACTGCAGACCTAGAGAGACACACATGGGAAAAGCAGGTGGAATTAATGGCATTTTCAGCCCATGAATTTCACTTGACAGTTGGGAATAGGAAGAAAATGTAGACTTGCGTGAAGTAGGGAAAAGAGGAGCAGAAGAGCTGTGCCTTCTTTGTTTCACTTGGAAGGAAAAGCAACTAACCTAGGTCACAGCATTTTATGTGGTGAGATTGGGAAGGGATTAAATAGATTACAAGGCCGTGTAATGCAAAAGCAAGGATAGGTGTATTAATAGTTTATCTGACACTGTGAACAAGAATTGGGACATTTTCCAGTGGCAAACTAAAAGCTTGCATACTTTACAGCTGACTGGAAGCTTAACTTATTAAGCATACTATTAAGATAAGATTTAAATGCTGGATAGGGTTCTGATGATTTGAATTTATCAATATTTTTGGGATTTGTGAGTTAATCTGGTGTTCCTGTCCAAGTGCATTTTAATAGTGGGGCTCTCTTCCAGGTATTTCTTGGGCTAAAAGCAACATGAGACTCATTTATGGCTGTACACATGATTGATCTTGCTGTCAGAGAGGGATCAGGAAGCAGGACGTCCTCAGCTGGTTTGTGGCTCACATCATTCATTACCTCTCTTCTAGCTTCCTTGCAAGAACCCCAGAATTAGGGGACCACACTTGGAGGTACATAACAAACTGTGCTGCCCTCCGCGCAGAGCACCACTGTGTGCTCCAGAGATGGCAGGTGTAGGGCAAACCACGCTTTATGGACTGGACTGTGTCAGAGAAAGACCAGGCGTTTCCTCCAGTATGTTTGTCAATGCCCTCTTATTTTCTTTAGCAAGAACTGCAGAAATAAGCACTCCCTGCATTCAGCAGCTTCTCCTATCTGCCTTACAATTGAGGCATGTAACACTGCTGCCTGAGCTTCCTTCTGAGGTGGTACTTTCACCAGAACACACAGATGCTTTTGGTATCTCTCTTATAATTTATGTGTCAAACTTGCAGTAAATTCTTTTCACTATTAATAACTGTCTTGGGTGGAAACGCCATTAAATAAGAAGTCATTATTACTCATCTGTGTATGCACAGAGCTTTAAACTGGGACATGTGCTCAGACAAGGAACATTTGAAATGAAGAATGTGAGCACACCCAGACAGATGGCATTTTTCATACTGGCTATAATGCTGCCACACCATTTCCAACTCATCAATCGGGGTAAGAGGGCAGAATGCAGCCCTTAAGATGGCACAGTATCACCCTGTTTCTATGAAGGTGATTAGCGCAGGAGAAATGGCAGCAACCATTGCTAAGGAAATGTTGAGGTGCAGTTTGTGAGCTGCAGCAGCTCCTGCTGACTGGAAATGCTACCAACCAAAAGGTTTTATCAGCAGTGCCTGGAGCAGAAGGGACCAAAAAAGAAAGTAGGAGAAGCTGGTAGGAGAGGTTTTGTCACATTTGTATCTTTGGAAAGAAATTGACAGGTTGTCACTATTGTAAAGGGTACAAAAGGGATACTGGCCCAGCAGCAATGAACTTGTCCCCACTTTACTGCAACAGATCACGTAGTTCCTTGGCCTGACCTCCAATTGTAGCTGCAGCAAAGCTAAAGAATTGAGATGAATTAACACTGGTCTCCAGTTCAGGAAGAGCATTTAACTTCCTCAGACACTTTTGGCCAAATCCATCCCTGGTGTGACATCATTTGAGTTACATCAGGCTTAATTTTGTCCCAGATATCTTTATTGGCTTTCATAGCAACAAAACTTTCCCCTTACTTCCAATGTAAGGGTGATGAAATTAATTAGGTCAAAAGAGACTAAACACTGGATAAAAACCTTGATCCCAGTTAGAAGTTTTGCCTGCTTGGGGACAGGTTTTGGCTGGCTATAGTAATCATGGGGTGATTCCAATGTACTCCAGACATTGCATAACTGCCACTTTAATTTACTGCAAATATTATTCGAAGTTGAGGATTTAATTCTTCTGAACATTAAAGCTTACAGCTGGGTTAAACTTTTCCTCATAAGTCACTATATGTTATATTCAGAGAAGTAAGGAATTTTTTTTCCTATTAACAAGTTTAATAGTTCTTTTCTTCTCTTAGCTGGCTTTTCTTAGATTTTTCTTTTCAACACCCATGTTATGTGCATGTACTTCCTCCATTACCATGAAATTTTTCTCTTCTACCATTGGCTGCTCTGAAATCTCCAGATATCAGAATAAATCTGGATTTGTTTTTAAATGGAGTACTAGCTTTTCATCTCATGTTGAAACTCAGCATATTTCATTAGATTAGGAACAGGTATTTTACATTCTGGCTCTCTTAAAACTTTTTACACTGCACATGTTTCAGTGTGCTCCAGATTGAATTCTTGATAATTCAGCCCTGTAGCAAAATTGACCATCACAAATTTTGCTCCTGATTAATTTAATTAATTACTTGATTATCATGGTTACAAACAGTTTTAAAAATTACTTTTAAAAAAAGGTTCTCTTCTTTAAAAGATTTTTTCTGCATTTTTTTTTCAAACCCACTCTACTACCACTCTTCAAAATTTTATTTTCATGTGCGCTCCTCGAGAACATACTCTTTGCTTTCACAGTTAATTCAACTGAATTCTAGTCACTGGACAAGAAGCATAAAGATACATAGCTGCAGCACAGATAATTTGGTTTTTCCATTGGGTTTACTTATTTTCCCACCGCCTCTTTGCTCTTGACTTGCAGAGGTACAGATTCTACCTCAAAGAACAGCACCAAGAGGCAAACTGTCTTTTCTTTAAAATATACATATGGATTTTAGTGATGCCCCTTGTGAAGGTCAAATGGTGTTGCTTCTTACCTCTGCTGACCTATTCCATCTCTTGATTGTTTTAAAAGATCATGTTGATTGTTCACAAGAAGGAAAACCCAATTTCGGAATCTTAACTATTAGTAGCAATGAAAACTTTCTTGTCATTAAAATCATTAAATGGATTCTGAACACAAGGAGGCAGAAAATCTGTTGAGAAAAATTAGTTATGTAGAGTTTACTAAGAAAGGTAGTATGCCATAATTTTGAAAGAAAGGAATCAACAAGTCAAGTTCAGAAACAGTAATATAACCTACTTCAGTTATATTGAAAGAGTCTGGTTTGGCTTTGTCATGACTTTGTAACAGTAGATAATGTGACTATAGTTTTCTCTGTTCAAGTGTTCTGTTAAGATTTTCAGGATTTATTGAGATATCTTTTTAAAAAAATTTCACTTGTATTTATGTTTTTTAAAAATTTGTAAAGAAAGAAGAATGACTCATTTTTAGAATTACACAATATTATTATATTTACAATTGTCTCCCTTTGGCAGAAAAATTACAGGATTGTAAAATATATTACTTTAAAAACTCTTCAGGAGAACTGGGCACATTACTGCAGCTAAGATTTCCTCCAGAGAAGACAGTAGGAGTAACACCAACATGTTTCACAAATTTGCCAAACTGTTAATTGAAGTTAAGGCAATGTTTTATTTCAACATCCTTAAAACATGATGGCATAATTTTTCTCTTGGAATTTTACTTCATTTTTTGAAGTTTCATTTTTTTTTTTAATAAAATGCTTAATGCTGAGGCAAAATTTTATTTTTCTAAAAGGAATGCTCATTTTTGACAGAATGAAACATTGTTTTTTAAGTCCTTTTGTGCTAACATACAGGTAAATTTCCACAGATCTGTCTGTTTGTTTTTCTTTTCCAAAAGCACAAGTAACATTAGGAAGTAAGTTATAGCAAAATTCTACTCTCTTTTGCCAAAATCATCTAAAATCAACTCTTTAAAAATGAGAGTGACTGTCTTGTATAAATCAGTGATTTTTTTCCCTCCCCAGATATCAGCAGTGTTCAATGCTTGGCACTTCCTTACCCATCTTTCATCTCCATATGCATTGTCTGATCATACAAATGGAGCGGATTTAAATCCTTTGCACAACCACAGCTGTAGCATGTGACTGTGCTAATGGAAAGAAGGAGGGAATGGGCCTATGGCTCTGTTACTTCTCCCAATAAAACCTAACCTGCAACTTTTATATTAAGGTCTAAAATTTGTTAATGGAGGCACTGACTCATCTGTTCTCAAATCAAGCCTTCAGATGAGTTTTAGTGCTCTACAAGAGACAAGAAAAGAACTTTGCCGGTTCCAAAGCAATGTCCAAGCTTTGTTTCTTCCAGAATTCAAACAAACTGAAAAGGATTTCTCTGAAACAGCTGACTGAGAACTCTGGGTAACAATGGATGAATAAAGATGCTCAGCATCCTATTTTCCTGCAGAATTCCTGTGTACAGTACACTGTAGCGAATATTTACATTTCAATGCACAGATTGCTCTTTCAAATCTGTGCTTTTTGACCCCTGGGGCTGCCCAAAGAGGGTTTGGGCTTTACTGGGGATACAAGTATGATTTAAGAGAGGCAAGTTTGTTTTATTCCCCTGTCCCAAAACTGTCAGGAATATTGCAGTGTGGCTCCTTTGCTAAGTGAGTAGTCAGAGATTCCTCATTCTTGACAAATCTTCTGAAAGTTATGGCACAATACTACTACTTGGAGTTATTTCGTTTATTAAAATAAATATGAGTTCATGTGACAGATATGAGTTGATGCTTTAATAATACGTGCTACTGGATGCAAAACAGTGAAGTATCTCTACTGTCCCATTCTATTGGAAAAATATCACCTTGTGTTTATCACAACATCAGTCAATTAACTGAATAGAAAGAGAAGGGACAGCTAAAGCTAGATATTATCTTAGACTAGATTTCTTTGCAGAAGTTTCTAAATTTGTGTGAAGAATGTCATGGTTACTCAAAAATCTATGCAGGTGGTGATGAACAAATCTATTGTAAAGGCCTCTTAAACAACTAACAACAACTAACTTGTATGTCTTCAAAGTAGTCTGTAGCACAAGGTATGTGGATATGCATTTTTTACTGATTGGACTGATCAGGTCTTGCTAACCCTTCTGCATTAGAGAAGCAATATTACCATGTGCTGGGCTAGGCATGCCTATAGACACAGGAGTGCACTTTTCTGGAAAAAAAAATATGAGTGTCCTGAAAAATTTGTGAACTGGGAAGCCAAAATAAAAGTATAAAAAAAATTGAAAAAAAGAGCATGAAGATGGTGTTAGCCCAAGACTACAGAGAAAAAAACACACATTCATCAACACTATGCAGTGTTTTAAAGATACTTTAATTAAACAAAAAAGCAAGAACCAACCAACAAACCAAAACCAAAATCTCCAGTCCTCATCCACAAGGACTCTAAAACCATTGCTCCTTGGAAAAGCACAAACATATCAGAACTGGTGCAAAACTCCAAGGAGAATGTCAGATTGCATGAAGTAATAACCTGGGAGAAGCACCACAGAGTTAATTTTATGCATGTGGATGTGTGCACAAAATAAATACAGTGGTAATGGCTCTATTTACAGTTCTTTTATTGAAGAACTGGTGTGCTGGTTTTAGCTGGGGTAGAGGCAACTTTTTCGCAGTGAAAAGTGTGGGTCTCTGTTTTGGATTTGTGCTGAACATAGGGTTAATAATACAGAGATGTTTCCATTATTGCTCAGCCGAGCTTGCACAGAGCCAAGACCTTTTCTGTTTTTTGTACTGCCACACTGGCAGGGGGCTGGGGATGCACAGGAGGCTGGGAGGAGACACAGCCAGGACAGGACTCCAGCTGACCAAAGGGATATTCCAGACCATATGACATCCTGCTCAATATATGAAGTGGGAGGAAGAAGGAGGAAGGGGGGGATGTTTGGAGTGATGGTGTTTGCCTTCCCAAATAACCATTATATGTGATGGGGTCCTTCTCTCCTGGAGAGGGCTGAACACCTGCCTGCCCATGGGAAGAGGTGAATTAGTTTCTTGCTTTGCTTTGCTTGTGTGTATGGCTTTTGGTGTCCCTGTGAAACTGTCTTTATCTCAACACATGAGTTTTCTGGCTTTTAATCTTCTGATTCTCTCCCTGATCCAACTGGTCCAAGCAGCTGCCAGGAGCTTGGCTGCTGGCTGGAATTAAACCACAACTGCTTTAGTTTGATAAGTAAGGAACCCTACAGAAATAATTATTATTATAGGCAATATTAAAGAGGATGAACCTCTCCTACATCCAGTAGTCATAGTGCCCTATGAAACATAGATAACTGTGAAAACTAATCTGAGACTGAAGACTTCTGGAGACACAATATTTTAGCTTGGAAATAGAAAGCTAAACTAGTCTGAGCATTATACAAAGTTCAAAATGCCAAGAAAAAGTCTAGCTTGAGGTGGGCAGGCATGTGTGGTGGTTGAATCCAGAGCACTTTCAAGTGAATGGAAAGATTCTCATTGTCTTCACTGGTGACAGGGTTATAATTTTAAGAAAGTATAAGGACTTTGAGAAATATACACTTTTCATTATATTAATTAGAATTCCATTACAAGCTACTGAAATATTTTAAATCTCTGTGCATCAGATACACTTTCTAAAAATGGCTGTGAGAATCTAAATGCTCCTATCTGTTTGATCTATTAACATTACAGAACAGTTTATTATTTTACATACATCCACTATAAAACTCAGAAGGATTTTTATGCTGGCCATGGCATAGCAACATAGCTAACATGCTGTTATTCTACTCTGTACAGAGATTTAATGCTCAATAAAAAATAAGGGAGACAACTATTACATGGTCCCATACAAAGGAGTGAGAAATAGGGACATGCTACATTCTTCACGTTGGAGGAGATTAACCTTTAATTTTGGAAGTGAATGATTAATTTCACTGGTACAGCTTGCATGCTGAATTAAAATCCTTTGGAAATGTTTGGAGAATAAGATATCCTCTTGTTTCTGAACATGTGTTTTCAAATTTTAATTGCATGGTTTGCAATTACTTATTTATGTAATTCTGACAGTAGCCCAGTGTTGTACAGAACTGAAAGAAATCCCAGGTGTCCATGTCAAATCATTATTCCTAATATTTTTGGGAACTTTGGATTTTACATTTTTAACACTGGCAGTGAAAATCCATTTGATAAATTAGAAATACCACATTTTATTTCAAATTGTAAAGAAAAAAAGTCGGAAAAAAAAGGTGTTTAGACTTGTTACGAGTAAAAATAGATGATTGTCAAATATTCATCAGTGTTTAGTGATTTCCAAGGAACCTTTTTCTGTTAGAAGCAAAATGTGTGGTGTCCTGAACACAGTGGCACCACTCCATTTACTGACAAAAGGCGTAGCATTTCTTTTTCACAGTAAAATTGGGGAAAGTCAACTATGTTGCATGAAGAGTGGTGTTTTTAAAAAACTTGTGCTAAATCTTTCTCTAATAATCAAAATCTATGGAATGGTTTGATCTCCTACATTTAATTATTGATTAGGTGGAACTTCCTTTCCAGCTGATGTGTTTTTTAATACGTAGCAAAATTCTTTAGCTTTGTTTCATGTATGAACATCTTGATAAAAGCATGAAAGAATGCAGTGCCTGTAAAATCTAGTTGGTCCCTTTATTATGAAAATTATTTATAAAGATGTTACAGCAGAAGCTGCAAACTTCTTGTTCCAGCTGAAGCCTTCTCTGCTGCAATCTCTTCTTTCCCTTTGCGTTTCAGAAATGCTACAACAATCCCATTCCAGAAATGCATGTTTACATTTGAATTGAAAATTAAATAAAATTTATAACCTATGAAATTGGAGATTTTTTCCCTGAAAAAGTATGAAAGTAATTCAATTCCTTTAACTTCAGCAAATGTATTCCTGCTTTGTATCAATGTGCAAAAGAGCACAATTCAGCTCTCTTTGGAAATACTCTGTATGTGCTGAATGGATCTCTTCTGCTGCAGGAATAATGTTTCTTTTCATCCTAAAGAAAAAAAGATGGCAAATGTGAAGGAGTGGGTTAATACCTTATAACGACAGGGTGTGCTTCTCAGAGTTGGTAACTCTGTTTATTTCTAATTGATACCACTTAGCTCTTCTGAAAATGAGTCATTGTCTTCAACCCTCTAAACACCCAGGACTGATTTACAGACTTATGAAATTAAGTATTTGGAGTTTCTATTGATTTCATGTCTGAAAATCTGGCCTTTGTTATTTATCTTCTAATTGAAGCTAAGCCACTAACTTAAAGATCTATAATTTGAGAATTTTGCTCAAAGATCTTTAGAGATCTTGAATACAAATGCTTTTTGTAAATGTGAAGATTGAAGAAACTGAGATATCCTCAGTCACTTTGCTGGATGTCTCAAATATTTTTTTTGATCACTTTCAGCCACATTCCTTCTGTGTTTTAAACAGGTGCATGTGTTGACTTATGTGAAACATAGCCAAAAGAATCAGGCATAATTTCAAAGCCACAGAACATTGCATGAAAATTTGGAAGGACCGACAGATTTGATAATGCATTAGAAAAAAAACCCAAATTTCTATAATACTGCTCTGGGGGCATGTTAGTATATTATTAATGTCCCAAGGTGTTGTTCTTCACCCTAATTTATGCATAAACTTTTAAAAATATCTGTACCTGCTTCCTAGATATTGAAGAGGCAAGGCAAATATTATCAGCAATAAAAATGTTGAATAAAGTATCTTGTCTTGAATATCTGCTTATAGAAATAATCTAATGATTTCCATTAAAAGACTTGTCTCTGTGTGTTTCAGAAGATGTATTTGCCAAGTACTGAGTATGCACTTTAAAACTTCTTTGGTTTGAACTGTCTGTTGTAGAAACGTAGAGTTATTAAATTAAAAGACCCATGTTAATACAACACTCAGGATGAAATCATTTCATTGGCATGTCTGAAAATGAGTGTTTCCCATAATATCAGAAATCCGTTAAACAATAGCCATATGTTTTAGGGAATAGATTAACAACAGTAGTGAGCAAAACATTTACCTGAAAGACAGAGAGGGAAAAGAGCTGGTGACATGATCTAATTCTGCAGCCAGATGCTTATGCTCGGCTGAAGCATAACCAGTTCTTCCTGCTCTCTTAAATGGACATCTATAATGACATACAGAGAGGCCTTTCTCTATCAGGATACAGCTGTGGGGTTTGTCTGTCTTCTCTAGGTAGTTACCTGTTTCATAAATTTCCATCGTTACATGTATGATTCTATGAAATCAATCCTATGTAGTAGGGACATGCTATTATTCTTGTAGTCAAGGATAATCTCACCATTGAAAAAGCAAGAAATAGGGAGTCTTTAGAAGGGGAAGAAGGAGAAATCCCCTTGCATCTGAAAATTACCTGTCTCTGTGGGCTTGTCATCTGAACTTGTACCATGCTTCAGTAGCTTAGGCATTCATCCTGTGACAGGCAGGAATACATGTTTATGGGTGTGCTGGTCTCTCCTGACTTTAAAGAAGCACCAAGGTGACTTCTGTATACTAGATACCAGAATTTTCAAGGTGTTGCGGAGAACCCTCAGGAAATCCCTAATTTAAGGCTCCAGAGAAAATTCTGTGGTGCTGTATCTTTTCTGTTAGAAATTCCCATTCTTCCCTTTGTGTGTCCTTATCTATCTTAAGGATGGCCACCTTAAGTGATGTTCCTGTCACTGACATTTAGCATTTCCTGAGACTGCCTGTGGTTGTAACTATGCAAATTTCATTGAGGATTTAATAATAGACTAGACACGTGTGTGGGAGAAGTGCACATAGATTTGGTTTTTTTTCCTTAATGTAGGATATTTGAGTAACGATTTATCCAGAAGTTCTTCAGCTTGAAGAACTTGCTGGTCTGGTTCTTTCTCTTTTACAGAGAATTTGAAAGTTTAATAGCTATTCAGCTAATAGGTACTATACTTCTGGTAAAAATGTGGGCTAAGGAAAAGGCTTTTTGCAAAAGTATTAGTTATTAGTCTTGCCCTTCTCCTACTGATAATGACTCGGTAACTTCAATAAGAGAAATATTAATTCATAATAAATAAGGATTTTTGGCTGTTCCATGCTTCTGAGTTGAACATGTAATTTGTGTACTGACATGACTATTAGTTTAAAATGCTGTTGGTTTGAGAAAGACATTTTTGTGCATTTTCTTTTTCTGATAGAAATTAGACTGATTTGACATTTACTGCTATAAATAATAATATTCTGTGTCTAGACAACTTTTTTGCAAACATCATATCCAGGTTTAACCAACAAAAGGCCTGCCATAGTTTTCTGTGTTAGGGCAGCATGTCTCTGATCCAAACCCCATCATTATTTTAAAAACAAGCAAGGATAACTCTGTTAAATACAGTCAACCTGACCTAAAGCTCACTGTAGTTATTGTGGCTATTTCCATTAATTCCTATGGGTTTTGGATTAGGCTGTAGGTTTTGAAAGTGCCAGAAGTGAGCAGCTAACACAAATACAAATATGTTTTGTTATAGCTTCTTTTTCCACACATTTGAACACTCCCTCATAATTCTTTATAAAGACAGACCATCATCAGACAGAAACTAAGAATAAGAAGTTTCATTTCAAGAAGTGAGTGTTTCCAGAAAGCTGTGAACACATTAAGATAGTGTTATAACATGGAAAACATCTTGCAATCTGAAGCACTGTGGTCAATGATGTTACCAGCTATAATTATCTCTGCAAAGTGGGTTAAAATGCTTATTCACTTGGACAATTCACAAAAACTGGCTTATGTGTCAGATTAAGTAGGTAAAATACCTTTGCATTTTGTCTTCATGATGATCTTAATATCACAAAACAGATGCACTGCAGCAAGTTTTAAATTCCTTTATGCATCTGCAAAGTCTTATCCTTTAATAAAGACTAATCACTTGCCAATTTGATTTGAAGAACATACAAGAACAAATGAGCATCTGTAAAGAAAATGCATAAATGTTTACTTTGAAATAGATTAATTAAATAAACCCAAAATTATTGAGGGATTATTTGTCTATGAAAAGTATTCATGCTCTGAGATCATTCATATCAGAATTGACATGATTTTCATAAATCTGGAAAAAAAATCTTAAGAAACCATCAAGGTATCACTTGTAGTTATCATGTGCTCTCAGTTCTTAATTCCAATGTGTCTTTCGACATATGTCTATGACTTCGGTAATAGTGATAGGGAAGCCATGCCAAATGAAAGATTTTTTGAGACCATTCATCACTCAGATTTAGTGAAAATTCCTAAGGCTGTAATGTGGTCATTGCTAGTTTAAGCAGATTTCTTTCAGACGTATCCTCCAGGGAGTTAGCTGAAGCCTTAGTATTTTTCCATAACGTAGAGAAAAGATAATTGAAAGTGGTATGAACTGAACACACAAAAGATCATGATGGCAAAGCAGAGAGGAGCAGCAGAGGAAGCAGCAGTTAACATTTTGCTAACCAAGTTGCTCAGCTTAGTGAAGTCTGAATGGCAGAGATCGCCTGTAATAGCACCCGTGTGTGATGTACATTGGTATTGTTGAGCAGTTTAGCTACCACGCTATTTCAAAGAAAGCGAGCAGAGCTCTCTCTTAGCAACCAAGGGTGCAGTTTCACATTACACCTAATACACTGTGACTGCAGGCTGCTGAGAATATGAGCAGTCCCCATCCATTACCGCAGCTGTAGCTTCCCACACTCTTCCTTCCTCTCAATCTAGAGATTGTGTGGCCATAGGGCAAAATGCTTCAGCTTTCTGATCTGAGGGAAGACAAATCTTTATCTTTCTTTCTCTTTTTTTCCTTCCCCACTATTTTGTGAAGGATGAGTTTTTCTCAGAGAAGCAAACCAAGCCAATTCCCCTTGCAGCTGTGTGACTACAGGAACCAGGTTAACTGTAGGGTTGGCAACCCACAGCCAGGCCAGGAGGGCTCTTTGAAGTGGTCCCAGATAAAATACCAGACCTGCCAGTTAGGGAGGAATCAAGTTCAGTCCTAGCTTGCAGCTATACCACAGTCAGTACCTATCATCACATGACATCAGATAAAGGCATATTATACTCAAGCTTAAGGTCAATTTTATACTTTCTTCAGCACATTTCTACATCAGGCTACTACACGCTGCTTCAATTTCAGAGAACATTCTCACATGAGAGGGCTTGTTATCATATTCTGTATCCCAAAAGGTGGACTGAAACACAGATCTAAATATTTTCTTAAATTAGGGGTTAGAATCAAATTCTGCAGTAGCAGGATTAGTTACTGTTCCAGAAATATGGTTTAGCTGTCTCCTCTGATACATCCACAATGAGTCAGAGTGGATTTGAGAAGTCGATAAATTTTTAAAACTCCAAATTTCCTAGTTTCTAAAACACAAAATGATTGAGATAATTGAAAAAAATCTGGGTCCCCCCAAATAGGGCTAGCTCAGGAGATCTCCTGTGTTTGTGATAGTGTGCAATGCTTCTGTTCCAATATGAAGAATGTGGCCTGAGCATATTTCTTACTACTATCTAAAATTTCTTAAGGTTTTAGCATACTTCTAAGAAAGGACAAAAATTTGTTCAAATTCAGAACTCTTTAAGAAAGACTCCATAACAGAAACACACAAAGAAGTGAGCAGGCAAAGATGCAAATTGAATATCTAGCAGTATAAAGGAAATATTCCCGGTTTTTCAACTAGAAGAAAGCAAGACAACAGAAGTTACATAGGAAGCCCCAGGAGAAGCAAGAATTGAATCTAGGCATTCTGAATGCCAGGCAAGAGGTTCATTTTTCCTTTGTATTCAAGAAAAAAATATGAACAGTAAAAAATTCCAGTGTTGGTTTTCTGTGGTTTCAAAACATTCTCCATTCATAAAATCCAAAACCTTTTGAAATTTTTACTAAGTACCTAAAGAATCTCTACTGCCATATTGGATTTTTAATGACTTCTACAAAGTGAATGGAGTTTCACCAAGGAAGTCTGACCTCTGATTTCCTCATTCTGTTGCTTTTCTGCGTTCCTCAGGGCCTTTTATGGCATGTCCCTACAATAGCCACCAGGTTGCAAGCAGCATTTAGCAGCATCCTGTGGCACAGACAGTTAAGCAGGATACTCTTGATAGGTATTGTCCTGATGTAAATGAGCTGTGGCTGCAAATCCCAACTCTTATCTCTCACATCCCATGCTGGCAGTCCAATCACTGGACCATATGCTATCCTAGAGCAAATGAATCAGGGCTTCTTGTTTCTACCAGAAATGTCATCCTGTCAAAAGTAGGAGCACAGTCTTAGTTGTCACAGTGGGGACAGTGAAAGTGACTTCAGATAGTCTTTTAAAACTAAAAACTGAAGTCAGAAGATGCCCATCAAGTTTGATTAATGAACAGTTCTTTGCTTTTATTAAAAGGTGTTACTAAAACTGTGTAGGGCATGAGGAAAGAGACAGATTACTGCCTAATTCTTCAAAATGGGATTGAGCTGTGCAGACCCCATATCCTGCCTGGGATATGCAGACAGAAAAAAGCTGCTCTTTGTCCCTGTTGTGTGTCCTTCACACGGGGACTTGTCACTTAAGTGCTCCTTTGCTTCAGAGGAATTATAGCTGTATACGGGTGTGAAATAGCTGTGAACAAGAAAGGAATGTGATATAAATTGTTCTATGCAGAACTCAAACTTAGCTTGTCACTGCCTCTGTGTGCACTTCTGCAGCTGCTGTTTGCTGTAGTTCCACAACAAAATGCCTGAATTACGCATTTTTACATTCCCTGGATAGCTAAACCGTGTCACTGACTTCAGCTGAAGTAATTTTGACCTCATGAATGCATTACAAATGGCTTGTTAGGGGACCACCAGGGGATGTGGGAGCAGATGGCTGCTCAAACTGGAGCTTCAAGGAGATGATGATGTGATTTGGAAATATCATTGCTCCCTGTCTTCTTCTATTTAGAGGACCACTAGGAAAAACTATCCCATCTCTCCTCCTACTCTCTCACCCCATGACAGGAAAAAAAAAAAAAAAAAAAAAAAAAAAAAAAAAAAAAACCCAAAAAAAAAAAACCAAACCAACCAAACAAAAAATCCTGTGAGTCCTCAGCACAGAAGAGCACACAATGCCCAATTACAAGAGATGGTTACTGTACAGTAAAAGAGTATAGAGACTAGAAATAGGAAAATGACAAAACCAAGCCCAGTTACCAGAGAGACTTTGAGGAGTTAACAGCAGGCAGATATCAGAAAATCAGATCTCTGAAAATCCCCCCGAAGAGGTACGGATTTATGTTGTTAAATCTGATGGAAGTATTTAGTGGAAAGGGTCACTGGTCTAAAGAGGTAAGAGGAGTGGAAAATCTTTCAGTGGGGAACAAAGCTGCAAAATAAATCAAGATTAGATCAAGAGTAAAACCAGAAGGCGTTTGTAGAGAAAAATCTTAGAGGAAAAACTAAATAAGAGTGAGAAGAGGAAGTTCACAGGACGTGTAAAGAAGGGAGTTCCTATTAAATACTTCAGGCAAGATCCTCACTTTTTTGTGCAACTGGAAACAAATCCAGCAATCATTGTAGGCTGAGCCCAAAAATCTCTCTGTACCCCTGCCAAGAAATTAATAATATGAAGACTGTGCTCTTCTAAACAGAAGGATAAGATTCTGAAGAAATCTGTAGCCTTTTTGAAGAGAGGACATAAACCAGAAATATTTCAGGGTCCATATCTGGCTGTTTTAAGGGAACAGGAGGAAGTGAGCAATATTATAGACTGTGTTAGAACAGCAAATATGAAATATAGTATTTTCCTTTCAAATACCTTTCAATATCAATATGTCAAGGACACATCATAAAAAAAGAAAAAGGAAGCAATTAAGTCCCTGAAGAACTGAATTGGGTTGGGAAACAGTCTAGAAATACAATCTGAATCTGATGTAGACATCAAGTGACAGCACCATGATACTTCATAGCAAACTTATAGGTGAAATAAAGATGACATTTAAGTGCATGGAATAAGAAGACCACAAATTAAAAAAAAAAAAAAAAGTCACAAATGGATCTGATTAACACTGAAGAACAATAAAAAGGAGAGAATTTGAAGTGAAAGGTGAAACATCCCAGGAAATACTAGAGATAAAACAAAACTCCTGGAAATGGATGTAGGAAAACGGATTTTCTGTGGCTGAGAGGAAAGCCCTGGTGCAATCATATTGGAGAAGTGAGGCAAGATGCCAGCCTTCAACAAGTATGTCACAGAGCCACAGCTTCACCCATGTTCTCAGTCAAGAACCTTCCACTGGTCCCTTGAGAAAGGGCTAGTACCCCTGTCTAGAGGAGGCCTAGAGAAATTGAGTTGTATTCTTTTTTCTGCAGTAAGGAATATTTGCATTCCTGGATGGTGACAAGGGGAATGGATTAAAAAGTCAGGATATGTTGACAGGGAATTAAATTAAGGCTAATTGTGACTATGGCTCTGATATACCCTAGAAAATGCTTTGAAACCAAAAACAGTGAAATCACACTACATTGTCAAGACCTAGAGGAAAATCAGATTTTCAGTAGTTCTTTGAAATAATGAATTTCTATCAAAATAAAACCAGTTGAATATTCAATGTTCTATAAATATTTGTAAACCTTAAGCTGAGAGAAGAAGAGAATAAAATAATAGTGGTAGAATGACAGAACCAAGGAAAACCACTTTTATAAATTTTCAAAGATCTGGATGATAGAAATCTTTCCAAAAAGTAGAGTAGTAATTTCCTGCCATTTTACATTTACAAAAAAAACAAAACAAAACAAAACAAAACAAAACAAAACAAAACAAAACAAAACATTTAAAGACATGGAAACTGAACCTTTGCTCTTTCTTGAGTGGGAGTTGTCAAAAATAGGTTAGAAACTGTTTTAAAATAGTTGATAATTAAACATGTACTGTTAAAAAATTTGGTTATTATATTGTAAAAGGGGTTAAAGGGTAGTTATAAGAAATACGGTACTCAGTGTACCTATTTCACCTAAGTAAAGTGCACCCCCCCCCCCCCCCCCCAAGCAAAACGAGCCAGCCTGGACAGAACTATAATGGGCCAATCAAGCGCCTTAAACCTTCATGCAAATGAAGGATCCCAACAGAAACCAATCCAGAGGGGGAAAAAAAAAAAAAAAGCCAGTATAAAAAAGGATTATCCGACACAGAAAATCCATGCCGCTCCACCTGGAACATTGGGAACCTCTCTGCTCGAGAAAGGAAGAAGATCCAGCACCAGCGCTGCAGCATCATTGACTGGAACACTCCTGCTAGACCTGCGGGCCCCCTAAACTTTAGGCCTTATTGTAATAAATGCTGAAATCACTTTAGCTCCAGGAGTGCATTCCTGTTTTTAACAATGTGTATTCTACAGGACAGTAAGGAATGCATTAAAAGGACAAGCCATGTATGGACCATAGAAATGCAAGACATTAGATCTACCTTTTTGTATGGTGAGATGTTCTCTTGATCAAAGAAAAAAACATTCCATGCCTTCCAGAGTGATGCACTTGATAGTGATAGTGATGCCAAGGTAACTGGAATGGGTTCTGTTCTAGCAAACAAATACCAGCTTCTACTGTGAAGTTATTCCATGTGTCTGGAGTAATACTCTGATATGCTGATGTTGCAATATTTTATATGCTTAATTATACACTATTTTACAAGAGTTTCTAACCTATTTTTGACAGGAATGGGTCTCATAAAAATCAAGTTACTAGATGAAGGATGTAGGTGATTCTGATCAAATGTTACCTAGAGAAAGTTTATTTTAAAATCCTGTCTTAATTATTTCCTCTTTAATTTCTTTGTAAATCTCTTTAGTTTTCTTATAGTATGCAGGAAAGAGGAAGTTCACTTCCTGGGGGAATTTTAGTGAAGTCCTAGGTTCACCTGACAAGAACTCAGGATAGATGAGTACTGTCCAGAGCAGGATATTTAGAAAGGCTACAAATTTGTTAAAAGCACTGGATAAGAATAATACTTGGGGGGTGATGAATCATAATTTTAGAAACTCTATTTACTCTTTCATACTATCAACTACATATATCTAATAATATCTTGAAGGATAATACATATACTTCAGTGTCTTGCTGTATCAACTTACCACTAAATTTATGGCAATGATCTTAGATGGTCTGAGTACTTCCTGATAGGTCTGATCTGGGATGCTTTTTGCGTTCAAACAAGATGATATTCATAGAGAGCAAAGGTGGTGCCTTTATGTGACCAATTAAAAGTACAACAACTAGAGAGACTAGAGAATATTCTCAGAAATATTTAGAAGCCAATGGTAAAAGTCATATTTAAAAAATTGAATGTGTGCTAGCAAGAAAAAGAATTAAGAGGCATTGCTGTCCATAAAGCTTTCACCCAAAATCCAAGATGAACAATATTTAATAAACACCTGTTTTGGAGAGAAAGGAATGGATGACTTTAAAAATGTAAGATAAGTGAGGAAGTAGTCCAGACTACTGACTGAGGCTGAGATTTACAAAACTTTTAAATAGATTTCTCACTCCTATATTAATGGGCATTTCATATGATTAGGACAGGAGGAGAGGTTGCTTCTCATAGAAAGGAAGCAGGGAGAAATGTAGCATGAAAAGAGAAGAGAGATGGCAACTATTTGTTTTATAGGTTTTTTTGCCAGAATGTTTTCAGATTGAGAAATGAGTATTCTACAAGTGACTATACAGTACAAAGTGTTTGCAATCTTACTTGTTAAGATTGTTTTAGATAGATGAACTGTGTACACCAAAATGAATATCTCAAACAGCTGTATCATGTTGCAACATTTCCCTGCACACCCAACATTTCTCTGCACACCCAAGAAATGTGCACTCAATTAGAAGAGAAGATCAATGAAAATTAGAGTATCAGTTGGATATCAACTAGGTATCAATATAAAATGGAGTATATATTTAAAAATTTTTCATGGGAAATAGGTGAAAATTTTCTGCTTTAGACAAGAACTCTGTAACTTCAGAAGAGAAGTTTTTCCCTGAAAGGCAATAGATGTGGTTGAAGTGAGGCACAAATACAGACTGTTCATATCCAAGAAGAAGATTCTGGATTGTTAAGTTTTTTAAGTTGGAGGTATTCAAACTGATGACAATTATAAGCAGTTATTAAATACGTAATACTGCTTCAGTATCATGGTGTTATAAATGAAAATTTTTCCAGCCAAATTAAAAATGAAATAAAAATAATTTTATTTATGATTAAAATCTATCTTGCCAGCCACAAGGAAAAAGGCAGTGCTGAGCCCGGGATCAGTGCTGGGTGAGTGATCGACAGGACGACAGGATGCCTTACAGCAGAGGTTCCTCTAGACACCCACACCACCCTCTCGGATCCGGCGGTTCTTATAGGAAATTTTCCGCCCTGGGTGAGGATTTAGCCATCCGCCTATTCTTCCATTCAGAGTTCCCCATATTCATAAAGTTCTTTTCTCTAGGGCAAGTTCAAACAATCCAAGTCCACGTGTGGACGATCTTGCTGATGAAGTTACAGGAACTGTGGCTTTCAGATGTATCAGCCCAGATGTCTCCAGAGATTTCAATCTGAGTCGTTACCAGGATGATCAGCTTCCAGGGTCCCAGTTCCTGGAACAGCCCATCTCCAGGAGTCACATGTATTAGATTGTAAATGAGACATTGTTTGGCTTAGATGGAACCCGAATATGGACGGGGGTGGGGGGTGGGGGCGTGTGTTTTTACATTAAACTTTTTACATTAAGCATTTTATATAGTGAACCATATTTAATATAACAACATTTCAGAGGCGCAAATTATGACCATTTATATCAATGGTATCTGTGACTAATTTTGTGATCTGTTGTCAGCCTCGCACAGCCCTGGATTTACTGTGGCCATCCATCTATTGTTCTCCTGAGGGCTAGGATACTTCTATGTGTGTCTTGTCTGTTCCAACAGTGGGGAAGAAGACTGGCTGGGCCACTCTCCTTGTGGCTCTCCTCTTGGGAAAGCATCATCACAGAGCAGAGCTTGTGTGCAAGTAGTCGCTGGAAGCCACAAGGGAGAGTGAAAAAGCTGTTCTGTGTCCCAGTTAGTGGAGAAGAAGTATCTACTGCACGTTCAGCCACCAACTGAGCCTGGACTACCTAGGCTTGGAGACTGCTACTGAGAGAAGACCCCCTTCCAGCCACCTCTAGAACCCCACTGACCTCTCACTCAAAAATCTTGACATTACTATGATAATGTTAATGGGGAGAAGTATTATGAAGGACTCAACCTTGCAGTCCATAAATGAATGCTGTCCTAAGGAGAGTTCACTACCAAATGGGAAGAAATATATCAGGCTGAATTGCTATGGGAGAAGAAAAGAAGAGGGACAGATAAAGAGAAGTAACAGATCCTGATCTTTCTAGCCAAGTAAAAGTTCATTATGCAATTTGCCTAACCCAGCCATTTTTTTTAGTATTAAAAAAAAAAAAAAATCAACTCACCTCCCACAGCTGTATACTTTTGAGCTTTTTTTCACATGTAAGGTGCTTGTATCATATGAATTTCTTCTTCCTATTGCCCTTTTAAACCTCTAATACTTTCAACTCCATGTAATTCCTGTGCAGTCACTTCTTTTTGGCCACCACTCTGATTTGCTTGTATTTTAGTCTCCAAATGACTTTTTAAAATATTAGCTTGTATTTCTACTTTGCACTCTAAATAGAGTGTCCTCCTGTAGTCTATCAGACCCTTCCTTTGGGGGTGTAAACAGCTAGCAAGGGCAAATGATAGCAAAACATAGTTAGCAGTAATTATCCCAGAGTGGTAATCCCTTGGGCCTGTTCCAAATTTGGAGACAGGCAGTTGAAGTCCCAGCTAGTCATAGCCTTTAGAAAAATGTTGTATACGGTTGAACAAAAACTCTGTATAAGCACTGCAGTGTGGGACAGGTTCTTGGAATAGTTTCCTGTGGAAAATTTCATTGCTAGTGCACACTGTCTTCCGTCCAAAGTATCCATGGC
Source organism: Lonchura striata (assembly GCF_050655825.1). Classification (NCBI taxonomy): domain Eukaryota; kingdom Metazoa; phylum Chordata; class Aves; order Passeriformes; family Estrildidae; genus Lonchura; species Lonchura striata. The sequence continues at coordinate 62,956,577 of NC_140704.1, forward strand.
AATATAAAATATGTTGCAGCTTTAGTATGGAGAGAGAAGTTGAGGCTGGATTGAAGACAGTTTAAACAGGAAATTCACATTTCAAAATGCTGTATATGTAAAACAACTCCTTTTTCACTGGTTTCTGTCGCCGAGGCTGCTGTTTAGCTTGTCTTATTATTTGCTGTTAAAATAGCCTATATATTTACAAAGGCTCAGTCTACATACAAGCCTCATTTAACGTCCATTTGCTACCATTTGCACCACATTACAAACTCATTTACAAAGTGAATGTGAAAACAATTGTGACCCCTATGGAAAGCCTTGCTGAGCCTGTGTGTGATTGCAGCCGTATGTAACAGCTCATAAATGGTGACGGCTGGAAACTGTGTTTAAGTACTACAGCACAGGAGCTTGTCATTTCTGAAACCAGATTGTAGCATCTGTATTTCTCTTGCCCCTTTTCCTGGCGCTGTTAAGCCCGAGAATTCTTTCTAGAGCAGTCATCCTAAAAGCCAAATAGCTCCTCTGGAACAGTTTGCAATGCTGTCATCTTTAAAATACGCCAATGTGCTGTAAAGCACTCTTAAGAGCGGCAGTGTTCTGGCTTGTGTACTAACTCTGAAGTACAGAGGAAAATCAAACTCGGAGTCTCCAAAATAGTTGTACTGGCAGGTGAGCAGTAGGAGCAAAGTCAGAATCTGGGCAAATAAGAAATTCTTCTGTTCTCACCCGTCACACTGGAACTCCCCATGTTCCATCTCCAGACACATCCATTAGCTGTGCCACCCGCACAGTCAGGTATGTGCCTCTGGAGGACTGAAGATAACAGTAGCAGTTGTGCACTTATCAGTGCCTATGAAACACTGCAAAGTGCCCAAGTTCAGGATTCAGTCACACTGCCAAGAGTTAAGGCCTTTCTTCAAGGTCGTTCCCCTAGATATAGGAGCTCAGCAAAAGAAGCATCACTTGCAATCAAGCAACTTCAAAACAAAAGCATCAAATACAACCTTCATAGTAAACAACATTGGTCACTTTTTTGGATAATCATGTGGTTTTTGTCTAAATCTTGAACTTGATTCATGAAGTGTGACTTCTGAAAGACACCCATTGTCACTGTGCAGCACTGACTCCTCTCAAACATCAAAAATTATGAAGAAAGTAAAGGATTCGGGAAAACATGATCCCAACAGTTAAGAACAGGAGACCTGCCTACAATTATGTGTGTTTACTCACTAGAAACAGTCATCTAGAAGAGGAAAAACACAGCCAAGAGAACAACTAGTGAAACTAAATTTAATTAAATACTTACCCCTAGTATGCAGCTTAACTATACTGCTTGTGTGACTCTCCATACATATTTCTTTTACTGCCCATCCAACAGAAATGAAACATATTCAGTATGCTTAAAGCATATAGAAGTACTCCTACTAAGTCCATTGGACTGAAACTTGAGGTGTTGAGTGAAAAACAAATGTACACAGTCAAATTAGGGATAATAAGCATAATGCTGTTGTTTCTCATAATAAATGCCCTGTGAGACTCAGTAGCTATCAGGCCTGAGAACATAAGATGGGAATTGGACCCCTTGTTTAATGGCAGATGCTTGCAGCTATCAGGAACCCTCCCATGCTAAAACCCTCCCAGGTTAGCTAAAACCTGCTAAGTTTTCATCTGATACTTTTTTCATGTTTATAGACAAAATGCAAAGTCAGTCTTGTGGTTTTATGGCTGAATATAAGTGCAGCTTTTTGTTCAGCCAGTCAGAATTTTCAATAGGCCCACTCTTCATAGAGAATGCAGGCAAGACTCCCACTGTCTTCACTGCTAAAATATGATATAGTGCTTATAAAACTTGAAAAAAAAGCAAATATATTTCCAGTTATAAAAAGAAACTTGTGGGGAAACTCCTTTAATTTTCCATTTCTGCTTGATGAGCATGTTAGCCCAGTTTGACTGTTACACACAGAAAGGCAAAAAAAAAAAAAAATCTGCCAGAGGATAATATTATACATAAATTTCCAGTAAGTATTTGCATAACGTCTTTCACATAATAGTCTCTAATACAGTTGGGAAAAGTCATAAATCTTTCATTTTCTGTCTGCTGGTTGAATTGTTTTATCTTTTGTTCTTGTTGCTTTGAATTTTTTTAAAAGGTAATGTCATCTCATCTATCATACATTGATGGTGAGTCTAGCGAAGCTTGAATTTTGCTGGGGTTTTTTTGTTTTTTTTTTTTAATTTGTCTGTAATTTTTGATACTTCATAGGCATTGTCTCTTCACCTCTTCCAGTGGTTGGGATGAAAAATATGGGAATTATTCTATTATTGAGTTCAGTGGAAAGAAAGAAATGATTGCTTACATCACTTCCCAGTTTTCTCTAAACTGAAGATGTATTGAGGTAGGTGAAAATATTTGTGGGTAAGGGAAATAAGCAAGGGCTGACTGAATTTCTTTGAACTTCAGTTTGGTGGTATTTTGAGGTTAATGTTAAGGGTTAGACCAGTTCTTGCATTATTTAGATAAGTTTGCCTGTCCTTAATAGAACTCTTGAAGCAGACAATTCAGAGTGATATGACAACTGTTTAAATTATTCCAGGATAAGAGAGATTTAATTTTTTGCAAAAGCAGGCATGTGTTTCATGTTTGGAAATGTGATTTTTTTTTTCTAGAACAATTTCATTTGGAAGTAGAACATTACTTTTTCAAAAGACTAATTAGTTTATAATGAGAAAGATAACATCCCATGAGCCAAACTGATATCAAGTGTTGCATTATAGATCCAAGAGTCACAGCTCTGAGATAGAACAGATAATCCTGTGATGTGAGAAAATAGAGCTGGAACAGATGTATGGCACACTATAGGAGTGCTCACAGCTATTTGTGATCCAAAGAAGTACATGTATTTAAACTATTTTTTGCTTTGTTTTTTGAATTTTCTTCGCTACCTTTCAAAAATCAACTCAGTTTTGAAACAGCCCTTGCCCCCTGCTTGACTGAACAGAGATAGAAGGTCTGGCATCAATTTTTTGAAGACAGAGTTGTAGTTACAGTGATCAAATCAAGAAGATTCGTTTTAGAAATTTTAGTTTGGAAGATGCAAACTTGGAAAGCAAACAGGAAGAGAATAGTTATTGAAGGGAAATTAAGAGTGGTGATGGAAGTACCATGTTTTATCACTGTGATCAGTGTGACCTTATAATGATATTTTAAACCACAAACAATGTTCTGGATTTTAATGGTACCTGCTTTTCACAGTATGGTTGGAGGTAAAAATGGGGTTTTTTTTGGTAAAGGGAAACATTTTCCAGTTTTCATGGTAAGTTCTAGTGTTTGTTTGCTTTATTGAATGAAACATAACAAATACAGGACCTGATCTGGGAAGTATTTAGTTTTACAAGCAGGTTTACATAAGTAACCGTGTCCGTTTCTTCTATGCATTTAGCTGTGCTTAAACTCAGACTACTCTGAATAAATTATTTTGAAAGGTGACCTTGGAAAATGTCTTCAAACAAAATATATTTTGGGTGTGAAAATGCAAAAGAAAGAAAGAAGCCACAGTTTCAATTCACAGGAAAAGAAAGAGTATTTACTCTTCATAAAGCATTTTCATAGCTGTATTAGCAACATTTGTGACAACTACCACATGTCTATTAACTTGGAAAATCTGAGCACAGTCTTCCTGCTTTTTCTGCCAGAGGGAGTGACATAACAAGAACCTTCTAGATAGCTTTCCATTTTAAGCTTAATTTCCATTTTCTTTTTTATGGTAATGGTCACACATTCTGGCAGTCACAAAAATACTAAAATCACATCAGTCTGTAAATCAAAATACTTCTGTTTCAGTGTAGGTTGTTTCTAGCTCTCTTTGCCATTTTCAACCTCCCTAATATTTGCAGGGGACAGTTATTTCATCTTCCCAGCCCCCTTTTTTGTCCCTCTACTCACATAATTAAGCCATGAACTCCAGCAAGCAAGGACAAGGTGAAAGTACTGTCCAAACATTCTGTCATCAGCACCAGTCATTTTAATGAAATAACATGCTGTTGGGTTGAATGCATCCTATGACAGCCTATCTAAGAATGCCTGTCTGCTCTCCAGAAGATTCATGCTTTAAAAAATAAAGAAAAAAGGAAAAGCCTTTAACCAGACTAGGGGGTAAAAAGAGAAAAGAAAGGAGAGAATATTAGATAGAGCTAGCAAAGAAAGGAGTTGCTTGAAGAGCTGAATAGATACAGAGAAAAATAAGCCACCAAATGTGAATGAAAGGGACTTCAGTGTATGTCAGAGAAAGAAAAGGAAAGAGGGGAAACACTGGCACCAAAAAAAAAGAAAAGAGAGTGATAATGGACAAAACCCCTATGTACTATTTCTTAGCAAAGTACACCAGGAGCAAAAGTCAAAGCTATACAAGGTCTATATATAAACTTCTCAAATTATGGAAAAGAAATACTAGTCTTGCTCTGCATGGTGATAGGGAAAAATGTTAAAAGTTTTTGGATCTGGACTTTCACATCTCACTGCATCAAGCTAACAAACTTTATACTGTGAACAACATCATAACACATGATTGAAAAGGAGGAGGAAAGGTTAAAAGGCATCTGTTGCCATGGGGGAGTTAGAAAGATCATGTTAAGAAGGAAGATGGAAATATCTTTGTGCACAGCTATGCATACATATGCACCTGTAGTGTTGTTCCAAAACATCCACCAAGTCTTCTGAGGACTAGAATGTGTGACATTGCTGTCATAGTGACTATTAAATTAAGCAATCACTTTTTGCCAGATTTTGCCCTCTCATGGCACTGTTCACATACGTAATAATGTAATTAGTATTGTCTAGATGATTGACTGAGACCCTTAGAAAATTACTGCCTCTGTAAGGCTTGGGCTGGACCTCATGGAGTAGTTTCTCAGGCCTTTAGGCATCTGTGTGCTACTGGAGAGATAAAAATAAAAATAGAAAAGGATACCTGTACTAGTATCTAGCACACTCCCCCTGGAATTCCCCTGAATCTTACTAGTGTGAAGACCTGTGATCTGACTTTATCTCTGTTTTCTTACACTCCTTAAGTGCTTACAGAACAAAATCAAATGATAGCATGACTTGAAATGTCATCTCTCTTTAGATAATGCTTTTTCAAATATATCATAAAAGGGAATTAAAGGACAGCATCAATATACCAAAAAAAAAAAGAAATTTCACAGGACTTCAGAGTGGATGATTGTATAATGAGAAGTGACAGACTCATGCTAAAAAAGGAAAATTTAGGCTGCATGTTAGGAAAGCTTTTTGTCAGTGATGTTTTTGGATCTTTAAAACAGTCCCTGTTGAGAATAAATGCTGGCCTTGGATGTCTAATTTCCAGAAAGAAGGGAGAGCTCTTCACTTGATCTCTCTGCTCTTTGCTCTTTGAAGAGGCCCTTCCCTCTGGGAGAGGGAGAAGGCCTGCAAGGACCAAAGCAGGGCAATGGCCAGGTAGGGATGGGGTGGGGAAAAGAGATACCATCCCTGCAGCAGTATTCCTGGCAGAGTTGTAGTTTGTGTTACTGAAAGAAATTTCCTTTCTAAAAATGCTTTCCACTGAAAACTGTGACTTCAATAAACTCCCAGTAATTTCTGCTATGATACATTTTCAATCTGCCTGTCAGTGCAGAAGTTTTCTAATAGTTGATCCTATTGCCTGACTGTCCTAAAGTACTTAAGATGACTTAAAGCTATTTAGACACTATAGTTTCTGGCTTCTGTGTAGTTCTTTTGTTTAAAGCTACTTTCATTGCAAAGGAAAGCTCTCATTGTGATTCAAAGATATGTACTTCTGACCTCCATACCATGCAAAATCATGGAATTTATGCTACAGGATACATAGGTAAATAATAGAGCTTTTATAGAGGGGTGTCATATCAAGATGCTTCTGGAAGAACCTTCCAATATCACATTGCCAGCTTATAGCAACTTGGGAGAAATATCAACAAAAATATTATTCTTTTATGCTCTGTTTCTTTTATTCTTTCTGAAATGTTTGCCACTGGCTACTGTCAACTAAGTGGCCTTTTGACTCTGCAGTCATATTTATCTAAGTCAGATAATTTAGAAGTGTGTGGCTTTTGTCCTTTGTAGAGTATGGTCATTGGTTTTGATTCATTGTGATCTTGAAGTACAAACCCTTTCACTTAAAAGTTCTTAATGAAGATTTTTCTGTGCTGCCTTATTCTCCTTAACTTTGCTTCCACTTCCAGCTTCTTATACTCTTAATTTCTGGGGCAGCATTTTCCTTCTTCCTGCTGTTTTTGTCCATTCCAAAGTGAAATATAAATATTTAAATAGGAAAGCGGGGGGAAAAAGCAATCTTCTATGACAGGGGAAAGGAAATTCTTATTTGCTGAGAGTTTAATAGATTCTTTCAAACACATTCAAACACTAACACAGACTTTAGTGTTCCACAGAAATAATGCAAATGTGTGTGTGTGTGTGTGTGTGTGTGTGCGCAACCATAGAGTAAAAATGGTGCTGGGCCCATCTGCTGGGCTGGTAGCATGGTAAGCCACCTTTGCTCCAGAGTATTTGACAAGTAACATCAGATGGAATTCTTTCACTGTCCCAAGGTTGTTATTTTCTTCTGCTTCCTTGGGCCATGGAAATTTCACAAAGCTCTCAGGTCCTTCAGCAGTTAGCCAAATCTGGACTGAACAGGCTATTCAGTCACTAATTCACTAATGCCAGCAGTGGAGACTTGTTAAGAGGTACGCTTGTCCACTACTCCTGTTGATTCACAGTGTGTGTCAAACTAAGCTGAAAGATCAGAATCTGTTGCCACCTCCCTATAAATCACAGAACAGTATGGCTTGGAAGGGACATTAAAAGTCATCTAGTTGCAACCCACCCCCTGCACCACAGCCAGGGACACCTTTTCACTTTCTGGCTTCTCAGAGCCCCATCCAACCTGGTCTTAAACACTTCCAAGGATGGGGCATCCACAGCTTCTCTGGGCAACCTGTTCCAGTGCCTCAGCACCCTTACAATAAAGAATTTCTTCCTGATATCTAATCTAAACCTCCTCTCTCAGTTTGAAGCCATTCCCCTTGTCCAGTCACTACATGCCCTCGCAAAAACTCTCTCTTTATCTTTCTTGTAGGATCTCTTCAGGTACTGGGAAGCAGCAATTAGGTCATGTTAGTGTGCACCAAGCCCTTCTTCAGCAGATCCTGTTGAGGGAGATACAGCAGAAACAAGCACAGAGAACAGGCAGCAAAAGAACCTCTGAACCTGACAAGCACAGCAACTCTGGTTTCAATTTACCCTAACCTTCACCTATAAACCACTGTAAATATGAGGGTGGGGGAGATGTTACACAGCCTTTGCAGCTCTCCTTGCATGTGAAGCAGCAGCCTCCAGCAAAGAGCAAACAGGCAGCCAGGAGCTGTTAATACTTCAGGCACTCTCATTTAATCTGCTGTTGCATGTGAGCTGACATCCTGAACTCAATGAAATCATTCCACACATAATGCATTCCTAAGCTTTCCAGAGAACTGTAGTCTCTTCACTGCTATCACATTTTCTCTTTCTTGCTGTCTTTAGGAAAGGGGAAGAATGAAATAAAACTATGCCCGCCTACAGGCTAGAAGCCAACTGACTTTCAATCATTTTAATAGTCAATTACAGTCAAGAATATTTAGTTTTTCCCTTCTCCATATCCTCACATAAAGATTTGCCCTGCCACAAATCATTCACTGTGGACTTAGAGAAATTGTATGCACAACTCCCAGCTTAGCAATTAATGTCACCTAATAAGCCATCTATAGCCTTTTCTTAAATGAATATTCAGATAACATAGAAAAAGCAAACCCTGTTAGTACTTCCTTAGGTCTGTTTCAGGGCTTGTGAGATAGATTATGTGTAGAGAAGCTTACGCACTGAATATGAACCAGTTGTCACATACATAATATCAGACTTCAGCTTTTGTAAACAAAACCATATCAGTGGATTCTGCTTTAATTTTGCTGTAATTAGTTTAAAAAAAACCCTGTCACTGCTTAGCATCTGGCAGCAGAACTGAAATATATTGATATTACTAATGAAGTAAACCACTGACTGCCAGACCCTGATAAAGTATAGTGTATCTCACTCCACTGGAGTCACTTCAGGAACAAGGTGTTGTTTAAACATAGTAAGAGTCTAAGCATCTTGTCCAAAGTATTTAAAATTTGTATTCATAGTTGCCAGTCCCCAGAAAATGTCAGGTAGAAAAGATTTGCATAGTAAAAACCAAGTTTATGCATAAAAAAATTGTATTGTGGCAGATGTGAAGAAGAAAAAAGTCTCTCTATGAAAAACTTTCTTTTGAATCCAAATAACAGGTTTCATTAAAACAACATTTGAACCCCCATCTGAAAAAACTAGTTAATAACATTGATCAGCCGTTATTGATAGTTGTTTGATAAGTGTTGCCGGGATTTGTTTGCACTTTATTTTTAATAGTGTCTTTTTTAACAATGTGAAGAACTAATCAAATCTCCCTACTTCAAGAAATACCTCTATTCTTCAGACTTCTGCTTCCTTTGGAAGCTTCAACAATTACCAATGAATACAAATTACCTGCAGAAAAAATTACAGAACTAACTACATCCTAGTGAGTGAAAGGGTCATTTGAATTAATCTTGATAATTTCCAATGCTATGCAAATAGCAACAGACATTATGATGATTCATGTGGAAGAAGTTATCAGCTGAACACTACTCCAGAGAAATCCTTCCTAAATATAAGTAACATGATTAAAGGTTATAAACACCAGAAATGTGAAGACATTTAGTTTCTGGTTCTGTAGTGAACACTCCCTCTAGAATAATGCAAGTACACATATGCATCAATATAAATACTTGATGTGATCAGATGAGTCTAGCAATGTAAAGATAGACCTTTATTCATTATCTTATTTCCTTATGGCACTGCTGGCCTCAATCCAGTTAATGTTAAAGATATGTGCAATTTTCTGCATATCTATAACTGTTGTAGCTCTTTGAGGGTAAATTACAACTTTATTTTCCTCTTGTACTATAAGTAGTACTATAGCAATGTGAAAGCAAAAGATTTATACACAAGGTTTGTGTGTTTCTTGTTTTAGTTCACCATACTATTAAATATCAGCACTGGGGCCTCTTTCTTCCACTTTCCACCTCTGCAATAAATGACTGTGCAATTTTGAATGAGCATTGATAAGGGTATGAAGTAGTTAGCACACTGTAAATTGAAGTGACAGCTATATTTTACAGCAACATCCTTGTATATATAGGACCCAACAGCTCTTTGAAGAGGTAGATATGCTCAATATCTGTGATCTGAAAATCTACTAAAAATATGGAGTCAGAAAATGTGACTACCCAACTAAATGCCCTGCCCATTGGTCAGAGTTCATTGTACATGATCTGAATGCCAGTGTCAAATGAGACTGATATGTTGACCAACTGCACAGTAATTTTCATCTTTGAACCATAATAATTTCCTAACACTAATACATATACTAGGCCTCCTTGAAAGCATCTGTTCCCCTGACTTCTTTTGGCTGCTTAACGTGCTCAGCAATAGAGTGGTCATGTAAGTAATATTCTAGAGATACTAGTCTATGCAAATCTCATCAGTATGAGACGTCAGCATTTTCAGAGACAGAATGTGGTGCACTTAGACCTCATCTGATTAGGAAATTTATGTTGCATGTTGTGAATCATAGCCTGCACCCACAGTTCAGATTTTCCTTAGGCTGTAACATAATCTGGTTGCAACATTCTTGCTTCAAGCAATCTGGAAATATTTTAGGAAGATCCCATCATAAAATGTGGCTATCAAATGGTAGGATTTTTATCAGGTTGCTGCCAATAGGGTCTGTGTTTTCTGCTGTTGAAATGCCAGAGTAACATGGCTGACCATATGAGAAGCCAGAATATCAGGCAAGTTGAACTAAACAGAGGGCAAAAGGTAGAATTTAAAATAAAACAGAAGGTCAGGCAAGGTTTTGATAGCTATGACACTTTTATCCCCAGACTTTTAAGAATAGAAATGTGGTAAGACATTATTAGTCAGTGTGAGTAAAATACTGGGTGTGATTACCTGCATATTGCCTAATATAACATGAGGTGAAGAAGTCAAAATTGGAAAACTACTCTTTTCTGAGTAGCAAAGTGGTAGCTAATGTTTGAAGATTGTGCATGGTAGGTCCAACAATTTGTCAATAGCTTGGGGTAGGTCTTGACATTGACAGCAAGTGTTATCAAACAGACAGGAAAAGTCAGAAACCTACTAAGGGAAACTATGAAATAGACCAGGTATGGACTATATTCCACTGAGAAACTAAACTTGAATTACAGGAGAAATTACAGTAGCAAAGCATTCAACTGCAACTGCCAGTTATGACAGTGTTACTGCTGAATCATGTTTCAAGTTATGCTCAAGGTCAGAAAAGTCCTAAGAATTAATACTCAGACTATTTACAAGCTCAAGTTTCAGGGAGATCATTGATGTACCTATTTAAAAGAGCTGACACTATTTCATAGCCTAGAGGTAGTTCTTTGAGTTTGAGGTTTGCTTAGGACAATTCATCAAGACTTCTGAGCAGTAGTTTAAAAAATACGCTAGATTTAGCTAGATTTAAGTGAGCTGTTTTAGGCCATTTCACTGGAGAACTGGTGAGCTGTGCCATGTTGGTAGGTAGAAGTCAGCTGAAGGACAGTATCACATTTTACCTGTTTCATAGTTTTCACTGTGGGCTCTCAAGGGAAGATGGTACACCCTACAGTCATAGTGAAAATGCTCTACCTCTGCAATGAGAAAGATGGGCAAGATCCCTTGAAGGATGAGGTATCCTCGTGCTTTGTAACAAAAAATAAGCAATATCACGGCATGGTAATTACCTCTCTTACAGAGATACCACCTGGCTTTTGATGTGGGGTCTGAGTGTAAGGATCAAGATATTTGAGGATTTGCCCTGCAGAAGTATCAGTTTTTGAGCTCTTGCATGCTTTCTCTAATATACACATCAAGACACATTGTAGAGTATTAAACTATGTGGCATTAACGTATGGTCTAATTATATGGATCTTAAACAGTGATTTAGAGACACCAGTCCAGCTCTTGCTGACAATCCACTCAGAGCCCTCTACAGGGCTTGTAGGATATTTCTGGTTGCCAATGTCCCACCAGGAAAATCTCAATGCGTTAGTTTTATTAAAATAAATATCAGGAATATGGACTGGCAGAGAGTTGGAAATAAACAAAATACCAGGGCAACCAGCATTTTTTAAAATTATATGTATATTATTTTATTAAATTATTTTTCCCATATGAAAGAGGTAACACTCATCATCTAAGTCACTTACTAACTGCATAAGTAGTAGGGCTAGTTTAATCTTGATTGTGAATTTCCTTTGAAAACCGGATGCCAGTATGTTTAAAGTTCCTTTGTTCCTCTCTGAATGGCACTGGTGAGGGAGTGCTTCCAACTTAATGAGATGATCAGTCCTTTCAGTTTATTCTAATTTATTTTATAAATAGAGAATACAGTGAAGATTAGACTGATCTGGGATTGTACCAAATAAGAGGATGCCCTTTGCCTGCAAAAGGAGTTTTATCTTCCAAGCTCTTGTCTTGAGTATACCGATTCCTCAAAAATATTGTCCTGACAGACTGAGGGAAAAGAGACACTCCTGAATAGTTCCTTGAAAGAGGGTAGAAAAAGGTTGAAGGGGATTATACTTGTAACTATCTCACACGTGGATGTGTATGCCCATGGATATTTTAGTGATTTTCAGCCCATGGTCAGGTACTTCTGAGGGGTCCAACAAAGGTGACTAAGGCAAGTCTGTTGTCAATCAATTTGAATTCACTCTTCAGAGATCTTCACTACCATGAGAAAACAGTGATGAGCCAAAAACTGGACTAAACTTGTCATCTACTGAACTAGATAATATTCTCAAAGTACAGCTAGGTCAGTCAATCAAAACCTTCTGTTAAGAGAAAAATGGCCTCATAGGAACTCTGTAGCATAGATGGTGCTAAATTAATATTAATCAGTAATGTCTGTCTGAACTTTTTAGAAAATAAATCTAACCTGATTAGCATAAGCTCTATCACTCATGACCTCATCAAACTCCTTATCAAATACAGCCTGAAATAGTTTTATATGATGAAGACAGGCAAATGTCTGCTGTAGATCTGCACAAGTTTTTCCTCTTTGAGGGCAGATTTAAAGGCTCTTCTTTCAGTTGTTTGTAATGACTTGGTACCTTCTCTAAAAAACTGCTTACCAGCTCAAAACAGAGTTTTCTTGATGATTTTGTGGGCTTCTTAAGGTACAGCAATGGGGGTAAGGGCTTTGACACTGCTCTTTGTCTTCAAAGCCCTGTTTATCTCCTCTGGTTGAGTATAGACAAACCACACTGCTGTGGGAGTCGTTACAAAGCCACCCATTCATTTCCTCTGTGCCACATGGTGAATCATTTTGTAAAGTGCTAGTCAGAATGTCAGAAACTGATCAGTGGTTACTTTTTTATAGTAATAACTCACCTTTGATCTGATGAAAATGGCATTATTTTCAGACCTACTTGGTTCTCACCTTTAGTCTCTATGAAATAATTATTTATTGCTCAAAATCCCACAGGACTAAGTAAAAAAATAAAAATTAGCAGAAATCTCATGTTGGATTGAGAGAAGCCTATATAATTTTTGAAAGTGCTAAACTGCTTCTGTAAGATTTTATTTGGAATTTCTCTCTGACCTGATCCCACTGGACCTCCTTCTTATTGAGGGCAGAACAGTGCCCGATCCTTCTAAAGCATGTCCTATACATTTACTTGTATTCTAAAGGAAAAAACCTCATATTGCCAGAAGATATATCTCTCAAAAAGAAAATGTTAGTCTCCCTCTTTCTACATGCTGAGTTTTTCTGAACCAGAAAAAAAAAAAATTGCAGTATCTTTGATGCACAGTAAGAAATTCTACTTGACTTAATTTCATTATTAGGTATAAAGTCCATTTTGTACTCAGAAAACATGTGGGGGAAGCTAACTGTGAATAGGTAAAATGAGAGGTGGGAAGAAAATGAGGTGTTTGTAAGAGAACATGAACCTTCTCAGACAAATATTTAATGGCTTAAAAACACTGTTTTGAACAAGACTTTAGCTTAAAAAATCCCCTTGTGAGATGCGTGTGAGCTGAAAACTTCTCCAATAGATCAAAACTAGCACTAGACATAAATTTCCTTATTACTTCTCATTTTACATAAATTGTCTGGATGTTTTCAGATTTTCAATAAAGCCCAGTTTTAGAAAAGTGGTTAAGATGCAGTGAAATTGTTACAAGCTATAGGACAGGCTGCAAGTAATGTGCAGGTGAATTTAAAATGTCATCAGTTAGAATTCTGTCTCCATTTTTTGCTAAACATTGCCAGTCCACAGGGATGAAAATCAGACAGGACTGGTGGAACTGTCAGACTTTCTAATACCACTTTACTGCCAGGAACTGTAAGAGGAAGAAGGGAGAACACAGACAAAACAAGTGTATTTGTGCTGTGGATACTCTGGCCCACTAGCAGCAGCTGCTGAAAATGGTCCTTGTTTTCTCTGTCTAGAACAAAGAGCAAAGATCAAAGTTTAATTGAAGTCAGCTCCTTTTCCATTTGTTCTTCCACCTGCTCCCTCTGCTGGTAAAGGCGACCTAGAGAAAGGAAAGTGAGACTTTGAAAGGAAGACAAAATGGTGGGCTTACCGTTTACATTTTGACAGTAAACTGAGAATTGAATTTTAATAACCCATCTTTTAAAGTACTTCATGTAATCTTGTTTTCGTTGTCTTTACAGGGAGGGGTAGTCTCTTGTAGTTATACTGGAATTCTCTCAAACCTTTTCATAAAACAAAACATCCTGTTGTCCTTTTTAGGCTTAAAAGTTTCCAGAACAAAAATGTAAACCAGTTTCTGACTTCAGTGATGGTTTTCATGTGTCAAATTTTGTCCTCTTTTCCATCATGTTCTTAAAGCACATAATGGAAAATTACCACTACTTGCTTTTATATATCATAGCTGAATCTTCCAGTTTTTTTAAAGGATGAAATTATCTCTGTTTAAAATCTTAGAACCAAATCAAGATGTTTGGTGCATAGGAACAGTAACTGTCCTCTTTTCTAAAGGTGAATTTTCACAGTACATCTGTCACAAAATGTATCAGTCCCTCTTGCCCCTTTCTCTCCAAAACACTCTTTATTGCATGTCTCATTCCCTCTTTTTCTCTGGCTCTGGCATTCCTCCAGATGGAGACTGAGCCAATTCATCTTCCTAAAAAAGCAAGAATTTTGGTTTGGGTTTTGCTATCTTCATTTCATCCTATTTTAATGAAGTAGATGAGCTGAGCAAAAGGTCAGAAGACAGCCAGATTCAGCTCCAGAGATGGGGCAGTGTCATGCAATGAACCATTAGATCCGCTCTAGAAATACTGTGCAACTTCCATGCCAAATTCTGGTGGAAAGAGACAGTAAACATTGCTGGTGGGTAAAACTCATTCAAGACTCTCTTTTGTGAGCAACTGATCTTTTAATAGGCTTGGATGAAATGTAAACCCTTGAAATATTTTGATTGAAGCTAGTTGCCAGTAGCATTAGCTAATGAGAAACCTGACAAAAGGCAAAGAGATCTCTTTCCCTCCCTCACTAGCTCCTTCTCGTAGAGTTCATCAGGCTACATGTCAGACTACATGTTAAAGGTTCACTACTGTTTTTACAGTGCTCTCCCTAATCACTAGCTAACACCACAGCACTCCTTTTTATGATCCCTGCCTCTGAAAGATCACAATTCTCAAGCTCTTTCTCCCTGATCTTCCCCCAGTTTCATTTTGTCTCAACTATTCTTTCTAGTGCTGTTTCTGAAGTCTGTGATGCTTCTTTTCACAAGGAGATTCTATTTTCAGCTTCCCTTGTTCTCAGTGACCAACGGTGCATGCTCACTTTATTTAACACTTTTTTACCTCAGTGACATCTTCAGATATTTTGTCAAAGTCATCCTTGTCATGAAGTAATGAGAAAGGGTCAGATGCTCCGTGTTCAGCTATCTCGATTACAAGGGTCTGAATAACAGCCTCTATTTTTTGCTGGATTGTGGAGATGCAGAATGTCCTTAGTACTCTTAACAGGAAAGGCTAGTGCTGCAGAAAAGCATTTTGTAGGTGAGAGATTAATAACAAATGATTCATCTAGGGATTTATATGGATTTTAGGACACAGAGAAAGCAGGCCTCGATCTCTGCAATAACTGTCTGCTTTCTATCAATTACTATGCACTTTCCGAGCATCATGTTAATCTTCAACACAACAACTAGGTGAGCATGGAGGATACTGGAGAGTTTTATATACAGCAAAGAACAGAGCATCAGCAGACTGCTTTTAAAATTCCCTTTCTGCAGACACTGTATCACCTAAATAGTCATAGACAGCAAACATAAAAGGACATGAGAACAATCAAAGTTAATTATCTTTTACGTTTTAAAAAAATGTCTCATGGAAAATATTTTCTATGTGGAATAGAAAGCTGTCTGGAAAAACAATTTTGTACTGCAAGGACCCTTGTACAGGATGTGTCTTATTATGGCTAAAACTATCATCCTACATGTTGCCACCTGTGTTAGACACATCCGTATGTTGTGGTAATTGACATCAATCATTTTAAATGGGCTTCTAAATTTACATTGGTTTGCTATCTCTTTTTTTTTTATAAATAAATGTCCATATCCTTATATGGAACAACAGTTAATGAATTATAGGTACTAGTAAGGCAAAATGTTACTCTATCACCTAATTTTCGTTATTTTCAACAGATTTGGGGTTTTTTTAATGGCTTCCCAATTGGCAATATATCTTCATTTCTTCAGCATCAGCAGATGTTGATTGTATTGAGTTTCTTCACTCTAAATCTTCTGTCTTTAGATTTCCTGTGTGAATATCTTACAGTGTATATGCTGTTTCCATCTCCATTAATTCAGTAAAGATGGGATTTCTTTTTTGCTATTACCTGAGCAGTTTCCCCGTGTTCTGTCACTATGTGTTTATATGTTCCCCATATTCTGTCATATGTGTTTATAATTTCTGCCTTCTTGTTGATCCAGCTGCCCTGTTTGCTGTATGCACAATACATCAACTCCTACTTGGTAGATGTTTTCTAATGTTGAATTCATGGTGATCATGAAGATGAAAGGATGAACCTACCAAAATTATGACCATCTGAGAAGCAATTAAACAGGAAACTCCCCTGCATTGTGATTGAAAGGAAATGAGTGGGTGTCAGCCTAGTGAGTTGTTCCATATGAATCAAGCTATAATGGGTCTGTTTTTCAGGTGCCTTAAAGGAGAACTCAGATTCATCCTTTAAGTCTCTTGTCTGTTGAAAATTTAGAGGAAAGTAAGCTCACACTTTTGCATTCCCAGTGACGCAGTAGATGATGACTTAAGTGTGAAGCAAATGGATGAAAAAAGAGAAGGGGATTTTTCTTAGTCCTTAATATTTATGCTGCCCTACTGCAGAGTCTGAAATGATCCTTTCCTTCCTCTGTTTGATGCAATAGCCTCTTGTCCTAAATTTCTTTTGTATATCATCTCTTTCAAACCTACAGTCTATAGCTGACCTATTTCTCCTTTTTCAGTCTTAGGTGGAGAATATTTTCTTTCAGTAATTTTTTTTGAGGTCTTGAATAATACAGCAATTTTTTCTTACATCTGAGATTTATGTTTATAATAATTTTTTGCCCTCTTACAACACAGGATCAGATTGATTAATTTGATTGCTTTGTGAGTTATCTTAACAGCCAATCTTTAAGGATTTCCCTGACAAATTGTCTCTGTCATATAAAACAAAACATGCCTTTTTAAATATCACAGCAATCTGAAGAAGCCCCATGGAGGATATTTGTGTATGATAGATCTCCTTATCTTATTCATGAATGACTGTCATCAGCATGGACAAATACAGGACATAATCATAAAAACTTGCGTGTGAAGAGAAAATCCATCAACAATCCAAAGACTGCTGGAAATGAATGCATAATTAATAAGTGGTTAGCTGTTCAGGTCAGTCTATCCTGACCTCAGTATCATATGCAATGACTTATGGACTATTCCATTTATATGTCATCACTGGGTTTAATGGCTTCCTTTCTTTTGCCTTTCAAGCACCTTCTTTAAGCACAGTAATTATTTTTATGAGATACAAAGATGAGAGATAGTAAACAAAATAAAACATTAAATAAAGCACATGTTGACTGTGTTATCAATAACAAATTGATCTACATATTTAGATTGATATGGAGAAAAGACTTGCCACTAAAATTCAGATTGTAAAGCTAGACATAATTTCTTTTAATATCTCCTTCATTAGCAATGCATACAGGACCCTAATTGCAGCTTACATAGTCCAGTCAAAAAAAAAGAACACATATTTGGTTTTATTTAGCATTCTACATGTTTATATGCTACAGCTTCAAAATGAGGCGCTTCTCTCTACTTTTCATAAGCCTCATTTATGACGCTATTAATTTTTGAAAAAGAGTATTTCTTCCACTGTGTATAAAAATCATACACATTGTGAAATCACTCTCCCTCTGAAGGACAAATGGAGAGAACCTAAATAGCAGGATCAATGCCAGAGGTTCCAACATCAGCAGTTAGCGTAAGACCTGGACAGTGTATTATAAGCAGTGCACTTACAATGGAATTGTGATTGGGATGAGACACATGTTGGCAGGAGATGATTCCCATTTAAAACAAGAACTCTACAGTATAAAAAGAAGGGGGAAAAAAGGTTTGCTATGGCTCACCTTGGCTTCACACTTGGAGAAATATCCAAAGCATGCTAGTCAAATTCTGTTGACTTATGGTAGGAGTAGGTGTGCCTTACGAAAATGGCTTAGATCCAGGTAGGCCTCAGTAGGTAGTGATTTATAGCCTGAATTTTACCTGAATGTGAGCTGGATATTTTAGTAAAAGCAGTCAACTCATGTCTTTGAAGGTAGGATTTCCCAGGCTATATAGAGAAGAACTGGTTCTACTGGTTCCTGTGGCTGGTGCTCTCAGCTCCACCACACCCAATCCAGGCTTTCTACACCTCTGAAACATACAAACAGAGATTTTATCTGCTGAAATATTTTCAAAAACAATGGATTTTGGTCCTTTGAGTCACTGGTTTTTATTACTGGGAAAGTAAGAGTATTGTACAGCTATTGCTATCTTCAGAAATGTTCACAATCTCAAAACGACCTAATCTTTTTTTAGTGCAGTGATTGCTCTTTCTGAAAATATGGATACATTTTAAAACATAATATTCATCTCAAATTTTAAAATTCAGCCTGGAATCACTGAGCAAAAGCAGTGCACTAAAGGATTTGGTCACAGCCTGCCAAATTTTATTAAGAAGCACAAATTCACTTAAAACACAATTTCATACTGGCTGCTGTCTTGATCAATCTTGTTGATTTATTGTATGAACTTCTTTTGCTCATTAACTGCAGATGCAACCCAAGATTTGATATGATAGGCTATAAATGGATTTAAAAATATTTACTATAAAAGGCAAATCATCATCAAGTGGTTACTGACAGAAACTGCACATTTCAGAAACTGGGGGGGGCATGCTCAATTATAATAAAGAAAGAACATCAAGAGAGTGACATGAATTGTTTTGTAACCAGCTTCAAGTGAACAAAACATGTTTCAGCACAGCCATCTTAAGGTATATAGGCCCTTATGAAGGAATATAGGCCCATTACAGAAGGTGGGACCATAGTGTGGAAGGTAATGACTGAAAAAGTTACCTGCTGGAAGCAATACTAAACTGAAAAAATCTCTGTAGGATGCAGCAGCCAATGGAGTTAGAACTGGTGTCATCATTGGTAAACTGCCTAGCAAAATGCTTTCTATCCAAAATATGCTCTTGAGAAAAATGTTAAATAGTCACTTTGGAAGAGAGGCAGATGATTAACGAAAGAGAAGCATGACTTCCAGTGAGAAAAGGAGAAAAGCTCACTAATGCTAGGTATATGGGTGATTTGATTTCTGCCTGTGAAAAACATACACTAGAAGGCAGCTCTTAAGCATGATAAATGAAATGTAAGATGATCTGAAGTTGAAAGTCACAGCTAGAAATAGAATGAAAATGTCTTGGGATAAGAAAAATCAGTACCCAAACACCCAAACATCAGTACCCAAAAATCCGTACCCAACATACTCCAAAGGAAGTATGCTCTTGGATTTGAAGTAAGAATTAATTATGAAACCTGTAGCCTTTTGTGGCACAGGGAATCAGTAGTGCAATATTGTGTCCTATAGTATTCTCTCCTGTGCTTAAAATCTGTGAAGTTATGTTGTTTTATTCACAATGTGATCAACATTTTGAACAGCATGATAAATACATCACCAAATATTAATTGAAATAAAAAGTCTCTAAATGCTTTTCTGCACTCACCATTAATTCTCTTTGAACCTGAGCCTATTGAAAAGTGCTTTGAAAACAACATGCTTATAAAATTATGACAATACATCTTAAATTACTTATCAATCACTGTGAATATTACTGACATAAAAATAATTCATAGACAGTAAGATTCTTAAATATTTGTCTTCTAATTAAATACTACCCCATAAAAGCATCTTACATAATGTACCAGTGACATTAATCTATGTTTACCCAAAACAAAAAAGATGAAGTAATAGCTTAGAAAGCAAGGTTATGGTCACAGTATGAGAACCCAAACAACTTAAATTCAGCCAATTAAGCTTGTCATAAAGACCACAGAGATGATGGAAAAGACTATATAGGAAAAGAAATCTATGGCTAGGTCTGATTAATATTTTTGACACTGTATTCTGTTGAAAAATGAGGCTTTGCTGAAATGAATTTCTTTATGAAATCTTTTATATTTGTTATGAACTTGGCATATAGGTGAGCAGCTCTTGCAAAGGTGAAGATTTGGCAACCTTGGAAACCTTGATTGCAGTGTATTATATCTATAAAAGAAGCCAAAAAATTGATAGAAGGTGATTCTTCTCAACTGAATACAACTTCAGGCCTTATCAACAGAATAAATGTATTCATATCAATATACTCTCTATCTCCCTTCATTTTTACATTCTGCAAAAATGGGAAAAGAGAAATCACATGAATAGCTGAGTCTTTTCATTTGAATGCAACATTGTATAAAGTGTTAGAAAACATTTAAAAGAAAAAATAATTAAAGCCTTGAAGGGAAATGCAAAATGGGATAATCCCGGCTTTAGCAAATAAAGATAGTCTCAGACTGTAATCTCTTTGGGTAAGATAATTGACCTTTTATACAGGGACAATGTGGTATCCTGAATTTTTATACACATTAGAGCAGCACTTATTATACTGCCAAGACAAATTATTACTGAAGTGGAAATTACGAGGATCACTGCAAGAGCTGATTAGGCCGATAAGGTGCTGACTAGCAGAGGCTTCAATGTATGAAAAGAGAAGTTTTCAAGACAAAGATGGCGATCTCTTGACGCTTCCTCATAGAACAGTCTTGAGACTTGTCCTACACTCCTTAATAATTTTGGGGTTAAGAAGAAGAGGCAGAAATGCTAGGGATTGAGCAGCATAAGGTCATGCAAGCATGGGCTTTTGACCCAGTCAGAACTTTGCAATGTGTCTGCCTAAACATCTTTCTTATAATGAGCTCTCCAAAGTTGAAAAATAAGAGACTTTCTTTCTCCAAAGACCAGGTATGTACACTAGAACAGTAACTTGTATGTACACTAGAACAGTTCACGTTTTACACAAAGAGTCCAGTGGCTAGGTGAGCTGGCAGAGAAGAATGAATTTATAAACAACCTGCCTCCTACCCACAGAAACTTCATCATCTGAATCCTTCTTTCTAGTTGTGATTTTAGTCCACTGAGTGGCTTTTTGGGTTGCCAGACCTCTGTGTAGTCCTCTCTTGGATCATAAGAAGAAGGTATAGAGCTCTAGCCTTGGCTCTGCTCCCTGCTCCCTAGGAAAAAAAAAATCTCTCCACCCCTCTGCTGCTCTGGAGGACTTTTTTTGCCTTTTCTTCTGCCTACCACACTCTGCCTTCATAGAAGTGCTTCTCCTTGAGGTATTTGCTTGAAGCTAAGAACAGTCTCTTCCTCTATAAGAGCCATGTGACTCAGTTCTTTCTTTCTTAAAGGAATATAACAGCAGCACACACTGCTTACAAATACCATCCATCATAGAGAATAAAGTGGAAGAAAAATATCTTGATGTATTGGTTATTGGAGGGTTGCTGTTGGCAACCATTTTGAAGCAGCTTTGAAATACAGTATTAGGACACATTGACTCAAGTATTTCAGTAGAGCTAGAAATGCAGGAATTGCATTGTATGAAATACCAAGAAGACCTTTTTTACAATATTGCATGTGAGATTTCATATGTTCAATAACAGAATAAAATGGAATAGTTGCAGAGGAAGGAAGACCAGAAGACTTTTAAAAGATAGTTGTACATAAGAAAGGAGAAAAACTGACTAAGAACACTGTCATAAAATCAGAGAACTTCAGGTCAAAAATGAGGGAAAAAGTCCTAACATGTTTCTAGGGCATAATTTGAAGTGATTTGCAAACAACAGTAGCAAGGGTAAGAAGCTGATGATGTCTTAAGTACTGAACTTCTATAAACATCAGTCTGTAAAGACTATATGATGGGAAGAGTAAATTTATAGGGATGGTAACTTAGGATCTCTTGAGTACCCAATATATTTGTATCTCCAAATATCACTGATTTGAGAAGCGGTTTCATTATTTGTCTACTCTAGCCCTAGTAAAAAAATCACCTTTTGGCTTCCCCTGGTGTCCTGTAGAGATCAGAAAGTTGTGTATTGTTCTCATGTACAGCAATAAGCCAGGAAGATTTAAAATGAAAGAAGAACATTTAATTTAGGAGAGATCGGCAGGGACCATTAACTTGAGTTTCTTGTTATTCTCTTTTTTGAGGGCCACTCACTGCATTCCAAGACACTCTAGAAGTTTTCTTTAGGAACTACTCTGCTATTGCAGGGTCTTAGCACAGTGATGAAAATGTTGATTTTTTTCCTGACGTATACTGTAGCTGTGAATTACTCCAAGCCTTACATTTGTCAGAAGGTTTTGAGAAGTGTCTGTGGTATGTTGTATTTACAGAGTGTGGCTACTGTGGAGTTTTATAAAATGTACCTATGGCTACTACAGTTGTAGGTGACTGTATGAACCTGAAATACTTGTTCATGGGTGATACTCTGATTTGGGAACAAGGATGCTTACATGGAGAGAAATAACATACTGTTAAGGCTTCCTCATTGGAATTTAAATCAGTGCAATTTCCAAACTCTGAGGTATATAAGAATTCAAATTAACTCAGTAGTCCTATTTCCTGTATGTTTAAAATTAAACAGAAATTAATATCTGTGCTTCTGTCTGGAGTGACAATTGCTTTCAACTTGTCTCTCAGCTAAAACAGAGGCATAGCAATAAACCAGAGAATGTAAGTCAGAGAGAAGGAGAGTGCTGGAGCCATAAGCACTTAAATTTGGTGTCACATTGTAAGACAAAAAAATACATATTTTTACTAGAGTATTCTGAAAATAATTGGGACCATCTGCTATTCTCAGGACATTAATTATTAAAACTTATGAAAAACTGAAAGCATAATGGCTAATAGATCCTAAATGGTTATAAATCTAATTCATGCTTTTCCCTCTTACTCTGTCTGATGTAAACAGCTGATCAGCATGCAGCAAAAACTCTTTCATTAGAATTATAGCGAATTTAAGGGTAGAATCATAGTTCTTGAGAACAGGCTGAAAGATTGGAAAAATTACTTCAGTATAATTTTGTAGTATTAGGCCCACTAGTTCACAAAGTTGCATCTGTTTATCTATTTTTTATTTTTGTAAGGATTTAATTAATTTTTTAAACATATATCTATATGTTATAAAATTAATTAAATCCTTACAAAACTCCTATGTGGGTATTCCTGATTAGGTTTTAATTAAAACACAAATTAATCAGAATTAAGTCAGTTCCTTACAGGGTTTGAGGTTTTCAGTTGCATGCACAAAGGAATTTGCACTGCTGTCACTAAATTAAACCACGGATTGTGTTTCAGTTGGTAGAATATTTATGTAGGGAAAAGCTCTCATTTTATTGATCAGCCTGAACTACCAATTGTAGATCCAAGTCCAAGACTCAGAAAAAATGTGGATATGCTGAAATAGTGTTCCAGGCTTAGGTATTTTGTAAAAAATCATGGAGTCATTCCCTCTGCTAAACTCTCCCATGTATTTTTGCAAACTTTTGCAAAAGTGAAAAATGTGATTCCAGACTAAATCTATGGGTAATTGCAGCTCAAACAAACGCTATAATATTGTGTAATGAGTCTGAAAGTACATATGCAAAGTGCATGTACAGCCATGCCATTTAAATTAATGGGATGCTGTACATTGCATGGAGACCAGGCTAACAAATCTGACTGCAGGATTTTCACAAATTATAGTGCTAATAAATTTGTATTAACTAGGGTTTATCTAGACAAAAACCAATATACAGGCAAAACCATATAATCCTTATAAATGGTTTTCTTTGTACACATTGGTTTTCTTGATACACATTCACTCCTGAGAGGAGAAAAAACTTCTCAGGGTTTATGAACTACTGATATTAATCCATGGATAATGCTAGAAACAGACTGTTAGCATATTAAAGGGATTTATGTATACTATTATTCAGTATTTTTTGAATCTGTACCACTCATGACAAGCAAAACTCTAAACGTGGTCAGTCCAATAAAATGTATAGTATTGTTGTTTGTAGCAGATGAAAAGATAAAACATGTGCAAAAAGACATCATTTACAGTAAAGAATTACAAGTGTAGTTTTAAATCAAGCAGTTAATCAAAATAACTATAAGCTACCAGAGAAAACAGGAAGAAATTATTAGATATTACAGTATTATGAAGCATGAGCTAAAAATTAGATGGAATAGAATATTCCCCTGTCCTAAGATATATGCTCACAACTGCATGACTGAGCAGTAGTTGATGACAGCCAGATGGCACCATCCAGAAAGCCCTTCCCGAAGTAACAGCCAAGGTTAAAAATGGTACTGCACTAGAAGCCAAAAGCTAAAAAATGTTATTCATGTACAGTCATAATTTGAAACTTAGACATTCAGTATATACTGAAGTTATAACTATGTAAATAGAAGTAAGGCTTCCTCTTGGATTATCTGTGGTCATCTGAAGTTTTACTTCCTCTTTGTAATACATTTAGTATTCTAGTCAGATATTTATTATGCCTGAGCAACCAACTTACTGGTATTTGCTGTGAAGGATTTCTATTTGCCAGTAGAGTGATGTAACTATCCTTTTAAACCAGACTCCTCCCAAAAATGCTTAAAGCCAGTGGTGCTTAAAGTGCTTAAGCTCTTCTGCACTAAACACTCCATGCCTATTGGTATTGCTAAACAGTAATAAATATGATAAACATTACAATATTTATATTTATAATATTATAATATAAATAAATAAACACCCTTCTAAATCTTTCCTTAAGAGTACTCTATTCTGTAGGTATACTCTTTTAATTAACTGGGATCAGGGCTTGGTTTCCTATAAACAAAACCTCAACTTGAAATATGTTGTTCTCTTTGTTAACAGCAGGCCTTCTCCATCATTCCTTTCTTGCAAATGATTCTGAAGCAATTTTCTGAAGTAATTTTAAATGATACCCCACCTTTGGCAGTGCTTCACTGAACTGGCTGGAGCTTTCTGTTGCAAATACAAACATACTGAGGTGTGGGGATGAAGTCTAGCATTGACTGTCTAGAACCATTGTTCTCCTACTCTGAAAAATATCTCCTGCTCATATAATCTGATACATGTAGTGACTTTCTATCCAGGGCTCATTTGCTGTTGCTTACAGAAAAAGAAAAGAAAAACAGAACAACTGCAACAAAACCAAAAACTTCCTGAAGAAAACATGATGCTAATTTTGATAATGGACTTTCATTCATCTTGAATGAGGGAATTGCTGGCTCCATCATCTCCAACCACAAATGCTACAAGAGCCTTACATCACTATCCTGTTGTTTCAGTATCTTGAGCTGTAGCTGAAATCAGTTCCTGGTGTTTTCTAATTGCTTGTGATTTGCCTTGCATGTCAGCATCATAAGGTAAACTGATGAAATAACCACTGAAAATGCGGAACTGGGTTAGAAAAGGATTAGACACATTCACAAGGTAAGGCACATGTTTTCTGAATGCAGATTTGGCACAGAAAGCTCCTAAACGGTTTATAGTCAGAAGGCAGAGGATTGCCATAAGGGAAGATCACTCTTTACTATATGCTTTACTCATATTCTTATAATAATTTTCTTAGATTTCCACTATTAGGTGGCAGTGACTGCTCTCAAGCACTCTCCCCTGCTTTCCATTACAGAGTCTTGTTAAACTAGACATTTATTTGGGCATTATTTTTGCATAATGTGACCTGAGGTTTCTTTGGAGACCTGAAAAATTTTCAGGGCTATCAATCTTCAGAAATGCTGTGTCCTTTGTATTTTCTTTTTACTTTTGATAGTTACTTTTTTCTATTCTTCAGCATTGCTTGCAGTGTCAAAAGAATGACCGGCAGGGTGAGAGAGGTGACTCTCCCTCCTACTCTGCTTTCTTGAGATCCTACCTGGAGTTCTGTATCCAGCTCTATGGTCCCCAGCACACAAACAACATGAATGTGCTGGATCAATTCCAGAGGAGGGGCAGGAATACAGTCAGAGGGCCAGAGCACCTCTCCTGTGAAGACAGACTGAAAGAGTTGGGGTTGTTCAGCCTGGAGAATAAAAGGCTCCAGGGAGACTTTTCCTTGTGCCTGTATCGCATCATCAGCACCCAGCAAAAAGTGGCTACAGTTTGAGGGAACAGCTTATGTATGGCATTACAGCATGTTCCAGCTGCCCCCACAACTTTGCTACAGTCAAAGAGGTCACTAATCTCACCTTACAGTTGCTGGCAAAGCAACCCAGTACTTGCAATTTGCAGTACAAAAATATGCCTTAAACTTGTTCTACATAAAGTCTCTGTTTCATAGCAAGTCTGAGTATTCCTACTTGGGGTGTGAACTACTACTTATATACTTTTATCTTCCTTTCATTTTCATCAGTTACAGCAGTGGGATATGAAATTAACCTTATTTTCAACATCCATGACAACCTTGTCTCCAGGCATGTTTCAGTCTTCTTTCTGTACCCTTCTCCATCAAAAGACTACTGGATTGTTGTCACTCTTCGTGCTGGTTTATTTTGCTGCCTTTGTTCCTTTGGCTTGAACTGTTGCTGATTATTGCCTTGCAATTTTTTTAATTGAACTGGACTTGTGTCCCATATACTTCTCCTTCAATAATGTATCATTTAATGCTTTAGAGGGAAAATGTGACTAACCCTCTCAACACTGAAATTCAATTCTTTTGTTGGGGTAAAGCTGTGTATCTTTCCATAAAAGTTGGCAAACACCTGTTTCTGGAACCTTCACCATACCAGCCAGCTCTCTAAGCAGCCAGGCTTCATATTTCTCCCATGGAAGAGAGAAGAAATAAGTACATTGCTTTTCACTGCCATTCACCATGTCTGCAGCTCTGTTTTTGTACCTCCTGGAAACCCTTCTCTCCTGCAGCCTGAGCGTTTCCTCCCCAGGTGCCAGGCAAGCAGCTACTGGTGAACAGGAGACAGAATGGGAAGAGAAGGGGCCAGTGACATGCACAGGTTGGGCAACCACAGGATGCTCTGCAGCAATGACCCCAGCCAGTGGCACTACTGGAGAGGGAGCACCCAGTACAAACACTGGGGATCTGACAGGCAGAGGAAGGAGGAAACCAAACATTCTTTCTGTCCCCAGAGTGGCCTGGGTGCCCTCCCAGCCAGGGCCAATGTGGATATCTGTATCTAGCTACACGCTCTCCCTTCCTCTCTTCCATGGGCAAGCCTGTCTGCTATGCCCCCTTTCCTTCCTGCCTCATGATGGTTTTATTTCTGGTGTGCAAGCCTGTCCTAACAGGGTAAGCCTAAAATTGCAACAAGTCTAGTCCAATAAAACAGTTTTCCTTACTGGAATTTTTAAGAAGTGTGGGGTAGAAGAGTGTTGCTGAACATTACTAAAATGCAGTGTAAATGCTTGAACAAAAATTATAATTGTGCCTTAAGCCATGTAAGTATCAGTGTAAATTCTTAGCGCCTTTGGAATCCATTTGTAGTACCTCTTCACTACTACTCCAAACAGGACAGATTAAAGATAAGTAGGATAAGGCAGAATAAATTTAGATATGATGTGATCATCAGCAAAAATTCTGTAAGAATTTACATCTGTGTAATTCCAGTTGATTTCAGTAAGATAGAACAGGATTTTATATAAATGCAAAATTGACATCTAAGTCTTCAGTGCTTTATATATCACAAATATGCTTTAAAATGCTAATTCTTTCTGGTGTTTTATATAAGAATTAATAGATAATATGCATAGCCCTATTTCAAGAGCTTAGGAGAGCATGTGAGATGTAGAAAATGGATATTTTAGCCAAGGGTCAAGTCTGAGTTCCCAAATTTTAGCTGAGTATTTTTTTGCATAGCCATGGTAATGTCTTGCGGTGGTGTGTTTTTCTTTCATTTGATATTTGTTTAATATCTGTTTCCCCCCCCCCAACCCCCCTTTCCCTGCCCCTTTCCCTAGAACCTTCCCTGTCATTCATTCTAGCCCCCTCCTCAGCTTCCAGATGTTAGTTCTGCCCTAAACTCCTCCCCTGCTATTCCCTCATTGGTTACTGTTCCTACACCCGTCCTCCTGAGTTCTGTATAAAACCTTTGCCCCCCCCGCCCGCCGGGGTCTTGGGGCTCAGTGAATAAAACCATCCCGTTCACCCCCCAAGTCCCGTGTCGCCTTCGTCTGTCCCTGCGCGCCACGAACTGAACTGCAGAGCTTGCGGGGGAAAGCGGCCGCCCGTTCTCTTCCCTCACCGCCCAGCACGGCACGGCTCGGAGTGCCGCGGCAAGGAGCGCATGCCGCGCCACAACAATGTCTAGCATGATTTTCCACAGAGGTGGTGATAAAACTCCCCTAAGAATATATGTATTTAGTATCTATAATATATATGTCATGACAATGTTGAAAATTCACTTCACAAATACCTGGAAAATTAAGATTGGAACTGCTACTGAGTTATAAGTTTCTTCATGCTGGAATGTTTCTGCTACTTAACTTTTGGAATCTGGAAATATAAATGTGAGATCAAGTCAATTGCTCTTATTGATGCATTTAGAAGGATGATGTATCTTTTCTGAATTTATTCATTTGTTGTCACAGCCCAGTAGGAATATCCATTTTTCCTCTTATAGAAATTAGACCTGTTGGGTAAATCAGTCAAAATCAGAATTTGGTTTTGGTCAATGATTACTTCATAAAGACTTATTGTAAGGAAAATGTATCTTAGTATTCAGAAAAAAAGGAAAAAAAAGACAAGAGAGGAAAATTAGAATCTAGATCCATCTAGGAGCCAGCTGACAGTCTTCTCACAGTGGTCATGAGCATTGCCTTCCCTTGAAAAAGCAGTAATCATTAGATGCAAGGGTCATACATTTTGTTGAAATGATAGTGGAAATCTTAATTACCAAATTAGAGGACAAAAAAAAAAAAAAAAAAAAAGGAGAAAATTAGGATCTTCTTACCCTTTCCTGCCTCAGATCAAGTTGTTTTCATTGTTAGCCAATACAGAAATAAATGAAACTCCCTGTTCCGACTTTTGACAAATAGTTTGGATTTGCAGTCTGTGTGATCCATTGCTTTTCAGGTGATTTAACTACAGAAATCTGCCTTATGAATCCTAAGATACAAAACTGTTATGGAGAAATTCTCCCTGTCATTTGTATTCATTGCCAAGGTCATGGAAGGCAGAAAAAGTTTTGGACAATTATTTATGGTGAAACATAATCTCAGAGGATGCTTTTCATTTATAGAAGTGTCACTGTAAATAGTTGTAAAACCAGAGTAAGTTGATTTTGTAAAAAGTACCAGGCAAGATTTTTTTAAAAATTTACTTTGCACAAATGTGTCATCCTGACAATGGAAGTTTCTATTGTGAGCGTATTATCTGAGGCTACTCTAGTCAGTACTTCTGAATAAAGGAAAGCATTTTCCAGTGTTCTCAGATTCTTTATTACATACTTTTTCAGACACCAGGGACACAAAATAGTATTATTTTTTTCCAGCCCCTTTGCTCTTGTAGTAAATCAACTAAGTTGTTATAATTTCACCAATATGTGGTACTTGAAGAGAATAGCCTGAATTCAGAGCCTGTTTTCATTCTGTGGTTCATACAGACATCACAGGAGGGATGCCTGAAAAAAGGATGGAAGCTATTTTTTTTCCATTTGTAGCTCTACTATATAATACCACTACAGTGGATCTAAAGACAAACTGGTGTTTATCACTGAAGGAAAGGTAACCGAGGGGACTTCAAGTGACTGTTGCAAAATATGGGATGGAAGATGGGTTCCCAACATATACTGAAACAGAAGTGTAAATTTAATAAATAATTAGACAGCTTCGTTCAAGTTACAGACACAGTTCAACACACAGCCCAGGACTTTCTCTTCAGAAACATGAGTTACAGAGGTTCCTCTTTGAGGATGGTTCAGACCAAGTCCTGTGCTTCCTTCCCCAGCACTGTTTCTTGCTTTCCAGCCTATTCTCAGTCAGAAAGGACTGTTACCAGACTAAATGATCTTGCATCACACTTCTAGTTTGTTCACCAGTGTGGTCATCCCAAGTATGTCTTATAAAAAAAAGAAGGTTACAACTTGATCTCACTCTTCCTAAGTGGAAATGCTCATGATGGGAGACACACCAGCTAAATGCAGAAGCCAAGCTGATGTTGCCCTCAAGAGCCACAATTCATACCTGGCCTAGTATGCTGTTATGAAAAAGCTGCATAATATTATGTCTCTTACAGCAAGCCCTGCTGTCATAATGCCAGTCATTTGCTTGTTTGTAAGATCTCCCTCATGTGAAGAGTAGACTACACCTGCATTTTGGAGTGTCAACTGTTATATCTGTCTGGGATTGCCTGGTTTTAATGTACAGAGACATCCATAACCAGAAATAAGGTCCTAAGTATTATTATTTTCCAATCTAAGTAATCAGTGCTGAATGATTTGTATTGCCAGGCCTATGCTTCACCAATAAATTTATTTAAGGTCTGCCTTGAAGATAAGGTAGACTGTAATGTGCATGGTACTGAACTGCTATTACAGACTTCAAAAATCAAGGATTCTCTAGGAGAAACCTAATTATTGTCAAACTTTCCAGCAGCAATGTTTTGGGGACAGATTTTTTTACTCTTTGAACTTCCTTTCAGACTGAGTGTGGACATCTTTCTAGGCAATGTTTCTGCCTACCAATTTTCTAGCAGCAAACTCATCCTCAAGAGTCCTGGCCAGGGTACATTGCCTTGGATTTTGGCAAGTTTATTAAAAGTGATTTTCCTCCAGCTTCATTGGCCCAGTATGAAAAAAATTGCAGAATTCAAATCTGGTATACAAATGACCTATACGAAATACCTTCAGTTTTGAAAAGTGTCAGTGGCTAAACTCAGTCTGATTTTAGCCATTTTGCCTGGATTTAAATATAAAGAGTTTGACCATTCCTGGAAGAAAATGCCTGCGATTCCTTTTAATATTAATACTGCAGCATGTGTCAGATGCAGAAACTGCTGTTGTATCTCAGCACCTGGAGCTACTGTGTCCTTTTTCAGCACGAACAGCTCCAGCATATGTGCTGTTTCTGCACACAGCAAACAGCACGTGGCATGTGTGAGACAGACTCACTGTCACTTGGTTCTGGGACTTATGGCCAAGTTGTAAAATCCATGGCATTCTTCTTGGCTTTTCATGGCTGTCAATGAAACAGAGTTTGGCCTGGGTCAGTGTCTGCTCATTATTAGATCTGGTTCTCTGCTGTTTTGTTCATGCTGATTTGTTGAATTGAATAAAATTGTCATGCTGTAGTACTGTGGATTTGATAATCAGAGCCCACAAACTACAGAATACCTCCTGCTCTGTTTTTCATCTTTATACTTTTTCTACATCATTGGCTTCTTAGCAGTTTCTCTACTCTTTCACTGAAGTGAGAGGAGATTCAAATCCTTAGTCTGAATACAAACTTCTGCTGGTTCATATACAACTCCCTACTCTCTGTTATTGAAGTAAGTGACAACTCTTCAGACACTCCTTGCTGTCAGGTTGATTCTGCCTTCAGACTGCTCAATACCTCATTCCCCAAAGGCCCTCAAGATACGTGGTTGATAGTATCTTGCTCAAACAGCTTGGTCTTCCCACTGCTCTCCAGGGAATGCTGATTGATCAATAGGAATAGGAGTCTTACCACATTTTCAGAATGACAAAAATGCTTTAGACACTTTTTTTTTTAAAGTCTGAGTTATAAATCTCAAGTCGAGGTACATATGCTGGCGGCATCCTGGCTTATTTTAGAATGTATGTAAACTATTGATCTAGACACCATCCTGCCCAGCCATTAATTTCCCAACCATTATATTCCCAACCATTGGGAATATAACTGTAATAAGCTAGAAGGGAGAATTCCAACCCAGCCAAGTCTCCATTGTGGAAAATTATAGCATCAGGACTCCAGCACATGCTCTGTCATACTTCTGATGCTTAGTCTACATACAGTCAAGTGTCTTTATTTTCCTAGCACAGAAAGGTAGTGCTTCTACTGAAAAAATTGTAAGGCTCAATTTGCACTTAATTGGATGCAAGAATATGGTATTCCCCTTGTATCTTCTAGAACAGGAAGGAAAACTAGAGTAAGCAGAATTATCTTGTCAGGGAAACCTCATGGTCGCTTCTCAAAGTTTCTGCATATCTTCATTATTCCTCAGACACTCAAATGAGAGTGAGCCCTTGGAAATCCACAGGTTTTTGTGTAGTAAATCTGGCAGTACTGAGCCTGCTGTGACCAGATTGGCATTGCAGGAAGTTGCTACATCTCTGATTTCTTTACTATAAACATTAGAATTACAGTGAAACAGCAGCACTGTCTCAGCTTTACTACCCATCCAGGTGTAGCTTGCATATAAATTTATGAAGCACAAGGATATACTTTTGTCTGTATTAGTGACTTAGTAGATCTGGTCAAAACCCCGTATTTTATTTCTTTTGGAAGATTATGACATTTCCTGATTTCTCTGATGTGACTCCTAGTGGAAACAGAACAGTTTTTGCAAAATGAAATTTTGAACCAAAAAAATCCAGCACTTAAGAGGGTCAAAATATTTGGCTTAAAGTTAAAGCTAGAAACATTTGCAATCAGTTATATAACATTGTTTTATATTACAATAAAATGCCAATATGCAACAGGATTTAGAGAATTCGGGAATAATCAAAATGGAACATAGAGAGGTGACAATATGAAATTAAATTTTCCAATTTCAGATAGACAAGTGAGCAAGAAAAATTTGTCAACAGCATTGCTACAGAGGTAGGAAGCATTACAATTTCCTCAGTGAGCCACTGGAAACTGATACTTAGGTAAATTGGTACTGCATGTTTACAGCTGGTACTCTGAACTGTGTATGATATTCTGCTGCAGACACCAACCAACGCAGCAGAAGGCTCAGAGAAGAAGGGTGAATAAAGCCACAGTCTAGACAAGCTTCCAGAATCTGTTAACTGCTGGTATAAATGTGAGGGCTGAATTAAAAACCAGAAAGTCTATGAATGGCCAGGTTATCAATGTCACACACAATATCACTTTGGCTCTCTCATATACATATGCATGAAGCTGTGAGACCAAAAACCACATTAAACACATTATTTTTAGTCAAAGATGTGAACTGTCATGGTGCAATGCTAAAGTCTATAGAAGTACAGTGTGGTTGTGAGCATGAACTGTTCTGTTCTCTTCTGTTCTGAGAAAGAGGAAGATAGAGCCCAGAAGAAGATTGGGTGTTGCCATCTCTCTAATCCTTTGCAAGTGATAAGATTGCTTGACAAAGAAGTCATGCAAGGTGAAGCTGAGAGTGCATTTCAGGCTATTATTTTGGGATGATGAATAAATCTCACTATAGCTTGTATGGGAAATATTTGAGAAAGTGATACTAAATACTTCAGAGGAAGTTATTGGAAGTCATAAACAAAGATAAGCTGGAAAGGCAACAAAATATAATGTTACAAGAAAAGCATAAACAGGCTAAGTCTGCTGGCAAGGCAAGAGCATGATCAAAGTAATGAAGAGATCACAAATATAACACAACCAAAGATTTGGAAGAGAGAAGCTCAGCAACTTGACAATACCTCAGACTGGCTAGAAAAACATTCTGCTTGGTGGTTGAATTAAACAGGAAAAGAAACTGAGCCAATACTTCTTATGCTAGGGTGGCTTACAGCAACCTGACAAGTCATAAAGAGGTGCTGCAGGTAGAGGGATTGCTTTGAAAACACATATTCCCTGTAGCTGATGACACATGCATTCTGGGCATGTAGTAGAGAGAAGACAGCTTGCAAGGCAAGATGGTATTGCTCTCAGCACAGCAAAGTATCTCAGCACTGAATCTTCCTTCATCCATATGAAAAACAGAGCCAAGAGTGAGGCAAATAAAAGTGTAAGAGCTGCTGGAACACATGATATTACCACTAAGGCATGAGAAGCATCTGGAATAAGCACCTGAAATTCAAGGTATTTAGAAAGCATTCAGAGGAAAAAATGTTTTGTCAATCCAAATAATTATATTAAAAAAATATGTCTACATTATTAGAAAAATAATTTTAAAAGTACTTGTGAACAGATCATGGCCACTTTTAAAAGAAAGAGGAGATGAAAACCAGTGCAGTATGGCCTGGCTAAAACTGTATTGATTGAATATTGTGTTTTAACAGAGACCTGGGAAAAAGGCAAGAATCAGGATTAAAGCCTTATTTTAAAAAATTCAATTATTTTTCACATACAATTTATAATGACATTAGGTATGGCTCAAAAAGGAGCACAATGAAAAGTGATTAGATCAGACTAATTGGGGCCCCAGATAAGGTGACAACAATGCTAAAAAGTGTGTATAATGGCTTTTGCTGTCTCATAAGATCTGATGAGAAAATTAGTAAAAGATTCATTTCAAAGACTGATAGAACAGAAAGGTCCATAGAGATGATGTTCCTCTTCATCACTCTCTTTATCTTGCCATGATGAAGTCCATTGTGCAACACTGCATTGTGGGAGGGGACTTGGGAAACTGTCCCCCCGAACTACCCTGGGAGGTAACAGGTGTGTAGTTCCCCGCCTCCCCTGTTGTCAATCATTTTGTCATCCCTTCCCCTTGTTAATCAGTATGTCTGTCATCCCTTGGTTCTAGAAAGTTCTTTGTTCTTTATACCTCCATTGGTTCCTTCCCTGAAGCCGCTCCTTCCCCTTACCCTCATTGGTTATAACCCTGTCACTCGACCCTGACTCTGCCCCCGAAGCCTTCCTTCACTGAACGCTTCATGCCTGGACCCTCCCTCTCTTGTCCCAGTTATAATCCCCATTCTGCCCCCTGTTCGGGGCTCTCAGAGCGAGCTCCCTCCCGGAGAGGTTGTTTCCCTTCGCTCCCTGAATTGCTGTTCCTCAATAAACCCTCCTGGAATTAAAGCCGCCTGTGAGTCGTCCCGCCTTCATAGAGGAAGATTTCATTACGCTATCCGGCTTCCGAGGACTCGGCTCTCTGACAAGCAGAGTGGTCAGAGACCAAGAAGCCCTCACTGCATGACCAGTGTTCCTCAAAAAATCTGCTGGAAAAGACTTTATTCCATTTTGTGGAATACACAAAATTCCATTGTGTGGACTACAATCTTCAATGCTTCCTCTGCCCTGCATCTTCAGGTAGGTCTGTGATGTGACCAAAAAGAGATGTCACTGTGGACCTGATTCCTATGAGTCTCCACTGCATGGCTGTTCATAAAAGTAGTTCCTGTTCTTTCCCCTGACATTCATGTGTGCTTTTGTCACAGGTTATGCAAATTATGTGATGCAAAAAAAACTTACACTGTTGCCTTGTGGTAAGGACAATCCATTTGCTTCAGTCTCAAAAGAATTTGAGAGAAGAGGTTAGAGAGAATCAAACTTAGGACACTGTGATGGGTTCTCCTAAATTGTGTCTGAAGGGCCTATGATAACTGGATTAAAACTGTTCTGACAGGCTGGATCCACTCCACAATCTTTCTGTTTTTTGAGGTCCTGAGATAGAGAGATAAGCTTCCTAGCTTGTGTAGATGATGTCATATAATTGACAGACACACCTGAATTGATAAGCGGTTCTTGGCTTTCTTAGAAAATTTATATACTTGCCTTGAATTCCCAGTAAATGTCTTGAAGATAAAACAATTGTATCTAGAGAAAAGAAAATGCATAAAGTGTTGAGATGGAACAGGGGTAACCCAGTCAACTTCTGCACACATCCAAAGACCTTGGTGAGTGTTGATTACCAAGGATGAGGTTCACAGAACGTGCTTCAGCCACGAAAGCTGCACAGAGATTGACAGGACTCCACAGGGGATAAAAACACAGTGTTTGGAGTAAGCTGCACTACCTAGACCCAAATTCAGAATTTGGAAGAAAATGGGCATCTGTCGTCTCATAAACCCACCATTTGTCAACTGGTCACAAAGAACTCCTTCCCCAAAGACCCTTTATGCAAGAATGAGCAAATAGCTGTTTTTTCAGAATCAGATTGCTTCATTCCATGTCCTTGCACAGAATCTGTGGATTTTCAAGAGATCTGGGAAGCCAGTTCCATCTCTGTATAGTCAGGAAGCCTGAAGAAGTGCTATGCTTCTCAAGCAGTGAGAGGAAGTCTGAGAAATACAGGAATACTGGAGACATTAAACCCCTGAGCTCTAGACTCAGGAAAATTTACTGAACCAGTGCCTTTTACTGATACTGACAATATTTTACCTGTGTAATTGTTTGGATTGGAGACACATTCCTTCCTCATGAATATTTTTAAAATACAATGCACTCCAGATGCTAATTCATAGCACCCTGTCATGTGGGTGGTCCAGTTACAGAATCTTCTAACAGGTTGTTTGGTAAAACTTTCTGTACACCAGCTGGGTCCATTATTCTCCTATGCAGATGTCTGAGTGATCTGATCAGGAAGCTAATTTGTAAACTGTGGACAGATAGAGGGAAATCTCCCATTTGCAGGACTGTATTCCCAGTGGCTGTGGACTAATGTCACATCCTGATATTCTGTGGCAGCTCTGCATGAAAACTCCAATAGTACTTCTAATATAGGCCTAAATTGCCCTAAATTCTAAGAAAAACACTAAAATTCCTTGCACTAAACCCAAATTTTGTAGAAGATCCAGTACTTCATCTTGAAATGACACACATTCCACTTGAAATGCCATTTGGCATATGTGGGAGCTTTACAATCTTTCCATTATGTAAAGGACCATTGAAATAAGAGGGCTATGAAGGCAGCTGTTAAGTTGCACTGACAGTCAGGCACTTCAAATGGTAAATACTACAACAATGGCAGTGGTAAGAGCTAAAGTTGTTTCCAAAATTGTCCTTTCAGCACAAGAGAAAAAAATTTTAAGTAATTATTAAAAACCAACCATGATTAACCATTTGTGGAAATAAGATGTACAAAGATGTTTAGAGCACCAGCAGCTCTTCCAGAGTAGTTATGCAAAAGAAAATACTCTGGGGATAAAAAAATGAATAAATGGTTTTATTAAGCAGTCTGATGTAATTCATATTAATCTGATCTAAAAATTAACAGTAGGAATAATTCTAGAAAGCTTCAATGGCTAAGATGAAACATTGCATTTTAGGAACATTTAACTTGATTTTGGCTTAATGTATTTATATTTTTGTTTAAAAATACATTAATGAGATGGGAAGGACGTAGAAAACAATCATGATATCACATACCACATCTTTGAATCACTGTGATCAGAACACTGGAGCAACATTTTTATTTTAAGCACAGGGGTTGTCTCCTAGAGCTTGGATTTTCTCTGAGCGCTGATTGGAAGAGGATGTTCACCAGCAGAACTGCTGAACCACTCTTAGCATGAGGTCTGTTTCTGCAATTTTAGGAACTAAGAAGCTAGGAATTTAGTCTGACTTACTCATTTAAGCTTACTTCAACTTCTTCAAAGTTCAACCTGACTCACCCTAATATAAGAGTTTGAGATAGGTTGGTACCTATTCCCTTCTACCTACCACAGAATGAAAACCACAGGACATGAAAAGTCAGCATAACTGAACTGAAAGCATTACCTCTGGTCACTCAAGAGTGCCCTGGAAATTCCTCTTGCAGATTCTGATAAATTGTCCTAAGTATCATCAAAAGTAAAATCAGATATTTTGAATGTTTGAACTTCTTTGCCTTTTCAAAATTATTAGTTTTCCCAAAGAATATTTACATCTTTAGCATCAATTTCAAAGAGGGTGAAGGCAATTTCTATTATAAATATTTTCAGGACAAAGTTTTCTGTTGCCTCATTCTGAGGTGCTCCTTCCTCCATTTATCTCACTACTTTGCCATGTTAACATATGAAAGCCTCTGATATCCCTAACTAATTATAAAATCTATGTTTTTCCTATCAATCCACATGAAAAATGTTGCGTCAAAAGTCACAGAACAAAGTCAGTTCCAAATATCAGACACCAAAGTGGTCTCAGTTCATGAATGTGTAGAGTAAAAACTACTGGATTGTTACAACTTGCAGTATATCTGCAGTTGTTCTGCAAATTTTATAAGGCAGAGTAGATAATATTTACAGAATTATCCACTCACTCTTGTCTATTTTTGTAATTTTTCCACTTCACTTATGGACTCAATTCTGCAGAAGTCCCTTCCTTACTTTCTAGACAGGACTGCTGCATGACATGCCACAGTTGTAGACACCATGAGAAAACCTTAAAAAGCTATTTTTATAGCTTTTATAGTGATATTCAACACTCTCATAAAGAATGATATTCTGTATATGTTGAAGACTGGAAAAAAGTAGAATTTAGATGTAAATTCAGGCTTTAAGTATCTTACACCTAAAGAATATTTGCTGTTAGCTGTTGGTGTGACAGCCTGGCCAGAGAGTGAGAAAACTAGATAAGTTTTCCCAGAATCAGCTTGAGAGACTTTAGGGACAGGAAGATAAACAATGATACCTTATTATCATAAATAACCTGCAGGTGGTGTTTTCTTATTCTCTGTTTTCTTGTTTTTCTCAAAGACTGTTTATAAGAAAGGTGTCTTGTTAATTAGCCAGTCAGGTGAAATGTATTGATTAATTGACCAACCAGGTCTACCTGTATCAGAAAAATGTATAAAAAGAGGATCCGAAGTAAAGATGCTTGCTCTATGCAAACCAACCTCTGGTGAGTCTGTGTTGTTTCTTACTCAGCAATGACGGTTAGAGGCTCACTTTAGCAACACCTGTTGATAAAGAAAGTTGCTTGGGCGTTTCCCTTAGAGTCTGGGTATTTGTTCTAAGAAAGTTATCAAGTATTTCCACATCAGGCTTATAAGTTCCCTGGTTCAGAGTCCTTTGTTCAGCAAGAGGCTGAAGGCAGGAGTTTGATTCCCTGGCCAAATTTCTTGTCTGAAAGAAAAGTATGTATTTTTAGGTCTAGCACGCAGGAGAACAAACTCGTTTAAATACCGAAAGAGAGCATGGAGACTCATGATAGAACAGGTATAATATATGACTGCATGAATTAAGAGTATTTGTGCCTTATTATTGTGTAATTTCTTACTACAGGTCACAGCTGAATAGTTTCTATGAGCCCTTCAGTTGTTTTCTTTCCAGTAGGTGTGTTTAAGACTTTGTGGACAATAAGTGAACACAAGTGGGAATGGGTTGTTAGGTGCTTCTTTAAGTCTTGGGTTCTCAAAAAAATTCCTTCATTTAAGTTCAGGATGTCAGGCAATGTATTTTACTCCTGTTGCTAACTCTTCCACTCCCAGCTATTCTGTACAGTCCTATTAATGTTTTTCTTCAATAAAAGGAAGGTGCAGTTTGATACCATGGTGACAGTTGTCTCCCACTATTTCCTTTAGAATCCTTTAGTACAGTTACATGGCACAC
Source organism: Lonchura striata (assembly GCF_050655825.1). Classification (NCBI taxonomy): domain Eukaryota; kingdom Metazoa; phylum Chordata; class Aves; order Passeriformes; family Estrildidae; genus Lonchura; species Lonchura striata. The sequence continues at coordinate 62,995,739 of NC_140704.1, forward strand.
ATTAACCTAAGGCAAGCACTTCAGGTAATGCTGTGAGTGAAAGAATCAATCAGGAACTGTGAGCAGGGAAAAGGTTGTGCTTGGCACTCCAATCATATTGTCAAGAGAAACTCAATAGTAATTTCTGGAGATAAGGAATAAAGACCTGCAGGCTGCATGAAAATATGAGCTTGGAAGGAAACATCCATAATTACTATAGTATTAATGCAGTAACAGTGCGCCTCTGTCGTAATTTGACTGCCCACTTGTCTTCTGCCTCCTCTGAACTCTAGTGATAGCAGCAGGGATTTAGAATAGCTGTTTACAATTCTCCTAAAGAAAGTGGAAATTCTTATAATAATTTTTTGCTCCCAGTCTTACACTCTTGCACCTCTACCAAAATCACAGGAGTGTTTGAGTATTTGATTTTTCCAATGACACCAACTTCCAATGTTTGCAGATGCATTGGGATATACAGGCTTTTCCTAAGATATCTGCAGAAAGAAGTAATAGAAATAGAGATTATAACAGCAATGTTGAAAGATCCCTTCAGACGAGATGAGAATTTTTGACATGGCCCTACACTTCCTCAGTATTTTTGTAATCCTCACACCGATAGTAAAATCAACCACAGACAATTTATAGAAAGGGACATTACATAACAGAAAATTATTTCTGGCTGAATTGCCTTCATTTTCTATGTAGTAAAAATTTAACACTTTTCTCATGTAATGATAATTTAAAAACACAGGTTAAGGATGGAAAACAACAGAAATAAAGAATTTCAGAACTCTTCCTTTGAAAAAAAAATGACCTTTTATATTATGACTATCTTACTTCTGATCTGGGCATAATTGATTTATAACTCTGCTGTCCTTAACAGTGTTCATTATTCTACTCTTAGCTGATGAGTAAAGGTCATGCTACACTTACTCTCAGTCATTACTATAAATGTCATACCAGCATGTTGCAAGCTACGGTGCTGAAGTTGGGGCTGTGACAGCTGCCATTAATCCTCAAACCTTTAACTAGGTCTTTTTTGTTTTAATGTTCATGATCAATTGCATCATGGGACATTTTTCCCTGCTCTCCAAATGTGTTTTGCTGGCACTCACCAACAATGACAAGAAATGTAGCATTTCTTTCTGCTTGGTGGCTGACAGTGAATAGGCTGTGATTTCACTGCTTATTCCCATTATTCTATTTGATGAATATGATTGCAGATGTCTTTGACTCTGAGGCTGGAATGCAAACAGTCTTCCAGGGATATTTTTCATATCTGAGTATAAATGGATTTTAAAAATCCCATACCATTGTTTCTGTTCTTCTGGTTCACAAATATGGAAGTATATGAGCAGTAATATTATGCCTGAGTTTAAAATTCTTCTCCCAGGATCACATTGGAGTCAACGTTTTCAGTCTGGTTTCTCATGAACATTTATGCAAGCCAAAGGTCATGAGACTAGCATAAATATATTGAATTTAAATTTTAAAGAATGTCTGCTCTTTTTTTTCTTTGCAACAATGATCTGTCATTTTTTGATAGTCCTTGAGGTATTACAGGTCAGAATTATTGTTAATCCTAAGTTTTTGGCTATGCCTAATCAACATGTAGGCTGTGACAACTGCACCAGAAATTGAATCTTGGTATGAATTACATGTCATCTTCAATCATAATAAGTGTGTTATACCATACACCTAAACTTCACTTGTATTCATGTTCCTCAACATCATTCAGCAGGATAGCTTTTCAACAAAGATCAAATCAAGTAATATTGAGAAGTCCAATGCTGCATGTTCTATCAGGGGTATTCTGTAGACAATTGCAAATGTTGTTTTGCTGTGTAGTATTTTGACTTTTTGAATTTAATACAAGAAGCTTCACTGTAAAATATTCAGATATTATCTTAATGGATAACCCCAAAAAGTAGTGGCTTTTAGAACAAGGCCAAATTCCCCCAAATTTATGACCAGCAGTGGGAATACTCAGCAGAAGTAAAGTTGGCAGAAATTTACCATTGGAAATGTTCAAAAGATGCTTTATTAATGGATTTCTACTGTACAGAATAGGGAAAAGTCTATTGTGAAGAAGCCAGCTCTTCATATATTATGAGCAGAAAGGTAATATCTTTATTACTTAACACAGTGTTTACTGTATTTAATGTTTCCCATATTTCTTTTTTTTAACTTTATCTGTGTTGTATCTTCTAGGACTTTTAAGTTCTTATTCATTGTGCTGAGTTTACCTGAACCAGCACCAATTGCCTACACAGCTGCTTGTTCTCTTCTCTCTTGAATGGGATAGGGGGAGGAAATAAGATGGAAAGGTTCACAGGTCAAGATAAAGAAGGGTAATTGCTTACCAATTACCATCAGACAAAAAAGGCTTGACCTGGGGGAGATTGATTTGATTTGATGATAGTTACATTAGAGTAAAAGGGTGAGGAACAAAAATAAAAACTAAAATACATAACCTCATCCCTCTTCTTCCCAAGCTCAACTTCATACCCTCAGTCCCAGGTGCTCTGCCTCCTGTCCCCTGGGCATTGCAGGGGCATGGGGAATGGCAGGCTGCAGTCAGTCCATAAAAGATCCTCTCTGCTGCTCCTTCCTCCTCACACTTGTTTGCCTGCTCCAGTGTGGGATATCCACATGTTGTAGTCCTTCAGGATAGACACGCTCTTCACAGGCTGCAGGTCATGCCAGGACCCTGCTCCAATGTGGGCTATCCGTGCAGCTTCCTTCAGGACATATCCACCTGCTCTGGTGTGGGGGCCTCCATGGGTTAGGGTTAGGTGTAGGGTGCTTAAGATACCTTCCAACCCAAACCATTCAATGATTCTATAACTCTATGATCTCTTCTTTCCGAATTTTGTATTACCATTTTTTCTTCCAAAGTCAAGAGGAAACTACCCAAAAATCAAGGGTGGCTGTTGGTCTGAGGTCAATTAGATCCAGTGTGAGAGCCTGATCACAGATGAGAGTGGAGCACTAAACACCTCATACAGCCTTACCCACTGTCAAGTGGGATTGACTAGTTCTAAATAGCAGAATTCTTCTTCATAGAAATAAATGAATCATTAAACTTCCTCCTGTCTCAAGGCACTTGGAATCTCAGCACAAAAAAAAATGTAAATGTCTAAACTAAGTGAAAATGGAATCTTGGTTTTCTGTGAGGATTGTATGTATTCCTAGCATAATATTTTTTGCTAGCAGCAAAATAACATGAAATACATGTATTTTATGTCTGTTTTCTTTAAGCATACATGCTGATTTGTCTTACTACAACAGAAAGGACAGAAAAATAAACATTACAATGGACAAACTTGGGCAAGTTAATACACAATGAAGGCAAACAATCCAGTTCTGATTCCCTTTGGTACCATGGAAGTGTCTCTGCTGTGAACTCACTAGTAGGGTGGAAATCAGATTTATGAGACTTGCTGCAGAAGGAAAGCTGTATAAGGTGAGACAATCTTAATAGAGAAAGAAATGAAAACCTATAAAAAGCTAGAGTGTGGTGTAGTCAACTTTATGGTACACAGGTGTCATAAATTTGTGGAATCAGGACATTTTCCACAGTTGCAAATTCCTGCTGCCACTAATAATATATATTAAGCTGCATTTATGGCATGATATTATTCTCTAAGTACAGTGCCAATATTTATGTACAATACCTCTCTGTCCCAGTATTTATGTCTGCAACTCTTTCCTATGTAGAGTATAAAAGAATGGGAAAATACTTCAGTAGATTTCTAAATTGCTTAATCTAATGGAGACTGCAACCACTAATAATACAGTATTTATTTTGCTCTTATTTTGTTAGATATCTCTCACTAAAGTGGTGCTTTAGAATGCAGGTGATCTCTAATTCTGCTGTGAAGAATTAATGGTTCACTTGATCTCTGTACTCTGTGGAACTGGCTGGTCAGGAAAGCACATGAGTGAGTGCTAATGATGCACTATGTCCATTCTGACTGTCTCACTTAACTGCTGTTCCCCTCCTGTCCTTCTGTTGTGCAGAGCTGCAGAATTTTGCTCCTTGGGCACTTATCTCTGAGGCTACAGAAAAATTTGAAGAGTCCTTCAGAGCCTTGTAGATCTCTGAAAGGAAAGATTATTTCCTGCTGAGTTGCTAGGAAAATTTTCATCACCATTGCCAACTTCTTTTCTTAAAATGGAGGCCAGAGAAAAATGCTCAGCTTTTATTCTGTGCATGGTGAGGAACAAAAAGTGATATCTGCTGGAGTTTCTGTACTGTCAGTCGGAACATCAAACTAATGTAGGCTGTTCTGGAAGCATTGACTCAGACCCATGTGAGCTCAGCTCAGAAATAGCTCTATCAGTATGGGGATGGTGACATCTGTGGCTTTTTGGTTTGATTCAAAGTACTGACTGGTCAGACAGACATGTTCCAAGTCAGAAGTTACATGGAGAATGTTTTCCCTGGGAATAGGAAGGAGACATTTTTGTTGTAAGATGAAAAGCACTAATCAGTGGCAGATTCCCAACAGATATTGGCTGGTCCCAATGAAGATGCTCAGATGGGGACTACTTCAGCACTAGGCAACTACTGACCTGCTGATGTGCGAGTATGTGTGGAAATTATATCATGCTGAAGAAACATGCAAATTATTTTCATGTGTTTCTCAAGAGGTGTTGATGGAATTCAACCTGAAATGTACCTGCTCTCTCATCCCTTGTTTTTCCCATATAAGTACAGAAATGTGCCATAGGAAAGGCATGTTAACTAAGAATTAATATAATTTCTTGTTCTGATGGGGCAGCATGGTAAATGCTGTGCACGTGTACACCAAGAGGTAATTCTTCCTCTGAAGAGCTCTCAGTGTAAATAACAACAGTGATGATGATGATGTAAGTCTTAGTGAATCATCATATATAATTCTTAGTGAATCATCATAGGAACTTGTTGACTTATACATAGGGGCGCCAGACGAAGTGCATGTTTTCAGTGCTTACTTCCTTTGGGAAAAGTAGTCTTGGATTTATGTCTGCCAAAACAGTAATTCATAATTGTCTTCATGGCACTACAGTTCCAAGTGGCCCTGCATATTTATCTTTTTTTTCTGAAGGTGTACCTAGATGACATTTAAAGACAGCTTCAACAGTATAAGAAATAAATACCTGGCAGAAAAAGCTGTTAGGTGACTGTAAACTAAGAGGGGTTTTCTGACTGCAGTTCAAACTTAATGATTAATTTGCAGCCTCAATATAATGCATTTTTAATCATGCACTTGAAAGTAATGATGAAATCTGCAGGAGCAGCAATAAGGAAGCAGCACAGCTATATACACATATCCTGATAACACAGCATGCAGGCAGTTTCTTCCTTGGGTGATAGCTACAACACGTACCAGCAGTGAAAATGCTATAGATGTTTTCAGAGTGCTTCTTTCTCAGGGAGCTAGGAAATGTTCATCCTGTAGGATATACATTGTATTACTCCTTACTTTCTCATGCAAGGTTTGGTGCAGATGAAAGTGTATGACCTTCAAGTCAGCTTGTTTTCACCTTTGTTTTGTGAGCAATACTCAGGAGCTGCTGTCTGTGAAATAAGTATTGGTGTTATACTGGTGAGAGAAGAGATGAGTAATGTGTGTTCTGTAGCCACTTCATTTCAAGAAATCCAGTTAATATATAAATAATACAATCTGAATTTATCTGTAGTTGCACATACATATTCCCAGCAGCAGTGCTCATATAAACAACTCCTGGTATCTCTGTCACTGGCATCTTGTCCATCCCCTGGCTAATCCTCATTTATGCTAGAACAACTGTATATGGAGTCTGTGCTAAAAAACAGATGAAGGAACTCATACAACTAAAAAAGCCAATATTGTTTTCAGACGTGTCACTTGGCTCTTAGCAGCATGGAATCGGACTATTTTCTATTTCTCCTAAAGTGGGAAGTAGGACTGTAACGTCCTCATCATTACTACTGTGCATATAGAGAGTGTGAGTGTCAGAATGTGAAGGGGTGATATTAAAAATGCTAAACTCATGCATTCTCAAAATGATGATAATTATGGAGTGTTCATAGTCATTACTTAAGTTAACAGTCCCTTTTATTCAGAAGCAGAGGTTCTTATAATGGTGGTAAGTCATTCTCTATGAATTTCTTACCTAATTTATAAGGAAAGTGGTGTAATTGAATATGGGATTGTGGATTATCAATGAAGTAATAATTATTACCAGTATTATGGAGGTATAAAATGTTCCCGTGGGTTTTGTTTTGTTTTCCTACCACACTATGGTGATATTTATTTTTTGGTACCTTAAAAGTGCTAGAAATGGGAAAACTTGTCATAGGAGTTCTTGGGAAATTTGTTATGCTTTCAATAGGAAATATTAAGATGCTTACTCTCAGAATTACAGTGCAGTTTAGGGAATTAATTATTACACTGGCATCACAGACTCTTTTCAGAGCTTCCTGCCATGGTCCTGCTGTGTTGTACAAGTGCAGTCAACGACGCATTTCTGCTTGTTCTTCAAGCCCTTAGTCATAGCCCAAATAACTTGATTTGACCTTGCTCAGCTGAATCTGGCTTTATTTGTCTCTGCAGTAGATCACCACTCTTCACATTCCGGATGGTGAAGGAAGGGGATGAATTAATGCTCCTGCTATGAAGACAGTGTGCCACACTGCTTGCATAGGCCGTGAGTCATGGTTTCCTTGATGGTCACTGGGGGAAGGGATTCATAATGAATGGCAGCACTGCCCCTCCCACCATCTCTAGTTGTGGCTAAGAACAAGGCATTGCTCATCCAGAGACACAGGTGACAACTCCATAGAGTGAGGAATGTTTATGCAAGTTATTGTGTGCAATGGCATGTACACTGATGGGCAGGATGGCAGAGGAGCTTTGTATGAGATATTTCTCTATGAGTAGATAAAGCCAGTGAGCTGTGAAGACACATAACCTTTTGGTGCTAGCTGTTTTGATGAATAACTAATGCTAATACTTCCAAGGATAATACTCTGTATGGTTTGGAGAGATGATTTGTGAGTGTGATTTGGAAAACACAGTGACACACCTTGCTCACTTTGTGAGGCACACTTTCACTTTGTGATGGATCTAAGTCATACAAGATTACAAGATTCTTGTCAGTTATATATCTGGTTCAGAATTTTATGGGAAGGAGACCCAGCATGGTTGTGCAGAGAACAAAGGTCAGACAGATGGGAAGTGAATGCTGCAGAACCATGGTGAGTCATTTTAAGTCACATATTTAATTGATTCATTTAAGAATATCATAAATACTCCTATGACTTCCATCACAATCATTATGCATGCTGCAAGAGTTGCTTAATGAGGCTTACCTAAGTCTCTGCCAGCCCTACCATTCTGCAACAAAAGAAATAATGGAGCATTGTAATAACAGAACCTAAAGATGTCTGTTCAGTAAACACAGAAAATTTCTCTGAACAGAGATAATTTCTTTCTACTGGAAGGATAATGTAGGTCTGCATATGTGCCTGCTTGCACATATGTGCAAAGGTTTTAAGGGGAGTGTATTTGTTAACCAGAGAACAAAAAGTGTTGTGCTTGTAAGGTGCAAGCAACTGAAGTTGCTGAAGCATTATTGGTGTTACACATTGAAGAAACACTAATTTGGAAAAAGTATAAAGGTTTTGGTGGAAACAAGGGTACTTTTATACATACTTCATGTCTCACAACAATAACAAAAACAGGGCCAGAAGAAGAAATCTGGGCCAGGAAACTGCACAAACTTTATTAACGGATACGTGTCAGAAGTGTCAGAACAAAATAATGGGAACAGAGGCCAGTTCTGACTACACTTATTCCTCAGTAACTCCATCATACCTAAAAAGATATCATAGATGTGACCAAGCAAACATTGTGGGTACAAGGAAAGAGACAAAAAAATACTTGCGAACTTGAAAGCAATGGAATTGATGGTGATGAAGATTATTGAATAAGGCTTTGAAGAATTCTGTGTTACCTTGTGAACTGCTGGGTTAAGAGAGAAAGCAGTGCATGCTGTAGCTGTTGCTGCTGCTTGCAGTGGGAGCACAGCTGGGCCAGGAGGGAATTATTCATCCACTGCCCAGCTAGATGATCAACTCTGTGTTTAGTGAGTGTGGAGCTAAGCTATTTCTTCAGGCTGCTGACCTCTTCCAACCTGGGCTGCAGCAGCAGAAGGCAGTAGCAAGCTAAGGAGGGATGCCCCCAACCTCAGCAATAATCAGCTTTCAATGAGATGAGATAATCAGCATGCTTCCAGCCCAGCTGAGCTTGTGCAGACAAAGCAATAGCTACAGAACTGTGAAGGAGGGCAGTATATATTCTTTCTTGCTGGAGCCAGTCCCAGATACTTGAGTTTCCAGTCCCAGTTTTATTCTCAGGGGAGCACAAAGAAGGTTTCTGGTTAGTCTGTATTTAAGAAAGTAAGAGATAAAGGCTCCCGATCCTCGTTTATATAGCAGATCAACAGAACCCATCATTGTTGATTTTTATGAGTTAACCTGTTACAGTGAGCTCATGGGCACTCTGTGCTCCCTTCCCCAGGACCCTGTGACTCTGATCAAGATAACCCTGGACCCCTCCTTCCTGCCCCAATGGGGTTGGCGGAGAGCCAGGGAAGCCCACCCTGTCCAAAGTCTATATAGACCGCTGACATTTCCTGTTCGTTCTCTTTTGCCCCCTCTCCACATGGACACCACAGAATAAAGAGAGCTGAACCAACATATCCGGGGTAAGAGCCTCTTTTGGAAATCTTTGCCATCTCCTGATATTCCTCCCCTCACAGCCTCGGACCTCTGGGCTAGCCTGATATTCAGGGGGCTGTGCGAGAGGGGGAATGTCATTAACCATGCTCATATTCAGTCTGTTTTTGCTGCAATCAGAAATCAACAGATAACCTCTACCTCAGCTAATTTAGTGCCCATGGGTTCCTTGAGTTTTCCCTTTCTGTATCCTCAGAGGAAAATGAAATGGGGAGGAGTGGCCAGCTTACCATTAGAGCCACTGTCAGCTGCCAACTGGCAAAATCAGAAAACAATCCCTTTTTGCTGATTATGCAGAAAGCTTTGATGGTCTACATGAGTCTGGCACTATTGAGCACAGCAGGAGTCACTATACACAAAAGCATCAACCAAACTGCTCCCTAGAGATGTACAATGTGAGTAATAGTGGGTTAATTTCTCTGGAAATTTCTGAAATGACTGGATATCAATAAATTATTCCAGATTACTAAAATGAAGCTGCAAAATCCTCAAGGGAGTCATACAATATTGTCAAGGAGACTCTTTCCTTCTGTTCTTAAAGGTGGCTTGCAATACATACATATATAAAAAAAGATTTTGCCATTTAGTGTTACTTTATGAAGGAAGAAGACCTAAAAGTTACTTGATTTGGTTTAGCCTTTCCCTAGCAGGCAATAGTTCTTTTAATTTAAGAACATCCACTACTTTCTCTGTTTCTCTTTTCTTTACAGGGAAGTATAGGTCATGAAGTTGATACTTCCTTAGGCTTTAATTGAAACTGAGATTAGTGCACTGGAGCTTGAGTCATTTTTTATGTCTTTGAGCTCTTTATGTAGCTGTTGCTCAGATGTTTGAGTTGCATTAGGTGTTAATCAAAACAAAGGATTTGATTACACAGCTTCTGCAGTGGTTTAATTAAATTGATGCAACCCCAATTCATTTTTGTTAGATCAGCACAAAACCCCATGCATAGACAAGCCCAAAGCATTTTAGAGAACCTAGTGAGAACTTCTTTGCTTTCACATTTTGCTCCTATTTTATTTAATTGTTTTTTCTGGTGGGATGAGGCTTCTGGTTCACAATTGTCATACAGGCTTCTGGGAGTCAGAGTGTAAGCAAGACCTGAATAAAGAAAACAAGTTGCAAAACAATCATCAGTTTTATCACTGCCCTTTTTACTTTTTGAACCAACAGAGCATTGACCCTGTGGGAGAATGCTGTGCTGAAAGCCCAAGAAAGCCTTTTAAGCATAAGATGCTGGGTCTGCTCTGGGACCAGGAAATAAATCTGCTCTACAGTGATGCTTCCCACCAGCCCTGAAGAACAACAGCTATCTCTAAAAGGAGACACCTGGCAGCAGGCAGCAGAAGCTGATGCAGGAAAGCCAGGACAGGAAATAGTACTGACACTGCTTTTCAAATTGGAACATCCCATCAACATGGATTCAATTCATTCCCACTGTTGTAATGTCCCAGATTGAAAAGCAAGATGTATTCTATTTGCCATCTGTATGGCAGTTGTCTTGTGTTAAGCGGGCAGTTTTTCCTTATCTCTTCCAAAATCAATCCTCCCTCCAGGGAGACATCTGCTGATAATGGGCCATTGAATGTCACTTCATGACTGATAAGAACTATAACATCCCATTGTAAAATGCTCCATCCAGGGGGAGAAGAGCCAAGCATTCCTACCTGCATACACTCATGAGATTCTGGCCCACCAACACAGCTTTTTCTGCCCTGGATTTTCCCAGAGGAACAGCTGCCTCTTCCACTGCGTCTTCAGAGGAAAACCACACCCTTTTTCTACAGCATCACTGCTCCAACAGAACCACACCTGACACTCCAAGAGGACTGCAGCCACAATTCTAATTAGACTGCTACCAACACCCTGTCCAACAGGGTGTCAGGTTGTATTCTGACTCTGTCAGTGTTGTTTTGGTTCACTGCATTGTTTATTTTATCTTTTTATTTTCTTCCCTAATAAAGAATTGTTGTTCCTGTTCCCATATTTTGCCTGAGAGCCCCCCTTAATTTCAAATTTATAACAATTCAGAGGGAAGGGGTCTACATTTTTACATTTCAGGGGAGACACCTGCCTTCCTTAGCAGACACCTGTCTTTCCAAACCAAGATATGTTCCATTCCAGGACTAAAAGGAACAGAAAATGAAAGCTGTAGTTCTATTACTTACTTTTATTCTTGGATAAGACAGTGGTTACACTTCTTCAGCATGGGAAGCAGAAATGGTCTGTTTTAAAATTGTAAGGGCTATCATGGAAAGAGATGACCTTGCACATTTGTTCTAGGGATACCCTACATCTACATTGCTCCATACTCTTTGTCTTCATGTCAATTTTTTCTATTTTATTGTCCAAGTGGAAAAAGATAAATATGGAAGTTTGGCTAAGATTTCCAGACCTCTGGCCTGGTTAACATAACATGGATAAGTAGCCATATGCAGGCCTTCCCATTTATTGCACAGATGGTATATGCTTGCACAATAACTCAGTTGCATCTCAGATACCTCTCAGTGTGTCAGATTCAGTGTGGTGTGTCACACTGTGCGCACTCACACACTCCTGACTGTGAAATACTAGATAGAAATACAGCAATGTCAATAACTTCATGCATGTGAGGACTTTGCATAAGCAAAGCACATGTTTTCATAGTGAGGCAGAGACCAGAATGTCTCTCCATAAACACAGTAATTTTGTGTGCTCTGTAGTGCAACCCAAAGCCATTGTAAGCAGTATGGCAGTCCATACTCCTGTCTCACTCCTTGTGTTAGTAGTGACTGGTGATAACAAAGAAATTAAAGATAGGACCAATGAAAATATTGTTACACAAAGGAAGTAACTGCTTTGTGCAGGACGTGTAATGTGCCTGATGTAAGATTAGTATGCACTTACGCTCCTTTCTGAGGTTTGTGACTTGGAAATATTATTTGGTTTTTCACAGACAAAATCTTTTGCTGATAATTCTGTTGCATAAGACTGTAGGATAATTCAAGTTGGAAGTAGCCTCATGTCTATTGTACCTGTAAGTTAAGCCCAAGGTTACTCTGGAGTTTATCCAGTTAGGTCTTGAAAAGCTCCAAGGAGACTGCTCTGTCTCTCTGCTAAGCTGTTTTTCTGTCTAACACAGGCAAATGTTTTTCCTTATATTCACCCTGAATATATCTTGCCTCAGTTTATGCCCATTGTCTGTCATCCTCCCACCATGAGCCGCAGTGAAGATCCTGGAGCCACCTCCTTGCATATACTGGCAGTCTGCTAGTTAGATGCATCAAAAGCTGTTTCTTCTCCGGGCTGAACAATCACCACATCCTCTACTCTCTTGCAACCAGACAAGTGCTCCAAAGCCTAGAACATCTTGGTAGCCCTTTACTGAATATGCTCCAGCATGATAGTGGATTTCTTGCATTGGGGAATCCAAATCTGTACACAGTATTTTAGATGTTGTCTGACAAATACTGAGTAAAGGGAGATTACCACTTTCCTGGCCATGCTTCTGCTGAAACAGCCCAGGATGCTGTTGGTTTTCCCTACTGACAGGCAGATTGCTGGCTCATCCTGACTGGCCCCATGATTCCCAGGTCCTTCTTAACTAGCTGCTCTGCAGCTAGCTAGTACCCAGCCTGTATCATTACCAAGGTTATACCTTCTCAGGTGCAGGACTTTCCTCTTCCCCTCACTAAATTTCACAAGGTTGTGGCTGACCTGTTCCTCCAGCCCATCTAGGTCAGTCTGGTTGGCAGCTCTGCCCTGAAGTGCATCAACTGGTTCCCCCTGTTCAGTGTCATCTGCAAACTTGATGAGAGTTTACTCCAAACACTGGCTTACAATAAAGGTGTTGAAAGATACCAAGAATGATGTTAGATTATTAAAATGTTGTATATGTTTTCATACTTAAGAAAGCCTCTTGAAGGAGAGCTTACTGCCAGTTAGACCCATCCACTTCCTGTAATCTCAAGACATTATGAATAAACGCGTGAGTCGTGTGGCAGGCGAAGTCCAAGCCCTAGCAGGCAGTTGTGCCATCTGCACAAAAGGTGCACAGCTGCAGCTTTGTGCTCAGCCTCAGTGCTGCCATGACCATCTAATTGGCTGAAGAGGTTCTTGTCCCTATGGATTAGAGTCCCTGCAAGTCAATCCTTCCTGCAAGTCAGCTATATCACAGGTGGAGAGTGTCATCAATGAACGTAACCAAAGGGAATGACACATAACCTCAGGGAAGACAGTTCTTGGGTCTATACAATCATGAATAAGTTAATCATGTTCTTTTACAATTTAATTTCTTGCTTCTAAACTACATAAACATATTTTGAGGGTAACTATCATTTTGCAAAGATTGGTGATTGGATTTGGGTAGCAGCAGTTTTCCCTGACTCTGAGTGAGAGCAGAAGCCTGTGCATTATATCCCATACATATTATATATGCATTATAACCCATACTCTGGGTTATGCATGGTCCTCAGAGGGAGGTTTCACATGGGGAAAAGGAAAACTGAGGAAAGATGAAAACTAATATTAGAAGCCTTATCAGTATTTACATGAAAGATTGTAAAGTACTGCTATACAAATGAATGATTAGCAATACAATATTTTGGAAATTCCTCTTTAAAAGCATAAAAGAAAACATAACAAAACTGTTGTATGTCTAAATTTTACAATGCAGAGGCTAATAATCTATATAATCCTTAAACTAGGGTGTTTGTGATAAAAAATTCCATATCCAATTAGTATAAGAACATTTTAAATAGGAAAGTTGATTGTTGTTTGTTTAAAAATCACATTCTGCTTTCACTGTAAAGACCAACTTTTCCTAATCACAACTACACCTGCTTTTAACTTTTATATATTTCTCATTAAGTGTAGAAACAAAGCAAAATAAACTCCTAGTGTAGAGCCTGACCTCATGTCCTTGGAAAACAAAAGAAGAACAAGACTCCTGGTAACTTCAGAGGGCATTGCATCCAGACCATTGTTTTTAAAAGCCAAAAGCTAGCACAGATTGTTCATTTCCTGGCATTGGCATCAGCAGTAAATAGGATTGCCTCACAAAATTTTGTTCAGTCCTCTGGGACAAAGGATAAGAGCATGTTACATTGCTCAACAATGCTCTCCAACCAGCTACACAGCAGCACTGTTTAATTTCAATAGCTCATTACCTCCTTGTCAGTAAAATGAGTCCATTGAGTTGAAACTATGGGAAGAAGAGTGAAAGCCAGCAAGAAGGGTGGGTCTGAAATACCATTCTCCAATATACCCTGCTTCCCAATGAATCATGTAGGAGATGGAAGCTAACATTATGGAAAGGCAGCAAGGTGATAAATTATTCATCTGAAGGAACATAGGGGCTGCTGGATGGCCACAGTCTTCTTGGTAACACTTTAGGACAGGAAGTATCTTTCTGTCTTGTAGCCTCCACAGGGTAGGCATCTATACCATTGCCAGTTGTCAAGACTCCCTCCAGAGTGAATGAACAGAAATAGGCCTTCCTACTCTATCTCCTAAATTGAGGTGATTCATTTAATCTATTTCAGACATCGGAAATGGGATGAGAGCAGCTCTGCCCTCAGAAGGCCTGTTCCCTTGACTATAAAGGGAGCCTAGACGGTTAACTCAGAGACAGACACCTACAATGCAGAATCTATATTTGGACAGATGAATCCCGCTGCTGGTGTTTACTATAAATAGAGAAGTGCACAGTATATTTAAAGCAGAAAATCCATTGGGTACTGCTGAGATTATTGTTAATGCTGCTTAAACTAGTAAATTAAATAACTAGTCAATCACCCCCTAGTGCAGAGAAGACCAACCATACAGCTACTAAAGTCAATAGCAAAATTCTTGCAGACAACAGCAAGCTCTGATCTGTGTCTATGTAAACCCATGCATTAAAGCAAGAGGAAAACCCAGCCTTATTTCTAGATCCAGTTCTTTTCATTTTTTTTATGTTATGGAAATTTGAATATTTCCGTCTGCTGGTTGTAGTTGAAGGAAGCAGCTGCAAAGCTCAGCTGAACAGCTACAGCTCTCCCTGTGAGTATTCCTAGTTTGCCCAATTGCAAGATCTGAGATATAAATGTAAGCCTGTTTCAAGGGTGTTCACTGCCCCCATAATTTAAGGCTGAATTGCCATTTAAGACCCATTACTAATAAATTTGGGGTAATGTCTTTACAAAATTAAATAGCTGGCAATGACAAGTTTCTTTATCATAAGAGTGACAGCCCTAAATGTCATCAATGTAAATCAGATCAAAGTAATGATTCTGGTACCTAAACTGCAAAAAATGCAGCACTTGATACTGTAAAATCAACTATAGCTATATTGACTATAGTACGAATGTTTACCTATACTCACTCATAAATCAGTTTGAACTGGATTGTGGAAACAGTGTGATAGGCAAGGGATGAATTTATGTGGATATTTTTATAATTAAAGGGAAGAAAACCTTTCATAAGACTGACTTCCAGGTGGCTAACTGCCATCTCTGAAAGAATGTGTTATGCAACACTGGACATATTTACCACGGAGAAAGAGTCACCAGCCTAAAAGGCTGGCTTGATTGGTTTGAACTTTATAGTGGTTGGTGAAAATTCTGAAGTCTGTTCTTAAAATGTAAACAGATTTAGCCATGACAGCTAGACCACAATCCTTTGTTTCCTCTCTGCCTTATTAGGAGACTAATTTCTCTAGTGGAACCTCACATTCCAGTAAGCATCCTGGTTGAAATGAAACACAATTTGTTACTTACTTGTTGACTTCTCCCTACCTGTGTGATAATTTGAGACTGCATGCCTACTGTAATTGTGAAATCATCTCTGAGAAATCAGCAGGAGTTCATGAAGTGCTACAATTAACCCTAGGAGTTAAAAGTGGAAGAGGGGTTAAGAAATTGGAAAAACAATCATTCATTCAGAGAGGTCTTCCCCTAATGATCAAAGGTGATATGATGATATGGTAGGTAAGAAAAGAGTAAAGTAGGCCCAAAAATTAGTGGACCCAAACAGGTGAATGAAGAACAGAAAAGATGAGTTTTTTGTCTCACATCACCTTACTGTTGAACCTTCTAAAAGCAAACTAGCAGGAACCATTATGGTGGAAGAGGTTTCTGAAGAACTTCCTGAGGAAAGAACACTGGTTAATTTTTTCCCACACTGAGCAATTTACACCAGACCCAGACTATCAAACAAGACTGTTTGCTTTTCCCAATAAACTGGCTAAAAAAAAAAAAAAAAATAGGATGTCCTGCCTGACTTTCCATGTTCTTGGAGTCTCTTTCTTCCCCCAGTTATATTTTTTGATCTCACATATTTCCACTCAGCTTTCAACCACCCTTTGAGTCAGCTTGTGCTGCTCTACCAATGCAGGATGATGACTAGAAGGAAGGAGACCTGACTTGGCCACATAGGGAATATCCCATGCAGGTGGGAATTGTGCTCCTGGCCAGCAGTTACCAGGGGTGACTGGCTACTCCAAACTGTTTTCCAAGACTACCCTGTTATTTTATAGCCTTAAAAGCTCAGCAAGAGCTACACCGCCCTTGCTTTCCACTCTCCTATCCTTTCTGCTCTTCCTGTCTATATCTATTATCAAAAGCAGCAAATCAATCTTTACTCCTACAGTTGTGATCCCAGAGATAAATAAGAAAATGAAGCCTTTCTTGCTGTGCTAAGAAGGACTTCTGGATAGAATAATGGATTCTAAATTAATAACCTGTGTCTAGGAAATCTAGGAGAGATTTTGATTAAGTTGGTCATGTTTAACCACTTTATTTCAATTTCTAAATGCTTTGTGTTTTGTTTTTGTACATATTAATCAATATATATTCCAGATCTGGCATGAATTTCTAGTGCAGCTGGCATGTGACTGAGCAGGCTAAACTTTCTGTACTTGAAACCACAAACCATGTTACATGGTTTAACACTTCACATTGGGGCGAACACATTAACACCTATGACTGAAGTCTCATATATTCCATTGAAACAAACACAGCATGACTCATTACATCTGACTGTTGTTGCCACTGATGCCATGAGATATTAGAGAAATATTTTTTCAAAATTTCTGAACTGCCTTTCCACCATTGCATAATTTCCATCTAGATTGTCAGGTTGAAAGAAAAATTAGGTGCCTTTATTTTAGGTTATTTGGCCATTTGAGTGACAAAGTAAAATATTATGAAGGCAGAATCAAGTATTGATGCTTTGGAAAGTCACCAAAGAAGGAAAAAATGAAGGGTTTTATCAGATACTGCATCTAACATTAATGCATTTTGAGAAAAACATAAGTTAAAACACAATATATTATAGAGGTAATAGAGCATGTGCAACCTGCAATAATTTACTCAGGATAAATGATCATGTCCTGTTCTCAATGAAAAGGATCTTGGGAGCTCATGAAATGGCAGAAGATGAATCTCTGTTTCCTTTTTCATGTCCTTTCAAGGTGAAGGAGGTCAAATAAAGCAGTCTCTAAGCTTATAAATCACTCTTCTAGACTAGTTTAAAATATCTTTCTACAGAAACAGAGGTGACAGGTTTTTAAAATGAAGACAAAAAGAAGTTGCTGGCAAGTATTTGATTTGTTGAAGGCTTTCAGGAAGAACTTGGAAAGTAAGAAAAATGAGAAATTCTGAAGAAAATAGGAAAATCTCTGGTGGGTAGAATTGTTAATAATGAAAACTGAAGAAACTCAGGTATCAAAGAGCACAGGATTTCTGATTAAAGACAGGAATGGATGAAGTGTGTTCAAATCCTGATACAAATAAAGTGCAAAATATTTCTGAAGAACCCCAAACTCTCTTTTTCATGAATTTGCCTTTTATTTAGAATTTATTGTAGTCATCATGTATCTTCACAATTCCTGAGACAAACACAAGGACTTTGTGAAAACATCCTGCAAGTTTCCCATGCCTCAAAGATTATTTATATAAACATTATTTGACATGAAGTCAATACAACATGAAAGACATTTAACTGGGTTGTTTTAATAACAACCTTATTAGAGTCAAGCAACTAATAAGTACAGAACAGACAAGAGACTGTTGTCTGAACATTTTAGACATGATGCATTTTCTCCACTGTGAGAAAGAACATATGTGTTTTCAGCCATGCTCTTCTCAAGCTTCAAGGAGGAACAGAAAGAGGAACAGTACTTTTATTCATGTATCTCTTCAGCCAGTTCACAGGGTAATTCTTACAAGCAGACACAGTTTTATGCATTACTGTTGTTTCCTGCAGTATGAGCAAAACTGTATTTAACATCGTTGACACGTTTCCTGTTGCATACATTTTCCCAAACCTAAGATGGCAAGAGGGCTTTCATCAGCAAGCCTCCACTGGTCTCATCCAAGGGAAGGCCAGGCTGGTATGAGCTAGGTTTTGGCCACTGATCTGTAGTAATGTGTCCCATAAGTTTTCTCTTTTCTTCTAAAAGCTTTTGACAAAGCAGAGAACACTGGTTGTTCACCCTTCTTAATTACATAGGGTAAAATACTAGGAAAGAGGCTGGATTTGCATGTGAAGAGGTCTTCCCTTGAGCTTCCCTGCTGTCATCCTGTCCCTGTGTTTTCTGAGAGTGATTTCCTCACACTTTCACAGCTGTTCTGACCATTAGTGAATATTCCCACATTGTTAGCATTATCCATGTCCAAGGGCATGCTGACCTGCTACTTGGCTCTGAGTAATGATCATCTTCATTCACACTGAAAGTTTTTACTGCTATCCCTCTTGAGTGTCTCATTCTGCCACCAGCACATGTAGATACTGAAATAATACAAATAATATCTACAGCCATGTCTTTTAATTCCAACAAGCTACTCTGTTTTGGAAAGAAATTGTGGATAATGAAATATTTTGCTAATTAAGATTGATGATTGCTCATGATAAATGTGAAGTTCTCAGGCTGATCCTTCCTTGTCACTCAGTTGAATTATGTTTTCTAGAGCTGGTTTCACAAAGAGCCTGAGCAGAATAGTTACTGTATCTGTGCTAGTAGAGCTGTTTCTTCTGGTATTTCTCCAAGAGTGGTCTGAGATTATATTTAATATGTTGAGAAGACACAGTCAGCTACAGTGCTGTTTCTTTACAGGAAACTGTCTACTATTTGCTGCTGACATCAGAAGGAAAGGAAGAGCATTTTGATTGAATAAAGGAGAAATACATCCACTTAGTTAAAATTAGATCTTTTGGGTTTTTTTGAAAGTGAGCAAATACTCTTTCAGAGCAACAATGACAAAAACAATAACAAAACCCAAGATAGAAGAGAGAGCCAAGTTTGCATTTCATATTTTTAAGCACTGCTGATTTGGAAGCCAACCATGAATGGCAGTAGTTGCTTATGCACTGTACATACTGTACTCCAAAAGCATATCCACTACGGCTGGCCAAGCAGAAGGGAAAGCATGGAATTTTCCTTTCAAAAAGAAAAGGTCTTATTGCTCACAAGAATTTTTCTCTCAAGTTAACTCATTTGTTTCATTTCTTCTTTTCTGTGTAAGACTGACCTTGCATCTAGCAGTTCAGTAACACCTCTGATATGGTGTTCAGGGGTCTTGAATCGTCCTCTAATGATTAGTCATTGCTACAGTATATGTAGTGTTTCTTACTCAGTTTTCCATTTCTCAATTAATACTGTCAAGATTTCTCACCTTTGCTGAGCTTCTACTTTTTTCTTGCTTGATACTGTTGCTGTTGCTGCTGTTCCCTGGAGATAAACAAACTCAAGACGAGCATGAGCTTATTCATGAAGGCTTGAGCTGAAGCCCAGGGACTTTGTCTCTGGAAGAACATAGGTGAACATGGAGTTATTGTGGGAAACTGTTCACAAATAATAATCCACATTTAAGGCACCAAAGCATCATTCTGAGAAAATAGCATCATCTTCATTGTTACACTTTTGACATGATTAGGGCTCTCTGTCAAGAGCACACAGAGAATATGAAGAATTTACATGTCTAGGGAACAGCATCCTCTTCTTCTTTTCCCTGAGTTTGGTTATCACAGCTCTTCAGAGTGAACTCCTGGATGTGAGGAGAGAAACTGGTCTAGAAAACGCAATCATGGCCCTCTGTACTCTCAAGAAACAGAGGAACAACACCACAACAAAACCACTCTATTTCAGAAACAGAAACTGTAAAGGAGTTTCTGGAAATAATCCAAGCCAGATCTCAGTAGGAAGATGTGGATGCTCAAAAACAGAAAAAAAATTAACAGATGTTTGCCTCCAAAATGGTATAACCATAAGAACTAACTATTGCTTAATTTGGTACTGAGATTATGATTTATGACAGTTCTATTATTTTATTTCACTATTTTATTTATTAATTATTACTTTGTTGAAGGAAACTCTACATTCTTTTTTTAACACAGGGAAGTCTGTGCAAACTCTCTCATTTTCTTACCTGTGTTTTTGCATACTTTCACATATGTCCACTTTATGATGGAATAGTTTGTTTTGTGCAAGTATTCAGCCACACCTACTATGGAATCCTAGAAAAAAAATTTTTTGTGAAGGACTGCAACTGTTTTTTGTCAGGGCACGTGTACCATCATGTATATTTCCAAGCCCAAGTCCCAAAAAAAGGAAGCAATCCAAATGTCTTCCTTACATGAAAATACAGCAAGGCATTATGCCTGTAAAGGTAGCAATCATTCTCCTCCTATATTTGAGGGCCAGGACACCCACACATTTGGCATGTTGCCACATACTGTTAGGTAAGGTAATGTCGCATGCACAGCAGGCTGTTCTTATCCTCCATCTGTTCTAAGTCATGCAAATTCAAGTTGTGTGTCCCTCAAAAGTCCACTTTTCCAGCACCATCCAGTCTGCAGCAAGCACAGAGGGAAGGATGCTCTTGTATACAGATTCTTCAATAGCTGAGTTGTAAGGGCAGTGGAGAGAGGGGAGCTTTTTTTCAAGTGACCTTGATTCACTTGCAGCAGAGATCTGAGCTTTGGGCTGCAACTTCCTCTCTTGCACCTGAAAAGTGTGTGTGTGTGGAGGGTGGTTGTTCAATTTGGCGTGTGAGGTGTTGTCAGTTGTCGTATTTGAGCAATGCCTCAGTCTGTTCATGATTTTGGCAGTCTAGAAGAATGGTTGGTATTTCTCTGAGTTCATCTAGCTTATGCATGTGTTCTTTAAGTATTTGTTATGTTCCAAGTCTTTAGAACAAATACATACCAGTTACAACATCTTGTCCACTGGGATTAAATTACGTGAAAGTAAGGTTTAACATATGGAATAATGGGAAAAAATAGACCTGATATTCTCAGTAAAAATACCATTTTTTGTATGTTGCAATAGCTTTTTTTCTAACTGCCAAAACAGTGGATGTTTCTTAGAGATAAAAATCGATGCATCATTGCTATACTTTCAATGAAAAATGGTGCACTGACATAAAAGTACACAGAAAGCAACCTCTCCTCTCTTGACATTCATAAAAACTGGTCAACTTCTTCTGTAGCATTGACATAAAATGTCACATGTATGTTGTGTGATCATGGCATGTTGCTGTGAAGAGCAGTGGCAGCATAAATAGACCAGGAAGGTGAATAGAATTTGCTTGAGGGATCCTAGGCAGATTCTGATTGCATTAGTATAAATACAGAGTCACTTAAGCTAATCCCAGGCTTACAGAACTGTGACTGAAATAAAAATGGCATCTCTGCAGCTGCATTTCCTAACTCCTCTGAAATTCTGGTCTGAATCTTGACAGTAGTTACCATAGTTGTTTCCATTTATATTTTCAATATTTCTTTGGGATTTCTATTGTCTTCCCTTTTTCTTCACTTTCTGTGCAGCTGTCATCATAGCATTTAAACTCCAGTTAGAAGAGCAAGGCAGATGTCTCCCAGCAAAGGCTTTGCCAGCATCAGTCCACTGACAGCTGTGAGAGCAGTGCTGTGATAACAGCGTGACCACCAGCATCAACAGAGAATGACCACACCACATCTGCAAAGCTTTTCAGCTTCCACTGCCTTGGGCCTGCAGTCTCATATCACTTTTATACTTGAGTCTCACAGCTGGCAGCAGTAATGCTTCTTGGTTCTCTACTGTATTAGATACACTCAAGTCTAGTTTTTTGGGGGTTTATATCAGTTTTTAAAAACCTGAATTATCATGAAGTATTGCAATCCAGGGGTGAGAAGGTCTTTAAAACATAATTCTTCCTGAGTTTACCCCTAGGCCTAGTTATATCTGAAAATCTAATTGAAAGTTTCAAAATATTACTATGAACCACAACTTTCAGTGCCCCAAAATGGAAATTAGCATGGCAGTATAAAGAAGTACCTCAACATCTACTAAAAGAAGACACAATTTTAAGCTGGCAAACACCAACAGCTTCCAAAAAACCCCAAAACAAATGTAGCTTATTACTATATGTTGGTGTTCTGGTTAAAACTTGTCTATGTACAGTTTTAAAATGCACCAAGATAAATATTTCAAGGTGAAAATACACACAATTCAAGAAGTATATGCTTGACATGGAAGCAACCATGTAAGTACAGTGATATTTGCACCTCCTCTCTCATATACCAGGATCCATGTAGGGATTTTCTGTATGATAAAATACTTTGTCAGGTGAAGTCCTAACATGAGAACACAGCTCCCTCATACATCAGCATGTTGTACCTTTGCTTGCACAGCCCATGCAGGTGCCTCTGTATAGTTGTTCCACCATTTGATAGGAAAGGGAGAAGAGTCCTTAGGACTTCCTCCTTTCCATGTCTCCAGGTAGAGCCTGCAGATTATTGCAGAGTCTTAATTTATTCATTGCACTAAACATTGTATGGTCATTCTGACTTCAGCAAGCAGGACTTTCAGGAGGTGTGTGAATAAAGTTACTTATGAAGTAATCAACCCATGTCCATGGCTCTCCCTATGGCTGGCAGCACTGCCCAGGAGCATCATAATTCTCTTGGGCTGCTAAATGGAGCAGGAAGGATGTCCCAATCCCTCTCTACAGCTGATAGCTGTGATAACCATTATCAGTCACCAAACAGACTCGCTCTAAGATATGCTGTGCAAATAGGAACCAAACCCATTGTTTCCTTGGAGACGTTCCTAATGCAGTTTTCTACAAAAGCACTTGGTTCTCAATTAATAAAAGCATTCACTGCTCTAAGGAGGGTTGTCCCCGCTTATTATAGAAGATGACACAAGTGCCAGCTAAGACCAAGGACAGATTGCAAATTGCCTGGTTGAGCCTTGACTATGCTGTAATTCTTGTACTTGACTATGCTGGAATTTGACAGATAGAATTGGGTTAACTACATACACCATTTTTACAACAGTTGCTGTCATACCTTGAATTATCTGAAGCATTCAGCTTCTTGCCCCCACCCCTGGAAGGTAGTTCCTCTAACTGTAGTGTCCTCACTTTTCTGAGCTATAGGGTCTGTTTGATTCATTAAAGAAGAAGCCTGGGGATTGTCACAAGTGCCTATTGCAACATTTTCAAGGTTGTGCAGAGCTGGAATTTGTGGAACTTGTTACTCCTGATTACAGATTTTGGTCCTATTTCAGGAAATAGTCTCTGTGCAAAGAAGCTCATTAACATATATGCAGTCTGCAGCAGACAGTGGAAAACATGCACATTCCTAAAATTAAGAAGTATTTACCTGAGAGTAACTTGATATGTCTGCAGGTGCAAGCTCAGGCAAGGCAGTGTTTGCTGAGGTTAGTGAACCCAGGTTGTATCTCTCTGTTGCTGCTCTGTGGCATATACAGGATGAGGACTTCCTTCCCCCTGCCAAAAGAGACATTTTACAGGAAAATATTTGGGACTTTTTTTTTTCATATTTAAAGGAGAAAGTCCAATCTCAATTGCCCTAAGAAATGGTGATTCATTTGTAGTATGAGTAACCAGGCAAGAGAAATGCACTTTATTGAAAGAGGAAATAATTTTAGTCAGCTTCAAATTCCTTTTGCTTCACAGGCTTATTCAGCTCAAATATTTGTATGAAAAGATGCTCTGGTGACAAAACTGAATTCTGTGATTAATGGCCAAAGTCCACACCCATTTAATCTCAGCCATCCAAGAAATTTTTCAAAACCAATAAAGATTTATTTGAAATCTCCAAGTACACAGCAAGCAGAAATAAAGTGGTTTTAAAATACAGATATTTTTAAAGTTTCTATTTCATCACAAAATGAAAAATAGCTCAAATATTTTGGGGTTTTTGGCTTACCCATCAACAGATCATATTCCGTTGTTAAAAACCTACTTGCATCTTCCCACATTACTATCAGTGATATTTTAGTGTTATCTGAACATTTTTTTTTGGTCCATTTCATTTTTCAACATTCCAGTTAGAGGACCACTTTATAGACACTGTCAGTCCAAAGGCAGAGGACTGCTGGAGATCTTTGAGAAGCAGCCTTTTTTGATTACTGTACTCAATGTGTCTCTTTAAATTTGTATAAACAGCTAATGCCAAATATATGAGAAACTAATTTGGCCTTGTTTAAATGCTGGACTTTGACTGTCTGTGAGTGCTTTTATTCAGAAAAAAATTGCCCTCTTTTTTAAAAATGCACTTCTAAAATCTAAGTTATTTCAAAATTGAGAAAAGTTGTTCTAAAATTATAGCACTCATAAAGATCTGAACCACCATAACTGTGAGTATATGTGAGCCATTTTGTTATTTTGGTTCCACTTAACCATGTAGGCAGATCCTTATATTCACATAAAACTGGTTATATCAGCTTATTTTGTATCTGTGAATTTCCCTGATGCCCTTTTTTTCTCACTTAGATGATGGGTTCTTTGTACAAGAGCTGAGCTGATTGGTGCAAACACAAGGGCAGTTGAATGATAGTCCAATGCACCGTCCAAATCTATTTCTAATCAAAACAGAGTTAGGGTATGGACTTGCTAGATGTGTGCTAGCTCATCCTTAAAATAAAGCATCCATTTTTTAAAAAGCCCAATGAAAATAGCTCTGATGAATTTAGAAGTACACTGATTTTCTACACTGCTTCCAACCTTGTACAACCACCCTGTTCATGCTGAAAATGTCTCTTCCTTTATGAAATAGATTATCACAGTAACTCAAAATTTTTAGGCTGGGAGACCATTACAGAAGGTGATTTACACATGCTCAGAAGCTGAGCAAAGATTGTCAAAATAATAACAAGTGAAATCATATTGCTAAGTCAACACTCCAAGTACTAAACAGGACAACCTATCATTTTTCTCACACTATTTTTTTACCTAGTCACAGAATTAAAAGCAGCTATTTGGTCTTTGGCTCCCAGAAATGATCTGACAAAACCAGATAGCTTTGAAAGATAAAGTATATTAAAGTCAAGCAAAGAAAATATACTGAAGTCAAGCAAGCAAAAGTGTATCTACCAAACATTCATGATCAAATATTGTGTATATAGTGGATCCCCAGGAATATTTAGGTGTTTGAATCCCAAATGTAGGCACTCAAAGTCCTCACTTAGATGCTTCTTTGCCTGGAGGCATACAAAATCTCTAAGTCCATGGGTTTTAATAGATTATATTTGCTAAATAGCTAAATTATTGAAACTGGGAGGGCTGATGTCTGAGCATTGTATTTCTCAAAAAAGACACTCTGTCCCTTAGCTTGCATTCAAAATCCAATCCAGAAAATACTCTGAGTACAGACATATTGGATGGGCCAAAAAAAGAAACATGGTGAGAGATCTGCCATCACTCTTCCTGTCTTTTTACTTATCAGCTAAAGAGCTGAACTGAGACATGGAAGACACTATCTCTTTTCTTCATGCCTCTGTCTTTTTAACAGGTATTTCAAACCTTACAAGATCCTTTTAACTCTGGGTGCAGTTTGCTTTCTAGAACAAGGGCATTCAACATCCATTCTTACTGTACTTTTCCAATGTGCATAGAGTAGCAAAATATTTGCTAGAACAGAGAAAGTACAAGGAAGAAACCAAGAATGTAAAACCTAGTGTTATAATACTGCTTAGTGGTTAGATCTCCCACCAAAGTAAAGAGAGGACTGAATCCCAGTCCCTGCCCTCATGATTACTTAATATGGAATACTTAAAACTTTATCGACACAGGCACTGAGGCCTCTTTCTTATAGCTGAGTGCCTCAAATGTTAGGCAATAAAGTATTGCTCTCTCTTTTGCCTAATAAATATTTAATTATTCTCAGTGAAGTAAAGCAGCTTCAACAAGAGAAATTATGGCTCTTTATCTGTCCTCAAACTAACCACTGAGCTATTGGATAAAACTGAAATCCTGGCTAGGCCCCTCTTTGAAAAGTGTGAGCCCAGCTGTGATTCAAGGTAGTTAGTAAATACCAAGAGAAGGAACTTTCTTGCTGTAGGCTGGGATTAAGTATTTAAATCCTTCAGAGACATTGGTCTCCATACACTTACTACTTTTTGTTGACCTTGTTGGCTTTCTGCTCAGAATGTTCTGGGTCCTTGGCATCTAACTCAGGGCTAGTATATGACACTTTAAAGTCAGATTTTAAAACATGCCATGTGAGGCTGACTGCTCCTCAGGGATCTAGCTCATAGTATCCATACTCCTTAAAAAAACTCATAGAAGATATAATAATGTCATATACATTCGAAATAGGCAGCATTAAATGTGAAAAAAAAACGGAGACAGAACAGAACCTTTGGGCCATTTACTGATGTTAATTTTCTTGCTTTCTCCCTTCGTGCCTGAAAATCCACTTCTGAGTAATTTTGCTGTGAGAGGTGTTTGCTTATAAGGCAGACAGATTCCCATCATCTTCTCCCTCTGTCCAGTGCTTCCTGGTGCCCTGCAGTCCTCAGCTGATGGCCCCTTGAGACCTGCATCCAGCTTACAGACACCCTGAGTTGCTCTAAGACATCCTGTGGCTCTGCTGTGCAATTAGCATGCTAGTCAGAGACCCTGCTGCTGGTCCTTTCCAACAAAAACAGGTGGTGGCTGTCTCAGAGGGCTGGAGACAGCGTGAGTAGATTCAGAGAAAGGGATAAATCTTTCTGGGATGCATCCTTTTCCATTCAGATTTTTTGCAGGTGGCTGGTCTCTCAGGGCCACAGGCCCCTGAGCACAAACAGCGGCCCTTTCCCTGGGAAAAGAAACTCGCCAGCCCAGGTTCCTGATGTCAGTTTGCAGCAGGTGTTTGGCATTGCCCTGGCAACCAGAGCTATATTTTGCTGCAGCTTTGGTCACGGAGATATGGGGTGCCCCCTCCTTCTCCCACCTCCTCCCCTCAGCCCTGTTCTTCTCTGTTCCTGTCTCCACCCCTCACCCCTATTTGGACTTCCAGCCCACCCTGCCCCACTCTCTCTCCACCCTTCACCCCTCCCCATCCTGTCCCTGCCCCATCCCTCACTGCCCCCACCGCCCACCTGTGACTCCCTGCATCACCCCATGGGAGCCTGAACCTGTGTGGATAATGTGGCCCTGGCAGCAGGACAACACCAAAATAAAACAGGTAGGGATGACATCTGTGGGCTGCACGGTGTCACAAAGGGACCTGGGGCTGAGTGGAGGGGGCTAGAGGGTGATACAGAGGGTGGGGGCAGCTGAGAGGCAGAAGGGGTCTTTAGGAGTAAAAAGGGGGGCTCCAGCGTGGCACAGAGACACTGAGAGGCTGCAGTGAAGAACTGGAGGGTGACACAAGGAGGCTGAGAGGCAGGGGGTGCCTTAAGGGACAAAGTGAGGGGGTGCCTAGGGGTGACAGGTGAACCAGCCCTCACACCACCCTTAACCTCACCCTAAAAACCACCCCTCCTCGGGTGAAGAGTGCATGGTGGAGGTTAGGGGGCCAAGGGACAGTGTCGGGGCTTGGGGTGACACACAGACATTGGGAGCTGCAAAACATTGCTGGATGAGTTCAGGGTATAGGGGGCATGCAATTGGCAAAAGTCTCGGACGTTGTGCAAATTGAGGGGCCAGATGGGCAATTGGCTTCTATACACACATTCGTATTAGACTTTACGGAACCCCTGTGGGGGAGAGACCTGATGGCCCAGTCGGGGGAAAAAATTGACATTACTAAAGCCCTCCAGCTTTTTCGGGCAGTGGTCACGGCAGTGGTCACTGAGAGGTGCCCCACCCAAAAGCTGAATTGGCTCACAGATAAACCAGTTTGGGTGGAACAGTGGCCACTCAATTATCAGAAATTAAAGGCGATTGATGAACTTGTGAAGGAGCCAAAGGTAATATAGTGGAGACCACCTCGCCATGGAACTCCCCTGTCTTTGTTATACAAAAACTCAACAAGGACAAATGGCGCTTCCTTCACGACCTCAGAGAAATCAATAAAGTAATTGAGAATATGGGGTCTCTCCAGCCAGGGATGCCGTCCCCCGCAATGCTCCCCCGAGATTGGAATTTGGTTGTCATAGATACAAAGGATTGCTTTTTCCAAATTCCCCTTCACCCTGATGATGCCCCACGTTTCACCTTCTTGGTTCCTACCATCAACTGAGAAGTCCCAAGGAAGAGATATCACTGGCGAGTTTTGCCCCAGGGCGTGAAGAACAGCCCAGTGATTTGCCAGTGGTATGTCTCTTCTTTGCTGTCCCCTCCCCGTGTTGCTGCAGGAGACACCATCATCCTGCACTACATGGACGGCATACTGGTGTGCGCCTCCACTGATGATTTGCTTACCTACGCACTTGACCTGACAACTGATGTGTTGGGTACTGCAGGGTTCAAGCTTCAGACGGAGAAAATTCAACGGATGCCACCCTGGAAGTACCTGGGGCTTGAAATGACCAAGAGGACCATTGTTCCTCAAAAATTGGAAATCCGAAATCCAGAGCGGACCCTAGTGGATCTTCAGCAACTGTGTGGGTCTTTGAACTGGGTAAGATCATGGCTAGGTATTACCACCGAAGACCTAGCCCCTCTTTTCAATTTATTGGAAGGGGGAGAGGGGCCTAGTTCCCCCCGGACTCTTACCCGGAGGGCGAAGAATGTGCTGGAGAAAGTGCAAGAGTGCATGTCTGCCAGGCAAGCCCACAGATACCAACTGGCCCTGCCCTTCAGATTAATCATTTCTGGTAAGCTGCCACACCTCCACAGGGTGATTTTTCAATGGCACAAAGTCACCAAAGGGAAGGACCAAAGCAAGAGGCACCCTCTCTTAATTATAGAGTGGATCATCCTCAGCCATCATCGATCCAAAAGAATGATCATGCCACAAGAACTGATGGCTGACCTCATCCTCAAAGTGTGGATGCATATCAGGGAGTTGGCAGGGTGTGATTTTGACATAATTCACATATACCTCTTCAATTGAGTACGGGCCAAATTACTAAAGCAATGTTGGAACATCTACTCCAAGAAAACGAGTCCCTGCAGTTCACATTGGACAGCTACACTGGCCAAATTTCTAAACATCGCTGGCACACAAATTTTTAATTCGGACATACAATTTTCACTGTGATTAAAAAGGGTTCAGAGTAGGCAACCACTCAAGGCTCTGACCATTTTCACGGACGTGTCCAGAGCATCCCACAAGTTGGTCATGACTTGGAGGGATCCTCAAACTCAGCGGTGGGAGGCAGATATTGCTGAGGTGGAAGGATCACCTCAAGTAGCTGAGTTGGCCACAGTCGTCAGGGCAATTGAACGGTTCCCTGAACCATTCAATCTGGTTACCGATTCAGCATACGTAGATGGTGTAGTGTCCAGAGCGGAAAATACGGTACTGCAGGAGGTGTCCCACACTGCTCTCTATAAGTTGCTCTCAAGATTAATAGATTCTGTCTCCCACTGAGAGAAACCATTCTGTGTGGTGCATGTCAGGTCGCACATAGACCTGCCGGGGCTCATCACGGAGGGCAATCAAAGAGCAGATGCCCTGCCCAGCCCAGATGACCCCGCTCCTTGATATGTTTAAGCAAGCCAGGATCAGCCATCAGAAATTCCATCAAAATGTGCCTGGCCTGGTGCGGCAGTTCCACCTCACACATGACCAGGACAAGGCCATTGTGGTGACATGTCCCCAGGGCCAAAGCCAGCAGATGCCTGTGCTCAGCACAGAGGCAAACCCCCAAGGCCTTCATAGCTGCGAGGTGTGGCAGATGGATGTCACCAAGATCCCAGAATTCGGCAGACTCAAAGATGCACTTTCTCTGGTGCAGTCTACGCCTCCACCCACGCAGGGGAGAGGGCTATGGATGTAAAAAATCATCTCATCCATGCTTTCTCCATGCTGCGGGTTCCTAAGGTTATCAAGATGGACAATGCCCCAGCATATGGTTCCAGGGAGCTCCGAATCTTCCTGCAGGAATGGGGAGTGGAACACAAAACTGGCATCCCCCACGCCCTGACAGGTCAGGCGGTAGTTGAGAGGACCCACCAGTCTGAAAAAGATATAATTCTACACCAACGAGGGACAATGAAGGTGGAATCCCCTCATAGCCAGTTGGCCCACGCACTTTTCACATTAAACTTTTTAAACTGTGCATTTGAAAACTTGAATCCTCCGATCGTGCGGCACTTTAGGGGCAATCCACAGTTGGAGCTTAAGGAGAAGGCCCCAGTCCTAGTAAAAGATCCAGACACTTGGCAGGTCCAAGGACTGTTTGATTTGATCACATGGGGGCAGGGGTATGCATGCATAGCTACCCCCACAGGGTTAAAATGGGTCCCATCGAAATGGGTGCGCTCTTACATCCCCAAACAAAATCAAGTAAGGCTGGTCCAGCAAGTCCGAGACATCTGCTGGAGGAGGAGGTGAAGGACCAACTCCGTTTGAGTCATCCTTATTAATTTGTCTTTTGTTTATTTGCAGCCCAAGTCCAAGACCCCAGCAAGGCGATATGTTTCTGGCTCAGGTCATAATTCTGCTATGCCTCACCGTCCCTGGCTGCCTCTGCATCGTTCCCCAGCCCCAGAACAATGTCTGGAAGACATTAGCACAGGCCCTGGGACAAGACCATATTTGTCTATCTACATCTTCAGCTGCTGACCCATTTTTGTCCTGCCTCGTGGGGATCCCGTACAAACTAGATGAGTTTCCCTTCACCTTCCCTAACCCTACCGCCTCTCCCGGCAGAAAGGTCTGCTCCTTCACCATCTGCCAGCTGGATGCATGGAGGATTTGAGTCTGACTGCTCCCCATTATGGATCAGAACCTGCAAGAGTTAGATTTACTCGGTTCCTCCCCCACTTTTACCTGCATACACTTCTCTGTGACCCCTGATCCCCAAGCCTGACCTGATATTGAAATCAAACAGCATATTAAAGAATATACCGCTGAGGAATGGTGCTGGAGGGTCATCCAGATTCCAATGTTTTCCACCCCAGATAATCGGCCCCACGCGTTACCCAAAGGCACCTTCCTCATTTGCAGTAATCAGGCTTGGGCCAGCATCCCCTCTCATCTGATCGGAGGCCCTTGTACTTTCTGGCAGTTGAGCCTATTTACACTCAACCAGATACAAATTTCTCATTGGTGGAACCAAAACAAAACATCACAATTGGGCAGATCAAAAAGAGATACAGAATTTACCAATTTGGATGAAAATTGTAATTCAGAGATAATTCACTGGTCAAAACCAAGAGGCGTTGCCACCACTGCATTTTTACCTTGGGTGGCAATCACCCATGCTTTCGGGGAATTGGCTGGCCTCTAATGCTGGGTAGCTAAACAGGCAACCATTACATCAACTGCCCTATCTGGACTCTTATCAGATGAGGAGGTTACGAGGCAGGCAACACTTCAGAATAGGGCAGGAATTGATTTTTTAGTCCTCCTTCACGATCATTCCTGTGAGGAGTTTGAGGGTCTGTGCTGCATGAACCTAACTTCCAAGGCTGGGGATGTCCGGAAGGCCGTCAGCCAGATGCAGAACATGATTAAAGACATCAAAAGAGAAACCGGGGACTGGCTGAACAACATCTTTGGGGGTTGGGGCATCTCGGGCTGGGTATCCTCGGTTATCAAAACCAGTTTGTTGATTTTGTTTATACTCATTCTAGTCCTGATTATGTTCAGGATTCTGATACGGGTGGTGTCCAGCCTTATCGCCAAAGCACTGACCATACATACAGCAAACCCAGCCGTGTTCCTCCGCCCAAGAGTCTGTCGGACACGAAGAGGACCTGCTGGAGCCAGAGCAGCAGGATGGACCTTGGTGGGAGATGGCCCCGACATGCCAGCCCTGGTTCACGGACACCTACCTGGACTCAGAATTCCTTCCCCGAATAGAGTTCACATCATTTTAATGGGCTTTATTTCCTTTTTGTTTTGTTTTGTTTAAAATAAAAAAGGGGGAGTTGTTGGGTTGTGTTTTTAGGTTTTCCCCCTTTTGTGGCTGTATCTGTACCCCTTTTTTGTAAAATGGTCCTGCTCTCCTCCTCCTCCTCCTCCTCCCTCCACCTGTCAATCTTTCCTCCCTCCACCCATATCTTATGTAAAACCCACGGAGTCATTCCCCTGACCCCTCCCGGGGCCTGTCCATTACTCCGAGGCCCCTCTCTTTCTCCTAGAAAGTTCTACCCAGGGCCTTGGGTGATAGACTGGTCTCTGGGGTCCCCTCCTCCCTCCCTTCCTTATTGGACCCCCTACCTGCTCATCACCCCACTTGTCACGCCCCCCGGTTACCCCTTTGGCTTGTTGTTGACCCCTACCCTTGCCTCCACCCCGCTTTAAACCCCTTGCACACAATGCTTGCGGCCTTTTGGAGGCACCGTCCCCTGAGGTGAGGTCGCTCCTCAGAGCTCTCCAATAAACTCGGATAAACGATCCCTCCATCAGGACGACTCCTCTCGTTTCTGTCAGTGTAGCTTTGTGTCTCCCTGGGTCTGGTGGCTTCTGTCGTCTCTGCCACCCGTGGCCCGGGAAGGTGGCCCCCGCTGCCTGCTGTGCCTGCAAGTGCTGAGCAAGCTGGACATTGAGACAGGCACCATGACAGCTAACAATGCCACTTTTCCCTGGAAAAGAAAACTTACCAGCCCGGGTTCCTGATATCAGTTTGTAGGATTCCCTTGGGACTGTCAGGGCAACAGTAGTTTGAGGTTGGGGCAGCTTGTTCCTTTGGGAGAGATGCATTGCTGTAATTTTGAAATTATAATTTTGAATTTTGAAATTAGACACTATTTCCTTAAATGGAAGAACCATGCTGTGGGGAAAGGCATCAGACTCGAGGAACAAACATGAAAACATCATTACCTGGGTGTAGTTTTCCTTTTCCTACCTAACAGTAATTTTCAAATTCTCAGGGACCAAAAGACAGGAAAAAGGCAGCTTTTCAAAAGAAGGCACTTTACCCAGAAGATAACCAACATTTTTCGGTATACTCAGATGTCAACTTGACACAGTCCTTTCATAACTGGCTGAACTCCACAGATGTGGTATTTTGGCAAGGAGTACATCTTCTGGGAATCAGTTGGTGTGGAAAAACTGTAGAAGATCAAAACACTGACTTTGGCGAACAACATGGGCTAGAGCCCATGAACCATGAACTGTCGATTTGGCAAAGTCCTAGCCACTGACTGTTCTGTAGTAGATGTACTTCAATATGCTTTATCAAGTTTCAGATCCCAGTCTGTTGCCATGCAATCCAATTTTCATAATTATTTCTCAGTTAAACTCCATTTGATTTATTTCTGTTCAAATTAATCAGCACAGCTGATATGAAGTTTACCAGACACACACAGTCATGGTGATTCCTGCAGATGTAATACCATAGCAAAATTAATTTATCCATTGGTCTAAAGCTTGGTTTATAACTCATTGTTCTGAGATAAGCCTTTTCCCAGGACAGGGTGGATAGGTAGGACTTTAGTATAATTGGAATATATTCTATTATACTCTCACTCTGTTTTTGCTCTTTAGTCTTCATGTTAGTTTAGGGATGGTATTTGATAGGGGAGCTATAGAATCATTAAAATGGAATGTCTGAGGTTTTTAAACCTTGTTTTGCTGTTGCTGTACATTGTTCAGGTGTTTTGCAGTTAAAGAGGTGGGCTTGACTCAGTGGTTCAGGATTAAAAATCTGTCTCTCGCACATTTCTCTTGCTTTCATGCTGTGACTTCCTCCTCTGTT
The DNA here is from genome assembly GCF_050655825.1 of Lonchura striata. Classification (NCBI taxonomy): domain Eukaryota; kingdom Metazoa; phylum Chordata; class Aves; order Passeriformes; family Estrildidae; genus Lonchura; species Lonchura striata. The sequence goes on from NC_140704.1 coordinate 63,029,482, forward strand.
AAAATGGAAATAATGATAGAAAGAAGAAAAGAGACTGTATCCAGCTATGCTGTTATTTTTCAGAATAAGGTTGTCTTTTTACTATGTGTTTGCACAATTCTTGCACAACAGGACCCTGATCACTACAGTAGTACATAAATTATGATAATAAGATGTAGTTGTAATATTTTCCACCATCAACATGATTCACTGTAAGATCTTACTTAAATCTTACTATTTATTATTTTACTACTTGTAAGAGAGCACAGTAATGAGCAAAAATCTCAAGCTACAATTTTATAATGCTACAAATGGTCAGCAACAAGTGAGGAATAGACTGGCATTTCAGTTATAACATGCAGCACTTAACTATAATAATACTGTACCAATACCTTACATTGTCCAGAGAAGAGCAACAAGGCTCATGAAGGGTCTAGAAAAAGTGTCCTATAAGGAGCTGCTGAGGGAGCTGGGCGTGTTTAGCCTGGAGAAGTGGAGGGTCAAGGGGGACCTCCTCACTCTCTACATATGCCTGAAAGGAGGTTCTAATGAAGTGGGAACAAATATCTTCTGCCATGCCTGAAGTGAGAGGACCAGAGGAAATGGCCTTCAGCTATTTAAGACAGGGGAGATTTAGATTAGATATTAGAAAACAACTTTTCATGTTAGGGTGATCAACCTATGTTTCTCAGGAGGTGGTGGTGGTGTTTAAGAGGCATCTGGATGTGGAGTTGGGTGAGTTTGTTTAGGGGTTACAATGGCAGTGCTGGGTGCTCGGCTGGACTGGATGACCTTGAGAGTCTCTTCCAACCTTGATGATTCCATAGTTCTATCATATATCATTCCAAAGTGATTAAAGTTCCCAAGTGGAAAACAAAACACATAGAAATGTGGTCATCCATACTTTAAATGAAAAATAGAGGCTTGAAGAGAATTTTCTGCCAAGAATGTATTTTAAGTAATGAAGGGAAGGAGGAATAATAGAAGGAAGGAGCAAGCAGAAGGAAAGTTTGAAAAGAGCAGAAGTGTTATTCATTTCTGGATGCTATTTTGCACTCAAGAATTCTTACTACCAAACAAGAGTTGGTGACTTGCTCTAGTTGAATGGCCATTAGAAAAAGTTTCAGAGCTTTCAAGGGATAATTTACCAATCCTATAAACATAAAATTGCATCTCCCAGTTAATATAATAACTAAACAGTAATACGGTATCCTATTCTATCCTATCCTCAAAGCATGAGTAGAATCAGCTAAGAATACGCAATAAAGCCTGTCTGAAGGAAAGAAGCATGACAGAAAATGCCCAGCATGACAGATATGCCCAAACAAGACACCTGCCATGAAAGCTAAATGAAATCTAAGGCATCTAATGTATATAATTTGCAAAAAGCATGACAGAAAATTGAGAAATAATGAGTATTTTAGCAAAGTTAACACAGATCTCTTTGAATTAAACCTGAAGTTTTAGCTGCTATGGTTTAGTTGTTATTTCTAAACTTTCAAAATATGTAGGTTCACAAGATCAGATGAGTGCTTCATTTCTCAGATAGTTATATCACTAAGAGAAATTGTTTTGTACATTTTTTTTAAGCTACAAATATTTCTACTTAGCAGAACTTTTTGTATGTTCCAAATTCAAGTTTATTAGCTGACAATATAATCCTGCATACTTACTGAGTATTCCCAAGTGAGATTTAGGCACCTGTGACATTTAGGATACAGTATATATCCTCTCTGGCTCTAACTATGTGTAGAGTCCTTTTAAGAAGACCACAGCCTACAAATCACAGAGGGTAATCCCTCTAATCTCACAGCTGACAGCATCTCAGATGGACTACAGTGGGCATTGCTCTTCAAGAAAGGAGTCAAACACTCAAGTAAAGTGATGACAGTCACAGCAGTGACAATAATAGCAAAGCAAAATACAACACATTCGGTGAACCTAGAGTCAAAGAACTGTTGTTCTAAAGGAGAGAAGACTTCTAGAGAGAAGTGTTTTAGAGAGAAATGTTAATTTCTCTCTAAAATCATAGAGTCACGTTCACATAAGGCTTTAATACAGGTGGAAAAAAAACAATCTATCAAAAATGTGGCAGTTGTTGGTGATGACCAGAATGTAATGACCATACAGCAAGCTTCCTAGTCTTTGATTCTGATGGGTTTGTGTTTAAAGTTGCTGGAAGAGTTTTCTTCAAACTCTGAAATAACACCTCTACTGTGAACGAATATAAACTAGATAAGCAGCCATGGACTCTAAAGTAATGCATTCATTACTACAAATATCATAATTAGATGGATAAAATTGTACCAATATACTGAACATTAATACCACTGGATTTCCTACTTAGAAATGTATGATGTCACCTCCATGCATGATGAGCATCTCTGGTGAGCAGCAAAGCTGCTGGAGCAGCTTTTTGAAGTTGTAGCATGACAGGCTTTTGGCAACTGCTTGGAACAAAGCTGCTCTGATGCTTGTTTGATTAAGCAAATCTGCTGTGGTAAATGTCTGAAGCCAAGCTGTTTCTGCAGCTGTTTGAGCCAGAGCTAGTCCTGCAGTTTTTGAAGAAGGCATTTGTAAAAAAGATAGGAGAGAGGTGAAAACAGAAAGAGGTTACAGAAAGGTTTTGAGGCATTTTAACTGCATTTCAGAAAAAAAAAAAAAGTATGTTTGTTTCCAAACAGTTTTGTAAAACAAAACTATAATGCCATCTTGGGGTTTTGGTGATACTGGCGATTATAATATGAAGGATTCCTAAGGATATGTATGTTTGTATAAGACTTACTGAATTACAGACTTCCCAAAATATATTAAAACTTCAAAGTCAAATAATCAAAATGTAGGAAATGCCAGAAGTCAGGTTGTATGCAAACTTCACTGATCTCCCTTTAGTCACACATTCATATAGGGCTTTTGTCTTCAAGATCCAAGCATCAGTCTGCACTCAGAGGAAGCAGATATTTTTAAGAATATATCTGGGTTTTTTTTTTTTGTTTTCTTGTCCTTGTTCAGTATGAGAGTCTTTGCCTTGTTTATTTCACAGTGTTAAAATGTCATATAAAAACAGAATGATTAATCTCCTCCTGATATTTCCAGTAGTTCTTGTCATTGTACTGTCTGAGTGCCTCACAAATATGAGTCTGAATAATATTGTGGTACATTTCTAGGAGTTAAAGTGATATTCTGACTGATTTCTGCAGAGGTGAGGTTAAAACTTGATTTCTGCAGAGGTGAGGTTAAAACTGTTCTGTAATTTAGGGTGCTCTCTTTGAGGTTCGTGATCTTGAGCCATAACATAACATATAACATAACATAACATAACATAACATAACATAACATAACATAACATATAACATAACATAACATAACATAACATAACATAACATAACATAACATAACAAACATAACATAACATAACATAACATAACATAACATAACAACATAACATAACATAACATAACATAACATAACATAACAGTTTATTTATTTAAGTTGTAATTTGTCAAGTTGACTCTTCAAGTGTGCAACACTTCTGTAGTCCAGAACATTATAAGCCAGGTGAGTGAGGCACCCAGAAAAAGAGGCACCACCTATGAAAATCTTTAGGTGGAGATAGCTTGCTAAAAACTTCACAGGGATTTTGAGGAAGAAGGTGTATAGTACCATGGTAAAATAAATTAAACCGATATGTGATTGTGCAGTTGTGTCCACCTAAACACAAAAGAGCAAACATAGAGTCTCCATGACTGTATAGCTTTAGTTTTGCCATTTCCTAAATTGTAAATCCTTGCTTTGGTGTCTTAAAAATGTTGTTGCTTTTCCATATGTAGATAAATTTCTTTTTTTTTTCATGCTAGGAAAAAATTTTCCCACATTTTCCAGCTGTCATGCCTAAATGTGCAGAATTTATCAATGGGTTAGGAAAATGTAGATGCCCTGCATAATCTCCTGACATTTAAACAGAATAACTAGGAATATTTTCTGTTCTATCTGGGTGCCAAAAAAAAAAAAAAATGAACAGTTTCTAACCTAATTTTGAACAGTGACTGAATTGTTGAAGTCAAGGTTCTTGGGCTCACAACAAGGTCCAGATTGAATGCTCATCTACAGGATACAGATGCCTGGATTTATTCCTTCAAAGCATAACCATTTCTGCCTTTACCAGCCACTGCCTCAGTCTTATTTTCTCATTAACCTTAGTCCTCATTCCAGGTCCATTTCCATTTCTTAGCACATTTGGTTCCTTCCACTCTTTGCTTTCTAGCTTTTAATCTAGTCTCTCTCCTGAATGCTTTCCTTCTCAGTCATAAATTTCTCTGTAGATTGCCCAGCACCAATCCATCACCCAGTGGATCTTTCAGTCATTCTCACAGCTGCCAATGTTTTAGCAACTTTTTTTCTCTTAATATTTTTCATTCTTGCTGGCTTTGAATCTTATTTCCATGCACAGTTTACTGTCTCTATCATCATAAATGTCTCAGTTCCCTCCTTTTTCACTCTATCTCTGTGTTCTGGTGTCCTGGTTCCTGTCTGCTCCTCATCTCCAGGCAGATCAGCTTTTTGCAAGCTCTGCTTTTAAATAGTGCAGCTTCCTCCTTCTCACTTCCTGTTTGGAGTAGGTGGAAGAAATAGAGCTTCTGCACTCCGATTTGGACTGCAGCCCAGTATGACGTAGAGCTGTAGTTGCAAGGAAAATCCTGCTCAGCCTCAGTCTGGAACATGTTATATAATTACAGAATCTTTGAGAAATGCAACTGCTGACACCTGAGACTTTTGTACTAGGCATATGTGAGCTGCCTTTTTTCTTTTCTCTTTTTCCCCAAAGGATTAGGACTTAGCCAAACTTAACACATTCTATTAAGAGATGGAGAGAAGTACATCTTTGACAAAAAGGCAAACATTCACCCAGTTTTAAGCCACTCTGCAAGTGGTAGTAGCCCCCAAAAAAGGTTCACCAAAATGCTACTGTGTTTTTTACAAAAAAACCCCTATATCTTCCCTTAGTCTTTATCTCAGAAATGACAGAGTTGTTTGTCAAATTCAGCCTTGTGCAGATGTGAAAAATTTCAGTGCAAATAATTAAACTTTGGCAAAGTTACAAATAAGTGGAAACAGAGTCTCGTAATAGGAAATGTTGGACAACCTCACTAGACATGTGTGCATTCAGTCCTGTCTATGTTATAATGTCCATTAAAATTTGGAGAAACAACTATTTTTATAATTGTCAAAGAAAAACTCATGGGTTTGCTGCCATTGCAGTGTCAAGTTGCATACCAGAGCTGTTGTAAGAGAGTGAAATTAAGCTACTTTGAAAGTGTTGTTTTCGTTAAAAAGGACATTATTTTATTTATGATAAAATAGCCTCACTTACTGCCACATGGTTAAGTCTAGACATTCAGAGGTCTCAAACTGGGTCTCACAAAATCAAGAAAGTGATGCAAAATTTATGAGTTTGAAAGAGATTTGGGAGGAAAGTGGAGATTTTTTCTTCCAGTTTCTAAGCTTTAGAGTTATTTTGCAATATATTAAAGTATTTTTCTCTAACTATAAAGTCAATTCACTTCACTTACATGTTATCTAAACTATGGATTGAATTTAAACCAGTGGCAGAGATTTTAAGACAAATACCAAATATACTGTCAGTTGTCAAGACCTCAGACTCAGAGCCCCACACCACTGCTTTTTCCATTGCATTTATTGTGGTCTAAGACTCTGGATATTGACTGCTCAGCTGATGCACAGCTTCTGCTTGTCAAGCAGAACCAAGTTTCTTGTGTATTTGAGCTCTTTTTTTTGCTTCCATTGACTTATCAGTTGGGTTTGACTTCTGTATGCTTTCATACTGCTTTAAAAAAAATTAAGACAGAGTGTATCTTGTATACACTTGAAAACTGAGGAACAATATTGAAGGCTCAGAACAAGGCAAATCTGAAACAGTACCTGAGCTGTTCTCCTTTACTGGTAGCTGGTATGAAGAAAGGATTCTAAACCCTAGAACAATTGTAAAAGTTCCAGGAGTTACTGATAAATTCTGCATAGGTTGGAGGATCTATGATTGCAAATTAAAACCAGATTTCTTTTAAGTCAATTTTTTTTAGGGAAGATTTTTCAAAGACTTTTGTGGCATGTTGGTTTGTCTTGCAAAGAGATCCACACAGATACATCTAAATCACCAAGTGCCAAGCATCGTATATTAATGGCATAAAATCTTTGGAGTATCTAAGTACCAAAAGAGGGGAAGATTGTTTACTGCTGTAAAGGAAGCTGTAACAGGAATGTGCAGGTTTAAACTAAATGAGAGGCCATTCCATATAAATATTAGGGTAACATTTCCCTGATGATGAGATTCACCAAGAAGCCAAGGAAAACAGTAGCCAGTCAGCTTCTTCAAATTTTGAGAAATAAAATGAACAAAGCAAGTTGCAGACAGGTTACTGAAATTAATTGCTCTGGTCCTTTATTACCAAAATTTTGTTACTGAAATCCAGAAAATCTACTCCCTCTCTTCCTTTACAATGCTGAGTTAAGGCAGATAGAAATTTTCTGTAGCTTTGTCTTGACACATTGAGATTGATATGGGGTTAATTGGGTAGGGAAAGCCTCTAAGGAAATCAGGTGACAGAAGTAGCATAACCAAGTAATTCTGAGTCACACTACATTTACTCCTGAATATTTGGATCATAGTACCATGTTATGTCATCATCTACAGCTGGACAGAATGTGACAGCTCCTCAGATGAGATGGATCTCACTTAACTTCTTCTGTCGAAAGTGACACCTGCACCTGAGCTAATCATCCTAAGTTCCCTTTACTGTCAAAAGGAAGAAGTAAGTGTCTTGTGGAGCACAATCCATTTCATCTGATGTAGATGTGCAAAGTAAGGAAAAAGAATGACACAAGGTATTTCTCAGTGTGGCCTCTAATGACTGTCTAGGACAAGTAGCCAACCTGTGATGACAGAGGTGAAATGTCCTCCTCATTTTTTTGTCAAGGGTGGACATCAGTACAGGTTTCTTCTTCACATATAAGCCAAACTGCTGAAATGATCTATGATGAATGGAACTACACATGACAGGAATTTCTGCTCAGCTCCTGAACAGGATGGGACAGGATGGCTCCTGACACTGCTTTTCTAAATTCCATCCTAATTTTAAATATGCTTCTTGAGACAATGTGAAGTGACAACACCTATTTTTAAATCCCTCAGGTGTTTAGGCCTTGTTGTAGCCGTTTCCTGCTGCTGACTTAATTACGGCCTGCCAGCCTGAGACCAGCTCTTCTCAGCAGTCTGCCGCAGTCTGCCGCAGCCTGCTTTCAGCGTGACAGGTAAGGGCACGGTGGCACTCTGTTCTTTTTTCTTGTGGTCCACTTGTGCACAGAGAGGAGGATGCCAGCTGTACCTGCACCAAACTGCACAATCCTCTCCAGTTAGGCTGAGGGTGAGTTTTCATGCTGTAGGTACGGGATTCTACTGATGGAAGCTGGTGGAAAACATGGTCCTGCTTTGCCCTTGTCTCCCCCAGCCATTGTTACTAGATCTAAGCCATGCAGCCTCAGAGGGACCTGATGCGGTGTTCTGGCCCACTGAGAAGCTATTCCTTTTTTTTTTTTTTCAGAGTTACTTTTCCACTGGATCAGCCAGTTGAACTGACTTACCTTGCAGCTGTGTTTTTGTTAGGTATGATATGAAGAAACCTGAGTGAGTAAATGCCACTGACTGACTGGGGTATACGTTTTGTTCCACCCCTTCAGCTGCAGTGCTGCATCATCTTAGGTAAAATATTAAATGAAAATAATTTCACTATGTACCACTCAGCAAGGAAGTTGTTACTCTGTGCAAACAGAATGCTTTCAGTGTATATATAATTTTTATTGTTATCTAGTTAATCAGGTTTGGTTTTGCCATTCTATAAATGAGGTTTTATTGTTAAGGAAAGCCTTGAAAACTTTGTGCCATTTGAGACTAGAAGATACAGTTAAATATGTTTTAAAAGGTCTCAAGATGCCAAAGTAATGAGTGTCTCTTATAGCTCTGCTATCAGGTTTTTTGGTGCCAGAGCAGTGCCAAAGGAGGCTGGATTTTTTGGGGGTGGGGGGGATTTGGTAGGTGAGAGTGAAAAAACACAAGATGGTGGTTCTTACGTGCTGCAGCACTGTCCTTGCTGTACTGGGCAAGTTCCAAGCAGTAACCAAATCCAGAATGACTACTGAGACACTCCTTGCTGTTCTAGCTACAAGTTACTCGTTAACTTCCTGCTCTAAAATAGTGAGGAATGTTGCTATCAGCATTTAAACATTTATTGCTTCCTTTCCCAGCCGCAAGCTCAATTCACTGGCAAGGTCTCAAAGCAGGTTCCATGAACCTGCCTCCCAAACTGATAGCACCTCAGTAGGTGAGGGGCTTTTAATGGTTGCACTCGTACTGCATACCCTTTTGGCTACAGGAAACATGCTAATGCAATTTACTATTATCTTTCACAGCAGGAGTTCCCTTCAGGGAAAGACTGATGTTTATTATAAGACTTGGATTTCATGAGGTGCCTCGAGAAAAGTGAATTATTAGGCATTGGAATGTTGTTAAAATCTCCATACAGCAAGCAACTTGACCATGACTGGCAATACCTGAGACTGCATCTCTTATCAGGATTCCTACTCCATGTAGGATTTTCCAATTTTTGAAAATGATTTACAGTTTGTCTTCTAGCAGCAATCTCCAAAAATGAAAGCACTTCAGACATCTCAGCTTTAAGCACTCAAAATCCCTACTTGCTTTTAAAAGCTTTGGTCTTATGGTAATACCATAAGTGGAAATGAAATGGGTCTGCACAGTTTTGCTGTATTCTGCTGCCACATCATTGTCCCAATGCCAGAACAGCCAGCCACAAATTGATTCCACCAGCACTGAAGGAAGTATTATGTATGAAAAAGGAAATTATGTCTAAAGTTTGTAAAAGAGCCTTTACTCAGGATTTCCTGTACTTTTAGGTTTTGTGTTATTTAGGCATGAGAGTCAGCAACCTTAGCACCATCTTAGTGCAATTTTGTGTGTGTGTGCTGGAACTGCCTTTGTGATTTTGGAATGTAAGTAATGTGAACAAATGGAACCAGCTGAAATACACTTGAAAAAGAATCATGTAAATAAATTAATTTTAATGTAAGTAAATACTGTCAATTGTGAATGTTTACATTTTGACTCATGGAAGAGAAGTTAATACCAAATATGCCAAATGCATCCTGCCCTCCCAGCCAACAAGGAGCTCAAGCTCTTTCTGGCACCATCTACAAAGACAGAAGAACAGGGAATTTCCTCTAAGAAACCTCTTTGGTCTAGTCCACCACCAGTTTCTATAGAGACTGTATTCTCAAAAATCCTCTCATTTATCACTATAAATAACTCCCACAGTTCAGGGAAAAAGTGGAGTTTAGCCATAGTGCTTACTGGGCGTAAGTTGGATGTTATTTAGGAAAACTGAAAATCCAAGATCAAATGTTTGTATGCAGTTGTTGGTGAGAATTTATATAGCCATTGGGGATGGAAAAGATGTCAGAGGGAGCCTGTTAGTGACACCAGAACAGGAAGATTCTACCTATTGCTCAGATCCCAGAGAATGGGGAATGGGGGATTACATTCTGCGCAAAAGCTGTATTAATAGCAGGACTAACAGTACCTTCTCTTCCCTTGTTGGTAATACAGTCCCTGCACAGATGGAGTCACATGTTTCTTGGTTGGTGTTTGTATGGCTTCTGATCTCTGCAAAGTTGTTTATGTATTTTTCTTTATAATGGCCATGTGAGAAAATTATTATTTTCTCTGTCTTACTGATGGGGAAACAAGTCCCAGAACAATAAGGAGGTTGATCTTTTAACATACTTAAACACTTTGTTTGGAAGCTTTAAACTGTGCAGATATTTGAAGTTGTATCACATGCTGCAAGAGTGCTTCCCAGTGTGTCAGCTGTATCCAAGTGCAACCTCTCAGTCGAACACCTCCCTCTCCCCACCCTATGCCTTGGTTTCCATGGGAAGAAAATCTGTGCACACAAGAAATAGAACCCTGGTGTGCAACTGCTGTGCAGTTTGAACTTGGCCAAAGACACATAGATAGGATTTTTGAAAGCACCAGATGCCTAATTTATATTGTTGTCTATGACAAACAGGCCCTGGAAACCCTACTGACTGATTACTACATTTTTTAGCAATTCTGCCTTTAAGTGACTACTGAAGATCAAAGAAATAGCCTGTGGCTACAATCACTGGCATATTCTTTCTTCTGTGTCAATATAACATTCATTAGAATTAGCTAAATTGATACAAATTGGGAAGCTGACTAGACACTTGAGTAAGAGGACTTGCTACTTTTTCTTATGGGGCAGAAATGAGTGGTGACCTCTCTGTCAGGAGCAGCTGGGGCTTCAGGCAAGCCTTAGGTACTAGGAATCCACAACATGAAACTTGTTATATTTATAAAATTGGCTCTGTTATACTGTCCTGTTCTGTAAATCCTGACTGCTGCTAAATACATTTTGTGTTGGTTTCACCACAACAAAATACTGTCCATTTCTTTGACTATCCACAGTGAAATACTTTCATTGATAAATGCACTATAAATGAAAAGTTATGGGGGAAATGCAAATACTTAATTGAATATTAAATTGAATACATGCTCTTTATAGTAGACTTCATCAAAATATACGTGTTGGTAACTTTGCAGTTTGTAAGTTTTAAATGCATTAAACTGAATCTAGCTGTGAACAACAAATAAGAAGAAGACCTTTTAGCAGATTCTAGCTTTTCTAAATGTAAAAAACAAATCAGTGGTTCTACACAATATGAAATTTTTATAAGTTTCCTGCAGGAAGATTTCATCTCAGTAAAAAGACCCTTACAAATCAAAAAGAATGTAATAATCTCTTTTTGTCCAGAGCACCACAACAAGTTGACATTTCTTGACTTGCTGGAGATCAGAAGTCTCTACTGGTTTTCTGTTCTAGCCTTTCTAAGCCACAGTACATCCAGGAATGATATCTGAAACAGGGTGTACCACCCAGTTATATTTATTTACCAGGACTCAGTCAAGAGTGTTTATGTGACAAATTATACTATAGCATAGAGATACCCAAAACAGAGTTAAATTGGCAAGTTTGAATATGGTAATAATTTTGGTTGCAGCAATGCAGGTAAATTCACACTGAGCAGGGAAATTCAGCTTTCAGAAGCTTCATGCTGCTGTGTTTGCTTCTGACCTTCAATGTATCTTCTTTAACAGTGGCTTGATAATGGTGCTTAATTACAAAATGCAGTTTAGACAATTTGCAGTGCTGGAATCCAAAGGCAGCTGATGCAGCTCCAATTTTTATATCATGCTTTGTTGCCTGTAAAGGTTCCTTTGTTCTATACAAATTATGTTTTATGGGGCAGACACATTCATATGTTCCTCTACTGTGTGGTGTGGCTGACTTGGGTGCTGCTTCACTTAGTCATAGTCTTCAGCTATGAAAATGGCTATGACAGGAATTTTCATTAGCAAATTGAAAACAAAGTATTCTCAGTAGACTGCACTGACTCTGGCTTAGCTGCATACCAGGGTTAATTCCCAACACATAGAAATATGCAAATACTGCAGAAGATGCTGCATGAAAAGCAAAATATCTGGTTTTGTGTATTTACAGTAATATAGCAACTGATTACATGAAAAGCAGAAGCCTTGTTTCCTACAGTTGTGCATCACAGCTGGACTTTCTGGTGTCTAGAAAGGTATGACCTCTAATGACCAAAGGATAAAGCCTGTTTCTCTTGGATATATGAATTCTGAATAGGGATGTAGTAACAGCTGAACTAATTTTCTATGTTTTCAGTCAGCAATGGCTTTTTTTTTATGACTGTTTTCATAGAAAGGTCTTAATTTCTGTGCAATTGCCCTTCTGATGTCTTTTGTTGAAATCAGTCAATGTAACTGAGAGCGAGAGATGGATGGACACACACATGCACACGTGGGATCTGGGAACCTCTCTCATTAAGAAAGGCTAAAAACAGTAATGAACTCTCCACTCCTTAATGTCCAGTTTGCTCAAGACTGCAAAGGATTGCTATCATTATTTTATACACATCAAAGCCAAGTGTTAACTAAATACACAGAATAATCCCTGAGTGCCTAAAATGTCAATGCCTGAAGTGTTTCACAAAGAAATATTTTTACCAATACTGGAAATATTTAGTTTTCCTGTAGAAGAATCATTATAACTTTCAGCTGTTGTAATAAGTTTAAATATTAGCCAGAATTCTGTGGCTTTTAAATTATGCCTTACAATTGTGATTGCTTCACATTTAATTGTGGGAAGTCTTCCATCCTCATTCTTTTATTTTCTTTTCTTTCAATTTCTAAGAAATGTCTTTCCAGTAATAGTGTTTCCAGTTTTCTGTCTACAATAGGATAATTACAAAAATCTAAATGGACACATTTCCAGGGTAATAACACTCTCTCAGAACAGGCCTAGGGCTAATTGCCTGCCAGAGTCATGACCATGAGCGATAAATGGCAGCTGTGCCACCTTCCTCCTCTGACATCTTTGGGTGCAGGGATTTCCAGCAGGCAAGTGATGTAGATATTGGGACATTGGCTGCCTGTCTTCTGTGTAGCTACACTAGATCACCCTCTCCATCAAACCACATAGTAAATGGTTGTGGCATGATTTTTCACCTCATGAATTTCCAGCATCCTCTCTTTTCTAGACAGTCTCTTTTTTCTGCACCTTATCTGTGGCCAGCTTTTTATCAGCTGCAAAATCTTCTGTTGAAATACACACTCCTAGGAAAACCAAGTCAAAATACCTGAAGATACAATACCAGTTAGCAGAAATTCAAAACCTCATGTGTGCACAATCTCTGCAAGCAGAGTAGCCTTCAAATAAAATTCAACAATCAAACTGAGCCAATCTAGCAGCTTACTGCTGCTACCCTGCTGCTGTTAAAACACACTCACCATTCCCTTGTGAGACCCCTGGCTCTACAGATGAACTACTCATCTGGTTCTGCAGATGAATAGTTCATTACATGTTCAAGGCATGTACTGAACTAATTCCACTCAGTAACCCAGAAAACAAACTCCAGAGAAGCAAATGATTTTTTTCTAGGATTGGTGAGCTGAACCCACAGCAGACAGGAGGGAACATGACAGGATGGCAGTAGCACAGGTGTGGGAGGGGAGGGACAAGGAAGGAGTATTGCTCCCCTTTTCCATTGCAGTGAATCTTTAGATTTGCCCAGATGTGTTATTGGACTATTTCATTTGAGGCACCACAGAAAAGGAGATATTTAGTGTGGAGAGGGAGAGAAAAAGCTGATCAACCAACAGATAGCTCTGTGAACAGCAGATACAAATGAGATTTACTTTGCATTTGAATCTCAGGATCGATCTTGCATGTGAATCCGGTCTAGTCTGCCAAGGTTTGAGCTCATATTCCATCTTTCCTGCTATGGAGGGATTTATAAATTCTCTGTCACAATGATCTGTCTGTTCTACTTGGTAAAATTTTTAATAAACATTATAGCAACTTAATATCTGCAAAATACCCACCCCTTGCAAAAAAAACCCTCAAATTAAATTTGTCAACAGGGTCTAAATTATTCTGGGTCAAGAAGCTTTCATACAGACTGCAACAGAAATTTCAGTATAATACAAAAAGAATGGGAGAAAACTGTCATGACATTAATTTTCCTTTTTTTTTTTTTAATTTGGAATTTTAAAAAATACTAAAATGTCAACATTGAAAAGAAAGACTATTACTGTTTTATAAATTATTATGCAACATGTGTTGGGCAGTCTAATAAAGCTACAGTCCAACATATATTTTACATCTTTATGGATTCTAGAGCTTCCCAGAGAGAACTAGCATGTACTTTACTCATAGATTAAGTACAAGGAACAGAAATATTTCATAGTATGCATACCTCTCCTGGAAGGCAGCTTAGTAAAGACAATGTGAGATTAGAGAGCCCATTCCACCATGGACCTGTCACCATATGGGTTGTAATTCTAATTTACAGCAGCAATAGCACACCCTGCATGAGCCTCTCTTGATTCAATAGCATTCTATTATTTCTGAAAGCAGCAGAGTGAACTTTTATCAATCTCCTCATACTAAATATATCAAGATGTGACAATCACTCCTTTCTGTATAGATTAAATAACAATTTAAAATGTCATACTTGGATCTAGTGATCCTAGTGAGGAATATGCTTGCTACCAGCCATCGACAGCAAACCACAGTAGTTAATTTGACCCTATGGAACATTTGAAAGCAGGCAAGCTTGAAGCATGAGCACTAAGCATGTTTCAGGTTTCACTTACATATTTCAGTGAATTGATTATCTATTCCTATTAATTTTCCAGATATTTTTTTTCAGGACAAGCTTCACCCATGGTAAAATGCTACAGAAAGGGATACTTACAGAACTTGTTAATGTATTGCTCTCAATTGAAATTCCTCTCACAAATATCCTTTCGCAGAGGAAATATTTTTCCCCTCATAAACTTCACTCCCATTAAAAAACATTTTATATCTTGACTACAAAATAGGATGTTCTCAAAGCCTCTCAAGGCTTTTCCTGATTAAGGTAAACAATTTAATTACCTATCTAAATGTTTGTGCGCTTCATTAAGCTGTGTGACAGTTCTCACTCCTAACAGAATATTTTACCTTGCCTAAATCTTGTGGTATGCTTAAAATTTGTTATGAACAAAAGCTCGGTCATTTATATGTAAATTATCCCTGTCTATAAATTAGGACCCTTCTTGCTTGATGTTTTCATGAGAACCTTGAAGCACAATCATAAAGGTGGCATCAATTCTGGCCATTTGGCTTACTCAACATAGGACACTGTCAGAGATTAATTTTATTTACCAATCAGAGTAACAAAGGATGTAGGTGACAGCAACAGACACCTCCTCCACTTGGTGGAAATAGACAAAGGATGGGAAATACAGGCTATTTTGTACCAGAAAATCATGTAGAAAAAAAATATTAAATACAGACTATAGGCATAGATTTTTATGGCAAAAAGGATGGTCATACAAAAGCCAATAGAAACATGGCCTCCACTCATGCGGCAAGAGTGTCCCTGGCTTTTGCTTTGTCACAATTGATTTGGTTTTCTCCAGATGTCCCACTGTACACAGTGGCCAGTCTGAGGCACATTAGCCTCACATTTCTCTGTTTCCACAATGGCAGGTTTGGCTGAAGCTGCATCGAGTCTCCTGAAGGTTATTACACACATTACTACATCAGCAAATGGAAGCAGATTTTCTTGTCTCGGGCAATTTCCCACAAAATCTGGTGTAGGGATGACAACTTTAGGGAGAGAACCTGAACAGAGAGCTGGGGGCATTAATTTCTCAAACTACAAAAGCGAAAGTGATATATATTTGCCAGAGCTTGTCTGACCATGCCCTAACTCCCCCTTTTTGAAGTGCACAACTAACCTTGGGAAGAAGTGCTGCCCATTAAAAAGCCTTTGAAGGTACTGCTAAAAACTAAGCCAGGTTGATTATATGATTATACATTTCTATGAGATTATATCTGATCTCATCTATAAAATTACTGGGATATCCCAACTGTGGATAATTTTTGATATCAGAAGCAAAAACTAATTTGGCAAAACACTAGTTTGCAAGCTGCTGAGGGAGTCAGTAATAGGAACTAGGTCCTTTACTCTGTAGGTCGCCAGGTAAAACTCACCATAACTCAGTAACACGAATCCTTAAGAACTTGAGTTGATCTAAGGATGCTGTAGAACCAAATAAAAAATAAGTTTGTCATTTCAGTTCAGATCTTAGTAAGCAACTATAACCAGCCCCAAATAAAAAGTGCCAGCTGCTGTTACACCAGACAAGTAAAAAACTCTCTTTCTCATCTAAACATTTTCTGCTGTTCTGTGTGGAGCTCTGTTCATAGGATTAGATGAAAAGATGTCATCAATACTGCACAGAAAGTTCTTGTTCTGCAGATGAATAATTCAATTTCTGATGTTGTGAATCCAGTGCCTTTCAGAAGCATTAAATTAAGTTTCAATTAAGTATGTCTGAAGTAATTTGACTGTTTATCTTTTTCTTTTCTATTCTATTAAACCAGTTAATCTATAAGAAATACCCAGAAAGAATACTTCAGTATTGTGAAGGCAAAGAGGGAGGTCTGTTTTGCATTACTGTAGAACTCTTCTGCAATAGTGTAAACATGGCTTTTCTTACACACCTTTTGTTGTCTGGTTTGGGTTTGGTTTGTTGGGTTTTTTTAAATGGAAGCTATTTTTTTCAATGTTCTCACACAATAAATAGACATTCTTTTTCAAAACCTCATACAAGTAGTAGTGTTCTCTGCATAAATGTTAATCAGCTTACACAGGGTATCATCCTCATGTCCCTTTAATGAGATTAAGCTCCTCTTGCTGAGCGTGAGATTTCCTGAAGTGCTCTATTCTTCATGCCATTTCTATCAGAGGAAGACCCCACCCTTCCTGTGTCAGGTATTTTACATTTTACAAATGCATTAAAAGATAATCACTGTCCTGGCAAAAAAATTGCTTTCACCGACTCTTTAACACTGAAGGATACGCTTCAAAGTACACCTTGAGCTAGTACAGTGACTACCACTGCCAAAATGGGGAATCCTCCTTCCTACCTATTCATTTGTCTTCTTTTGGATCCATCATTGGCATATAAATATTTATAAACTAAGATGCCAAAGTCAAACAATTTGAGTGTACTCATCTACTTCAGCACTACAACATGTTTCTTTTGGCCACTGGAGCCATTCTAAGCAGTCTTTGTTGGCTTTTCATCTGTGCCGCTATAACTCTTCCTGCATCTACAAGGTGATTTGCAAGGTAGACTTTAAGTTTATTCCAATTTAAAACAGCATCCTCCCTTCTCCAATGCTTTTGTTGGTTTGTTTTTGCCAAGTGGCATCATGTTACTCCATCAAAAGGGGTATTAACACAAGTGAGTATTCAGTGCAAGGTAGCAGGCAGAAGCAGGGGATGCTTAGCCTATTGCTGTGGCTGAAGGAAAGTCAATCCCCTGATATTATCCCCAAAAACTATTCCTCTGATAATTAAGGCAGAATATCTAATCCCTGTGCCTCAGTCACCATGTCTTCATTTAAAGGTGGCAAGTAAAGGAGACAATTTTTTGCAAGTATAAGACAAATAAAAAATAAAGCTGTGATGAAGCAATCCAGGTGTAACACCACAATGTGTGCATGTATGTAAGTCTACTTGACAATATATACACATAAAGAAAAAAAAAAATTCTTCTTGGAACAGGCAGTAGTCTGATTCTCAGCCATGAGCTGTTCTCTACTGATTACTTTGAAGGTCTTGAAATACCAGGAAGCTTCACAGCCAGTCTTACAGTTTCCAGTGACCTTGGATATCTCATACCAGGAATGAGAAAAAAGAACGTGCTGCTCCCACTGGCACGTCTCAGCAGGATTTCTTCCTTATACCCCAGCCTGCCTCCCCTATCCCCTCCTCAGCTGGCTGTAGCAGAACTGAATGTTCTTCACCTCTAAAGCACCCCTTTCTAAGCTAATTCCTTTCTTCTTTAGTCCAGGAAAGGAAGTGATGATAGATCCTTAAACCATTAATCTAAATAACAGCATTTTGAGACCAAGCCTTGAAGGCCGATGACATCCAAACATGTTTCTGCATATGGAAAAAACCCAACATTTATAAGAAATCTTACCCTCCTGTCTTCTTTAATACACAGTTTGACACACTATGCACTTTCCTCCTTTTCCTCAGATGTTGAGAAATCTTGTACTCGAATGAGGACAACATTAAAGCCTTATGAATGAAAGCTTTAAAGCACCTTGCTGTGTTATTAATCTTCATTGTCCCTTCTGGGAGCCACAGAAACAAGGTAGATACCCAGCCTGTGAATCAAAGCCACCTAGCAACCATAGCCTGAACAAGGGCTTGGAATAGTCTTCTGTTTCATTTAACTTCTCTGATCCTCCTGGCAACAAGAGAAACAGCAGCTGAAGACACACCCCACTCAGAAACCAGAGACTCCCAGCACTAGACTTTGACTAAAAATTTGAAAGAGGTTCTTCCCTCTTGTGTCCTGGTTCTCACCTGCCACGCTCTGTCTGACAATGAGGTAAACGATTGCCATCACATGCCCTGCAGCTCTGAGAAATGACTTCAGGTCTCCTTGCCGATGAGAAACGTGGTCTGTCTCCGTGTACTTCTGGTACAGCGCTGGCCAAGCCTGGCAGCTGCAACCTTGGCCCGCCACAAGCAGGTATGCACACCATTTGTGGTGGGTCAAACATCGAGGCTGCATGAAACTCTGGCACTGGCAATTGAACATGAGGCAAGAGGCATTCCATTAGGCAGGTTTGGTGCAAGAGAAGGTATTGGTTGCCTCCCAACTCCTCATTAAAAATACTTGAATTTACTCAAGTGTATTGTCAAGTATGAGGTCTAATCATACGACACTTTATTTATTATCAAACTGCAAGTGTGGTGCTGCTAGAGATTCTCACAGAGGAAATATAAGGGAAAGGCCTTTTTTTTCTTTTTTCAGGTAATAAAAGCAAAGTCTTGGATTCATCTAGAGGCTATACTAAAATACAGATTAAAGATGCAACTGTACTTTTCCAGGCAATCAATATAAGCCAATGGATTTGATGCTATGGGTGCCTCACTTCACCAAGACTAGTTCTGTAAAGAGAAGATAAACTACTTTATGTATATAGGAATAGATTTTAATTACACTATTAAGAATAACTAGTGTCTTCACCTACAATTCTACTCATTTCATGGACGGTGGTTCTGGGTTTCTTTAAGAAACTATTTATTTTTATTTAGTTTACTGATTAATAAACTCAACTTCTGTGTTCTTACTTTCAGGAAATTTATTTTGGCTTTATTTTCAAAGTTACTTTCCTTTTTCCTTTGCTATTTTTGTATATATATCTTTAACCTAATATTAGACTATGAAAATAAGTGCCTGCATATTTTTTCCACCATACTTATTGGAGTCTTTTTTTCATTTGGCTGACAATATTTTTCATGCAAAAATAAAGCAAGAGGGTGATGAATCAGCCTGACAGCATGACTACTTCCCATTTTTTTAGACAGGACTAGCAAACCATCTTCAATTCCAAAAGTCTGCAGGCACTAAGACCAAGAATTAATTTGGTGACAGCGAAAGCACAATTCATTTTATCATGTACTGAAAAGATCTACCAGTCTACATTGTGTAACTTGCTGATAGGGATCAGAGGTTGTCCATCACACCCTCTGCCTTTCATTCAGTGGGCTTCTAATTTCCTACAAACTGTAGAACAGCTGGGAGGAAGCCAGCCTTGAGGCACAGAGCTGGGTGCTGTCAGGGTATTGCTTAGGGCATTGCACATTCTTTCCCAGAAGTTTTGCTGAAGTGTTTTTGAATAGGAATGGTGAAAGGTCGTGAGTCAAAGGAGTAGCTGCCATTCTGCCAGGAATGATCAAAACCATCTCAAAGCATAACCCTTCATCCCGGTGAGGGTTTGCAGATGACTGCCAAGTCTGCAGAACCTCCTCCCTAATCAATGGCATTGAAAGCAGCAAAGATCTTGGGTATTGCTCACTGAAATTCTGATGGAATTAATGCCAGCAGTAGGAAATTCCCCGTGTGGTTTCCATTGCATCAAGTGCTCATTAGAGCCTTTAATGGAATAATGGAAAGTTTCATAAAATGTTTGCCTTTGCAAACATCGCTTATCAGTACTGGTAAACAAATAATTTTCACATGAAGACATTTTTAAGTTTAGTTTACAAACCATTTTGGAAACCTATTAATTCATTTGAGTTTGCAAAACTTGACAATTTTGGATATGTCTTTCCATTATTTTTAATTAAAAATGCTTAGAAAACTGCAAAATTACTCCATTTCAAATATTTCTAAACCAAGAACAAGAATGTTTTGATATTTTTGATAAAAACAGGTTCTCAACTTCTGATAAATTCAAATATTAATGTAAAGTTTGGTGTCCCAGAAAGGCCTTGTTCTATAACAAGGAATTTTCTTGACATTTTATCCTTGGGTCAGTGCTTCCCTTGTTGCTGCAGCTAAGACAACTGGAAATTGGAAACCCATTTATCATGTTAAGTTGCTTTCTAAAATAAAAATACAAGCAAGCTACTATGACCAGTCTTTCTGTCTCCCCAGTACAAGTGAGCTCATTGATCTCTCCATGGAAATGAATGCCAAAGACCAGCATAGTTCAGTGGTTAGGGTACAAGACTGGAAGTGAAAATGTATTTTATCCTCACAGGCCTGTCTCACAGGCTCAATTTGTCAAGAAACATAATGTGTCTATTCCTTAATGTGCCCACCTGCAAAACACCATGATAGCCACATATGCACAAAAATGACTGGAACACCTAATATGTGAATATATGTGAAACTTGTGCAAAGTATTCCTTTGCCTATGGCTGAGATGTCTTTCATTTCATAATTATTTTTTTAGTCAATCAGCAACTTTAAACTAAATTAGAAGGAGACTAAGAGCACTTGTAACTTTCAAGTTACCAGAATTTCCTGAAAATTGTCAGATAAGCACAGAGAGGGCCAAATGGGCACTCCCATCCTCTCCTCACTGCCCCTGCAGGGAAATGGTACAGCGTGATCCCAAGAGTTACAAGTTCTGCTTGTCCCCCTGATCCTGCAGCTGCTGTGTACATCATATCTGACCTACCTACACACATGGGGCTGCATCTCAGCCATTGCACATGCTGATTCTTCTCATATGGGAAAAAGCTAGGGATACTGTGGGATGTAGGGGGAGGACTTAGCAGAGTCAGAACTCAATAAGGCAGCTAGGATTTCTGTCCATAATTATTAAAGGGCACATAGGACACAACTGCGTAAGAAAGCCGGCTTTGTTAGTTCCTCTGCTTATGGAATAGCTTATTATCAGTAACTGACCATGAACTATCAATAGCTTCAAACAAAAATTTAATTTCTTCCTCTTTCCCTTGCTCTTTCCCTCCCTCTTATATAGCAGGACTAGATGGAAGTCTTCAGGTAGAAGCCATGTACCTATCAATGATGTGTTTTCATTTAATCTTCTCTATGTCATGTCACATTTCAACTAAACAGGCAGTAACCTCCAACTGAAGGGTGGCCATTCATTACATTACATAGTTCTATTACTTAATATAGTCAGGCTTACACTGAGAAAAAAAGCAATGTTTTAGGGAGAACCTGCCAAGAAAGTGACTCCAATTTAAATTAAGGTAATGCAACTTTTGTGCAAATGCTAGCTTAATCTCCTGTTGTTTCAGCTTATTTTAAACCACTTGAAATTGGCATATACCTGACTGAAATAAAGTGTCCCTGCAGTAGTTTGCACTCAATTAAATTGGTTTTAAACTGACTTAATCTAAGCAGTGAAGTTTGATAAGGTACACAGATACTGAGTATTTTCTAGCATTTAAACTAGAAGGACAAAAGTACCTTGTTTAAATTTGTCCTCCTTGAAAAGGGAAAGCTAATGAACTGCAATAAAATGTATTTTCTTGCTTTTAAACAAGAGATGTGACACAGAAGAGCTCTGATGCTAACGAAACAAATAGTTGTACCTCTGGAGAGGCATTATTTTAGTAGTGATACCTCTGATTTTCCTTATTGTCCTTATTTTGTTATGTTACGAGTACTGTCTCTGGCTGTTGGAGATTATTTTGGGGGGTGTTGGTTGATGAGAAGCTCCACATGACTCAGCAACGTGCACTGGCAGCCCAGAAAGCCAATACTATCCTCGACTGCATCCAAAGTAGTGTGGCCAGCAGGGCAAGGGAGGTGATTCTTCCCCTCTACTCTGGTGACATCCCACCTTGAATGCTGCATCCAGCTCTGGGGCCCCAGCAGAGGAAAGACCTGTGGATCTGTTGGAGCAAGTTTAAATCAGGGCTACCAAAGTGCTCAGGGGGCTCTCCTGCGAAGACAAATGGAGAGAATTGAGGTTGTTCAGCCTGGAGAAGAGAAGGCTCCAGGGTTAGAGGAAAGAATCCAGCAATGTCAAGACAGGAGCCCAATTCTTTAGATTTCAGCAGGAATACAGGCAAAATATTTTAATTTGAGATACACTTCATGTACATCTATCTGATGGCAGTGAAGTAGTTGCTCAATATATTTTCTGACAGAGGGTTTCCAAGTTGTGAAATTCTGGTGAAACTATTGCATTATTTTTTTTATAAATTTTGTTTTTGTGAGCTAGTGTATATTCAGCACCAGGACAGTCATAAATGAAGGTGTTTAGGGGATTATGTAGTTTGGTGTTAATCAGTCATCTTTTCCCTCGGAATTTGCATTTCATGTTTTATTGGTTTCTCTCATCACTTCGCAACATGGATGAAGCAGTTATTTTCCTAATAGCCTCATTATGTTTAGGAATGAAGAACTAGAGAAATTATGTTGAGTCTTATTGTTATGTTCCATCAGTAGTGAAGACATAGAGAAATTGAACATTTCAAGTGTAAGAGAACAGGGTGAATGGCTGAAACTGGTAAATGAAGATTGAAGAATTGAATCCAAATCATTCTCATTGTAGGCTAGTCCCTTACCTCAGAAACTCTTCTTTTCTCGTCTGCAATCAAATTCTGATGTCAAGGATGAATCAGACTTTTGTCTTCCCCTGAACTTTTTCTTCATTAATGAAATGAGATGACACTACTTTATGGTAGTTCAGTTGCCACCCTCTCAAAGTAAATAGAACCAAAATACTTATAACCAGCAAGAAAATACTTATAACCAACAGAAGCTCTCAGTCTTTTCAGATCAGGAATATCTTTCGTTGCAGTCAATTCTTGAAATATTTCACTATGCTACCCACTCCCACTTCTTAAAAATTGTTTGCACCTCAGCCTCTAGTAAAACAGATGCCCCAGTGCAAAACTGTTCCTTCAATTCTATACCTAAGCTTCCAGCAAAACATCCTATAATTCCCCTACTCTTAGACAGCTTGCTACACTCTTAGTTGAGCCTACTGAAAAGTCATGGATTTCCTGATGTGTCCCATCAGGATTGCTGCCTGGTCCTCCAAGTCAATAGGGAAGCTCTGAAAAAGACGTATTTTTATCTCACAGATATTAAGATCCAATTCCTTTTGCTGCCTCTAGCCAGTCCGCCTCTGCTCCCACAGGAAACTCGTCTCTGTTCCTGAAGGCTGGTTCTGTCAACAGAGTGAATCCGTGTTACCATCGTATCAAGGGACTGGGGAGGAGAGGAGAGGAGAGGAGAGGAGAGGAGAGGAGAGGAGAGGAGAGGAGAGGAGAGGAGAGGAGAGGAGAGGAGAGGAGAGGAGAGGAGAGGAGAGGAGAGGAGAGGAGAGGAGAGGAGAGGAGAGGAGAGGAGAGGAGAGGAGAGGAGAGGAGAGGAGAGGAGAGGAGAGGAGAGGAGAGGAGAGGAGAGGAGAGGAGAGGAGAGGAGAGGAGAGGAGAGGAGAGGAGAGGAGAGGAGAGGAGAGGAGAGGAGAGGAGAGGAGAGGAGAGGAGAGGAGAGGAGAGGAGAGGAGAGGAGAGGAGAGGAGAGGAGAGGAGAGGAGAGGAGAGGAGAGGAGAGGAGAGGAGAGGAGAGGAGAGGAGAGGAGAGGAGAGGAGAGGAGAGGAGAGGAGAGGAGAGGAGAGGAGAGGAGAGGAGAGGAGAGGAGAGGAGAGGAGAGGAGAGGAGAGGAGAGGAGAGGAGAGGAGAGGAGAGGAGAGGAGAGGAGAGGAGAGGAGAGGAGAGGAGAGGAGAGGAGAGGAGAGGAGAGGAGAGGAGAGGAGAGGAGAGGAGAGGAGAGGAGAGGAGAGGAGAGGAGAGGAGAGGAGAGGAGAGGAGAGGAGAGGAGAGGAGAGGAGAGGAGAGGAGAGGAGAGGAGAGGAGAGGAGAGGAGAGGAGAGGAGAGGAGAGGAGAGGAGAGGAGAGGAGAGAAAGGTCAATGATGTGTTGAGGTATGCCTCCAGAGAGCCCTTCAAGTCCATAGGGCTGGCCTAGCATCATCACCATCCTGCACCAGATTCAGATGCAAAGAATCATCTCCAGATAGTTTGGGCCCATTCTGTTCCTGCAGATGCAGTGTATTTCTTACTTAGTGCCAGTGGTAACAATATCTAAAGCTGGTTGAGGGAATCACTAAAAATAACAAAAATATGCTCTTTGAAATGCTAATTTTGTGTTACCATTCATTTTTGTTTAACAGTGTTCTATAATATTGAGTATTTAAACCTAATTATTTAATATATTTCTTCTCTAACTTCTTCTCAATTGCAATGTGAATAGCATTGCTTCTGGAGAGTTCTTATTTTCCAACTTATTTTAGTAATGCTGTTGAATAGGATTGCTAGAAGTCACTACCTTTAATATCATTACTTGATTACCTTTAAAAGCATAACAGCAGCCCAGAAATATCACTGATGTCCTCACCAGCAGAGATGTGAAAATACAGTTTTTATTTCTAAAGCCTTATCTGTTCATCCCTTATCCTCTTAATAGCTGAGAGTTAAACACCAGCAGATTAACCTGCAGTGCAAGTTCTCCATTTATGATAATGTTTAACATCTTATCACTTACCTTGATGTCTCTGCCTGTTGGAGCTTCTCTCAGCTCTCTCCTACAGCTTTCATTGAATGTCTTATATTTCATTCCCCATGCCTTGTATTTAGCCTTGTTTTCTAAGATTTTCTAATGATATGCAATTACACCATCTATCAATCCTTACTTTCTTCCTCCCTTTCTCCCTCCAGTAACTTTAGAACTTGTCCAAAGTCAATCATTTTTGACAGTCTGCATTTGCACAGCTTAGAGCTTACCACAGTGTCTTCATCCTCTCCCAAGCTGATGGGTTGGTTCTCCTTAAAGTGTTATGTGTAGGGAGCTGTGCAAGACAAAGGGGTGTTGTTGTTACTGCTGGCTGTTGTGGGATGTAGCAGTTTTGCAATGAGAGTGTAAAGAAAGATACAGGAGAATTTTCTTGTAGGTTATTGGTTTATATAGATACATATTTTGTAGTAAAGATATTAATATAGAAATCTATACTTATATACACACATATATCTCACAGTTGGGGAAAAAAGTGTATCTATAATACATATACATCACAGTGGAAATGCATTTTCCAAATAATGACAGTCATTTCCTAGTGCAAACAGGCAACAAAGCCAGCTGGTAAATCTTTGCCATAGACAATAATGTAAGGTAGACTTTTTGATCTCAGGATGAAACAGTTTTTCAGCAGTAGCAGCTGCTGGAGAAAAAGGCAGCCTCTTTGGCAGCCTTTGATGATAGGGACTAGCATGCATTTTAAGAAATCTGTTTAGCATTCTTGATCCATGAAAAACAAGGCAGAACATAAGTATAGAAAGGAATACCAAGTTAAATTTGTGCCAGAATTCTGAAGTGCAGTTGGTCTGCCCTGTCTCATTCTGTTTCTGCTTGCACAGGTGTAGTAATGTTAAAGAGAAAGATGGGAGTAGAAAAATAAAACCATAACTTTTCAAACTGATGGAAGATTTGGCAAAGCCTACCTACAAGAACTTTTCCATAGTATCTGACCTGGAAATACTTTCCCTTCAGTAGCCAGACCAGTGGTGTGGAGTTGTGACTACATCTCCAGGGCCGTAGAAAAATGTCCAGGTCTCTACCTGGTCACAAGGTGACAACGTGCTTTAATGATAACAGTGCACAGGGAATTCAGGGTAACAGTGTAAATATAACCCAACCAGCAGAGAGAACATTCTGAAGGCAGCTAAAATATCTTTTATGCTGTATTACAGATATGCAATTATTTCTAGAATGTGAAGTGGTGAAGCAAAGGAGCCGAGAATCTCTTTGACTGATTTTAAATTAGTTAGCTGAGATTCTGGTGAGAGCGTAGCTCTGGCAACCCAAGATACTCTTGGCTAAAGATGCCAGGAGCTGGGCAAACTTGGGAATTTCAGCTCCATCCTGCCAAGATAACGTCGTGTAAGGCACCTACCAGATTGCTGTGGTCCTTGTCTGAAGGAGGCTGCACAGCCATATGACTGCAAGTGTGTTACACAATGCAAGGGAGAGCAGGATGGGCTGATCCAATGCAGCAGTAGTTTCGGTCTGGATGATCTCCTCAGTGAAAAATGATGAGCAGGGGGCTGGACAGATTTCTTCAGATCTCCAGCTGATACTAGACACAAGGAGTAGGTTCATGTTTCAATCAACAAGATTGTCATAGAGATTCCTAGTCTTGTTTTACAAATGTGATATTTATTATGGGAGGAAGATGGAGCAGATTTTAATGTCCAACACTAGCATGGACCTGTCCAGGTCTAGAACTGCTAACACAGTGCTTATAGCATGTTAAGGCCTGAGTCCAAGCTCACATGAGATAGCTGAAAACGTAGGTAAGCAAATAGTGGTAGATAGGATAATTTCAGAGACCTTTATGAATTCATTCCCATCAAAATGACAGATTGAAGAAAGTAACTGAAGAGCATTCCAGTTTTAAAACTGACGTCTTAAGCAACCACTACAAAGTGTAAAGTAACATTACTAAGTGAAAACTTACTATGATTTAATTGCATTGATAATGCGACATTACAAGTATTTTGAAAATCTGCCTTTATCAGTCGCAGAAGATAAAAAAAGAGAACAAAGGACCCATGCCATGAACTCTTCTATCTCTGTGTTCAGACACAGCTGCTGCACCCTCTCTTATTTAATATTTCCTTTTTCCAGTGTCTGTTTTTTTCAGATTTTCCGCAGATCTCCTAGGTACCTGTGGCTACCTTGCTTTTTGTACTGAAAATGTTATGTTTTCTGCAGATCATGTGAGGTGTATCAGTATCAAAAGTACTACAACATTAGGCAATATGATTTTTGCAAAACCAGATGAAGTATCTTATTTTCTTCAGGGCTTAATACATGTTGAAATATATTATATTATTGCCAAGGTTTTATATTTTAGTTAAAAGATGAAATAATTCCACACTGCTTTTCTCTTTGCACTTATGTTCTTCTCTATTTTGAATTTTTAGCAGGCCTTTGCCTTTTACTTTATACATTTAATTCTTCTTTATTTCTCACTTACAGGTGGACTTTAATATACCATCATTAATAGTAAAGTACATATATTGTAGGGCTATACCAAAAATTTGGAAGACAATCAAAAGTCATTAACTTACCTTTTTGCAGCATTTGTATGCTTCATAACAGCCTGACAGGGTTTGGGAAACTTCAGAATCTCTTTTGGGGTGAATAATGTAATTGAGAAGTCTCTCAGCTAACTCTCAGTAAAGGACTAGTGAATGGCAAGGATTTCTCATTTTTGTTCTTTCAAAACTAACTTGGAATTCTAAATTTATAACATAAACATATTTCACTGGTGTAATTTCTGACTTTTCAGAAAGACCAGAGCCAGAAGCAAAGCTGAAATAGGTGCACAGTAAGTATTTAGTTCCAAGTGGTAAAAAAACCACACACATGCAGCTTTCTAGTTCTGATTCTCAAGCCCAGATGAGCACAGAGGAATGTGGGTGGAACTTGCCCTTCTGCCAAGGGTATTACCTAAGCCCTATTTTCATGAGGATTTAAGTGGTGCATAGGCCTTGTGCTGCATGGGGGTGAAATGGAAAATCACAGAAGCATCTGTAGACCTTCCTTCAAATCAAGGCAGTGTAGCAACTCAAGTTGATTTCCAGGACTGGGAAGAAGAAAATAAACTGCACGTCTGTCCCAGAAGGAAAGCAGCTGATAGGACTACTTTGTGCTCCTCTAATTGTCATTTTGCTGGAACTGGGGCAAATGCATCTTGCCCATTCCCATCTAATTGGCTCAGAGAGGACCTTCAAGTAAAGGAAATCCCAGTTTTTGCTTTTTGTCAGCAGCTGTAGCCTAAAAGGTGTGTCTGTATTTTAATATCATTCCTAATGAATCCCAGAAACTCTTTTAATGCTACTTTACAAAAGATTAAAAGAGAATGTCTGAAGGGGATAATGTGAGCATGGGAGGATTATATTTTAATAAAATTAATCCCACCTATAAAGGAGGCCTGTAACAGTGTCCATCTGGACAAATCCAATTTAACTCTGGGAAGCAAGTAGTGTTAAATTTGTTCGAATCACCTGGTTAAAAGAGAGAGCGGAAAACCAGGAAAATCCTTCTCACACTAGGAGAAAAGACTTGGAGGAATTGAGGATTTGTTAGGATACAAATTACAAAATACCTCTCATTTGCTGAGGAAAAGGATCTTAAATTGTGAAATTTTAAACAAAAGCTGTCTCTGATCATCCAAGATAGGCAAAAATCAGGGGAGTTGCTGGCACTGCTGATTCAAGTGTTTCCCAGAGAACAAAGATGAGCTGGGAGGAGCAGGGAGGAAGAAGTAGTCTGGGCATTCTTGCTATGCATTTCCTGCAGAAAAGGTGATATCCCACTGCTTAAATGCCTGATCAAAAGCCTCAAGCTCTTTGTTTCCACCACAAAACAAAATACTCTCATCCTAACAGGCTATCACACACACAGATTTTAGAGCCTTCTATAGGCTTCAGAATAGATGCTGAGGAGGAAAATAGTGTGCATTGTCTCACCCTCTTTAAAAAAAAATACAAGGAAACGTTGTTTCTTGCCAAGGAAAGAGGTTAGTCAGCTGAAAATGAAGCTCTCCAGGCTGCACCCTCACATGTTTCTGCTTGTGCAACCCAAGCACCTGTGGTCACAGCTGCCAGAGGCTTTGGGACAGAAATGGTCCTTGGCCACCCGCTCCAGGGCTGCGCCCCACAGTCCCACTCTCACACACCCTGCAGGCTGGGCTCACAGAGTGGCTGGGCAGGCAGATTGTCCTTCTCGTGGCTGGGAGATGAAGGATTGGCCTGACCCAAGGCTTTCAGCCTGGCATGCTTCTGCTGCAGGTGTGTTACGTCATGTTCAGCTGCCCAGCAGAGTCAACACACCTAAGGAGCAGGGCACCTGGATCTGTCCGCTCGGCTCCAGCTCTCTGCTAAAGAGATTGGGATCTGGGCCCTGAAGGATCAGGAGGTGTGAAATGAGCAGGGTCTATGCCTTTATTAATGTTCAGCTCTTTATTAAAAAGATCAGCTGGGCAGGGGGCTCGACACGGAGCTTGCCCCCACTGTTGTAGCTTTTTCCCGATAGCCGAAGGGGGAGAAGGTGTGCAGAGCACACTGGTAGCTGGAGGTGAAGAGGTGTGCAGTCTGTATCTGAAGTCCCAGCAGACCATCCCCTCTTCTTTCCTTCTGGCACACTGGTAGCTGAAGGGTGAGGGGATGTGCGAAGTCCAGCAGCAGCTGTCCCCTCTTCTTCCCTCCTGGTAACACCAGGAAAAGTGTGTTCCTTTGTGCCCGCTTCCTACAGCCCAGTCCAGTCTGGTCCTCTGCAGGTTATGGTGACAGGTCAAACACAGACTAGGGATGGGGTTCCCTTTTCCCCAACCAGCACATCCATCCAGCCCCCTCCACTGTGCCCAGCCTTCCATTTAGGGGTGTTTTCATCCCCAAAATCCCCTCCCATGATTCCACTGGTCTCCCTATTTTGCATCCCAGTCCTAGAATGGTAGTGAGGGTGGGGAGAGGTAGGCGATTCCCAGGAGCAATTAGCTAATTTACATTTCAATGTCAGTACTTAGTTCGAGCCAAGTGTCCCAGCCAGGCTGTTTTGTTCATAACAAGGTGTACAGCTCAAAAGTCAGTAGCCTGACTCAACTCTGTAGGAGGCGATCTAACTGTTGCCTCACTCGGCATGCCAGAGGATATCCAAAATTCCAGTGGTGTGGAAGGAGCAGGAAGCAGTGCTTGATGTAAATGTTAAATATTGCTTGTTCTTGTGTTAAAGCGCTGGAAGACTTTTATCTTGTTGATGAGTAGGTGGTAGCCAATAAGTGTGCTACTTCTAGAAAATATACACACATTACATCTGCCAAAGCCACTGACAGAATGTTTGCGCAATTGAGAGAAGACCCTGTCCCAAGGATGTGTCAATAAAACATCTCTCCATGACATAGGAAAAATTAGCTTTGAGCAGTGAAGTAAGTGAATTTCATGAGAAGGAAATTTCTCTAACACAAATGAGTGACCATACTTTGGCAGACACGTCTCCAGTTCCACTGTTCATCAGAACTGATATCAACTTTGATACCATTAAAAAAGCCAATTGTTGTGCAGGAAAAATTACTTTAAATTATTCACATCTTCCACAAAGGTAATAAAGCTGAGAATGATTCAGAACTCACATAAACAAACCAATCTGAAGGAAACACAGCCTTTCTGCAACCTTTCTTTCTATCACTGACTATATAGAGTTTCTCTTTAGAAATAGTGACTATTTTTCTAGGTATATTAAATGAAGAAAAAGTAAATGTACCATAGTGTTGGCTACCAAAATGATCCTCTTATAATCACGACTACCTATTTCTGTACGACATGTGTCTGATTTCTGATAATCTAAAACTTAGCAGAAAAATTTATGGTGAACCCACATTCTTCAGAGATTAGCTCTGGGGATAGACTGCACAAAATGGGTTAAGAGCTGAAGTTTTATGTCCAGAGTTATGGGCATCCATCACTGATTTCAGCTTCTGATGTTCTGTTACATGCAGGTGAATACAGTGGTGCTGGGTTAATGGTGTGAGTCAGTGATTTTGGAGGGCTGTTTCAATCTTAACAATTCTATGATTCTATGTAGTTTATTCTTCTAAGAGAATTAGACAGCTCTGTGTCTCCTTGTTCTTGCTGTTTGGGCTGTGCACCATGGCTAATACAAAATTCTGTTGTCTCAGCTTTTTCTCTTGCTTGTCTGTCCAGGCCTTTACCTAAATTTTAGCATTTGAGTAGAAAGCAATCTCCAAATCCTGTTGATTTGGTGATGAGATTGATGACATACTTTGAGACCAATTCGAGGAAAAGACTGATAACATATGCATTCATGAAGGAGTGTTACTTGAGCCTAACTTTTCATATTAAAGGAGGACTCTTGTTCTTGCAAGCAAAATTGAGTTTGTTATTAATAATGCAAGGATGGTTACTGAGGGCAACTCTTAGCTCATATAAGTGATCCTTATTAAGAGAGACTGGAAAAGGAAAATTCAAATGGGATAAGTGCAGCTTAGTGCTTCTGTTTAAAGCATTACCATTGCAAAGAGAAATCTCCCATATTTATATTTCTGTTTTCTTTCATTTGCCTGTGGCCATGCCAGTTGGTGTGAGATCTCATCAACTCTTACAAAGTGAGCAGAGTTCAGCAAAGTGAACCAGAGTTCACTTAAGAGTACAAAACTTAAGAGTAACAAGAACTTAAGAGTAACAACAAATGATGCTTCTGGACTTTTCAGTGGCAGTGTTTATCTTATGGCAGCACTGACTCTATGGATTGATTTGATACCCATAGCATTGATCTACAAGTGATGCCAAATAAAAAAGAGTTCCTAATTATGTATTATTGCTGCTATTAGTATTGTTGTTATTGGTGTTGTTGCTATTTACTATTGAAAATCCCAAGACTCTTTTTAAAGTGGATATTGGCCTTCAAAAAGAAGTTAGGACTCTGCTAATATAGTTGCTTTTGCAGAAAGGAGGAGATTATGTCCTTGCACCCCTCAGGTGGCACAGGGCAGAAGATGAAGCCCTGCAACAGGAGGTGTATATTTTTGCATTCGGGGTTATAGGAAAAAAATAAGCAAGGGCCTTGAGATAAAGTTTTGAATGAAGACTAACAAAACAAGTGGATAAATATTTGAGACAGAAATCAAGATAAGCAGCACAATAGTCAGTCATAACTGGGATCTGTTTGTGTTTGTCAGCATTGAAAATACATTTTAATTTCACAATCATAAGACATAGGACTGTTTCTGAATTTCTTAAGTAAATTCAAAGATATAGGTATGTCTGTGTATGTGTTCTAGTCAACACTATGTTGTCCTTTAAAAGGATAGATGATCCACAGATGATTGTTAGGGTATTTTTAAACACTCATGTTACTTAAACCAATGCCAGTTATTTTATGCTCCTTTGATGTAGATGAGTCTCAAATTCAAACCATGCCTATGCTTAAAGAATTTTCTGAGTTTTAGGATTGATTTAATTTGAACTGGACTAAGCCCTAAAATGCAGCTGTGCTCACTGTAGCACTGTTAGACATGAAGGGCACTTCAGATCAAAGTGGGCAACATGTACAAAAATGCAAGCTAAAAAATCCAAACCCAAAGTGTTTTTCCCCCCAATTATTTTCTCTTGCCAGAGTACAGGGAACATGTTTTGCCATAGTTTTGTGACAGTATAAGGTATTTTGAATGCAGGATATGACAGACAATTCAGAGGAAAATTGCAACTTTGTGTTGGTAGAGTAAGCTAGAATCTCTTAGAACAAACATTCATAATCCTAACACAGAAAGATATAATAAGTAGGTCAAGTTTCACAAAATTATTTATCATCTCTTCTGTCCTTCCTACGTCTAAAAAGAGATAAACTGACATAATATGTTACTGTTTGAAAACTATTTGTTTGTAATTCAATAGTACTGGAGTAAAATATGCAGCATTATGTTCAGCTTTTAAAAATAAGGACAACATGTAAGTTGAAATGTATCTGAGATTCAGAAATATTTTTAAGCATACCTGGCAACAGTTTGTTTGCATCATTTTAATGACCAGTAAAATTAATTATCAATTCCAATTTTCAAATGCCCAACACCTCCTGCTTTCTGAAAACATGGCTCCCTTAAGCTGGCAGAACATAGAAACTTCAAAAAGTGAATGAGAGCTCAGTTTATAGTTCCCATATGTCTCTCTTACATGTAGATTCTCAGGATTAATATTCTAAAAACCTTTTAACCAGAAAGGAGCTACCCCATGAGGTTTATCAATCTCAAAACCAGACCATATGCTTCTCTGGAAAAGAAATATTTCCAGCTAGCTAGTGGAGAAATAGACAACTCAGACTGAAAAGACACTCTAATGTCAAATGCAAAGACAGGCATTATTTTAAGACTGTAACATATAGACTTTATCCAGGAAGGGGGTTTAGGTCATTTTTAGTGTTACAGAGATGTGCTGTCATAAAATTTCATCTCACTTTTGCTAGTGTAATACAGAAATACACTGAAATCAGTAGGATCAGTCTGTCTCTATGTATGTATCAAAAATGGCCCAGTCACGAAAATGTTTATTTCTTTTTCCCCTCTGTACAGTCTGACAGATGATAATCGTAACAAGGTCCTTGCTTTTCCAGGTGAGAGGATAAAAAAGTAAGGAAAAAAATCCCCATATAATCATTAAAATATTAAGCAATAGTTAAGGATTCTGTTTGTCTTCAGCTTTCTGACAATGAAAAGCCTAGAATGAAGAGCTTTGAGGGCAACTGGCAACAAGAGTAGAACCTCACAAAATTTTAGAGGAAATTCACTAATAGCCCATTTTAGTAGCCTCTCAATAACCATAACTGAAATTCCAATGATTTACTTCAATCCTTTTCAGAGTTTGGTTACAACAATATGTTACCACAAGGTAAGCAAGGGTGATAATTTGTTTCACAACAGTGAAAATGGCAGGTTCGTATATCATTATTTATTTTATCCATTGTATAGTATAAAGCAATGTAATTTACCTCTTTCACTGAAGAACAGACTACCTCACATTTATAAAATAATGCCTGTGTGCACCCTGGCAGTTAAAACACAGTAATAGAAAGACTTCACATTTGTATCACTGTTTCTTCTCACCTGTATCTTTCTCATAGGAGCATATTTTGCAACCTCTTTACTACGTGACTGTCCCTTCTTCTCATATCACCACATGAAGAAAGGTTTCTGATTCCTTTCCTCTTCCTTACTCCTTCCCACATGGCTAATTTGTAATATTCGTTTGCCATATTTAGATCATCTTCCACATAATTTCCACTTTAGCACTAGATATTCTTTCTTCAAAACAGCACTGTAGATGTTACATGATCTAAGAGACACAATTGTCCTTGGCTTTATTTTTGTAAATATGGATTTCATCTCTCTTGGTTTTCTGGGACCTGTGTTGTTCAAGTTCTAATCTGTTTGAACTCCTGCATGTTGCTGCTTTCAACCTCCTTAAGGATGTTTAACTAATAGTATACCACACAGTATTTTCCAGATGCACATGTCTCCCAGGCCTATCCTTTATGCTGGAGAGGCTATATAGCATTTTAAGCGTGATGATAAGCCCACTTTGCTATTTCCTGCTGTTCAACAGCATTTTACATCAACCACAGGACTGCAGTAACCACATCTACTCAACATGCAATCTCTATAGCTGGTTAATTCAGGCTGTAAGCAACACTTGAGCATATTTATCTGAACAGGATTAAGAGGAAACTCTTCATTTAGCTTTGGCATCAATTTTTTTTTCGTATTTTCATTACATTTTTCTTTTGATTCAGTTCTCTAATCCAAATATAACTCAATTTACATTCACATTGTTGAATCTGAGCTTGACTGTCCCCTGCATCATTCCCCCAAACCTGTCAATCTGTAAAGCCCAGTTCTTTGAGACAAGTTAGGGTTCAGGCTAATACATGTATCTTTTGGATGGAAGTAAAATGTCGTTGCAACCAAAGAAATATCTCTTGCCTCCATATCAGCTTCTTCTACCACCTGAGGAGCAAAATTGTCTGCTGATTCCAGGGCTCTGCCTCCCAGGCAAGGTGGGAAGAAACAATTCTTGAGACCCAAATACAATTCTCCCTATCACTGTGCTTCTTCTCAGTGTCATCCAGGTAATAGGAAATATTCAGTACAAATTAATGAAAACTTCAGAAATTAAGAAAAACTGAATTTAACTCTAGAGTCCTCCCTCTCTCTCTGCTGTGGAAGAAATTTCTCAATGCTAGTTGAGTAGAAACACCTAGTTGTTGTTTCAGTCCTGCTGGCCTTCCAGAAAGAAGAAATAGAACTTTCCAAGCAAATTCCCATGGAAATTACTGTCCCCACTCACCTCACTCTTCCTTGTCTTCTCTCCTGTGATCAGAGCCAGATTAGACAGAGCAGTGACTTTCCAGAGGACTGGTTGTACCTGAGTTTAATCCCAAGCTTAAATATAGTGCAAAAATCATTGGCCAGGAGTCACACAGAATACTAAAATCACCTTCACATCCATCATCCACAATAATTTTCTGCGTATCTAATTAAAAATCCATTTCCTAGACTCTGAGGAATACCAATGATTATCAGAGATGAAAATATTAAGAGTTAAATAAATAGTAGGTAAATAATCAGGTTGTGATACTTTATACAATATTCCCTGTGTCACATAAAATGTATGCAATTTATATTTGTCAGGAGTCTGGAAACTGTGGGAAAAGAACTGAAACTGAAATACCTCCTCTCGGACATTCTTCCTGTTGCACAAACAGTCTGCAGCACAGGAAGGCACAACAGAGAAGGCTCAGTCTGCTATTGAGATGCAAAATTTTTAAGTCAAGGTATTCCTCATCTACTTTGTGCACAAATTACCCACTCACTGGCAGTATGGGTTCTATGACCTTTTTATTTAGGTCATTCGTGTTGATTTATATATCTTCCAAAAATAAGTGACAACTGAATTTTCACAATGTACCTCCAATTGTCTCTATTAATTTTTTTTTGTTTGTTTGTTTCATATTATTCCATCTTTTAATGCTGTGGCTTTTTTTCTCCCTTCCCCAAATGTATCCTATTAATGTAAGACTCAGACATTTTTAACTGTCTTTAAGTAATTCTAAGTGCAGAGCTTTAGCTCTAAGAAAGTGTCAAATCAAGTGAAGATGAGAGAATATCTGTTTAAATTCAGTGTATGTTTCTGTGCACAGACTGCAGAAGATTTGATAGAGCTGCCAGTTTAAAGAGGTGGGAGGTGAGAAAGGTACCTGTAAATGGGGACTACTAATGCTGTTTCTACATGAGCAAGTAGTGTGGACATGTAGAGTGGAAGAGGTGGAGCTGAAAAGCCAGTAACCACTCTTAGCGGGTTTCAGGGCTTATGGATCATGGTGTAAGCAGGGCAAGCACAGCTCTGGTACTTCTGTACCCATTTCTGCACCCTTCTTCATTCCACTCATTGTTTATGAGGTACAACTGCGAGAAAGACCTGCCCAGGCATGCTGTACAAAAGGTGCTGAGGGCAGCTTCTTCATTATTGGATGAGGTGCTTCCACCACCCTTTCTGGAGAGTGCTTAGAGTAAGTTCTATAGTGTGAAATTTAGGGGAAAAAAAGACCCTTTGTTTTGAAGTTCTGGGAGGATCAAAAAGTGATGAACTGGTTGGATTTGAAGCCCAGTTTGCACACTCAAAATAATGAAAGAAAGAGAAAGATGTAGTGAGACAGACCTGAGGACATCCTTTATTAATAATACAGACATTTGAACTGTCTCCAAAAGTCATTACTTTGGAGTAATGACAACCATACTCCATAAATTTTAAACTGTAAATATCTTTAAAAATAAATTTGATATTGTCTGTTACTTTTTACTAGTCCTAGTAAACATTTACAAGTCTGTGCTGTATGACATATTGGTACCACCTTTATAATGTAATTTCTTAATCAAAACTTGTTTGGAGAGGTTCTGACACTTACTTTTGGTTTGTCCCATCAATCTTATTTTGTTTGTAGAACAGTAAGGAAACAACATCACAATCAAAATAATACCGAAAAAATTGCCTATGCCTTTGCATCATTTGACATATATTATATATATAACAAATCTCAAAAAATTTCATCCTGACATGAAAGAAACAAAGCAAAACAATGATCAAGCAAGGCTTGATTCAGAAAGTCATGTGTTAACAAAACTTTTTCAGCCTAAAAACATTCATGAAATTGACCATTGTGATTAAAAAAAAAAATCCTCTGTATGTAGAAATAAAATACCATTGTAGGTTCAGCCTAAGGTAGAATCAAGGTGAGCACATGTATAGCTTTAACATAGACTCTGTAAATAGGAAACTGTTGCTTCACATTTTCTGTTTGGTTTGTCATTCATTCATTCATTATGAAAAAAAAGACAGGATTTGCTGCAGCACATACATTGCCTAACTCAACCACAGTGCATTAGGAGACTTGGATATTGCTGGCAACACAGTTTTCCTAGAGGACAGCTCAATTAGCATGCAAGCAAAGATAGGAGGACTACTCAGTATAAAAAAGACTGAGTTATGAAACAATTATGAAAAACACCTAGCAATAATTTTAGCAGTTACAAATCAAGTATTATCTCAAAAGGCAAAGGGACAAAAGAAGTAATTCAGTTTCTGTACCTGCTCTGGGCACCAACTGAAGAACATGTGCATGGTAGTACTGGGTCTGTACAACCCAGTATCCACTTTCGGATGCTTGCCAAGAGTGGGTGGAGGTCTGAGGCTCAAAGATAGTTTTCCTGAAGCACATTTTGTGGCTTTCTTGTGGAGATTTGGGTTCATGCCCTGCTCTTGACATCTTAATTTAACAGACGCAATCCCTCCTACTGGTGGCAGTTCTTTAGGTACGCACCAAGGTCGGTGATCAAAAGCAGATGGCTGGGGAAGAGTACAAAAATGGAACAAGCGTATGATGATACTTTTCCAAATACTCTCCTAGCAGCCAGTAATTTGAGGAAGCATCTGGGAGACAACACAAGAGGGGAGGCTATCACACTCCTCTGGGAAAGCAGCATGACTAGGGGCCCATCTCTGTGCCTGTATGTAAATGCACAGAACCTGGGAGCAAACAAGCAGCTCATGCAGTTGTAGACCTGTGACCTCATTGGGATTACAGAGACATGGTGGCATAGCTCATGGGTTGGGAATGCTGCAGTAAATGGATACAGGCTTTTCAGGAAATACAGGCTGAGACAGCAAAGGAGAAGGGGTTATACTCTATGCAAAGAAGTGGCTAAAATGCATGGAGCTTTGCCTTGGACTAGGTGAAGAACCAGCTGAGACCTTATGACTAAGAACCAGAAGACAGACCAACACAGGTAATGCTATGGTAAACATGCTAGAGACTGTCTGATCAAGAAGAGGAAATAAAATAAGCTTTCTTTAGACATCTGGAAACATCATGAATTGCATATCTAGGTACTCAGCCACACTAGTGCCTGATGGAAGGACAATAAGGCTGGGCAAGCAACCCAGGATGTTTCTGGAACATATCAGTGACAATGTTTTTGACACAGGTTATAATGGAGCTGCTTAGAGAAAGTGTTCTTCTGGACCTCATACTCTTGAGCAAATCACTTATATAAAGATGAGCTGACTTAGCTGCCGTGACTCATAGAGCTAGAATTTCTGAGTGGAGACAGATAAATAGAAGCATCACAACCCTGGACTTCAGAAGAGCAATTTTTGTGTTAGTCAGGGATCTGCTCAGTAGAATCCCAGAGGAGACTACCTTAGAGGGCAAAGGGACCCACGTCAGCTGTTCATCTTTTAGCAGAGCTTCCTCAAATTCAAGACAGGCCTACTCCAATGAGCAGAAATTTGAAAAGAATTAGGAAAACCAAAGCTCAACTGGAGTGGAAAGTAGCAAGGCATATGAAAGACAAGTGCTTCCACAGCCATGCTGACAGAAAAAGCAAGGCCAAAGAAAATGAAGGGCTGGTGCTTAACAAGGGAGGATATTTAGTGAAAAAGTATATGGAACAGGCTGAGATAGTTCTTTAGCTCTAGTTTGCACTGGTTAGATTTTCCCTTTGACAGCCCAGTTCCTATTGCTTAATAACTGAGAGAGTGGGAGTGTAGAGGGAGGTACAATTAGGGAGCTCTTAAGCTAATTGGGCACATATAAGTCTATGGGACCAGATCAGATGCATGGAAGGGTATTGAGAAAAGCCAAACATCATACTCATCTTTAAGGAGGGCAAAAAGTACAGAAAAGTACAGACTAGTCATCCTCACCTTAGTCCCTGGGAAGGTAAAGGAGCAAATCCTCTTGAAAACTGTTTCCAGCCATGAGAAAGAGAATGTGGTGACTGGACCAGCCAGGATAATTTCACCAAGGGCAATTCATGTCTGACCAAGTCATTTGTTACAGTGAGATGGCAGGCTATGTGCATAGTGGCACAGCAGGAAACATCCTAGACTTTGACTTTAGCAGATCTTTGACATAGCACTCCCATAGCAACATTTAGACAAATGAGTAAAATATGGACTGGATAAGGGGGGTAAAAATTTAGCTGGACCATGAGGCTTGAAGCACAATGATCAGAAGTAAGAAATATGAACAGACTGTCAGTTACTAGTGATTATCCCTCAGAGGCAAATACCAGTAGCAAGAGCATTCAACATCTTTATTAACAAGCTGGATGATGATCTAGAGTGTACTCTCAGCAATTTTGCAGATGATAGAAAACTAGGGATATTGAATGAGATGTCTGGCTCCTGTGTAATTTTATAGGTATACAAGCTAGAAAAAGGGGTTGAGGGGAACCTCATGAAGTTCAATATAGGCAAAGTCCTGCACCAAGAATGGAATAACCCCATGCACCACTACAAGGAGCCGACTTATTAACAACTGGAGATGAGCTCACCTTCAAGCTAGATCAGGCAGGGACTTTCTTCTTGGAGGTGCACAGTGGAACACACAGCATGAAACCTGGGAAACTCTCACTCAGTACAGGTTACTATAAAGGTGGTCAGACAGTGAAGCAGGTGCCCAAAGCAGCTGTGAAATGTCCTCTGTGGAGACATGTGAGACCTATCTGGACACAGCTTCCTCTATCTGGGCCTGCAGGGTGCTGGAGTAGAAGGGGTTGCTCCCAGCCTATGTGATATTTCTGTGATATTTCCAATTTGAAGCTTAGGGACACCCTGAGGCTGTTTCAATGTAAAGAGTAATTCTCACTCTTTCACATCTCTACAGATTAATGACATGCTTAGTGAAGAATCCCTTCTTCCTTCAACTGAATCTGCCACCTGCTTTTGTTGCCTTCTAGTTCTTATATATGAAGAAATAATGTAATTAACAATTTCCTATCTTGTCCATACTACTGACAATTTTATCAGACTTCGACATTTCCTCCTCAAACACCTTTTTCCAGGTTGAAGAGCACATATTTGCTGCTTTGGTAAAAGCTATTATCAAATTCTTCTAGCCATTCTCTAAACCTTTTCCAATTTTATTCTCCATTTCTTGAGGGGACGGCTTTCAGCCAAAGGAGTCAGCAGGTCTTCACACAGTGTGCTGTAAACAAGTGAA
This sequence comes from Lonchura striata, assembly GCF_050655825.1. Taxonomy (NCBI): domain Eukaryota; kingdom Metazoa; phylum Chordata; class Aves; order Passeriformes; family Estrildidae; genus Lonchura; species Lonchura striata. Next base: position 63,069,641 of record NC_140704.1, read on the forward strand.
TCATGGAGTCATACAATATTTTTGTTGTATTCTCTGGTGTTTCCCTAATAATTAATAACATTTGATTTACTTTCTTTACTCTTATGAAGCATTCAGGGAATATATCCATTCAAGAAAAGAGAATATCAAAAAGGATGGTTTGAAATGTTATCATCTATATTTACAAACTTAAACAAGATTTGGTTATCAAGAACCTAGAGCTTAAGGAGCTACCTAACAGTTTCCAGTTGAAAATTTATTCTACCACAAGACATGTATGTGAAAGCTAGAAAGCCAAAATGGGTAAAAACAAACATTTAAGTCTCTTAAAAAATCAAATTCCTGAATGGAGTGCTAGGTTACATTCATCAGAAAGTTTGGCAGATCCATTCTTCCAAAGTTATCCAGAAAGGAAAACAGAAATATTTAGAGTACAGGTTAAGAATGAAACCAAAGCATATGCCATAACCTTGTCACTGAGAAGATGAAGGAACAAACACAAGAGTTTAAACAAAAAAGTCCTCAGTGATAGAAAATTTATGGGACTTGACAACTCTGAGTATATACAAAGGGCAACAAGAAACACTTGATGGCCATTTAGTGGTTTCTAATTTTGCAGGAAGGTTTCAAAATCTGGCTGATGACACAGCAGGTAGTACTGTGATAAGAAGGCAACATAAATAGCCGCCCATGAAACTACCCTTGTCTACATTCTGTCATGACTAGACCTTATGCCAGTCTCATGGCCATTTGCAGTAGTCTGCTGCACTTGTAGATGTTAAATTCTGGCTACATCAAGGAAATGTAAAAAGTTGAACAAAGAGGATGCGGTTCAAGATTTATAACAATTATGCTGCATGGTTACTCTGTTCAAGCATTTAAAGAACTTGATAATTCAATTAATAGCTGTGGGTTTTTAAAAAATATATTGACTCTATTCCTGTGGTTTTCATGGAAGGGGCAAATCTTAAAATAGGATTTTGAATGAGCAGAATCCTCCACTGTGGTTTCTCCAGCTATAAAAAAAATGTTCATGGTTGTCAACTAATGTGTTAGACATCCTTCCTTGACTTGGTATTGGCTCATAATCAGCACTTATAGTTGAAGGAGTGTTGTAAACATGATTGGCTGCTTATGTATATAAAAATGGAAAAGAGAGCTAACAGAAGAACATTGTTATCTGCCTGCCTTGTAACTGCACCTGTAATTAAGACACAATCTACCTGCTGTCCTAAAAAAAAAAAATTGGATCAGACTATTAATTTAATCTGATTACTTATTTTTATATACATGTAAACTATTGTTTTTGTCTTTAGAGTGGCTATAATGCCCAGTTTCCCAGCAGAATAGCAGGCATGTTCCAATGTTTCCACCTGCTGTCCTTTTCTGTTCCTAATGTAGGAGGGAACAGTGGATTAACAAAAAGGTAGAAAACACCCACCATATTAGAAACCCAGCCTCTTCACATTCCAACAAAGCTAGGAGTATCACATACAGGTATCTGCAGTTTCACACCCAGACTCCAAAGGAGATCAAGTGTTTAACCTATCAGTCTTCAGAAAGTACTTCAAAAACCTGCAGTCAATAGGCAAGTCAGTGGAAACAAGACTTTCAGAAGAGTCTGTTCTAACCATGTTTAGAATCACCATATTCATTAATACAAAGAGAACACAACTTGTACAATATACATCTTGTTTTAAAAAGTAACTTTTTTTAGGGATTACAGACTTTGCTGACAATATACAGTGATTATATCCTATGTTGAGATTTCTGCAGGAAATTCGACTGAGTCATGCATAGCACTCTCATTGAAGCAACTTGTGTTCAAAACAGAATCTTACAGTGAGTAAGATTAAAAATATGTATGATTATTAAGTTCCTTACAACCTGTGGTAAGAGTAAATCACAAGCTGCCACCCTGTTGTGGAGGTAACTTGTATGTTCATCAAGAGCTACAGTGAGTCCCATAATAGCCACTATTTTTCATAAAGACCTGAAGAAAATATGAAATCTTTCTGAAGGTGTCACAGAAGACATGAACTGCCACATCATGCCAGCTCCCAGGCTAGACTCTTCCTGCTTCCTCTGTTCATGCTGTATGGTATCTTCAATGTAAAGATCTGTGAAGAGCTCAATTTCCTGTAGTAAAAATGCATTTTCTCCCTTTCAGTTATGCTGTCTTCAACTGGAACAGCCCTACTTGTTCAGTTCAATGGACTTCCACTCCCATATTCTAGAATCTTTTTACCTATAACTTGCTTCATAAACCTTTCTTCAGATATTTTTCCTTGTTTGTCTGAAATGGAAGATGGTTTAATCCAAGAGAGAATTTACAATTGATGGGGCACTCTTCCCTCATTTTGGCTGGTCTGTTCTTCCTCGGCTTCAGTTACATCTCCTTCATAATCAGATTTCTCTACCTGGTAACCTCCTCTGACCCTGTCAGTGATTCCTTACAGATCAGGATGCATTCTTATCCATTTATAATATCTCCCTGCTTTTCTCATCACTTTTCCTTCTTCTTCATCCTTTCTGTCACAATAAAGACTGTGTTTTATTTTCTTCCGTAAAAACATATCCAGTCTTTCCCCCCCATATTTCCACTCTCAAAGATGACACTGTAATTCCTGTCAGGTATGTGATTCCACCCTCTTTTCAGCTCATTTGGGGTTTCAGAACCTTTCTGTTCACCTTTTTATTCAATTGAATCTACAGTAAGTATTACTATATTGATCCACATCTGCTTGAGGCTCAAAATCAGTCCCCTCTCCTCACCATCCTCACTTGTCACTTGCCCTTACCCAATAGCCAAAATCCTCTTCTGAATTATTTTCTTTCCCTAGCTTCAGTGACTTCAGGAGCTTTGTCCTTTCACGTTTCTCTTGCCAATCACTCTGTTAGTATGTACTTTCAAGGACCATGCATGTTCACACATGATTTTATGGAATTCTGATTTTGGCTCATTTCCCTCTTTTGTGTCTACCTGCATCTCAGTAGTCCCATCCACTACTAACACAACTGCCATTTCCATGGAGAGAAAGAAATTTGTACCTTGTCTTCATCCAAAATATCTTGGCTTGTTTCTCAACTTCAGCCTCTCCTGATAGCTATCAGATCAAATGCAGTATGAGTCAAGCATGTCACACTCTCCTCTCTTCCTTAGTCAGTCCTTAGAACTTCCCTCATTTACAACTGCTGTGAATGATGGGATCACCAGACTTGTCAGACAGGCAGGTGATGCAAACAAGATTTTAAGTCCAAAAATCAGATCAAGTTTCCATTTTGCAACTTGTTTCTGGAGCTGAAAAGTTAAAGGTTTTTACCAAATTTTTATAATCTTTGCCTTCAAACCTTACAACCTTTCTCTGCTGCTCTTAACAGAAACAACACTCACATTGTTGCTGCAAAGACCATTTTTCTAGGCTTCACTTTTTGAGTCTGTCCTCTAATTCCTTTTTTTTGCTATCACATAAGGAATTAAGTGGGTTTTGCTGGGGTTTTTATAAAAAATGCCTTCCAGGTATATTTCCACTTTTCAAGCTATCTTGTTCATTCTCAGTATGTCAGTTTTTGCCTGCAGCTGATTATCTGTAGGAGTTTTCCTGAGTTTTCCTTTACTGCTTTATAGGGTTTGAAAGGCTAGCCCTGCAAATGACCAGCCCTCCTGCTCTAGTGAATGTGCCAAGTATAGGAGTCCCTGGTGCTCCCACAGTGGAAATAATAATGAACAATGTGTACAACATGATTTTTAGCCTGCTAAATCAAGATCAGATATGTGTCGCTGAATCAGCACATCACATAAGCTGGAACGGACCAACAATAATCTCTAGTCCAGCCCCATGATTGAAGCAGGCCCAGGTGGAGCAGGATTCCCAGGATTGTGTCTGGAGGGTCTTGCACCCCTCCAAGGTGGAAGGATGGACCACCTGGTCCCCTCTGGACATCTGCTCAAGTGTCTGATAATTTTCATAGTATCTTGCCCTTTTACAGTGTCCCTCCAAGAGCATAGACACCTCTTTTGTACACCCCCCAGACAGGTATCTGTAAACAGCAAAAGTATGTTCAAACTTCTATTTTTACAAATAAAACTGTAGGTCAAATGAGTACATAGAAATCTAGAGTTTGAAGTCAATAGGAGATATATTCAGGTAGGAGAGGGTATGTTCTTTTTTAACTGATTGGAAATTAACATCAGGTTAGAAGGATATGTTTGTTCATTGTCACTTGTGAGCTAAATTAAAGTTCAATGTCTTTATGAGTCTCAAAGAAACATTGAGGTCTTGGTGAAGAAATTACAAGATGAAATATTTTGATTTACAATATCAAAAAATCAAAACACAAATTCAAACATTAGGTCACTGAAATGCTAATTTCTGTTTTTATAATATTTGTTCGTTAACATCAGAGATAAAAAAGGAGGTGACTTGAAGCTAACAGACTTTTCTAAATGTACAGTACTACAATGCTAATATTCCTGTTCCAGGCATCTGCTTTTATAACAGTGGAACTGTTCAGTCCGTATCACATATAAGGTATAATTTCAGGTAATTCATATGAAGTGTTCTTCAGCTCAAAAACAGTGGTACTGCCACACAATTTTTAAAGGAATATTTATACTTTCAGGGTTTCTTAGTTAAGAAGGCAATGAAAAAGACAGAGCCATATCTTTCATTAATTTCTTGTGGTGGATTAACCTTGGCCAGATGCCAGGTGCCCACCAAGTTGATCTATCACTTCTCCTCTTCAACTGGACAAAACAGACCAGAATCATCCTCTTTGCAAATTCTTTGTCATGTTAAGATAAAATGACACAGAATAAAATATGTTCAATCTGTTTCTACTGACCAATGCTTCCATGTCTGTGCTTAAACAAAACAAAATCTGTTCAATCCCACACTATTCCCTGTTTCATTACTCACTATCATCCTCCAATCTGTGAGAGGCTCCTCCTAGTTCTTTTGAGATCTGTGGAGAGGTCTATAGAAAGTCATATAAACTACAAATGTCTGCTCAGAAGCTGAACAGAGCAAACAATTTGGTAGGTGTGTTACCATTCGGAAATCTTTCCTTTGTACATGTCAGCACTCATCAAAAGCTTCTGACATTAGTTGTCTGCTCCAGAGAGCTGCCACTTCAGTGATGAGTGATTGATTTTGCTTTTCAGGGACTAACAAGACTTAATGTTTCTCCCATTGCCTTAATGCTGATCAGCTTCTCTAAAAAGCTCACCTTTAATAATGAAATCATAATGCTTCACCAAGGCTTATGATCAATTTCTACTTTATAAGCCTTTCTACTTGAGCTACTCATACTGAGATCACTCAAGTCATAAAAGAAAGAGAATTTATAGGGAATTATTAATTTGACCTGTTTTGGATGTCTACCTTATGCTTAAGCAAATCATGTCCAGGAGTGTCATTTTTTCTCTCATTGATTATAAGAGAAGTCTAGACAAGAAGTTCAAAAAATAGACATTGTTGGCATCTACTTCTGGTCAGACAAATCCTACCTCTTCTTCTGTTTATACTTTTACAGAGATATCAGTGATAAAGTCAAAAGTTTCACTTTAAACATATAAGATACAAGCACAATTTATTGGCATGGTGGACCTTTTATATATTCTTACTCTACAACATTTTATATATATAAATATATGGAATAATAATGCCTTTTTTAATAGGGTTCATAAACCAAAGTTTTCACATTTTCATAAACCAAAGTTTAGGCATCTCTGTGACACCATTTTTAGAGATGAGTGGATCAGCTGTGTTTGATAGTTTTAGATGAACAGAATGGTTAAGAAAAATAGATATTCCAGTAAACATCCAGAGAGATATAAGTGGTTTGTTCTACATATTGTTCACGTGTACAGTTAATATTCTTCCAACACAACTCTTGAAAGCAAAACAGGAATCAATCTGTCATTTGATATCCTTACAAAAGCTTTTTTAAAAAACTTCAAAATTACCTGGAGATTATGAGAATACTGAGGACTAAATAAAATAGGCTAAAAATGTTGGTTATGTGTCTGACAAAAAACATCTGTAGAAGGTTTCTGGTTATGTATATTTTAATGTTATATTTATTTTTAAAGTTATACACTTGGAATACATAAGAAGGAGCTGGAACTGTTGGAGCAAATCCCAAGGAAAGCCACAAAATTGATAAGAGGACTGATGTAATTCCCCTACAAGTTCAGGCTGAGAATTTTGGTGCTGTTCAGCCTAGAGAAGGCTGCATGAAGACCTCACAGAAGCCTCCCAGGATCTGAAGAGGGCTCACCTGAAAGCCAGAGAGAGACTCTACATGAGGAACTGTAGCGATAGGACAAGGAATAATGGGTACAAACAGAAAGAGGGGGAAATTAGGTTGAATTAGGAAGAATTTATTTACTGTGAGGGTGATGAGATACTGCAGCAGGTTTCCAAGGGAGGTTGTGGATACCCCAAACCCTGGCAGTGTTCAAAGCTTGAGCATCTTGGTCTGGTGGAAGGTGACCCTGCCCATGGCAGGGAGGCTGGAACTAAATAATCCTTAAGGCCCCTTCCAATCCTTAACATTCTACAATTCATACAACTTTTATCAAGATATTAGAAGAGAAAGCTAAAAAAGCATCAGACTGCTGTTTTTCTGGTCTCACTAAGGGTGGGATTCAGCTCACTAATATTAATCATATAGGATCTAGTCTCTTCCTATCTAAGCGAGTTGTCAAGGCTCCCTCTATAGTCAACACAGAGAGAGACTGGCACTTCCCAACTAAAATGTAGATTAAATCTCTAAAGGGGGTTAGCTGAGTCCTTTTTGAAGTTTCTAACTCTATTCATTGATTAAAGAAGATCTACCTGACTGGCTCAGAGTAAATAAATAACTTTTAGATTACTAGAGGGACAAGAAATTAAGCTGGATCAAATTTTATCTTACTTGTGTAGTAACTGTTAACTTGCAGTGGCTACCAGCCTTTGGCCAAAGATAAACAGGATGAAAAATTTTTGGTATTAGAGATATTAGGGAATAGGATATTAGGGAAATCTCCACAGACATCATTTCACCATGCTTATTGTAGACTGTTGAAAAAAACTTCACTGGGCAGCCTATAGAGTATCTTGTGTTCATTTGTTTGAGGCAGAAAATAGTGTATAATCATCATGCATGAATCTTAAATACTATTTTCAGAAGAAAAAATATTTCTGAAATATATCTTACTATCTTTAGCGAGAGATATTTTTTCTAAAATGTTGGGGAATTATAAGAGAAACACTTGTGAATCGTTTAGTGCATTTTTAATAAGCAGCTTTCCCTTGGCTTGTTTAGAGCTTTCTCAAAGGAGTCTTGCTCTTGGAGCATGCCAATTTAGTTGCAACATGAAATTAAAGGTGTGATAAGGGAGGGTCCTCAAAACACACCTACCTTTGATTCAGGGCACATCTAACAAACAATGATCTAATAGTCAGGACAGGAGGATGGAAGAACTATTTGCAGCTCTGACATTGGCTCTCTGTGACATTGCGTAAGTCACAATTCTGCAAAGTCAGAGATAATGATTAAGCCAGGGGGAGGGGAAGAGGCTCCTATCCACTTTCAAAAGCACAGTCTCCATGTGGAAAATGGAAAGTCTGAGAATAGAATTCAATCTTCACAATGAATCTGGCTCTCAGGAAAGTTATATTCTCCTTAATTAAAGGTTGAAATTGTACAAACATATTTTATCTCCCAGCACTTCTGAAATAGCACACCCATGACCTGTTAGCTTTTTTTACAACTGTATTTCAGTTCATGTCTATAATTGTTGTGATATCAGTGGTTTAGTTTGTATAACTGGTATTAGGAATCAACATGTTCTAGTGGATGGATTGGAATTCTCCAAAGGATGAAGAAAGTTTTATTATGTATAGGAAAATTACATACTTGGTTGCTAAAAAATAATTTGTTTCAACAATGAATACTGGGTAGATTCTCTAGAGATCCTCTAGAGATGACCACCTGCACAAAATCCTATTGATGTTAATGAGGCTTCATGTGTTGTCAAGAATCGACTCACCAGATGAGCTTACAAAATTAGAGCTTTAAAGCAGTCATTTTTAAAGCTCTGTGACCTCGACCAGACTGCCAGAGAAGTAGATCCTAAGAAACAAGCTCTGTTTAATCAATGAAGTCTACTTGCTGCCATTTTCCTACCCTGCTTCTTTCCTTTTCTCCCTGCAGTGAATAGAATATTGACCACTACCAAGAATATCCTCCTAATTAACTTCTAGACATAGTCCCTTCTGTACAGGTTAGGAACTGCCTAAGCTCTATCCAAGAGCCCTGTGGACTAATGAAGTAGGTAGGATCTCCCCCAGAGTTAGTGCTTCACTTTTGTGTGCTTCTCTATCCTCTATTTCCGCTTCTGATTTTTTTTTTCCCTGAAGAAGGAAAAAAAAGAAAAAAAATGTTTTTGCTTAGGTCAGCTAGGTACAAAAGGAGCTACATAATTGGATCACTAATAATGACAATTCAGAGGACTTCTACCCCCATTTTAAATTTTTAAAATTTAAATATGCCATTGCTAAATAAAATCAGGAAATTGCTATTGCAGTCAAAAGGTGTTTATTGTCATTCATATTCCTTATTCACTTTCATTCTCTTTGACCAGAAACTCTGCTAAGCCTTTAAAGTTATTCACAGATAGGAAAAAACATAGATATACAAGTTATTCATTAGGTTAACTTGCCAAGGAAAAGTGACTGTGCTAATTAAACAATTTTTCTTCAAACATTAGAGTATTGGAAAAGTGTGAATAGGAAACAAGAGGGACAGAGGAAGTAAAGTATTTAGGATAGGTTGGGGATATTTACTGGCAGCAAAAGAAGTGAAGAGACTGGGGAGGAAGAAAACAAGTAAATTATGTTTGTGATTCAAAAGGTGAGAAAGAAGAGATCACAAAATAGGAGGAGACAGGAAGAAAAGGTAGTCAGGGAATATAACCCAAAGGTTACACATGTAGCTCTGTAGTAGGCTTTAAAGTATGTTGGAGCAAATTTGAGCACAGGGTTCAAGGCCATCAGTCCTGGCTTGACTTCAACCCTCTTCTTCTTCTTCTTTTCCTCCTTTATTTTTTTTTATGATGACCTCATGACCAAGACATAAAGAATCCATACTTCCTCAGTGCCTCTAGAGTTACGACTGCACTGAGAACAGCCAGTACACTGCAGCTTGTTATATTTTGTATTTGTTTCCAAGGCCTTCCTGTGACATGCAATGAATTTTATCAATGCTCCAATCTGAAATGTTTTTAGTATAAGAATAAGGAAGTTTCCCGTTAAGTTGCATGCTACCCATAGCTCTGGAATGTGTGGATGACTTACCTAAGAGATGTAGGAACCTACATCAAAGGGTATGGAAGCTGACTCAGTGAATATGGAAACGATCTATGATACATACCTGATACTCATGCATAAGTTGGCGACTATCCCAGGCTTATGCCTTAACTTCTGCTTTATCCTCCCAGATGTGTCATCACTGTGAAATTTGCAGAGCTCTACTTACTAAAATGGCTTATATATTAGTTCAAAATAATCCTGTTTTACTGCACACAGAGATCATTCCATGTCAGGCTTTTTTCAGAGAAGGAGAAGTAAACATGGGTTAGATGTTGTGGTACTGAAGAAACATCAGGAAAGAAACGTGATTTGGTTCAGAAACAGATGCTTTGCCAAAACTGTGTGTGGTGTAGAGAATATAGCTATTTTTGTTCTTGGCTTTAGTCACATATTATTCAGGAGAGACTGTAAATCTAATCACCCCAAACAAATCATGTGGCTGGTCTGAAGGCTGCATGTGTTATGATGCTACTCTGGGAAAACTGCTAGACAAGGGCAAAAGGCTAATCATTAGCACTGGTGTTTGTGCTCATCTGGTCAGAGACATAAACAAGCAAGAACAGCCATCCATCCCACTCAGCTGGCTATAACTCACACTTGAAGAGCCATATGCAGGGTCTAGCCTGTTCTTGTGCTCCTATGCATGCTCCCCTTCCAGATGCACACTTCTTCATAGTCTGCTGGGCAACTCAAGCCTCTGAAGTATTTTTTTTTCTGATTGGCTCTTGATCTATCTTTTCCACAATTGTTCTGGATCCAAGGGACAAAGATTTGCAGGATCTGCTATCTGTATATTCAGAGACAGAAGCATTTCGCTACTTCTGTGATGGAAGCCCATTGCAGGAAGGTGTGAGACACTGCAAAGGTGCTGCTGATATTCAGGTATATTCTTTAGACATAAGACAGCATATGGGATAGGCTGAAAACTGAAAGATCGTGACTCTGCTAGAGGCTGATAGAACCCAGAATATATCCAAAGTTAGATAATTTTATTCTTACTGAAAGATATATAATATTAAAGGAATATTGGAATAAAACAGCACTACACTGAGACACTCAAACTCTCACCTCATTATTGTACCACAAACAATGTAGACCATTACATTATTCCCCAGGAAGAGTGTAAAGAGGCATGTCAGTGAAAACTATCCTATTAGACAGCAGTTAATAAGGTTCTCCCTACCCTTATTCTCATGTCACATCAAGTTTTATGCTATGTATGTAATGTGTCATCATAAATTACATAAGTAGGTAATGTGTTTGGATCCAATGATCATTACAAATTTGGATGTTGGTGATTATGTATCTGTTGTGTTCTGTGTTGGTGTACTACAGTTCTAACCTACAAAGGATCCAGCTAAAGTTTATGACAAAAACCTGAGACTGAATAAGACTCCCTAACAACACAGTTCCTCTAAAACACTCACATAACGTCAAACAGCATAGATACTTTTATATTCTCAGTAATTTTTTGCCCAAATTTTAATGCTGATCCTTCTTAGAATAATTTTATGTTTCAAATCTAGTCAAATTCTACAGGGAAAGCAGCATGTTAAAAGATCCTGAGAAGAAATAAGAAGGGAGTTGAGTATAGGAAATGACACAAATAAAACAATTCATACAACAGGAGTAGGAGTCCAGTTTCAAGCCTGTTTGCAAGACAGGCTAGTACAGAATAAATAGGTGACTTATGGTAACATGCTGAAGTAATCAAATCCAAACAGGACTTGGATAGTATGAATTCAAGTCTTGCCATTGTTAAGAATTTTTGTATGTGTAATTTGCATTCTGAAGGAGCTCTTTCAGGAACATTTGTCCTGAAAACAATAATTCAGGTTTAAGAGCTAATATGTCAAAATGCTTCCTAACCAATGAGCATATCCAGATTATTCTGAAAATTTATGTGCCTAGGAAAGAATTAAAAGTGGAAATTTAAGGTTATTTGCTTCAGTTGCCTTTCTGTTCAAAGGGACTAATTTTCATAAACAAGATGCTTGATTTGCATATGTAAGCACATTGTCTTGAAAACTGCAATAGTAGCAGCTGAAGCAGAACTGCTGGTAGAAACTTAAGATCTTTTGAAAAAGGCACTTCCAGTATGAAATGCCCACAGTACAACACCTTTCAACTTTAAATGTGTTCTGAAGTCTATATAAGTAACTGAATGTTGATGTGTCCAGACAATGAATCATTTTCTGCTGCAAGAAAATCTTGAGACATTTAGTCCAAGCATTCCTTGGAGATGTAGCTCTCCTCAGGAAATAGCTGATTTTATTATCAAGAGTGCTTTAAATTCCAAGTTAACAGTGCAGTTCTTTGGAAAACTGACAGACTTTGAACAAAAATAGGTGAACACATTAGGCTGACAGGTTGTCTTAACCCCCAAGAACTCATGTGAAAATCTCTGTTCATTGCTATTGACTCCTCTCAATACATCTCCTCCTGGTATGTATGAGGTATTTCATATTTATTCCAGAGGGCCTAAGGTCCTTTTCTTAAATAGTATCCACTGAAAATCAACTAAAGGATCTAAGTCTCTCCCATACAGTCATTGTTCTTACTGTAATTATCAGGGATGTTTGCTTCATGGCTTGTCAGTTTACCATGTGCAGTCTTTACTGTAGTGCATCTCAGACTTCAGCACACAAACCTTTCTCATGGTGGCAAAACCAGCTCGAAAAGTTTTTATCCTACCCCACCCCAAGCCATTAATTTCTGCATTTTTTTATAGGAGTTCACTGCCCGGTTTTGTTGTGCTAATAAGACTGTGAGGCTGTGTTACAACATGGACCAGCAACTTAATCTGAGGTTAAAAATTAATGTGTTTTTTACCCTAATCCAAATTTCTGGCAATAAGCAGAACTGAAGTATGATTGGAGATCAGAGTAGCAGAACCTGAATTTATGTTCTGAAGTAATATGTTGTGCTGGCACATACATCTTCTGCGCCTTGAGAGTGATATATTTCACCTTTCCTCAATGAGACGCATGTCTTTATGCTTCTTCACTCCTCATCCCCATGCTTCTACAGTTTTGTTTTGAAATTGCATAAAATGGGTATACATTTTAAGCTGTAGGAAAGCTGCATGTCAATAACAGCAGTATAACAGCATACATAACAGTATAAATAACAGCAGTTGTGACATCCAGGTTTCACTAGAGCAATTGTCATCTGGCCAACTTTCCAGGAATTATCCAGATGGAAAAGTTATTGCATATAAAAAGTTAACTCAGTCAGTTTACTCAGCTAACCATCCCCTGTCTGTCATGAAGCTTTCATGTGCATCCCACGTCTCAGTCCCAGGTGTGCATCCTCATTGGCAACACTCCGCTGAAAAGAAGGGAAGCTGATTGCCACAAAACTTACCTACTAAAGTTCAGCCTAAACAGTGACTCTTTACATTATCCCAAATGTGAGCTGTACATACACTTAAAATCACTGAAAATCTATAATACTAATAAAGACCTTAGATTTGAAGGGACCAAAAAATAGAGGATTGAAGTAATACTAGGGAAACACTGACAGCAAAGGAGTGATTGTTTTCCTCCTATCAGTGTTTCTATATGTAGACATAAATAATACACACACAGCAAGGAGCAGGAGATTTATTTAGTATTTAGATTTCCTAAAACGTTCAGCAGGAATGAGCTGAGACAGAGAGGAACTCATATGAAGCAGCAATATGTGAAATAGAGGAGTGTTATCCTACTTAGAGAGCAATGCTCTCTAGGCTTTTCCAAAGGAAGTCTAATAATTACTGAACAAATTTTTCAAGAAAGAGCCATAACTTTGCCAAAATAAATTCTTTGTCCAAAATTACTGGAATGTAACATCTAGTTAGATAGTTAGTTCTATTCTAACGCAGAGGGAGAAAAACATGCAAAGGTATTATATTTTGTTCCAGAAGAAACTTTCTCAAACTGAAACTAACCTTCTGTAAAAGGTTTTGAGTCAGGTGGCCTTTAATTTTTTTTTTAAATAACAGGAAAGTGAAAATAAACACTTAATTATGTTGAGCAACTACTGAGGCTTTCTGTAACAAAAAATTACTTTTTAAATTGCCTGTCTTGAGATGGGTGTTAAGCTATGTAGAAATAAATTCTTTAGTGAGCAGGGGGAGTACTCAGGAAGATTGCTTTTCTATTTGCTTCAGTCCTTTGCCCCTAAACATCCACACCACAGTCCTTCTCCCACGGGCAACATAATGGGATTAGCTACCTTGCTGCAGATTTTCACTACATTTTAGGGAACTCTGAGATCTTTAGCCTTCTGTTAATTTAATTTGAAATTATTTAACAGATTTATAGGTCATTAGGTGTTATAAAATATATCACACAAACTATAATTTATCAAGCTACCAAATATAAACATTCTTTCATTTCCAAAATGAGGAATTTCCTTATGACAGAGTGCCTTACCATACACAGCTATATAAATAACATAAAGAGTAATTTTATTCCATATAGACATGAAGTTAGGATTCAATCAGGTAGCAAGACTCTAGTGGAAAAGACCTGGACAGAGCCAGGATGCTTCTTAGGAAACCAGCTCTCAGATAAAATGCAGTAGCTGATAGTCTGCGCATTTTCTGCTATGCAAATGTAAATAAAATAAGTTAGCATGTAACTCTTTTAAAATAGAAATAAAACTGTTGTGACAAACACTTATACTATATTTCCACTGTAAAATAACTATTCATTAGTGACTAATGGAATGTCTCCCTCTCACCATTATATTGAAAAATGTTAGATGATTACTAAGCAGCTTTTCTCCAAACCTCACTGGAAAATAATGTATTATGTATTCTTTTCTTAACCTTCCTCTGAGGAATAAATAGATTACCAGTTGATAAGTGATGCCTTCTTTTCAATGCATTTATTTTGAATTGTTGTCACCTGCTTAAAATACTAAAATTATTTATGTGAGATTCTCTTATGTACTTCTTATGTGGGTGAGTGACTCAAAATTTGGCAGCAAAATAGCTTCGGTGTCAGGGATGAGCCTTTTGTAATCTCCCTGATGAACTGCCACAATGATAAGCCTTTTATGACAACCACTCTTTGCTCATGTCCAGCAGTGCCTCACCACAATTTGACAGCTACAGTCCCTTAAGAGTCTTTCTGTGCTGAGGTGCTGAACTGGACAATCCCTGTTGTTGCTGCTCCAGGTTGCTGTAGAGCTCTGCAGGAGTCGGCATCAGAGCTGGAAACAGGAAGACTCCTCTCTGTGGTCTTGATATTCTTGCACTGATGAGTCAGTACCAGAGAAAGGACCTGAATTAAATACATTTTAAAAAAATAGAAAAGTCAATCTGTCCGAAATGCCAAAATGTAGCAAACACTTGGACTGAGGGAGTTTGGATGGACTTTGGGAACAAGACAACTGGTTGTTGTTTTGAAAAATTAAGAAAAGGGTATCAGCTTCAGGAGAGCAAGTTTGGGACTAAGATAACTAGTGGATGAGCAGGCTGAAACAGAATGGGAAGCTGAAGGGAATCCTGAGACTAAAAACAAAACTGGAGCAAGAGTTGAAGGAATGAAAGACAGAGAGGCTGGAAGAAGCAAGGACAACAATGCTTGTGGAAAACTGTAGCAGGACTGAGAGAAGCAGCTGTGATCTTGTGTTTGTCTATGTGTTTGTCTGTGTGTTTGCTTTTTTTTTTTTTTTTGTGTGTGTGTGTGTGTGTGTGTGTGTGTGTGTGTGTGTTTGAAGATCAGGAGCAGGGAGCCAGAGCTCCTAATCCTACAAATGGCTAAGCACTCTGACCAGAGCAGGAAACTGGTTGGGGATCTGGAGCTGCAAGAAGAATCCTGCAACTGCAGTCACACCACTTTGGCAGTAAGTGAATACAAAGAGACTATACTCAGATTCTAAAGGGAAAAAAACCCAAAAAACTAAGACACCAGCAAGATCTGAGTGGATGGAGACGCTCCTGTGTCAACCACTACATGTGGCTGGCAAAGTCCTCTAGTAGATTACACCCTGGCAACACTTAGACCAGAGCTCAGGTTTCTTGACTGTTCACATTCTTCTGCTGTCAGCAAACACTTGTGAAAGTCACTAAGGTTTGAGTAAGTCAGTATTTGGTCTTCAGTGGATTTGAGATCACACTCCTACAGAAAAGCATGAATATTCATACTCTCTTGTCTCTGGCTGCCCTTTCTGTGCTTCAATATTAATGAGTGTGGACCCATTAGAGGAAGAGGTGATGAAGCTCACAGAACTAATCAGACATGGGACACTATTTTGCAGAGATAGTTTCAGTAAGACCAGCAAGCTGATCTGATTTACTGCGTTGCCATTCAAGAGATCATGTTGACCAAAGTTAAAATGGCAGAAGCTACAGCAGAGACAGATGTGAATGCAGGGAATATCTCTCTCCACTCTTGATGTTTTTGGATTCTCTGGCCCTACATTAACTTATACCAACTCTGAAATGATGCTGTCTTTCCCTGCCATTTATAGACTTTTTATGGAGGGGATAACTTACAAATACTTTTACTCACTAATTGAATTGTAGGAACCTCCTTTTCGTAACTAAAAAATTAAACCCTACTAATGAATGGTAATCCTTCAATCTGCATGGTGCCACATGATGAGATCTTGAGTTTCATTTGCTTCCTTAATTGTCTAGAAAAAAACATAAAATTAAAAGAAAATCTGAGTTAGCAGGTTATGAAACTTGTAAGATAAGGATTCTGAGATAAGGAATTAAAGTTGCCTAGTGGAAAACCAAAATATAATTGTATAACTCAATATCATCACAGCAGCTCCAGAATTTTTGGGTTTGGGACTTCCATAAAGTTCTTTTAAAATTTCTTGTGCATGTGTAGTAGAATACAAGCTCGTTTGAATCTCTGATTAAGTATTTTAGAAAGGCTGAGAAAAAAGAAAAAAGAGGCATGTATATTTTATAGATACAAGCAAGCAACAAAACGTACCATAGCTGAAAGAGAGTGAAATGAAAAGCACTTATATCCTACAACTTTCCTGCAGTAAAACTCTGAACACACCAAGGATTTTTGAATATTCCCTTGAGGTTGCTTACTGGCACCTGCAAAGCAAAAAGAACTCTTTGTATTGTGTCAATTATAATGTCTCTGTACCACTACAAATAATGCAAAAGTACTTGCTTTTTCACTCTGAGGGAGAAGGGGAATAGTCTGTACTAAAATAGTCAACTTTTTAAAATATCTATTACATTAATTACTTGAAATTCCCTTTACAGAATTCATTTTGCTGTGCTTAGAATTTGATTGATTTGTATACATTTTAATAAAATGTTAATCGCTGATTAGAGAAAATGTGTGAAGTTTGCAAAAGATGGCTCTAAGTTAACAGAATCACTCTGCCTTCATAGGAAGTGGACTTTGGTTTGGTGACTAAATTCATTATCAACAAACTCGTGGAGGAAACATTTCCTTTGTATGGGCGTATCTACTTGGAGATTGTGTACCTGCATAAAATGAATTTGACTGGAGCAGGCTGGAGCTGCAATTGCAGAGTGGACTTCAGGGGGATGACAGATGATGGCCAGGCTGTCATGTTGGTCACAGCCTGGCTCAGAGCAGAATACTGAACCAGCTAGTTGCTCAAATAAGTTGGTCTCTATCGAAGTGATTTTCTTTAGACTGGACCAGAAAAGAAGATGCCCTCCCTTTGCTACTCTTCATATCACCAAAGCCAAGCAGATTGATGAGTAGGAGGACTTCTATTTGCACTTGTGAGGTTGAGCATATACATGATGGAAGGTTTTTGTGCTGTTTGAACAATAATTATTCCTACTTTTCTCCAAATAAAGGAACAGTTGTATTCATGTTCTCAAAGGATATTGTAGAAGGGAAAAAGTAATTTATAGTGATAACTAACAAGGTTTAGTTTCAATTCTCAGAACAAAAAATTAACTGCATAAAATGGAAGTGGAAGGCTCTAGGATTTAGTTACTTTGTTTTTAAAACAAAGGAAATAGAAATCGAGGAATAGAATTAATTCACTTCAGCCTTTTTTGCTAGCTCTGGCACATAGCAGAAGAGACACATTGTAGGACTTAGCGAGACTGAGTTAGCAGCTCTTTTCATCAGAGACTTGTCCTAGTGATTTAATTGTGGAACATATTCATTTTTCTGTGTTTTGAAACTGATATGATTTATGTGATACAAAATTAATATGCTTATTTTTGCAGCAGATTACACATTGGAGGATAACCACAACTGAATGCATATTGATCAAAAGAATCCCCTCTAAATCATTATTACAGAAACTTACAACAAAAACATAACCAAAATGAATTTGTGAATGTCATAAATTGGTTGAGCTAAAGGTAGACTTACTTTGGAATGAGGAGGAAAATATTTACACCAATTTTCATGGGTTGTCAGCAATACTGCAGACTCTCTGAAATACCTGTGAATATTAGTAAGTTTTAGGAAATGGTTCCACCACTACAGTAGTTGCTCCAAGTGAGTAAAAGCCTGCTTAATTTGAAGCAAAAAACTTGAGACTGACAAATTTGAAAGTTTTGTTGAGCTGTAACTTAAAGGCAGATTTGGTGGATACTACTGTATCACAGAATGAATTAGAGAAGGCTTCAGGGAAAGTGTCAGAACAAACTGTACAGGCTTTTTTGCCAAGTGTCATTATTTTCTAAGAATGCATTGCGTTATCTGGTAAAATAATTTGAATGTGTCACCAGGTATGTCATGCCCACCTGCACTTGAAGATTATGTCTGAAAAGTTCAACAGAAAATCTCTACAGAGCAAATTTCACATTATTCACACTTTGAAAACCAGAAATGTCAAAGCTATTTTCCACAAGTGTATAGCAGTTTGGTAGTATGGACAGTGATGGAAATCTCTATTACATATTTCTTGATTCATTCTATACATAGCAAGAGTATAAAAATGCCAGTGTGAAGAGTCTTAGTAAAAAATTATCTGTATCAGACTAAATTTGAAATGTTTTGATTTTTTTCTTACAATTAATTATTTTGTTAGGGTTGCAAAAATAATTAAACTTATGTACTCTAACTCAAGTGCCTATATATATTAAACTAAATTAAAATATGCTTTCTGAGCAAAATCACTTACAGTGGTGACAATATGGGCTTCTACAATATTGTTAGTGAATACTGAAGTGCAACTGTACTGCTCTAGAGTATAATGGACTAAGTTCCTGACATCAGGAGATATATTACCTACCGTTTAAGATGCCATAGATAGGAAAAAAGTATATGGAACTTTATCCCTCAAATCACATTTTGAAAAAAAAAACAACTTTTTTTTGTGTATAACAATAATGATAACCACTATTATAAATTGTAATATTTTTTCTTTTCAGACTGAAAAGATCTTGAAAAGACCTTGAAAAGAGCTTGAAAATAATGACTTTCATGTCATTTAAAGGAGAATAACAGCCTCTTTCAAAAGCCAGGGGAAAAAAGGAGTCTTAAAGAGTCAATGAGGTCCTCAAAACTTAGAAGTGCTGGAAAATTCTATTCATAATGAAATCTGACTGAGAATGTTTATTTCTGAATGAAAGTCAAAGCTGATCAATCTTAGTCTTTTAGACCAAGGTTCCTCTTAGGGATGTATTTTAGGCCTAGTGCTCATCAATATCTTCATAAAATGCTTGAACACAGGACTTGAAGGAATACTAAGTTTGCCAGCAACACTAAATTGACTGTTGACTCCCTTAAAGGCAGAGAGACCCTGCAGAGGGAACTTGATAAATTAGAGGGCTGAGCAATCCCCCAGTTGTATGAAGTTCAACAAGGGAAAATGCCGGATTCTGCACCTGGGCTGGGGCAACCCTGAACATACAGACAGACTGGGGAATGAGAGGCTGGAAAGGAGCCCCATGGAAAGGGACCTGGGGGTCCTGGTCAGTGGCAAGTTGAACATGAGCCAGCAGTGCCCTGGCAGCCAGGAGGGCCAACCCTGTCCTGGGGGCACCAGGCACAGCATGGCCAGGCAGGCAAGGGAGGGGATTGTCCTGCTCTGCTCTGAGCTGGGGCAGAGGCAAACGTCTCGAGTGCTGGGGGCAGTTTTGGGTGCTACCATATAAAAAAACATGGAGGTGTTAGAGAGAGTCCAAATGAGGGCTTCAAAGATGGTGAAGGGCCTTGAGGAGAAGCCATATGAGGGGTGCCTGAGGTCACTTGGTGTGCTCAGCCTGGAGAAGAGGAGACTGAGGGGAGACATCATTGCAGTTACAGCTTCCTTGTGAGGGGAACAGGAGGGGCAGGCACTGATCTCTTCCCTGTGGTGACCAGTGACAGGACCCAATGGAATGGCCTGGAGTTGTCAGGGGAGGCTTAGGTTCAGTATCAGGGAAAGGTTCTCCATCCAGAGGGTGGTTGGGCACTGGAACAGGCTCTCCAGGGAACTGGTCAGAGCACCAAGCCTGACAGAGTTCAAGGAGTGTTTGAGAGTGGTCCTGTACAGGGCCAGGAGTTGGACTTGATGATCCTTCTGGGTCCCTTCCAACTCAGGATACTCTATGATTCTGACTCCATATCTCTAATTACTACTGCCACTAAGAGAAAAACTGTAGACGTACATTCAGTTGATTTTGTTGCATGCAGGAGAGAAGAGAACAAATTTAAGCAAAGCTCACATGGGTTTACATTACAGGATTTGTTTCAAAATTGTGACCACAGAAGACAAGGTAATAAAAAAAGACCAAAACACCCCAAGAAATTATGATCTGATCTTTCAGATTTTGTGTGCTATTTGGTAGAAATAAATTATGTTGATGCTTGATTACCATTTGTCAATAATCCAAAAATTTAACTTTCTCATTAACTTTTACCTTAGTAGACTCTTAACAGCCAGAACTTCCACAAAGGAATGGAAATGTTTTCCCTCTTTCCAGGCATATGATTGTTTTCTGAACTGATATCCATGTGGAGACTTTTAATTTTTGCCAATTACTTCCCAAATAAATATTTATAATTCCCCAATGAGATTTAAATAGAAATTGCATTTCTTCAGCAAGCCTGAATCAGCAGGACATCAGTCTACATGTTGAAGACTATTTATAGTGAAGAGGAAAATCTGTGTATGTGCATAGGTGTCTTGCTTTAAGGTTTATATTTTACTGAAACCAAAAATTCTTCTCTTTATATCCTAGAATGCAAAGCAAATTTTTACCTTGGGCTGTTCTTCAAAACCCAAAGATCCTAAGAGCCATGCAAACACTGTTTTAAATATTTTTCATTGTGTCAAGAATTGCATAGAGTATGGTTATTAATCTTCAGCTTCATAAATTCCTCCACGCCCCGAGATTGTAAATTAGCTGACAGGGTCAAAAATTCTCCTTAACCAGTTGTACAGAAAATTAACCTACTTGCTTGTACACTGCTACATTTTCATCAGCAGCAATGTAATTGTATGTCATGTTACTGAGAAGGTACCCATGTTGGAAGATGGCAAGGACTTCTGTGGCAAGAATAAACAGGAAGGTAGAAAGTGGAATTTGAAAATATTTTTATTTCTCTTCAAAAACTACTGTGTTGTTTCATCTCTGTTGAGAACATACCTACAGCTGCTTTTCTCTTCAGCTTTCTTTAAGAAAACTAACATTATATTTCCTTATGTGACATTTCTGTGACAACATTGAACATGTTTTAACTGACCTTAGAATATCAGAGAAATGCAAAAGTATTGTAGTCAGTTCTTTCATTCATGTGTCTGTGTTTATTTTATTTTTGTCAGATATTGTTTTCTTCTTACACAATGTAATAGGAATGTGACAGTGACAAGTGTGGGTGTGTCGAGTAATTTTTCATGCAGAATTTGGATCTGTCTTTAATATGAGGTTTTTGTACAATACATACAGCACTGGATGCATGACTTTCAGATCTTGATGTGAATTTTCACTTCCAGCCAGGTGACAGACACAGACATGTGAACACCTGGGTTAACCTTCTGTGGTTGAGAGTATCCTGTAGTGGAGCATCACCATCATTAATATCCCCACTGATTTTTAAACTCACTCCTGTAAGTCAGGTTATCTGAGCCAATATACCTTTTCAGAGCTGACTGTCTCAGTTGTTAGAGGTTGCCTGTTCTTGGTGGTGAAGGAATTGTGAGAAGCCATTTGATGACTATCAGCATGACTATGTTATTTCTGTATATCCCTATGCAGTGGATTGATTCCAGCTGGACCTTAACCAAAATTGAACTAAACATGCGCTTAGGCACTTTGGTGTTTCTAAAATCTTCTTTTCTCTCATGCTTTATTCGAACTGCTAAATAAAGTTGTCTTCTTTGAAGGAGCTGTTTGTCAATATCGGAAAAAAAACAGGTGCCTGAAACCAGCCAGAGCTGCAGCATGATAGACATTGGTATATACAGGATAGTGCTTGCCTCCTGAGTGAAAATAAAAGAGCAAGATGGCACACAAACCCAAACCCAGCATCAGACAAGTCAAAGAGGAGCCAGAGTGAAGTCACTCCTGTAACATTGGAAATAACATGTTAGGATCTGGAAAAGGCTGATACTGACTCCATTGTCTACTCCTACAGTTACAACTCTCTGCAAAAAAAGCCCACAACACTTTTGAGTTTATTACTCCTTGAATACATATACATCCTCTGCCTATGAATGAATACTTATCTTCAGCAAAATTATATCTGCTGACTCTGGAAGTCGCTTTACAAAACTTTGACCTTTGAAGTGAGAGCATTATCACCAGACTAAAAGAGTATGTCCATAAAGCATAAAGATTTGTTTTGTCTTACTGTATTTCACTTGCTGATTATTTTCTTTGGCATGTTTCAAGTAGGCTCAAGAAACAATTAAAAGATAGAATTTGAAATAAGTCCCGAGACCTTGGCTTCTCCTGTTTCCTGCAGAAGCAGGGAAATTTCTTCTGTGATGCCATCTCCAGTTTCCTTGACATGTTCCACATGACAGAGTCTCAGAATAGAGCCAGGAAGATGAACAGTTACTGTTCTCTGCTCTGGACTTGGACAGTTTTTAAAGAAATAGAAATGATTTCTGATACATTTTTAATGGTTGACAGGGTTTTTTTCCCCTTGCCATTCTGCAGAACTTTTAGCAAAAAAGTCTATTCCTTTGGGAAATCCCAGTGTTCCAGACTGTAGGTGTAGAAAATCCTTTATTGCACTTTAGAATCATTTCCATATACAGAAACAATTTCAAGTAGTTCTGAGGTCTTTTGCAGATACTCCTTTCAAGGCTTCATCTCGTCTGAACCTTGAATTATTGCAGTCAAGTTAATTAGAGCAGCCTTTACGGGTTCAAAAGATTCAGACAACAATTACAATAAGGTTTTTACAAATTTTCAAATACTTTTCAAACTGTTCATCTCTGATATATGTATTATATGGAAAAAAAACTGTAACACTATGATATAATATATATATAGATACTATCTTCTGCACTCAGGGCTGACCCGCATGACTAATTCATGACTATGCTATTTGTGAGTAATGGCATCATCCCATATTTCTTTTAAAGAACTTTATAATATGTAGTGCTTATGCATGCCTGTGATGATCTCAGATTGTATCTTTGAGGACTGTTACACTGTTTTATTATAGCCAATACATACAGTAATGCCTATGGTTAATGCTGCTTGACGCTTTCTAGTAAAAGACATTTTACATTGCTATCTTTGCTGACTTTAAACCACTGGGATTGCAACTTTTCAATATATGACCCTTGATGAATTCTTTGAAGGAATACTTCATCTGAAAAGATTCAGTTGGTGGTTGGGTTTGAGGTTTTTTTGTTTTCTTGATTCTTTCTTTCTTTTTTCCCTGGAACAATGTTTAAAAAAGTAGTTACTTTTTGAATAGTTTTTGTAGTTTTTGTTATTGGGATATGCCAACAATACAACCTGGCAATGGATTGACTCCTTGAGTGAGTACTCGCTGGAGCGTCTTGGTATCGCTTTTGCTCACTGTTTTTCCTCATTGCTGCCTAGTGATCTTAGGTAAGACTATAAAAGGTAGATGTGAGGAGCTTTTAAAGACAGGAGTTTTTTACAAACTGTGTTCAAACTATCCTCACTTCAGTGAGCCAGATGACAAAAATACAGTAACATCAACCAAAACTGCCACAGGCATTTAGTTACTTTCTCTGTTTGATTATGCATGAGTTGAGATAATTTTGATTTATTAACTTTATTTTGTTGCTTTTAAAAATAATGTATGTTCTGCAACACAAAATAATTAATACCAAAATAAAAGATAGTAATCGTGACTTTGTGTATTTGACTTTCTAGAGGAAACACTCATTCCGCATTACATTCCTGTAGAAAGATTGATAGAAACATATCCATGCCCTTCTAAAACACCATCTCCTTATGTGAGTACAGACAATGAACACAGTCCAAGATGAAACAGAGGCTTTATGGCAAAACCTAGTGAAGTGTTTACTAGTGAATTTACCCTTGTCTATTGATAGCAAAACTTGTATTATGATACCAAATGATCGCCAGTGAGCAGCTGCTAAAATATAACAGAGAAAATCCAGTAGAATTCAGCCTATCCTAATACAGGCAAACTTCTGGAATAAGGCCTTTTGTTCCAGGGCCGTCAGTCTAAACAACAAGGCTATTGACTGCATGTGCCAGCCTTTGTTACTGGGGGCTACCTGAAAAGATTAAAATTGCATGAATCTGCAATTTCAGATCCATCAATTCTCAGCTGCAAAACCTCCATCTGTAAACTGACCCAGGAGGAGCAGACTGTTGACTTAAGCTTCTATCTTAAAGGGTCATACTGTCATAGTCTATCCCTAGGAAACAAATTAATTTCCAGTGCTAGTGCTAAATAAGTCTCAAGAATCTGTAACATAGTTTTGATCTTTCATATTGCCACATTTATTACAAAAGGTCTTTAATTCAGCCACGGACCATCAGTCAAATGAGTAAGTTCTTTAGACAACAGAAAGGAAACAAAATGGGAGGCATTCAGACCACTTCCTCTTCCACTTTGTCATAATTTTACTAAGCTATATACTGACACGAACATGCTTCTCCAAAAAGGAACTGTTTGTGAATCATCTCTAAGATAAGCCACTAAAGATTCCTTACCTTTAGCACCTCTTCCTTTATAGAATATATTATTATTTTTGTTCAGGCTACATTGAATCCAGAGTGAAATCTGCAGGCTAATGATGAATCAAGTATACATTTTACTTTCCCTTCTCTATGCTGAAAGGCAGCTTGCTCAGTTTTGTGAAGTTTTTCAAGCACTAAGCCTAACATTAGCATAATATTCTTATATGAGTCAAGCTTCTGGTAAGAAGTACTGGTAGAACTAGGCTGCACTGCAGTGTACTGAAAAAATCTACATTATGATGATTACAGGAAAACTAAATTTTCCTGGTTCCAGCCAGGACAGGGGTAATTTTTGCAGTAGCCAGGAGGGGCATGGCTAGGACCCAAAGGTTATTCTGTACCACCTCATATAATTTTTCAGGGATGGGGAAGGGCTCCCTTCCTAGTCGGCATAGCGTGGTAGAGGGAGCGGTTGACTATTGTCTATTGTCAAGAAGTTTCAATGTGAATAGTTTGGGTTTTGTACCCTCTGTCATTAGTATTATTGATTATAGTATTTGTTTTCCTATCTCATTGCTGTTTCCAATATATTGGTATTGAATCTTCAAATTGAAAAAAACCCATAGATTTCATATTGTTTATTCATAAAAAGGCATTTCTATTGCTTTAGAAGATAGCTTTACATTGTTAAGTTTTTCCTTTTTCAGTTCTTTAAGAAGATTGTGAGACTTTTTTTTTCTCATCTGAATGGAAAAAAAAAGATGTTTTTCAGTCTTTCTCTAATTATCAGAAGAAACACCCTGTTCTTTCTCAATGTTTACAAATGTCTTTATTTTCCTAAAGGAAAACAGCTAACAGTTTACCACCCAAATTAACATTCTCTTCATTGGAAAACACTGGTTATAGTATTTGGAAAAGATTGATAGGCCATGTTGAGAAAAAAAATGCTGGAGATATTTACACTCTTGAAAAGTCAACCTGTAAATACTATACCCATAAACAGAATAAAACCCAAAGTTCTCTATGAAAAATATCCTGCATGAGCTGTAGCAGAACATGTACTTCATTAAAAATCTGTAAGGCTCTCTGCATTCTCTGTAAAAACATAGAATTTCAGATGTCCCTGTTCTCCATGTACTTACTCATTCTAAAGTGTACTTAGTCATAAGAACACAAATTACAAAATCAAAGAGAAAAGCAAAGAATGCCTGTCTTTCAGATACAGTACCTACATTTCCATCAGTCCTCAACCTACAGCTTTCTTAGATTATGACACCTCCTTTCAAAACTGAAGAGGACATTCCCTAATTTAATGTTCAGGTAATGCACTCTTCATAATGATCATTACATTGACTATGAGAAAAAGCAAATTGTTATGGCTGATCAGACATTTAAAGTGTTCCATAAGGATAAAATTATCCTTCATCTTTACTCCATGCTCCCATCCCAACCCAACTATTTAGCTAGGATTTTGTTTTCTTAGTCCTTTTATAAACCTGTTCTTATCCTCACCAAGGCAAGGGAAGCTCATTCCAGTGGTATGACAGTACTACTTTGAATAGAGCCAAGGAGTTCAAGGAGGTAGCTAAAAGTTTTTATCTCTGATGTGGATGTAAACAACTAAACACTGCTGGTGACCAGTAGGGTGGGCTGAAAGGGCAAGCAATGCAATTGCACAAAATTATTTTTATTTTAGATGTCCAGTTTGAGACTATTAAACATAAAATCATTTTAAGTTATGTAGTATTGGTACATCTTCATTTTCTATGTTTGTTCTGTGATCAGCTGTTCAAATTGCCTTTTCCATTGTGCTTTTGCCTCATTCAAGGCAAAAATCCTCTTCTAGGAATAAATCAGAAATATGCAGAACATATGTAGACTAACCGGGGATGTAAACATATTGATCTCATCTCTGTCAGCATTGGTTTCACAGCATCCATAGTCAGGGGTATCTATGTCTGTTATGGATGGAAGCTGCTGCATGTAAGATTCCAGTTTCAAGTGTAGCAGAACTAGAAAGGCAGGTGGTGAAAGTGTCAGGAGAATGCACAAAGAGAAAAGCAGGTCCTGTAGATAAAACTTCATTCTGTCCCATGTAATTTAGTTCTAATTCTGTTGTAAAACTTCTATTTGACACTAAGCAAGCCATTAAAGCATAGTAAAGCATAGATTCTAAATATTACTTCGGAAAGCCAATACAAGATATTGGGTATTTAGCCAGAGGTACAAAACCATCTAATATTTACACCTGTAAGAAATATCAATTAAAAAGCTACTTTAAAAGTAAAATATACTATCTTTTATTAAGTTTTTAAATCTAGGCCTCTTTAATTGAATGTCAGAAGTCAGTGGACAACTCTGACAATATTTGCAGTAATGTCATGTATTAGTTCTAAATGGGTAGAGAATGGATATCAAACCCCCCCCCTTATTTAATGGGCATATTGCAAAGAAAAATTACTGGTTCTTAAAAAAACTGGAGACATGGAGTCTGTCGTTGAACTCCACAAGGAAACGGTGGTGTATTGATCACATTCTTTCAAAGCAAAAATTTGGGGAAACTGTCCTTATCAATAAAGAACTAAATACCTTTTTTTTCAGTCCAAAAAATTACCAAGAATATATTAGTGTAAATATTGCCATTCCATTCTCCAGTTATTTAAACTGGATTCTGTTACTGTCTTAATCTAATTTAGAATCAATGTTTTTCAGATCAATGGAAGGAATGTCTCAGTAGTTTAGAGAAATAGAAGGTCCTCTCTCCCAGACTTTCATGTAAAGAATCTAGTTCAACAGTTGATTCTTCAAGTGACTCCACTTTCCTCCATGTGTCTAAAAACTATCAAACTTTTATCTTCCTGAAATGACCTCTCTTGAAACTGCACCCATTACAAAATGGGAAACATAACTCTCAGCTCTGGAGTGTGGGAAGTACACATTGCAAGAAATACTTTTTTCTATCATTTCTCTTTCTCATTTTTAACTTAAACATCTCAGACCACTTAGAAGACAAGATACTGAGATGGAGATGAGGAAGAAGTGAGGAAACTCAGAGGGAAAGAATTTACAGAGAATAACAAATTACAAGAATGAGCCACACCCCAGAAGTTGTGGGCAAATGAACATAGGATCAAACTAGGAGAGAAAAAATATTAGGTGCAAAGGGATATTATGCATTTCAGACCAAAACTGTCAACATAACTTGGCCATTACAGAATTTTAAATCATCCAGTTGTCTTAGACCAAGAAAGACTGGGTTACAGAAACATGAGTAGGATTAATCTCAACTTTCTCTAAGCAGTTGCAGAATAGGTGACATGATTCTGATCATTAAAAAAAAGTCAACAAGAAAAATGAAATTTAGACTTAGATTCAGCTGACTAGACATAGGCATCTGCATTAGGATGAGATGAATCATGCTGGGAATTCCACCAATGATGCTGATTATCTTTCCTTTAACTGTGAAAAGTGCATTGGATGATTGGATGAGGTGTTAATGCCAGCACAGACCAGACCATCCCATTTAGCCATATCAATCCCGCCTTTTGAAATCCTGCAGTTAATCACTGGCTGCATCTCAAGGACTAAATGCTTCCTTCCTAAGCCTTACTCCCAAATACTAAAAGGCAGATAATCAGCTTAATATAACCAAACAGAAGCTACTGACAGTCACTTTATTATCAAAGTTATGATCTTGTGGGTAAATCCTTGCATATTAAATACTTCTGTGATCCCTTTGCTAGAGCAAATTCTAGATATGTAGATCCATTCCCATCCAATACAGATCTCCATGATATTTTCAATACTGTAAGGTTTCAGCTAGCTGTGACCTACCACCACAACTATTTCAAATTCAGCTGTTCCACCACCTATGACGATCTTTGTAGACATTACAGTGGCACACAAAGAGGTCAAAATTGAGTTGACCTTTCAAAGGAACTTGATTCCATGCTCTGTATTTCGCCCACAAATTAGAACATTCTTTATTCAGCTAAACAGAACAATTGTCCTCCTGACTTTACCAGGAGCACCACTAGGGCAATTGTCCACTTCAAACTGGAAGCTCTGTATGCACATTGCAAAACTTCCTGCCTGGCTGACATTGCCTGGTTCTTTCCCAAGGTGCATTAACTGAGGCTGTTCAACCACCTCTGAAAACACTTACTGCCACTGTCAGAACTCAAACTGGTCTGGCTTTCCAGTCTTCGTAGACTGCTCCATTACTGCATTCCATATAGCTTCTCTTCTGGAGATATTTACATGCAATGTTAGGAAAGCCATTTAGGAAGTTGGCAGTAAGGCTGGCTTCAACAAACAAAATACTGTTGAAATTTGATGTGTCCTGCCTACAATGAGGAACACATGGAACACCTTAAGAAGTAAGAAAGAAACAATGATTTCAACAATTCATCATGCAACATTTGGACAACTTGATTTTTTTTTTCTAGAGAAAGCAAGATGAGAGCAAGCTAACCTTGTGTAACAAAATCCAACTGCAAAAACCCATCACAAAAACCTAGTACCTCTCAGATGCTTGAACCACAACACTATCAAATGGTATTTTTGAATAGTGTGATTGTTTCTCCTGAAAAGTTTTACCAAGCAACAAGGACAAAAGGTTAGAATGGAACGCAAAAAAGAATTAATGGCAATGCAAGCAATGAATATGTGTAAAAGAAGAAATTATTTCGCTGAATTGTGGAGTGTGGTCAGAACACTAAAAACTAGAGTTAACTGAATTTTGGCTCTTTCCTTGAGATATGAAAAATGTAGAAGTACTGATCAACAGTACTTCTTTTGAACCATCCAGAAAATCAAACTGCTTAAGAACTAGTTTACTGCAATGGTGAGACCCTTAGTACAGATCAAGATGCTCTATTTTTATGTCTTTGCAAAGTAACATCTTCAGCAATCACTGCCACCATCTCTTTGCTATCATGTGAATACTGATTATCTTCAAGGGCTGTCCTTCAAAGGGAGGCTCTAACAGTGACATTACTCTGTGTACAGCTCAAAGAGGATTTGGCCCACCCCTTAGGGATGGCAATTAAATGCTCATCTCCAGAAGGCAATCACAGAGTTTACTAAATCTTAACCATCTTAATTTTGTATGTAGGCCCATCCTTCCACCAATGATCCTGCTCCTGTCACTGAAGGACCCCCTCTTTCACCAGCTTAGATTAAACCTAGTCCTTAAAGATATCAAGGAGTGGATTAAAAATCTCTCTGTAGACTAGTTAGAAGATCAGGAAAGTACGAAAACTATGCAAGTTCTTAGATATTTTATCTGCACAAATGACGTCCATCTCAAAGTCCAGTATAGAATTTCAGTTGTCCAAATGAAGGATGTTGACCTTGGAGACATTGACATATTTGTCATAAGGAATGGGCAGATTAATCAAGTCTGAGAAAGGAATCTCTAGCTCTTTCTACATAAATCATCCAAAGCCCATAAATGGACCAACATTTTCTGAATGACTATCTGCTGGACGACAGTCCAAAACTCGTCCATCAAAGTAGAACATTTGAGAACATTTTTTTAGGAAGACCTTTGAAAGACTCTGAAGGAAAAAGTAAAAACTTTGGTCAAAAATGAGTTGACTCAATAACTTGATTGATTACACAAATGCGAGGAACTCTACGCCAACCTGTGCTGTTCTGTGGCAGAGAATGGCTCCCTGGTGTGGCATGGAATAGGAAACACTTGCTGGAAAAAACAATGTGGTATGACAGAGCACACAGCTTGGCATTCCTGTCCTGACACTGGTTTTGTCCCAGTCTTCAGCCCCTTTGAGATCAGAAACTACTCCTTGAAGAATTTTCTCTCAAAGAAGTAACTCTTACATCTACCTTTGCATAACAAAGCCTTCCATTCATCAGGTCCATGGCTAGCTCCACAGCACCTCATGTGAGGCACCCCCAGATGACACACCAGGTGCCAAGAACAGGTTCTGTCGTGTAACTAGGGATGGACTCATAAGCAGGTCAACAGTTCAGCTACATTCTGTTGGCCCATCATCCCACGGAGGCCTTGGCGGGGCCTTCCCGGCTTGGCAAACACGGTCAGCCGGGAGATGGAAGGCACATATCCGGTGTTGGCAGCCTCCGTCGAGGGCTGTTTAGTTTCTTTTACGGCAAAGGCATCCAACCAAGGAAGTCGGGACGGGGAAGAAGCGCGTGCAGACGCGTTATGTATGGCACTACCGTAGGGCGATGGACCGGGCGCTGGTGGAGCCCGCGGGCATTGGAACGCGGAGGGTCGCGGCGGGGCGGCCACGGGGGGCTGCGGGCGGGAGCTCGGGGGCGTGACGAGGGCCCTGCACGTGCGTGGGGCCCCGCGTCCTCCCAGCACCGCCCCGCTCCAAACTCCGCGTCCGTCCCGCGGGCACATCCCGCACCCCCGCACCCGCCCGCTCCTCCCGCTCCCATCACCCGCGGTTTCGCGGGCGCGGCCCCGGGCGCGCGCCCCCGCCGACCCCCGCGCGCCCCCGCCGGGCTCAGCTGAGCAGACAATGGGAGATCAAAGCCGGGATGGGGTGGGGGGAGGAGGAGAAGGAGGAGAAGGAGCGGGAGGAGGAGGATGGTGCCGGGCGGCGGCGGCGGCGGGGGGGGGCGGCTGGTGGAGCCGGCGGGGCGGAGAGCGGTGGTTCGCGTGTGTCTCTCTGCGCTCGATTAGTGTTCCTGGGGAGGGAGCGAGCGAGTGTAGCCGCCGGCGGCCGGAGGGGTGCGGGGGGGCGGGGGGGGCGAGCACGCGTGTGAGTTCTGTGTGCGCGGGTGCGCGCGGCTGCGTGCTCCCGCGGGCGCGCGCGCGGGTGCGTGCGCGGCGGGCTGTGCGAGGGCGAGCCGAGAGAGCGAGCGAGTTGCGCAGCTGCCGTGCGCGCACCCCCCCCGCCGCCGCCGCCGCCGCCAGCGCCAGCAGCAGCAGCAGCAGCAGGGGCAGGAACAGGAGCACCTCACTGGCATTTAACGAGCGGAGCTGCTAGTTGCGCTGGAGAGAGACGCGCAGGGAGGAGGAGGAGGAAGAAGAGGAGGAGGAGGAGGAGGAGGAGGACGGGAAGAGGAGAAGGAGGAGGGGAAGAGGAGGAGGAGGAGGAGAAGAAGAAGAAGAAAAAGAAGAAGAAGAAGAAGAGGAGGGAGAAGAGAAGGAGGAGGCCAAACGGACACCAACTGAAACAAAAGTATTTCCAAACCAGCACCCAACTCCACCTTGTGAGGCTCCCACAGCATGGCTTCCGAGGAACTCTACGAGGTAAGAGCCCTCGAGCCCCACCGGCCCTGCCCCCGGCCCCGCCGGCCACCCCACCCCACCCCGGCGCACCCGGGCGCGTTTTTGTTGCTCCCCGGGAGCGCCGCCGGGCTTGTCACCCACACTTGCCGCGGCTGCTGCCCCTTCCCGCTGGGCCCGGCGCCTGCGTGTGTGCCCAGCCTGGCCCCCCGCCCCCCCTTCCCTCCCCAGTTTTGCTGGAGGAGGACGGAAATGTGACTGAACGGAGGAGACGGCAAAGTGTTGCCGTGGCCTGCGCTCCCCCCAGTCCTTTCCCCACGTTCACACAACACTTTGACTCCGTCAGGAGAAGGGGGGGTGCTGGATGGGGCGAGCAGCGCTGACAGCCCCGGCAGCGAGCACGTCGAAGTGCGAGCCCGGCGCTGTGCAAAAATGTGAGCGGAGCCGAGTTATTGCCTCTGTCCGGGCCGGGGGGGGCGGGGGAGGAGGAGGAGGAGGGCAGAGGGGCTTTCCTCTTGGATTTGTGTCCATACCGAAGTCCTGTGCCACCATCGTGTGCCTTGGCCGTGCAGCAAGCTGCGGCGGTGCAAAAGACTAAAATTTAAACTCCTCGGCTCTTCGTGCTCCAACGATAGGGTTGAGGTTGCGAGAGAAGCCAAAAAGATTGAAAGTTAAGGCTTTGACACGCCATCCTTCGCTCGTCACTCGGGAGGTGGTCAGAGCGTGTGCTGACGGGAGAGGAAGGTCTTGGGGTGAAGAAGGGAACAAGGTGGCAGCCTAACTTTTGAGTTTCCTATCTTATGTCTGTCAAATTCACATCCTTGCCCTTAATTGAAAAGCGTCATGGTTCTCTTGGATTGAACTTCCTTGTTTTTATTTTTGCAAGAAGTCATCCCCGGGAGTGAAAAGCCATTGTTGTTTTGGAGCTGTTCTTGCCTTTTGGGTAGAGAAGTGGCTTCCCAAAACCAAAAATGCTCTTATCTGATAGTTAATATGCATCTAGACAGTGATCTATTTAAAACATGTATCCAGAGGCTGGAACTCTTAAGGTTAAAAGGAGACAGATAGCCTTCAGGACACTTGACAGAAGATATCTTGCTGTACAGCTGGTGCGCATGTATCTCTCATTAATTGAGCTACATCTGTGATGCCATTGGGGAACAGACCCTGTAGAAGTCAGTGGAAGGTGTCCCAGGTGGGCTTGTATTTTAAGCAAGTTGACTGTCAAGCAGAGGTGCTGAACTGATAGACTAGAAAGAAGACCGAAGGCCTGTACTCCCAAGGCAGATAAATCATGGTTAATTGATCTGGCATGTTTCCCCATCCTCACGATGTAGCTTAAGCCAATCTTGAAGGGATCATCCCTAGAAGTAGGAGAGAAATTTAGGAACCACTCTGTGTCTCGAGGGATTGCCAAAAACTTGCTTTGACTTTGGGAAAAGTTTCTGTTGGGTTTGTGGAGTTGGGCCTGTAGACTGTGCCGCGGCCAATTCTTGCTCTTTGTGTGTTGCTGTGTTAGATCAAAGATGGACACGAGGTACTGGTTTTGATGGACGCAAATAAATGACCTGGAAAATTCTGTTTGCCGGGCCTTGGACTGAGGCTAAGAATGACCGTTGTGCATGACTCTTCTTGGCTGTCTTAAATTGTGTTCAAAATGTTGACTTGTTGGCTCAGTAGTCTGTGGGGCACAGTCGTCCTGTGGGCAGGTGGTGTAGTGGCCATTGCACAAAAGCCGCTTTTGAAGAACACCTGAAGGGATACTTTTAAATTTTAAAAATCAGACACATTCTTTAATCGTGCAAGTGCAAAGTTTAGCTAAGATGCCAAAATTGTTAATGCTTTTGGACTCACATGTGGTCAAGCTCTTTTTTCTAAATTGTTACTCATTTTGGATGTGTTTTGTCTTATAATGAATTTTCTAGCCATGTCTGAAAAATTATAAAATAATAAACTATTTAAATACAGTGAGCACTAATTTGGGAAGGACAAAGCTGCAAGTTGACCTGAAATGTTACTTATTAAGAAATTTAAACTGTTTTGTGAACTGCCTGTGCTATTGACGGTGGGTTTACTTCTGTTTCGTGGTTGTCTTATTTATAGCTCATGCTCGATATTGTTTGAATCTGGTGTTTGAAATCTGCTGCCATTTGTTATACTTCCATTTTTCCTTTTGGATCTTGATCTAGTGTCTTGATCAAAAAAATGTTGTGTAATCTATTTGCAATTGTTAGCTTAAGTATGAATGCCAACTATTTCTGCTGATATGTGTCATGGTTCTTCCAAAATACAAATGAAAAATCTGCTTATAAAAAATTAAGGTAAGTAGATTTTTTTTTTTAATCCTAATGGATTCACTTATTTATGGGATTCTTTTTATTATGGGTGTCATCCCTTAAGAGAGGGAGCTGATCTCTATGTAGGCCAGTGATTTCAAATTCAAAGATCAAAACCTTGAAATCTACTAATAGATTGGCAGTGTGACTGGGGCAGGCTGTGTATCCTCAATGTCATTTGTTCCCATGCATTTTAGAGGTGGTGATGACTACCCACTATTTTTTTTTTTTTTTTTTTTTTTTCTGGGGTAGAAACATTGAAGAGGCTCTTTTTGCCTAGATGGAAAATGCAGCAGTCAGTAATGTTGCCAGTCTCTGTACATGAGGTGAATAACCTTTTTCTGTTTTCAAGTTTGTTTCTTCAAGGGACAAAGTGTTTGCTAGTGAGGTGGACAGACATGGAGAGGCTGGTGAACAAGATAGGTGACGGAAAATGTAAGAAAAGGTGCATTGGGTTTTTATTTCCCCAAGTTTGTTTCAACAGGCATTGTCATCTTGTGGCACCTCTTTTTGTATGTGCCTGCTGCGATTTTTTAGTGTAGTTTTTGAAAAATCCTTTGTACAGCCTTCGGGCAAATGGTAGGGTTACTTTCTTCTTCAGTGTGACAATTTTCCTTTGACTTACTGACCTGTTTCCCACTAAACATTTTTACTTGTTCTCGTCATCTTCACCAGAGTAATTAGAAGTAGACCTCATTTCCAAGGTTCTTTTGGAAGCAAACTATGTTTGCTCTCTCTGCAGTCAAATCCCTTGACCTCCTTTGGCAAACTCTTGCAAGTGATGTCTGGGATTGAAGTCATCCCGAGTTGTGGTTGGCATGGCAAGTTTGTTTGATGAAATGTGGAAATGATTCCATACAAGTGCTCTGTGGGAGAACTGCGTGCTAGCCAGCAGGTCAGACGTACCAAATCGGGGTCGGTAGACAACTACTAAGCTGTGCTGAGTTTGGAAGAGTCTCTTTCTCATAAAATTTAATAATTTGTTTTTGTATTAGGTGAGGTGGAAATGCATTGATGTTCTCTGCTGTTGGACAGTGTATCTAGTCAAATTACTGAGTATTTCTGCCTTTCCTCAGGGAGCTACTGGTACAGCTGATACCCATAATATATGTGGCCCACTGGATCCTCTGGCTAGGCTTAGGCCATGATTGCTACTCATGTCAAAACATTTTTACTGGATTTTACTGATAAGTAAGCAAAACAGTTTGTGTGACCTTTGCTGGTGCACCTATGCCATGATGTCTTCTCTTCACTCTGTGTTTCACATTGGCATTGGTCATAAACCTAGTGTTTTAAGGCGTCTTAACCAATTTCCATTAAAATATTACAAATTAACATATTGAAAGTCCATTACTTCAAAATTACAATTTTTTTGTATCCTTTATAGAATGGAAAATATATTTTTTTTAATTCTTTCATTGCCTTGCAAAAAACATACGCATTTTTTCATACTGTTGTCTAGTATTCTCAAGGTGATACTTCACTTCCAATGATGATTCAGTACTTTTGGTTTTATTTTTAGAACTAAAGCCTTTGACATTAAATTATACAGATACAGTGAAATTACAAACTGAAACAAATTTCAGGAGCAACTGGCTGAAGTTCTACAGCCTGGCATTAAGCTATGTGTCAGGCTTAATCACCTAATAAGTAAGCCCAAAGAGACGTATTCCAAGAAAATTTAAACTTTGTCTATAGAGTAGTTGCCCACAAGTCAAAAAAAGTGGTCCTGTGGGCTGTTCTTCATCTAGTGTGCATAGTTTTTTAAACAATAGCGTGTAGAAAGAAGGCTGTTGGAAGATGCTGTCACTTTGTCAAAAATTTGATGCTGCATAGGAATTACTTAAACCCAAAGTTTCTCTCACGGCCCTAGTAACACTGCAGCGATGGAATCTTCATCATGTTTTGTGTGCATTTACTGGAAAGTTTAAACATTCGTTTTACCTAAGTTAACTGAAAGGGTAAATCCATTATCTACAGTATGCAGCTTAGAGTTGTAGTTTTTGATGGCTATTTGATGAAAAATTACTATTAACAACAAATTAGAATTGGCTGTTCAGGCAATAGCCATTTTTTTCCTCATTGAAATGGATTGTTTTCATTCAGCCTGTTGTGCAGGAATTCCAGATTGTCTTAGGATCTGTCTTCTGCTGCTTGTTTCTGATGTGCTGATTCCCAAGACCTTGGTTAAAGATCTTGTTCATTAGGAGGGACTTACAGTCATTGAGGTGTAATGCCTGAATTTTTATGAGTTTATTTTGACAACTGTTGGAAATGTTACTGCTTGTTTCAGGAGAGATAAAATACACAAATTTGCTTGACTGACCCTACCCAACTAAGTAAGACTAGGAATTTACATCAGATATGTTTGTGTTGCTTCCACCCCTTAGGAACTACACTTCTGATTTAAAACAGAGTTGAGGATTAGCTGTTCAACTTCCATGGGTGACTTTCACTTCTTTAAACCAAAGCACGAATGCAAGAGCACTGCAGGAATGGAGCCATCACATTTAGTGTAAGAAACTTGACTTTTCCATGTCCCTTGCCAAGCTGCTTTTCACCACCTTGATTAGCCCCAGAACTCTGGACAAAACTGGGGACTAGTGCCCCGTCTGCTGCTGCTGCTCCAGGGGAAGTGCCTGAGCTGCCCCTGGGGTTTTCTCCAGTGTGCCCTGCCCTTCATGGTGCCACTGACCTGGCAAGGCTGCTCCCAGGGTGAGCTCAAACACATGCAAGCAAAGAGTGAACGTCTGACTGTGCCCTGTGTGGAACACAAATGGTTCACAGATACGGAGATATCTTAGCAAGTTTTATGAACAAAACTCCTTTCTATGTACGTGTACAAAATCAGTATAGTAAATAAAAGGTTTTATTTTTAATCTATTACTTATTTTGAATTGCTCATGTCTATCACAGAAAAAAAAAACAAACGGTGGAAGAGAGAAAAAGTGGGAAAGAGACGCCTCATCCATAAAGCCTGTGCGGCTCTGATAATACCTAACCTTCACAGTCTGTCTTTTACTGTGATTTAATTTCTTGTGTTTTTGGTCAATCAGAGATTTATTACTGCAGTGCCAGTCACGTTTAGAGTTAAAGAACAACTACTTCCAACTTGCAAGACTGTACTATCACAGAAGGTTGCTTCCACAATGCTGATGCTCAGTACCTCTTGAATGAAGATAAATTATCGGACACAAAGAACTTAATGAGACATGCCACAGCCCCTTGTTCTTCAGGAAGGTTGGCATAGCTGGAATAACATCAGTGATGCTCTGTCCCTTTTAGACTTCCTAGTAGGTGCAGCTTCATTTCTTCCTGACTGCCGCAGCATTTCTGATCTGTGCCAAAGCAGTAGAAAAAACCAAGTTACTAACAGTTATGCTTTCATCTTATTCAACCTATGTGATTCATTCAGACTATGTGATAACTGGATGTGCAGACCTGTTGGATATAACAGATAAGCAGCACTATAATGCCACTCTTATTCTTCAGTAATAAATTCAAAATCTGTTGTTACTGGGCAGTGTATTATTTTTGTGTATCTGTTAGAAGCACAAGCTCCACAAACCGTATTTGCAGGGTAAAAAGGGATGCACAAGTCTCTCCCTGTTCTCTTCTGTGTCTTTGAGGTTTTGAATGGCTGGATGCCACATGATAGATAGTATGGGTCAATAAATACAGAGTTGATTATATTTTTAATCTTAGAAAAAAAATATTTATAATTCACAATATCAACCTATCATCCTACCATGTGGTTTCTCTGACAGTATGCTGTTAGTCCAGAAAATATCTTAAAATTTCAGTATTTTATATTATCAATTGTATTTTCCAGAGCTGTAGGATCTAAGAAGAGCTTTTATTTTTCTGATTTCTGATGAGCTTTTAATATTTACACACAAGAATTTTGTGCTTTTTGAAATTATTCCTTTGAACTTCTCTCCATATTACTTAGAGGAAAGGAAATCTGGCATGTTACTGGCAGTACACTGTAAAGGCAAAAATATTTACTGTTTTCATAAACATCCTCAGAAGATTTACATGTGGTCCTTAATGGTGACCTGTGGCAGATATTTTTCAAGGCATCTATTAATATGTATGAATACACAGGATGGATGTTGATTAAAAAGCATATTTTAATCATAGGTTTACATTTTTAAGTTACTTCAAAGCCACATTGGTAGGATTAATTGTAAAGTAAGGCAACTATTTTCTAAGTCTCTTTTAACTGTAAATTAGTTGTATTGAATAGTGGAACTACTGTAACTCAGTTTTGTTGTGATTTTT
Source organism: Lonchura striata (assembly GCF_050655825.1). Classification (NCBI taxonomy): domain Eukaryota; kingdom Metazoa; phylum Chordata; class Aves; order Passeriformes; family Estrildidae; genus Lonchura; species Lonchura striata. The sequence continues at coordinate 63,107,858 of NC_140704.1, forward strand.
CAGTGAGGCTTCACATTTTACTATCACAATACATACAATTAATTAGTAAAGCTCAGATCAAATCTTTCTTCTTCCCATGTTAAGTCTGAGGGTTTGTTTCACTTCTTTTGTGGGGAAAGATAAAGTATGTATTGAAGTGGCCTAACCACATTTGTAGCTGTGCTTCTCTAACTTTTCTGCCCCCACAGTGTCTTATGCTTTTTAAGGAAATTGTTAATGTTTGTTTTTTGCTGATTGTCATAGTAGCACATGAAAAATCAAAACTCTGTTGTTTTTTTAATATATTGGATTGAAAGGGAAGGAGCTTCTCTTCTCTTCTCTCTCTTCTCTTCTCTTCTCTTCTCTTCTCTTCTCTTCTCTTCTCTTCTCTTCTCTTCTCTTCTCTTCTCTTCTCTTCTCTCTCTTCTCTTCTCTTCTCTTCTCTTCTCTTCTCTTCTCTTCTCTTCTCTTCTCTTCTCTTCTCTTCTCTTCTCTTCTCTTCTCTTCTCTTCTCTTCTCTTCTTCTCTTCTCTTCTCCTTTGTGATTTTCATTTTGCGGAGACATTTAAATACTTCTCTAAACATCTCCACTTCCTGTAAAATACTGGATTATGGAAATTTGCTTCATTTAGGAAAAAAATTTTTGCTTTACTTTGGAGATGCCACAGTTTAATGCACGTTGTGGGAAATATATTGTGATGTATTTATCACAGAAAAATGTTTTACATGTACATTTTGTAAATAGGGGAGAAATTTACATTTACAAAATTTACGTTTTTTAAATATAGGGAAAACATTTAGGTACATTTTTAAGAGTGCTGAAATGAATATATATAAATTTCAAAATACTTTCAAGACTATGATGTGTTGAATGTTGTATTCAGTGGATATTCAAAAGTTGGTAATTTATGAAGTTCCTTCCATTAAATGCAGTTCTTCAATGAAGCATCATCAGGATATTGATAACATTTTCGTTACCAATAACTAGTTGTATGAAGGGTAGAAAACAATACAAAATAAATTTGTGAGAGTTAACTGGAGTATAGTTTGGCTAGTTGCTAAATCATGCTAATTTGTTATGTTTTTATTTCAGCACCTCATTTTCCCTAGTTCTTTATATATGTAAAGCACATCTTGTGATAGCATAGTGTGACAATTCCATTTTACTTCTAGGGCTGAGGTTACTTACAAAGTTAAAACCAACAGACCTGGGATTGTGTCTATAAGAAATAATGGGAATGTAAGGCTCTATATACTGACACAAAAAATCCATCCAGTTCAGCACCTGGTTCCTATCACAGGTCCATAATGTCTCACTATAGAGAGAAAAAATGGGAAATGTGGCACAACAGCCATTGGGAGTTTCATGACTGGCTTTGTTGGGACAAGGCAGATTTCAGCCTTGGTTATAAAATACTGCATCATAACCTGAGCTGCCCAGATGTTCAGAGCCCACATTCATTACCTGCGCACATCTGTCAGGGGGCTGTGGCTGCAGGCCACAAATACATTGTTGTTCCTGAATTCTGTGTTAGCTTGAACTCAGAATTTTCAAGAAAAGGTTGTTAGTGTATGTGATCAAACAAAACAAACACTAACTCTGTGTAAAACCTCAAGTCATCAGCTTGAGTTTATATGCTTTAGATAACTATGGAGTCTTCAGTGCAGACTTGATGTGCTGAAGGACTGTATCCCAGAATAAGTTCTAGCTGGCAGCTGTGTGTAAGTATGCTCAGCCTAGAAAATTTGGAGAGAGGAATGGGCCCACAAAATAAGATGAGTTGTAATAGTAATTATTATAACTCCAGGAATTAATATCATTATTTGAAGTTGCTACTGTTTTGTAAGTATAAACCATGGTAGATTTTATTGAAGTATAATATATTAAGTTAGAGAGACTGATGGAAAACTTCTTTGAAAACAGGAAAAAACAGCATTTTTTTCTCCTCTGTAGGCTTTAAGCCATATAGTTACTTTGTAGCTTAACTCTTAGGTGGCCAGTCATGTTTCCAAGATTGGCACATTTTTTCTCACTTGTTTAGGTTACAGATAAGGACCGAACTTGATCTTGGATTAGCAGTGCTTTTAAAGAATAAAGAAACATAAAGTAAGAGCAATGATATTTACATCAGACAGAATCTTGAGCTTTTGTTCTTAGTGTATTTTTCTGTGGATTTAGTTTGTAAATATAGTTATGCTAAGTAGATACATTCAAAGCAACTTGTCAGTTGAATGAGCATTTTCAGCAAAACAATTTCTAATGTGTCCTGAAAATGATGCTTCAACCTCAGCTTTTGCAGCTGAAGGAGTAACTAACTAGATGTCCAGGCATTCCCAAGTGGAACAGAAGATTTAATGGAGTGCAGTTTTAGAGCAGTCAATCAATTTTCACTTGTGATGTAGCAAAGTTAGAAGTTTCAAAGAGAAAATTTAAACTGTTGGTGCACATCAAGTTTCTCGTTATATACATATGCAGAGAAGGTCAAAGCCCAGCTTTGAAATTTTTTCTCCTCTTTGTCTGGTTCATGTGCTTTGGGTTTTGATTTGATTGTACAAAAGGGAATGTATTGAGTGGGAAGAAAAAGGGACTCTTGATCTCTATTTGGTTTTAATCTGGAAAAAAGTACATAAGACAATATAATACAGAAGTCTAGGACAAGTTTGTCATTATATGACTATTGAAGGCATTGGCTTCCAGAGAATTAAGATTGGCATGAGCTGTATTTTTACCCAGGTCATCAAGGAATGATCAATAACAACAAAGAACTTTTTCCAGATGCCAAAGGCAAGTAAGTTAGCTTCCTGTTTCAAAAGATCCATCAGTGTTTCAGATTTTATTTCACTCCTGTTGGAGGCATCTCTCTTCTATCAGGGCAGCTCCTTAATTGATTTGTTTTTCATCTCTCCCACATTGTACTCATCAGCTCTCCTGAGGTTTGTGCTTATTTATTTAAACTACCCAAGAATAAAATATTAGGTTTGAATGAGAAGATGGAAGTCACTGTATTTGAGGATGCTTCTTCGAGATGAAATGTTGTAGGACTGTTAAAACATGGAAGCTGGTGCTTCAAGCAGGTGTTGATTTGACAGCTTATGTCCATGACTACAGAAACCCAATGGATATAAAGGGTTACAACTTCACAAAACTTTAAAGTATACAAAGATGGGATCTTGTTCATTTTTTCATCAACAGGATACACATCACAGATGTAGGCAACCTGTACCATGCTTTTCTACTTTCTTAACAGTAAAGATTTAATAACATGGTTGCTTGTCTTTTATTGGATTTTTATTTTGAATGCTTTTTGAGGAAAATCATTAAAACACTTTAAAACCAATTCTTTACAAAAATTGGTTTAGATTTTAAGTTCAGTTATGCCCCAAAGCTGGTGTGATGTATATTGAATAAGATGGTGTTTTGGGGGTTATCTACGCATGCCACAAAACATGGATTTACTGGCAAGATAGAATGAACACTGGCACATGATATGTTTCTGTCCTCATGAACATTAGGTTTTAAGCCACTCATAGTGACAGATGAAACCTTACTGTTACTCATTTATGTCTATACTCATATTATTTTCCTACATTTATCCAGATAAAGTCACTTGCTATGCTTTGTTCTTCATACCTTCAGATACTTATGAAAATAAAGCACTGATGGACAGCTATCAGTTAAGTTATACTTAAAAGAGTGTGAGATGTATTTTTCAAGTACAAGTGAATATCTTAGTTAAATATAATGCTGATATTGGTCTGTAAAATATGAAGTTCTTTGTTGTTGGGTGTTAATTGAACATATTCAACTCTAAGTTCCTTATTAAAGTAATTACAAACTAGTTTATCCTAAAAAATTCAATCGTTCACACTGGAGCACATATATATGTCTAATCAAAGCTAGGAAATGTAACAAAACTGATTCCTTGCAAGCACACAAAATAATTTCTTTATTATGGCATTCTTACTGTCAAGCAAAAATCATGGGAATTAATGAGAGTCATCATTCTAGCCTATACATCTCTATTATATGGGTTTATTATTTCTATTAGTGAATTACTGCTTTATTTGGCCCTTTATTTTTTATGTGCGCTTGTTTATATTTATGAAGCTGGAACTAAAAGTGTGTGACTAAAGGTGATTAATTTGGAGAAAGGAATTTTATATCTCTATATACTAAATAGAGACTTAAAGTATACTGAGACTAAATTAAGCGAAGGGGAATAATAAAATAGTGCTTGACTGTAGAACCAGTGGAATTTTATCTTGTGCTTGTCACTAAATTAATGCTCCCTTTCTATTCATTTGTCCCTTTTGTCCACTATTTGAGTTCTACCTACCTGATGTCCTTTCAATACCTGCCTCTCATTTTCAGTCAAACCACTAGGAAATTCTTTTTCCATCCAACTTGTTCAGAAAAGGGCACTTACAGTGTGGAATTAGTTGCCTATTCATTGTAAAATAAGGATGTTTTCTGTTTTTCTGGAAGTATCTGGAAATTGGTTATATAGTGAAAGAAAGATCTATGTGTTAGAATTGCTTTATCTTTTGTAGAAAGATAGGTAGGCAGGGTTTGTTGAGTGAAAATGGAGGCCCTCATCATTAGGTCACCTGAGTGCTGTCTCAAAAAATGTAATTCTCTCTTTTCTCTGTCACAGTCTAGCATTGAGCGCATCACTCAGACTCGGTATTTCAGAGATGATTGCTCATTTCCCTGATAAAGTTTGAATCCTGAAAGTACAAAGTACAAGCGGAATAAAGCCTTTTTATTTTTTGTTTTCCTTTTCCCCCCCCCAAGTAAATATTGTCAGAACATCTTAGAATAAAGTAGAGCAGGCTAATTTTGTCTGATAAAGAGAAGCTATGCTGCAAGTACAAGCTACAGACAGAGCTGTCCCCTTTTATGTTGATGTTTGGTTTGGTTTGGTTTTCATGGGGGTAACTGCATAGAGGTATTCAACTTGCATGCAGTGTTATCTTTGGTGTCCTCTGCAGTCAGTGAGGACTTCAGGTCAGAAGGCCCTTTAGACCATTTAAGTGAGATTTCCCTAAAAGGTCATAGACTTCTTCCCCTTCCTGTGTAAAAAAATACAGAAAAGCTAATAGGGTTAATTTAGTCAGTTAAGTTAAATATACTTAAATCTGGCCTCCTAAGCAGTAAGGTTTTGTTTCCTTTTTCTACAGTCTTCTGATCCTAATGCAGGATAATACCCAACTTTTCATTCATTATAGGCTTTCCCTTGGGGCTGTAAACTGTGTTAGTAGGTGAATGTTGCTAAGGGATTGTACTGCTGAAGCATAAAGAGTTTAGGCATATGGTGTAAGCTTAGGCTTGTTATCTGAGTGACAGTAACTGGTCAAGTTATGTTTTTAAATAATTGTTATATTTTACTTCCTTTTATATTAAATCTCAGAAGGTGTTTGGGTGGCTGTGCTTTATGATTGACTTCAGTTGTCTTTTCTTGGATTGCTCAGATGTTCCTTCTGTTTGAGCCACAATGGCAGCTTGGTCATGTTTTAAGAGGATAGGAAAATTGATCTAGCATCATTAAAAACAACCAAACAAAAACTGTGGCTCAGAAGTGTTTGTTTGGTTGAAGCGGTTCCTCAGCCTGTTTCTGTGCGTGGCTGTACATGTACTTGCCAGGATGACAAAGCAGGTGTGGAAGGTTATTGAAGCTGTTGAGCTTCTGAGTGATGGCCACGAAAAAACAGCCTCAGTGAGCAAGCCCTGAGATCAGGGAAAAACTTTGTATATCCTGACAGTGTTTGTGTTCTTTTTTCTCTTCATGTTTCTTTGAATGGTGTGATATTTAACATTTAGAAGACTGTCCACTTCCAACTGTGAGTCCTAGGGCTCTTTTCTGTACAGCTTGAACAAATTTAAATGCCACAAGCTTTGCTTGCCATCACTGTCTTCCTCCTTCTTCTGCACCCGCACCAATTTCTGTCTCTGGGTGAGGTGAATGCTCGTTAAGGAAGCCCGCCTAGCTGAAGGTTACCCACTGCTTTTACAGAAATCATTTTCTGGCAATTTATTGACTGGCCAAGGTTGAAATCCAAGAAGTGCCACTTCAAGGGAAGAAACAGGAATATATGGCATGTTTGAAGAGAGACAGGAGAAAATGGGTTAGATGTGGGGGGATGGTTGCAGCAATGACTTGGCTCTGTTAAAAAAAAAAAAAAAAGGATCTGTCAAACTGCAAGCTTAATTTTCAGCTGGGTCAACTCGCTGGACAGACTTGCAGTGCGACTGCACAGCTTCTTGCCCATGGCTTGAGCTGACTCAGAGCCCTGGACTCCACCTTGAGGTCACGCAGCCCATGCGGGATGGGCTGAGGAGCAGCGCTCCTGGGGGAAACGGGCTGCATCCCTGGCAGGCGAGCACAGCTACAGCAGAAGATGCTGTGCTGGATGTTTTAGTGGCTGGTTACCCTTCAGTTTTTTGTGAAAATGGCAAATGCGTGCTTGCAAGAATTTGGGATTCCTGTTACTTCTCAGTGGTGCAAAACTTTTACAATTCCCTGAATTTTACTTTAACCACAGTAGTTGCAAAGCTTGGTGAAACTTATTACCTTTAGTGTGCAATGCAAGTAATGAAAATTCTTCTGCAGTGTAAGGTTGTATTTTCCTTGTCCAGTTTGGTTATACTGTAACATGCTCTGAGGCTGTTGTGCAAACCCAGTTTGAAGATGCAGGTGACATACAAGTGTAGTTTAAAAGTATAATTTATTTCTAAGTGTTCTGGTTATTCACTGAGTGGGCAGTGGGCAGGGAGTGGGATGAGACAGGATGTCTTCTTGTAGTTGAGCTCACTTTAAGCTGCATTTCATTTAAAATGCTGATATTCATAAAGATTATTTTTAGCCCGTCCAATGGAATTAAAGTTCAGCATATAAGTGCTGTCAATATCTTTTGGGTAGAGAAACCTAGGCTTTAATTACTTTTGGTTTCAGTTTCCCAGGCAGGAGCAAATTATTTTCGTTTTGAGTGTGTTTACGTGAAGGTGGGAAAACTGATAAGGAAAGTAAACTGCGTTGCTCTCTAAGCCCTTCCAATATATAAATAAAAAATTGTTAGGAAGGAAAAGTACCTATTAATACAAAAGACTACAAAGCCAGTGCTGTTTTATGGAAGTATTTGGGAACATAGAACTAGTAATTGAGTGAGACTTTAGAAAGTAGCTGAGTGCTTTAAATGCCCCAAATCCAATGTTCTCAGTTCTTTGTGTGTGTGTAAGCCCCTTATTTTGCTTATATTAAGTAAAAATATTCACTCAATTTTTTAGGTATATGTAATAATTAAGAAATTTATTATTTCTGTGTGGTAAATATTATAAAATACTAGACTATATCCAGCATTTTAAAGACAATTTTATTGAAAATATTTAATATGCTTATTACAAATTCTGCATTTGTATGCAGTTTGAAAACATAAAATAGCTTAAAATATTGGTTATCCAGGGGTGTAGTGCACAAAAATTAAAATTGCCTGAATGTACATTCAGATGACTCATTGTTTTAACAGGTGCATGTAGCAATAAGTGTTAAAGCTATACTTAGCTTCTAAACCAGTGCAATTTAGTAGTATTGCCAGCCATTGACATTGGTCCATCATTTAGTTAAAAAACCCCAAACCAACAAATTATTTAATATATAATTTAAAAGTAGAAAATAAGATTACGGTCAGGAAAAAAAGTCTATTGATCATTGTCTAGAAACTCAGTCCAATATATTCAAATTTATTTGCTTGCCAACAAATTATTGAAAACAAAGAGCGAACACTTTAGACTGCTTACATGTAAATAAATAAGTCAAATGAACTTTCAGTATGCCAATTTCTGTTGATCGCCACACTTTGGTAAGAGCAGAATCAAATTATAAAACTGTCCATTAATATTGGCACTTCACTCTTCCTCAGTTCTGACATAGTTTTAACAGCCAACCTGGCCTAGACACTGGGTTCTTTACACACAGAAAACAAGGAATGAAACATTCTGGTTTTGATTTTTCACAAGATAAAAGTAAATAAATAAAGTTTACATTTAAGATAGAAAGTTGCCTTAGAAAGTTCTGTAAGGTCTACTTTTTCTATTTTTAGAAGCAAGCCACATTTTCCGGAGATTTATCTGACAGAGTAATCTTCCTCTAAATGTCTAGATGCAAAGAAACCATGCACTATTACTTCAGAGTGATTACATTAGGTGATGATTATTAACATTTTCTTGGAATTACTAATATATGTAAGTCATTAATCATATTTTTCTGAGAAAAAGCAGTTGTGTTCTCTTCACTTTCATTCTTCTGACAAGAGTGAAATGATATATAAGATCACTTCCATGAAAATAATCAGCACTGATAGTTATCACTGCTTATTTCAATGTTCTACCAATACTGGCTTTGCCAATAATACACAACCACTCTTAATGGGAATAATGTAATAAAATAAATGTAAATATTTAATAAAGAAATAATGTCATACAGATTTTACTGAAAATATAAAGAAAGCAATTTTGTCTCAAAGTTACATTACTTTCAAATAAAAGTTACTTAGGTGTTTTTTTTATTCCTACAATGAAAGGTCATTAGGGATAGGTATGAAACTGTCATAATGCAGTAAGGCAGAGGTGACTATTCAAATGTATGAAGATTCAGAGAAAATTCCATGAACAGTAGTGACTGTTAGCTGTCACAACAAAAAGACCATTCATAGTAGATTATACAGACTTTAATAATAAAACTTCTATCCATGGGGTTAAAAACAATATGAGAATTCTCTTATCTATTGAGAGCAAAAAGAAAAACGTGCCAGTAACAACACGTGACTACTAGATAGGAACACTAATAGTTGAGATAGAAATACTGAAAAAAATATTATTCTATTATTTTTTTTAAAACATGCTGTGAGTCAGACTACAGTTGTTTCGTGGTCAAAATCTGGGTGTTTTGTTCTCAATTTGCTGTAACTTACAAAAAAATACTTTATTCTGATAGAAGCAAACAAATTTAAGTTTTTCTTTAGTCTATCGGAGACAGGATTTAAAACAAAAAACCTCAACCAGCTGAAGATAGCTAAGATATTGTGGTTTGTATTTTGTTTTGTGTTGTTTTGTTTTAATTGTTTAGAAGTGTAAATTAGATAGAATAGGCCAAGATGTAACATAAGTACTAGACTGGACAGGTTGATGCTGATTGCAAAAAGAACTGTAAAAGATTGAAATGAGAACTGCTTAGCAGAAGATTAAAGAAAGCAGAGTCACTGCTTGCCCAAGTGTTCATGACAATTTGAACTGATTTGTACTTCTTTACTCTCAGGCTGAAAGTTCTCATTGACAAAAATACTCATATAGGTATAGTAATCCTTTGTAAAGCACCTGATGCAGTATTGCATGGTATTCTGATTTCTGAAATCTTATCTCTTTCCTAAGTCACCATGGTCCATATGAAATCCATTTTAAACTGGTTGACTGACAGATCATAAAGCAGTAATAGATTAAGGACATTCACGTTGGATTTTATAGAAGTTTTTCACAGCCCATTGCTTTGAGGATTTGGATAATGATCTGGTGGAAAATAGAATGTAATCTCTGGTAAAATACATATGTGCAAAATTGGATGGATTAATAAGTGTGAGGGATGGTCTGTGCTGAGTTTATGGGGCTCATTCATGAACATACATTAATGTAGCTGAAGATACCTGTCCTGACAGCAGGGTCATACCTGCAGAATGGAGAGTGGTGCTTTGGGAAGGAGCAATTTGGTGATACAATACAGCAGCTAAAATGCACATTGCAGTCTCTTGGTATGGATATTGGAGATCTCAAGTGGAGTTAGGTGTGCTGTTACCTTGCTATGTAGCTTTCAGTGAGATGTTGGAAAATTGTCTTATTTGAGCTTAAAGTGAAAAAAAAAACCCAAAACCTAGGTGAACTTACAAAGATTCAGAAAAACATGTCAAGGACAACTGCAAACCTTAAAAACAAATAAGTCAGCAAGCCCTGACATATAGCAGGAGTCTGGAGAAGCTCACTGTTGTGTAGTATTTAGTAAAGGTGACTGGTGGCCTGTAAGTACTTACATGGGGCAAAGATTTCAGACAAAGTAGTCCTTCAGGTACACTAGGTTTTGGATGACAAAATGCAGGAGCTCAGAGCTGAACTCAGGTATATTACTTCTAGAAATATAATAAATTTAAAATTGAAGTCAGTTATCTATTGGAACGTCTTATTTTTAAGGATGTTCTTACGTCAGGGAAAAAAAAGGCTGTGAATTTTTCCAAAAAGATGCGTTTAGTTCTAGCACAATATCATGATCTGATGCAGGAGTTTTGGATTGAAATTATCTCTTATACAGGAAGGCACACTAAGTAGTTGTTACTTACACAGATAATCTACAAAATCTGCTCTGAAAAGTGTTTTTGGCATGAAGGGCACACAGTTGTACTGTGCACCTGTGTCTTTGTTGGGAAGGCTGAAAAACGAGGGGGAAAAAGAAGGTCAGGGGTGTAATGAGAGGATATAATAAAGACAGGTTTAAATTTTATTTTACACAGAGAGGAACTAAGTATGAGATTTACTAAATCAAAAATATGTGATCATCCAGGCAACATATATATATTCCATATAGCATTTAGAAAGATTTTTGCATGCTAATTGTGTGAATTAGCAACCAGCTGGGAACAATACCCTACTATTTGTTAAAGGAGAGACAATAAAGTTCTTCTAGACAGGAAAGAATCTACATTGTTAACAGATGACCTGAAAGTTCAGCTCATTGAAAAGGCAAATATTTTGACCAGGAGAATAATTCTTCCTGTGGAGCAGTATGAGTTGCCATGCTAAAGCCGTACAGCTATTTTTAACTATGTCACAGCTATTGAGCTTTGTCTTCAATTCAGTACATAAACAACATAAAAAAGACTAAGTAGGTCTTTCTTTTTGATGAATGTAGAGGTGAGTATGTCAGAATCTGCTGTTTTTGCAGGTTTTGTTTATTTTGTGCAATTTCTACTTTGGTTTTAGCAGTTTGGTTGAAGATTTTTGTCACTTGTTGTCACTACCTGCCACATTCTGTCTTGTTGAACTCCAGAAAGACTATTGCACTGGAGTAACTGTGGGCAAAAGATGAAGTTGCATGTGAAATGAAGGTTGTTATGGTCTAGGAGGAGAAAAGTGGAGGCTCTGTATAAAATCCTACTTCCTTCCAAATGACACTGAGTTTTTCAAAAGTTTGTTCTTGAATGCTTTTGTGGTTAAAAAAGTTTTGTTCCAATTTTGCTTTGTAGCAGTTGTACAGCAGAATTTGAGTTTGATATGTAACTTTTGAGCTTGCCTAGAGTCTTTTGGATGCTTGACTTGAGCATCTAAAATCTTAATGAGAAAATCTTTAATTTGATTTCCTGAATTCTAGGTTTTCTGTTTTAAATGCTAATTTTTTTATTTTTTTTTACTATGATAAAGGTCTCTGAATTACTTCAGTGCTTTCCAGCAGTAAAGTTGCCTAAATTATGTCTGCAGGTTAAGATTCTTCACAAGATATGCTTGTAATATTATCAATATCTTATTGAGAAATATTTGTAGTAATGAAATGCTGTTTTCAAGACCTACATGTATAATAGATTTAAGATATCTAATTTTTCAAAGACATTAGACTGGAAAATAATACATCAAGGTAAATATATTTTAACTTCGGTAATGGACACCACTGACAGGCTTATGTATCTATATAGGTAGTTTTTTGTGGCAATCTCTGAATGTTATTTTGTGATGTAACTCTTGTAACTCTTGAGACTGTGTATTGTGTATTTAGATTCTATATCATTTCTTTGGGCATGTTGCAGATTTATGGTTAATCTGTGTATGAGTGTGTACTGCTTCTTTTGGGAAGAAAACTAGCATCTTACCTCTTTAATTATCATTCCTTGCAATGTGGAAAACATGTAAGAAAACGTGACCCAAACAGGAGAAAAAACTATGAATTGCACAGAATGCAAAGTCCTATGAATTTTGTTTCTTGCTTTTGCAGTTAGTGAGTTTACTCACTGTATCTATCAAAATGATCAGGCTTATTGAAATTGAGTCAGGTTTAATCTTTTCCTTCATTTTCCCGCCCCTTCCCCACTACAATGCTAATGTTTGTGGGACAACAGAAAGCAGGTACGATGTACTACGTTTTGTGATAACTTGATGATTTGGTGGCAAGCTGAGACTAGATCAGACTACCTTTGAATATTATTCATGGAAATGAACTAGAAAGTGTAGCCATAGACAAATGTTCCCTATGTTAGTGCACATTTTAATAGTTCACTGTAACTTTTTAAACTACTTTGACAAACACCGTATGACTAACCAAAAAAAAGTGATACAATGTAATTGAAATTATACTGAGTCTTCTCTGTGATACAGTTAATTGGCAATGTGTGTTACCACAAAGAATAACCCCAACAAAACAAACAAGAATCTTCAAGTTCAGCTTCCACCAAATTATGAGATGATTTTTCTTGCTTGCCTGATAAAGACAATATAAACAAATCAAATTTAGGTTAGCCCCTTGTTCATATATACTAGATAAATCTAATAAAACTCAAGAACTACACCTAAGCATCTTTTTTTTTCTTTATAGATCTTTGTACCGCATTGTAAAAATACTGTTGTTAATGTCACAAATTGAAATATTTTCAATTGAGGAAACAGCAGATTAACGGTTTCCTGTGTGTTCTTAATTCTCTTTATATCTAATTTATGCATAGACTGGATCATAGGTCTTGTGGTCAGGGAAGAAAACCATTTGCAGTGATAACTGACAGAGCTAGAAGGTGTATAGCTAACGTACCCTTTCAGATGAATTCACTGGGAAGGGGTTCTTCCCCTTTGGTGCTCCCAGAGGAGAAGCATAAGCCATGAGCAAAAACCTGCCATGCTTAAGTTCTCCTGTTTGTCCTTATTCTCAAGGACTAGAGATTCCCACATATTTCTGAGGCAATATGTATTGATATCCTGCCCTTTCCTCATCTCCTCAGTTGGTTATTCCCTCTACCAACATGTGCAGTCAGGACTCCATACAGAGACATCTTAGGGAGTTTATAAGCTGAAAACCCTCCCTTATAACCCCCAGTTATTTTTTTTCCCCTCCTGTTTCGTTTAATAGTTAGTTTGAGGTCAGATTTTCTTCTGCAGTCAGATTCAGTTTAAATTTTGGCAATCCCATGGGTATTATTTTGCACAGCTGTGAAAAAGCATCCTTGGACTGTTAATCTACTGAGTTTCAGAAGCTGCTGACAACTTTGGGGGTTATATAGCTTGTAAACGAGACTGCCATTTTAAAAAAAACTTAATATTTGCTGTTATTTCACTACCAACTCCCTTATAATGAAATATCTTTAAAGTGGTATGAGAATTACATTAAAGGTATAATAAGTGTAGTAGAAATACCAACTTTTTGTATTGGTTGCAAGCATCTAGAGTGAACTTGTTAATTACAAACTGGAGTTGTATCTACTTAAAAATAAAAAGCCTAAGTTCTCAATTTTTAAGAAAACTTCCTAGAAATTTGACTTAAGTTTGCCTGTTGTTTTATCACAAGAGAACAGAGTAGAAGTTTGCTTCTCTTATCGGATTTGCTCTTTACTCTTTGTTTTTCAATAATTTTCTTAAATTGGATAGCATATGAGGATCTGATGAGTGTGTTGAATTTTTTTTTCCCCATTGCATAGTGAGAAAAATTATGGATTGGGGGAATTCTTCTAAGTAGCATTCCTATTTTTCAATTAATGTTGTGATCCAGCTGTATTAGTAAGGAGTTGGGAGTTTTTTCCATACTATCAGGCCTGTAATTCATAATAATGATTTTATTTCACTTTGTTTACATGGATTCCAGTTAATGTGCTCATCTTCATGTTCATGGGATGAATTCTGTGGGCTCTTACCTGCTTCCTAGAAGCCATTTCTCTTTTCCTTTTGGCACTTAAACTTAAGAGTACCTGTTTTTAAGAGAGTAATGCATTTCCTGTCCATATAGTGTCTCTTGATATCTCCTGCCAGGCTTACGAAACAGCAGCAACCTGCCTACTATACATATATTTTCTTCAGCAGTAGCTTTGTCAATGAAAAGAGCAAGTCCATCCCAGAGCATTCATCACTGCCCTCTACCTGAAGTTTGTACCCTCTCTGGTCTGCTGGCTGAGCTGCTCATGGGAGCTCTCCTTAATCCAGTTCAGTCAAATTGAGCCATGTTAGGAAAGATTTGTTATTTAAATTACGTAAGCTGATCTAGCTTATTTTGACTGACATGTTTAGGGAGTTCTTATATATGCAGCTCAGCCAAAAGATTTGAGAAGTGGTAACCAGCAGCAGGATGTGATGATAAGCTGGGGCAGTGGGTGGCAAAGAGCAGGTCTTTCCCAGCTACGCTCGAGCTGGTTGCTGTGTACTCATCTACAGCCTGAAATTTGGGAACCTGGCTTTTCTTCATGGAGCATTCTGAATTTTTTTGTGCCATTAAAAAGGAGAAGTCTGCCTGTGCTGGTTCCTCTCTGAGTGCTCCCATTAGCCACAATTCCACCCAGAACCACCTAGAGCATATTGGTCAAGAGGCTTTGATTGTCCACTTTTGAATGACTCCTGCCAGCATTATTTCATAGTTGAACTAAAGTGCAGGTCTCCCTCTGGTGCCTACTTTGTAAAAGCACAAGATTTTATAATTGGGCTGAGCAATTGAAAACCAACTGTATGAAAAGAGAAGGGTCTCTTTGTTGTCCTGGTAATAGCAGTTCTAAGAGCGCTGTCAGTAACGTTAGACAGTAGACTGTTTTTTTTTATTGTGGTACATAGTGCTAATCTGCACATTCATTCAGAACTCTGTAGCCACTGTCAGCTGCAGCAGTGCTCATCCTCTACATCTCTTCTAACAGCAAAATCTTCTTTTTGGGAGGTGTGTTTGTTAGTATATGGATATATGGGTAATAGATGTCTTGATGTAGGTGCATATAAGGAAATAAACCGAGAAATTTTCATCACTTTCTAACCTTTTTCACTTTCTTGCCAGTTCCTTTTAGCTGTTCATTTTTGGAAATTCATTGACCATACAAACATTGATCTTTCTAATGCAACCAGAATTTTCCGGTTTGATAGATTTTAATCTAGATTTTAATCTAATCTAATAACACCCTACTGTTGGAAAGGCTCAGACATTGGTACATTGAGAAGAGCACACCACCACACATACTAAAAAGTGGTGTCATTACTATGGGAGGAATTTTTCATTTAAATTGCCTTCCACTTCAGGGCCTCTGCCCCTTTCAGAGAACCACCATGAGCCCCTATCAGCCCGACCACTCAGGGCTATCTGTGTGTAAATTTTCCCATTCATATTCCCAAGAACACACAGCACAGATGTTTCCCAGAAAGATCCTAGTTATGCCATACATCAAAAGAGCTCCATGCCATTTCGACTTGGTACCTTTCAGTTGTACCTTGCTGACACAGGGGATACTTTGACAATGCCTGCTATCAGCAGGGGTTTCTCAAACAAATATGAGTGATGTGTTTGACTCAGTCCATCAAGTTGTTATTTCCTGATAGAAGTCCGCTCTAAAAATGCCTCAAACAATATTTTAGGAATACAGTTCTGGAGGAATTCTGGTTAATGTTTCAGACACAGGATTTTTTTCATCCTTTGTTGTAAACTAGTGTGTGTTTAAACCCTTCCCTGGTATGAGAAACAAAGCAACATAAAAGAGCTAGCTTGGACTGCCCAGCATGAGCAAGGTCAGGTTGATGCTTAGAAATGATAGGCTGAAGGCAGCCCCCCCATCAGATCCCCTGTCTGATGCAGTCTTACAGCACAGCCCGGGTGTATCTCTGGAGACAGCGACCAGCACAACAAACAGCCTGCTTGGCTGGGGCTTAGGATGCTTAGTTCTAAAGCGGAGGTACAAGGAAACATGTCAAACAGGGGTACATTGTGGGGAGTCCAATCTTCTTGGGATGTTCATTGCTGTCTATGGGGGGGACAAGCTGGTAGTCCTGGAAAGAAGCCAGGTGATCTTTTGACTTGCTCTTTGGAAATCTGCAGAGAATGATGACGATGATGACGATGATGACGATGTTCTTCGGGGGTTTGTGTGGGGGCTGGGGTGATGTCAACCTTTAGTCTCCCTGTACTTCTCTACTCCCTTTATGTAAAGCTAGTGTTTCTCCTGACTGCTAGGCCACAGTTTTTGTATATATTATTATTTTGTATGTATTCCAGCGGGAAGGGAGGGAGGAGACAACTTTTTTTTTTTTGAGGATTTTATTCCAGTGCTGGCTAATCTATTTTTATGGCTGGAAGTGAGTCAGGTCCAGAAATTCAGCTAAAATATAAATTTTATCCTTCTCAGCAGAATTAGTTCTGTGAATAAGTACCGTATGCATCTGTTCAATCACTATGCCAGTTTTTTTGTTTTTTTTTAATTAAAAAAAAAAAAAAAAAAGTCCCTAACAGGAGAGAAGCAAGAAAGAGCAGGTAGCAGGTCACCCAGTGGGGAATCCTTTTCTGCAAGTAGCCATTAAAGGGCTTCTGTTCATTCCCAGTAGAATGAATTCTCAGTTTGAGCATCGGGCTCTAAATGGTCCTTGTCTTGTCCTCTTGTCACCGTATTTTTCAAAGTTTTTCATAGAAAACAAAAAGTGTTGAAGAAAGTCTTTCACACTTTCCTCATCTGCTTTCAAAAGGAATAATTGGCCTCAAAATGCTTTGTAATCGTATTGTTCTTCAAGGCAGGTCAGTGACCTTCTCTAAGAGCAAATGAGAGTACTAGATTACATCCTCACTGCTAGCATTTAGTACCTCTTTAAATTCTGCCCTTGAGTTTAAACATCCTCTGAAAGAAATACTGTCTGTGTCCCAGTGGTAGCAGATGTACATGGAGAAGTGGCAAAAGACTGCCTGGAAGGCTCTCAGTTTTCCAGTGTTATAAATAATTGTTTTGTCCCAGCAGCTCAGACAATTTAAAGGGCTTTTGAACCTTATTCCTCCATTTCCTTCCCAAGAAAACTTCATTTCTTCAAGTAATTGCTTTAAGAATCTGTTTGTTTATAAGCTTCCAAAGTGGAAGCTTGATTCTCTAATTCTTGGGATTAGAGAAACCCTCTGTAGAATACCATGTTCTCAAGATGCACTCAGTGCTTTGAAGGAATATTGCTCAAAACAACTTCATAATAAAATAAAGAATGCACAGAAGATTGATGGAAGGTGCACAAATCTCTATCAGTGCCAGTTTATGGGAAAGTTTGATGAAATGTAATTGTCCATCTACCTGTTTATACCCACACTAGATCCTTAAACTTGGAATCACATTAGGAATTGCACTGCAAGAGAAATAATGAAAACCATTCTTTTATGTTGAGAATTCAAATTCAGACCTTAAATGGCTGCTAGGGGGAATAAGGTGTTCCAAATATATTGCACAACTGTAAAGTTACCTGAAAATATCCAAAAGCTTTTATTGAGAAAAAACTACATCTTTCTGAAAGGCAATACCTAAAGAAGATGATAATTTCAATGCTGTTCAGTTTCTTGTTTAGCCTGAGAAAAAAAACTAAGTAGTGGTGCATTTCTGTTTCTTAAAGTAATTTTTTTTTCAGAAATGCTTAAATTATTTTTACACACATCTTAAGCAGATGAGTTTTGTGTAGACTCCAGTGAAATTTGAGTGTGACTTGTAGTCTGAGCCCATTTGCTAAACCACAGTATTCACTGGAGTTTAAGTACATATTTGATCCTTTGTGAGTATTGAGTGTAGCCAGGAACTCGTGTCTCAAACCACTGCACTGTAGAGACTCAGCCAGGCAACTGCTATGCTCACAGGGCTGTAGTCCATTTCTTCATCCACAGTGTTTTTCCAGCTTTTCCATTTGGCCATTTTACTCCCACCTTCTACTCCAAGTCACTTGTAAATCTGTTATTGCATGCAATGCTAAAAAGTCACCTGCTTGTCTCTGTGATGACACTACTGCTGTACAGTACTGTCTACATGCAACCTTCATCCCCTTTGTGCTATCCTAATTATCACCTTCTTTTTTCTTGGCTTCTTTCACAGACACTCTGTTCCCTCTTCTCTTCTTCTTGAATCCTTATTCTCAAACAATATTTCCTTAAGCCCTTATTAAAAAAACATATCATCTATTCTTCCACCGTAAGAACTGAACACAGCAAGTGATTTGGAGTTGTCTTTAATGCTCTTTTTTCTGAGTGTACAGTATTGTTCCTTTCTGTTGACCCTCTTGCACTCTTTACTCTTTTCTTTCTCTTACTGTATTTTCAGTCTTTTTGGATCAACGATGTAACTAAGTGCTTACCAGCAGGATTTCAAGTTGTTTGTCAGGTGCCAAGCTGAGCATTTTTTAGATTTCCTCTGGTGTCACAGTACGATCTGGTTCTTCTGAGTTTGATGCATTAGTGTTGTTGGTAGTCAGCAAAATCTCTCTCAAACTGCATTGGTGTGATTGAACCACAACACTGAGTATAAAACTAGGTATTTAAAATTGAAACAATTCAGAATAAAGTAAATGCTGGTGTTTTGCTAAGTACTAGGATGTCCATTTCTGTTTTCTGAAAGAATACAAAGCCAATCCTGCAACTTTTACTTATGTGGAAAATGCATACTCAAGCAAACTAGCCATTGTTTAGACTTGGTATTTATTTTTTCTCAAACAGTTTTAAGAGATATTAAAAAAATTGTTTGTTTTCTCATGTGTGAAACCTGTAAGTAATGTTTAGGCCAGAAGAAGTTACAAAGATATACATGCATTGGAGACCCTTAATTAGAATATGTAAAAGAAGCTTATGTTGGTTTATGGATCTGAAAAAACAAACATGGATTTGTTTAGATATGAGGTTATCTGAACAAATCCGCATATACTCTGTTTGGGGCTCCTGATGTTCCTTGACATACTTCCCTGTTCATTTCCTAGGTTTAAATAGCTGTCCCCAGCTGTTGTGCATTAGCAGATCCTCACTGCTAGTCTAAAAAATTGGCTGAAACTGTTCTTTAAATTTAGAATTTGTTCTGAGTTTAATTTAGGCAATGTTTACTACTATAACTTCTCTTTCTCTGGAGAGAGACTCAGGCAGTGAAGTAATAACATTTAACAGATACAGTAACTCTTATGTAGCTGCAAGAAAGCTGAACCTGAGGAATTAAAAAGAATTATTCTTGATAGAACATTAAGGATATTATGCTAAATAAGCAAAACTATGCAGATTAATAAAAAAATCTGAATATGTGATTATATTATTAGGTGTATTTTAAGTAAGTATTTAACTTTATTTAAAAACTTACTTAAAATATGATATAACCATTAAAGACTGAACTCTCTATAACTTACCAAGGTACAGGAAACAGTAGAAAAATATAAAATAGTGTGTATTTTTCTACCATAGAGCCTACATCACTGAATGAATTGTGGGTAGGTAAATTTAGGTACCTAATCCATATGTAGCAGTAGTGACAAACCTTTTCTAGATGCACATCTTCCTTCCAGCTTATTTAGCTGTCAATAGAGTAACTTAACTAAGAGCTTGGAAAACAGTTTTCATTGCAAATCAATCTATTATATATTCCTATCTAAATAAAATAATAGGTATGAGTTCAGATATTTTACTTCCAAAACCTTGAAGCATAGATGCAAATCCAAGTTTAGCTCCCTGCTACAGATTATGTTCTTAAAATGATTTATAATAAAATAATGTTAATTAAAGACAAAAATCAAGTATTTTAAGTATATAACCTATTTTTTAGCTAAATAAAATTTATTTAGTTAAATAATACAAAAATAATAAGAAATATAAGCTTCATGCATTGTAGCAAAATTTTAGTTTATATCCTTTTAAAAATAAAATGTAAATAAAACTCGGAGTTTCCTTAATTCTTAAGGAATAAGAATGATGCATTTCCTGAAGAAAAAAGCAGAAGCAGTTAAATATTTTCACACCTTTAACATCACACTATGTTGTCCTGTTCAGAAAAACCTGCCAACTATGCTTAAAAGATAGTATTTATCATTTTGATTATACAATATAAAACATCAAAAGTGGGCCTTTCCTTAAAATGTAGGAGGCAGCTAATGATGTTAAAATGTAAGATTCAAGCCAGCAGAAAACCTTGATGGAAACCAGGATTACATCTGTGGTGGTCTTAGATTGTTTGTTTGTGTTGGTTTTTATTTTTAAATTCCAGTGAATCTATTCTGCTGCTCCCATGTCTCTGAATTTATTCATTCTCATTAAAACACCTGTCTGGTGCAACAGGGAAGAGTATACCTGTAAAGAAGAACTGAACAAAGTGAATCATAAAGGATTTGCTTCCAAAACATAATGAAAGAGAAACAAAACTGGATCTCAAATCTTTGGAAGCTGCAGATATAGTTGAAGAGGAGTAAAAAGGTTATTGAACTGAACCAGAGAAGCAGCTCTCGCTAAATTGGTTTGATTCATTCTCATTGTGTGTGTGTCCTGGGGACTTAAAAGGACTAGGAAAGAAGGTGGGAA
Source organism: Lonchura striata (assembly GCF_050655825.1). Lineage (NCBI taxonomy): Eukaryota > Metazoa > Chordata > Aves > Passeriformes > Estrildidae > Lonchura > Lonchura striata. Next base: position 63,128,362 of record NC_140704.1, read on the forward strand.
CAAAATTGAGTTAAAGTAAATTTGATTAGTGGCTAGATGAAGAAAAGGATAGAGTGGGAAAAGTAAAGTTAAAAAGCAGGTTGAGCAAGAGCTAGCTGAACTTTGTTCTATCCCATTTGCAGTACCTGAATTCTACTTTATTTTCTCGTTTAAAGTTGGCTTTCTATTTGGTGTGGTTTAGTTTGTTTCTAATTCTCTGTCTGCAGTTGTTAGGTTAAGAGGTGGGTTTTTTCTGATAACCAACACTAAAAAAAAAACCTACCAAACTCAATTCGAACTTAATTGAGAAAGCAAATGTGGTGTTAACTACTCATCAAAGTGTAGGATGACTCACGAGTCAGGAGACTCTTGGATTGAGAATGTCCTCAATTACAGGGGGCTGGACCCAGGTATCCAAACAATAGAGGATAGAGCCGAGTGGCTGCCGGGTGCATTTCAATTGCAGCTTTTAGTCGGAGTGGAATGGGGACTTTTTGGGGTTTCCCTTTTGATCCATCCCAAGCTCCAGTTTCCTGCCTTGTATGAAAGCTGCTGTGAAATCACGAAGCTCTTCGGAGAGCTGGTGAGTTTTATATAATTTCTGAGAAGTATGCGAGTTTGGGGGGATAAAAATTCCTGTGTTCTCCTCTGAGAACAGATGAACTCCAGTGCTACTCCTAAAGGGAAGGGTCTGGGACACCCTCGGGGTGGGAGCAGTAGGACTGTGAAGTAGTTTATTTGTCAGGAAACTTCCCTTATTTATATAAGGGAATATTTATATATATATATATATATATAAATATATATATATATATAAGGGAAATATTTATATATTTCCCTTATTATAACCAGAGAAATAATGATGGGATGTGGTGAAATGACCTTCTTTAAGGCTTTGACTTGATTTGTTGATTCGGGAGGAACATTGCAACACTTAAAATGTATTTAATATTCTATGGGTTCAGTTAGCAGGGGGCAGTTGATTGTGAGAAGGGAGGAAGGAGAATAGGGAAGATAAAACCAGACTGTAAGACATGTTGGACAGTGGAACAAAATGTTCCAAAGATATTTGCACAAGAACAGTTGTAATTGATCACTGAGTGCTGCTGTTTCTCAAGAGTCATAAGCATTGTGAAATGACATCACTGAGAAGGGAGAAATTGCAATTCCAGGGAAGAGCAATCTTCAGTGGGAACTATATCTGCAAAGGCCATCAGAACCAACAAGGTCTCTGAGCTGCACCCAGCTATCCTTTTTAAAGGCATTTTCTCTGTTTTGGTTTAATCTTCTAGTTACTGACAAAGTTTTTCGTTTCAAAGTAAAACAAAAAAAAACTTTGTGACGCCTATTAGCAGGCAGAAAAAAAAAATTAAAGGAAAACAACCGAGTTATTCCTCATAATGACTAGCTTTCCACTGATTAAAGTAATTAAAGTGATTTTTCAGGAGCTGTAATAGTCTTAAAATTGATACAAGTGGTGGGAAAAAGTAACAGTGAAATTATGATGGCCTGTTTTAGTTATTGTTTATAATTTACCTGCAACCCAACAGCTTACTGGTAAGCATCTTTAGACCTTCTTTCTGTTCCATCAGCCCTAAATGAAACAAAAAAAATTAATGTTTTGTTGGCATAAGTTAGCACAGGTGCCAGTTTTCCTGCACCTGGCTGCTCCTTCCTGCCTCTCTGCATGACAGAGATTTTGATCACTAGTGATGCAACATGATACTGGAAAATAAGTTAAGTTTAAAATATTATTTTGTTAAGTTGTGACATTTCAAACCCGGATCTGCTTCCCCAGCTAGTTTGTTGTGTAGCTAAAAAACCCTGTGCTAATGTTGGGGGATGGTCTAAAGAGCACCAGCACCCATTCCAAAAGGAAAATTGTATTAGATACCATTATCTCAGTTGTCCTGGTACTTTTAACATATTCTTATGAAAGTGTGGGGAGAGGGGGGATTTGTGTTTTAATTTAGAAGGCAAGGCTTTGCCTTGCCACAGGTCTCTAGCATTGGTATCCCAGGTACGTGATTACCTGAATATCACCTTGTGTTAGGGTATGGTTGAATTCCATTGAGGGCGTGAAGTGCTGAGACTGGGTGGAACACCTCACTTTTGGGGTTGAGTAATCTGGATCTGTGGGGTTGCTTTCTGCTTCTAAAAGTGTTGGGTTTTCAGGTCTTCTGCTTTCCCTGGTAGCTAATTAATCTTCAAACATCAGGGTCCTCATGAAAGCATTTCTATGAAGAGCTAGCTAATACTTAGAATTTTCAACATGGAATTTCTGACAAACACGATTTGGTTTTTTTTGAAGGGTTTGGGAGGAACCATAGAGGTCAGTTGGGGGCATTTTTCTGAGTGGAAGTCAGTTGAAATTAACTTCTTAACAGTGGAAATTCTCATCTTTTTTGGGAATGTTGACATTGAACTGACTTGTGATCCTTCGACCTGCATTTGCCTCTGGCATATAATCTTTAAGTTGCTGTTGTTTAGGAACCTTAGTGTATTATTTGCCCCAAAGAATTAAGAGCTATGGCCAAGTTATTTCTCCCAGAATGTGCAGAGAGTTTTATCTCTTTTGTGCTTCCTTGACAGGCAGGTGGGGATTATTGCCTTCATAATGTGAGGAAAGGCATAATTTTCTGAGGAAGGACTTGTGATTCTATGAAGAGCAGGGGATTTAGGAACTCCAAAGAGAGGCCATAATGTTAACTTTTCTAGGAAAAGGAAGTTAAATTCGTTTTGAATTACATGAAGGCAGAGTGCATTAAGTTGCTTTAAGTGTCATGTTGGGATGTTACAACTTATGTTACAAAGAATGAAAAAATGTCATGATTTTATTGATCAGAGAAAATGAAATTTGTGGAAGAATTGAAATTCTTCATGGTAAAATTGATTTAGTGAAAACAGCCTCACTGATAAGAAAACATTTCATTAGAAAAATTCCTGAAACAGTTAAATTTAATAACTAGTTGTCTTTATGTTGCCTACAGTTTCCAATCTGTGTCTGTAACTCAGACTCTGAAATGTCACTGGTCTGAATGAAACCAAAAATAAGGGTTACTACTCCAAGCGTTTGACTACCCTGCTGGTTGCCTTAGCTCTTCCATAAAGCTTCTTTGTCCTACTGCTAGCAAAGTGTTAATCCTTATCTTTATACTTATTAAAAATGCCGAGTAGCTTTTGATATAAGAAATTCTCTACTGGACTAGCCCAAAAATCCACCTAGGTAGTAATGAATGGATAAAGAATAATGAGACAACACACAGTGAGTCTTCCTTTGGCATAACATTCTTGTCACTGGGGAACAGTAATTTAAGAGCTTCCTGAGTTATGGTCTGCACTTAGTGTTTACTTATCTATAATGGATCGGTAGATCCTGAATTTGTCTAGTCGCTCCACTGTGCAATGAGACAATAAATTCTGCAACTTGGCTGTGTTTCCAATTGTTTTTTGGTGTTTTTTTTCTGCCAAGTATTCCCTGCTTTTTTTTTTTTTTTTTTCTGTTATGGGAAGTATAAGAAACATTTCCTATTCATTTTCCTGTTCATCATATCATACACCTCTTAACTGAAAAGTCAGTCTGTTTTGGTTTTCCTTCTTTGGGTACTGATTGTTCCTGCTACTTCAGATCATCTTTTTTCAAAAAAAATTGAAAGACAATTGCACATGTGATGTGGATCATATTTGAGTTTGCACCATGCAGTTCTTGAGAAATTGAGGTAAACTTCACAAGTTTCTTTATTGTATTTTGGGGTTTTCTAAGTTGGAAAAAGGTCTAATCCCCAGAGTTCAACATTTTTATATTTGTGATAAGTGGTTTAAACAAGATGAACCCTATGGCAGACAGGTAGTACAAAAATAGATCATTAGGTTTCTTTGAGGAGAAGATGAGGGAACTAAAATTAGTTTGGACAAAACGTAAGAGAAAGGCATACTCAGAAAGCCACTAGTCCTTACAAAGATGTGTTTAGAGGCTTTGAGATGTTAAGCTTGTTTTGGCAGAGGATTCAGTTTTACACATAGGGTAGTGTAGTTCATCTTGCCATTCCTTCCAAGTGTCAGATATTTCAAAAAGAAGCCCCTCAGAGTACCCTCTGTTCTAGGAAGTTAGAGCATAAAGTTGTCATGTCTATCCAGTCCCACTGGTATAAAACACAGGCATTTCCATCCCGTAGACATGTAAATTTTAAATACTGTCAGCAGAACCTTAATTTCAGTTGTCAGTTTAGCAAAGTCTTGAAGATTTTCACCTTAATTCTGGATGTCACCACTTTCATTCTTCAGAACTTGCTCCAAATTCTTTGATAGAGAGAATCACAGCACTTTAATGTGGAAAGCTCGAAAGGTGTAAGAGAGAACCAGCATGACATATGCAGCAGTGATTTTGGGTGTAAGGAGGCAGATTGAAACAGTAACTTTATGGCTGGAGGTAGAAGAAAGCTTAGACTGCTTCTAATACACACATTACTCAGCAAAAGGACTGTTGCTCTCAAAATGTTAAGCTAAAAACTAAAGAAAAGGCAAAATAAATGTGCTTTAGGTGTCGCTGGTCTGCGACAGTGTATCTCTTTCATATCCTGTGAACAGGACTGGTGTACAGGAGAAGAAGTAGCCCGTTTTAAGTTCAGGTGCTGGTAGCAGGATGTCTCTAAGGTACATACCAATGCATACAGAGTCCTTTATAGAAATAAACCATTTCCACCCATATTTCTTTCTCAAAGTGACACTGATTGTTTATGTATAGTGGAAACCAAAATGAAACTTCACATCCATCAGTAGCTTTAGAATTAGAGTTGTCTGTTTCACTTTGGTTTTTCCTGCCTTCTGTGAGATGTCATAGACTTATGAGATTGTCAGAAGAATAATTGATTTCAGAAATTGGCATCTCAGTTTAAAAATTTTTTAAAAGCTTGGCATACATGCTTTTCTAGTTTGGAAGCAGTTATGGATTGTTTTTCTTTGTGAAACAGAACTATGAAGATTCCACTTGGGCCCTTGAATAATTATTTCTAAATGTGAGATGGCAAGTGAAAATAACATTGTGTCTATAAACCAAAAATAAAACTTTCTACTTAACCCTTCCTGTGCTTATGGCAAAAACTAATGTAAGATCCTTGCAGTTTTTTGTTTATCTATTTTCTGGATTGAAATTATTTCATTTTTACTTATTCTCCGCTTTATTTGTCAGAAAGCAAGGCTTATTTGAACATACAGTAGTCAGCATAATGAATACATAGAAGAAGAAATAAAGTCCTAATCCTTTGTTTTGACACCACATTGTATTTGGTTACTATGAAAAGATTAATGTCCTAAAAAAAAAACAATTTAAGACTTTGGGTAGAAAAGTTTTTGAAGGTGAGTGAATTTTCAAAACTCTGATATCCTCATGTAATTGAAGACATTTTAAAAGCAAGGAGTAAAAGACTAACATGCAGGCAACAAATTAAGAGGTTTTAATTCATACATTCACAGTACTTTAAAAATGTAATTAATTACTCTTTAAGAACTCTTGATTATGCATTTAATTATATATGATAGTTATATACAATTTGTAATTATTTTCATGCATATAAACTCAGTATTCAGTCTTTAAAACGATTTCCAAAAATAATGTATTCCTTCAGATAATTCCCTCATCTCTGGGATTTTTTTCAGGTTAAGGCACCTGGGGTTAAATTTTCTTTCTGTTAATAACAAACCCATATAAACCATGCTGCTATGGAACTGCATCAATTTTCACCATAATTCCACATTGTATTATTCCAGAAAAACTTATCACCTCTGTATCTCCATTTCCTTTTTTCTCTGCTCTGTCTCACTTGCATCATGTAAGGGGATGATTACAGAATAAACCAGCTGAAAGCCAAAACAATTTGGATGTATTTAACTTTAGGGAGATTCATTCACCAGTTTAATTTGTAACATTGCTACTTTTTGGAAAAGGAAGGAGTCTGCTATGTTCCTCACAGTAACAGAGCTAAGTTGTTCTGGATTCAAGAGAATATGAAACAAAGATGTTTGTCTTCATGGATTATAATTACGAAAATTAGGAAGGTGGGGTTTTTAAAGACCTTGTCTGTTGAGGGGAAAGAGCCCTAAATAAATATTACATTCCCCAAGAAACTATGTTCATACATAGTTCATACAAGTTCATACAAGTCTTCAAAGAAAGAAAAAAATGAAGAGAAAAACACTGTTTTAAAGAAAAAAGTTGAAAGAGCTGTTAAAGGGTATTTAATTTTACCTAACACTTAACTGTTTTATTTGAGCTAAAAAAAAAATCTATTTCCAATTGATGGCATGACTAATCTCACTTACTATTATAAAAAGCATGGCTTTAAAATGAAAATCTAAATTAGTCATTGATATATGTAGAATCATAGAATAGTTTCCTTTCGGAGGAACCTTAAAGATCACGTAGTTCTAACCCTGTAGCTGTGGGGGTTCTTCCTTCCTTTCACTAGACCAGGCTGCTCAAAGCCCTGTCTAGCCTGGTCATGAACTAGGGGCAGGAGATCTGCACTTCTCTAGGCAACTTGTTTAATTGCCTCACCACCCTCACAGTAAAGAATTTCTGTATATCTAACCCAAATTTCTCTTCTTGCAGTTTGCACCCTTTACTCCTTGTCCTATCTAGAGTTCCTGAAGAAGAGTCCCTCTCTGGCTTCCCTGTAGGGCCTTTTCAGATACTGGATGGCTGCTATGGGATCTCCATGCAACCTTCTCTTCTCCTGGCTGACCTCTCCTCAATCAGGATTTTAAAGAATCTAGAGGGAAAGCCATATGAAAAGTGGCTGAGGCCACTTGGTCTGGTCATCCTGGAGGAGAAGAAGAGAAGAAACGGAGGAGTGATCTTACAGCAGTCTTTAGCTTCCTTACAAGGGAAAGAGAAGGGACAGACACTGATATCTTCCCTATGGTGCCCAGTGACAGGAAAGGTCTGGAGTTCTGTCAGGGGAGGTTTAGATTGGATATTACAAACATTTTCTTCACCCAGGGGGTGTTTGGGCACTGGAACAGGCTCCCCAAGGAAGTGGTCACAGCCCCAAGCCTGGCAGAGTTCAAGAAGTATTTGGACAGTGCTCTTGGCACATGGTATGAGCCTTGGGGTTGGTGCTGTGCACAGCCAGGAATTGGAGTTGATCACCCTTCCAGCTGAGTATATTCTATTATAACCTCTTCAGCCTGTTCTCTGACCTTCCCTAGTCCTCTTACCAACTTTGTGACCTTCCTCTGAACTTGTTCCAACAGTTCCATCTCCTTATGTTGAGGGTCCCAGCACTGTACACAGTGTTCCAGGTGGTGCCTCACGAGAGAAGCACAGAGTGGAAGAATCACGTTCATCAACCTTTTAGCCAGTCTTCTTTGGATACAGCCCAGGGCACCACTTTACTTCTGGGCTGTGATCACACACTGCCGGCTCATGTTGACTTTTTTGTCAGCCCCCCCACCAAGTTCTTTTCCTCAGGGCTGCTCCCAATCACCTCTCTGCCCAACCTGTAGATGTTCCTGGGATTGCCCTGACCCATGTGTAGGACCTTGCACTTGCCTTTGTTAAACCTGATGAGGTTTGCACAGGCCCAGCTGTCCAGCCTGCCCAGTCCCTCTGGATGCCATCCCTTCCTCTCCTGCCTGCTGACCGCCCCTCACAGCTCGGTGTCATCAGCAAACTTGCTGAAGGTGCCCTTGGTCCCACTGTCCATGTCACTGACAAAGACACTGACCAGCAGTGGCCCCAGGACCGACCCCTCCGGGATGCCACTTGTCACTGGTCTCCTCATGGACATCGGGCCATTGACTGAAACTCTTTGCATGTGGCCATCCTGCTAATGCTTTATCCACTGAATGGTCTGTCCATACATCCATATCTTGGTGACTGATTAGTAATTATAAAAATAGCAAGGAAAAATCAGAATTTTTGGGTTACTCAAGTAGCAAGGTGTGGAAGATGCAATCTCATGAGCTACATAATGAAGTACAGTAGTTTGGACACAGTTTTCAGGAAGTCTGCTTACACATTAGTGCTTTGGATTGCATCTAAATTTGTGTGTTTTTTTAGAGACTAAATTCTGTTCTCTGTACCACTCCTGTAATGGTAACAATGTGAATTAATTTAGTTTAATGTTTTGTAACTATAGAGATAAGATGAAATCCTATGCTGAGTATACTATGGTGCTAAAGTATTGAAAATGCTATCCAAAATGATCACAGAAGACCTCTTATATACAAACATGTTTTTTAAAGTTATTCTTTAAAATATATTCAAGTTAATCACTAACTATTTTGAATTTGAGGACTTCTTTATGCAAAGAAAATGACTGGCATTGCTTGTGTAGGAAAGAGGCTTTGTGAGACAGTAGCTTCTGAAGGGTAGCTCCCCACTGGTGACACTGGCCTGTGATGACTGTTTCTCAGGGCAGGCAATTGTAAATAATGCTAATTTTACAGTGTGAAGATATTATATAAATTCTCACGTTCTCTTTGTGGTATTACTTTGGATATCAGAGTTTTTTGGATGGAGAAAGAGCAATATGGTTAGAGCATTATATATATATAAAACAGTTCTTATGTAAAACAGTGCTCACGATCACAGTGCCTATTTAAACTGACTTTAGATATTAAAAGACATAGTGGAGGGGAAGATAGATGCCAGTATATTACATGCCTAAGTCTTGATTCTCCATGCACACCTCAAGTTAGTAAATTTGTCTATTTGAGAAAGAAGGAGGGGAGACAGTTGTTTATTCTCTACACCATAGAAATAATTTCAGATTTGTCAGTGAGACAACTAAGGCAAAAAGAAAAACTTGGTTTTTGTGAACAGTAGTTGTACTATGAACAGCTGCTTAGATTGAAGTGAACATGATAATTTTAATTTTTTTTTTAAATAAGTGTTATTTTGCAGAGTGTTTTGCAAATTACTTCAGTGTTGAATCTGGAGAAATGAGTAAGGGTTTAATACACCATTACCATATCAAGTTATGAGGAAAATAATCCTCAAGGCATATTTTGGAGAGCAAACTGTAATGTGGGATTAGGAAAAGCACTGCAAATAGCAATATCAGATTCACACAGGGACAGAGGGAAAGGAATAAAAAGCAACCAAAGGTGGAGAGATGATTTTATTGTTTTCCAAAGAACAAAAGAAGTCCAGCATGTGGGTAAGGATACACCAAAAGTCAATATAGTATCTATATCTGGAGGAAAATACAGAAAAATATGTTCTTCTTCTACAAAAAACAGGTGATCGTTTGTTTGCCATATTTTTGTAGTTATAATAGAAAGTTGGCAGATTATTTTATATGACATCTGTGCAGAGAGAAAGACTGGAATGGAGACAGAGAATGACATTTGTGTTTGTAGAAGTAATTCTTGGTTGCTTTACTCTTGAGTAGGGACTTTAGCAAGTTGTAGTGCTGTATCATTTCTGCCTAACTGGAGACTTCAGTTGTGACCCTTTCTTAGGAAGAAGCTCTGCCTATTCACAGACTTTAAAGAGCAGTGGCAAAATCTGCAGTACAAATAGTTCAGGTTGCGTTAGTATCTATGTTGTGCCCTTAAAGGGTGTAATTTTTAGGTGTTCTATCAAGAGTTCAATGGCTACTTCATGCTACAGCCACTGTTGAGGTGAAGCTTTCTGGAAAAAAATAATGCTCAAGAAGAAGTGCTTTGAGTAAAAAGTAACCTTTAAAATATTTTATTACCCAGTTCTGGGAAACGACATGTGTTTTTCCTTATCCTACTTCATTCCAGATTACAGGAAATTGAAGATGCTTATGGAGAAGGTTTTTATATGTATATTGCTTCAGAAATACATGTTAACCATGTAATAGAGAAGTTGCTGCTACCCAGCTTTTTAAAGAAAAAATCTGAATTATTGAAAGGTGAATTTAATTACCTCAACAGAAGCTGCTATTAATGAAGCTGACATTTTCCAAGCCTAAAATGCTTTGCTGCTTCTGCTTTGTTCTCCTTGCCAAAGCATGAGGGATTTTGAAATGGGAGATGTTTTGACCAATATCAGGGTAGTCAGATTAATACCTAGAGTCTGTTACTTTAGTATGCATATATGAACTGATGGTGGATAGGATCAGTAAGAAGCAGAGTTTGAGACAGTGCATATTTTCAAAAGACAACAAAAACGAATCTTAGTCATCAATCCCTTTGATTCAGGAGTTTTAATATCATTGTAATGTGTTAGGTTGAGTAATTGGTGATCTGATGTTAAAATGTATGTAAGCATTAGATGCATTTCAGGAAAATTGTAATTATTGGGAATGTATCTTCATGCAAATTACACCAGCAGGAGGTATATGTGTGTTAAAACCAGTGATGCAGTGTATTGACATGTTTGAAGTATAAAGCTTAGGAAGTTAAAAGTACTGGTGAAACAAGAAAGTAATTTGAATACATACCTTACTGAAGAACTTGTACTACTCATGTGCAAAATGCAGGCCTAGTAAAAAGCTAATTATGTGTGAAGGTCATGAACTTATTTGTATGTACTCTAAGTCTTTTCTTTTTGATGTTGTTAGGAAGGTACACAGTGGACGAATGCTGTAGAATCTGTTCTTCCAAATAAACTTTAAAAACTTGAAATTTGGAAGAATCTTTGCCAAACACAGTTACCAGCAATCCCACAGCTCTATTTGTACCCCACAGGCTGGTTACAAAAGGAAATGGGAGAGTGTAGTCATGGAATCTGCAGTGATATTAAATAAGAAATTAGTTTAGGTTCAGACTAAAGATTGAGAGACTTGAGACCCAAAACAGAGAAATACCTTTTTCCATCTGGAAAAAATAGTTCATCTACTAATAAATCTCTTAAAGAAATAGAATGTCACAACTAAGAGGCAGCTGTGCAAGCACTGAGATTGCTTAATTAGGGGAAAGTTATATATCAGTAGCTTTTCTAGATCAAATATTGAGAGAAGTCCTATTGCAGGCAGAGTGACCTGGGACACACATCCCTCTAAGACATGTTGGCATTGAGGTAAAGGAATATAGATAGAGCCAGCAAATAATGTTGTTCTGAACTGTGATCTAGAATTTTTTAGCATGTTCGTATCTGTAAACAAAAACTCAGTCATGGTCTTGTATCCAGGAGCTTTATTTCTTATGGAAATTAGCTTTTGATGCAAGAGTGAGAGGAGCCAGGTAGGAGGTTCTAAGTATGTATTGTGCCTTCTTGAAAGAAACTGTTCCGGAGAAAGTTCTTGCTTTCTAGTTCTATATTTAGAAGTAGCATCCCAGGACCACTGAGAGGAGAAAGGAAGAAAAGACTGCTACTGAATAAACTTCTAAGAGCTGAGGTCTGTGTCCCATCTTACTCTGAGGTTTGGTCAGCTCTATAGTAGTAGACTTGTCACTGATGATTCTGTAAGCAGTAGGCTGCTGAAAAGCCTTGTTTGGTGTTGGTAGATGAAACTGTTGTAGAATTAAATGATACTTGATAAATTGACTACAGCATACCAAGTTCACTCTTCAACTGTCCTATGACTTTCTTTTTTCTACTCCTCTTTCTTGTTACAATTCCCATTTTTGAAGTTTGCTTAGCTGTGACAAGGTGTTCTCTAATATTTGGAGTGCAGTTTTGCTGTGACCTGCTCTCTCCTAAAGACACTCTTTTTAGATAAAATATTTTGAATCTTTGTCAGTTGTTTGTACTTGAGCACTGTTGAAGGTCCAGTTTCTCCTGCTTTGAAAGCAAGTCTGTAGTGCTAATGCTTAATATTGCCCAAGTCTTTATTCTTCTTGCTGAAGGACAAAGTGACAATATTTCTATTGGTCTTATTCTTTAAGTAAATAGTTGTCAAGCTGTTGAAGCTGTGAGGTAGCTTTAGATTATTTCTACATTTTCACAGATTATCACACCCAGAATATGGGCATCTTTGAGATGAAATCTTTTCCTTTCATGTTGCCAGAGTTGCCAATAATAAATATGCATTTCAGTTTTCTTGGTTTTTTTTTGTTTTTTTTTTAGCAAGACATTGGTAGCACCAAGTTTTGTACCTTCACCTTTTGTATTGCAGTAGAGAGATGTATGCAAGAGAGTTTGGCAAGTGCTGACAGAATATTTACCTCTGGAAAAAAATACCTGGGATTTGCATTCTGACATGTAGTTTTTACAAATGAATTGAAGATAGGAAGAATTTCCTCTGGCATTCTATATGTGAGTGATGCTGAAATCTTTTAGTAATGATAAAATTTTTAGTAACTTAATAAACATAGTAATACTTATGTAATAGCTTTAACTGCCAAAAATGTGTATCCTAAATCCAATCCTAGTGGTTTTATAGTTCTGATTAGGACCATTTCCATTTAAGATGATAAGTCTATTTGATGCTACTTGTTCTTATTCTTAAAGGAGGAAAACAGTGCATGTTTGGTAATTATCCATTGTTGCAGATGTTTGTACAGATATAAACAGCTTTGCATGGGTTTTCATTCTGCTTTTGTGCAAAGTAGAAAATGTATGTCTGTCTTACCTTGGTGTAAATTAAAGGTTAGAACTATTGTGAACAGTGAGTTGATCAAATGAGATTAAGATTTTCTAACCATTGTTGCAATAGCTAGGTGACTATAATTAGGGTAAAGCAGTTGATAAATTCTGCAGTAGGCTGTAACTTGCAAGTGTTGTAACTATTTCTCTGTAAATTATATCTTAGAAAGATCTGTGATTCTGACAGTTTAGTGTCAGTCATCAGTGGTGACTTGTGAGGAAGTCTCAGGCAAACTATTTATCCAGGGAGTTAATTCTCTAAAGCTAGGTTGTTGCAGGTCCTCCATCCACACCCATTTCCCTGATGTCCTGTATGGAAAGGCTTCTTACAAAGATGTGCTTTCTGACTGTGATCTGCACTTTTGAATACGTCATAAAGGAGTTGCACATACAGAGATTAGTTTGTTTAATGTTGGTGCGAGGTATAGGACTTCCTGAAATGCTTTTTCAGGAGGTGGCTGTTCAGCTAGGCATGGCATGCACCACAGCTGTGATTTCCTGGAATCACTGGCATTGATGAGAATGCAGTAATTAAACTATTTTGTCTATTGTCTTTGCTAAGACCACAAAAGGATGTAAAACTTAAAGCTGATGATAAATAATGAGCTTCACTGGGACAATTTTAATTTTATAAGCAACTTGGTTATAAATATATATAGAGGGTGAATTAAAATGTGAATTATAACCTGCAGGCCACTATATTAATTGAATGTTACAGATAGCCTCAAAGTTAGCTCTTGCATGACTTGTGTCCAGGAATCCTAAAGGAATGGATAGCCTTTGATTGAAATAGAGCTTGGGAAAAAGAGAAATATTAATATTTGTTTCAGCACAGCTGTTACATTTTTGAGAGGAGGGTTGAGCTATGCAGTTCTTTTTATTGCACTGCTAACATGAAGGACCACAGGAAGTGCATTAGTCCCTTAGGGGACTCCTGCTCATAGACATGAATGTGTTTCAACCTCACTGCACACACTGCTGCCTCCAAAGGAGGTTGGGAGTGGCTGTGGGTTATGAAGTGATAGTCCTGTATGAACTCATCCTGCTGGTACCCACTGCCTGAAGACACTTGAGTTGGTGGACTCTGTATTGTCAGGCCTTGGGCCAGATCTGGTATCATTGCAGAGCTGTCACAAAAGCAACATAAAAGCTGCATTGTCTGCTGAAGCTAATTGGACAGAAAGGTAATAATCTGCCCACATCTGATCCACATTTATTTTGTACAGCTCTGGCTTCCAGAGCAATATATATGTAATACAGCCCTCACCATGACCAATCCTGTACTGTACAGACACTCTGGCCAGTCATACCATAAGGATGCAGCAGCTCAGTTTACAGCAATTCATCGGCTGTTAATCCAATCAGTCTGTTCTGCTAATCAAATCAGTCAGCTCCCGCAGCATGTGGTGGCGGGCTTATGTGTACTCTCCCAGGCTCGAGTCAATGGAGCAGCATGGAGCTGCAGTGAAGGTGAACTCTTGGATTTATATGGTATCCTAGTGTAATTTCTTAATGATGCTATTTGAATTTAAGCCATACAATATTGGTTTTTTACATTCTTTTCGATACAGATGTTGATAATCTATGTGTATGTGTTAAGCTGTTTTTCAGATTTCACTGCTGGTGCTAACTGCAGTGAGCAATACTCTGACGACCTTAAGTTATCCTATGGGAGGAAATTATGTATTTTCTAATAAAATATGTACATACAGGATTTTAGTTCACATTTCACCAACCTTCAGGTGTGTTTTGACATCCTCATCAAATATGCTTTTGAATAACTGTTTTCCCAAAACTACTTCAAGCAAAACATGGCACTTAATTGTTTTTGTGTGGTGTAATGCTATTTATTAGGTGATTTTTTTTAAATGTAGAATGCATTTCTTTTATTTACAATAAGAAGTATTTGAATACTGTTTATCATTGACTTCTGCAAGATTTTAATAAATGGAAGATACAACCACTTGTAAGCATTGCTGATTGCTTATGGGGGATCATTTAGGTCCCATTTGTGTATGAATTAGTTTCCAATTTAAGAAAGGGTGTCTGTTCACTTGTAGTGCATACAGATGTCATGTAAGACTTCCATTTATTCCAGCTTTCTGTCTCTGACTTGGGGAATATCTCCAGTAGTAATTTGGCTCAAGTGGAGAAAATCAGTAGAGTGAAGCAGTAGGTGCTGTGGGCCCCCACCTCTACATATTCTACTGTGCAGCGCTTTTATTTTGGACTAGATTCAGTGGTCAATCAAATATCCATGCCACTACATATATTGAAACTGTTCAGAGGTGTTATTTGCTTGGATCTGTGTGCCCCTTTAGGGGTTGAAGCGTGACAGATGCGTTAGTACATTTCTATTTCTCCATAAAGAATCCACAATCTGTATAGCAAAACTGGTCTGTGACCAGTTCCACAGTACCATTCCACAGTAAGGAGGAATAGTGCAGAGGAGAGATTTGCTTCCAAACTGCACTACTGCTCTGAACAAAAATAGTAAACATGGCTTTCAGCTAACAGAACAAGGCCTTCTCCTATATTTTACAGACAACAGGTAGATATAGAACAAGTCCTATAGATTCTTTTCTGTAAACTTTAAACTAACTTAACATGACATGAGTGAAGACAGAAAGGAAGATGATGGGAATGTACAATGGATTTATTATAAACAAGGCAATACTCATTGAATATTTACCTGCTCATATTTTGTTTATTTTGTTGCCTTCCCACCCCACAACGGATGTACCTTTAGTTTAATTTCCTCAAATGTTCAAAGTGTGATCTTTTTAATATATGTATACATGTACAATGGCTGAGAGCATGCTTTATATCAAGTTTACAAATGTGCCCAAATTATAATGCTTTAGATTGAGAATATTCTTTTGAATTTCATGCTTACTTTTATTGACCTGAGCTAAGGAGCTTTGGTCAAGGATTAAGAATGCATCTCCTTTTCCTGACAAAGAGGCTACTGGACCAGTCTAGCCTATAGGTGTTTGTTGTCCTCTAATGAAAGTTGCGGTCCTCTTAGGTGCGTCAGAAAATACCGCATATGTGGCTGCTCTCCAAACCAGTTATTTCAGGATGCCTACATTAACTCAGGTATTCTTAATATCTAAACCAGGTCACTTTGACAGAACTACATTAGGGAATAATTACAGAAGAAGTTGTGCTGACAGATGGGGACGAGCTGTTGTCTCTGAGCACAGGAGGAGTTGCAGTACTGTCATTTTCACCTGGTGCAGCTATAGCTGGACAGCACTTCAGCCTGCAACCGTGTATTACTTTTGTTTGTTTGTTTATTGGGACTTTTTTTGAGTGTAAATTCTGTATAATTTGGTAATAAAAGCAATTAAAATCATCAGGGAGGAAGATCAAGCATGAACCAATTTTACCACATTCATGGAAGGAAGGGAAGTTTACCATTTTACAGATGAGAAATCTCAAGTATAGTTGTGGTGGGTGGGATTATAATTTCTGCATTTCAGTGTTGGATTATACCTCTGAACAGCTCATTGTTTTTCTCTCAGTTCTTCTGCTGCCTGAGTTTTTGAGTGTCATTGATCAGTACTCCCCAGGTGGAGAAAGTGATAACTTAGCATGTTAAAATAAACTACGAGATGTTTATTTTTTGCCAGCCAGGTAGTTTGCCTGATAACTTTCCCTCACACCCGTTTTATCTTTTTTTAATGTTATTTTGTCTTTTGTTGTGATTTTTCTACAATACTTAAAAACTAACCATTAATGGCAAATCCTGCTGTACAGAACCTTTTAATCTCTTAAAAATAAGTACTACCCCATGGTATAGGACAGGGCATGGGACACTGTAAAAATGGTAGTTGTCACAAAGTACTAGTCAACATTTCTAGTGTGATTATGGCAAAGGATGTGTCTTGCTCCCAGCTCTGGGTGAGAAACACTTATGTAGCTGTTATCATCAGCAAAAGTATTGAAGCAGAATATTCCTGAGCAGTTTTTCAGGTGCTTCTAGGGGAGTCAGACTAACCAAACTCAGTCAATGCAAAAAAAAAGTCCCTCACTAAAGCTCTGAAGCTGCATGATAAATTGTGTATCACAGGTTAATTGTTGTCATTTTTGTGCTTTAAATAAAATAAAAGATGTATTCAAGGAAAAAAATGAAGGGTTACAAAAAAATCCTTTTAATCAAAAAGGAGCAATGTCAAAGTAGGTTTTGTTGCAGGCTTGGACAGTACAGCTAAATATAACTGTTTTCTTTATGCATTTCTGCTTGCTCCATAAATCATCAGGTTAAGAATGGATTTTTGTGTCTCCTGTTTTCGAGTTCATCTATTATCTCTGCAAGGTATCTGGTTTTTTGGATGGCAGGAATGGCTTCCTACTTGAAAAGGGCATGTCCTTAATGGGTGGCCTTTCAGTACAGAAAGACAGTGGTAGAACTTTGTGCTCAGTAATTGATGCTGTTCATTACAAAGATTTTGTATTAGAGAATAAAAATACCTTGGTAGTAGTAGAGATCTTCCTCTGAGAATTGTGTTCTTAAAGTCTATTTTAGAAGGTCAAGAGAGGCAGAGAGGATAAGCAAGACTAGCAATAACTGCTTTTTTGACAAGATAGGAAGTTTGATTCATGATTTTGTTCTTAGTTTTTAATTTAACATTTCTGACTTAATATTTGAAGGTCTTTTTACTCAGTCTCTACTAAGAAAAAATTGAAGGCATATTCCTCCACTGTGACCTTCTTCAACTCTCTTGGAGTTGCATTTTCTTTTAAGATGTCTTTAAATAGTTTTGTGGAAAAACAAGTGTCATTTTTCTAGGTGCATGGTTTCTTAATCCCAGTAACTACTAAAAAGTTAAATAATCAGAATAAAAATAGTTTTAATGTATTCTAAGATTTTGAATAAAATTTGGACTATTTATATTGCATGTTTCTCTATAGAATGCACTGAACTTATTAACAAGGCAAAGGTGGAGCTTGTTTGTATTAGATTCTTATTTTTGTGGTGTTGATTTGGTTGAGTTTTTTAAGACCTATGCAGACAGAGCTGAGCAACATCCTGATGACGCAGTACAACACCTGCAGGGTATCACATGCAGTTGTAGGGTATGTTCTTATATTGCTGCTGAGGTTATAATAATAGTAATCATTTAACCTGACTGTTGAAAACCAGGGAGTACATTATGATAGCATGCCATGTGTAAAATTGAAATGCACTCTTAAGAAAATCTGTTGTCAGCAGTCATGTGATTTGGTAATGAATCATATACCATATATGTACACTGTTTATATGTGCACCACACATCCTTGTATTTTCCTCCCATCATTCTAAACTGTTCTGTAGACATTCCATTGGGTTAATGCCACTCCCGTAAATGTCACTCTTTCTTCAGAGGTTCTTCTAGGTAGGTGTGATCCTGGCTTCTGAGTGTGTTTTTTTTCATGAAGGGCTGGGAGTTAAATTAATAAATAACAGTCCCAAACACCTGCTTTTTTTTTAATTACAAAAAAGAAGAGAGAGAGGAGTAAGAAAGCTGTATCAGTCCTGTAATTAAAATGAAGTGGGATGGAAGATTTACCAGAATAATCATGCTGGGTAGAAAAAATGAAATAAAAAGGGGAATCCCTAAGACTAGCTTTGCACTTATTTCTTTTTCAGTCAAAGAATTCCCTTTCCACAGGATTAGCATGATTGGCATAAGTTTTAGTCTGAGGCATGAGCCTCTGTCCCTGCAGCTGCTGCTGTCTGCTGCTGTCTGCTTGCCTGCTTTACCCCAGTGCCTGAATTCCTCCAGCCCATGGGTTCCACATGCAGTTGCAGAATGTGCATGCTTAATATTTGTGACATAAATATCATCTCTGTTTGCAGATAAGTGAGGCATAGTAATTTGTTCAAGTATCTGTATCAAAGGCTCTGGCAAAAACAAATTCTGTTTCCACAATAAGTCTCTTAAAAAAATCATCCAAATTCACCTCAGTTCCTAAGATGTTCCATATTGTCCCTGGTAGCTAAAGGTTAGCTCACTGTAAGTAAGAGATTCTCACATATGCCTTATGCTAAGCAAGCAAATTATTGAAATAATATCAAATTGATAAGTTTCATAAGGTAAACACCCTGTATTTATACAGCATATTTAAACTTGACTTTAATATTGAGAGAGGGAAATCATGTCCACATTGAAATTGGTGCAAGAGCTTCTCTTGTGCAATCAGTTTTAATGTCATATTCAGATTCTTGTGCAAAATACTTAGTGAAGAACAGTTTTGGCATTCTAGAACATGTTTTTGAGATAAAAGTAATCTGAAGTTTAAAGCGAGGGATTTCCAGTCAGCAGTGAAAGACTGTAATGCTATAGAACTACAGTACATATTACAAAACTACAAGAATATTTTATAATCTGTCTACACTTATCAAATTATTTATATGCAGGTCACTCTCTTGAGTTGTGTATCTCCCCATAACTAATGCTTATTTTTGCTTTTTAACAGGTAGAGAGAATTGTTGACAAGAGGAAAAACAAGAAAGGAAAAACAGAGTATTTGGTGCGATGGAAAGGCTACAACAGTGAAGATGATACTTGGGAGCCAGAACAGCACCTTGTCAATTGTGAGGAATATATACATGAATTTAACAGACGCCACAATGAAAAGCAGAAAGAAAGCACATTAACCAGGACAAACAGGACCTCTCCAAATAATGCCAGAAAACAAATTTCTAGGTCTACAAATAGTTCTTTTTCAAAGGCATCTTCTAAATCTTTAGTTATGGCTAAAGAACATGAGTCAAAAAATAGTCAACTTTTTTCTGCCACACAGAAGTTCCGGAAGAACAATTCACCATCGCTTTCTGGACGTAAAAATATGGACCTTGCAAAATCAGGTATTAAAATCCTTGTGCCCAAAAGTCCAATTAAGAGCCGGACAACAGTTGATGGCTTCCAGAATGAAAGCCCAGATAAAATGGACCATATAGAGCAAGATCAAGATGACTCTGTAGCACCAGAAGTAGCAGCAGAAAAGCCTGTGGGAGCTTTGTTAGGACCTGGTGCGGAGCGTGCTAGGATGGGGAGCCGACCAAGGATACATCCATTAGTGCCACAATTGCCAGTGCCAGTAACAGCCACAATTCCATCAGCATTAACAATAAATGGAAAAGGTAGGTGTACAAGTCATCATTTTGGTGGTGATCTTTCATTTGACTGTTTTTTTTTTTTGCAGTTGAAATGCAGACAAATTACCCACTCTATTTCAGCCATGCTAAATCAAATCTGGAGAATTTCACTTTATTTTACATAACTATGTAACTACAAAGCCATTTAGAACTTTACCAGCTTTTGGTTTCCTTACAGAACTTTATTGGTATTTGTGTTTTCAGAATCATCATAAGATACACCTGTGTTTGCCTTGAAATTGTGTGGTACACATATTTAGTGTACCATTTCCAGATGTTACATCATTGCTTTAAGTTTATTTAAATAGGTCAAATTTGATATGAATATTAGAAACATTAATTATGGGAAGAGATGAATGGTGTGAGCAAGGATTCTTCAGAACAGTTTATGTGTCTATTTTATTAAAAATATTGCCTGGATAAAAAACCTTTGAGAGTGATGTTGCTTAAAAAATGAAGTTAAGAAGCTTTGTTTCTGTGAAAATTTGATCCAGTTGTGGGAATACATATGCCTTCTGCCTGGATTGAAATTTGTTTTCATTATATTTTATCAATATTTTGTTGTTTATACCTCATTTGATATTGAGTACTTATTTAGGAGTGATGTCTGGCTTGCTAATATCTCAGTAGGTCACAGTTAATTCAATTGGTACTGTAAAATTTGTGACACCAAAGTAACTCAAACTGCTCTTCTAGGAGGGAGCTGTTTGTCCCACATCCAGCTGAGACCCTTGTATAAGATTTCTTGGTCCTTACTGTTGTGCCTCAAACCTTTGTTCTTCCCTGACAGACTTGGCTGTGTGGTCACAAGTGCTCTCATAAGCATGCTTTTGAGGCTAAATTTCCAAGTCTAAATTTTCAAGTAAAGACTGCTCCCTCAAATAAAATGCAGCAGGTCAAATGTGCAGGTGTGCTATTGATGACGGCTTGCTGGAAAAATTGTCTGGAATTTTTCAAGGACTGAGCCTGCCAAAAAACAAACTTAGAGACACTATATAGGGAAAAATACGTGCTAAAGACTGGGAGAATTTGTGTTGGGTACCCCACTGTTGCTTGCATTGAGATTTTGCAAAAGAACAGCTCCAGCCAGAGAGGTTGAGAAGCAATGGACAAGGGAGGAATGTGTTCCTGGAGCCGTGGTGTCAGGTCATGGACCAACCCATTTTGCTGCAGATGAACTAGGTAACCATGGCAATGCACACACGGATGCCAGGAATATCTCTTGCTTTGCATGGGCTAAAGAAGGAATGCAAATCTCAGAGGATGTAAACAAAACTGAAGGGGAAGATGCAAGAGATGCCAGGATGAGGTTCTCTGAGTAGGTGAGGTAGAGGAATGTGTTTTCATATGGGATGGTTTTACGATAGTTAATAGGTGTTTTGGAGTATGGTGGGGTTCCTAGTGAAGTGATTGATAAGTTCTGCCTTTGGTGTCCTGGTTTTTTGCTTCATGTCATCCAGGAAAAATACCTGGGGTACCTTTTTGGGTAGATCAGATTAAATCATTCCCACTGACATCTCACTTTGGTAATAGTGGTGTGATGGCAAGGGCCCAGGTATAGGGCATCAGATGGAAGCAGAAAGGCCTGCAGAGGAAAGGGAGTGACACAGAAGGCGTTAAGTGAGATATATTCCTATTTCCCTGCTGTGTAAAAATTTCCTCAACTGCCACCACTTCTTTCAGCTCTTCCAGGCGTTTGTCTGGGCAGCTAACAAGGAAAGCTGTTGACTGCTCTAGGGATGATGACAATACGCTAATTTTCTCACACTTATGTGTTCATGAGATCCTAAAGGTGTAGATCAAAAAAGGAGAGCCAAGGAGATAGTCACAATATGTGGTTGATGAAACATACACAATATGTTCCACCTTCTGTCTGCTGCTGGAGGCATATCAGTGCATTATCTGAGGCTTTCCCTGTCTGCCCTGATACACCATTGCCAATCCCCAAGCTGAGCTGTGCATATCTGCTGTGAAATGGATGCTAAATATCCATATTTATCAGGGTTTTGTTTTGTTTACCTGCAACACTTTTGGGGGTAACCTTCCAATCATGCAGTATTTCTGTGATAATAAGACTTGGAAAAAAAGTTGCAAAAGAAAAATACTTTGCACTTAATCTGACATCAGTCTCTCTTCCTAACTTTTCAGGATTTCTTTGATGTATCTTCCTCATGGAAGCCCAGACTCCAACTCAGCCATTATGTGTGGCCTGAGTGGATTTATTTAGGGAGAGGCAAAGAGAGACAGCCCTGTCTTCTGGAGCTCTCCTGGCCTTGGAGCTTCCTGAGCTGACACATTTGCTGTCTTTTCACTCCTTGAAGATGCATTCTTCTCCTTGCTGTTTTTATTTTTAACTTCACATTGCAACTCATTAGAAGTGTAGTAAATAGGTGCTTCCCTCTCCTGCATGGGGCTGCTGCAGTTCAGGATCCTGTTTTGCTCCTTACTCAGGACATTCCTTCAGTCTTAAATGGACACCTCATCACATTTTCAGCACAACCTCGGGAATCATATATCATGAGGGGTATTCATTGCACAGAAATGCATCTTCATGTGCACTAGATCTGACATATTAATAATAGAGATGATAGATCTGGCATTTGGAACATTCTTTCCAAACTTCCCACCTCCTCCGCATACACCTTCTGTTAATTTTAAGAATTCCTACTACCACTTGGAGGATGCTGTCAGGAAGACAAAAGCATGTTTTGAAAAATGACTTCTTACTTGAGCTGGCTTAGGAATTTTTTATCAAGACTTTTTTTTCGCAAACAGAATTGGTCAAAACAGAAATTACTAGTCATAAAGCATAATTTTGAAAGATTCTAGAAAAATACAGATTACACTTCAAAAAAATTTTAGACAACTTTTAAAATTAAAACTTAATTACACTTTTTAAAAGTAATACTGGAAAAATAATTCAAATTCTAATATGAAAACAGTGTTCTTGATTTTGAGTATGCTGCTATGACTGTTTAGTAGTGTGACTCAGGTTGATCTCTAAAGTCCTCACTCAAGATGGTGAAACTCCTCACTGTTTAGTCTGTTGTTTCCCCCAGCCTTGTTTTTACCTTTTTTTTTTTGTTGTTGTTTAATTTATAAGAGAAGTGCAAACCAAAAATCCCAGAAATGTGTATGCGTATGAAAATACCACGACAGCTATTACTAGGAAATATTAGTGTTATTGTAGCACCTAATCCTCCTATTCCTGAGACAAGCTTTAGTGGTGCACTTCACGTTCCAAAATCTTACTGTCTCAGAAAAGGCAATCAGCAAATATCTGTTTAAATATAGAGGGGTTCTGGGGAGTAAAATAGCAGTAATGTTTACTCTGGGAGCTGATAGTCTCAGCACACTGAAATCAAGCTGCTATCAAGAAGAATAGCATTGTGTTGAATGTTCGTATTTTAAAGGCTTGGCCTTGAAAACTGAGTCAATGGAGTAATATTTATACAAGGCTAAGAATTGGGGTGTTATATGGAAGAAGAGAGGACAGGTCACTGAATTGAACATTGCTGTGGTTCTGGTGTTTTGAAATATGTGGTGATCATCAGCGGTTACTAAAGTTAATAAAAGCAATCCTGAAATGATGGAACAAAATAGAAAGACAACAGCAAAGAAATGAAATGTTGTGGAAAAGATGTTAGTGGCATCTACAAGTAAGACATATTACTCAAAACTAGGCAACACAAAAAGTGGCTTTGTGTCTAACAACAGGTTCTGATACCTTAAAAGTTTCTGAAAGTTTCCTTCTTCAAAGTGGTTCTAAGAAGTAACTTTGAAATCTTATTGCAAATGTTTTCCAGTGTAGTATGGTCGTAATAACCAGGGAAGTTCTATTTAATACAGTGCACAAGAAGCGAACCTGTAAAGGGAATCTGATCTGTCATTCATACAAGGCTAGAGAGTTGTCTTGAAATTTTAGAAAGTACCATAAGTCAGTGTAATACCATTTCTTGGCAAATTCTAATATTTTTTTATTCTGGATAATTCTATAGTTGCTGCAGTTTTTATTCAGCTAGCAATGTCCAACATGTGGATGTAGTTGAGAATACATGCCACAAGAAGGGAAATTTTGGGCAGAAAGGCATGCAAAGCTCGAAGTCTAAAATAAGGAAGAAAAGCACATCTAGCTGCATATGTTGTCAAAATTAGAATAAGGCAGGCTGGTGCCAACATACGGGAAGAGAAGAAATCCAAGAAATGCAGTGAATTACATCACTTGTTAGTCAGACAAGCACCACCAGTGTGCACGGTAGCATTAGCATCTCCCTCCTTGCACATCTTAGTTCAGATGAACAACTTGCAAGATCAGCAGGCTGACAATACAAAGATGCTTGCAGTGTAGCACCCTACAAGGAACAAGGGTGTCTGCTGATTTTTTAGTTGGATAATGGTGCTGTTTTTATCTCAGAACAATGGTATTGTCAGCAAAAGAAAAGCAGGCATCAGAAAAAAATAAACATGAAGTAAAGACTGAAGTTAAGTTTTGTTTGTTACCTGTTCTCTCCTTTCCCCAGAGCAGTTTATGGGATTAAAACCCACAGATTTGGACAAATAAAAATCCACTCAAACACCAAACGAAAATAATGTCTGTTTGCTTAAGTGTCTGATAGCTTTAGTCTCAAAAGGAATCAAGCAAGTGTGGAAGGGATTATGGAGGCCACTGGAACTGAGGAGAAACATCTGTTCTCAATGTAGTACCAAGCCCAGCTGAAAGGAGTTCAGTCGCTCCCTGTTCATTAGGGTGAGGGACGCCCACACACTTCCCTCCCAAATTTTCCTGGTTACTTTTTCACCTCTGCCTGTGTGTGCCTGGGTGTTGGACTCTGCATGGAGCAATGGTTTGCTGTCACCAGCATAACTGGTAAAGCTCAAGAGTCCCATGGGAAGAGCACAGTAGCTGACAGAGCTGTGAACCAGAGAGTTGTCCAGATGAACCAGAAGCCATGCATAAAACCCTCTGGGAAAGCAGAATTAAGAGAAGAGTTGAAGAAGTTCATTGCTGTGAATTTGGAGTACAACAAGAGGAAAGTTGGGGATGATGTGTTACAGGGGATTTTTTTTTTTTAATTTCTTTCTAGCATCCTGAAAGGACAGAAGCAGATTTGAGACCTCCTTTTCTTAGTTGGGAGATGTTGGTTAAGTAGTAAAATGTGATTAAAAAAAAAAAAGCCTTAGGAGAAAGAAGTTATTTTTTCAGTGTGTTTTGAACATTGCACTTGGATGGTGGCTTGATCTTTGCAGAGTGATCTGGAAAGCAACCAAATATTTTATTAGTGCAAACAAAAACCTATGAAATGGGTTGCAGCCATTTGCAAGGCCCTCTTCTAAAATTACTGGTTGAACTTCTTCAAATGCACAGGTGTGTAATTTTCTATCTTTGGTTGCGTATCTGTTTAGAAAATCACTAAAGAGTAATACAGTTTTCATTTAATCAAGCTTAAAGACACCTTTAGTTTTTTTTTTCTCCAGAAAATTTTCACTTTTGATTTTATTTGTTAAGAATTCACATTATTATGTCCCTTATGCACCATATTGCAATATTTTAACCTAACATTAATTTTTCCTTCTGTCTTACAAATTCATGTTCTTCAGCTGTTTTAACTAAAAATAATCTGAATTGTTGCCAATTTCTTGTTTATCTATATTTTCCGGCTTAGTATAAATGCAAAAGTTTTAAGCAATATGGTAGAGTGCATGGTCTGTGTCGTGTAGAAAATTGATCTGTTACTGTTCTGGTTTTTTGTCTTCCCTCTGCATATTCTGCAGTTTATAGTTCACATTATCATTACTTTACACGGAGCTCCAGGGTTGAGAACTTGCTGTGAAAATCTCTTATCTTTAGAACTGTATTGGTTTATGTCAACAGATTATCATAATAATAGTAATCAGACTCTAAGTGCACAGTTTGCTTTCATTTTAAGACTTTATTCCTAAAAAACATAAGGCATAAGTGACTGGTTTCTTTCCTTTTCTGCCTTCTGCCATTCTTCAGTACTCAAAATGGAGATATCTCAGTTGGGTGCTGCATTGGTGTAGACTTTTAATGCAGTTGAGCTGGTGTAAAATGTAGTTACTTTGAAAAGACTGATCCCTTTCCCCAATCCCAGGTATGTGAGATACATTTTTATATATGATTAATTATACATATATGGCCTAACAAACTGCTCCTTTAAGGGCAGGCTTATTTTTATCAGCCCTTCTGGAAGTGAGGTAGAGGATGTGTCTCTGGGGAGGGAGATGGACACATAATTTTTTACTTTCTTAATTCCATCTCTGAAAAACTGTTAAAGGAAACTCTGAATTGAACTTTTTTTTTTTTTAAAAAAAGAAAAAGGTAAGAAATTTCCCAATAAATTCTCAGTTTGGACATAAAACCTCAGCCTAAGTTGCTAGAAAAACTCCTGTGTTGTTCTCACTGGAATTTGTATTACACCTGTAGTCCCCTGGTAAACATAAAGCTCATAGGTGTGCAGTTCCTCTGATGTTACATCCATTTACATGAGCTGAGGATCTGGAGTCTCCATCTCTCTTGACTGACTGCTCAGGTGGGGTCAGTAATGATCTGCCATTACATTGTCCTACAGCAGATGTGCCAACATGAGGCAAAAGTAAATTCTGAGGATAGGTTTGTCACACCTGTTGTGCCAAAACTTAGGAAAGATGAAGCACAATGAAGCAGAGCCTCCATTTACAAGACACCCTTTCAACCTACTTTGCCTACATCTGCACAGAGAAAGTGTGTTGAAGATCAGACCAAATTATAGAACAAAAATGTTGCACTAGATACTTTTTTTTTTTGATCCAACATTGTCAAAATTGTAGAACTTCAGAGCAGCTTTTGAAATGTGAAGTGCAATCAGAAACACTCATGTGGTGCCTTTTGCAGTTGTGCCTAGTAGAGTAACCAGCCACTTTTTTGTCTCTCTCTGTTTCAATTTTTGAAAAAGTTTCATCTCCCATCTCTGTTAAATCTATGAAGTGGATGGAATGAGACAACTGTCATTATGAATCAGTGTTCTCTTGAAAAGAAGATTAATCTTAATAGTTTGATGCAAAACTCCATTTTAAAAACTTAACTAAAACAACTGTAATGTGGTTTGTGGAAGATTTGCCTAGATCACATTGTCTGTGTAAAATAAAGTCAACAAAACATCCTCACAGGGAGACTGTTACAGGTGGGATAAAATATCATGCAATTAAGAGAACTCTGAAATAATTTGTTTACACTAATGCTTGTGAAAGAGAGAATATAGTTAAATTTAAGAAAATGCAATACTAAGATTTAAAATCAAGGTTTTTTAAGGCTATGTGTTGGGATAACAGCTGGATACAGTCTTGAATGTTATAGGTGTTCATAAAAATGCCTTTTTTTTTTACATATACATGTATATATTATATTGCTGTGGAATAACTCCACTTCCTACTCAGCCAGATTTCAGTACTCAAGGGGGCATAACCATGGTCCAGAGCTGCTGCTGTGAGTTACTGATAATAATATAATGAAGTTACTGTTTTTTAAAATAAAATAAATATGGAAGCTGTATGTTCACAATACTGTATGCAGTTTTTTCCAAACAAAAATATCTACATTACCTTTTCTACATACCATCTATATTTTAACCTTATTTAAGAACACACACTAAAATGAATTAGGCCACAAATTATCAAACAGTTAATTCTTCTCTAGTAACTGTTTTCTTCTTTAGGAATGGTTTCCTTAATTTTGCAATCTTGGAACGCATAAAAAAGCTTTTGTCTTTAGTAAGTAAATGTAATTTAAAATGCCTTAAAGTTTATTATGTTTTAGACACCTTTAAGAAACAAAGTAAAATCATAAACATTGGCACTTTGAGCTATAATATTCTAAATTTAAATGCATTTGAAAACTGGGAAGCCTTAAAATTTAATATGGAAGAAGAGGAGGAAAGCATCGTACGATTGTTTTAAGAGTTCTTTAAACATCTTACTGAACCATGGATAAAGAAATACAGACTGTCTTCTGTTTTCTTTGAAAATATTCCTTGAAAGAGGCAACAAAAGAAAGTAAAAAGTTGTGCTTCAAAAGACTGCTTTGAAACTGACTGGAAAGAAGGAAAAGAGAGTAGGCTCATTGTAGTTGTGTCACAAGGCTGGCAGTGGGATCTGTGCTTATTTATATTTAGTGATATCTTTTTAAAGAAAGTGTTGCAGTGAGCAGCAACAGTACAAAACTTGCAGAGAAACACTTTATTACTTAAGGTACAAGAAAACAGAAATTTCAGAGACATACCTGATGCAGAAGCTAAATGAAGTGATGAACAGCAGAAGATAACTTGAGCTAATAATTTTTCTTGCTAGCTCCTAAACAGATTTTTTAGTTTGGGATGTAGATAGGAATGTCTGAGCACTGCTAAGGGCAATGCCAAGAAGACTTGGCCTAATATTGGACTAAAGAAGTTCTCAATGTTTCTCTGTCACACACATGTGTTGTTACTCTTCAGTCACACCTGGTGTATAATGAATCTGTAGATAACACGTTGGCTGGTACAGTGTCTTTCATGCATCAGCACTGCTGTCCTTTGGATTTCAGCTTGAATTCCTGTGTTTGAAAGATGGGCTAGAATGAGAGGGAACAGAGTAAGTGGCTGGCAAGGTCCCTGTGAGAGGTGTTGTACTTCCAGTGCTTACACAGCTGGGGAATCTAGACCAAGCCATTGATAAAAGCTGGTACAACAGGAACAAAGAGGATATTAAGTCATTTGTTAAAAAATCCTATATCTAAAGGGAATACAGTAAATATTTTGGAGAAGAAACAAATTACAGACATGATGAAATAATGATTGATGTAGTTGGAAATTTCTATTCTGGAATTAAATGACTAAGACAAGGGAACGTAAGAGAAATCAAAGGGTGTCATATTCAAAAGAGAAAGATTAGTTTCAGCTTTAGTTGATGCTTCCATTTAGTCCTGAGAACATTTTGCTAAAACATGTTTGACTCCAAGAGAGGGAAGTAATGGCCATTAAAAAAAAAACAAACAGCCATTTATGGAGATAATGGGAATATACCGTATTTATAGGCCTGATATTGTTTTACAAACAATGTAAGTTCTCTTTCCTCAGAAGTAAGGGTTTTGTGACATACCTGAAAATTATAATTCAGTTATTTTTATATGTTTTTCTACATTGTTAGCCAGTATTATTTATGGCATTATTATCTTAACTATTATTAATAGAATTAGCTTTTTATTATGCAGATGTTCAGAGATTCTAATCATTGCCCTGTTAGGGCATCAGGATAGGCATTAGAAAAGCAGTGAGAAGGTAGAGCTCTGGTCTGGTTCCTGCTGAGGTCCTTATGTGAAGCACTCTTACTTTAAAAACATGCTTATAGAAATGTATAAAACAATCATATTAGCAAAAAAATGCTTCAGAGTTCAGATGCTTTAGGTAAAGAACACTGATTGTCATTTGTCCTCTTTTGTTTTGGTATAGTCAGCTCAAAATCCTGTCTAGTGTAAACAGAACTATTATGTTGTATTCTCCCCTCATCTTTTGGTTTTCTGGATGGATTTCAAATTCAGAGGGCACTTTTGAGAAATACAGGAATGAGTTGAAAGCAACAGTAAATGCAAAGCTTATTTTACCAGACATAACATTTTATTGACAGAGCTAATTTAAAAACAAATTTTCAGCAAACAAATAGCCTGCCAGGGCTTCTCTCAAATTTGATAAATGTGTGAAGATGTATTTGTGGCAGTGCAGGGTAACACCCTTTCACCAAAGAATTCAAAAATAGTGGGTTTTTCCTTGCATTAGTACAAGCAGGCAAATTCAATATGGTCATAATAGGTATTTCAAAAACTTACTATGTGGTTTGTGATTTTCTGTTTCAGTTTCTGAGTAGAGAGGATGACAGATTAATCTGCGTAGTTTAGAGAATCATCTATTTTTACCTTCTGTTCATGGGTAGGCAATTAGCTTGAAAACCTATTTTAAATATTTAAAAGTTTATACATAACACAAGTTACATCTTTGCTGTTATTGAAAGCTAGTAGGGCATATTGTTTTCTTATTTATTTTCACATTGATGTTGCTTTTTGTTCCATTAGCTTTTTTGGGTCCTATATAGTTGGTCAGATTTGGGAGGGGTTTCTACAAATGATCTTCCTGAGCACAGACAATGGAGCAGTGAATAAAAACATTTTTATTTTAAAAAAGGGGAGAGGGAAAAGAAACCAAAATTCATACATTTCTTATTCCATGTCCACATTAGAAGTGGAAAGTTTTCCATTTAAAAAAGGGTAAAAGTAAACTTAATTAGAAATCTTACCAGATATATGTATAATATTAATATATATTGTGTAATAACTTTACAGTAAGAGAATGGGTTTTTTCAAATGGTCATATAGTAATGATAGGAAGTCGAGGGCTTGCCCAAATCATAGGTCAGGAGCCAGGACCTCTTCTGAAAGAAATACTCTGAAAATAGGTGTTTCTGAACTTGATTTATTTTCTGATCTTAAGAATCAGAGGAAAGGTTTATTTCAAGTATTATCTTTCTCTTTCTTGAATGCTAGATTTCACAAGCCTTTAGATGCTCTAAAGAAAGAGTAAAAAGTACCAAGTGTATTATGTTTAATCAGCTTTGAAAGCAATGGGTGAAATTGTTCTGGTGTGAGTACCTTTAAGACACATAAAAATAAATGCTGTGGGTTTTTATATTCTTCAGATTGGTGGGTCTAGGTACCTGTTATGTTTATTGACCTCATGGAAAAGTGTTGATGCTTGGAATTTAGATTTCTTTTTGCATTTCCAAATACAGGTGTAACTAGCTAACATTAAAGCACTAAGTAGCATTAAGCACTAAGCACTAAAGAGCACTAAGTCTTCTGATAAAGTAATACAAGCCAAAACAATTAGTATTGCCCACTGATCCTTAATTTTCAGTTTCCTGTGAAGCTTTGAGGAAGAAAATGGGCTTGTTACAATATGTTAAGATATTTTGCTCTGAAGTCCTTTCTTTTTTCTAGTATTAAATTTTCCTCTGGCACAGTGGTCATCTTCAAGGAATCATTGTTCCTCTCTTAGATCTTGTAATAATTGAGGGTTCCCTGCTACTGTTTTGTTGGCATACTCCAGTTTGAAAAGTAATTTTGTAGTTTAATGAAGTATATTAGTAGAGTAGTGATTGGTGCATGACGTATTAAGGAGTAGTCCATTTGCCATTAAATGTTTTAGACATGTCAGTAATACACAATTTTAAAAAGCAGTGATAAACTCTAGAGTCTTTTCAGTTAATGTGTAATATGAAGGCATTTTCACCACACTATTGTGTATTATGAATTAAAAACCTTATAGGCTACTGTAGTACAGATATGACAAATACATATATTCAGGTTAAAGAGAGTGGAAATAATAAAAAATAACATTTATTTCAGGATAAACCTGTATAAAAGTCAGTGGGTCTATCGTTGGCCTGATACAGCTCTATACTTTTCCTTTTGTAAATTTGTCTAATGTTTTAGTACTTAGCCAGTGTCAGCATTAGCTATATTATCATCTTCTAATAACTCAGTCACATTCGGTGATCACATTTTCAAACATTTTATGCATTGGGGGTTTTAAATAGACTTAAATATTAGTCTTTCTCCTATAACTACTGTGTATACTCTTTGGACAGGCCATGTACTCTTTGAAGACTAAAAATAAAATTTCAGTATTCTGAGGCAATTTTAGGTTCTCCTGCACAGACGTGAGTTGGGCAGCACTGTGTCAGGGTTAGGAAAGGCCCTTGGGGAGGCTGTTGAAACTTTTGGAAAACTGAGATACACCAGCATCCCTGGCAATCCACAGCAGATCAGGAGGATTTCTATTGGTTGCAGGATGATATGAACTGTTATATGATCTTTGTGTGCTTTTACAGACCTTGTTTATAGGTCAGTAAATTCCTTGGTATGTGTCCAGTTTTCACAGATATTCTTGTAATTCTGCTCTAATTGTATTGTGACTTCATTTATGAGTAAAATGTTTTTGTAGAGGATGAGGTTAGGTAGGCAAATTGGCTTATAGACTTATATTGGCAAATATAAGCTTATATTATTTAAGTTTCTTTTAATTTAATTTTTTCAGAAATTGCTGTGAAATCCTAGAACTTCTCTGCCCAGTGTTTGTTGTACCTCAGATCAGTCTCTTTTACATCTGTTAGATACTGTGACATTACTGTTTTGAAAAAATCAACAAATTAAATGCAATACTGCTTTGTAATATCTCTGTTACTGATAGCCTTGGCTGCACTGATCACAATACTGTAGTTTGGGATCCTGCTGAACACACTGAGGGTTAATATTAAGACAATTGTTTTAAATTTTAGAAAAGAAAACTTCAGCTTGGCTGGGAGGGATTCTGTGGGAAGAAGCTTCCATGGAGGATAAAGGATGTGCTGGGAGCATGTGCTGGGAGATTTTCAAGAACACTTCTTTTCAAAAGAAGTTCAAAAACCATTCATGCCCTTTAAAGGTGAGGGAAGTAGGGAGAGACCTCCTTGGTTTAACTACAAGCTTTTGAGTCTGCTCAAAGCCAGGAGAAGTGCACCATAGATGGAAAAGCAGATGGGACACCCAGTGAGAACTAAAAGAACATTGCCAGGGTGTGCAGAGATGCAGTTTAACAAGCAAAAGCTCAAACTGAAATTAGCCAGAGACATGAAAAACTACAAGAAAGGGTTCTTTAGGTAAGAAAACAACAAGCAGAAACAGAAGGAAAATACCGGCCCACTGTTAAATAGAAGTGAACAGTCACTGGCAGTGCTGGAAAGGCATCGAGAGGTTCTCAACACTTCCTTCACCACCATCTTTACTTGCACTGCTGGATCCCTGGCCTTGGGAACAAAAATCCAGGCAAACACAGATCCTCCATCATGAAAGAAGAGTTGCTGTGTGACCTGTCACAGGAATTTAACCCATACACACTGATGGGCCCTGTCACTGTCCACCAGAGGTGTTAGGAGAATGCTGACATCACTACAAGGCCACTCTCCATATTTTTAGAGGAGTCAAGAACTTACAGACATCAGGGATGTCCTAGAAAACTGTAAGGAGGCTGATGTCACCCCCATCTAAGAGAAAGGCTTAGGGGAGAATCCAGGAAATTATAGGTCCGTCAGTCTAACTTCAGTCCCTGGGAAAGTGATGGAATGAGTCCTGCTGAGAGCCATCACAGCTCAGATGAAGCATGTCATTTGGAAGAGCCAGCCCAGATTCACCAATGGCACATGTTGCTTGATAAACCTGACCACCTTCTATGACAAAAAAGCCAGCCTGGTGGATGTGGGGGGTGAGTGGTGACATTGTCTACCTGGATCTCTCCAGGGTTTCCAAAATGGTGTCCTACAGCCTCCTCCCAGAGAAACGAATGTGTGACAGCCTGGCCTGGTATCCCATATAAGGAAAATATAATCCCGGAGTGTGTCACGGATTGGGATCTACCCAGCTGAGGCGCAGCTCTGTGGAAAGGGACCTGGGAGTCCTGGTGCCCAAACAGCTCAGTCTGAGTGAGCCGTGTGCTGCTGCTGCAGCAAAGAAAGCCAGCAGGATGCTGTGCTGTGTCAACAAGGGCATCGCCAGCAGGGGTGGAGAAGTCATTGTCCCTCTCTAATCATTGCTTGTCAGGCTGCACCTGGAATACTGGGTTCAGTTTTGGTCCCCACAATGCAAGAAGCTGTGGACAGGCTGGGGAGGGCCCAGAGAAAGGCCACAAAGATGATCAAAGGCCTGGGCAGGCTGATGTGTAAGCAAAGGCTGAGAAAGAAATGGATTTGTTCAGCCTTGGGAAAAGAAGGCTCAGAGAAGACCTTATCACCATGTCCCAGTATTTATACGGTGACTAAAATGAAGATGGAGACTCCCTTTTAACAAAGAGTCATATGGAAAAGATAGGAGTAATATGCGGATACAAATTGCTGCTGGGGAGATGGGTCACAAGAGGAGAATTTTTTTCACAGTGTGAACAATTGGTCACTTGAATAATCTCCCCAGGCAAGTGGTGGATTCCCCAGACTTGAACACTTTGAAGAATCAGCGTGACAGGGTGCTAGGTCTTCTTGTTTAGACCACGCTTTTGCAAGAAGGGTTGGTCCAGAAGATCCTTGAAGTCCTTTCACAGAACTTGGTGTTCTGTCACTCTGTGGTACTATTTCAGTGATGAAGTTTCTAATACTTAGGCATTTAGTTGATTTGTTTAAAATTAATTTGTGTATTTAAAATGTAGTATTGGAAGCTGAAGATTTATGGAGAAAAATATGCAGTTGAAATTTTGTTGACAGAATATCTACATTCATGGAAAAATATCTAAAGTTAGGTTAAAATGCATTAGAGGAACAGATGAAAATGATATTGTACTCTAATCTTCCCTTCATGGAGGATGTAATGCTCTCCTTCACTTCTGAATTTTTATAACCACAGTAAACTGTAATATCCCTAGTTAAAACAGGGATTCCATCTAGTTTTTATCCTCATCAGGGATCAAATAAAAGACTAAAGCCAAAAAGTGACTACCTTTATTTCAGTATTTCTCAGTTATAGTACATGAGGAGGGAAATGCTTTTTGTTATTATCTTTTTCAGTTACAGTATTGGAAAGAACAGCAGCATCATTCCAGTTCCCTAAGGAATTATTTTCTCATTCATTACATATTTCTATATAAGGTACTAAATTTGCTGTAACTATTCCTTTCTCTTGCTGTATCTTCTTTCACACTCACAAACATTAACCAGGTTCACCTCTGAAAACACAGGAAATCTCTGGCCCAGCAAATGGGTTTTACTACTAACTTAAGGGCAAGAGACCCAGACTTCCCCCAGTCTTCATTTTTTTTTATCTTAGTATCTCATGAGATTCACATTCAAAATTTATTTGGGGTTTGTTGTGTTGTTTTGGTCTTTTTTTCAGGAAAAACTTAAGAAGTGCAGACAGGTTTGAATAGCCCTTACCAGCTGGTTTGCTAGGTTTTTGCTAGTGTTCAGCTGCTAGTTGGCTGCATTTCCATGGGATTAGCTGTGGGGGAGCCAGGCCATGGAGAGAAATTGAAGCTTGGTAGCTCCTTCATATGGAGTGTTGGAGCTCAGTCCTATCATCTCAACAGTTGTCTTTTTCCCAAAGGGGACAGAAAACACAAAATCAGACCAGCTGGAAATGCTTGGAAATAGTCTTCAGTATGAAAGACTATAGAAGAAAAACTGTACAAGTATGCAAAACTGATTTTTAAGAGTTCCTTTCCAACCTCCAGTGATATTTAGGTACCTGCTAAGTCTCTTCAGCATTCTGGATATAGCAGAGGGGGAAAGTAATGATGCAGGTTAATTTTCAGAAGGGCACTTGAGTTGGGCAAAATCATTCAAATAACAATGGCCCAAACTCTTAAAAATAAGAATTACACACATGTAAATGAAACCTAGCTTTTATTCTCCTACCCATGTTCAGGCAAAACAAAGTAAAGTGACAGTAAGTAATTAGTAAGAAATGGAATGTTCACACTGAAACTAGTTTAGATTTACCTATTCAATTTACCCTTACAAATATAAGAGAAAGACAGTGACAAAATTTCTTCATAATACTACTACTATTTTGTAAATTCCATCATTCTTGATCATGAGGTCTTTGGGTACAAGTTATCTTGTGATGCAGTAAGTTTGAGAACTGATGCAACTTTTTTTTTTTTCCTTATCATCTTTAACTCCATATAGTAGTTCATCCCAACAGTTAGGTCGCAGGCTGAGTTGGTCCCAGAGGATCCATTCTTGGAGTCTTTTGCCCTTTCCCAAAGAGATGGGACCAAGTGCAGTTCAAATCCTCAAGTCCTTCCCTTCCCCTGCCTTGCCAATGGAAGAAATGAAAGGCATAGGGGAGAGGAGTGGGAAGCACCTCCTTTCACAAAGAATGGAAGCTGAGCATCTCTGGTAGGAGTGCAGGGGAGGTATTAAAAAGAAACTGGAAAAACACTGGCAGGAAAAGAAAGGGACCTTCGAAGTTTAATGTGATTTCAATTGCTGCTGAATTTGAACCACCTTGGCAAAGTGCATAACTTACAAATGTCTTGAGTTGATATTAGTATTTTTTCAATGTGCTCTTATTTAAAAATCAAACCAGTAAATTGTTAAATTGTGGGAAAATATTAGGACTGTGCACAGTTTTCATGCAGAAAATTCTAAAATTACTTGAGTTTGTGGGAGTCCCTTATATTTTAATTATGTGTTATATGAGGCCATAATGAAAGGATGACTCACTTTTGGTGTACTGCATTGTACCATTGTGTGGCAAATTAACCTCAATGCATCAATACACTTAGATATGTCTGATTTCCCTATTAAAAGGAAAATATGGTGTATCTATCAAAGATGGCACACAGTGGTCTCTGAGTTGAGGTGTGGAGTAGGAAGGATTAGGAGAAAGGGGAGTATTTGATACTACTTGACTTCCTTCTAAATTGCATTTTGTCTGCATGAAGGGATAACATTTTCTTTAACATGATATCCTTCTACAAGTCTTTGTAGTGGTTGCTTAGGCTTTGCAATGAATGGAGATTAAAGGTCATGATTCAGCAGGAATTACATAAAAACTTTGTGTGAAAGCTATCAGCAATGTCACACAGAATCCTACAATGCAGTTACTGCATGACAGTATTAATAGCATTTTCTGACAAGATTTCTTGCCTTTTGTTCTCCTTTGCATAAATACAAAACATTGTATTAGGCACTTCTGAGTAACCATAGGTCATGGGGCTTGTCTACCAAATGTGCTCTTCAGCATGAAGGCTACAATTTGTAATATTTTTTTTTCCTGCAGTTGGAATGGTTTTTTTAATTGGACATTTTAAGTCAAAAGACACTGACGTCATCTAGTCTGTGCTCCAGTGCATTACAAGTCATTACATTTCATCACTTACTGCTGTATCCTGAGTTAGCTTCAGTTAGCCTGGAGTATTATCAGACTCTGGAGACTAAATTTCTGTTTGTCACTTAATGATGAATAGCAGGGAGTTGATTAGAAAAAATATGCTCAGATGAAAATACTTGTTTTGTGTGTTATGTTCTGCATAACATCTTGAGAGGATGCCATCTGCTTCTGAATAAATAAATAAACTGGATTCCTATTAAAAGAGCTTGCTTGCAGAAAAGCAGCTTATGTTTCAGTCATGTACACATAGCCCAGCTTTGGTAATGTGCCCTCCAAACACTTCCTTCTGGCAACCTCTGCTCTTCCCACCAAGACCCGTGCAGATTGTTATGCCTCCCTGAATGCCTGAGTGTGCTGACAGTGAAAAACTGTGTAGGCTGGTTATTAAAACTTTGGCTTAGGTCATCGTAATAAAGGGCTTGCCTTTGCCGCTTGTAATTTCTTTCTTTAGCCTCCATCTCAGCTGAGAGCCAGAGTAGAGGTGGACTTACATGATACCTTGGACCTCTGCAGCTCAAACTCTGGACTTTGTCTTGGATGTTGAAGCTCATTTGGCATAAAGGGCCTGATGAATACAAGAAAAGTGAGGGGTTTTTTAATTGCTGGTCCCCCCCAACAAAAAAGGATTGGGGTTGTTTTGTTTTGTTGTGATCTTTTTGTGATTTGTTTTTGTTGCAATTGTCTATAGACTAGCATATCACCAGAGAGACTTTCTAATTTAAATGTGTCAGGCTGAGCTGTAGTCTGGAAAGATACCTGCAGGGAGATCCAGTGCAAATAAATTTTAAGATAAAAGGTCTTACAAACATCGCTTCCTTTTTTTTTCCCCTTGCATTGTGTAGGCTGTGAAGTTCTACAAAAGCAAGGAGAATTTTAAGTATCTTCCTCAGTAACTATCAGTTCAGTTAAATGCCTTCTTCAGTACACAGCCTCTTTGAAATCTTCATTCTGTACTGTTTTCTTGCAGAGAAGGAGAAATACGGCCACAGGTTTCTATTAGGCAACCTAGCCCAAGCCATACTTTCTCCCCTATTAAGTACGGTGGTTAAACATTAAGTAGAAGTGCTTCCCTA
This sequence comes from Lonchura striata, assembly GCF_050655825.1. Lineage (NCBI taxonomy): Eukaryota > Metazoa > Chordata > Aves > Passeriformes > Estrildidae > Lonchura > Lonchura striata. The sequence continues at coordinate 63,165,999 of NC_140704.1, forward strand.
CACTTGCTTGCACAATGTCTTTTTTCCTTTTATCTGTCCCACTTATCACTCCATGGTTTTGGCTGCTTGTTCTTGTCCATATCCTTTAATTTGTGACAGCCTATTTAAAGGGACTGAGCATGGGCTGAAACTAGCAGGCAACTGGGCAAAGCAGGACCTTGAAACTGGCAGTGCTGCTTACTAAAGCGTGCCCTAGTTGTATTTTGGAAAGGTTTAGTTTTTCTTTTTTCCCCTCCTAAAAATAGCTGGTAAAGTGTTGAGGAGAGTTACCAAAGGTGATTTTCCCATTGAGCAAAAGCCCTTATTACAATGAGTAGAGATCAAGTGATGACTCTGAGGCCCCCTAATTAAAAATCTCTGAGTTGCCCATAACCTGATGCAGTAGACCAATCTGCTACCTGCCTATGGATGCAAGTAGGTGTCACTAAGCAGCTTCTTCAAATACTGGCAATATGTAATATATGCAAATAGAAACCACTGAACTCTTACAGTAATTGAAGGATTGCTTTATATCTCAACTCACCTAATACAGGGCCTTTTTAATGACAATTTAGTTTAGCCATTTTCATTCTTTGCACTGGCAGCTGTGTCCCTGTGGATGATAAGAATGAAGGTACCTTATTTCAGACAAGGAGCTTGTAATTGAGACTGATGATGAAGGAAGCTACCTTTTGACTTAATTTTGAATAATGTGACAGCGGGTCATAGAGAGATATAGGCTAAACAAGTTTTGAAAGGCAGTATTTAGCAGGTTAATATGTCACTATTCTTTCCTCAGCTCTATAATAAGAATAATTACCAAGATCTAGCAGTTAGTACAATGAACAGGATATATTGGGTTGTATTTGGTTATTGAAAAAAATTATGTGATTCAGTCCTGTGCCTAAAGTTTTGGGGTTTTTTGTTTTGCTTTTCATCATACTTTTTGATGTCGTTATGAAGGTTCTCAGGGCCTGTCTAAAATATTTGCAAGGACACTTGTTCCAGTCCTTGAATTACCTCTTTGTGAACTCTTTTTTTTTAAACTTGATGTCAGAATTTCACTGGCTACAACTCTCCATTGCCCCTCATACCTTAATGTGCACCTCCAAGAATAATCTGGTTGTGCTTCTCTAGTGATATAAATTCGGTAGTTAAATGTAATATGATCATCAGGTCTCATTAAGTGCATTTTCTAATGTGTCATGCCATCCTGTATAAACTGGAGGAACCAAAATCGGATTAGTTCTTACTTCCTATGTTTTCAGCATTGAAGATCTGATTTCAGAGGGAAAAGAGGAACTTAGTTCCGAGAATCTCCCATCTACCTCAGCAAATAGTCAAATTGAGCTTGTAAACTGTATTTAGACCTTGTTAAGTATTAGACATGCTTGAATAATTTATTATTTGGACATGTAGCCTTCCAGTCTTTCTTAGAAATTTGGAGAATTGCAGAGATCAATTAAGAATTTTCAAGCAGGTATTGTTACCAGATGAAAATTCTGTGGTACATGTTCTAAAGTAGGTTTAGATCTCTTAGGGAGTTAATGCTCATATTGGCTCTGTCTTTAGTAGCGCTGATTTCTACCAATAGCTTCAAACTAGCAAGATGGTATCTGTTTATAGGAAGCCTGTTACTCCAACACGTTTTCTCCAGTTAGAAATACCAAACATCTTAAGTTTAAGAGCTGTGTAAAACAACATGTCACTGAAGCAATAAATATTGGCCTTCATTCAAAATACGATAGCATTGAAACTGGAACTATGCATGTGGAAAGCAGAATTTATTTTTAAACCTCAGGGATTTTGTATGGCTTGGACTCAAGGAGATGCTGATCGTCTTAGTCCTTAGAATTGAGCATTTGTTCTCCCTGACAGAGGTTGCCTGGTTGGTTCCTAAAATAGATCCGTAATGAGAATTAAACCATCTCTAACTCTTCTTTCATAAGGCTTTTACTTGAAAAGTCTACTTCTTTTCTTTCCTCAGTATATTCTAATCAGTACAGGTCCCGCCAATGCCATTCAGTAGTGATTCTTCCAACAAACAATGTCTTACTTCCACATGCTGTAGAACAGTGTCAGGTCTCAACACCTGCTCCTTATGGACTAAAAAGACCCTAATCTATTAATATTTCCTCTTATGTAATTTTTTTTAATCTCTTGACTTTGTTGATCAGCCATGAACAGTCCAAAGTATCTCTTTTGAGGTACATTTCTCAAAACTGGGCTGTTTAAGCAGATAATTAGTAGAATGTATCATCATGTGCACATACGAAGTTTCCTTATCAATGTGCCTCTGAATTGGTGTTGCCTTCTTCTATATATTAACATTGTTAATGGGTGTAGACTTCATGATTGATTATATATATCAATAAACTTTCCTATGTTCTGCTCCATAGTCTGTTATTCCATATTTGTAATGCATGTTTTATTTTTCTTCCATAGAAATAAAAAATCTATTTTCAAGCTGTCTTTCAAATTCAGCAATATAATTTAGAAATGTGATACTCCCCTTTGAAACATTTGCAGTCCTTCCAGTTTGATGTAATCTGCTGGTTTCATGAGTGTAGTTTCTCTTCCATTACCCGAATCTTGATTGAAAAAGTACTGACTAGAATTGGGCCCAAGGCGAACCTTTGACTTGAAAAGTAATTTTAATATGATAGTATGTGAATTCCTTCCTGTATTTTTCAATTATTTCTTCTCTCATCTTCCAGTGGTTGTTACCCTTTGTGAATAATTCCTTGTTTTGTCACCAGTGTCAAAAACATCTGTTATTTTTTCTTTCCTCATTACCCCTTAACAGTAGGGTTTTTACTTGATTTCAAGGAACCTATAGAGGTTGGTTGTAGGTGTGTGGGGTGGTTGTGCTGGTGGCTTTGTGTTGTGGTTCTTTGGGGGGCTGGAGATTATGTGTCTTCAAAGTTGGGTGGCGAAGAGTAGGAGCCAAAATTTTATTGAGAAAATAGCAGCAGTGGTCCAAGTGTATTTACAGGGGGAAACATAATACTTCCATTGGGGAGGGTTGCACCAGTGTTGCCCCCCCAGTTCCTATAACCAGTGTCCCAGTGACCCTCCTGATCTGTCACAGCACAGCTTTTTGGCTAGGCTTGTCTAATCTAGCAGCCATGACCTTCTGAGATTTCCTAACCTTGTTTTGTTGTTTCTCAAACTTAGGGGTGACATTAGCACCTGTGAGACTTTCTGGGGTCCGGAGACTTTCTAATTTTATCCTTGTAAAGCTAAAAAGGTAGTAAAGACAACTCACGGAGTTTGCAGCACAGCTTAATGCCTTATGGCAAGAAAATGTATTTCTTTTTTCTTTTTGGTTTTCCCCTTTTTTCTTTTCCCTCAGTGGGTTTCCTAGATTATGGTTATGGTTTTTTTGACTGGTACCAGAAAGTTGCAGCATTTTGCTGTCTTCATGCAGGACTGGGCTGTGCTTACTACCCTACCTTCCTCCTCTGTAGAAGGGCGTAGCCTTGTGACCTACTTGGAAGTTGTGACCCACTCTCCACTCCCTCTGCATGACCTCTGGGTGATGGCAGCCCCCTGAACTGCCCTACATGAGGTTTGTCCATCCCACTGTCAAGGGCACCCTTGGGCTGCTTTAATTCATGTGTGCCTCAAATTTTGATCAAGTTTAAATTGAAGTTTGTGCTGTTCCTGAAGTAATTGAAAATTCTAAATGTTTTGCCTATCGGATTTTAAAGATTGCTCCAGTTTTAAAGATCAGCAGCCCAAGATCTGTAGCTGTCTTTGCTATTCATTGTTTGCTCAAGCTGGTCAGGTAATGTTGTTTGCAGATAATTTGCAGCATGCAGCAAACTCACTTCTTTCTTACTTTTACACTTTTTTTCTCCACACATACAATTCCCAGTGTTTGTAGTGTACTGACTCTTTTATTGCATAGTGACCTGCAGTTTCAGTAGATGACACTGATGAATCAGTTGCACTTTTTGTTTCATTTTATCTCCAGACTTTCCAAAAAATTATGCACTATGTTTGAATAATCTGAGTTCTATTCTTTTCCTCCTCATTCCACAGTGACAATCCTTTCTTTTCCCACATATCTCCCAGTGATCCTCATCCTTTTTTTCAAAATGGTGCCATACTTATTTTAATCCCTTTTTCCATGTGAAGGTAAATTATATATAGAACACTTGGGCTCTAGGTATGTGAACTAGTAGTCTTGTTACTGGGCCTGAGCTCATTTGGATTAAGGCTGTTATTCAGAGAGTGGAGGGAAATACACATTCTCAGAATGTCTCACAGACTTACATAGTACCAGAATATATATTGAAATAATGAGTGTCCACATTAATTTTATCACTTCTAGCTTGACATCGTACAAGAAAGTAATATTCTAGTTTCATTTTGTTTGCTAGCTGTACAGAATTATGGAAAATGTTTTGGTTCAAACAAACGTCTGGTTAAGATTTAAAAAGAAAAAACAAAACATAATGAGTGAAATCACTAATTATAAACTGGCAGAGCTTCAGTTAAGTGAATTCTTTTAAGAACTTTTCCTGTCCAGGCTCTGGCTTCCTGTCTCACGCTTAAAGAAACAGCATGTGTATTCTAATAACCCACTTGTCCTTGTGCCGTGCATGCTTTTAACTTTAAGACTGTTAAAATAGGGGTTTTTTTGACCTATTTAATGTCATAAGCAGTAAAGCATTACCTGAGTGTTTCCTGAAAACCTTTGACTCTCTCTGGTTTTAAACATATCCTAGAAAGTTGACCTGTGTTAGGTTTTTCTTCTTTGCAAGGTAAATATGACCTCAGGCTTTTAAGGAGCCAACTTCATGGGGTCACCACTGAAATGGACTGGAATACTTAATTGTTAAATTTAAAGGAAAATTCTCTGTGCTTAATAAAAATATTGGTAGTTTTTGTCCTTTATATTTTCTTTTCAAGATACCAGTAAAGACCACTTAATTTCAAGTGTTTGTGCAAGAGTTTGACAAATACAAATGCATATCTCAACATTTAAATATAGTCTGGGCTATCACAGGGTGTTTACAAGGATCTTTATAGTTCTGTAAGAGGTAACAGTTTGCTAGAAGAAGGAGGCAAAATGCCCTCAAGAATAATATACTTCCTAAGAGGTAGTAGTCCAGAAGGTTTGGACTGCAGAGTGATACTTTTGTCACTGGACAGTGACAGAGAAGGTATCCTGGCTCACTGTGCAAATGAGAAAATTGTCTTCATTTACAGGCTGACCAGAAATACTTAATTTATGGGCTCTTGTGGTTGCATGCAGGTTTGCTTTTTCTTCTGTCAGTGGCAAATCATAACTACTGCTGTGTGAAAGCTGCAGTGGGGTAGTTTCCTTCTAGTGCATCTGAGAGGGAAGTGGCAAAACAGAATTCTTAAACATGGATTTTCTAAGGTGAAATATTTGTATATTTATTTGATAGTGGAATTTGTGGTGATGTGTACACATACCAGTAGAAATATATTTGAGATGACATGGAAAATTAACTTGTGTCTAATATTCACTTTATGTAATATTACCTGCCCCATAAAATTCCAGAAACTGATATCCCGTTCTGGAATGAATGCTTCAGAGACTCCTGCCTTATAAATTCACAGAAGAGGATGGCTACTGATGTAATACATATCCAAGCTAATTGGCAGCTTTTGTGGTCTAGAGGTAATAATATAGGTAGAAACCAGTAGTAGGTCTGTGGCCAGTGGTATTCCTCAGGGAGCAGTACTGCCTGCAGTCTTACCCAACTCATTTGTGAATTGCCTGGATGAAGGGGTGGAATGTATCCTCAGTAACTTCCCTGACAGAACTGGGGGGCATGGCTGACACACCTGAAGGCTGTTCCACCATTCAACAGGACCTTAAAAGGCTGGAGAGTTGGGTAGAGAGGAACCTAATGAGGTTCAGCAAGGGTGAGTGTGAGTTGCTGCACCTAGGGAGAAATAACTCCAAGTACCAGCACAGGCTGGAGGCTGACCCCCTAGACAGCAGCTCTGTAGAGGACCTCGGAATCTTGGTAGGTGACAAGTTGACAATGAGCTAGCAGTGTGTTCTTGTGGCCAGGAGGGCCAATGTTATCCTGGAGTGCATCAGGTGTGGCCAGCAGGAAAAGGGAGGTGATCCTTCCCCTCTGCTCAGCCCTGGTGAGGCCCTATCTGGAGTGCTGTGTGCATTTCTGGCTCCTCAGTACAGGAAAGACAAGGAGCTGCTGCAGGGCTGCTGAGCACCACAAAGATAATTTGGGGTCTGGGGCATATGAGGACAGGCTGCAGGAGTTGGGCCTGCTTAGTTTGGAGAAAGGAAGATTGAAAGCTCTCAATAATGCATATAAATATCTCAAAAGTGGATGGGTGTCAATAGGATAGTGCTAGACTTGTTTCAGTGGTGGCTGTAAACTAAAACACAAGGAGTTCCACCTCAACATGAGGAAGAACTTCTTGAAATTGAGGATTGCAGAGCGCTGGAACAGGCTGGCCAGGGAGGTTGTGGAGTCTCCCTCTCTGGAGACATTCCAAACCCACCTGATGTGTTCCTGCGTCGCCTGCTCCAGGTCACCCTGCCTTGGTAGGGGGTTTGGACTCTGATATCCAGAGGTTCCTTCCAAACATAATGACTGAATTAATAATAAGGGGGTGTGTTATTATAGCTCAGTTAAATGAAATACACTTTAATCAACACTGTTTGTTTTTTATTGTCAGTATAATAGGCTTTTGCCCACAAAATTTACAGGACAGACTATAGAATCAATTGTTTGGTGTTTTTCTGCCTAACCTGGGGAGAATTCAAATTTTGTTGCCTGAGTCTGCTGCTCTGAACTAATAACATGAGTAAGTCTAAATTGAAATAATCTCCATATCTCTACTGTAAATTTAAGACTATATAATTTGAAACATTTGGTGAGGTACTTTATTATTTGGTTGAGACTTTTTTGGGGTTTTGAGGTTTTTTTTTTTTGTTTGTTTTTTGATTGTTTTGTTTTTGGTTTTTTGTTTGGTTTTTTTTGTTTGTTTGTTTTTGTTTGATTTTTTTTTTTTTTGGCATGTTACTAAAGGTCAGGATAATAAGATATCCTAAGTCTGTGTCTGTTAAGTATATAGAAAATCTCTACTTTCAGCTATGTTGCTGCCTGGTCATGCCAGGGATCTAAAATCAACATGAAGTCATTAAGAAAGCTCTTTAGGTTGGTTTTAAGTGCTACAAAAGTATCAGTGATCGAAATCCCTAAGTTTTATGAAGCCTTACTACACTGTGAAGAGTAATTTCATTCATGGAAATGAAGGACATCTGCCTCTTCTGTTTCTTTTAGTCTTCTCATGAGTTTTCTCAGGTGATTATTGAAAAACTCAGTCTGGTGGGAGAAAGGCTCAATAGCAAATGATTGAATGATTTGTGACCTATAAAACGGAGAGTGTTTCAAAAAGGAGGAAAAGAGATTTTGTCCACTATGTTTTGAGAGCACCTCATCAGTGCTTTCCCATTATGCTTCTGAAATTACATTTTCTGATCCTATTCTATTATTGTTGCTACCCAATCAAAAAAAAAAAAAAATATACCTCAGAACTAAGTTCAGGTTTATACTTTTTATTTCTCTGTATATTATCTTCACTTTTTCTGCCCACCTATTTTAGCTTTTCAATACAATCCCCATAGCATGGGATTGAGTTTTGATACTAGTATTCTCTCTCTCCCTCTGTTTTTTTCTGGCCCTTACTGTGTAACAGTTTTTCACTTGCTGTGAGGTTAGAGGATGTTACTCTTTGATTTCCAGATTACATGAGAGGATTTAGCAGTAAAAATCTGTAAGACTGTGAGGAATGCTATATGAGAGCTCCACAGGCTTCACTGAGTGCAGATTTTTGTAAAACATTTCCTACTTTGAAAGCTTATTCCCTCAAACCTGCCTAAGTTTCCTGAGCAGAAGACACTCTGCTTCATCTGATGCTTGCTGTTCCACAGCCCCCTTTTTCTGCCCGTCAACTTCATTGTGAAGGCCTACAAAAGACAGTCTTTGTTTTATCTTGGTTCCATCTTTAAAATATTTCGATTTCTGTAGGATGTCAGTATTTGTGGTTGGTCTATATTTGTTTTTTTCCTCTTGCAACCATTGTTAGATATTTTAAATTGAGAAACAGATGAACAGCTAAAATGCAAATATTTTAAAGTTTGGAGGGTATTTATTTTGTTTGTCTGTGTATCTTTCTCTCAAAACATTGTACATTGTTACAAACCAAAGAATTCCATATATACTCTGTTTTACCAGATGGGTTTGCGGAAATACCCAGGATTTTGTTACATTTATTTTATTGCAGTGGTTACCAGCATAGCAGAGGTAATATTCTATCCTTCAATGCCTTAGTGATGAGGACTTTTCTAACCTTAGTGCTGCTACAATATTGCTATTGTTACCCTCTCATGAGGTTATGGTCTGGCAAGTGTTTCAAATTGCACTGGCCTTCTTTGCTCTAAATCCCATGTATATGCTCGTGGGCTACTCTTAAATGTTTCACTTATTTATTTATGAAACTTCAGCACTTGGAACTTTCAGTAGGGCTGTGAATACTCAATTTGAGTGACTAATTTTTAAAATGCATCAAGTTTGGGATGAACATATATGTACTCTGAAAAATGTCTGTGTGCTTCTGAGTGTTTATATTTGTTGATATGCCACCTTTTTATAGTAATAATTATATTAATATGCACTTTGTCATATTTTATGAAAGAAAATACATCTTTAAGTGGTCACATTGTTAAATTAACTAAGAAATTAGTCTTTACTAAGAGATAAAAATAGCTATTTTTGAAATATAGGTTATAAATATAAACTGGATGATACAATGTTGAACTACTTTAATGAAGTTTAATGCTAAAATCCACATAATAAAAGAATCAATTACACTGGTAAAAAAAACCTCTACAGAAATGGAATTTAACAATAATTTATTCGAGTCACAAATGCAGATTTGCTAAGCAGATGAGAGGAACACTTTTCACTGCAAATAAACATCTCTTAGTATTATAAATGAAGGAATATGTTTTCTAGGAAGACATTTTTAAAAAATGTTTACAAAGAACTTCGTGTGTGTGTGTTCACAAAGGTGAACTTGCAGTGCAATGCCTGATGGTTCTTCACTGAAAGTGTAATCTCTAGTCATTGCTATATGTCACATTTTTCGGGACTGTTTTTTTTTTTTTTTTTGCCATCTTACTTGCAGTATTTAAACTTTGTGAAAGTGATGAAACTTTAATAGCTTGAGATTTTAGTCTGCTAAGAAAAGGAGGGGCAAAAGCCTCAGTGTCTTTACCTATTATCCAAACTTAAATTACTAGAGAATAAAGGAAAGGAAAATGTTAATAGCAAATAGTTCTGCAGTGAGTACTGGGTTTGCATCAGAGGGAGTTATATGGTAGAAATGTATGGGATGTCAGGAATTCCCATATCCTGAGAATGCCATGTGTTGCTGTGCAGTTTACTTTCTGAATATCTTTGCTGTCAAGGGCAGTGGAACTGATAATCTCTTCCTCACACAAGCCTTTGTGCAATGATGTGCAATTTAACAGAGCTTTGGCCTGTGTATCAGAGATGTGCTTTTGCTATCATTTTCATTTATAATCCGTTCAGACTTGGCCACCTTTTAAGTCTTTCTAAAAATGCTTGGCTGTGTGCACACTCAGCAAAACCCTCTTAGTTTTTTTTTCCATTACGTTGCCTGAAGATCGCCTACACTGAGCACAGTCTGGCTTGGAAATGAATGTAACGATGCCTGCAGATGTTTCCTACTAACATGATGCTAACAGCAGAGGAAGCAGTCTCCTTTTCAGCACACAGATCTCCTCAGCATAGAAATAGTTGTCCTTAAAAAGATTCTTTTGTTTGTTTGTTTTGTGGGTGGGTTTTGTTTGGCTTTGAAGTGATGGAGTTTTGTAACCAGCTCCTTTTGCTATGGGATGGCTGGACCTGGGGCGGCTGAGGCTCTCAATGGGCAGTCCAGGTGGGGAAGGGGGTGCTCACCAAGTCGCAGCCAGCTGTGGCTGCCTCTGCTGGCAGACAGCTAAGTGCTCTTTCTGCTTCAGCTCCTTTCCTGTCCACCTCCTTCCTCCTTGATTAGTTTCATCAGCCTTTTTTGTCTTTCTCTAACGTGACCCTGTGCTTTGCTGTACAGGGGTGTCTCTGTGCCTTAGCTGTATTCATTCCATGCCTGTCCTGCTGGGAGCCCATCACCTCCTGCCTGCCAGCCTGGGACGGCAGCTGCAAACTGGCAGAGGGACAGAAGCACCACCAGCCTGGAACACCCTCCTGCAACTCTTGTGCAGCTACTGAACACTCTTGTGGCTCATGAGACTGTTTCTCTGACAAAGTATTCCTTGATTTAGTGCAGGAAAAAAAGGAGGAACCTGAAGGCCTCTCAAAAGAGAACTGGCTCTGCTTTGGCTGAGACTCATGGAAAACTAATTTCCCCCTTCCCTCCCCCATATGCTTTGTTTATCAGTTAACTTCCAGTATTCATGAGTAGCTAGTTACACTAGGCAATGCTAGACAAAACAGGCAGTAGCAGAACTATAAGTACAAAAAAAAAACAACAAAAAAAACAACGTAAAATATACCCTCAAAAATTAACTGCTTTCATCTCACTGTGATAAATGCAGTAAGCCAGGGAGGCATGGCACTCTTGAACTATATATGTCTACTCTACGTCTACTCTTGCTATGATAGTCCAGACTCCCCTAATGTCAGGGAAAGAGTGATTTTTATTATGGTCCACACTTAAATGCCAATATAGTAGGAGAATCAGACTGGCTTTACTTGTCTGTCTGTAACCCTGCCAAATTCTAGTTTAGCACCAATCATTGCAGAAGGTCATCTCAGAGAATGATTCTTAGAGTTAGCCATAAACTCCCTTGGGCAGTCCAAAAGGTATTGGACAAAGTTTATCCAATAACATCACCCATATTTAATTTAGACAGTATTTTGGTTGTGCTGAAACTAAGGAGATTAGCAGTTTCCCTTGATGAATGGCTGTTCTTGTTCCTTACCCTTGAAGAAAAATGGAATTGTCATTTTTAATCTGTTCATCTGGAAGTTTCCTCTTAGCCCAGGCTTTCTCATCATTATTTTTATACTGTTAGAAGGCTATCATTTCTTGTACCCGGTCATAGATCCAGTCTTCTGATTCGGAAGTATTTTGCAAATAAACGTGTAAACCAAGAGTAATTTTTACAGCACTGAGATCATTGTAGAAATTATCTTTTCAGAGTGGAGACTGTAATCCATAGAACATTTTTACAAAGACCTTACATAGCACAAGACCCTAAGCTTTATGGCAGAGGTACAAATACATCTATTGGAACTGTTGTTGTGGCTTCCCAGAGAAATATGCAGAGCTCTCCCCATTATGACTGAAAGCAGCAGTTAGCTGAGAATCCAATTGTCACTGTTCACAGTTTGCCAATCTGCACCTGATACCATGGATCCAGGTACCTTGTCTTTGTATTCCAGCTTGTTGAAAGGCAGCCGCCTTTAGGTAGGAGGAAAGAAAGGCAGAAGTGTTACACAGTGTGATCACATATGCATCACAGAATACTAGGAAATAGGGTTGGAATAGGCCTTTGTCATCTGTTCCATCCTTCTTCCCCGCAGACGGCTTTGCAGATGACGTTATTGAGTTAATCTGTTTCCACATGCAGAGGAATCCATCCAGGTCGCTGAGAAACACTTGTAGCTCTGGGGTTACAGAATGTGACAGCTAGTGACTGTTGTGTCAGTGTGCAGAAATAAAAGCAAGGAACTGCAAAATGGAGGTACATTTTCTCTGAGGGTCATCTGGTGGAACAGAAGGTGGTTTAGGCAATGCAATGGAGTTGGAATGCCAGCTGTTTTTGTAGATGCCCCCGGGACATCAGAAGTGTTGATAACTCATAACTGGTCAAGGATGTAGTGGAAAAGAGTTTTATGTGCAAATTTTTAATTGAAAATAATGTACATGTTTCTGGAGATCCTTGGGTTGCTCTTGAATGGATTTTTGTCTGTGGGAACTACAAAATGGGGGGAATTTTTGTTTTCAGTGTTTGACTTGAGTTTACTTGTTGAAGTGTTTGGTTGTATCAGAACATTGTATGGCACCTCTTGGGCATATAATAAAGTAAAATGCAACACACAGCAGTGGATATACATTATTTTAAATGGACTGTACTTCACTTTCTTTGCATATGAGTTCTGGTTATTTGCTTCATTGTGTAGTAGGACTGTGCAGGGCAGTCATTCTCTAGTGCTAGCTCACTAGAGTGCCTGTGTAGGATAAATGCTTTGGCTTTTTAGGGGAGCCCTACTGGTAGAGGGGGTGTTTTTTGAAGGAAAATAATTGTTATAAATTGTTCTTTCCAGTTGCTTTGTGACCACTGACATGCAGTTTAAGTTACCAAAGCAGAGCAAAATCACTGACAGACCCTTTCAGAGGGTGATCTAGAAACAGCACAGGCCTGACTTCAAGCCACTGATTTCCCTTTACCACATAAAGAAAATATATTTTCAATAAATAACTTCTGTCTTTTAGCAAAGTACATGTGGGACTAAAGTTACGATCAATTTTGAACGTAGCATATAGTGCTGGGTTCCTTTTGCTTCAATTTTAACCTTCCTAAACTGCTGTATTAGTGTTTGCAAATTTTATTATTTCATATTTATTTTTGCTACAAGTAACGTGAAGACTGTGGATTCATGTTCATACACCAAAAGAATTAAAACTACTACAGTAACTCCAGTAGTAAATGCTAAAATTATATTATTCCTGAATGGATACAGGTAGCATTCCTTTTAACAATAGAAATTGCAGCAGAAGTAGAGCTTTGAACAGGCAACCATAGAATCCTATTTACAAATTACTGCAATTTATTGAATACACCTCTGATCCTATTTTGAAGCAGTATTTTTATTTCAGAACAGCTTGAAAACTGATACATAAAAGAAGTAAATCTCAAAACAAAAGAATCACCTGTTTAGGTTTCTTGTCTTTCTGGTTTACCCTCTGAGCCAAAATCCAGTATTTGTCCACTTCTGCATTTGATTAATTCCTGCTTCATTGTCCTCATACTGGGTTTTTCTATTTTACAGAGAATATATATAAGCTAGATGAAAAAGAAGGTGAAATTTGAATTTTAAACCTTAACCATCCTAAGAGGAAGAGAAAGGCTTTTCTTCCTGGCTAGTATGCACAGTGAAAGACTTATCTTGAGGAGAAGTGGTTTTGAGAGGACCACCCATGGTGGAACAGAGCAAGTATCTCTCTGGAAACAAAATTGTAATCATATAAAACTGGTAATCATATAATCATTTAAGTTGGAAAAGGCCTTAAGTTCATCTTGATGGTGGAGTTGGCTGTGCTGGATTAAGCCATGTCCTGGAGTACCACATCTGGTTGGGCAATGTGTTATGGCATGTGAAAGGAACGTGTTTTGCACTGAAATCTACTATTTACAATAACCATTAATTTAGGAATAAAACCTTTCCTATCAGCTTTAGAGTCTGTATCCTTTGCACTGTTTTCTGTGTCCTTCAGAAGACTGACAAAGTTGGCATCTAAATAATCTCAAATTGGCTTTTTGAGTACATATTGCGCTATTATAATTCTCAGATGTCAGGGTGCTCTCTAACAATGCACTCTACTGGAGCATTTGTTGGACAGATTTGTGAAGCGCAGGTTGAACTTGAATCCTTTTTCCTCTCCCTTGTAGTCTGCTCTAGTATTTACTGTAGTCAAGGCTCTTGCAGCCTGGACCTAGCAGGCAGGGAAGTCCCTGTTTTTGAAGAGGAGGTGATGAATAGTCACACTTCTCTGACTGTCCCTGTTCAGGCTTCATCCCACTGCAGACTGGCAGCCTCAGCAGATGTATGGCTTTACCTCCCACCTCCCACTGTACTTCGTGTCTCAGCAGAACATCCTGTTTGCAGTTTCTTTCTTGGGGCAACTTTTCGTGTTCCTTTTTTCTCTAGCTAAGCATTGATAAACTACAAATTGATGACAGAAATGGCAGAAATGACACTATTTCTCTTGCAGATGCCTGCAACGTTTTTTTTCATTATTTTTTGGGAGAGTTTAAGAAGTTTACATCACAGGCTGTTTTCTACAATGAAAATAAACCAGTCCACAGATGTGGTCTAAAGTACAATTGTGTTGTGTTTGCAAAAGTAGTTCCCAATCACAGTGTGTTTTGTAGCCATGGAACTGAAATATTAGAAGATAGATTCACAGCAGGAAGTGGGTTTTAAAATGGTAATTGCTATTTGCTACTCTGTAAACTGGAGAAGAATGTGTTGATGTTATCTTTAGACATGGTGCTTTTCATATTACTCGGTTATCCTGTCCTCTTTCCCCCTACCTCTTCCAGATGAGTTCCTAGTCACTGGTAATGTATGGGAATTGATCAGGCTGAAAGTTAACCCAGCACACCCCACAAAAATTTTTAGCTTGTTCCTGCTGTTACATTATTTTTGTCAGTTTTTATTGGGGTTTTGGCATGTCTTTATTTCTTTATGTCAGTTTATTACTCATTCCTTGACACTTAGTCAGAAGTTGATATTTCTGTCCAAATAATGAACCTAGAGAAGGAAAACATTAATGCTTTTGCCTAGATACTCAGAGATAGTTGAGCTGTATTTAATGTTTTTTTGTAAATTTGGTTTAGGATTCCATTGGTCTTACTCAAGACTGGGAAAGGGAAAAACAAAGGAGGTAAAAGTACAGGTGATAGTTTTAAACGGGAATTTGGCTGAACTCTGGAAGAGTTCAGCAGATGTATGAGTGGATGCAGGGATGGTATTAAGGAACCCAGCTGCATTGTGTCTGGGTCAGGCAGAAATATCTTCTATGTGTGACTTGTTTATGATGTGGCAGGTTATACAAGGAACAAACAGAGCAGTGAAAGGAAACAAATCTTAATGTTATGTAAACTAGATTGATACTTAAGTACCTCAGAGTAATTCTGTATGTGCTGCTTGCCCAGGTCACAGGAGTATGCTGAGGCTTAGGGAAGGTGTGATCTTCCTGAATATTCCAACTAAACAGAGTGCCAGTCTGGGGCATGAGCAATCAAGCCTGAGGACATACGTGCAGCAGACTTCCTCCTTGTAGTAGGAATGAATTTGGTTACTCTGTTTGCAGTGTTGCTCTGAGCAAGGATATGATTGTGCTGCTTCTTGCTTGTAGTCTCTTACCTGATTTTGTGAGATGAGGGGTGGGGTCAGGAGGGGAGTAATCCCTCTTTGAAAAACAAACCCCACATTAATTCTTCAAGAAATTCCAATTAGTTTATAATTTTGTTTAAAAAATAATGAAAAGGATGATTCCACTGCAACATTTTTCTTAATTGTGATGATTCAAAAGAACAGCTTAAAAATACTTTGATAGCATTTTAACTGAGCTGTAGGAGGAAATATCTAATGGCGTGGTATCTTCTGTGATGTAGCTGGCGTGGAAAAGTCATCAGGTATCATAACTAAGAAAAGACAAGGTGTTTATGACTGCAAGACACAAATATGATGTATAGATAATAACTAAATGGAAAACTATAAGCAACTTTGGTTCCAGTCAACTGTTAATCTTAGGCAACACATTAGTGATGTGGAGACTTTCTGAGATCAAATGGAGATGCAGAGTTTCTTATAACTGTATATCAAATTGCCAGTGACAGAGAATGTCCACAGTACATATACAATAACCCTGAAATCTTTGTTGCTACAAGTTTCCACTTTTGAGTGTCCCATTTTAGGATTTTTAGGAAGCAAAATTAATTTTAAATAGAAAATTTTTAGTTTTGAACATATTTTCCACTTGGCAGAACTGAGGATAATTTTATATATACAGTTGCAATGCTGAGCAAAATAGGGTTGCTGCTGTGATGAGGTTATTACTTTTAAATCCTGACAATCACATGTAAGTATATATTATAGAGAAACTTCTGATTTATAATTTGTAATGGTATGAAACTGCAAAATATTGGTAAAATATATTCCAAGTAATGAGTGACCTCTTGTAAAAAGATGAAATTTTTCTCCGATACCCAGTATGGCTATCCTGAGTATTGCTTTGGATCTCCAGTAGGTTTTAAGTGGAAGAACACTTTAGAAACTTGACTTTGAGAGCTGTCTTGTTTATAAACAGAAATAAACTGAAGAGGTTTACAGCTGCCTTTTTTAAAAAGTCTTTGTTCTACATATATCTGAAACTACATCACTACAAATTTTATTAACCAAGGTACCTTCCAAATTTGCTAGTCTTTAAGCAAGCAAGTCTTGGAGGTATTTCACTTACGATACACTTCCCATATAAACTATCACATTTGTCTGTTTCTCTTTTTTTACTGTCAGTCAGCTGTCTTACTATGGTCATTTCTCTTAAGTCTGTCATTTGTTGTATGTACAATATATTCATACCCATTATAAATATTTTTCTTATGGCATACTGGTTTCACCACTAGTATTTTAATTGACTTTGTAGCTTACACTACATTTCACTTTTGATTTTGGTCTAATTCTCCTCTCTTATTTTCTTTGTCACTGGAAAAATAGTTTGTGTTTAGCATCTGAATCTATGAGAACTTCAGAGTTTTACTTTGCATTTCTAATACCCGTTCTTTATCTGTTTTAGCATCTCCCTGTATTCTTCCCAGTGTTCTTTACTTCCTATTTTCTTGTAAGTATAGCATATTCTCTTTTTCCCCTCAGTTTCTATTGACCTGTTTAACCATGTGGCGCTAATTGAAGCTACATCTCACTCCTAAAGAAAGTAATTCAATTAGTGTATAAGTTCAGTTTCATTTTTACACCCTCTCCTTATGCCTGGGATATCTTGTTATTTGTCTGAAAAGTATTCAATGCAATATCTTTTTTACATAACACAGCTATCTAAAATTGTACAGCATTCATCTTAGTAGAAATTAAAATTCAATTCCATTCTGTTTGTTCAGTGGTTGGAATCTATCATGAACAGGTGGGTCCTTGGCAGGTTTCAGAAAGCAACCAGTCATGTAATTCATCTATCATTCTGTCTTATCTATGACATATTTAAATGGTGTCCAAGTTGAAATTGAGCTCACAACTGTTGCTGCTTATGTACTAGTCCCATTATTTTTGTGTACACCATCTTTGCTTTTCTCAATAGAATTCTTCTGTCATTTGTGTAGTGAATCTCCTTGATATTTTTGGTTTCTCTGTGTTCTTAATAGATTATTTCCTAAGGCAAGATTTAGCATTGTAAGCATCTACTGCACCTAAAACTGTTCAGACCCTATCACCCATGAACTACCTCTTAGTAATATAAGTCTGAGCACAGCTTTATGAACTTCCTGCTGAACACAAAGCTTCAGTACTAGACTTTGGAATTGCGACAGTGGGAGTTATAACAACCTGCTAGCCCAAACTTAAAATGAAGATTTCTTTTTTCCTTTTACCTGTCTTTTCAAATTAACAGGTTGTAGATCTATGTCCTTCCATGAATTTGCAGTGGTAAGATATTTTAAATCTATGAATTTGCTCTTGAACTGTGAACACGTCAGTATGACTCCCATGGAAAGATGTGTTCCTGCCCACATCACTAAATAGTCAAATAAAATTTACTTTCCGATTGCCAGCTACACAAACTATAAAATTCTCTTTCACTGCACACTTTGGTTTAAAATATCAGACATGATACACTTTGTTCTTGGAGTGTGTTTAGCAACAGCTATCATGGTATCTAACTAAACCTCGCTTGATTTTGGTAGAGTTGATGGTAGTTGCTAAATTCTGCTCTCTGAGACAGACCTTAACTGGTTTGTCTTTTATGAAGCTTGTTTGGAAATTTGCCTTAAACCACTTTTTTTTTTTTTTTTTCCTGTTGGTTAGTTGTTTTCTCTGCCACAGATGTAACTTCCTGATTTCTTGATTTTTTTTCCTTCTTTCCCTTCAAAATGTCAACCTCCTAGTAATGGTCTTTGTAATAGTTCAGAGGCTGTAGTTTCATATTTATACATTGGTGCTGCTGAAATAATATGCCTCACTTAAATATCACTATGTTAGTTCTGTTGCTTCTTTAGCTGTCTCTTCTGTATAGCAATAGTATCTCTTTTGGTACTTGCATTTTAATCTAGATACTAATGATTTCTGTAAATAAAAAAAAATCCAGTACTTCATAAAAGCAGATTCTTACAGGAAAAAATAGCTTTTGGGGATAGGGACCACCTGTAATCATCCTGGCTTCTATATTTCTTGCTTTGTAGCCTGAGGGAAGTCACTTTGGCAGCTCTGAACCATTTTCCATGTATGGCAGCATGTGTTAACTACTTAATTAGTGTTTTATGGACTTATCAGTTCAGGTTTTTTGTCTGTGAGATTATTCCTTTAATAATTTGTTCATAAATACGACAACAGGCAATGCAATAGAAAACCTAAGGTCTTCCACAGGTGCCTATTGCTTTCCTCAGCATTATGAAGAGTGTGCACCCAAATAGAACCTGTGCACATGTTCCATCCTGCTGTGTAAGGGCAGCTCACTGCCTCCATCTCTTCCAGTTGCTGGCTGAGATGTCTTCTCTGTTCACTGCTTGCAGCTGTGGTTATTTCCCTGTGATGTATTTTTGGGGGGGTTATTTATTTATTTACCTCTTTGTTGCAAAATTTTATGAGAACTTTTTCTTATGATGGGCATTTTCCCAAGACTTGTGGCCATCATCAAAGAATAGTTTGGGGTGGAAGGGACCTTAGAGATCATCCATTTCCCACCCCTCTGTCAGGGGCAAGTACACCTTCCATTAGGCCACACTGTTCAAAGCCCCATCCAGCTTGGGCTTGAACACTTCCAGAGGCAGAACATCCACAGTTTCTCTGGGAAACCTGTTCCAGCACCTCTAGATTTGTTCCAGCAGATTGGTGTCCTTCTTATGCTGTACTCCATGTTCAAGATCTTTGCTGTCTCTGCAAATCCCAGGTGTGGAGAGCTATACCACTTGTACCATGGTCAGGGCAAAATGATGTGAAGACAAATGCCTCCTGTGCTTTCTAGTAATTCCTGCAATGATGAAGAAAAAAGCCTAATTGAGGGAGGATGTTGTATTTTTTTTCATGCAAACCATCTGATCTGAGTCTTACTCTTGGTAGTCTTCTACTGTTGACTTAAGGATTTTCTCTGAAGTTTTCTTTATTTCATTGTTTTGGTGGGGTATTTTTTTATTATGGTGATTATTATTATTATTATTATTATTATTTATTGAACATGCTTCACAAGTTCTCTGGTTGAGGTGGGTCCTCATATATATGCTGATCCTAGCTACTGTATAGCTAAAAAACAGAGAGGCCAGATACAGCCTGAAAGTGCAGGTTGTCACTCCTTTCTATTGTTGCCAGTAGATCATATCCTCTGCAACAGGGCAGATTGAGCAAGGTGAATGTGATACTGTTCTGAATTAATTTTTCAGTTCAGAGCATCTGACTATCCAGCAGCTGTTGCATAGGATATTCAAAGATACTTTTCATCACCCATTCCTCAGTGGTCCCAGAGTGTATGCTTTCCCAAGACCTGTAATCTTCTTTTCACCCTATTTTCTCCTACTGGTGCCAATGCCCAGCTCTTGATTTTCACTCCATGCCCCTTCAGGCGGCAGAAGTGGTCAAGGAGCTGGTATCTCTCTTGTGTAAGTGCAAGGATCAGGACTAAATACCCAGCTCTGCAAAGTTTAGTTTTTCACTTGAGTGTCTTGGGAACCTCTTAGAAAAGTCACAGACTCCTCTTTTGTTCTTCCCCTTCCCACCCCAGCCAGTTATTTCTTTCAAGGTCAGTAATTTCTGATAAGAGGTGCTGCTGCAGAGCAGTTTGCCTGTGTATACATAAAGTATTGCAGGTTACTCAAGTATAAGGTGTAGCTGGTGGTATTAGGGCACACACCTGTGTGCCCTTGGTGTACTGGAAGATGGCTTCAGGTTCATTTGCCACCTTTTAATTAACCTCTTGTTGAATATCCTCCAGGAGGTTGAGACAGCTTCTGTGAATAGCAGACATCAGATAAAGGCTGGAAAGACTTTTGTGCATTTTTGAGGTAGATACATAAAAATAGAGGTGCTGTTTTCCAGGAGGGATGCTCACTCCAGCACTCTGATCTCGGGGTTCCCTGGAAAGTTTAACACATGCACATCAGTGTCTTGAACCTCTGAAAGTCCTGAGCCTTCCCTGTCTACTTCTTTTCTGTGTTGAAATGCCAAATGGTTTTGGGGGCAGTTATGAATGGAGCTCTTGCAAACTCTGGTGTTGAGAGCCTCCTCTATGTGATAAGAATGAGCCTGTCAATTAGTATTCACATTTGTTTTCAAAAAGAAGGTAAATATAAGTGTTCTTCCAATGTAGTAGTATAGCCATCTATTTTAAATTCATTTGTGATCTTTTAGAATGTTTTAATGTCCTTATAAGCATTATACAATGTGTACTGTGGCACGTATATATTTGTGTCTATAGGTGAAACTACTGGGATGTCTTTTGACAGTATCTGTTCTAGATAAGCCTTACATTAGGACTGATATCCCACAAAAAGAGAGCCATTTTTCACATCACTCAGGGGATTGGATTAAATTGCAGTGAAGTGCTCTCAATATAGAATGTCTTCATCTTAGGAGTTAGTGTGAAATAGCTGGGTATACTTCAAGCTTAAACCTTAGTCTGTTTTGTAGTAGCTTCCCTCTGTAGATGAGCCCCGAGAGATGTCCTTGCTTAACTCTCAAATTTTAGAGCATTTTGAATGAATGCTGTGGTATCATAACCCACAGCTCCAAAAATATCAAGATAGAAGAGTTTTCCCTTATGAAATGTTCCCACTATTAAAATACCTCAAAAAGGGGTCTGTAACCTGGGAAAAGCTTTTCTTATTTGACTTATTCATGGAAAAAAGAAATGAAACTAACTCTTTGCCTCCCAAATCAAATAATTTTGTGCATACTACTGTGAAATATGGCTGGGATTTCTTGACTGGAGTAATACTGGAGGCAGTTAGGAATTTCTATATATATTTTTCCTTACAGCCATCTAAAATATGAGAACAGTCACGTGCACTGTTTTTGATTTGTCAGTAGAATCTTGACTATAGATTCAGTAGAAGACAAATCACTCCAAAAACAGGCTAAAACTGCAGTGGAAGGGGAAAGGAGAATAGTTCTAATTTATCTTCATCCATGATAAAGGAGAAAAACATTTTGCTACCTGGGGAGTGTTTGTTTCTCTATTTTTGGTGAAATAATAAGAATAGAGATGAGTTTGGAAAGCATTTTGCAGTTGTTAGGAGCAGGACATTTTCTTTCCACTGTGAGACTGGAAAGTTTACTTTAAACATTATGCATAAAAATGCACGGTTCCTCTTCAAAGACAGTAAAATTTAATCATACTACTTAAAAGATATGTTGCAAATTTATATATTATTAATGTTAACCTTGTTGATTTTGTGAGCATGGTCTTAGCAAATCTTAGGTCTAGTGTTTTGTTATTCCCATTTTTTAACATGTGTAAATTTATAAAATTTCTCTTTATACAATGTAAAGCAGTCAGGCTAATGTAAACCTATTTCAGTCAAGGGTGAAGAAAAGCAATTTTCTCTTATATTAGTTGCTCACTTCTGGTAATAGAATTTTATGTTCTGATTTAGTTGCATTTTTGGTTGGTATTATGAGTTTATCTTCACATGGATGCTTATGTTCTGAAAAGGAAAGATATCCAAAAGCAAAAATAATTCATAGCCTATAACCTACTAAAGTCCAATATGACCAGTAATGGTGCCCTATTCCTAACAATATTCCTAACATGTAAAGATAATGGTGCCAATATTTCTAACATGTAAAGATATTTGATTCTCTGAGTAATCTAAGAAACAGAGAAAATTAGCTACACAAGGGGGGGAAATGCTGCTGTAGACAATATTACTCTAAATGTGACATGTCAGCCGAGATTAAAAGCTAGTGTAAGATAGAAAAACTTCAAAAGTTGAGTAGAGAAATATTACTGGGGCATGTGTGTTTTTCTCTTTTCATATTAATTTTGTCCACAACAGCAGTGTCCTGTAAGAAATGTAAGTTTATTAGGATCAATGTTGCCAAGTTACATTTACAATTAACACCCTAGCAAAATGTATGGGAAAGAGTCGTAATTAAACATCAAGAGAAAAGGATGCTTAGGAGTTGAAGGTAGACATTGACAAGCAAGCCTGACAGTGACTGCTTGCTGCTGAGTTGTAGTTTCCTGTTGATGTTCCACCAAGATCTATCATAATTTTAATCTGTTCTTAAAACCTATAGTCCTTGTATTGAAATAGGGCGTATTTGCAAAAACAGCAGAACATCTGATGGTTGCCTGTGTAACTGTTTCCTTGAAACAGAATCAGAAGTGGTTAACTTTATTTAGCAAGGACTGTTACAGCGCAGGAACATTCCCTCCCTCCCCTCAGTAAGAGTTTTGAGGAGGGTATCAGCAGTGGGGCATTGCAGTGATCATCAGCCTATAATTTGAAGGAATATTGGACTTTTCCCACCCCCTCTCCTCCCAGGCATCTTTTGGGATGCCTGTTCTGATGCTGGTGTGTGCACAACTTACTGCTCGTTGCACTGTTGGTTTGTGCTGTGTATCAGTGGAACAACATTTTCTGGAAGGAATTAACTGAAGTTGCATCTTTCTTACATAGGTGACTGGCATATTTTGAATGCTCTTTCAGATACACAGAGCAAATCAGCATTTTAGGTGAAGTGTACAATAAATTGAGACTTCTTTTTCTTGCAAATATTCATTGTGACATTTCAGACTAAGTGGAACTTTTGTTTGATTTAAAAGTGTAAGTGCTATTAATACACATACTCAGCCAAAAAATAGGCATGTACATAGGAGGTTTAGAACCCTCATTTTTAGTTTCTCTAGTCTGTGCTAATACACTGCAATTCTAAGATATTGTCTGTGTAATTACTGAAGAAGTGGAAATAATACTGGAAACTCAATGATACACAATGTTTGCATTGTGGTATCACTCTGGAATTCCTGTCTCCTGTGAAATATTTGATGTAGTGCAGAGTTAAGACTGAAAAAGCTTAACAGTGTTTACAGTTAGAGATTGCTAATATATATGAACATGTAACAAAACACCTCCGTTTGTAGGCAAAAAATTAAATGTGAAGCAAGATGCACTGGACAACTAATTTTGAACTCTTGTGGATTATATATACAGGGTACAATGAAGAAGTAAAAGTACAGAAAGAACTTAAGGAAAAAAATATAACTCACTTCTAGCACCAGATTTTAATTTCTTTTTTTCATTGAAAATTCAAGTTGTTTTTCCAATCAGTTTTCCAGATCATATTGTTCCCTGCCTGGTACTTGAGTTGTAATCAGTTACAGTTGTAGATTTATTTCTGCAGTTAACACTTTAAGACATTGTTGCTGGTGGTGTTTGTTCATTTGCTTATTCAAGTGGGATGCTTCTCATTAACCCCTTAATCACTTAGTGTGGGAAAGGACATAAGTGATGCCAGGAGGGTACAGGAAAGACATGGGAGTTCTGAAAGCTTCTTGTGAACACTGCAGGCTTCTCTGAAAATACTGAGTGATTTCGGTGCAGATGAATGCCAGGCATTGAGGAGGGGACAAAACAGGCTTACATACCAAACTGTGCCTGTAGCAAAACATAAAACAGTGACTGGTTCCTGGCTGTGTGTTGCTGCTCAGGGAAAGGGTTTGTTTTGGATAGTTTTCTGCATACATTTGTTTGGTGGTAGGTTAAAACAAAACAAAACCTATACTGAATATTGTATCCCACTTTGGGCCCTGTTCCAAGAGTTAATAGAAGAGGAAGAAGCATGGAGAAGAATGACAGGCTTGGACTGGCCTTTTCTGGAAGAAGAAAAGGGAAATAAGACTGGCACAAGTCAATCTGGAGAAGGGCTCTGATGAAAGGAATGAAGAAATTTAACATGTATGTTCCAGAACTTGCTGCCAAGAAATACTTTGGAAGACAAACCCATAGTGGTTTCAGAAGTAAATTGGACAATCCCATGAAGAAGAAGAATTTAATTACGTGGGGTTTGGTGCAGCCTATGATTCTGTGCATGCACATTTTAGTAATTGCTAAGTTTCTGGTGGCTGGAGTTAAAGAAAATACTCAGACAGTATTGTTCACACCTCTCATGTTTTTGTGCTTGTTCCTTAGGCATCTATGCTAAGCTTTCAGAGACAGCATACTCTGTCAGTCAAACCCTGAATTAAAAGCACCAACACATATGTACCCAAAAAGAAGTGTGCAAAAGAAGCCTGGCTGGTTTTAAACCATTTCTTTGGATGCATCCCCAGTATTGTTGCAGGGAGGGGAGTATTTGTATTCAAGTTTTGATATGTAAGGTAAACTGAACTCAGTAGCAGTGAGACATGAATATCT
The DNA here is from genome assembly GCF_050655825.1 of Lonchura striata. Lineage (NCBI taxonomy): Eukaryota > Metazoa > Chordata > Aves > Passeriformes > Estrildidae > Lonchura > Lonchura striata. The sequence continues at coordinate 63,190,387 of NC_140704.1, forward strand.
TAGAGAGTTGCTTGGGATTTTAATTTTGGGTTGTTGTGAAGTGAGCATAACTTGTGTTTTTAACAAGAACACCTTTGTTCTGCCCCTTCCCAAAACTGGTATTTTGTGTTTGTCTTCCTTTAGATATGACCAGTTCCTTTCTTATCTGTTGCTCATTATTTTTTTTTTTTCCCTCTAAGGGCGGTTGCATGGAATTGCTGACTGTTATCAGATTTTGGTCAACAGCTGCAGAACCAAGTAGTCGTCTTAACTTCCTTTTGCATCTGTGTAGTGAAGCTTTGGCTTTGTCCAGTAGTACTGCTGTCTTCAGCTCTGAGATCACACTGTTGACAATTTGTAGGTGGAAAGGTTGTATATAACTATAAGCTGTTTGTTTATGCCTTAAACAAACAGTTCTTCATTAGTTGACAATATCCAGGGTAAATGCCTTTTTTTCCAAGTCCTTACTTATTTTTGGAAGCTCAGTTTGAAAGGAGAGGGCCATGGTGTTTTATCTTTGTTATGCTATCTCCATTAATGTCTTAAAATGCAGAACTGCTTTTGGTTTTTACAAAACTCTTTTTTAAAATAGCTGTGATTATCCTGAAGATAAGTCACCTTAATGTAAAGTTTTCATGTAAGGAAATCTCTGGCAATACAGTTAACTCTCAATTTAACTTTTTTTTTTTCATCCCCATTTGCTGTACTGTGTGCTCAAGATTGAGCAGCAAAACCACCTTTGCCTGTGTGCTTATAAAATTAAATACTGCTTTATGTCTGAGTTGTCTCTTTGCTTCCAAGGACCAAATGCCAAGAGAAAGAGCCCCCTGTGCTGTCAGGTATACAGGGTCCCAAAAGTCTGTTGGTGATGACAAACAATAACAAACATGTTTTAAACCTTTCAGTGCTGTGTTCTGAACTGGCTGGCTGAGTCTCCCTGTGCAGAATTACAGTTTCTAAAGCTGACAGATTTTTTTTAGTCCAGTCCAAGTATCCTGGAAGTGTGTTTACATGATTAGAAAGAGGAGACTTCTTCCTCTTCTGGAATTGCAGCTGTCCCTTGCTTGTGGTTTGAAACTCCCAACTATTGATAAGTGTGGACAGGGTTTATATAAAAATCAGGTCTCTTGCCAGTTCAATAAGCATGGAAATTGGTCTGTGGTGTTTACATCTTGAGCTTTCTTGCCAGAAGTTTTGTCTCTGAAAGTATATAATCTTTGTCTCTTGCATCTCAGAAGTAATTTTCTGGCATTTGAGTATATCTTTGAAAGAATGAGTCGTGGGAAAATACAGGCTCAAAGGTCTTGCACAAGTTTACTGACTTTTCATTTTGGCTTAGTCTAGTCTATCCTGCTCTCCCAATTCTCTACATTTTTCACTATGGCTAGGACAAAAGGACAGTTTCGTCTTGTGCTCATTATGAAATATGAGGCAACATTGGTGTTCCTGCATACTCCCTTTCAAGAGAATTCCTTTATTTTAAAGGAATGCAATTGCTGTAATAAGATTTAAAAAAAGTTGAAAGCCTTCCTCATCAAATTCATATTTAGTATACACCAAATTTTTATTTATTCTGCTGAAATGAAACAGAAAGGAATTTTATAAGCCATGGAAAAATTGGGAATAAATATGAAGTTTTTGTGTCAATACAAAATACTAATATAATTTTGTTTATCTCTGTCTCTGAAACTGATCACAAACTGAATCCAGTTTCTTACTCTTCCTATTCTTACTTTAAACAACTTAAAAATTTTGAGTTGTCTTTAACTTCTTCATAGAAAGTGAGATGGTAAGAGGATTCAATCACTAATACAATAAGAAAGACCTTAAAAAGTAGAATACAATCTTATTGTATGGATCCTTAAACAGACAATTTGCCTAATTAATCGTAAGGTATTTATAATAAAGTATTTATTTAAAAAATATTTTATATAAAAACTTCATTTATATCCAGAGACAGTTTCTGCAATTTAAGTAGGAGAATGTATAATGTTCTAAATTTTAATTAAATGTAGTCTCTTTTAATATTGTCTCTCTCATACTTCATATGAGTCAAGGTAAGCAGCACTTGAATACAGTGGAAATATCGAGATATTGGACATATCATTTACTTAAGTGAGCCTCTTTAATGTCTTCATTGGACCCACAAGTGTTTGGAGTACATTGTCGTTAAAACAGAATTTGAAATAATTTAATTTTAAAATACAGCTTATTCAGAAAGATAATGACAAATTACAATAAAATTTAATTAATAATTTACTTACACATGGTGTAACTCTACTTTTTAAGATAGAGTATGCTTGATGTTCTGAAGTGCCTGTTAGTGAGATAAGGGCAGTGGCCTTTCAGAAGATTTTAGTCTCAGAGCTCAATTCTCAGGGAAAGTCAAAACTTTACTGTCTTGGACTCTAAGACACTTTCCCAATATTTTAACCCCCCCTGTCCTATGCACACTCCATTACTTTAGTATGACAAATTTGGGGGAGATTTTGCATGGAGACCTAAACATACAGAAGCATTATAGATCCAGTATGTTCTCTTATTTTCTCTAATGAATGGTTATTATTTGGTATTATGTTTCTAATGAGCTTTGCAGAAAAACATGTCCCTTCTGTGTCATGGGCTGTTTACTTACATGCCTTCAAACTCCATCTGTGTAAGGGATTGGGAACAAGACCAGCAAAACTTAGTTGTCTATTTGCCAATTCCAATAGCAAAAAATGTTTAGCATGAGAAAGATCTCATTGTCTATGAATCCATTAAAATATCCATCACTTCATAGGTCTTGTGCTCCTCTCAAAGAAGTATAGTCTGCATTTCTTCATTTCTATTTTTCTTTCAAGACTATTATGCTTTTTATGATCTTGTCAATCAAATTCTTTGGTTTATTCTAAGTGTCTTTTTCTTTATAATAACTTCTGATTAAAACAAAAGGCTTTTGCTTTCTCTTAGCAATGTTGATGCTGTTAAATTATTTCAAATGTTAGGGAGAAAGCAGACTGTTAATTTACTGAAGGGCATTGGTATTAGGAATGTTAAATACACATTTCTCCCCTTCTAAAAATAAGTGTATGACAATTGGTCTGTTTGGCTTATTCTAATTGTATATTCTCAAAACGGTAAAATTAATTTCTTGAATCCCTTTGTCACTTCAGTTTTGCACAGTGTCTCTTTCAATAACTTCCAGGAGACTGACTTTGATATTTACTGTGTGTTCTTTATATGAGTTGCATGTTTTCATGCTAATAGGGATTTTGAGATGGGTGAGCTAATCAAATGTAATTGTACTTGTTTAAACTATTTCCAGGTACACCCACATTTATGGAAGCATTAGCAGCCAATGGTACAACCAACATCCAGACATCTGTAACAGGAGTGACAGCCAACAAACGAAGGTTTATTGATGACAGGAGAGATCAACCCTTTGATAAAAGGCTACGTTTCAGCGTGAGACAAACGGAGAGCGCGTACCGGTACAGAGACATTGTTGTCAGGAAACAAGACGGATTCACACACATTTTACTATCAACAAAATCATCTGAAAATAATTCATTAAATCCAGAGGTCAGAACAATTCTGATTTTGGGAGGGGAATTTGAAGTCCTTGCCTCATTTCTATTTGTTATTCAGGCACAAAAGTACACAAAAGACAATACAGGTTCTTACTTGTAAGGTGTTATATGTACAGTTGTCTATATGTGTAACTCAGTTGCATTTAAAAACTCTGTTATCTGACCATGTTGATGTGTGCTGTCTTTTATAAGATGTGCAGTGATTTACAGAGTGCAACTTGAAAAAAGGTTTAGCCTCAATTAAGGTTCTTTTTTTTTCTGTACTGGTTGCATATGCCATCTGCTGTCCAAATTACAGAAATGCTGAATGAGTGCTTTAGTTACAGATTACACCTAATAGATCTTTCCTTAATGATTTAATTATCTTTGTTTAATTACATTTTTGAAATGCAAAGTGTCTAATACATTAACTTCCATTTTTTTTTGATAATGAAGAAAGTTAACTTTCCTAATAAGATGGTTGAGTGGATCCTAAGGAAAAATTAAAGGTGTTGAAGGGTCTCATGGGGGAGGAAGGGAAGAGAACAACATGCTACTTTTTAATGATGGATTAAAATTATTATGACATTTTTATTTTTCAGGTAATGAAGGAAGTCCAAAGTGCACTGAACACAGCAGCTGCAGATGACAGTAAACTTGTGCTGTTTAGTGCGGTTGGTAGCATTTTCTGCTGTGGTCTTGATTTTATTTATTTTATACGACGTTTAACGGACGATAGAAAGAAGGAAAGCACTAAGATGGCAGAAGCTATTAGGTATGTATGACTGTCTTCAGTCATCTGATGGGTATTATTCATCATATGGCCTGGCTTGTTCTATCTTTATTTTAAAATCCTCTTATTCAAAAAGATCTCAGACATTCACCTGTTAAATTATAGCATCTTTATGCTTCCTGTCCTTTTCTATTTGGGTTGTCATTTCATGCATTTTTAATTTCAGATTTAAACTGGGAGTATTGCAATGCTCCTCCAATTAAAAACAATATTAAAATACTTTCATAGCCATAGGTTTCCAGAAAACTAATTTAATACTCCAAAATTCAAGACATGTATTGAATGAGTTGATATAGTCTGTTCAGAGAAGTAGAACAATGGATATTTTAGAGAAGTAGATTAATACTGGTGATCATCATCCCAATGCTAGGTACCAAAACCTAACATTTAAACAAATTAATCTGAGCTATTACCAAGTAGAAGAAAATATATAGGAAAAATGTATGGATCTTTGAGACACATTTTAACAATACAAACAAGTACATTTGAGCACTGGTTTTGAGATCCTGGTCTCTTGCATTCTTGCAGAGTATCTATATTCTTTCAGAGTCCTTCTGTTGTTGTTAATGGTCATGTTTCTAAAAAAAGGCTATGGACATGTAAAGCCTATTTCACTGGAGGCACAGTTGGTTCGTAAAGATGGTTATAGTTATTTTTATCAAAGGAAATTCTTCAGTCATTTCATGTAAAAGTTGCTTATGCAGTGATTTCAGATATGGCCAGAAACTCTTAGCACTGAGCTTCTATCACTATTTTAACTTGGGCCTTTCTAGAAACCTGTTTTTTCACCTAATATTCATTGTTAATAAAATGGGCAAAGGTGACTTAAAAGACTTACAGCCACACACCCTCCCTTTCAAATAAGGTGTTTTGCATGTGTATCCTAGAGATGGTCCTCTCTGGGATATTCAGACATGATTAAAATTATCGTAAGTCTCTGGATGGGATGTTTGTCTGATGACTTGCATGAGATGGTTCCAGGTTTGGATTTGGATTCTTGGGTTTAGCTATTTCAGTTCAGTAGAATGAGTTAAGGAGGAGTGTTGATAACCTTTAGTGCTGAATGCAATATAGTAAAATGGTCCTGTTTTGCAGAAATACAAAAATATGTCACACAGGGAGCAAACATCAAAATTACCTTAGCTATACCATGCCATAGAGTCATGCCTATATGTATTCATACACACATGACTGTTTGTTTTTTGCTAAGAAGCTCTTGGGGGCATTACTGTTTGAGAACAGAGAAGCATCTTTATTTTGTGGGTACTGGAATGGATTGTCATTTTTGTTGTCAATAAGGATGAGAATATGCATATATTAGCACCTAATAGCATAGTATCCATAGTGTTACTACCAACAAAAGAAGGGAGATGAGATGGGGAAGTTTACAGGTGTGTGATATAGGATAATAGAGCTCTGCTGTTTATGTTCATAGTTTTAAAAAGCAGATTTATTTGTTAAGGAAAGCTCCTCAAGGAAGATGAATAATGCTTTGCCCATCTTCATTTATACCTTATTACTGTCACTTAAAAACACAGGTAAATATCTTATGCTGTGTATGAAGTATACACAGCATATAGTATACATGAATACAGTGAGGACAGGCAGGGCTGTGCCATAGCTGTGGCACCCAGAGGTGTGGAATGGGTGCAGCCTTATCTCAGAGCTGTGGGACATGTGAATGTACCAATGTGCTGTATCAGCTGATGCTTGTAGAGTGGTGTTAAATCTGCACCTGCCCAACTACTGTGATGGGTTGGGCTGGGAGCAATGGTAGGCTTTTACAGAATCAGAAAATGGTTGAGGCTGGAAGGGACTTTGCAGGACATCTTGTTCAACCTGCTCAAGCAAGGTCACCTAGAGCAGGTTTGCCAGGACGATTTCCTGTTGTTTTTTTTTTAAATCTCCTGAGACTGAGAGTCCACGACCTTGTTAGCTGCCTGTTTGGCCACCCTTACAGCAAGGAAGTGTTTCCTGCTATTGAGTGGGAACCTCCCATGTTTCAGTTTGTGCCCACTGCCTCAATAGGCGCCACTGAAAAGAGGCTGGCTCTGTCCTCTTTGCATCCCCTTTCAGGTACTTTTACATTTTGATGATATCCCTGAGCCTTCTCCAGGCTGAACAGGCCCAGCTCACTGAGTCCCTGAGTCACTTTGATCTCCCTTTGCTGGACCATCTGCCGTTTCCCCTTCACTGAGGAGTCCATAATGACACTAGGGCTGAGCAGAGGGGCAGGATCAACTCCTGCAAACTCTAGACAACATTGCTCCTAAAGCAGCACAGGATAGCACTGGCACACTGCTGGGTCAAGTTCAACTTGGTATCCACTGGGAACCCTAGCTGAATTTCTGCCAAGCTGCTTTCCAGCTTGTAGTCCAGAATATATTGATGGGGTTCTTCCTTCGCAGGCACAATGCTTTGCACTTCCCTTGTTGAGCTTTAGGAGGTTCCTGTCAGCTCATTTCTCCAGCCTGTCGAGGTTCCTCTGGATGGCAGAACAATCCTCTGGTGTATTAGCCTGGTTTTGTATCCTGAGCAGACTTGCTTAGGATAAGCTTTTCCCCACCAACCAAATCGTCAGTGAAGCTGTTGAACAGTGCTGGACCCATCACTGACCCCATGGGGTGCAACACTTAAATCACTGGCCTGTGCCATGAGTCACCACCCTCTGGGCCAGCCATTCCAACATTTTTAGTCCACCTCACTGTCTGCTCATCCAGCTCATACATCAGCAGTGTGGCTATGAAACTCTTAGGAGAGACAGTGCTGAAATCCTCACTACAAACTCTGTGTAGACAATATCCACCTCTCTCCACTCATCCACCAAATATCCACCTCATTGTGGAAGGTTATCAGATTGGGTTTGAAAGTGATATTACTGTAAAGATGGATTATTGCAGAGTTTTCAAGGGCTCGTGTATTTTACACTCTCAATATATGTAGTGAGCGCATGTTTCTGTTTCTCTTCAGGAATTTTGTGAATACTTTTATTCAGTTTAAGAAGCCTATCATTGTAGCAGTAAATGGCCCAGCCATTGGACTTGGAGCATCTATATTGCCTCTGTGTGACGTGGTTTGGGCCAACGAGAAGGCCTGGTTTCAGACACCATACACTACTTTTGGACAAAGTCCAGATGGATGTTCATCCCTTACATTCCCTCGGATAATGGGCCTGGCTTCTGTAAGTAGCTTGCAGGGTAGGGGCTGGCAGCTTCACAATTCAGTTGGGATGATTTATCCAGTGTGATTTCAAGACTTTTTGCCTTCCTGTGTTGTCTTTTTCTTAATTTTTTTCTTTCTCATGAAAATCTTTCATGAGAAGACACCCTTTATAGCTTCTCTGCTCCTTGCACTTACAACTTACTCTTCACCTGCATGCACAAAACAGAAAGCAGGCATGGGATTTAGTCCCACCTTTGACTGTAATGGTGTCAGAAGGGTCATGTCCTGTGTTCCAAGACACACCTCCCCTGCTGCTGCCTCGTGGGGACCAGCCACGGGTGTCTTGCATTCAGCACAGCACCAGTGTGGCACTTGGTGTCACTGCACAGCAGAGCACTGTGACACCAGCCAGGAGCAGTCTTATGCCACTATGCAGAATAACTATTTCAGCTTCCATGCACTTCTAACAAAAAAGCTATTTAAGAATCTCCTACCTATGGTATTTTCATTTTGCTTAGTGTTTTTTCATGCTGTGCTCTTTGAAAACCTAGACCTACATCCTATTCCAGTTTGGACAGTATGAAACAAGTGCTTGTGGCTACACCTGTTTTCCACAATTACTGTTCGTTATAAAAGCCATTTTTTCCCCTGTAGGTATTTGTTGATTTAAAAAATAAATATTACAACACCAGTTCTAAAAAATCTAATAGCTAATTGTGTCATAACTGGATTTAGTTATTAGATGAGAACAGAAAAGGTAACTAAAATAGATTAACAGTTATAAGAGTATCTTTAATACCTTAGCATGTTTCAAACTACTGATTGTTCCTTTCCCTTTTTATTTGGCCATCCATCCATTAATCCATCCATTCCGTCCATCCTCGTCCTTTAAAGACTTGTGGTTGTTACTGTTTATTTCTTTAGAAGTTGTGCAAAAAACACAAGCTCTTCCCTAGTGTAGTCTTTCATTTGTGTTTGTGAATGCTCTCATTCTTAAATATAAAAATTTAAATTGAAAGCTTCCAGTGGTAGCAATTCCAAAATGATCAGTGCAAAAAGGGGGAAAATAAATCCACTGTTTTTGAACTATCCTCGACTCTCTGCAGCAAAGCAGTCTCTCTGGAACAAAGCTGAACTTTACTCAGCACATTTCATGAAATATGTTCAGAATCCATACTGAAGACTTTGATAAAGAAGCAGGTTTTTTTGTCTGTAAAAGAGAGAGAGAATTCCAGCAGGAAGATGTTATGAGTGAAATGCAAAATATTCAGGGGGAAAAAAATATACAAAGTAAAGAACTAAGGCCTCTGTATTCATCATAACATTTTCTAAAAATGTATCAATTCAGCAGGAGTAGTGCCACCCCTAACTCTTGTAAGTCAGTCTTAAAATACATTGTTGTTAGCTGCAGTTGTGTACAAATGTTGCACTTTAAGATTCCTGGAAATATTTTCCATGTGGGGTCAGTCACCTTCTGTGGGTTAGCAGGTCTGTCATGGATGGGGATTTTTTTTTTCCCAAACATTTTTGACCGTGAGTTTATTCCAGGAAATTTGAAGCCCAAACCTTAGGATTCAAAACTGATACCATCTTGGATTTACCAAGAATTTTAAAATTTTAAAAAATTTTAAGACTTGGCTTTTGAGTTTTGAAAATAATCTGTAAAAGACATGAAGGTGATGTCTGTATGGGGAGATGTTATCTGTCTGCCATGGAGCTCCTGCTCTGGTGTTCAAGTCCTAGATATGAAGCCCAGGAGCTGTGTGATCACACATCACACACACTGGGTGTCCCTGCCAGTCCCCAGCATGCTTGGCAGGATGTCTTAGCTCTTCTGTTTGATAAGGGAAACATGGTTCCATAGTGCCTGGAGTCCCCATCACAGGCAGGATCTGGGGTGGCTCAGAGGCTGCTGCCTCCTGATCATTGAGCAAGACAGCTGATGTGCTCCATGCCCCTGGTACCTGTGGCTTGCACAAAAGGACCCTGGTGAGCCTCAAAGCCCTCACTGGAAGTGAGTCCAGAGGTCCAAGTGAGGTTCCTCTGTGGAAAGAGACATTTTCTATCAGAGCAGAAAATGAAGGTTGGTAATGAGAATCGTGAAATATTTTTGTCACACTAATTTCTATTGCTGTAGTATATTTCTTGGAAAGTAACCACAGAGTTATTTTTTACAGCAGGTACAAAGCATTATTATGATTAAAGCTTGTTTAGCAGTTGGTCTCCAGCAGATGTTGTGTATAGATCAAAAGTGAAGATGCCAGAGCAAGACATTTCCCTTCAAAAACTGTCAAGTGAGAACATCAATGGGAATGCTCATTTCTTGTGAGATTTTATGCTAATACTGTGTTACAGCTGGCAGAAATAAGATAACTCCACCATTCTCACTTATGATATTTAATGTTTAGGAGAACTCAGCAGTTGCAACTAAGTTCTAGGGGGGAAAAAAAGGCCTTCTAGCATTCATTTTTATCCTTGCAAAGATACATGTCAAGAATATGTAGACTTGACCTCCTGGCTTAAATGCTTGCCTGTCCTAAATACTAGTTAGATTGACTTCACATTTTGATCTTTCATAGAAGTGTTAAGTATTTTTAAAATTATTTTGGAAGACTACTTTTCCCCTAACTGTGTAGAAAAATGGATTCCTTTTTTAAACAACCATGTATACGTCTCTGATTTTTATCTAGTATTTCAGCTTATTATTATTCACATACATTCTGGAGAATGAATGGTTAATGAACCTTGTATATTTGATACTGAGTTCTCAGAAGGTAGAACTATAGGGTATAGAACTTGATCATAGTGCATGAGATTTGGGGTTTTATCAGTTAATATATGTGAATCATAGCTTTCCATATTAACTGTGAGAGATGTGTAGATGGTAAAATCAAAGTAAAATATGCTAGGAAAGTGGCTGGGTTTTTTTTTTTCTTGCATTCCTAATGGACTGGCAGTCAGGAAGTAAACTGCCAGTAGAATCCAGGCTTTATATTTCATTACAAAGGAGCAAATTTCAGAGTTTCTAAATTGCTTTGTGTGTAAAATGCAATACCAGGAACATGGTAGCACAACAAATAAATAATTATTTATTAAGTTAATAATTATTTGAGATCCTTAACTGAAATAATTTGCAAAATTTCCAGTATTGGATAACATTAAAAACCTCAGTATTTTCCCCTGAGGAATATTACACCTGACAGGTTTGTGTTTTAGAAGAGCTTTATTCGCTAGAATTAAAGTCGTTGCAGGACAGAACTTTAATGGGGAAATTGGTAAATAGTGAAGTGCATGATAATTATAAATCAAAAACATCTACAGAACTAGAGAGAGCATCTTGTTGCATAGAAGGTAGCACTTGATTCTGTACCTTAAATCATGTGCAAGATCTTTTAAATACTGGGGGTTTTTACTAAGACTGCTATATCAGATTCTGAAAGGATTTATCAGTTCAGTATTGGACTCTTGAAGAAAATATGAATGTTTATTTTCTATGAATTTGGTCAGAAATTGGAATACATCATTATAAAGGGCAAGCTGATGTATTCATTGCTGTTTTACAGGTTTGCCAGACATTATAACATCTTCCCACACACACAGATAACCAAAGTCAGCAATTCTGCAAGAAAGCCAGAGCTAACAAACATTCACAGCCAGAAGATGACAGAAGACATTTTCACATTTAACCATTAATCATAGACATCCACATTTCAATAACTACTGACCTAGTACTGGTCAACAATATGGACCAGCCAGCTATTTTTCTTTTTTTAATTACAACTTGGAAGAGCTGTAATAAAACTATTCAAACAGTGCAGGCATTTTTCTTTCTTATTTGTTTTGAACATTTTTCCTTTGATGAGTTTTGTCTCATTACATTTCATACCAGAAGTAACTTTTTATCCCTTCAGGCCAATGAAATGTTGTTCAGTGGAAGGAAGTTGACGGCGCAGGAAGCTTGTGCCAAAGGACTCGTCTCCCAAGTGTTCTGGCCAGGAACATTCACACAGGAAGTAATGGTTCGAATTAAAGAACTTGTCACATGTAATTCAGTTGTAAGTTTCCTTTATCTTCTTGTATTTTTACGATCAGATGAATAAGAATTAATCTAAGTAGTACTAAACTACATCTTTTTTGTTCTGAAAAAAAAGTCTGTTCATGAAACAAGGACTGCATTATAGTACAACAGTGTTTTTGACATATTTTTATGTCCGGGTTTGGGTTTTTTTAGGATTCTTTTTAAAGTTTCTATCTGATTCTTCTTAACTGCAATGTACTGTGGCATTTGATAAGGAACATAAACCAGCATTGGATTTTTATAATATAATCTGGTATTAACATTGTTGCTGAAGTCCAATTTACTCTTATCAACAGTATAAACAGTTGCTCTAACATTTGCACAGAAACACAGAAATTTTGACTTAGCTTGAGTTCTAATTTAAGTTACCAAGTAAATAAATACAGTCTTTGACATTAGGCTGGACTTTGCTTTATAAGTAACACGTAGTGGTTGTGTATGCTACTGGCAGTTGCACAAGATAGCATCAAATAGTGGTAATTTTAACTTTCTTACAAGGAAAGGTACGGTACAAATTAACTATTCTGTGCATTAGAAATTTTGTATTTTAAAAGCAAATTATTCATTTTCTAAACAGAAAAAACAAATGAGATTTTTTTTCAGTGTATTTTAAGTGCTTAAGAAGTCAAGATCTGGCCGGTTATTAGAGCAGTTCAGGAAAAGTGTGTCATGATTAGCCTTCACTACTTTGGACTTGCACTTCCCTGTAGTTCAAAACCATATATATATCTTTTATAGTTATTTTATGATTTTCATTATTTTCACACTTCTGTGCACTTTTAAATTGTGCTGGGGTAAGGTAAAGGAAATTTTGTGGGATGCCACAAGGAAGATGACCATGAGAAACATTTCTTACAGTCATAGTAATGAATTGATAAGCTTAAATTGATAATCAGATCCAGCATTTGTCCATATAAACCTGTTATATGCCCATAGAATCACACAGGGTGCTCAGTTCTCAGGCAATACTAACCCAACTCTCCATTTTTTAATTTTGGCCCAGGTACTTGAAGAATCCAAAGCTTTAGTACGTAACATCATGAAGGTGGACTTGGAACAAGCAAATGAAAAGGAGTGTGAAGTTTTGAAGAAAATCTGGGGCTCAGCACAAGGGATGGACTCAATGTTAAAATATCTGCAGAACAGAATTGATGAATTCTGATGAGATGCCCGTGACACTGGAATTGTATTTCTTGGACACCAGGGCAAGCAAAATATGCCCTTTTAAAAAACCCGTATATAAACTAACCCCTTGCTCAGCTTGGGAACAGGAGTGGATACTCACACCCCTCCCCTTTTATTGTCAAGGGGTTTAAAAGTACTGTATCTCTTAAATTTGAACAAAACTCCTTTCTCCCTGATTGTTACATGCAGATGTATACACACACAAGTGTATGTGTGTGCATATATCTATATATGTATTTTATATATATATATATATTTATATATATATAGATATAAATGTAATATGTGTGAGAGTGTGTATGTAGACACACACACACAAGGTAAAAAATGATAGAGTGCACTACCAAACATCTCTTTAAAAGCTCTAGTTTTTGTTATCTTTGGTTAGTACTGTATCAAATAGGGAATTAATTAAAAAGTGAATGGTGTTGCATTATTTTCTGTGTGGCAGGGAAGTCTGGAGTAATGCTTTTCTTTTTCATGAGAATACAGAACTGAAACGGGTATTAGCCAGCCCTTGTTTTCTCTGCCCAATGAGTCAGCTTAGAGAAAAGGCATTGTCTCAGAAGAAGGTTGAAATACCTCAAGTAATGGAACATTCTAAAACTTCGGGGTAACTAAACCCTATTATGCTTAAATCACACATACCCCAAAAAAGAGAGTGTGCTCAGGATTAATGCTAAGGAAACACTCTGTTATTTTTTGGGGGGAGGTATAGATGGGTGGGAGGAAGGGGCCGGAGTAGGTCTGATTCTTACCCAGACAGCATGAAGAAACCACTGTCTCTTAGGGAAAGGGAATGAGGGAGAGCCAGAGGGAAATGGAAGGGGGAAGGAAGAAAAAAAACCAACTCAAAAAAAGCTTGTTTTGCAGTATTAGTGAATCACTGAATATCTTCTGTATGAATATCCTAAGTTATAAGTTAGTTTTAGTGGGTTTTTAAAAAGCCTCTCTGGGTTGTTTTTTTTTGTTGTTTGTTTGGGGTTTTTTGTTTGTTTATTTGGGGTTTTAATAACTACATAAGTGCTCCTGTTGCTGGGTGAAAATACTACTTTATATACAGTTTGGGTTTTGTTTTTGGTTCTTTTTTCCTGTTTGCTGGTTTAATTGATGTATTACACCAAAAAAACAAATTTTATGTTCATAAATTTTAGGTTCACTTAGAATATATTATTTAATAAGTTAAAATTCTTTTGGCACACTATTAAGTAAAAAAAAAACCTCTTAAAAAAACTACCTTATATTAGATGTTTAATGTTCTTTGTCTATGCTTTTTTATTATTTGAAATATACACTATATGCAGTATGGTGTAAAAGAGTGCCCTGTGTAAATAGACCTATTTTGCATTCCTTTCAGGAGTGGTTATTGATTCCTGACTGCAGGTACCTATTATTACTTGGGTATCTGTGCTTGCAATCTTATTGAATGTATTATGAAGAATGAAAATTGAATCAAACCTTATTTTTGTACAGTTTTGAACTTTTTACTTGGAACTGACCCACCTCCCCTTCCCAGTGGAGAGCTGTACAGTGTGTAAATCTGCCTTTACCTTGGATTGGTACAGTATTTTTGCATCTGTGGGACCTATTTCTTTGTTCTAGTAGTTTGAACTATATATAAACTGTACAATCTGTAAAGTTTTTATAGAATAAATATTCAGCTGTGAAAACTGGTTAAATAAAACTAATATTTCTTAACACATTTTAAATGTGGTTCTCTCACAGAGTAGTCTTTTTCATTATAATTTTGAAGTTGCTGAAAAAAATCTTGTAACTTAGAGGCTTTAGTATTTGTTTTATCTTATTTAAAAATCTCTTCATGCCCTTGAAATTAAAACTTAAATATTAATTCATTGATGTAAATTTTATAGAAATTTTCTCTTGCAGGAGGTAGATGGGGAAAGAAGACATAGGAAGTCATTCTACTTTTAATTATTTTGTTAGAGGTCACACTCATGTTCAGTAAATATTTTTTGCAATCTCTTAAAAAAGACTGTTTTCCTTACAGTAGTGGGGGTTTAGTTAGAATTTCTTAGTTGAATTTGATTTTAGTGAAAAGGAGAAGAAAATATACCTTTACCTATGAGTTCTGTAATTTCAAACCTTTTGTACTTTTCTAGCACTTCTACGGCCATAGTGTTCAAATATATATATATATGTATGTATCAGCTGGGGGATTATTTATGCTTTCTTTAAGCATAAAAGAACTGTTACAGTGAAGACATTTAGAATTCAATCAGTTGAAGGTACAGGCAGTTCACCTGAAAAAATAATTCTACTTAATTAATTTTTTTGTGTTGCTGTCAGTCAGGCTGTTGTGCTGCCTACAGTTTCCATGATAAAATGGGAATAATTTATTGACTCTTTTAAATTGCTGTCTGACTGGAAAAAGTCATTCAGGCCACTTCATATGCACTGTCAGTAACTAACTTGACACTGTTAATAAATTATGTTCTTGTGCATAAATAGTACCACACCTTTTGTTTGTGCACTGGACTACAGGAATAATATTTGTTCAGGAAAATACTGTCCATTCTTTTCAGTATTGGTCAGTAAGTATCCTTGGATGTGTTGGAAGGTTACAGTCAAGTCTAGTTCAGCCTTTGCAAAGCCATAATAGAACAAAGACAGGAACATTTATAGACCTCTAACAACAAGCAAGAAAACCTGAGATCATAAAAACTGACTTAAGACTTTTTTTAAATGTGTGTTTTCAAGTCTTTTCTTCACAGAAGAGACGGGTCTTTGTCAATTCTGATTCATTGCTGATGCATGTACTGTTTTACATAAATTTGCTGTACTGCATAGATTACCTAATCTGAAGCATCAGATTTAGGCTTCGGTGACTGAATCCAACCGTGGTCACAAATGTTCTCCTAGGCATGTGCAAACTCTGCAGGTAGCATCTCTTCTAAAGCTCCAGATTTGGGGTCACAGGCTCCCAGATGTAGTGGTACTTCAAAATCAGTCTTCTGTGTTAATTCTAGTGTGAATTTGGAGAATTTTGGAGCAGCACAAATTGTTAAATTTGTAATGCATGTAATGCAGGAACTTAGAAACAGTATCTTTCTAAATGACTGTCAAAAGAACTGTCATAAGGCTTTTTTTTTTGCCTTTTTTTTTTTTTTTTCTTTTAAGTTTCCTGGTTTTCCTCCTTCAGGCATGAAGGGAAATCTCCTGTTTGGATGCCAGTATCTAGGCAATGGCTAGCAGAATTAGGAATAATGGTATTGAAATACAAAATTCAGCTAGTTTTATAGCCTTGCTGATTCCTGACCCCTGCATCTCCTGTCAAGACTATCCATTATCCTGATTGTAATCACTACTACATGATTTGCTTAATTAGTTATGAAATATAGAGACAATCTGTGAGGCAACTGGCTGTGTTGGTGCTGAAATTTAAAAGTAGCACAGGAGCCTTGATAATGCAGTGTAGGTGTTTGAGTTCTCTTTCTGAAATAGGCAACAGCCCAGGCACTACCCAAAACAGCAAACTGAACAGCATTGGCCACTGGACTGCACTAACCAGTTTTCCCACAGAAGTTCTATCACACTCAAAGTTATTTTTGGAAGTAAATAAAATAACTTTTCTCCTGATGAGCAAATAGTAGCAGAGACCCAGGGGCTGAAGGTACTTGGAGGTGTTTGAAAGCCACCTGTGTGCACTTAATCCTACCTTCTGCTGATGCATTACTTCGAGAAAAATCAGAGCAAAGTCTTAACTCTGGGTAAACTAATCTACAACATTTTGGGGTAATCTGCAGATCTGAACCTGCCTATAGATTTTTTTTCCATGTTCATGCTCCCTAATTTGCAGGGATCTGGGATTTGAAACTTGTTCCTCTGAGCAAGTTCTCCATTGGATTGACAACATTGCTAAGAGACACTTCCCTCTAATTCAGAAGCTGCACCATTATTGTTATGGAAAAAATGTTCAGGGGACTTAAATCATCTGTTTAGGTGGGATTCATTTCCTAAAGTCAGGAATACTTGGAAAGAACAGAAAAAAACCCATATAATACTGAGCTATAAATTGCTTAACTTTACCCAAACAGTGGATAAAATAGAACTTCAACCAGGTAGGGAAAGAGGCAGCAAACAAAACATTTCTGGCTAAATGGACAGGTGCAACGTACTTCAATAAATGGAGGCAATGCTCTACCTAGGTTTGTTGCTGGAAGTTAAGGCACTTTCACATTCATCTGGAACATGACAAGTGTGCTTCTGGGAGTATGAGAAGAGTAGGAGGGAGGAAATGCCTCAACTCAATTAGGGCTTGCCGTACGATTTTCCATCCTAAGGAACTGCCACTAGCTGTCAACACAGACTGCTACAGAGCTTGCAGCAGAGTCGGAGTTGGCAGCTTTCAGTCATGCAGCACCAGAGCTCAGTTCTGCTGGAGATGGCAAACTGGTGAGTTTGCCTTTCCAAGGAAAGAAGTATCTAGGAGAGTGCCTGTATAGTACAAGATCACCATGGTATTGCTTCGTACTGCCCCTCAGATGTTTCTAGAAAATACTTCACTCACAGCTCTCTGCATTTTCTTTCCTTACTCAGAGATATGACTGAAGTCATGCATCAAGTCATGCATTCCTAACAAACAAACCCTAAATATAATTATTTCTTGAGGAACTCACAGGATGAAAAGCAGTTTGATGGGTGATGATACTGAAGTGTGATGCAAAATGAGAAGATGGTGATAAAATTCTGGTCCTCATCCCTCCTGCACATGGAAAAATACAGCAAATAAGCAGAATTGGAGACCACCAAAAAAACAGGGTGTAGGAAGTAAAAGGAGCTACATAAAGATGAATGGCAGCTATTCTCCCTGAAGTCTTCATTCTTAAATTCTGGAAGAGCTACAGTTGACAAGAGCACCAGGTGGACATATACCTGTCCCACACAGTCTGGAGGACATTATCAGTACCTGTGTCTAAACTCAGAGTTTGAGTCCCAGGCTCTGATCCTCATAGGCAACTTCAATGGCCCTGATATCTCCTGGAAGGACAACGCAGAGAAGGAAAGGCTCAGGCAGTATCTCATCAATGTAGATAAACATCCAGCAGGCAGTGCAAAGAGGATGGAGCCAGGCTCTTTCCAGTGGTGCCTGGTGACAGCACTGGAGCAGTGGGCACACACTGAAGCACGGGAGGCTCCCTCTGAAAAGTAGGGAACAGTTTCTTTACATCAAGCTGATTTGAGCACTGGCACAGGTTGCCTGGAGAGGCAGTGGAGTCTCCAGTATTGGAGTTACTCGAACTTCTGAGCACAGTCCTGGGTACACAGCTCGTGGTGGTCCAGCTTGATCAAGGGTGGGTGTGACCAGATGATGGCCCGAGGTTCCTTTCAGCTTCTGCCATGCTGCAAGAAGAAACAAATGCCAACTTGCATTTATTTTCCAACTCCCCAGTCATGATCACCAACTTCCTCTCTGTCTTGGACTGCAGGGTCATCAAGTTCTGGATCACTGCAGGCTTTAGTCTTTGAGAACCCAACTTCTGCTGGATGATACCAGACCACCCAGAGCACGCATAAGTGCAACTCAATTCACAGGAGTGAGCTCAACTTGTTTCAGTAAAACAGGTCATCTTTTACCCTGCCTTGCAAAAACATAAAGAAAAGTTATTAATTCAAATAAAAATAAATTTATTTCCTCTAGGATAAACAGGATTGCAATACTTAACCAAAACAAATCTATGCCTTACACCTGAGACATTGCTTTGGCCTCAGCAACTGTTTTTTGCCTTATCTTCCAAATCGTCTCAGTCAATGAAGGTGAACCCAGCCATGGCAGTCATGCTGAAGCAGAGCCACATGGACTTGCCAAGAAGTGTGTAGTGTGAGCCTTTAGAGGCACTGTAACTCGTCTACCATGTGGTCTGGGTATAACTAACTAAACACTCACTATAGAGCAGCAACTGTGTGGCTCTCCAGGGTGAGAAGTCAACTCATAATGCTCTAATAAAGCAGTATTTCCTATATGCTGCTTTCCAAGATTCTTAACCCTCTCCAGCAAAATATTCTGGCTGCCAGACAAAATGATATGATTTGTTTCAGTAGGAAAAGGCACTCACTGAGGTCACCCCAAAGTCACGTGCTAAGTAAACTGGCTGCTGACAGCAACTTTTGTGAAATAAGATGCTGCTCCTTAAAAATACAAAGCTCTTGGAATTCACTGAGCTTGCCATGGTGGACTGAGATCTTTAACCAAACAATATTACTAAAAAACACAAACCTAAAACTTGCTATGCCAGGAATAACCAAAACAACCACTTCCACAGAAATCATGTGTGCATTATGTGATGTAAAGTAAAAATTACAAAATTATATCACTTTCTTTCCATGTTCAAATGTCAAAAAATGTGATGGCCCCGTATTTCTTTCCTTCTCTCTGCTGTACACACTCACACCCACCCACCTCTCCTGCCATTATGCGCAGAAAGATGGGACGGGATTTAAGCTGGAAACTTGATAAACCCAGAACATACATGCTGGAAGCATTCTTTTGGATGCTGAATAACAGTTAATAAAATTAAAACAGTGCAAAGCTGGGAGTTCTTAAACTGAATGACCCCTTCAAGGGGATCAAAATAAGAAAACAAAGGGAAGCCACCGTGGCCACTGGAAGTTGTTCTACTTGGTTTTTGGTCAGCTTCTCAGGGCCAATCATGTCAAAATAAGGCTGCAATTTTAACTTTGTTATCTTAAGAGCTGGGCTGTAACACCCACAGAAGGATTTCTGAACACAGTATTATGCCATATATAAGAATAATTGAAGTCACATTTTTGTTTGTTAATGTTTCTGAAGGAATTACATGTTGGCAGAAAATTGCATTCTGGATGGAGATGAAACAATTTCTTTCTCTTCCCCTGGATGCTTGGAAAAGGTCAGGTCTTGACATCAATTTTCTTGAAGAAAAATAAAACACACCAGCCATTCTGGTGGAGGAATCAGGTGCAACAATTCCATAATCTTTTGGACATTTTGGATAACCTCTTTCAGCTCATAAGAACAGGCTTCGTTTGCCCTAGAATCATAAACATCTAAAGTAATTGATATTAGTCTGTGAGCAGACAGAATTGGTTCCAATGCCTTCAAAAGATCTTTGCAAAGTGTTAATCCTAATAATGTAAAGCAGGAAATTTGGAAATCCCTCACAATCCACTCCCAGAATAAACCCTTAAAAATAATTCAGATCCCTGAACATTCTGAAAGCTGCTGGCACAGGAAGATAGGCTACTGCATTTAATACTTGAAAAAAATACGGCCCCAAGGTCTGTAGTTCAGGTTCCCCTACAATGGATACCCCCATGGACACCATGGTGACATTCAGATGAAGGCAAATCTACTTTTCACATTTATTTAATTCTTTTACATTCTATTACAGGTTTATCAAGTTAGATCAGCAAAGAGATTTTTCACAGACATTAAACATTTTAAACATAATTGATTGAAAACCATGAAGAAAAGAAAAAGCACTAGGTGTACAAGAATTATATTAATGAGGTACATCAAAACTTGAAAATAAGTGAGGCATTCCCAGAAGTCTGTGGTTAGCGTGAATTTAAAATGCCATTCAGCTCCCTCACTGCACTTCCTAACAGCAGGATGCTTCCACCCAATGCTCACATGGTAAATTAATGCTTTGGGAACGAAACTCACTGAGCAAGAGATGTGGCACATCTCCTTCTACACAGTTCTGGACACACAGGCATTAAAATCACAGTTTTACCACTGAGCTGGGACAGGACCTGAGGGAACAGCCTGCAGTTGTGTCAGGGTGGGTTTAGGTTGGATATTAGAAAAAGGGTTTTTTTTCCTAGAAAAAAATAAGGTTTGGTTTTTTGTTTTTTGGGGTTTTTTTTCCTAGAAAAAGGGTGGTTGGGCACTGGAACAGGCTCCCCAGGGCAGTGGTCACAGCACCAAGCATTTGGACAGTGCTCTCAGGCACATGGGGTGACTCTCAGGATGTCCAGGTTGGACTTTGTTATCCATGTAGGTCCCTTCCAACTCAGGATGCTCTGTGATTCTAAGCAATACAGCAGTCCTTACTGCTAATATATATAAAATAATTAAATGAGTCATATAAAAATTTACCTGAAGTTCCTGACAAGGTTTGGTTGGCTGAAAATAAATGAGACTTCAGAAATCCTCAGCAGAGTTTTGTATCCCAGGAAAGTGCTTTGAACGTGGGAAGTTCCCTGTATAAGGCCAGCACTACACAACAACCTGACACACCATCATTATTTCCCAATCTCTAACTTTCCTAGAGCTTCTGCAAACTCATCCTTACGTAGGAGAGCAGCAGTAACCCGAGAAGAGCTGCAGCACCGACAGCCAGAGGTGCATTATCACTGAGGACAAGGCAGCAGTGAGATAAGCACTGGATTTTCCCTCCAGGCCCCTGCCTCAAACTGAAACCACTGGCATGGAGGACAAAGGAGAATCAGAGCATCCCACCCCAAATCCACGGGTACCACAGGAAAGAGGCAGGGTCCCTCCACGGGGATGACAGCCAAGATTAAGGATCCTCCACATCGGTTGTTCCTATCGGGCACAGCAGGAGCTCTGTTTGAGGAGCTGCAGAGGCACCCATGCCTGGGCTGCTGCCACACTTGACCCTGCAAATCTCTGATGGTAAAAGTGCAGCACTGCTCGAGTTTCCGAGTTGCCCACTGTCCCCAGCAGCCCTCTAACACTATCAGCACCTCACAGGCTTGATCCCAGCTCACACCAGCAGCACCAAACTGCCCCTTCCAGCATGCTCTCCCTGATAACTAAAGCCATCCCCACCTACACCCTAGATGCGGAGTTTTCCAGCATCTTTTGACAGAAGAAGTGGCTTGTTCCTTCTGGAGAATGTGGGGCCAGAGGCAAAGAGTGCAAAAAGTGGTGCCCTAGCCCGGGTGCCCTCAGACCATGGCACTTGCAGCCCAAGGGCTGCTGGGTGGCAAATATCCACTGCCAGCTCTTTCTCTTTCATTTGTGTTCTGTGGAGGGGCGGCAAAACACCTCGGAAGCGTTCACTGACCAGCTGCCACCGACACAGAGCTGTTGTAAATGAGGAATGATGCAAATGCCAAAGCCTCTCAGACTGCAAATTCAAAATATATTTAGAAATTCTGCTTTGAACAATAAAATCTAAAAACCCAGAGCGCTGTGGGTTTCCCAGCAGCAAGACCTGCCTTTGTAGGTTGGGGATTTGATGCTGTGGAGTGACACTCTGGCTTGTTGCTGCCTCTGATAGGATTACATTTATCAGGGAGCTGGAGGGCCTCTGCGACTCTGTGTCTCTGTGGGAACCCCTAAGGGGAAAATCAAGGTCTCCTCAGGACTGACAGGAAAATTTAAGACTTCCTCAAAAAAGAAAAGAAGCAAGGCAGAAGAAATCCAAGGGAAGAAGTGGAACTGTTCCTAACAATCATGATAATTGCAGTTTTGTAAGTTAGGCTGGCTGGGAGCCCAGAATGGGTAAAAAAAACCCCAAACCAGTTTAACTGACAAGCATATAACCATTTGCACAGCCCTGCAGCAAAGCAAAATGACCTCCAGCTTCTCAAAAATCTCAGTTATAGATCTTCCCTCATATCTACCTTTTTTCTATTTGAGCAAATTAATGAGCCTAGGCTTTAAAACAGTCATGAAGCTTTATATTTCTGACAGTAATAATGAGATTTAGACACACAGCTATCAGTAAAAACAAACAGGAAATAAATCTTGCTTAAATTTTTAAATCACTTATTTAAAATATGTTTATGATACATAATAAGCCAACTACACACACTCAATGCATAATATTCAGTAGTAAAATATATAACCTGCATGGATAACTTCACCAATAAGTTTACAAGGTTTTGCCCATCATAAGAATTTTAGCTACATTTTTGTCTCTAATGTTTTTTTTTTAAAGAACATTCGGTGACTAACAAGTCACCCAATTACCTTTGCATCATGACATCTTCAAACTTAGGTTCATCCCCCTGCCACAATTACCTACCATTGTAGCAGTACAATTTCTGAATTCCTTTTGACAAGGACATGTAAAACCTTTCCCAGCTGAGGTGGCCAACAATAGCTGGAAAAGAAAAATGGGTGCTGGAGGAAGCCTGGCATTTTCCTGGTTTGAGCAATCTGCAGCTGCTACTGTACAACATTAGAGAAACTGAGACATTTAGGCTCTTAATTGCCCATTCACACTGACATGAAATAGGCCTTAAGCACTGTTGGCTACAATCTGTCCAAAATTATATTTACTAACTAATTTTAATAAGTTTATCTTTCCATGTGATCATTTTGTATCAGGAGAGAATAAGTAGTCCCTCAGGATCCAGTTCCTTTTGCCTTGAGCCTTTGTAAGACACTGGTTTCTCCACCCTTGATGCCAGCTCCCCACATGCTCAGAATGACATAAATCACAATTTCATATAATCTGCATCTTTTCTAATAAAAAGAAAGCCCATTTCTCTCCTAGCACTATGTCAGTATTCATCCTTGAAGTCCCCTGGAGCTGCATCTGATTCCTACCAGAGTTCAAAAATTACTGGAGCACAATCTTTTGGTTGCCTTTATTCAAATCCTTTAGTCTGTTTTGCTGTTATCCAGCTTTCCCACAAACCAACTTGATGCCTGCTAACACAATGCACAGTACCCTGGCTCAAGACTTGCTGTTTATGCTGCTCTGGACACGTCTCTTTCCCTGCCCCCCAGCATCTCTGTGCTTTATTTATTCTGCTGACTTGTGCCAAATGCTGAAGTCACAGTCTGAGTTTTCAGTTAACTCATATCCCTACCTCTTTTTCCTATTCTTATTGCCTTTCCTCACAAACATTATCAAGTTTGAATAGCTCAGTCTTTTCCATACGTGCCATATATTTACATAATGGACAACTGTGGTTTATTTTCCTTTGCCCTCTTCTCATGAAAACCTGGCAGTTCACAGTGCTCCATCCTTGTGCATTTGCATATCACCTGGGATAACCTGGACCTCACAGTGACATGGAGGTTAAGAAATATGAAGCTTATTTTGGCTCTGTTGTGATTCTGAATCCTAGCAGCCAACTTGCTTCTTTCATAATGTCATTTTTCAGCAAAACCCACAGGCTCTTAGACTCTAATTCATCCCAAAAATACGTTCAGATGAACAGGCTCCAGGCAGCTCTCACTTGCCATGAAGCCAACATGCTAATAGAGCTCCATCTTTGCTTTCAAAAACCTCATGACAGGATAATTAACTTAATAGTCCAGACTTCTCTTGGGTCAGCTTCAATTCCTTTCCCAGAAAACTTCCCCAGACTCTTGACAGTATCTTGAAACTGGTTTTCACTGTCTCACACTGTTACTGCTCTTGACCGTCTGTTTCAGGATTTTCCCGTGTACTAACCTTTTCCATCACCAAGCCAGATGCCATTGAAAGAGAAGGAAAACCAGGAGTGATGGATCCCCTCGGTAATTCCCCAGTACCTGGTAAAGAGGGCATTTTCCTGCTGGCAGCAGCACCCCTGGAGCAGCTACAGGGACACAACTCAACAGCAGCACCATGTCCAACTGCAGCACCACGGGGCAAGGACATTTCTGATCTTTCTTTTAAAAGGCCAATCAGGTTTAAAAGCATTGGATTGGGTGAAACCCTCTGCAGTGCATTTCCCTCTTCTGCTGCCTCCCTTTTGCAGAAAGAGCAAAATCTTTTGTGCAGCCTTGCTATTCTTCTCCATGACTTTTTTTTTAAAGGAAATACCAGAAGGCAAAGATTGCCTGTTTTTACACATAAGTATTGCAGTTGACATGATGCTGCTAGCAGGCTATGGTATTTCATGTTCAGTATGAGAACTGATTAGAAATTGGGCAAAGTGCTCAGAAGTTGCACCATTTTACTCTTAATATGCTACTACCCATAGTGAATCCTTCATTGACAACATCCAAAAAGTTCATGCAGGAAGGGTTTGGACAGTAGGAATAAAGTTATATCTACTGCAATAAAACTGACTGTAGTCATTTCAAATGGCAGACACAGGGAAAAATCTATGGAGGTCAAAAAACAACAGCAACAAAAAAAAGGCAAACTGAAGATGAGTGAAGTCAAGAGAAACTGAAGTCCACAATAAGATGCTACTTATTTCTACTTCTGAATGGAAACAGGATTCTTTGACAAAACTGCTTCCAGAAAAGTATGCCCCAACTCAGGGTCACACAGAAGAACTCAGAGCTGATGAGAGGGCTCGGCTCTAGGGCCTGCTGTCACAAATGATGTCACCCACAGCAGTACTTATAAATAAACCTACATACTTGCAGGTTGATTAACAAAAACATTTAAATGCCTTTCATGGGCAATTCTCAAGAGGCTTTTTTACTTGCCATAGTTTTACAAGGTCATGAAACCAAAAGAGTTTGCACAGCACCAATCAGCTTCTTGATTCTTTTTTCACACAGATTCTTGCATTTGTCAATTTTCTCTCAGAACAGGGCAGGATCTCATCTCATTTTATTGTGAATGGAATAAACTTAACATGCTCAGAGGTATTTGGCATTGTAACCTATTTGTTCATTAGGAAGAAAAAAAAACAGGTTCTTACCAAATTCAGGACACTGTGGAAGAACCTGAGAGTTCTTTATGCATTCAACTACCTAAACATTCTGTTCTCTTGTGACCAAGAGACTCTCAGATTGTTTGGGGATGAGTTTGGAGTGAAACATATCAGAGCCTCATCTTATGTCTGGAAAATACTGTATATCTTACTAGATTATTATCAAAAATATTTAAGGCAAAATTTTTCATATTTAATCCATGTCCAAAACCAATTTCTAAATCTGTTTTCATCTTTATCCTTTTAAATTTTTTTTGCTGAAATTGAATTTGGAGGGCAAAAGGCGGCCAACCACAACCCTTTTAGAGTAGTAGCTGTTTGAGCTACACATCTTAAAGACCCATGGTGCTTCTACCATGTCCTCACAGGTGGGACAAGCATCTATGACATTTTGAATAAAGTCTGGTTCATGAAGCCATTTCCGTGTTATTGAAAAAGCTTCAGCCAAGCATCCATCATATGTTACTACTGCAGTTTTAAACTTTTAGAAACAGATGTCAGTGAATCCAGGAGGACTTGAACTTCCTGAACCAACTCACTAGGGCATCCTGGAGTAAGACAACAAGAAAGAACTGTTCCAGATTATGAAGCACCAAAGCAGCCCTGCATGGGGCAAGCCTACCTTCTGACAGTCATATTAAAGATTTTCTTCACAGCTCACCCCTCAAGAGGTCCTTCAGCATATAATTCATTTGATCCAGCCATGCATTAAAGAAGAAGCAGAGGGAGTAGCATCTGGATCTAAAAAAAATCTCACATTTATTTGAAACTGAGCAGCAACTCCAGTCTGAACCCCCAGAGAGGAAAAGTCAGCATAGTTTGTCATTCACAAAAGAAACAAATCTGTAGAATAAAATATTGGCTTTTCCACCTGGTCTGCCAACAACAGTGAAGAACTTTGCCTAGAGCTTGTGTGCTTTCTTACATGGAAGTGTCATGGCTACGCTCCAAGCTCCCACTTCCATAGGAGCTATACGAGAGGTTCCCACGGCCAACAATACCTTGGGGACTTGAAAGAAAGCTACAGGAATTCTTCATTATTTAGAAAAGCACTCCCTTGTCTTCAAAGGAAGGCAGAGAGGAGAGAGGTTCCCATGCAAAGTAACAGGGGTGAGGTTGGGCTGAAAGCCCTTTTGAAGCCACATCTTATATCGCTTCCCAAAAACGTGTTCAATCCCTGCTGAATCTTGCCCCTCTAAATCTTTTTTTGCAAGGCACGGAGCTCTGATTTCACTCTAATTTAATGAGAAGCTTAATGTCTAAATGTTTTGAGCGTTGCTTGGGGAATAGCAAAGAAAGCCTGGCAGCAAGAAGCAGAGAAAAAGGAAAGAAAAAAATTAAGTCTCTGACCCTTTGAGAAATCAGGGAACCAAAAACGCATCCTACTGATTCTGCAAAGTTTAAGGGACTTCTGTCAACAGGGATCAAAACTTGGCTCCTAAACCTCATGTATAATCCCCAAAATAAAGGTCTGGCTGCTTCCCACCAAATGCATCAATTTTTGCCTAGATCACATAGAACTGACATGCTTATAATGGGAGCCATAATTAATAGCGTTTCAGCAAAACAATGCACGGGAATGTCTCTCTGCTCGACTGAAAGCAAAGTCCTACAGCTAAAAATCCCAGCCTTCCTCTCAGGGAGAGCAGAACAATGAATCTTGCTGCAGAGTGACATATTCCAGGCAATTACAAGAGCTGCAGACCTCAAAGCCACACTCTGAGCATGACTGGAACATAAATAGATTAGCAACTGCTAAGGACTACTCTTCCTCCTGATTCACAAAGCATGTTCCCACTTTGCTTTTGATGCCTTTAATGATGCACAACCATTATTTTATTAAGAAAAGCCATTTCACATTTTATAAATATCCCAAATGCTCCATGTTACCCTTAGTTACCCTTCATCCCTCTGTTCTCTGCAGTGCTGCTGACTAAATGGAGCCATGTTTTTCCAGCACATTACAGACTTGCCTTAAGCAGAGCAGATCCCATCCCACTTCCTTCACTTACATCACCCTCCAGGCAGGTAGAGGAAAGATAGGACTTGTTTAGTCCTGAAGCCCTGGCCAAAATCACCCCAGCTCTGATTAGCAGTCTTCCGAGGAAAATGGATGTGGCAAGCACCAATTCCAGGTTCTGAGGTAAATTCTGTGAACACTAAATGGTAACCTATGGCTCTTTCAGAGTGCTTTGTAAAGCAAGGAGCATCTCTGAGGCTGTTGCATTGAATGGGAAAGTGTCAGAGCAGCTCAGAACTGCCAAGCTATTTGTAGAAGGTCAGCTGGCAATTTGTTACCAGGGCTACAAGTAAAACCCAGAGGTCTCTATCACTGCACACCAGGCACCCTGCACCTTCTATCTCAAACTGTCTGTCCTCATGTTCTGTCCCATCTCCTCAAAAAAAAAAAAACCAAAAACCCAACCAAAATTTCCAGTTCCACCAGTGCAGTCTGCAGTAGAACCCAAAAGAGCAATACCATTGCGGAATTAATTGTCACAAGCACCACACTGGTCTGTTTTTTTAATGTCTTCAAAACTCTGTAGGGACTGCTGTGTTTTACAGATCTAATCTGAGGGTGCTTATGTAATTTTAAATACTTAATTCATAGAGCTTGCCAACCCATACACTGAATTGCTAAATGCCAGCTATTCCTATTGACCTTTAAGATCAGTGCAGGCACAGAGGTTCCACGAGTCTCAGACTATGATTCTGAAGTATTTAACATGAGAGATGCAAGTCATGCCATCCTGAACAGCAGCACAGATGTCAGTGACACCAGGAACACACACCACCACCTTCCTGTCAGATCAGTCACAAATACATGATATGGCATTTAAGTCAATTATAGGAAAGCAAATTATACCAAACAATCACAAAGCTCAAAAATATGTGAGCATACTTGCATAATTTTATGGGGCTACACCTTGTTCTGACACCAAGAGAGCTAAAGATGGCTTTAATATCTGACCAAAAAACAAGCACAAAGACCAATGTATCACTGCTGGATTCTGCATCTGCTCTGCAAAAGCTGACCATTTAAATTCTCCATTCTCATCAATAATAAAGGAGAAAACTCTCTTCATAAATAGAAATTGGCATTGTCCAATGACAGAGTAGTGCCCAGTTCATTAAGGATTATATTCCATGCCAAATTATAAAAACTTTTGAAAATTGCCATGTAATAGCACTAGTTTCCTGTAGAGTCTCAAGACAAAGCCTTTTAAAAATGCATACTCCTTCTGGCAGCACTGAATATGGCTAAAAACTTCAACAGTGACAAAACTAGAAATACTTGTCTTCACAATAAATCAATAAATGTGACTAAACAGTAACCACACAATAAAACTTAGTCCCTTTGCATTCTCTGTAGCCCTACTGATAGATGATGAGAAAGGCTGTCAGTATCTCTAGAACCAGGACACCTGCCTTAGGCATTAACAGCAATAATATTAATAACAATATTTATCTATATTTTACAGTGGGGTGGGGAGGGTGCAGAAGAGCCTATTCCAATGCTTAGGATATTCTTCAACTACCCAAGTTAAACACATCTATATTCTAATAACTAAATTGTTCTAAGAAAGCCAACTAAAAGAAACTTGTCTTAGGCAAGGCTCCCTGCTCTTTGCTTTCTGGAAAGCTGAAAACTGCTCAAAGTCACTTTAGTTCTCCCTTTTTGCTCCTGCATACAGCTGCATTAAAATAAGTTCTGTTCAGTAGTGCTGGAAGCTACTTCCAAGGGTGAAACAGAGGCCACTGCTTTATAAGAAGTTGCCTTAGTTTATAGTAGATATTTCTGAAGTTCTTATTATTATTCAGAAGGTGGTGGTTATTTAATAGCCCACTAATTGAATTAGTCTCCAGTTTTGGTCTTTAAGCTCCTCTCTGTGAATAAAAATTATAAAGAGAAACAGTTCAAGCATGTTCCAGCATAGCTGCCACATTAAGACAGAGTCAATTGCATGCATTAATCTTTAATTAAGAGCATCAGAGGAACTATAATCTAGCAGCTAGAGTACTGGACTAGCTACAAAAAGCCTTCATTCTAACCCCAGACCAGCCATGGATTTGCTGTGCACCTCCCATGAGAGGGGGAAGAGAAACACCCCTTGAATTTCTCCTTTTCCATTATGTCTTTTGTCTGCCTTACCATTTCTTTTTGTAGTAGCTGTGGCCAGGGCACTCCCTGCATGAGCAAAACTCCACCATGGCTCTGTAGCATTGGGTGAGCAGCCCAGCTGCTAATTGCAATTAACAGCAACATCAACAGAATCTGACCTATCCCAAGAAGGTTGTAAATTTTTGGCATTCCTATAACTTCTCTATAAACCAAAGAGCAAACCTGTAGCAAGGAATAATAAAAGCACACAAATTACTTCCAAAAAGAACATTATGGTCCATCTTTGTGAAACCTTCCTTACTCCCAGAATTACTATGCAAACTGATGAGATATGATCTTGCCTTTTTCCCAGTGATCCAAATTTACATATTGACTAGCCTCTCTAAAATGGATATTTCCCAGTAAATGAGAGCATGATGCAACCAGAAGAGAGCTGATGTTTCTCTTTCATTGAGCCCTTTCAAGCTGCCATAGATTAGCACAGTTTTCCCCAAACTCTGCCTGTACCAAATCTTGCTGTTTTCCCCCTGGAACCACAAGATGTCAGGAATCTGAGAAAGAAATTTCTCTTCCACATCCTTATCTCTAACTTTTCCCAGTCCCCTCATGCTAATATTCCTTTTCTCACACAACCATCAATGGTGGTACTATTATCAATATTAGTCTCCAACTCTTCCTAAAGGGATGTACACCTTTATGGGAAACATACCTTTATTTCTCCAGACAGGTTTCTGATTCAGGCAGCATTTGCACACCAAAAAGGCAGATATGTTCTATTTAGAGTGATTCTGTGCAACACATGTTATCCAACTACCTCAGCTTTCATCTTCCTCTGTCAACATGAAAGTTTGTCCTCTATTTGTTCTACACCCACCAATCTATGAACACCCATAAACACTTAGTCAAAGATAGTGTGCCTGGAAAAGCACAAGGTCTTTGCGGCCCATTTCCAGCGGGCCCTGCTACCCCCCAGTAACTTCTCAACAAAATTCCTTCTCCATCCACCAGCAGAGAGGCAGGACTGCACAGCTCACTAGAGAGGCTGAGGTTAAAGCAGAGCAATTCCCTAGCTCTCAAGGAGCGGCTTATCATGGTCTGTTCCCATTCCAGGACAACAAAACCTATACTTCTCACACAACCAGCTTGCCTCAGGCTTTTCTCTGCATTCAGATATTTGGCTCTCCTTCCCCATGCTAGATAAAACACTCCCCTGAGGCAAAATTTTTTAGTAAGCACTTTGATCTCAGAAGCAGCTGGTGCACAGCTGCTCCCCATTACTTTTGCAGCTCTCAGGAACAGTTTGCATTTTCCTGTCCTCCCTTACAGGCAGGCACAAAGGGCAAGAACATCACCAGCAGCCATCTTTCATTCTCAGGCAAAAACTTTTATTTTCACCTCATGTGTCCTGCCCAATTCCTCCTTGAACTACTGCCCACCTTGCTTGGTCTCAGATCTTCCTTCCTAATGGGATCCCCAAACATCTGAGCAATGCCTTCCTATTCCTCTTCTCAGCAAGGCTCTCCTCCATACTTGGGAATCTCCTGGAGAGACACAGTACTCCATACAGATGGTAAAGGACAAGCTGCTGTACTTCATCCCAGGAAAAAATATTTCCTTGGGTTATTTTTTTTTAGGAGGTAAGAGAGGATTGAATTCCACTCCAGTTTTTCTTCTCTGCAACTACAAAATCCAGCAAGCACAGGAAAGCCTCTCTCCTTACAGGTAAGTGCAACATTGGACCTTGCTAGGAAGCGTAGATCTGGTTAGCACCGTATGACCTCACAAAGCCCAAGATTAGACCAACTGCAGTGCCTATTAACAGCACGAGGTTTCTCAAGTTTACTTTATACCAGTTTAAAGAAAACAGGAGAAAGCTAGAAACCAGCCCAGAATCTCAAGTTACATTCGCAGACAGTATTTTAATCCCTTCCCTAGCTGGAAAAGCCATTTGAAGCCACCATCAGCAGACAACTATGGACTGTAGGATGCAGCACAGCCACTACAACACCGAGCTTTGCAAAATGCTTGCAGTCCATTGCCTATGTACAAAGGAAGTGTGGGTAACTACTGACCAATCTGCTTCCAGGAAGGCTCAAGTAAAAACTCGACCTTCTGGTCAAGACGAAAAAGGAAGACACTTCTTGTTACCAGTTTTTTTATGTAAGTCTATAATGCCTCAAGAGATACTTTCAAAAGCAGACTTCAGTCAACAACTCAAGCCCTTCACATTGATATACAGTAATGAAACACAACCATGTTAAGCATTCCCTAGTCATTTGCCAAGGCAAGAATTTTCCCAGACTCTTATACCATTGTCTATTTGGTTTGTGATTGTGCGAGTCTGTGTCTGTACATGTAACTTCTGCTCTTGGGAGCCTACTAGAAACATCTCATTGGAGCACAATTTTGAGAAACAACGTCATGACTTAAAAACTGTTTGCTGATTCATCAGGGTTGTGTTTGTAGGACATGTAGCAGAACTTGAGCAAAAGGAGGTTATGGGTAGTGGAGGGGTGTGGTAGACAAATGCCACCTGGTAAGTCATCCAGTATGATTCTCCTCACTGAAGAGAAACAAAAAACAGATAAAAGTAGAGCTCAGCTGCTTCCCATGATCTTTCTGCTTTTCTGTGCCACTCACCCTGACATTCCACTACAGTTTTTCTCCAGTTTCCAGTACCAGTCTCTCACTCCATCAGGTGAACAACTTCAATTTTAGCACTGCATTGGTACTTTAATGATGCGTACCCACTCCTTCAAACAAACTCAAAATCCCACCTTCCCATGGATTTCTACAGGAGTAGCGTGGATTCTTTATAGCTGCCTGTGCTCTCAACATTACTACTTACTGTTAATGAAAGCTGGTTCACATCAAGTGCATTGTGTAAGGGCACATCCACAGCTTCTACCACAGAAACGTGTCTGCAATAACATCACAGTAGGATTCAGCTCCATGAGTTGCCCTGTAAGCAAGAACCACACCCTCCCTTTGAAAGCAGAGATTTTCTGTGTGAGTTTGTGTGTGTCTAGGTCAATTAGGAAAGGAAGCAGTAGACTTTTGCATCACTGTCAGAAACATACTTCTGATGATCAACTATGTTCCGCAAAATCAGGGGGGCAGGTCAGTAAACCTTCTCTTTTTCCACGTTTAATGGGTGCTCCTCCCAGTGCCACACACCTTCTCCTCACCTTTATTCTCCTACCCCCTACCAAATCAGGGAGAACACACCCCCACTCTTTGGTTATTTTGATAGGATGTGGGCTGTAATATCTTTAACAGGGATATGAAGGTTTTGCAGATCTTTAATGTAAAGAAATAAAACAATCCCAAAATAAGCTTTCCTGACAAATATTTTAGCTAGCAATCTGTAAAGCTAACTTTCAAATTTCAAATTTGCTCCTGGAAAAGAGGATTCATGAGAAAAACTCTCAAAAACTCACCTTTTCCTAAAAACTGTGAAGTTTTGTGAAATGTTTCAGAAGGCATTGTGTAACAGTGAAGAAACAAAAATCTATTCCTTCCATTGGCTACAAATAACAAAAACATGATCAGACTCTTAGTACTTAATCTGTTACATAACTACTTGTAAAAAAAATATTTTATTAGCTTTCTGTCAGTAACAAGGGATTATTTGAGAACTTCTTCTGTGGACACAGCTTTATGGAGGACAATCATCATGAGCTCCTACAGCCATCTGAAGCCAGTAATCCAGATTTCTAAAAATGACAAAATTGTACAAGTTCTCTCCTCCTTTGTGAAAACCATGCTCATTTTCTCTCCAGGAAACAGGGCTGTCTGCAAAGCCATGCACAGTTAAGGTCAGCCAATATGCCAGTTTTGGTTCACCAAAATAGCAACTGCAAGCGAGAAGACAAGATAATCAGTGATTATAATGGAATAGGCAGGAAGACCTTCAAGTCTACAGTACAAAGTAAAACAATCAAAGAAACACTTCTTAACAAAAATTCTAAACACTTCTGAACAAAACTTATTAACAGTTAAAAAATTTAGTCCATAACAAATAAACTCAAAAGAAAATATTCAGAATACATTAAGGACCAAAGTAAGATTGACTATCTATTACTCCTACCATAGTTTTATGCATGGCAAATCTGAAAGTTGTAGCAACTAGAAGAAGTTCCAAGTTGTAAAGTAGCAGTTCTGACTTTCCTACAGCATGCACTGTCTTTCAGAAAATTTAACATTTAATGAGAACAATTGCTATCAGGGAAGAAAAAAGGCATCGGAGGAAGTAACATAGTCTAAGGCTATGCTTGACACAACTACTTTTACCACCAGAGAGGAAACAGATTATGAATAATCAAAGCCAGATACTATCCACTCTGCATTTTAAAAATGTAGGAGTACCATACAGCCAGTTTCTTAGAAATTCAGATAAAAACCAAAGTCCTGACTAGAATACAGGGCAGGCTTTTTAAAATTCGAGGCATTCAAAATTGTTTATTACTTTTTTTATATTGATGTCAAGCTTCCAGCTCATTTCCTAATTAAAACATAAGTCTACAATTATATATTTTGCTATTTATTTCCAACTGAAAAGTATTTAAAAGTGATTTCAAATAAGAAGTGTTTGAGTACAAGTGCTATAATAATGTGCTCCTGTCAGTCCTTACCACAGCTGCTCCAATAACTGAATAATCTTCTCAGGAATTATAAAGCCTGTGATTGTGCACAAAAAAGCTTTTTCCACTACTGTGTTGGGCTCAGGGCAGCAATAGGTTGATAAGAAGCTGGAGGATTTGTTGTCTCTGGAAGAAAAAACAATAAGGTAACTGAAATAAATATGCTTTAAATATTCTATAGGATGTCTTAGAAATCAGAACTTGTACCAAACAAGTAGGATCTATGTATATAATCTAAATTAATGTCAAGTAACTAATGACCAAGTAAACAATACAAAAGATCTCACGGTGCTGTAGGTTAACCCTGTAAGCACCCAAACACCACACAACTGCTCCCTCACTCACTCCCACCTGGAACTGAAAGAGTAATGGGAGAAAATGCATGGGTTGAGATAAAGATAATTTACTAAGCAGAGGAAAAGTTCCACATGAAAGCAAAGCACACAAAGGCATGAATTTACTTCTTCCCATGGGCAGGCAGATGTGCAGCCATCTCCAGGAAAGCAGGGCTTCTAACTGACTTGGGAAGACAAACGCTGGAACTCGGAACATTTCCCACCCATCTTTGCCCCAGCTTTTGCTGCTGAGCATGTCCCCATATCCCATGACATGGGATATTCCCTCTGCTCAGCTGGGGTCTGCTGTCCTGGCTGGGTTCTCTCTCAGCCTCCTGCCCACCCCCAGCCTCCTCACTGGCAGGGCAGTAAGAGAGACAGAAAGAGGCTTTCAGACTGTGCAAGCCCTACCCATCAATAGCTAAAACATCCCCTGTTATCAAGACTCTTGGTCAGGAGATTCAAAGCACAGCACTACACCTGTTACTGCAAAGAAAATTAACTCTATCCCAGCCCAATCCAGTACATATGGGTACCCCTAAAAACACCAATAAAGTAATTCAAGACTTACAACAAACATTTAACTGCATAGAAGACTCTCACAAAAGTGTCTGTCTTAATTTTTATTCAACTATTTCTTAAAATAAATAGTTGCTTTCCTTACTTAAAACATTTTAAAAGATCAAACAAATTCAAGTACTTACAAGCTAACTTGATTCAAGACAGCACCCAGCCATTCAAAGAGCTCCTCTGTACTGCAGGACTCCTCTGGTTTTCCTTGTAGATCATTACTTTGTAACACTGGACACTGCAAGTCCCTTAAGGTGCTGAATGTTATTTTTGGCTTCAGGGCCTGTATTTGGTTTTTTGAAAAGTATGACATCAATGTTGATCCCTCTGCACCTTAACAACACAGTATCACAAACAGCTGTTACAAAACTACTAAACAAAAGAATCAGTGAATACATGAAATATTTATATATAAATGAAAAAATGCAGTGTGAAACTGCTTGTGTGCTTTTAATCCATGGCAGAACCTTAGAATCTTCAGCTTCCTTATTTTCTTGGAAATAAAAGTTAGTGCAAGATTCAGCAACTTAATACAGCTCAGTAAATTTGCTATCTAAAAAAGTATAGATTTGCCAATAGAAAATTCAAGCAGAATTAACTGTATGAGTAATAAAATGAGCTTGTTAAAAAAGATTAACTCAGAGTATTCCTGAAAAGGAGCAGATAAAATGGAGCAGGAATGTCATCTCAGAACAGCATTCTTCCTGAATAATGGAAAAGTGAACATGTGATTAGAGATTTAAGAACAGATTTATCAATGATGTCAAGAGAAATTCCAGAATAATCTGGAGCATAAGGACTGAAGAGAGAAGAAAGAAGAGAGGGTAAAGAAATCAAAATACATCACCAAATGTCACTTTACTAGAAGAATATACTCACCCCTGCTCTCCTCTCCCTGATAATTCTTCAATGCAGTATGGCTGTAAGAATTAAACATCCCTTGATGGACTTGTGGGAAAGCACTAGTAAGAGACCCAAAACAGCAGGTACCTAGACTAAAAAACTAACTTAAGCAGGCATATTTTAAATTCAGAGATATTACCAACTTGCTTTTGAAGCAGGAAGGTAATTGACATGGAATAAATCCTAGATAATATGTGCTATTTTCAAAAAGTAACAATGGGTGTCTAGGAGACCAAGAAATAATGCCTTACTCATAAAAAGTCTAAAGTGCAGAGCAACATCTAAATACCACAGAAAAGGCATGTATAAACAGCAGAAATTCAAGAATAGGGTAGAGTTCACTGTGGAATATTGTATCTAAAATTTCCTATGAGAAAATATGGACTGCCTAAAGTCTATCAGCCATATTTATGTCATCAAGGACAATCATTTAGGGGAATAGAAAAAGGAGAGTTAAGCTCATTTTTTTTTTTTAGTCATTCTTCAAAAATGTTTGCTCCAAAGGGAACAATGACAAAGACAGGCAGTCATTGAATTCTTCTTAACTTAGTATTTTTATATAGATATATTTGAGTCTGAAAAGTGCTAGAAGACATGATCTTCCTTACATTCTATTGACATTTGTTAGCCTAACAGGTTCAAATAATGTGTAATACTGCCCTAGAATTCCTAGTAAAATATAGAAAATCATACATTTTACATTTCTGCTGCATGTGGGAGCCTCAGCTATAGCCCTAAATACAGGAAATCTCAAAGACTACAGTCAGACCCTAACAGAACAATTTCTCTATCTACAGCACAGTTTTCTATGTTAACAGCAACCAGGCACATCATCAAAGCTTTTCAGAGACCACTGAATTTCATCCAATAAACAAGTAAATTTGTGATAGAAATTACAGCAATTGAAAAAAGATTGTATTGCCTCTGTTATTAAAGATATTAGATGTTCCATATTCCCTTTTCCTATTCTTGGTGCCAAACCCACAATGTGGGAAAACTGGGTATGAAAACCAAAGATCCTGCAGTGCTGGCCACAGCAAGAAGCTCCAGTTATCAGCAGGAAGGCTGAAATCAGAATGTTCACAGAGGACACAGATTCGTTTGACAAAACACAGCCCACTTTTTCCCCTTCTAGCAGAATCTACACAATGTCTCATATCTATTATAAAAAACTTATAAAAGTTTTATTTTTGTCAGTACTAAGGAATTAATAGTCTTTTGTGTGTTATGAGCACAAGATTCTTGCACAGAATGGCATTCAGATTTAACTCTATATTCAGGAAATGGCTGACCTGGCCTGCTTTGGGGATGTAAGAAAGTGAGGAAAAAAATTGCTCTTCTTTCTGAATACTGTTAGCACAGGCAGCAGCAAACATATGAAAAATAATGGCCCTAGAGGCATTTTGCTCTCTGTCCAGGGTCAATAAATCCAAGCAAGCTGAGCGTGAAGATCTGCCACCTCAGTTGGATT
Organism: Lonchura striata; assembly: GCF_050655825.1. Classification (NCBI taxonomy): domain Eukaryota; kingdom Metazoa; phylum Chordata; class Aves; order Passeriformes; family Estrildidae; genus Lonchura; species Lonchura striata. The sequence goes on from NC_140704.1 coordinate 63,227,762, forward strand.
TATGTCACCATTTATGGTAGCAACAGCCTTCACTGTGACTCTTTCCTGAAGATTACAAGGACGGGAATTGCAAGCCTTTAAACAATTTCTCTGTGACAAACAAGGAAGCATCCTTGTCATATGATTAGTACTTAGAAAGGGGGAGGGGAAACATGAAGGAATAAAGTGAAGCATGGGACACTCCTAAAGGAGCTTGTAAGCAGCTTCTGTTTCTCAGATGAGTTAACTCCTTCTCAGACTTGGCCTTAAAGAGCCAAGAAAAAAGAACAATATAAAGAAGAGATGGGAAAGCATTCTCAGGGACGTTTCTAATATCCCTTGCGACACATCTGTGAATGAAGAAAAGCATGTTTTTCAGTACAGACACTTGCAGTTTTTGTCAATTTCATGCAAATGCTATATGTCCCTACATACAGCCTGTTCTGAGGTAATACAAACAACTGGGGACATAAAAAATTTCCCTCAGAGGAGGAAAAATACTTGAGTCCAGAAGAAAAACCAGTGTAATTGGAAAACAGCAGATAAACAAATACTAGAAGATTATTTGAAATAGTACACATCCTGTAACTACTGAGGAAATCAGAGTTCCCCATCCTAAGTATGTAACTAGATACATAACTTATGTGTATTAAAAAAAAAATACAAACCAAAAAAAGAGTATTGATAATGGTTGCCTATGTCACAAATTTATAAAGAAGAGGCAGCACCATCAAACAGGCAAAGTTTTGACAGAAAGCCTGGGCAACATAGAGAAAGGAAATGAAGCAACTAATATATCTCCTATGAATCACTGTTGTGCTCCCAAACAGAGATGTTCTGTGCACAGGAAGTAACACCCTCCACACTCCAAACAAATAAAACAAACAAAAAAATCCTGCCCATACACATTTTGATCTAACTTTCCCCTCCAGTGAAAATGCATTTGGACAGTCACTAGGAAAAAAACAGTAAACTAAAAATATTTGGACTTCATGTCAGTTGCATTTTAGTTGTACTTTTAGTTCTTATTTACCTGTATTATACCAAGCCATTAGGAAGTCAAATTCTAAAGGTTTCTTTTCTTTCAAGGCCCAAAGCACTCTGTTATGTTTCTTGCTCTCAGGGTGAAAGCCAGCATCAGTCAAGTCAATAGTGATAACTGCAGAAAATACACAATAGCTATTGGTACCAAATTAAAATAAATGTATTATTAAATTAGAAGAGCACAAGAAACCAAAGAACATTAAACTTCCTCTTTACATCTACAGAATCTTTACAAAGTATTTGATTATGCAAATATGACTCCCCATTATGTAAATAAATATTCACCTCCTGCTGTCCTCATTTTGATATAATCTGGAACTGCTTCCTCGTGACTAGAGGAACAGATTCCTCTTCAAATGGCACTGACAGAAGTCCCTTAACAGTGCCTTAAAAAATATATTGGTAATTAGGCAAGCTATTCGCAGTAAAAAAAAAAACAAAAACAAACTAGAATTCCTAACAACAAAAGTCATGTATACAGCAATGGTATCTTTTCAGTAGGTTGGTTTTTTCCTAGGTGAATTGTTAATGCATAAGTTATATTTATTTTTCAAATGGAAACGTGATGATACATTTTGATGATCAGAATGGTAAAATGATGTCCCATTTTGCCAAAGTACTTACCAGAGATAAAAACTTTCCCCTCCTGAAGTTTTTATGCAATTATACCTATCAACAGTTGCAAGTACCAATACATTTGAGATGGCACAGTGTTCATGTTTGGGTCTTTTTATTTCCTAAAAAGACAAACTAATAAAATTCACACTCAAGATGTCTCCTCTGCAGCTGTTAAAAATTATGTTTTTCAAGTACTTGGTACATAGAGATTACCATTTTAGATGTGTGAAACATAGTACAGTTCTGCCTTTCAAGCATGCAGTCTTGGATGAGGCTCTTCACTGATTTTGTACAGTGCACACATTTTAAACACCTCCTTAATCAGTTTAAAATTTTCTGACTTAAATCAGAAGGTATAGACACCATGCAGATTATGCAAAAATTCTTAAGTACTACATCACTCCAGTAGAAACTACACAATGAGAACCCTTGAAATTAAAAATTGTATAGAGTACTGAAAAGGTGATGTATTTGTGTCCTTAAAGCTACTTTACTACTTGGAGAAAAAGTACTTTCTCTCTTCAGGCACTCCTTGTATTTGCATCTGGAAAAATATAACGTAGACAACAACTAGTTATAGTGAAAGGGAAGTTTCAACAGCCAACAAGGTGCTTCTTAAATAGGCCCCGTTTATAGAAATACTTACTATATCGCATTACTTTTTTGCCTGAATACCGAGAAGGGCGACCTTGCAATCCAAGTTCCTCATAAGTATCCTTATCCACTGACAGAATTAGTTTACCTATAAACAAACCAAATTTTAATAGAAATAATCTTCTACTTGGCTCCCCTTGAAGTCTTTTGAGAACTGTATGCCTTTTACAAGGTTAGCTTTGGATGAATGGTATTACTAATGTAATGCAGATTCCTTAGTTCCAGTTAAATGGATTGCCAGATTAATCCTTAAAAAATAAAAGGGTTATAACTCAATTATTCTCTTTTTATCAAAGAGGTCTTGTGAACTAGAGTAAGAAAAGAATAATATTATTCCTGAGATAATCATAGCTTTTTTACTGTACTATACAGTTCATTGTCTCCATTTTGCCTCCACTCATCCTCTAGCACTTGTTGTATCATTAGCTGAGCACTACATTGCACAAGGGTCTGATTTAGTAAACATTCATGTTCAACATGCACTGCTCAACTAAATAAACAAAAGCAGTTCCTCCAAGTCCAGTGGGACTACTTACACTGAGTAAACTACGCCTGTTAGCGATGAGCTGATACATGCTGGAACAACCCTGCTTCTGTTCTCATAAACCAGAACTGGCTGCTGCTGCTTGGTACAGAGGTACACAACAGCTCCCTCTCTAACACAGTCCTTGGGCTCTACTGCACAAGTAACAGCACAACACCAAACACAAACAAGAAATACTGCAGAGGAAGAGTTCAGACAGTGACATCACCAGGAACTGTAACACTGCCTCTGCAACAATTGTGCACAGCCTGTAACACTTGTATCACACAAACTCCATCACTATCAATTATGCATTTTGCCAGGACTGTGCTAACAGACATATAAATAATTCTTTGGAACAATCTGAATTTACTCATGCCCTCATGGGCACCCGTCATATTACAGCTTCTCACGCTGGAGGGCAGATAGACCGGTTTGTATTTCTATCATATCTTATATACTGTTAAACAGAAATAAGATTATGTAGTTGAAGCTCAAAATAGCTTCATTTTCTCACCTGAGATGTGGGACATTTTATGATGTCTTATCACAAAACTGTGATACAACTGAAACAGACTTTTAACATGTTACATAGTTCTCAGGAAATCACAGAATCCTCACAAAATCATCAAATGGTTTGGGTTGGAAGGGACAGTAAAGATCATCCAGTTCCATCCCCTCTACCATGGGCAGACACACCTTCAGGTTGCTCAGGAGCAGGCTGCTCAAAGCCCTATCCAACCTGGCCTTGAGCACTTCCAGGGATGGGACACCACAACTTCTATGGGCAACCTGTTCCAGGGCCTCACCACACTCACAGTAAGGACTTTTTTCCTGATGTCCAATCTAAACCTACCCTTCTCCAGTCTGAATCCATTCCCCCACATCCTACTGCTACATGACCTGTTAAAAATTTCCTCTGTGGTTTGCTTCCAGGCAGGCGCTCTGATTCTCCCCAGAGCCATCTCTTCTCCAGGCTAAACAACCCCAGCTCTCCCAGCCTGTCCTCAAAGGAGAGGTGATCCAGCTCTGTGAGCATCTTTGTGACCTCCTCTGGACTTGTTCCATCAGGTCCGTGTCCTTCCTCTGCTGGGGACCCAGAGTTGAATGAAGTACCCAAGGTGGGTCTCATGAGAATAAACACTTAAAAAGTGTTCCTAAGCAGTGCTGATAACTTTCTTTTTTGGTACAAAATTCTGTCTTAAAGACCAGTAGGAAACAAGAAGTTGGAATTTAATGTTTTCACAAAGATAATTCCCTGTAGCAATTGCAATTATCGTTGAAGCACTGACAATCTGACTATACATAAATGAAGCTGATTTTTATTCCTCTTTAATTTCCTTTAGATGAGACAAAAAATTTAACAGCATGAATGAAAAAAGAGAGCTAAAATTAGTATTTTCCCATTTCACATGTATTTCTAACAAAGTTATCAATTACAGTAAGCATTATTTTTCAGTTTACATCATTCCAAATTTAAAAAAAAAACCAAAAAAACAAATAAACAACCCAGACCACAATTGACACATATTACTAAAAACAAAACAAATCCTTCATACCATTTGGTAGCAGAGCTGCAGTATTATCTTGATCAATTTTTGTCTTATAGGTAAGTGCATAGCATGAACCTTTAACAGTAAAGCAGAAAAACATGAGATTAGACAGTCTGTAAAGACAGACATGACAAAAGAAACAATTCACTTCAAGACAAGCAAACATGACAAACACCATCTGAATCACTCTTGTGTTTTCATTAATTTTCTCCCACCTTCTCAAGCAAAATGGCATTGTTATTATTTTTAAAAACCCTGTTCTCGCAATATTTTAAAGGACCTATAATAGGGTTAATTATTAATAATTACTAATAGGTTAATAATAATCCCCGATATGAAAACATTTTACTTCCTTCTGTGACCTCTGACTCTCCACAGTCATCAAATGGAAAACCCTATTTTTTCCCAGACATATTTTTTTTACCAGTCCAAACAAAGACAAAGTGGCTGGGCAGAGACTGTAACTTTCTTTGCATCCTCTTTGCTCTTACTGGGTAAGAATGAGCTGTCACAGCTCTCTTAGTGAAATATAAAAAACAAGGAAGCATATTTTTCTCTTGCCTGCTGTGGAACACAGCTCAGCACAGCTCTGTGTTGAGACATGAAGGAACAAAAAAGGGAGAAGGAAGTTTTCTATAAGAATCTGTACAAAAGTGAGGTGTAGAAGAAACAAGTGTGAGGATACATGGAAGCCCTCTTGATAGCTGGCTTTCAGAATTGAGGTGGAAGAGAGAGAAATTTATTAGGAAGAATCAGAGGAGTTTTAGACCCTGTGGGTGTAAACAGATGTTGTCACACGTGACAAAGCAGAAAAAAGCATATAAACAAATTAATGCAGAATTTTCTTAGTGCTTTTCCTTTCCTTCCTTTAAAACACTTTTCAGAATAAATAATAAGACTATTAAAAATTTTGCTGTGCTATAAAAAGGTACATTATGATTGTATTTGCTCTGTTTTGATTTCCTCCTTACCTTTCTTCACAAAAGCATCAATGAATTCATGAGCGACCAATTCATGAATGGGTAAACTCCTCACCAGGTAGTACTCTCCAATATCTGCAATTGTGCTTTTCAGTACTTCGGGCAGCAGGCCACATTCCGGGATCAAAAAAGACACCTGTTCAGAGCATATTTGTAATATAAATCCTATCCTAAAACCTGTTCTGAAAAAAACTCCAACCAAACAAAACTACAAGAAATACAAAAGAAAACCTCTACTTTTCAAAGATGGATCAGTATATTATATCATAATGGAATGGAAAAAAAGTAGTATCAGGCTACTGTCTTCAAAATGTATCAATTTTCATAGTCTCCAGGTACACTAAATACATTATTTGCTGGTTTGGGTTTTGGTTGGTTTGTTTGTTTTTTGTTTGTTTGTTTGTTGTGGTTTTTCCCCCCTTTTTTTTTCTATACAATAGCATTTGATGTATTATGTAAAGACATGATCTCACACAGCATGAGTTAACAGAAGATTTCGTTTCACATCATTACACATTTTAGCTTGATGTCGCACTGGGACACCTTCAGCCCTTGCTGGAGTACTTGTTAAAGCAGTTGCAACTAAAAATGTATGCTAACCATTTCTGTAATCTCAGTGGAAAAGCAAAGACCAAAGTAGAATCTTCAATTTACCTTTTGCTTAAAACCTTCCCCATACATTTTCCATAGACCAAGAGAATCCTGAAGTATGGCAGAGCAGGGAAAATAAGGTAATATCTGGCAAGTAATAGATGGGCAAGTATGAAGCCTCACAGGCAGCATAAAGGTATGTCTCCTTGCTCCTCCCTCCATCCCTCAAAAAACTTATTTCCCAAAGCTCTTGGAGAACAGGTGTGTGTCTCCCTTGGCACACATGTTCAAGAGAAGAACGGACTGACAAACGAGCTGCCTTCCATGCCGGTAGAAAGCTTTCTGATTAGCTGCTAAAAAAGGTCCCAGAAGTCAGAAACAGTTAACAATTAGCCCAGAGAGTTACAGGGTATGAGAAGGGAGTTATCAAATAGGGTCTTGCCTGATTGCTGCAAAATGTGGAATAGCTACAACTTTTCTTAAGGAAGGATGTTCTTTGATGCGTGGCCTTTGTACACTTTCATGCCTTATCAACAAGAAGGGAGATTTAATCCATGAAACGAGAGCACAGCTAACAAGCCCTAAGTGAAGTCCAGGTCTCTTTGTTAACGTTTAGGGCTGGACATGTTTCAGTGATCTCAGACCTAGGGTGAGGTTAACAAAGCCTGGGGAGAAGGATGTACCACTGATAGTGGGCAGAAAGAACGCAGAATTTATGGCCCACAAAGACATTTGGCAGGACTCCCAAAATAAGTAAGAAACTTAATAAACCCAGCAACTCTGCTGAATCAGCTCTGAGTGGATAAAAGGCAATTCCGGCAGGTAGAGATCTCGGCCACCGACCCCAGAAACCCCCTGACTCCTAAGCTGAGAAAGACTGAGCATGCAGATTAATTAGCATGTGAGACTCACTAACCAACAGAAGATAGTACTAATTAATGAAAGAACTATGTAACTTGTATCTTGTTTGCTAAAATGCATAAATAGTGAAACGCTTTGATAAGGTGGTGTGCTTGACTTGCGGAAACCTCCGCCTTGCGCCCTGCGCGGAATAAGCGATGTCTCTTTCCTAAACTGGACCCTGCGGCGTGTTTAAAGAGCTCCTAAAACCCGCACCATCACCTCTCCCACCGGCTCACCCCTCTGCTCCTCCTGCCTGCTCCTTCGCTCCTGGAGGAAGGGAGGAGTTGGTTTCTCCCATACTGAGCGAGACCACAAACACAAAGGGGGATAATTTGATAATTTGTACACCCCGCCCCCCAAAAACGAGGCGCGCGGGCCACCTCTGGCAAGGACGGAGGAGCCCCCACAGAATACCGAGCCTGGCGCGAGCGGGGCGCCGGCAGCGCGCCCTGGAGCGGCTGGCGGGCAGAAACCCCGGGGACGGCGGCGTGGGCAGCCCCGATTGGATCCTATCCTTCCCTTCCCTTCCCTTCCCCTCCCTCCCCTCCCCTCCCCGCCGCCCTGAGGGGATCCCGCCACTCACGCGGCAGCTGTAGGCGTGGTCCCGCACGTGCGCCGCGTGCCGCGAGCGCGGGTGGCGCGCGTGGCCGCGCTCGCACACCAGCAGGTGCCGCGGCGCGCGCCCGAGCTGCGCCGGCTGCATCCCGGGTCCCGCCCGCCTTCCTCCTCCTCCTCCTCCTCCTCCTCCTCCTCCTCCTCCTCCTCCTCCTCCTCCGCCGCCGCCGCCGACCGGGAGCTGCCAGACGCGGCGAGGAGGGCCGGGAAGGGGCCGTGCCGTGAGGTCACGTCCGCCGGCTCCGGCGGCGCAGCCGCTTCCGCTGTGGCGGCGGCGGGGCCGCGGCGGCCGCTGTCGCCGGTGCCCTGCCCAGCGCCGGTGGCCGCTCGGGGCTCTCGGTCCCTGCGGGCTCTGAGCAGCCTCGGCACGGATCGGACACCGACCCCGCAGGGGCTGGGTGTGCATCTGCAGAGTGCGCGGTGGTTTAAGCGCGGCGGTGGGTCAGTGCCCGGAGGGAGCGGGAGAGGCACCTTTTCCAACAGCCTGGAGTGACAGGACAGGGGCAGTGGCTTCAAACTGAAAGAGTGTAGGGTTAGATTAGATATTAAGATTAAATTCTTTACTGTGAGGGTGGCGAGGCACTGGAACAGATTGGCCAGAGAAGCTGTGGACGCCCCATGCCTGGAAGTGTTCAAGGCCAGGTTGGACAGAGCTTTGAGCAGCCTGGTGTACTGGAAGGCGTGTCTGCCCATGGGAGAGGGTATGGAGCTGGATGAGCTTTGTTGTCCCAACCCCAAGCGTTCTCTGACTCCCGAGTAGCCCAGCAGGCTGAGCCAGGCACCGGGGCGCCTCTCCTGTCGGTCTGCTCAGGCACCGCACAAGAGCCATGGAGTGCGACCCTGCCTTGGATGTGTTGTGTTGTCTCGCCGCTCCTTCTGAATGTTGTACATTTCACACAAAGCATACACAAAAATTCCGGCTTTCCGCCTTCCTGCAGTGTTTATTTTGCCGGTCCCCTGGCTTCGCGGCTTCCAATTCAATTTAAAATGGCACCGAGCAACTTTTTGGGTAGTTGCCGTTTCTGTAGCCAGCAGAGTCGCTAAGTGCGGCGCTTCTGGCTCCTTAGGCTGACTCAGCCCCCGGTGTTTCAGGGCATGAGCTTTCCGAGTGCCCGTGTGCTTGAGGGACACCGGGATATCGCTGCTGCTGCTGCTCCGAGCTCGGAGGTTTGTGCCCTGCGCCGAGGTGAAAGCCGCACCTCGGGAGGTCCTTGCCTCCTTAACGCCGTGGAGGAGGGCTGAAGTCTGCCCTGCCCGTATAAATCAGATTGACTGGATTATTACGAATCAAATCAAGGCTGTGTAAAATCACAGTAGCCTTCTAAGCATGCAAGCGTTAATGGGGAAGGAGCGACATGATTAATGTCAGTTGTTATCACACCCTCCGTGGGCAGACGAGCCTCGCACTGCGGCGATCAGGAAGCCTGTGCTACTAAGGGGTGAAAAGTTCAAGCCTTCGATCAATAAGCCCGAGAGCCAGGCAGGAAAATTCAGCTATACTCAAAGCAGCATGTGGAGGGTTTGTTTATTGTTTGTTTGATTTGATTTTTTTTTGGCGGGGAGGGGCTGTTTTTGTGGGGTGTGTTGGGGCTTTTCATGTGCCTCTCTATGCTGATACAATTTATGCTTTCTACTGAGGATACGAATGGATGGGAAGAGACTTGAAGAAGAAATATGTTGGGGAAGGGTCAAGAGAGTCAAGATGCGTGGTTGTGTATTCAGTGTTAAGTCCGTATTTTATGGATTCTGGCAGGAGTGTAGCTCGCTGCAGCACAGTGGAGCACTGAAGGAGATTTGCATCACTGTTCAGTCAGTTTGGTTCATATGTCAGGCAATTAATTTTAACCCATCCTTAGTTATAGATATTGGCTGTCCTATTATAGAGTATGTGTGTTTTAGAGAACTCCCTGAAGACACCGAACTACATTAAAAACCCACTTAGAAGTCCAGTAGTCTGTGTTGTAACACACAGAATCTCCCTATCTTTAAATGAGACATAAATCATGTATATATATGTATGTGTCTATACTAATTGTTGGTTAATGCTGACTTTTTTATAGTCATTGTTACAGTTTTATGAGTAATTTGGTATGGGATTTCTGTATATTGTAAAAAAACAAAAAAACCCAAAAAAAAAAAAAACAAACCCTAAAAACAAAAAACCACACCAAAACACAAAAAACCCAAACCCTTTTAAACTTTAAATACTTTAAATAATTTAAGGCGTAAAGCTATCACAATTTTCCTAAGGATTTAAAACCTGTGACAGGGTAATGCAGTTTTACAGCAACTCAGTTTCTGCATGCTTCAAGACAGTTACAGGATATAGTAAAGAGGAAAGGACTGTCTTGAGGCAACTTGTAATAAGTTGGAATACAGAAGGATCTCTCAAGTACTTTCTGGGACTGGTGAAATTTGATTCTGATTTTGTAAAAAATGACTGAGTTTGGAAAGAAAAGTTGGATCTTCACATTATGTACAGTATCTCTTTTTGTGAAGCCCTGCTTCTTGTATATACCTTTATCACTATGGAAGAAAAATCTTAAAAGCTGGATTTTATGATTTAAAAACAACATTATTACAGTACTTAGAGTTTCATTAAATCAAATCTAAACAAGTATTTGTCACAGACCTTTGATATTGGTTTGTGTCTTTAAGATGAATCAAAATATTTTTCCTTTCAGTCACTTTTTCTTTCTTAAATAGTTCTGACTGCAGAAGAGAAGGAAGGAAGTTGTCTAAATCTTTTAACCTTGGCTATTATAATGAGTAATTGTCAAAACAGAAACAAATAGGTACCTCTGGTGCTGTGTTAATCTAAAAATAATAAAAGGCATAAGACTGAAAACCAGCAATTTACTTGATCAGCACCAACTGTTTTTTTTCATGGAGGAAAGTGGAAAGATGGTGAAGATGTGGACAGTTAGCTTTATAACATGTGTTTTACAGACTTTAGTCCATATATTCAGAGCAGTGATGGACTGTAAAAAAGGTCCCTCTCAGACTTGCTCTTTAAGGGGCTTACAGACAAAGCTCTGCCGAGCTACTCCCCAAAGCAGCCATTCAAGCCAGGAAGATCAGTGAATGCTAACCATGGACCAAGTTGTTTGATTTGGTTAAAATGCCATAACCAGCCAACCAACCATCCAACCAACCAGCCAACCAACCAACCAACCATCTAATCTGTTTTCCTTGGAGTTAAGCCCTCAGACATCTGGGAAAACTCCTACTCAGTTTTGTGGTATTACAATTGCAGAAGAAATGAGAGTGATAATTCCTCCAACAAGGTTCTGGGGAGCAGGAGTGTGTTTCATCTATATTCAAGCAGGGTCATCCCTTCCACTTGCCTCCCAAGGATCAGATTTTGTCAGGGCCCTGCATGATACTGGGGAATTTTCACACAGTTTCTCTCTCCTCCTAAACAGATTAATTGTCCTTCACATAAGGGCTAATATGAGGCACATGTACTCTGTTTTCTTGCAGTAGGTAACAAACTGTGGCCATGTTCCTCTAGTTGCCCCTTCATCTACTGGGAAACATCCTAGGGAGCACTTCCACACCCACCTTGACCTTCCATGGGCAATAAAGATGTCCTTCTCCTTGTGCCATAACAAATGGGGAAAATGTTGCATTTTCCACTGCGAATGTCTCCTCTCCTGGTGTGACAGATAACAGGCACCATTTCCCTTCAAACTGAATAACCAATTAACACCATGGTGTTCAACTCATCGTAGCAGTTTTGTTCTCAATCTGTACATAATTTTCCCCATTATATGAGCTGGTGTGCTAAAGGATATTAATTGTCCCTGCAGAAATTGTCTTGATAATATCCTTAAAACATTTTATTTCTACTAACATTAGTACTGCTCCTGGAATTGCTGCAGAGCACACTGTTACTTGAATGAACATCATGAAGATACAGAATGCAAAGCAAAGAAAAAATATTACTAAGCATTCCTTCCTGTCCATATCTTAAAAAAAAAAAAAGAAAAAGGTAAATGGTGGCACAGAAAGTTAAAAGTATGATAAAAGTAGGATGAATTTTCTCTTACAATGAGTGCAGAATACTTCCTGTCACAGCTCAAGCTTCAAGGAGAGGATTTGCCATTTCCACCAATAAAGTAGTAATATTTCTTGTACCTGTTGTTCTTTCTTTTGTGTATTACTGCATACTATTATCAAGTCTTGGGATTGCAAGGCCACTGGCATTTTTATCTTGCTAAACTGTTTCTCTGACACCCCCAAATTATAAAAAGTCCTGTACTGCACTTCACACCAATCTTGTGTGGGGCTGACCTTAGCTGTCTCCACAAAGGATGAGTGCCAAAGTTTGGCCCTGCGAGTTTAGTGCAGTAACATTTCAATCACCCTTTTGCAATGCAACATCAGAGCCACATGGTTGCTGGTTTCAAGCCCAGCAAAGCTGGAGATGGTGCCAGCAGAGGAGGAAAGCCACAGGGAGAGGAGCCTGTTCTTTCAGCCAGCTGGAAGCCTCTTTCTCTATGGATGGAGAGTTTGCCTCTGTTCTCAAAAAGCCGTTGCTAGAGTTCCTGCATTCACGATTTCTCTCCCTAATATTATCTATTAAATCAAGCAACAGAAACTGTAGTATTTAAAATAACCCAAGATTTCAAAAAAGATCCTAACCCACAAACAAAACAAAATCATGTTCCTTGATAAGAGCAGTACTTTCAGCAAGATCTACCTTTTTAGGTACAAGTGTGGCATTATCAAAAGTTTAAAATTAGAACTGTACATTTCATTCATTTGAGCAAGATTCAAAGTTTCAGCCTAGAAGTACAATCTACGCTGATATTAAATTGGCTCATGGGAGCAATGGGAGCAAGTTTTGTTTAGGAAGTATTTAAAAGAATATGTGAAGGTTAACCATCAAGGTAAATACACAAGGTAATTATGACTATAAACACATGAGAGCAATATGAGAAGCCAGGAGCACAGGTAAGAGTATGACATAGAAGTGTGTATGTATATGGGAGTTGAAGCCATAACTACAGAGGGTTATTTTTTCCTTCTGGTCCCCAGGATTTTGAAGACTGGGGACTTCTCAAGCACCTTTCCTGGGAGGTGTGCACAGTTAAGACATTAAGCAAGCAACCTGTTTTAGTGTCCTTTCCTTTTTCTAATTTTCTTCCCTAGAATGTTCATACTTACATTCTCTTTTACTGTTTTTTTTTTTTTTAATATTCTAGGTTTAGTTTTTTTGTTTTTGTTTTTGTTTTTTGTCCAGAATGACTCTGAGGTCTTAGTATTTCTTTTTTTAAGCCCATATTTCAAGTGAAATATAAAAAATTTGCATCTTGTTGCAGCTGAGTGTCAAAACTTTATGGGTCTTCCTGTCCTGTAACATGAATCAAGAAATGACGACTACATGTATTCATTTGTAAACCATAGTGATGAGACACCCCCCTGACATATGGCAGGAAAGAGACATGGACTTTTGCACAAAGTCATTAATCTTCAAATTTCAAAGTAAGACAGGCATCACAGTTAAATAAAAACACTCTGCCTTTGGCCAAGATAAATCTTTTGCTCTTGGAATGCAAAGGAAGCGATTTCTGTTGGGGAATGAATGCATCCTTCTTGTGGAAGAAATAAGAAATACCATTTTTTCTTCATTTTCCAGGATAACTAATAAAATTAGGTGAAATTAAATGTAATCTTCAAGGACAACAGGTAAAAAAAAAGGAAAACTGCAAAGGGGAGAAAGTCACTCCTGAAATAGGTTTTTGAGGTAATTTAGCCTTTTAAATCACTGAATCCATTTAATTTTCACAACGAAAATTAATCCATCTCTCTTAAAAGTCTTGTTCAATTCATCAACTCATTAATCCCCATTGGTTTTTAATTTGCTCCTCCTTGTTTCTCCAGCCTAATTAATAATTCAAAAAATAACTAAGGGCTCAAAAGATTGGTTCTCTAAGACTAGTCTAGCTAATCTTGATCCTCTTGAGTTATCCTTAGATTTGCAAGTTAAATACTTGGATGGAAAGGGTCTGGGCAGTACTGCTTATGTGATTAGGAAATAGTGGTATGCACGGGAGAGGGACATTAACTACCAGAAATCAAAGCAATGAGTCCACTGAGATGAGTGGGCAGTGATCTACTTACTGCTTGCTGTTGGGAAGAGTATAACACAGAGCAGTGAAAACTTTCTGTTCACTTTAACTGTTCCCAGACACTTCTGTTTCTTGGACGGGAGAAGGAGCAGGGTGCAGTTACACTTCTTCAAGAACATCTTTATTTTGAAAACAAAGTGTCTTCTTTTAACTGAATTGTTTTTGAACTCCTTACAGTGTGACTTCTTGAAGTACTTTCAAACTGAAGTGAGTCCTGCTTCACGGAGTAAAAAGATAAACAACTCAGTTTTGGCACTATTAGGTTGCACTCACAGTCAATCGTATTAGAGACAATAAAAAAGATGTACTGAATCATGGAAGTAGCAGCCTTTAAATGTCTCCTCAGTTTGGGAGTGAAAACAAATGGGAGACATGGGATTTGTCTTCTTGTTTTGTTTGGATATGAAAATGGAGACAGAGTTACAGCAGATTAGTAGTCCAGATACCAGCAAAGGAAACATATTTTGCTAAACTTATTCTTAAATATTTACTGTATGAAAATGTATTGAACTATGTATTATCTGCAGATGGCTTGTAAGGAGAACTGCCCTGAATTGTGCCAAGCCAATAATAACAAAAAGTCTAAAAGAATTTTATTAAGGTTGCAATTTCAATTCATGGTGATATGAATAATGATAACATCCTTTTGGTAATGTTTTAATGTCATTATCACATACTACTTACATGGCTGGAGAACTAGGACTTGATTTCCTTAAATTACAAAGAATACAGGAAGGGAAAGGATGGTCCTACTGCAGAGGCAAGTGATTTTCTAGCCAAAGGGACTAAATTTTATTGCTGCTCCAGACGTTAAGCACCTGCCAGTGCTATGCAAGTTGCTCAGACCAACTTGGCTACCTAATGTATACTGATAATTTTCTACCCCAATAACCCAAGCAGTCAGATTTCAGAGGTACTGAGCTCTAGCTGAAATCAAAAGGAGTAATCTGCTGAGTCCATGAAAAATCTTCTATTCTTGTAAGCAATTTTGAAAGTCAAGTTGCACATTTCCAAAATGAGCATTTAGAATAAAGGGGCACTTTTTACCTTGACCTCTGCAGCTCAGCTCTCTAATGCTGAAAATCAGGAATACTTCATCTCATAGTAGTCTACTGTTTCTGAAGCACTTGAAAATACTGTGATGCTGAACACAATGGAGGATCCCATGAGGAAATCCAATCACATCTTCAGAACAGGACTGGAATACTGTTCAATAAGTCAGGCCTGCAGCTACACATTGAGCAATGTGGAGGAAGGCAATGACAACACCATTAAGTAGCTGTCTATCTTATGTGCTTAACGAGACAGTCCTGAAAGAAAAATGGCCTAAAAAAGCATAATTAAAGGCTGTAACCTTAGTGATGGGCTAAAAAAAAAAAAAAAAAGGCTGCATTTGGTTATAAAGGCAATGTGACTTCAGGCAATTTTCAGTATATTGATGCTTGAATCTGTATTCCCATCATTCTTGTAACATGGATTTTTTTGGTGGGTAATTAATACTAGGATCTGTTCTACTATTTAGGAAAAGAAGTAACGATACATTGATTTGATGAAATGCAGCATATTGCCCATTGAATTGTGGGCACTACAAAAGAGTTGCCAAAGTGACAAAGTGTATTTTATTTACCTGAGTTTGCAGGATAAAGTTTATGTGTATCTGTATTTAAAATTGTTGTTTAACACAAACTTGGACTAGGAGCATGTCTTGAGAGAGATTGCCATTGGTTCTTGAAGGACAAGTAGCAGACTTGAATTTGTGCGTGAAAGTAAGCATAGAACTTCAGTGGTTCTACCTAGTATCATCTACCCAATTAGGTTTACACTTTACTATGTTTATAACATTTTATCACATCAACTTGGGGGAACATGTTTCCCAATCCCACAAAGCAGTGACTTTCCTGAAATCATATACACTGACACTTAGAATACTTGCTAAAATTGCTTGGAAGTTTAGGTCAAATCCTGACCACCAGCATCACTTCAGCAATTCTTTGCAAATAGTAATAATAATAACTGCTATATGATATAGATGCAGCAGCAACCCTGACATCATGTTCACACACCTCCTTCATCCTTTAACCAGTGATTCTTGCCTTTTTTCTCCCCATCCCAGATTGCAGCATGTTACCTCTTGGAAGTGTGCCAATGCACCCTTTTATGTTAGTTAGATTACTACTGTGACAGGATCATGTATGCCTTGTATTGAAAAGCTTCAACTCTGACTTGCTTCAAATAGAAAGTCCTGGTTTTAGAATGTTTTCTGATTTTAAAGTGTTAGATAACACTGATTCCATTTGTGGGACAGGTGATATTTTACATGGTATTTCAATTTTTCATTTTATTGCTGGAGAGGAATGTATATGCAATCAGACAAAACTGAAAAGCAATGTCAATCAGCCACACCACCAGATGGAGCTTCTTTTCTGCCTTTCCTGCTGAAGGTGCTGAAGCTGTGGAACTGAACTCACTGGGACTGTGGGACTTTACCTGTTTTTATAATCCATTAAATAGACATCTCTCTTTCTATTTTTATTTCTGGTGATGCAGGACTAAGAATCCCTGCATTCATAGATGGCTACTTCAGCAACTTTTATTTGTGTACTGTTAATGACAGCTATTGTGCCAGTCCTTTGCTTTTACAGGGTTAGGCTCTATCATGTAGTCCTGTTTCTTGTTTATGCACTTGAGAGGTTTCAAGTACAGGCTCGCTTATTAGAATGGTACAGTAATATCAAAGCAGCACATATTTCTGCTCTTTTTTCTTTCTTACTGTAAAAAACTATTAACATTCTTCAGAAAAGCAAATCTCTCTGTATCCTGCCCACTACATAATCTATTTTATTCACCGAAATTCAACTCCAAAGTCTCCTTGTGTGCTTTTAGCAGTACTGTATTTTGTGACAGATTCCTAGCCACTGGTTTATATATACATCAAATGAAGCTGTGATGTTCATAAGTCATGAGAATCAATATTAATTACTGTGATAAACATTCTCTCTGGTCACAGGGACATTTCTCTCTCAGGATTTTTCCTAGAGGTGCACAGAGAGAAAAAAAGATAAAACAATTTCTATTTCTGCTCCTTGTTTTTCTCATGTGGAATGTGTTTGGAGAATTGTTTACCTGGGATGATTGCTTGATTGGATTCTGGTGAGGACTGTTTGAGCCTGATTGGCAATCCAATCCACCTGTGTCTGGACTCTTGGGAACAGGGTCATGAGTTAGATATGGTAGTTAGAGAAAGTAGGTATGTAGTTTTAGTATCTTCATTTATATAGTACATTAATGTATTTTAGCATAGTTATAATAAAGAAATCATTCAGCCTTCTGAACTGAGTCAGACATCATCATTTCTTCCTGCTGGATTAATCTGCATTTACAATACTCTCTCTTTACAGGATATATTCTATCAGATACCTGTTTTGCTATCTGGTATCATAGCTAAGCTATTGAGAGCTGACTGTAATTGAGGCAGTCTGGGAAAATGCAGAGAGACAGGGTTGAATTAATTCCTCTTTTGACAGCGTGAAAAAGCACACATTGAAGCCAACAAATTTTAATGCAGCATTTATACAGCAAGATTGTTTGGAAGCCTATTGCCATTTTAACCCAAGAAATGGGACTGATGTACAACTTACCCAGCTGTGACTGCTGGACTGGACAGGTTGGCCTGCACTAGCCAGGAGTCCTTAGAACAGGTTAGATTGCCCAACTCTATTTTCCAAAAGGACATATCTGAGCTGATGAGGTAAGGTTCGTGTTCCTCTGTGCCACGTCAAACACAACTCTAAAGACCAGCAAGGTTTTGCCAGCCAACGTCATGAAGGTCCTTCTGGCAAATTCTGGAAGGACCAGCTGGCAAATTCTGTTGTCCTGGGAGAGACCAAGTGAGTTCATGCCACTATTGATTTTGAGCGAGCTCTGCGCCTTGCTGCTTGTAACAAAGGCAAACACAAAATGACAAAACAGAATTAATGTGGGTACAAGTTCATGTTGTTTTCCATTTTCATGTTGCATTTCCAATGAATAAAAAAATCTAATGCTGTAGGTGAGAGGGAAATCTAATGACTCAGACATGTAATGTTCATGTGCTAACAGCTCAAAAAGCTGATCTAGAAATGTGTTGTTTTGTCATGTTTTATATCCTTTCCAGTAGTTAATTTTGGAGGGTATGCCAAGCATTTGGAATTTCTGAGTGTCCTTAGACAAGAGGTAAACATTTTCTGTCTGAGTAAGTTTCCTTACAGAATTTTAAGAAGACATTGGGTTATTTTTTCCAAGAGCAGGCTGCTAGGTGGCAGGGTAGGAGCAAAATTCAGCAACTTAAGAAATAAGGCAAACAAAAAAGTTAATTATTTTAATACTTTAGCAATAGTTTTGGGGGTAGAATGCCCTTTATATCAACCTACTCTGGGTATGATTGAGCTTCTTTCTCACTGAAGTCCAAAACAATATACTAGCATAATGTAGGGCAAGAATTTTATCAAATTATACTTTTCTGAGATTGAAAAGAAAACCCCAAACCAGCCAAACAAAACCCCATACAAACATAGAGGTTTTACATGTGAGAACCTGGATCCTAGTGTTCATCAGAAACTTTTGAAAGAGATGTGGTTCTGCAACTTTCTGGAGATCCACATTAAAACAAACAAAACCCATAAAACAAAACCCTTTTCAACTCCTATGCTGTGAATACCCTTTGGAAGCTGAAACCATTTTTTCTCACTGGTAATCAAAACTTTTCCTTTTCAGAGACTGTTTATTTGAGTTAAATTGTTGAAATGCAACAACATTTCTATGAGGAAGGCAGGATGACAACTTGTACATGGGAGGGGGTTTTTATCACCATATAATTTACTGATTAAAAGATTGACAAATGGCCTAAGATTTTCTGTGTACATGAACATAAAAGGTTTAGAAAAATACTTTATAAATACAAAAGGTATTGAACCAATCTTGACAACCTCATGAACCACAAGACCAAAGCAATACTTCTGAAATCTTAGTGAATGGGAAGCTTTTGTGCAACATGGTTTTGACACAGTTAATGCTAATTTCATTCCAAATTTAGATTCCTTTGTGACATTACTATATATTTACTTGTCATGAAGAATGGCCATGATTTTACACCAGATGTAGGGAAATCTTGGACCTACTGAATCAGTGACAAAATTCCACCTTCAAGGAGGTCAGCATTTCACCCAAATGAAGAGACATACCTTGCCTTACTGCCAAAGACTTGATATTAATTAAAAAGGATATTCAAGTAATTCAAAGTAATTGAAAAGGATATTCAACATAATTATGGGAAACAAAGCCATTGCTGTAGTTCAGAAAAACTGAATAAATGTATTTTCATGCATTTAATCTCATTAGGAGCATCAGATGAAAGTCTGCTAAGATACAAAAAAACATATACAGCAGAGATATCTAAAAGTGCTATCTGAGAGACTCAAAGGTCTAAAGGGTTTTGCTTGCTGGGCATCATGCAGAAATTACATTTAAATATTTGTATTTAAGATTTGGAAATTAAAGTAATCACTTTCATCTGTTTGCTTCCATTTCAGTACTTTACCCATTATGGATCTAATGCATACCTTCTTGAAGTAGAGCAGCTTGGTTTTCCTGCATAAAGAAGAAAATTAGGTCTAATAATCTAACATCTGAATAATTTCTATTCATATTGTATAGACTCAATGACTTTTTTATTCAGTGTTTGACCATCCCCATAGACATAATAAAATTTCACCATTATTAGAAACACAGAGAAGCTGGAATTTCACATGGGATAGGAAGCATCTTTTTTTTTTTTAAATTTATTATTTTTAATCATTGAAGAGGCTAATAATATCCTTGCTGGAATTTTTGTACAAAACCCACGACTGCTAAAACCAGGGTAAAGGGCTATATAATTTTCAAAGCAAAGCAAGAATATTGTTTGAAAGAATGCTGCTAGCATTTTAAAAAGGTGGTATTAATTTTGTGTGTGAACTGTGATAATCCCTGCCTATTTCTAAATCCCTGTAAATTGTTTCATAGGGCTTAAGAGTTATGACTCATTCACATTTTCTGACAAGCTATTGTCATGGGAGATCTGACACCTAAGTAGGAAATTGGAGAGATCTGGCATATTTGAACTAGGTACATCCAAAAATTGAATACTTTACCTTGGGCTAACTGGAAAATCTGCTAGCTTTGGGTTTGAATGTTGAAGGTAATATGAAAAGTGCATTAAAGGAAATGATGAACCATATTTGAATGGGTTTCTGTTTTACATTGTGTGGTTGAGTTGAATCCACAGATTCCTCCAGTTACTTGACTCTGGGTGTCTGCAAACAATCTTTTTCATGTTAATTTTCTGTTCAAATTACAACAACTATCAGTCCAAACAGCTTGACCAATTTATTGAGCTCCATATCAAATACAGCTCCAACACAAAATCCCTGATGTAATGACTCCTGAGAAATACGTTCCCATGCAATCATAGTAAGAATTGAAAAGCAATACCATGGATTGCTTACCAATAATTTTCACATTCTTTTTTTTTTAATGTCATTTTCAGTAATCATCTTAGGATGCAAATGCTTCTGCAAAATGCGCTTGCTGACTGCAGGATGGGGTCAAGTTGGGAAGTTGTGAAAGAGAAGCAAGGAAAAGAAAGAAAGTGCTGTGTTGATCCTGTGTGTAGTTAATAACCCTAAACATATCTGGTCCAAGCTCAGAGAATGCAAAAAAGCCTCATGGCTGCTAATAATGCTATCTCTCTTTACTAGGAAATCCCTCAGTTTTTTTTCACAACATTTTCTTTAACAGCAAATCTGGTAAATAGTACTTAGAAGCCCAAGACCCAGGTTGCACCATTCTTTTAGGGGTGGCCATTTTAAAACACAGAACACTAAGTGCCTCCTTAACTAATGTCCTCTGGCAGGGTTTGCTGTGTAGTTGAACATCTGTTCTAAAGGTTTATCTGATTTTAAATTACTCCTTTCAAAATGGTAGCAATTGATTCCCACTAAAATATGAATTTGTGTGCCACTAATTGCCTGATTTTAATTATTTTCCTGCAATATGGATTTATGTTGGCATAATTGCTTTTGCTTATTTTCTATGAATTGTAGTTCTTTTTGCAGGCCTGTCTTCCAGTTATGGAACATACAAGAAATGTGTATTAATTGCTATCATATTACTTAAGTCTTACCAATATTTACAGTTGTTTTCTCTTTTTGCTGTCCCTTATTTTGCTTAAACTTTTAACATTACTCTGAAATTTCTAGTAGTCCAAATGATTTTGCCTTATGAGCAAATGGTGCAATTTCTTCCCTTTGCTGCTTAAAACATTTGTTAATGATTTGGCAAGCTGGGATAGCTTCCACATGAGGAAGTAAGGGCTGGTTTCTTCATTTCTGCTTTCCTCACCATATAATAGATAGCACTTCAAGAAATTAAAGTAGCAGTGTTGTATTTTAGGTAAGCGTTCTTGAATATATTTTAAGGACTAAGCACCCTAATCCTACACATCATCTTTCCATTTTTCCTCTTTCCAGCTTGGAATTTGAGGTGCCACAAGCCTTAGACAGGCAGGTGAGGAGGTCTCACTTCCAGGCACGAGAAAGAAAGTGCTTGCAACCTGTTTTCACCACAGTGAATGTTACATAACAGGAGAGTGTTTGGTAGAGACCCAAAATTGGCATCCACTACTCTGCTAGAGACACCAGCAGGTGGGGAGTGATGATGCAAACAGGTGACACCAGCACCTTTGCTGCCACGTCCAGGAAGAGGATAATTGTGTTCCTCTTCCTGTGTTGCACCACAGAGCTCAGCTGAACAACTCAGGACCTCAGCCATGAAGCTGAGGCTGGTTGCTTCAACTTCAAAGAGCTGAAATGGTGGCACACCAGATCCCATGGAGTGGACAAGGCAAAGGAACACTCCCATTAAGGGTTTAGCCAACAGCCTGCTGAACGTGGCAGCTCCCACAGAGCTGGTGATCAGCAGCTGATGGCAAACTGGTGTTCATCGTGTTTTCCATCAGCACAGCAGGCACCAGCCAGGATGTTTGTCCTTCTTTCCTCTTCTTGCAATGCCCTAAACCAAACGCCAAAGAAATGTCGAGCAGTCAGATTATCTGGCACTCCCAAGGAACTGCTCGCTGTGCAGCTCTTCCATCAAGGTGTAGTAAGAACATGTTCACGGCAGTGTCTGCTAAGAAAACTCTTTGGTGATGTTTCTGCTGCTTTGACATTCATTCCCCTGCGAGACCCAGAGTGCACACTCAGTTGAACTGCAGTGTATTCACTCACACTGCGAGGCTGCTTTTTGGCAACCAGACTGATGCTAAAAATAAAACAACCTATGCAAAACAAACAAAAAACCTCCTTGCTAAATCCATAGTAGGAGTATGTTGCTTCAAAAAGCACTGGGTTGTCTGCATATGCTTTTTGTTGTCTCTTCCATGAGAAAAAGAATGGAGAGAAGTTTAAAAATGTAGTATTTTTGCAATCATCCATGCAAATCACCCCAGACAATAGCTGTGGCATGCACAAAGTATAGAACCAAGTTTGGAAACTTCTCAGATATGGCCCTCATCCTACTTATAAAAATATGTTGTTAAAAGGATTCTGCTTACTATGCTATGAAATAAATATGCCTATAAAATAAAACTGAGAGGGGTACTACGTTATTTATTTAGGGGCAATACCTGTGTTTTGTTTTCCCTCTTGATTTTCTCTTTAATTAGAGACTTTGGAGATAGCCTAGCATTCTAAAAGGGTGTTTGTGCACACATGTATGCCTTCTGAGCCTTTGGGCTTGATTTTATACAAGTCACAGTACAGTTAGTACCGGTGTGAGTAAAAAAGAGAGATTTGCTTACAAAACACACTGTACTTTAAAAAGTTAATACCTGTGGAGTTTGTTTTACCTTTGGGGCTTTGTCCTCGAGCTCTGGTCTCAAAGATTTTCTCTGCAGTTAGGATGGGTGGAAGGTGGTTTACACAAAAAAGCCGGGGGTCTGACAAACTCCCAGCAGCAGACGAGCGCGGCTCACGGGGAGCACGCAGCCTATCTTACGCCCAGGCCGGCGGAGAGGGCGGCGGCTCAGCCCCGGTCCCGAGGGGCCGCTCAACGCCCACCGCCTCCCGTTCCCTGAATGGATGGAGCCCCTCGGTGATGCCAGCATGGGGGGCTCCTGCTTAATCCTGACCCTCCGGGCTCTTTCTTCGGTGAACCTCCGGCGGGTGGAAGCCTAAATAACGACGACGGTGATAATGACAACAATAACAAATAATCAATGAAAGGAATAACGAAGCAGCCCCCCAGCCTGGTTGTGCGGGGCGCGGCGGCGGGGGGACCCCGGGGGCCCCGCGGGACGCCTCTCTCCTCCAAGCCCGTAAAACCGGGAGCGTTGCTCGCTGCTCGCTGCTCCGCGCCCTGGTAACGGCGGCCCCCGGGGGCGGGAGGACGTGCGGGGCCGCCCGTCGCGGCTCTTTCCGCGTTGCCCGTCCGGGGAGGTCCCGCCCCGGCCCCGCGGGGAGGCTCCGGGGCCGGCGGGGGGGCGCGCCCCCAGCCCGGGGCCTGCGGCGGGGGCGCCGGATAAAGCGGTGCCGGCCCGTCCGCTGCCGGCACAGGGGCGGCCGGGACGGGCCCAGCGGGGCGCCCCGCCATGGCGAGCCCCGCACGCCCGCGGCAGGAGCTGGCGGCCGAGGAGCGGCGGCTCCGCGGCGCGGCCCCGACGGTGCCCCGCGACGCCAAGCGGGAGGCGGCGGGGGAGCGGCTGGTGCTGCTGGAGCTGCGCCGCTGCGGGCGGCCGCCGTCCCCCGGCCCGGGCGAGCGGCAGGAGGAGGGGGAGGAGGAGGAAGAGGAGGGGGAAGCGGCGGCGGGCGAAGATTGTTGCGGCAAGTGCAAGAAGCGGGTGCAGTTCGCCGACTCGCTGGGGCTGAGCCTCGCCAGCGTCAAGCACTTCAGCGACGCCGAGGAGCCGCAGGTGCCGCCCGCCGCGCTGTCGCACCTGCAGAGCCCGCCCGGCGAGGAGCGGGACCCGCCGCAGCCCGGCGCCGACCCTCCGCCGCCCGCGCTGCTGCTGGTGCCCGACTTCCCCGAGGGCGGGGAGCCCAGCGCCGAGCGGCTGCGGCGGCAGCGGGTCTGCCTGGAGCGCCTGGGGCGGCCCGCGGCCCCCACCGACGTGCGGGGCACCGTGCAAGTGCTGGGCGGCCCCGGCCCCAGGGAGGTGACGGTGCGCTACACCTTCAACGAGTGGCTCTCCTTCGTGGACGTCCCGGCCGCGCCCCTGCCCCCCGAGCCGCCGGCCGAGCGCTACGGCTTCACCCTGTGCGTCCCGCCGAGCCTGCGGGAGGGCTCGGCCCTGCACTTCGCCATCCGCTACCGCAGCCCGCAGGGCGAGTTCTGGGACAACAACGGCGGCCGCAACTACACGCTGCGCTGCTGCGGCTGCCCCGGGGGCGGCCCCGCCGCCGCCCCGCCGGCCCCCGCCGCACCTCGCTACTGACGCCGGCCGGGCCGGGGAGCCGAGGGGACCCGGCCGGGCAGGGGAGCCGAGGGGACCCGGCCGGGCCGGGGCAGGCGGCCGCACTCCGCGCCCAGAGTGAGTCCCGGCTCGACAGGGAGACAGCCAGCGCGCCGAGGGCCCCGTCCGGAGACTGCCCCAAGTCTGGTGGTTTTAAAGCGGGAGCTTCAGTTTCTGCCGGCGAAACATGGATGTGCGTAGGCTCGCATTGCTGTGGCTTGTGGAATGTTTCTCCTGGTTTTTTGGTTTTTTTTTTTTTGAGAGAGAGCAAGGAGGCTGAGTAGCGTGGGCTTTGCTTTTTCCCTCTTGAAGTGAATTTTTGAGGTCTTGATTTGGGCTTGACTCCACTTACCCAATTAGTCAAGAGCACTCGTGTGAAAACTTGGTGGCGTGTTCGCTAAAGATTTAATTTAGGGTCCCAGTTTTCCCGTTCTCAGATCCATTTGAAAGACACAGTACTGCGACAGCAATGGTGTGCTTTGTCCTTTTTTTGTTACTTTCTTTTAGTTCAGTGGACTCCATAACAATATGATTCACTGTTGTGAGCACCTGTCAAACCCGTGACAGGCTTGCGTGCTCGTCCCACCTTTGCCATGGCTGCGGCAGCTCTGAACAGCAGGCACTCTGTTTTGGGGCTGGATCTGGGGCTGGACTGGGCTGCCCTGGTTTTTGTCACTCAACACACTTCGATACAGCTCCCCAGGCTCGCATGTAGATCCTGTCTGGCTAATAGCAGCCAACAGGGACTTGTGCAGAAATGTTTTTGCTTAAAATAGACTGGTGACTTCTTTTCACACAACCGAGGAGTCTAAAACTGGGACAAAGGAGGAGTTAAAATACTCGCTGATGCTGTGTTTATCAGGAGAACTTTGGTAACACCTTTGAGTTGTGCACTGTGAAGTGAAAGATGGTGTCTGTCTCGTACATGGTTCTGTATTTTCAGATTTGGGTCTGGTTTGGATGACCCTTCTCACTGAGAAGTGACGCTGCCATACAGAGTGGGTGTCCTCAGTAACACATGGAAACAAGTGCCTTAGTTCAATTCTCCTTATGTTACATTTCCCAGCACATTTCTCAAGTATTTATAATTTATTCAGCTTTTTTTGCTACATATTTTTCTGTATTTGTATGTTGCTGGGAAAGAACTTTGTTGTGCACACAGCTGGACTTTATGGCGCTGGACACTTGAATTGTTTTTATAGTCTTCACTCTTGCACTGCAAGCCTAGAGGTTGACTACTGCTGGTGTCCCAACTCTTGAAATTAAGCAAAAACTACCAATGCAAATGGGTTTGTAAGAATAAAAAAAAAGTTTTAAAAAAAGTGATAAAGCTCACCATTACACTTATTTTCTTTTTTTTTTTTTTTCTTTTTCTTTTTCTATTTAGCAAAATGTAGCAGCAGGCTTCACAGTTTTGCAACCTGTGGTGTGTATGTCCTGACCAGGGATGATCCCATCTGTAAGCAGTGTTTAGGGCTGTAGCTGAAAATGACAGTTATCCTGCCAGAACCGTAAGGCAAATCACCCTCTGAGTCTGTGACAGGCATCTTGAGCAGAGCTGTGGTGTGAAGAAGCTTTACTAGCATGGGTGGAAAGTAGGTAGGTTACAGTCAAATTTTGTTGGGATTCTTCTGCAACTTTGACTTTTCTTGTTTTCTTTTGATACAGTATCTCAAAATATGGGTTATTTTTGGTTAATGAAGAACAATTGCCAGAATGCAGAAAATGCCCTGATGTGGATGTATAGTCTTCCATAAGACCATGGAATGGCATTTTCCTTTTTAGAAACAGAGCATAATGCGAGATTTCTTAGGTCTTCATTTCCCCTGAAGATGTAAAACATCTTAAAGGCTATCCTAACATTAGAAAAAATAGCTTCTTGATAGGATTCCCCATACTTGAGAACATTTTCAAGCCTACAGCTAGCCTGCCTTTTGAGATGGCTGGAACAGACCCAGAGCTAAAAGCAGGGAGTCTGCTGGGGGAAAGAGGCGAAGCAGAGGGAGTGTCAGGCTAAAGGTGCTGCAGTTCTGCTCACATGTGCACTGCTGCTGAAACACAGCCTGTCCTCCCTCCCCCCAAAAAAGCCTGTGCATACACCACAGTGTGAGAATACAGCCAGAGACAAGACGGTGTTTAATTATTTCGGAAACCATTCTGCTGTTAGACTGTATCAATTGCTCTGACAATGCACAGAGGGAGAGTTTCGTGCAGGCAAACAGAAGTTTGTACTGTTGTCCTTCAAGTTACATGTGAACTCTCACCAAAAAGGTTTTTAGGGAGAATAGTGAACCCTGCTGTTTCCCTACACAAGTTTGTTTTAAGTCTATCATGCATTACAGGATTACAGGATTTTACATGGGGATAGGCTATTTCATACCAGGTTTTCTTCAGATTGCTGCATCAGTGAAATAGTGCGCTCTTAGTGCAGTGTCAAGATTGATCCTTCATTTAAGTACAATGTAATATTTAGGATTTCTGAAGCCCATTCCTTATTCTGTGCTTAGTTGATTAGTTGCGTCAGAGAAGAAGGAAACATCGCCAGAAAAAGGAAGGGAGCAATCTCTCCTTAACAGAATTTAAAGGAGCAGCCATATTCTGATGGCTGTGTCTGGGCAGAGGTGGTATCATGAAGAATCCTGGCTAGCTGTGCCTAGTGATAGGCACCTGGAAATGTTCTTTGGTCCACTGTAAACATTGACATTCAGAATATGTGACATTTCTACTTGCTTTTCAGATGTGTGAACTGAAATTCGAAATGCAAGAAAGTACTTACTGAGGCTAGACAGTAAAACCTTCTGAGTGCTTCAGAAATTCAGTGCCAATTGAAAATCTTACCAATTCTGTTAATTAAAGCACAACATTTTTGTGCTTTGATACCTGGTGAAGTGCTTTTATTTGTTATTAAGAATTTATTTTTGTGAAAGGAAGGGGAAAACCTCTTGATGGGAGTCAGACATACTCAGTTTTTGATAGGCAGTACATTTCTGTACTCTTGGGATTTTACATAAGCATAGATTTCCAAAGCAGGGTTCAAAGACAGCCTACTCACAGTTATCTGTGTTTTCATAGCTGAGGTTCCTGAGGGCTATGGAAATGCAAGGCTTTATCAAAGATTACACTGGGCAGCAGTTGTAAAAATCCAATTGGACCATGTATTGGACCAAAGGCTAGCAAGCCCACATCAGCAAACCCTAGGGCTCCTGCTCCTGGCCATAGGTTGAGACACATGGCATAATTGCAACATTATTCTCAAAGGAATATAATCAAAATTAAGTCTTTAAAATTCCATTAAAATCTAAAGGCCAGTAGATTAAAATGTTAAGTGAAGCATTCTTTCCATTTGGTTGCATTACTGTTAATGTATTTCATAAAGATTCAAAGCATAACTTTTGGAATATGTTCTCATAAACATGCTCTCTCCCCTAACCTAAATAAGAAATTTAAGATGTATTGCACTTTTGGGAGAACTCCAGCTCCAAAGATTTTTATTGTATGCAGATTTCTGTTCCCCCATCATGGATTAAGGACTTATGGTAGGAATACCTGCCAAATGGTTTTATAGGTGTATATAAATGAAGAAAGTTTAATAGTTGAAATTCTGCAGGGGTAACTGTGAAGGACATAAAATGTAAATCTTCCTTAAGAATTTTTTTTGCCATGTACATTTACTTTTAAATTCAGATTTAAATGATTCAGGAAAGGGCTGTGAAGCTAAATTTACTTTGGTGCCATGAAGATCTGTAAGCTTGCATGAAAACTACTTCTGTTTTATTTAAAATTGGAGCTTTCAGTCAGTACTTGGAAAGTCTGGCTTCTGCTCCCATTGGCTTCCCAGGGATTTGGATCCAGCCCAAAGTACTGCAGGAAGGTAAGGGGAATGATCTAGGTTTAATTGTCCATTCTGTTCAGAGTCTTGTGCTATGGGGTTAGGGTAACATTGGCACTGTGATGAATGTTCATCTGTCAAGAGTTCAAAATCTGCTGTCTGTGCATGGCAGTAATTAAATCACCTTAATTGTTTTTTCATGATTCTTTCTGAGAGAGGGAAAATTACTTGCCTTGGATTAGCATATTGCCAAAGACTGTTATAAATATTTATGGCGTGCACTCTTTCAATAGAAAGCCTGTACATTCTTCACAGGTCTCCACAGTTCTTTTTCCCGAAGACAGAAGAGTAGTTACTTGAATGCATTAATTACCATCATCTCCCCCTCTTGCAAAGCTTCAGTAGATACTGGTTTAACAGCAAAATAGGTAAGTAGTTTAGAAAGAAGCATCTCTTGCAAAATATATTTAATTACCTCTGTAAGCTGTGGAATCTTTTTGAAGGTGCATATGTTTATGAAACAGGTTTGAGAGTCCCATAATTTTTCCTTTTACAGTTTAGAAAATAGATGGTTTTGGAAGAATTACTGGCTTCTCTGTTTTTTTTTTTTTTTCCCTGCTTTCACATTAAGGCCTCATGCACTATTCTTATATTCTGAAATAGTGAAAAAAGTAGGAATGTAAACACTCAGTTAAAGAGCTGCACAGCTTAGTTCTTTTTTTATAAAGGTCGTCAAGCAAAATATTCCCAAGAGTATGAAATAACTATGCCTGTGTTAAGAATGGTGGAACAAAGCAAACACTATAGTCCTGACTTGAATAATGCCAGCATTTCACTGTAGATCACGATGGAAAACTCAGGAAAACAGTCAGAGCACAGCTCTTTCATGGCTCTGTTTATGCGTACGTATGTCTGTGCTGGGGATCAGGAGAGATGCATTTATGTTGTATTACAGGAAATAAAGTTGAGGGGGTGGTGCTTCTCCATAAAGTTATTCTGTCTGCTGGTGTTAGAGAGCAAAAGTGTTGCTTTTAATGCCAGGAAACTTGGAAGGTTTTTTTAAAAATAAAAACACGTTTTGAGAAAAGTGAGTACTGAGTTAAAATCCTTCTTAGCCTATTTCAACACGGTATGTAAAGCACATACTTCTCACTTGGGTTACTCTCCTTCTGAAAATCTGTACTGCTGATGTATCTGGACATTCTGAGGCCATGCTTTCAATTACAGAAAAAGTTCTTGAGAAATTGTAACACACAAGGTAAATGCATGTCCTTTGACCAGTTACTAAGAATAATCAATGGTTATTTTTTTTCCTTTCAGAGTGCTGATTCCAAGCTTGTCCTGTAAAATTAATGACAAACTTCAGTATAGGCAAACGCTCAAATTTTGGTTCATACTGCTGAGGGCAATAGTTTGCTAAAGTGTTGAGATCAGGGAAAAAACCATTTTTAATATAATACAAAATCAAAATTGTTTTGCTAAGACATTGCAGCTTTAGTAAAGATATTTACTGAGCTCTGTTCTAAGGAAAAAATATATACTTTTATTAATAGTGGACATTGTGCATAAGTCATGGGATCATTCCTTTGTGTTTTAACTATTCCTGTTGTTTACACTGCTTTGACAAAATCCAACAAAGCTTCTGACAGCGTGCCAAGAGAGATTTAATGAGTATTGCAACGTAAACGGAACTGGTGAAGCGCAGAAGGTGCAGCTGTAAGAGCACAGCAGCTCCGAGGCTGGAGCACAGTGCCAGCTCTCCAGTCCGCTCCCTCCATTGGCAGCCATGAGCACAGCCCTAGCCAAGAGCAAGAATGGGGCAAGTGGACACCAGCACAACACTGAAGTCATCCCAGACTACAACTGGGCTCGACTTCCTAAGCCAGTGTGGTTAGCAAGTATTTTTCTTCCAGAGCTTGTAGGATTTCAATGATAAAGCGTTTGTCAAGCTATGTTTTTGTACAGAACTGGGCATGTTTTGGCAAAATACCTTAAAATTGACATCAGGCAAGGGAAAAATATATTTGGAGGTATCTTTCAATCATGTACAACTGATATGCACATAATTAACACTAGCTGACCATGCACTTACATGTATGTTACAAGCAAACGAAACATATAGGCCTGTCCAAAACAGTAAACGAGCATCTAAAATGCTGTTGGGTGTGAGGAGTAAGTAATAATATCTTTGCTAGCTTTGCACTCCTGTTAACAAGCTAGATAGCATTACACAGACTTTTGGACTGTAGCAGCAGAGTTCTTACCTTGCTTCTAATAAGTAATGTATAAATACTGCATAAGTACAGTATAAATACTGTATGATAAGCTGATCAGTATTTTTAAGTAAGAACTAATTTTCCTTTACTGAGAAGGTCAGCTGTGTTACCCTCTGTAGCATGGACTGGAAACAGGGGGAAACTACAGAGCACCACTACTTTTTCACCCCCCCCCAGCCTGGATGGTTCTCTCTGTAGACTCTGTAGCTGAAGGTTGCTACTGCTCCTCTGAAGGTAGAAGTAAGTAAGGGAGACAGAATCTGAGTGGTAACCTTGAGAAAGAAGGTTGGAGCAGATGCTATGAACTGGGACGGCAGTAGTTTTCTATCTACCACAAAAACTTAACAACAGAGTTTTTAGGCATTCATGGAGAAGTAATCTCCTTCATAGTTTGGAAGGAATTAGTAAGACATTTTCCATTCCCGTAACTGCCTGTCTGTATGACCGCACATACCATCTACAGCTGTATTCTTGTTGGAAACAATGCTGAAGAACTTCACTGGAAAGGTATTTTTGAAGAACTGTTCATGCATTGAAGAAGTCCCCTTATTATTTTGTAAATATGGTGAAAACATAGATTTAAATAGTAAAAATGTTACCAATGGAGTTGTTCCTCTTTATAAATCAGGGCTATGCTATTTATAAATATGTTTATTTTGCTTTCTAGCATACATTCTCAGATCTTGAAATCATGTGCAGTGCTTGTTCCAGTAATTAAGTTGTTTTAGACAAGGATTTTACATGTGCTGTTTTAGCGACCAGGTTTCTAACAGTATAAAACTAGCAGCCTTTCCAAGCCTGTGTCATCCAAGAGTGTAAGATGCTGCATTTCTGTGAGCTCACTGGAAGCTTAAAGAGCAATCAACCCTTCTTCCCCTGCACTTTCGCCATTAACTTAAGTACACTTAATTATCCAGTTGTGAATATGGAGATTTCAAATACAGAATCTAATGTATATTACCTATTAGAATAGTTAAATTCCATTTCAATAGACTGTTCACCAAAAGCGATTTACATTGCAATACTTATACACCTAATAAGGTGAGAATTATTACTGTATTTGCTTTTTATCTGAAATTGAAAGGACTACATTGGCAGTCTCAGGTACACACTATTTTATTCTGTACACTGTACTGTCCGTATGAAATCCATTACTATAGATCTTAATCTAACTGTACAAAATAGTAAAATACACTTTAAGGGGCAGTGAGGAATGGGAGTTTGTTCTAAATTAGACACTTTAATTAGACACACTGCTTTAATAATGTTTTCGCAGAGCATGAACAACACTGAAGAACATAAACAAAAGATGAATTTTGTGAAGCAGGAAAAAGAAGGGGTAGATTTTAAAGGCCACAGGGCCATGGAACTAGTTTTGAGCTTCTGTTTCTCTACTTAAAAAACCCCATAACAGTTCACTGAAATAAAATGAAACTTTTTTCCTGTATGCCAGGTTTGCACTGCTTAATTTTTCAGCAGATTTCTAATAGAAAACAAATTCAAGGACAGTAAGGACTTGAGCAGAACCAGATCAAAATTTTTGCTTGCTTTTTTATTAATCTATGGTCTTAAAAGTGTTGAGCGTTCTGTGGATTTAAGAATAATCAATAAAATGCTATGCTGAGCAGTTTTTCTAGACAAAGCTTGTTACCAGTTCATGACTTATAGCACTTGAGTTATTGTTCCAGTTAGGTTCTTTTTCTTCTGCCAAAATTCATGATGTTTGTGAGAAAGGGAAATCTTTCATAAAGTGATGTGGAGCTTTCTGCTAATGGCTGCACCTCAACAAATTAAAGGACTGGGTCAGGAAAAAACATTTGAAAGCTCCCAAGTCTCAGTAAGTCAAGTCTTACATTCTGCTATTCTGATCAATTATGTTAAAAGTAGGACAAGACTGGTTATTAACTCTTGGAAACTAAAGAAAGAACTAGTGATTTTTTTATGTCACTTCCTGAAATGTCAAGGGATGCTCTTCAAGGAAACCACACAATGCAGCCTATGATACTTGTAAGTATCAAAGTCCAGGAGATGAAAATTCTGACCATCTCTGGTTTTAATACTTTAAATAAAATATGTACTTATTTAGTTCAGATGCTGGATATTTTTAAGTGCAACAGGATTAATACAAACTTAGTAACTCAGTGAAGGGTTTTAAATCTTGAGGGGCTTTAAATCTAACATGTTTTTTGTGGTCAGTGAGAGACAAGGTCAGCAGCAGAATAATGTAGCTGGTTGCAGGTAGTATAATGGAGTTTTATTGTTGAAATAGGGCAGGCAGGAACTATTCCATGACATAGGACACACAAGCAAACAGATTCCAAGACTGCCTTACATACTATTATAAATCACAGCCATTTATCTTAGAACATATGACCCTTTAGAAAATAAAACTTTGGTTGCCAAAAACAGTCTCTCAGGCATTTGTTATGCTGATCAGACAAGCTCAGACATGCATGTGCAGTTTCTGTATGTGGCACTGTAGGATGCTGAAGATGGTCCAGTGTTGTTTCAGGATCAGAGGTTTTTCTTGGCTATGTGTTTCCTGGACGCTCAATGATCAATTTTTCTGTGGCGTACATATGGTCAATGGTACCCTGAAATCAAACCAAAATATCAGTGAACAGGTTATAATTTAGGCTCCACAAAAAAACCCCAAAAAAACAAAAAAACCCAACCAAACAAAAAAAAAACCCCAACAAAACCCAAGAACTGAATAGCCCAGATATTAAGCTTTTTCATAATTATTTTTCTTTCTATAAACATTTCTTTTTGTAAATAATACACTTCTCCAGAAGGTAAGAAAAATAACCAGTACATAAAATACCTAAATACCTGCACATATAAAATCCTGAAATAATGAAATTGAGGAATACCATTTAAAGTCTCAAAAAAACCCATTAGAAGTTACAACAGAGAAAAAGGAAGCAGGTTCTATGTTGAGAAAAATGAAAAGACAAATATAATGAAAAACAAAAATATGGATATAATCAGCAGGTATTTCTTATGCTCTTTTTTAGGTGGAGAGCCTAGATATAAATGGCATGGTATGGCATTATTTTCCAGCTCCTTTGGAATCCTAATTTAATTTGCCATACAAATGGTGAAAACAGTTCAACAGTTGTTAGTTCAGCAGTAGCATTTTACATACACTGGTGTTACCTCTTGTTCACGAGGTGGTGTTCAGACCTCCTATATTTATTTTTCTAGTGAAATGAAATATGACAAAAATGCAACACTGATGCTCTGACTTATCTTGTTCTTTATCACTTTCTAGTCTGCCCCATAACATTGGTAAATTGCGGTTGGATGAGCAGCTGGCAGCTGTCACACACAGCTCTTGGCTTAGCAGCTGAGTTGGGGAAGGAAGAAGTTTCATGCAAGTAGGGTAATGAAAGCAGAAGAAAACATTTGTTTTTAAAAGTATGGATTTTGGAATCTACTTTTTAATATCTGTTATGCCCTTTCTTGCCCATACTTTCTCCTTCAGGCCTGGGTACACAGTAGTTCTGTGTCCTTTTCACAAAAAAAAAGAAAGGTTCATACATTTATGTGTCGAATTAGGACAAAAAAGGCTAGATGCTGAATTACACTAAGCATGGTATATTTAGTAGAATTTAATATTGTGCAAATTAGGCCTAACAGCAAGTCAAGCTCCCAAAGCAGCAAACAATCAGGGAAAGAATGTTTTTGGCATTTTCCGTTTACCATTATTTGTGGGAAAAATCCTGGCCTCTCTTGAATAAAAATTTTTCATCTGTGCTCACACTCACATAAAATGTGAATAATATTGCCTTTTAGGAAATGAACTATTTAATCTTGATAAACAGCCTTGTCTGAAACTTGTAACACATTGATTTTAATCTTGAAATATTTATTACAAGGGAGCATTTATGAAGCTGTTTGTAAAGGAACAGAAGTTTTCCTTGCCAACAAATATTTCCTTCTTTTGGCACTCTGAGCTAAGTTAGTAACAGCATATGAACAACTCTGATTAGTTTTGAAGTTACTTATGAAATACGCTACATACAGAATATTTAATACAAAGGCCATACACAACTGTGGCATGTGTTACCAACAGAAATTTTAAGCTGTCAACAAGTGTTACTTGTCAAGAGAACTCGCTGCTCTGGGTTATGTGGTAGGCTATACACTTTAGTTGCTGCCTTACCACAAACCATGCTGAAGTACTTAATTTTTGTATACTGTGTTTTGGAGCCCAAAGAATCTTTAATCCTTTCCCACACAGTAGAGCAAATTTAATGGGAGGCTCAGAGGGATTACAAAAATGCTGAAACCTGAATTGCATTTTTTTTTCTCTCCCCCAGCTGGGGAGATACATGAGACTGAGTACGTGACTTCTCAGTCAATCATATTCAGCTGGGGCAGATGGCTTTGTAGGAGAAAGGTACAAGCTGCTGTTTGCTGTCCCTGTGCCAACAGGTGATGTTATCTACAGCTGCACCTCTTGACTCGAATGCAATAAAAGCACAGATTTATGTGTGAGCTGCTTCCTTAGCAAACCACAGGCGTGCAGTCATTTCAGCAAGTGCAGAGCCACTAGTGCTGTGCTGTCAGCCTTTGCTGGGCTGCTGCAGCTTGCCTGCTCTGCTGCCTCCCTTCCAGAACCTCTGCCATGGCACTGTAGGCTGAACTTGGAAACCTAAGGATTCTTTTTAAGTCACCAGCATTGAATTTTTAAAGTTATGATCAAGCCTTTCCCATGTGCCTTACACAAAACAAACAAACCTTCCATTTATAGCTGCTGAAAAATTCCCATCCATAAACATCCCCTGCCTCAGCAGAAGGATTGCACCAGTATTTACACACTGACACTCATTAACCCTGCGAACCACAACAGCCTTCTTACAGTGTCCTCACCACCCCGAGTCTAAAGACAGAACTTCAGCAGCATGCACTCACTGTGGATCATTCTCCCAAATTAGAGACTTAAGTGGCTAGCTATTGTGCTCTTTTTCCATCGTGCATGTTTGTAGCTTGTACGCCACATTCTGGTAGGTGGCTGGAAGCCAGTGCATAGGTCAGAGCCAGGGGAGTTCCATTGACCACAGGAAACTTTTTGGGAAAAAGGCTCTATTATTTGCTCAGAAACTTGGTGACCCAAAAGTATATTTACCTCTTTAGGTAACACATTGCAATTAAATTCTCCAGGAGAGAATGTGCAATAATGAACCACACTGTCATCAGGAGAAGAAAATAAATAGAAATATAAATGTTGCTTTGGAGCTCCTTTTGAATTATTTGATGTTTAAATTCTGCCTTTGGTTCTGACAGGTCCAGCCCTCAAAACCTGACAATTTGTTCAAAGACTTAGTACAAATCTATATGGTCAGCTGTTTTTTGTTATCACGAAGACTTGTTGAAACCTTACTATTCGCTTCTATCTGAATCCAAGAGAAGGCTTTGGGCTTCAGAATGGGATTTATCAGCAGATGTGAGACAACAAATGGTGAAAAAGAAATCACTGAAGAGTAAGCACTAGTTCATCTTGTAATCCAACCATTCTCTGATTATTAGGTCTTTGTGTATTCATATGGAAGCAAGAACTAGTTCTTTGGCAGGAAGCAACCACAGGAATTAGCCACTTCATGGAATCTTTCACTGCCCTTGGTGAGGAAAATAATGTAGAAAAGGTTTTCCCTATATAACAGCATCAAAGATATGTATGGGGAGGTGCAGTAAGAATTAAATTATAGAATTAAGAAGAATTATAGAAGCAAAATCTGAATGTCCTGCAGACACTGAAAGAACAGGATATTACCCTAAAAATTCAACAAATCCAGCCAAATTGACTGTACTCTGAACTCTGTGCTCTCCACAGGTGCCTGGCTGCCAGTGTCTGACTCTCAGGGACATCTGTAGCTGGTGAGCAGGTTGTGTGTGGCTTCCATGCCAAGCCATGTGACAGATGCAATTGCAGCAGGAGGTGCTGGCCTGGGAGGCAGCCTGAATCCTAGGGGCTATCCTGAATCCTGGGGGCTAACCTGAATCCTGGGGCTAACCTGAATCTTGGGGGCTGCCTTTCAATCTTGACACAGCTGGTGGAGTAGGTCTTGCAGACCTACTGCTACTACTTGCAAAATACTACTAGATTATAATCTCCAGTTTCTGAAGGTATGTGGTATGTCTTATGTATTTTATCCACACTAAGATTTTACTTTGCAGCTCAGAGATGAGGTAGAAGTGACTGCTCATATTTCTGTAGGGATGAATATAAGGTGATTGGGTTTTAATTTTTTTTTTTTATTTGCTTCACTCAGAGTGAATAGTTCTGCTCTGAAAAGTATGATGGCATCCTTCCTTGACAGCCCTGTATAAATGTCTGTCTACTTAATTAATCACCACATTTTTCCTTCCTTAGGCTCTGCAGCACAAAGATGGCCAGACATCTCTTTTTCCCATGTACTTTACAGAATTATAATTGTGGCATATAACCCATGAGCTCTAACAAATCCTGCTGAGCCTGGATGAAGATACTTTTTCTCACTGGCACTGAATTGCTCATCCTTATTATCATCCTGCCAAACTTGCCAATCTCCAAACAACTAGCTACCTGCTTGTGTGAGGTCTCACTGATAAATTTCAGGGTGAGCGCCCTAAAATTACTCAGGTAAGTAGCTAGGCAACAACCTTTCTGCCCTCAAAAGCAAACTAACTAGTATTTTTTGGTTTTTTTTTTCATGCCACTGTTTATTTTTTGATGGCAGAAAAAAGCAGGAGTGGCCTAACAGGAGAGGGTGCAACACTTTCACCTTATGTAGAATCAACTTATTGGACAATGCAAGGCCTAAACACAAAAGTCCCACTACAGCACAGTAATATAGAAACACCACAAGACAGCAATTTCTCTAGGTGTCAGTTTTTAAAAAAAAATGGTCTCCCAAGAAGGTCATCACTGGAGAAGTAACAATGGTTTCCTGTTTTTCTTGAAGAAATGTTGCTTATAACTAAAGCTGATGTACAACAGATAGCTTTACATATTAAACACATTTACATATCTAATATACATACAGGTTGTTATATACATATGCATAAATACATGAAAAATTAAAATACCAATCTCTAGATAATAAACATAGCCATCTTCTCTCTTTTCTTACAAATTTGCAGGCAAGAAATTGTTACCTTATTACAGCCAGGGATCACATATAAACGTACATTTTCACGGTTCTTTAGTATGGAGAAAAAGTAAAAGGTCCTGTTAATATACTTACTAAAAGGTCCTATTAATATATTTATACACACACACACAAATATATATAAAATTAGGGGTTTTTTTTCCCTGTTGCACCTGGAAAGTTGACAGATGTATCTCATGGGCACACTGCTGAATCTTAACTAGAAAGAAAAATCCCTGATGACGCCACAGTCCTATTGCATTTACAGCTGCTAATGTGGACCTCTAAAACTAAATGAAGAAGTTCCACATTCACATTTTCTCTCATGGTGACTACAAAATGCATTTTAAGTGAATGCTGACAAGCATAGAAATGGTCAACAATAAAGGTTATTTCAAAAGCTGGCAACAGTCTTATAAGTTGTTTACCTAGAGTCTTTCCTATTAGATTATGCCAACCAATTTGCAATCCTATTGCCAATTTTAAGTAAAGTGGCAATTGTTCTTAAGAAGCATTACCTTTTCTCCCTCACACCCAAAATTTGATATGCTATACACAGCACACTTTATAAGAATTTTTTCATATTTACTAAGGTCAGTTTAATATTTTTTGTTTGTTTTTACATGAATATGGACAGCCATTTTTGAAATTATCTTTTACTGCAATAATAAACACACCAGTGTGGTACACAGTAATTAATACAACTCAAATGGAACCAAAACCTCATCAATAACTTCAGTTGCTTGCCAAATCTTTGTGTTGGTATTAAATGCTACAGCAGCAGCCTTATTTATTTTCACTCAGGAAAGAATGTTGAAAAACTGCATTTGGCTTCTTAAACACATAGGTTATTCCAGCTCTCCAGAGCTGGAATCAATGTGGAAAAAAATTATTTTGGAGACATTTCCCTTATTTTAATTGATTCCATTTGTCTACAGAGAATGGGAAAGGAAGTGAAGCAAAGCAGAGAGCTGAGAAGTTAGAACTATTGTATTTTATTGTATTGTATTTTACTTCTGCAAGCCTGTGCTGTGCAAATGCTATTTTCTTTGTTTCTTTATCCCATAACATATCCTCCAACTGCTGCTACATGAAGCTTTTAAGAAGGCAGGAAATATTAATTTATTGCTGCCATTTGTCTGGCTTTCACAAAGGTGTGAAGTAATACAGCTAATAGGTTAGAACCTATCTGAAAGTTCTTTCTCTTAATAATGATAAATTATGTAATTTTGTTACAACCATATGCACTTTATCTTAAACACCTTCATTTGGCCTATCAGAAGCAGGATGATTTATTTATCAGTATTTATTTAACGCTCTAATTAATTTATTCCATGGGTCTCCCTGAAGAGATCCTCTTCAGTGAAAGGAGCAGAGAATCTTATCTATTCCAGCAATGATGTACACATAAAATACTGTAAGCATATATATTCATGTGTATTTTGTATATGGTGAGATTATTCTTTTTAAATACTTACTATTTCTCAGTTAAGAGAACCCCTTTTTCTTAAAATTACACAAAAATGCTGCTGTCCTTAGAAACAACATGGGCATAACAGACACGGCCTTTACTCCAAATAGCTACACTTGGTGTAGCTTGAAGTAACAAGGGTCTTCATAAGAGACAGCAAAACAGGAATCTTTCAAGCTCCTTCCACCCTGTATTTTTCTATAATTCTATGAAAGCCAAGTGAACCAGATTATGTGGGCCTTCAGTGAAGTCACAGTTTTAATTCTCTTGTTTCCTGCAAGCCATTCAGCCTGCAGCTAAAAAGGAGTGTGACAAGAAAAATGCCATCTAAAAAGCATGCAGAGCCCAACAGCAGATGGCTGCAAAGGGGAAGCATCAACCCTCTGCTATTGCAAAGGTTACCTTACAAAGATGCCAGAGAGTGGGCCACAGGAAAGCAAGCAGTGACTGATTTTGGGCTTAAACAGCCAGGTGAAGGTTTGATACAATACACATCCAAGGAAGGAGCAGGTGTGCAGACGTAATGCTCTGAGTGTGATCTTTTCATGCTTTCAGGATACTGGCAATCTCCAGGCTCCCACCTCTCCTCCCTCCCTATTTTTTATCTGCTGGTGTTATTTCAGCATCTTGCTTTTTCTCTCATATTTGCATAGAAAACCTCAACCTTCAGAGAGCAGCCAAACACAGAAAAAACAGGTCTTCTAAAGAGTCAATCCCATGTGGCTAAAGGGTAAAAACCTAATATAGCCTGATCTTTTCTCAATATAGCATGAAGAGAGAAATCACTCAGTTAAGATGCTGAGGGTAGCAAGGAAAGGAATATAAAACATTAGTGCTTGAAAATATAGAGACAAAGATGTGGATAACATTGTGCTGAGTGTAGTATAACAGGTAGTCTAGTAATGCTGAGAGATTTGGTATTTAAATACCCAGACCATTCACAGAGGACCCTATGTTTTGCAGCAACTACATAAGCAGAATTCATCAATGCCAATGTGAGTGACTG
Source organism: Lonchura striata (assembly GCF_050655825.1). NCBI lineage: Eukaryota > Metazoa > Chordata > Aves > Passeriformes > Estrildidae > Lonchura > Lonchura striata. The sequence goes on from NC_140704.1 coordinate 63,267,599, forward strand.
CCTTACTTTTGTCAGTAGTATAATACAACAGCCACTGTCACAAAACACACATTCTGCACCATGTCCATGAAAGTATTGTAATGTTTCTGTATTGCAGATACACTAACTACACAATACATACAAAACCTAAAATGTCATTATTAAAGGAAAATATTTTAATCTTCAATGTTTTCTTGGATCACTACTTCTAAGGGACTTTTGGAATGGAACAGTGAAGAAAATGTAGTCATTATGAACGGGTATAAGCAGATATTAAATATGCTTACTGAGTAGCGTGATCAAGTAATTCTGCAGCCCTAATAAATTTTCATACTGTGAACTACTGCAGTACTAAAATGAGCTGCCACAACATTATGACAACAATCATAATTTAAAGAGCACCTTTTACAGCATTTGTATTTAAAGTCAGATGCCAGAAATGCAATGTACTGAAAGAATCATCTTTAGTCTTATTTCTCATGGGGAACTTGGCTGCTGGGAATAGCTGCTAAACAGTTACACAAAGAGGTATATGGCGTTTGTAAATTAATATCTTTCAGAAAATGACTCCACCTGTACCTCCCTGCCTTTTTTTTTTTAATAATGCTCATCACCTTCTATATTGATTGTCTCTTCCAGTCCCTGAAAATACCTGATTTTGTCCCAAACCACTCAAACTCAGAGAAAGTTCCAGAGCAGCAAATGGTATATGGACTTTTTCTATCTTTAACTGAGATTTGCTTGTCTAAATGATGACTGTTTAAAGCCTTGAAAATCTTCATTTTCACCACCTTTTTAAGTGAAGAGTACATAAAGTAAGTGCAAGGGGAAAAGTATATAAAGTATGTTCCTTGGGAAATGCTAAACTTTAGGAGTTAAGACAATTTAAGACAGTAGGTACCAAGATAGCAAGAACTGAAAAGCGGGACTGGGAGGATGTAGTTCTGGGAAGATGCATACAAGAAACATGCCACAGAATATGTTGAAGCTGACACTGATCAAAAGCAGAAGTGAGCAAGCCCAGAGTGCTGGGAACAGCTAAAGCCACTGATTCTTCAGTGAAGAAAATGCTGTGGCACATGCCAATGCTAATGGCTCCAGAAAATGCATTTGGTTTGGCAGTGTGGAAAATGTCGGTCACCCCCGATGCTGAAGCCAGAAACTGTTCTGATCCTAGCTGGGCCTGTGCTCACATCCATTCAGAGTTCATCCCTGTAGTATCTTACACAGCACAGTTGTCACCTGTGCACATTTGCTACACTTTCACTTTGATTTTTCTGAACAAGAAAACTTCTCAGTATCTGCAGTACCAAAGTGTGAAGCTGCACAAACACCTGCAGTAATAATTCCACGAGACAAATTGATAACAAGTACACAACATGTATTATGCTTGAGGATTCTCCTGTGGGAGCTACCTCTCTCCGCAGCATCCTGCCCAATATTTTATAGAAAGTATACATAGGTAGCAGAAGTACAGAGATGTATAATTACTCTCACAGCTCAGATCTTCGATTACTTGCTTAAACAAAAGAATTCTCTGCAGCTAGCAGGAAAACTGCATCAATTAAGACAGGTTGGCACAATCACCTACTACAGAAACATGCATTGAATATTCTTAGTTTAAAATGTAACACACTGTGTACATTTGGTAAGGGAATATCATATTAACTAAATAAACTTGGATTTGTTTTCTTTATTTATTCTGATCTTATCCAAACGATCAAAAATAAAACTCAGAACTGTAATATTGTTTAACTTGGAAATTTAAATTTTCTGTTTTGTTAATGTCCTTTGAACCAGAAGAATCTTTAAAAAAAAAAGTCTTTTCATCTGCTACTGAAGCTGTGTTTGGGAACATGAAAGACATAGTGACCTGCTGAATTTTGCATTTGAATGGATGTTAGCCATAGTTTAGTTATTTGGTGGTGATGTATCTTCTTCAAGACTCCAGTCTATCCATACCAAATTCCTGGTGCTGGTTACAGGATGGCACCAGGTACATTGTGTTTTGTAAAACTGACAGGTGCTTTACTAGCATGTTAAAGTAACAAGGCCTTTTGTGTTTCAGGGAAAAAAAAGGTCAATTTGTAACATAGACAATTTTCCAAGACATACAAGACAGAGAAAATTAATTTCTCCTATCCTCCAAGAAGGCTATAACCAAGGATTAAATTTAATTTTATATGAGGAACAATTTACTTTAAGGTTCCAATATGTCTCTTCCTCTGCACTGATGTTACCTTACATACACCTCAGATGTGGTTACAGGCTGGGCTTTTCTTTGTGCCCATTCAAATTACAAAATTAAATTTGAAAGAGAAGAAATAACAGATTGAATTTATCTCTAGAAAATATAGCTGTATTTACAAAGATAAATTTTGTATTGGAAGTTTTTGATTCAATCTGCATCTTTGCCCCAAAAGGAGCACCCCACAGAGGCAAATACTTACATATCAAGTCCCTACTGCAGTGTTTAGGAGATCTCTAAATATATCAGGACAGAAATAAATTTTTATTTTTCTGCATTAAAAAAACTTCCTTTTTTTTGGCAAAATTTTTACAGATTACTAAACTACAGTCATCTGTTCCTGACAAAATCATGAAGAGAATTCCTTGTTTATCTTACTTTCTGTGATGAAAGATATCTAAAGATTTCTTTTTTCTTTCTAAGCCATCATTCTTGGTTTACTATCTCCAAACCTCCAAGCTTCAAAGAGCATTTTTCTTTTCCTCCTCTCTTTTGGAAGAGTTCCAGTGAAAGCCACAAAAAACCTCACCGCCTAGACCGTCTACACTTTTTAAGAACCTGAGTAGGAGGCCAATGAGAAGAAAGGACATTCATGTTTTAGGATTGAAGAGAGATTTGTTGAATTTCAGTCAGTGTTCAGGCCTGTGAGTTCTCACTTGCTATCCATTGTGCCAGGGTCACCTTGAAATAATTTCTCAGGTCCAGCTCAGTTTCCAAACCAACAACACCCCAGTCAAAAAACATGACTTTGATCTCCTTCATTAAGCAACATCTGCGGAGCCATAGCCGCAAAACACAGTGAAGCACTCTGTTCCTCTGGAAGTTACTCCAGGTGACGGCAGGTTGGCAGGTTGGCTTCTGACTTCCTACTGCCTCTCCCCTGGGGCAGGAATTGCTCCCCTTGCCTCTCAGTGCCAAGGCAAACATCCTCTGCAGCAGCACACCAAGCCAAAGCCAAGCCCTCGTGCTCCAGCCTGCCCGAGGTGAGGAGAGTGTCCTGCCATCACACTGCTCTTCAGGGGGACAGCTCACACACCACCAGTTCCACACACAAATGCCTTAGCCTCCCAGTGCTCCTCCATGCAGCCCTTTGTACAAACAGTAAGAAAAATTAACGAGGGAGAAAATAATTATTTGCAAAGCAGCTTTTAAGCAGCTGATATCCATGTTTGTGTGGATATAGGGTATAGCTTACACTAACTTGTTTAATTGGACTAAACTAAAGCAGTATTTTTTTTTTTTTTGGCAAAGATAAATTACTGGATATAGCACAGCTGGTAAGAGCTAATTCTGTACAAAGAGTTCTTTTCACTAGTGTGGGTGGCAAAACACTTTCAGCAACTGGCCTAATTAGTTCTTCCTTCTTTGCAATAGCACAGGACAGTTCAAAAAAGAAAAAAAAAAACAAAAAAAGAGATTGTAATAGAAGATGTGGTATAAAATAATCTCGTTTGCTCTTCTGGTTTTGCCAGTCCTCCCTTATTTAATGTCACACTAAGCAGAGGCTTGCCCTTGTATTTTGCAGCACAGATAATAATTAGGAGTGGGAGGTTAGCACTTATTCCAAACACAGGCAGGGAGCAACGTTTGTTCCTCTGCACATATCAGAGAACAGCATTCCTCACTCAAAACACTGTGGCCAAATCCAAGCAGCAGAGTGGTGGATGCACCACTGAGGGCTTTCCCCTCGGCAGAGCTCCCATTCTGGGTGGCTTGTTTAGCACAGACTGGGAAGCCCGAGCTGCCAACGAGCTGCACTCCCCAGCGCACCCTCTCTGACACGGATCATTTCTGTGACAAAAGACAACGTGGGTGCCACGCAGGATCATTTCAGCTTCACTGCTCCCCATGTACAGCCCACCAGCTGCAAGGCAATAACCCACTGCCCCAAACAGGCACTGATTGAGCACACTGACACCCTCCTTTCCATACGAGCTGGCCAAAAGCACTCGGGCTCTTCCACCAGCACACACACTGACATGCAGACGCTCTGCAGCTGTCAGCAGGATACAGCTCCTACCAGATAAAAACTGGGCTTGGCAAGATCCACTTGACCTTCTGAATGTCAGTGAGATAAAGGGTAAAAGGCCAGGAAGGGCACAGATGTTTGCATTTACCTTCATTATAGGCCATCTAGGAAACTGCTGGAAAATGTTTTTTAGCTCTGTTGTTTTGAATTATGATTCTGGAGCTGTGCTTGAGTGAGTTACGAATCTATTACACAAACAATTCAAATTGTTACAAGCCATTACCAATGTTTCTTTTTCTCCTAACTAGATGGAATAAGGGCAGGATTATGAAAAACTTCTGTTAGGAAAAAACTGAATGTGAAGGGGAAAAACAAATTAAAAGTGAAGAGTATTTTATGAAGACAAACAGAATGACCAACTAACTAATATAGAAACTTTTCAGATAGCTTAAGGAAAAACTCAGCAATGAAACTAGAAAAAAAACAGTGTTTACCTGTACCTACAGTTCCTGCCTTTTTTAAAAAAATTATTTTTATATTTGCCCATTTGTTTCTGTTGGCAGCAAATGGAAGACAGAGGGCTACTTGTATATTAGTCAGTCTGATGAAAAAAAAAATTAGTAAAACTTCTTAGAGTTGCCTGCTGCTCATTTACAGTTTGAACAGTCTGATACTGAGAACAATATTTTCTAATACACACTTCTCCATCATGGTTGTTAGAAAGTGTATAGAGTTTTTGGTCAATGGAAGGTTGTTGATGAATCTTGAAAAGACTATTTAAACATGTTGGGGGGAAGGCAGAGACAGGAGACAGTTATGGGGAATAGACTGAATCTAGGAATTTGTCAGTGAGGAATCCTGTCTGAAATAATTTCTAATAAAGCACTTTGATTTTTCTGGGGCTTGACTCCGTAAGTATTTCTTAATTTTCTTTCCATTTTTCTGTATATAAACACTGGAAAAAGAAGGGAAACTGACTGACTACAAACAGAAAATAGTGAAGCTACTACACACAAGCTATTATGTAAAGCAGAGATCTGTCCTTAATAATTCAGTATTAATTATGTCAGTTTTAACAAAAGGAGAGCGAGACTAACGGGTAAGAGATTCAAAATGATTCTTTGATTTATATAATGCATTATGTCTTTAACAAACATATGCATCCAAAAATTATTTTGCTCATTCTATCTCAGCTTGTTTATTTTGCTATTCAAAAATGTTGTGTAAAAACCTTACATATAAGCCCATGTAGAGAAAAAAAACCCTCTGGGAAAAACCACAAAAAAGTGAGCCAGTAGATGGCATTGTGGCACTTCAAAAGACATTCCAGAAAATTCCACTTAAAAAACATGCAAGCCTAAGTGCTGTGTTTAACCACTTACTGCTTAACCAATGTAGTCTTTTACTCCTGCTCAGTGCTCCACATGCACAACTGAATAAACAAAACTGCATGATGTAACTCCACTGTCACACTAGCCCTGAAACAAATCTTGTCTGCGCTGGTTCCCAAATCCAATTAGCTCCATATGCTAGATTTACAATTCCAGTCTTGAAAAGATGATCCTTATTTGATGATTAATGTCCCACAAGCCATGGCCATCACAGATATAGCAGAATAGATATGATGAGTGTAAAAATATTTACTAAAATGGAACCATATACAAGATCTTACAATCAATGCAGATAATACTATTTCCCGCCATACTGCAACTTCTGTGAATTAGATATAAAAGTATATTTCTTAAGTATTTTCTGAATATTCCATATAATTTGTTTCAGTTAAGCTGCTGATATTCCCTCACAGCTGGAGATGACTGTAGCAACCCACCAGTTTCTTGTGCAACACAGTAGTTCTCTATTGCTCAAACCACACAAATTTGAAATAATTTTGCAGAACTCAACATACAAAAGACTTTGTGAGTTTGAGATTTATATTCCATACACTGACAAACTTATTTAAACTGAAACCAGAAACTGAAACTTGCAATTATCAGTACTCTACCTGCAAGATACTTTATAGATAAACCTGCTTTACCTTGATCATATCTGAACAGGGGGTTGGAGCAGGGATTTCTGGAGGTCTCTTCTAGTCCCAGGTATTCTGTGAGTCTTACATATCAATGCCCCTCAGGACATTAGTCTTTATGAAAACATCTAGTTTTGCTATGGTATTCATTTTCTCAGGAAGTTCTAAAAATCTTCATCTCAGAAGGAAAAACTTTCATAATATTGTAAATCAGTCTGACTACCTTAAGGACCCTAATTAAATTCAACAGCATACTCTACGTGTCCAGTTGTATATAGTTCTTTTATTTCATGCCATTTTTAGAGTAAACTATAGCAGTTTAGTTTTCCTAATGGAAAAAATTCAACTTCAGGTCTCCACTGCCTGATAGTGTAATAGTTTGACTAAGAAACAAAGGAGCAACTAAAACTTCATCCACAAATTAACAGATAAAATATTTTTGCAAAGTTAATATCTACAAAAACATCATCCTCACTTGAGCAATGCTAGGACTTCTATGTGAAAATTCCCTTTTCCGATTATAAATAGGTTTTAAAACCACAGAATGATACATGAAAGATGTTTCTTTCATCCCCTATGAAGTTAAAAGCACTACTGTGAATGTTTAGGTATTAAAAATGGTTGTCTCCTTTTTGGAGATGGTCAGGTTGGGCTGGAGCATCCAGGAGAAGAGGGAAAAGCAATAGTTCCTTCTTTTTCTCGTCACTTCTTTCCACATGATCCATCCTTAGAGGTAGGTGACAAGTGTCACAAACCCAAAAGTATTTCAAAGAGAATAGAATGGTGTAAGGGGGAGAACATAAGCATTGATCAGTTTTAGCTGGATCAATTTAAGGATCCACCTTTTCCAGTATCTTGTGCCCACCCTAGTTCACAAGCAGTGCTTCAGGGAAAGGGAGCATGGATATGACACACATGTGCACATCTTTCTGCTGAAATGCCTCCTCTGCTTCCAGTGACAACATTTTGACAACTTCATGGCTATGTAACCATAACACCATTTTAACAGAAGTGATTAATTTGTCTAATGCCCATTTGAACCCATCCACCTGCTGGCCTCCCCAGCATGCTGAGGCATGTGGCAATGAGTTCTACCATGTAAATGTGTACTTCGCACTTCTTTTGAAATCTTGAGCTTCTTTTTGTTTTCCCGTTGTAAAGCATTCAAAAGAGTAAAGAAAATGTCACTCTACTTCTATTTTCCTCAGAAATGTTTTTCTTCTGTGGGAGCTTTCAAGTGGTATATTCCTCATACCCAGGTACCAGGAAGAGGGTAACTTAGAAAAAGTACTCAACCAGCTAACATCCATGTGGTCAGGAGCAGAAGAAACAGGACAATAACAGACACCATTTCCGAACAGGCTGGAAATGCACCATGACACCCTGCAATCCACTCGGCAGCTGAAGTAGAAAAAGGTGACCTGACTGACTGTTCTTACTATTGTTAAAAGCAGAGTCATTCAGAGTGCCCAACTGCATCCACTGACCACACCCTAGGTCACAAAGCCCACTGTATTGGAGTGGACCCTTGGAGTAAATACAGTGTGACATTGTGTGGTGACCTCCAGAGTGTGGTGGCTCACAGGCTTATGTGTGCTTGGTCTTGTATCTTGTGAAGCTTGGTGGTGGGGGCTGACATAGAACAGCAAGAAGATGACACAGGGTTATTGCATAGTTTTGCCTTCTGGGAAACCTACCTTCAACCTAAAATTGTTACAGGCCTCTCTTGCCTGCATTGAACTGTGATTTGCAGGGGACATCACTTCCATGTCAGAAAAACACTTTGGTAATTTTCTGGTGTTCATCGGCTACCCTTTGCTATCATGAGAATCCTTGATGAGAACAGCAGCCTGATCAAGGACAGACACTTTTTGAGGAAAAATTTCCTTGTAGCTGAATGCACAGAGTCTGATTTCCTTCCAAACCCATTCAAGTATTTGAACTTTTTGTCCTTTGACATACTGATAACTACTGGTTCTTCTCATGCAGCCAGTGCTTCAACAGAACCAGAGCTGGAGCATATATGCAAAAGGATTCATACTCTCATCACACCAGGTGGTATCTTCTCAACCCATTCAGTGGCTCCCAATGCTGTGCTCAGCACATCTAAACAAATCATGCTGTATCTAGTATATGTTTGTTTTAGACAATGGCAAATACAGCTAATCCCAAAGACAAGAGATTTTTTTGAAGATGACTGTTATTTCAGAAGTCCATGTTACAAGCAAGTGGTACAAATTTTGAAACTTTAAAATGGGCTTGGTGCTGATTCACCAGAGCAGAGGCCACTGTTTAACCCAGCATGAGTCAATGGGAATTTTCTCAGCTGCTAAAGAAACGGTGACAATTGTGGCTGTGTCACAGGCTTTCATTGCTCTTCCAGACCAAAATTACAGTCAGAAAAAAAACCTCAATGAAGCTGCTCTTACTTGCATAAGGAAGATCTGTGCTAGACCTCCCGTTAACATGGTCTCTGAAGTGTTCCACTGCTTGTAGGACTGGTAACTATTTGTGAAAGAGCAACTTTCTAAACCATGTACACACATACAGCCATGGAGCATCTGGACCAGGTAGGGAGCTCAGGCTTACCATTCCCTCAGGCTGGAGGCATCCCAATTACAACATCTGTCCAGAAAGAGAAACAGATGGCCAACTTCTCCAGACTTTTCTGCCTGCCTGACCTGATGTCCTTTACACCAGTCACTTGGGCAGATAAATAATAGTAAATAAAATTAATAAGGCTAATTAAATCCCCTGGGTAAATTAAAGAGTTAATTATGTGACAGTACTTCTCAGTCCTAAATATTGGGCTAAATCACTGTGGCTCTCTATGCACTCACTAAAAAAAGCAGACTGACAGAAAAAGCATTATCCTCAAGATACTACATTTGCTAATTTGCTGTACAATTGCAGGGTTAATTGACAACTCCTTGCCATTTCTGAAAGCAGTTTGACAGATTTTTCCAGGCACTTCACCACTGCCTACAGAAAGCTATGTGAGGTACAATAATATCTACTGCTCACAAATAAAAGAAAAAGCTCTCAACTCAGCAAGAACTGTGTTTCTTAAAAAAAAAAATCAAAACCTCTTACTAATTGGTACTTAGGTTTTTCTGTACAAATCAGCATTTACAGACTAGTAGTCCTCACTTTGTTTCAAGCTCAGAATCCAATCAATAATTACATTAAAATACACCAGCAAGGAAAAAATACAAAGTAGAGCTGGCCAATTAGGAATTTCTTTAAGCTGCAAGCATGCAAATCAAATTGAACTAATAAACTAAAATTTTTAATCTTGATTTTTGAGCATTCTTCCTTCCATAAACTCAGTTTTAACTGCACTGTTAGTTATAGAGAAATTCTTCTAACTGACAATTAAACAATTTTTCTAAACCTATTAGGGTTTTACGGTTATATTGTCGGCATTTGTGCTGGTAGTAACTTCTGAAGCTGCCACCTCACTTTTACAGCAGAATAAAGATATTATGTTCTCACAAGTTCCTACCACACCTGACAATCACCTAGAAAAGAAAAACCAGTTAATGGCTTCCCTGGAAGAAAGGCTAAAGCTTGAGTGCAAGTCCTTCTGTTTACTCACTGGAGAATCCACTCAGGAGAGGGGACTTGTATATGTTTCAGCTACAGGGTAAGCTTACACAAGATCTTTTGTGAGTGATGAGGTAACTACAATCATTAAGCCATGGGGCCCAGCAATATAGAAAAGTTGATTTCCTGAATTCACATGTCTACAAACTGCCACTTTAAAGTTCAGGCAGGACAGACCACAGCAAGCTACCACGATATAAGGGAAGGGATATTTAGAATTGCTGCCAACTCCCTGGCATTCCTTGCCCTTGCCTTGGCTACAGACCTCACCACCCACTGCTCTTTACTGGCCCTCACTTCCAGTCCCAGTTGAAACTACCTTTTAATGGACGCAGGGAAAAGTTGCTCAACCTGATGGCTGCTAACTGAGGTCACTTCTTCCCTGCAAAATCACACTGTAGCTTGTCCCAGGGGGTGACAAACACCTGCCTATCTCTCTCTAGTTTAGATACAAACCCTCTAGCACCTGCCACAGGAGCTTGTATCTCACTGTGTTACTTTGTCCCAGCTGATGTTAAGGGACACAAATTCAATTTCTTTCAGTCACAGAGGGAAATGTTGAATTGTTAAGAGATATTGTAAGAGACGGAATAAAACTTGCTCTAATTACTACAGCCTATGAGAATCAATATGCAAGTGCTACAAAGCTTCCCATGCAAACTGAAGAAGTTAATCTTAAAAATAAGAATGATAAATACTGCTCTTTTATTAAAAAAAAAAAAAGAGCTTCTCCTTTGAACTTCTAATTAGGCAATAAAAATGAATTAAGCATTTTAGGGAGAAACTTTCTCAGGCAATACAGTGATAACATATTTATAATTTTCTGTGGCTCAGATGGTATTTGACATAATTTCTCCTTAGAAACCTCCTTCCCTCCAGCCAGCTAAACTCTCATGCTTTAATTCCACAGTGATTCCAAGTTTCCTTTAATTAGGAAGCTTATGAAGAACCATAGAATAACTCCTAAGTTGTGATCTAGTTAAAAAAGCACAAAGAAAAACAGTCTGAGGAGAAACAATGTGAAGCTTGGCTCATGTCAGATTGAGTTTTCTACTTTATGTTTTTATACCTGAAGAGGATATGAATGTATTTTCATAATGTATTTTCAGTCTTTCTCCTACTGTACTTTCCTTCAAAAAAGAGGCGCAGCCCCTGCACATGATACAGCCATGAAGTAACTCTGCCAAAGAGATATTTTTCTTGTAGAAAGGATCTTGAGGAGTTTGCTCATGCAAGAATCTGACCCAGGAGGGAAGCACAGTCAGGTCACTCTCAATCAGACTGCAGATCCAAGATTTTTGAGAATATGCTTGTAAGGTGAAAGTCAGTCAAATGCCAGAGAATAAAACAATGGTATTTAACAACATCCAGTGTCCCATTGGCAGCCACTAGTTCCATGGTAAGGGAACTGGGGGGAGGGAAACTATTTCCTGATGTGACAGCAAATCATCACTTACTGGTTTGTTCATTATCACCCTCTGAGAAGACCAGATGCAAACATGAGTTCCAACAGCAAAACAAACATTAGCCAATGTCAGACATGAAAAAGCATCACTGGGAGGGTAAAAAGATAATGGCAAAAATTAGAAATTATCCATTATGTTTGTAAGAGGCCTTTCCACCTGTTTGGTGGAAACACAGTAAGATGAAGGCAGACACTAATTACTGTTAAGTTAAATTATAGGAAAGAAAATGCTACATATGAGTGTGCAGAATTTTAACACATTGCTTTTATATCCAAAAAGGACCACCACTACACTATTAAATGCTGAGAATATCAATTTTTACTGAACGTGTTTTGCTTCTGTTTTAAAAATGTAAGAAAGAAAGAAGTGCCTGGCATAGAGAATTGGTCTCCTTTTGCCAATAATGCTAGTCAATATTAGCATGTAAGTTTTTAATGATTCACTACACTGTTTGATTATGCACTCCCCAAACCCACCTTAATTAGCAGAAATATTGACTTTACAATATTTAATTCCTACAAGCTTAAGAAATATGAGCTGATAAATCTATTACTGAATAACAAAAATTTAAACTGATATAGTAATAAAATTGTAACAAAGGGAAAATGCCCTCCAGGACCTAAATTGAGTTACAGTAGATTACATTTAAAAATTTTAGTTTGAATCCTGCTGAGGCAATAATTTATGGAATGCTGCCTTGCCAAGTAAGTCACCAAGTGCTCCTTGAGAGGATGTGACTGTACTGTTGCCACAGCATTCTGTCTGGTTCGAAATACTCTCCCCAAAGTATAATAGAGTCATAGCACAAAGCAAATGGTGCCAAAGGTCTAGCTGACAAGCTTTTCCTATCAAGGAGAAAAACAACTTGGTCCAAATTTAGGTTTTTTTAAAAGAATGGCAGAAAGTTAGTGCTTTTTCATTCAGCACACAAAAATTGCTTCCAGACTTCTATCTCATAAAAATGAAAATTATCCTTTTCTTTTATAAGAACAGGAAATTCTGAGTGTCTTTTATGTCTTAGGAACCACAGTACAGCTACAGTCAATAGACATATGTCCAACATCTTAAAGGATATGTTCTTAAGTCTGAAGGGACAAGCCTGATATGTCAACGTTATGGTCTGTTCTAAAGCAGACATAACATTGCCAGTAATTCCTGAGATCAAGCTGTAACTATTTAAGTTATAGAGCCTTTACTTCTTTTAATATTCTGTATTTGCACAAGCATTTTTGAAATGAAATGTTATCAGCCTTCTATAATAACAGATCAAGCATTCTCATTAAGAGCTCAGAATGATCACTTCGGGGAAGACACTTTCCCCTGCTTAAATTCTAGTAAAAGGAGGACACAGATTCAATACTGTCCCTTTTCCTCATTTCTATAAAGGACCAACCTACATTGACAGCACTCATGGAGAAGGAAGAAGCAAACTGTTTTATGTAAAAAATCCACATTTTAATACATTCTTCCTTGAGAGTAAGTGTATCTTTCAGAAAAGGTAAAAAGCATGTCTTAGCTGTAAGTAAGTCCTTATGTAAAGAACTAAAGCAAATAACTAAATCCTGGCTAATATTTGATAGTTGCTGCCTTATGGAAACACTGAGGTGTGCAAGGATGGTGGCAGAATGATTAAATGGTAAACCACTAGGTCAGCTGCTGAAGAGATTAAAAACCAACAGCCTGTGTAACAGTAACAACAAAAAAGATCAACAGGACAACAGCATGTGGTGGCATCAGCATTACCAGAAACATGTGTGTAAAAGAGGCTTCAGTTACTATTTCAGCATCAAAGCCAGTACCTTTAATCCTCAAGCAACCCAAGATGTGGAAGGCAGTGAGACCTACTGAGATACAGCCCATTTGACAAATCACGCTTGTCTAAATATCAGCTTGGGAACTCTTTTCCCCCCCTCTCTTTTCCTTTCAGAGAGATTTCTGGAACTGTTGGTGTTAGTGGATGGTTGTGAGTGTTCTGAGGGTTGCCAGAGCACAACCCCTCCCTTCTGCCAGACAGGAGCAGCCCTGGGGCCTGGGCACCTGCCGGGAGGGAGCCATGCAGAGCAGCTCCACACCTGCTGCTCCCCAAAACAAGGGTTATCAGGCGGTGTGTGGGGGCACTGACACCTCCATAAGGCTTGCTATGAGTCATGCACACAGTGCAACACAGCCAGGGCTCTGAAATGCTACCTCAGGCAGAGCAAACATTGACACATTTCCTTCCCACTTGCCAGAACTAAGACTCTGGGCCATGACTCCTTTCCTTCTCCAGAAAAATGCATCCCAAGCACAGGCAAAAACAAATAGTGGGGCAAGCTATGGAAAATATTGAAACCCTCCCATGCCGGTGTATATGCAAGAGATGGCCAAAGGAAGTTTTCCTGTGCCTGCCCACTCCCTTTCAGTCCCACTTACATCAGAACAACCGTTCTAAGTTTGATGCAGAAGGTGAACTGGGGGTACTGCCAATGTAAGCACAATCCTAAAAAACATTTAATGAAGAGATGCATGGACTGTCAGCATTAGTAACAAGCTGACACACGGTACCTCTCCCTGTTGTCAACAACAGACTGAGAAAGGCAGCCAGAGGGCAGACAATTTTGGGAGTTTCTGGGTGATGGCTCTAGGCTAGACCAAGTACACAACTACAGTCACCCCTGGCTTCCAACAGTTTAGAAGTTTTCCTTCTATTTTAGCTTTAGGTGTGTTTTTGTTTTCCTTCCATTGATTTTATTAAGAAGATTACTGATGAAAACTAGATCCATCAGCACTTGCTTCTGTATATAAATTGCACCTTCAAAGGTCATCTAGGACCCAGAAAATGAGTCCTTAAGGCTCCTAATAAAACTCATAAGTGCAGCATGCTGTTTGTACTGATCTTTAGCTCTTTACCAGAAAAAACTTGATTTATGTTCCTTAATTAGTAGAATTTACTGAGAATATAATGTACAGGACAGGCCTGTATAAGAAACATGCATGGACTTAATTAATAAGGCAAAGAATGCAAACAGAAATAAACTATTATCTACTTAAAAATAATTAGGTAAATAGATTCCTATAGAGAAGGCAGTTCCCAGGTCATAACCCAAACCACTGCAACAACTGAAATAGAACAGGTACTGATTTATACCTGTTACGACAGCTCCCAATTCTGACTTTTTTTAGTGCTTTGCACTAAACATTTTGTAGTGTTCTCAGCATTGCAAACATCTTTCTTAAATCAGTAATTTGGAAAACATACATTCAGTTCTGTGACACCACATTTCATCATAGGTAGTTCAAAACATTTTTCTGGGTGGATCAGTTAATTTCACAAGTTTGCTCTGAAACAATGCAACAAGATCAACTTTTTAAACCCCTATCTGGTTGAACTTTTTGGTAGAGAATTTGCACATTTGCATGTAAACAAAAAAATGATTTTTCAACCATTAGACCCACTTGGATTTGAGAAGAATGATGTTAGCACTCACAAGCTACTTTTAGTTCCTGCCAACAAGATCCACGCTGCTGTCTCTGAATCAGGATACGCAAAGTAAACTGATAAATTTTTAGGAAGTGAATCAGAGGACCAAGCAGTGCATGAATGAAGCTGAAATGGTACTGTTTTGTCTAAAATATTCTTCACCAATTGTAACTTTTGTCCTTATTTTTTTCTGTTGATATAAGTTCCTGATCCAAAGAGAACAAGGTTGATAGTTGATTTATGACTGAACAATTAAGACTTCCCTAATTTTGAAAACTTCCAGTAGCTACAGAAGATGAGGTTGTGGATAAATGATGGCAGAGAATGGTATGTATGAGGCAACTATCCACTTCACCAATTTCTCCAAATTGGTGAAGCTCTTACAATGACATATTGTGGAAAGGAAATATGGAAATGACTGCATTTTTTCCTAGAAATTTATTGCCTCTCCAAGCAGGCGTTGTTCCATATGGTATTATTCCAGGTGAGCAAGTAGATATCTAATGACTAGATTTTCTTGCAAGCTTAAGGTCTTAAGCATTAGACTGATGGTTCAAAAACACAACTACAAAGCAAGTGGAACTATTGCCATCATTTGTTACAAAGAAACTAAATTGATTTCTCTCAGTTTTAATGTATCAAGACAATCTTAGAGCAGTTTCTCTGGCTACAAGGGACAAGAAAAAGTGAAAACATTTTTACAGTGTTACTTTTCCCACAGTCTTTGATACATGGATCCACTTCAGGAATGTAACCAACAGGAGGTAGAAGAAACTGCTGTCTTGGCTAGTTCTTGTTCTTTAGCAGTGAGTGCCAATTCACTGCATGGCTCAAGTAGCTCAAATGGATTCCCTGTTGTTATTCTTTGTGTGTCGTGAAAAATATGCTGGAGGACAAGGATGTCTGAAGTGTTCTATTGCTCCTAGTCTACAGATTCACTTTATGCTTTGCTGTTATCCAGCATGAATTCAATTTAAAATAAAGTGAACATAAGTTACTCAGTTATAAAATTTAGAACTGACAAATTCAAACATTCATTAAAGGTGTGGAAATTAACAAAAAAACACAAGTATACAAGTATCTCCATGGAGGTGGGTTACATCAAAGATGCTTCACCTTTTCCTTTCCTTACAAGGCAGGTTTCCAGCCTTTGTCCATGTCTTCCCTTCCTGATAAACTACTTTAATTTTCACAGCTGGTTCATGACTGGGAACACATCCACTCACTCCACCCCTGTGCAACGAACAGTACCCAATCTCTCTGTCTTCAGCAAAGCATAACTTAATATATTAACTTGTAACTTCTATATTGTGTGTCAAACACATGATAAATGTAGGCACCCTGAAACCTAGGAGCATTTTATTATGCAAAACAGAACCAAATTCACCCTGAAAAATACTAGTGTCTCATGCCAAATACATTAAGAAAAATGACATACTGATAAATATACTCATCTTTTCACCTTTGTAAAGGAAATGCAGGGGTTCTGACTCCAGGAGGTCCCCTCATCTCACTGACCTTCAATGTCTTGAGACTGTGGCAGCAGAGTGCAAATACTTGTACAGGCTCTTTTTACCCCACAATAATTAAGACACAAAGCAGAATGACCAATCTATCTCTTGTATATGTTCATTAACTGAGTAACTTAAGTCAGGTTACATTTAATAGATGACTTTTAACACATAGCTCAAATTCCCTAAGTTGTTTTCCTTCTGTGTTTTCTGAGACAGCATAGAGTGGCCTTGAAATAAAAACATCCCACCAACACAACAAAGCAATATAATACAGAGTCATACAGCATATTTGCTAAAAATAATTCCATATGGAAGAAAGATCAAGAATAACAAAACAACTTTATTTTATTTTAGAAAAATAAAATTCACAAGTTATAGAAGAACTTGGGCAGTTCTAAATCGACACTTTCTGCAGCAGAAATATTGCCTAAGCTCTTTTAGAACTTGCTTGCATGCCAGAGCAAATATTTTAATTTCACTGACCTTATTAGGCAACTCCCCAGCATTAAGTGTATGGTACAACTCTACAGTAATATCAAGCCTGGAATATTTATTAAAAATATTTGCAATCCATGAAAACAAACTCTTAATTCTACACATATTCAAACCATTAACTCCATTCTGTGTATTAAACAGCACAACAGAATTGCATCTAAAACAGGTTTTCATGTAGGAGAAGAGGAGGTGGTGGTGAGTGGGTGCTCTTCCTTACATTATTATTAAGATTTGACCCTTTGAGAGATCACTAAAATTAGCACATTTGATTTCCAACTTTTTGGATGCACATTGTACATATTCCACTGTACAGTTTACAGTACAATTAGCAACAGCACTTAAAAGCATTATACAATATTTTCTTATGAGAAAAAAAGGGTATATTAGGACATAAGTTATAATTCTGTACTTTTCTCTCTGATATATGTAACATTGTGCAGACCCAAATGACTGCATCTTTCCATATACACCATCAAAAATCAGGATATATGTTTACCTACCACTGTAGCCTCTAAATAATAGAAATGCTGGTGTGCTAGTGTGGAAGAGGATTTGTTGTTGTGGTCTTATGTAGAACAGCTTATATAATATCACCATTATCTTCCCAGATCTCACTACTTTGGAATACCTAGCCAACAACAGCAAGAACAACAACAATAACAGCAGAAGTGTCCTTGCATAAGTTATGATTCTTTCAGATCCATGAAGATCACATCCTCTTCTTCTCTGACTCTTTGGCTGACCCTGTTCTGTTAAGTAAAAGGAACTGGGAACTTTTTTTGTGACTGAATCAATAATAATAATCTAGTAAATAAAAAAACATTTAGCATTATATTAATCCAAGACAGATTAATATAATGCTAAATGGTATTTATTTAAGCAAGAAATACCATTCTTAAATGAACTGCATTTATAATGACTGCTATGGCTTTAGTTTTTTAGTAGTGAATTTCACCCTTTCTAGAGAGGTATGTAGATGAAATAGGAAGGTTTCTACCATATACAAACCTAGAAGCAAGATTTATTAACATGACAATGGAAGACAGCATGAAGCATGTCCTTTTGGATGCCAATTTGTACGGTTTTTGGTGCTGAGCCTTTCATACACAACATTAATGGCAAAATGGCTATTACTGTCTTCATGCTTAAAGCCTGGTTCTTACAAACACAAAGTTTGTTTATGTGGATTGTTATTTACTGAGCTTTGGTGTGAATTTCATTCTTGTCCCTGAAAAAAATCACACAAGAAACACACACAGACCAGCCTCTGAACACTTGATATCTCTGACCAAGAAGTACATGTAGTGTCTTAAAACTTCAAAAGAAGAAATGCTGAAGTCAGAAAGATCAAGTACTTTACCTTTTAAAATATGATCCAGTGGAGTCTGTGGTCACCTTATCATTTGAAAAGCTTTTCCATAAACCTCTAAAACCACTAACTAAGCAACCAGTCCCCACAGATGCCCATTCCCTGCTTTGTTTTTCACCTTTTAGGACAGGATCCAACTATCAGTTCATAAATCCTGTAAACGCTTTTCATAGTGGTTTTTACTGCCCTTTGGACTGAAACTGTCCTGGAGAAGAAGGGACTATTCACTATTGTACTCTCCTACCAGCCAGTACACATCTGTACATATAGCACAGAAATAGCTTGCCCATTTTTCTGTTTCACAGCAGAAATTAGAAACTGAGTAATAGCTGGGAATTGATCAGGTGAGCTTTCAAAAATAAGGATTAAGTGACACAGGTTGAATCTGATGTAGAATATGCAGAAAAGACCTTCATATTAGACTGTATTCACAGCTGTAAGCTAGCAGAAGATATTTAGAAAAATGAAACTAGAACAATGGGAGTATAAAAATAATATCTTTACCATTACCAGAACAAAATACTGGGAACTGTGATGTTGTATCTGGTCCATCTGATGGTGCTGACTACTTCATCTTTAAGAAGCAATTTTATGGGGTGAATGGGGAAAGAAGTAAGTTAGTTGGTTTTTTTTCACCATTTCTATGTCACTTGAAATATTTTTCAAATGCACACTGGAAATTTCCCCCTTAATTATGTAAATATTCACTTGTGAACTGTGAAAAATTGGAAGCATATGCATAGAAAAACTGAAAAACACATTACTGAAAGTGGTACGGAGAATCGCAGATTACCTAAAGCAGAATGTTACCAGCTATCATTGCTTATGTTTCTTGCTTACACATCTCTCCAGCTCCAGTGATGAAGACACTGAGTTTTCTAGAATCCAAGCAGCTTCAGGAAGCTGGATAATTGCTACAGGCATGGCAGCCAGTGTGCTCAGTCCTGTAAAACTCCAGCCAAAGAGCTGGTAGATCACACACTGCACACGGTGCTGAACAGAGAATGACAGAGACAGAGCTGGGAGTTCAACTGTATTGCTGAAGAAGCTTCACAAGTCCTGGGAGTTTACTGACCCACTCAGCATCTTGTTTGGACAAGATGTGCTGCAGGCTGCAGGAGATGTGTCATGCCTGAACCACTTGCAAGTGCTACGGAGTTCAGAAAGATGGGTTCTCCATGCCTGCTCCTCCACAGCTTAGTCAATGGCAAATGGCTGTTTTGCTCACTTTGAGTAACCATAAAATGTAGACACTAGTAGTGAAATTAAATTATAAGCTATTTATTTACATGTGGACCAATGTATAAAACTTTCACTTGTGAACACCGAAAAGCAGATACTGAGGAGGAGGTAGTGGAGAGAAAGATACTTGGCAAATTGACAACTGAATCAACATAAAAACCACAAGTATCATTTTAAGCTCTTAATTTATGATGTAAATCCACAACAAATTTAAGCAAAAAAAAGAGGTGCTGGACAATAATGCACAGAAATATGCTGGAACTTGACATTCCCAGAACATCAACAATGCATGTACTGATTGCCAGTGGATATGTGTAAATCATCAGCTGCAGTAAATCACAAAAGGCAGCAACTAAACAAAACATTGAAGCATCTCTCATAGATCTGCTCTTTGAAAAGATTTAAAGCCACTGATTTGCAAAAGCAACACAGGTTGTTTTAACTGTGGGGAAGAAAGTAAAGTCTTATTTGAAGTCTGTACTCATTAGCAAACAGAAATCTAAACCCCCAGGATGATTTGAATGTATGTTTTTTTTTTCAAGGGCAACATAACCAAAGTAGAAAATTACTTAATCCCAGAGGATTAGCATACAGTTTTCTAAAGAAGGAGAAACTGTAAACCAGTCTTGTTTTAAGAAAGTGCACTTCTCAGCAGTGATACTGATGCTTTCCAAAGTGTGTGTGTAAGTCATCCAGGGTAAGCCAGTGACAATACTTTTCAAAACATCTAAAAACGTTGTTAAGTTTACCACCTGCTGAGATAAATGACAGTAAATGAAAGATATTACACAGTTTTCAGGTACAGCCACTTTGAAATTCAGATGTTCTTCTGTCAATACATTGCTTATTTAGAATTCCTAAGACTGAACATGCAAGTGTCCTGGACCAACGCAAAAATTTAAAAATTGAATTTCAGGTGCAGTCTGCCTTTAATACTGTAAACACTCTGAAACTCCTGAGACTGCCCCAGAAAACCACCTACTCACATCTGGATCCATTAGAAAAGACTGAAAATTCACACCCAGTCCAAGTAAGCCACTGCCTGAAACTCAGGACCTCTCTACAGAGGCACTAACAATCTTTCCAGAAGTTCTCGTTTTTCTCAGCACACTCCTCATCATAAAACAAGAAACAATGCATTCATTCAAACTGGGCAAACCATGGCATTTCTGTCCTGGGAGGTACAAGGCACAGCATTAGCTCAGTCTATTTCTAGTCACCAAGGCCTCATCACAGCCTTTGGCAGTGGGACCTTCCAGATACAATATATAAATGGAGCAGCAGCTGCACGGCCAAACTTCCACCAGGCTCATCATGGGCAAAAATAACAGCAGTGCAGCTCAGCAGGAAAAACACATTTTATAGGACAAATAAGAAGTTAATGGTGGTGGTTTAGCCCTACTAAACTTTGAATTCATGGACCAATTGTTACTATAAAGGACGTACTTTTCAGGAACAGCCTTGTTCTGCAGATTTAGTGGAGGAAATGGTGGAAGTTAGATGCTGTTCTTGCTGAATCCATTTGCTTTACATGGGATAAAATGTTGTTTAGGAGGTAATATTTTTAAATTTGTTTTTATGATTTTTTAATTAAATTTGAGATATTAAAGAATTTTAAAGCTGTTTTATCTTAGACTTTCTAGAAACAGAGGCTACCACAGGCTTAAGACAAACTGGTTGCCTCAGTAAGCTCAAAAATATCTATGTATAGAAAAAATAAATTTTCTTGGAGAGACTGAATTCTCTTGGAAAGATTCAGATTTATAACATTACCTATTCATGTCTGTTTACCTCTCTGCCAATAAAGAATGAGAAAATACACCTATAAACCGAACAGAAACTATGAAATTAACCAATAAAGAAAGGTTTTAAGACCAAGATAGAGACTTGTAAATGGTAGATGAACCAATAAAACCGTGGTTCTTCATGGAGAACAAAGATCAATAAATGACCCTGTAATAGTCTAGTGATGGCTGTAAAGGATTCTGCTACCATTCCAGAACAAATGTGATTACAGGGCTGATTGGTGCTGTGAAACTTCGTTATACACAAGCTGTGCTTTTTAAGCAGACAAAAAAAAGTTGAGAGACTTTTGCTTCATTTCTTGCAGTAATGTAAGAAAGCACCCATGAGGAAACACTGGCCAATCACATGTATTGTGCTCTAAAACCCAGCCTTGATCAAAGAGTTGTACAGCCCAGTGCCCTCCTAAGCTCTGCAAAAAGTTTCAAAGGTTCAAAGGCTGCATTTAAGCTGCTTGTGTGTTGCAATGTGTCATAGGTCATATTTTGATCTTCTGATTTACCATATAAAAATTTGTCGTGTTTGTTTACTGCCACCAAGAAACCAGCATTCTACATTTCTGATAAGGCTGAATTTTGGCAATGATGGACAGAAAATGACAGCCATGCTGCTGTTTGCTTATTGTGCTGAGCTGGCAGAAGGAAAACAGAAGCCACTGAGAGAATCTACATCTTTACTGTTGACAAATCCATTTCATGGCTGCACAAAAACATATCTGCCCTTGGCATGGGCCCCACTTAAAAACAGAAGAATCATTGTTTTAGTGAACATTACAGAAACTAACACCCCAAGTGAATCTGATGCAGTAATAACAACCCTTTAACCACTGTCTAATGATTTCTGCAGACATGAAGTGGAATATCTTACGACTACTTTCAGCCATCTATGCTGTTTTTTCTTTCAGCTCAAGTTTGCCAAATCTGTAATGCAAGTCCCTATCCTTTACACTACCACATACTTCAATATGCATCACACCAATTAAATATCACTTGTGTCACAGGTAGGAGCTGCTGAACACTCACATTGGCAGAAGCACAACTCAGTTATGTATACACCTAGAGCCTGCTAGTTATTAAACCATCCTCCTAACTTAAGGTTTCTCTTAACCTTAATAGAGGGAATCAAGAACGAGGCTTGCCTGGAAGTTTTAACATGCTGGTATGACTAGAAAGGCCATTGCTAAGTTGTTGTTTCACCACACACTTTTGTCACTCTGGACAAGTAAGTCAAGCAACTACACTGAGGTTTTACTTTGTACATGGAATTCAAAGTGAATTTCTTCACTCCCCATACTTGGCTTCACATTGTGGCCCATGGGCTGGATTCTGCTCTAAGCTGCCTGGGAGACCTCCAGAACTGTGCTACAGCAGTAACTGGGCATTAAGCCATCAAGATTAGACAAGAGGTAGTCCACAGTAGAAAAACCAAAACATAAAGCACATACAAAGCAGACATCAGGTCCTTGACACAAACTATTTTGATTTCCTGATATGTTTGAAGAGGTATGCTCAATGATTAATGCAGACATTACTTCACTTTTTCAGCTCCTGAGAAGAGCTACATCTTTTGGGGGTGGTGATGTTTGAGCCCATACCTATTTGGTGGTGCTGCTTGCACCAGCTCCAGCAATTCCTTCTCTAACCACCCTTATTCCTTGATTATTACAGTGTACACTTTCATTGCCATGAGGCGAGAAGGCGAAACTCAGGACATCATACCTTCCACAAGGAAGGTATTTCCACATGGTATTTCCTTCCACATGGTATTTTTCAGCTGGATCAGCTTTGTTGATCTAGATCACTGTTTTGGCTTTACAAATTGAGACAGCATCACAAAAGAAAAGGGAGGAGCTGCTGCTGAAACAAACACAAAGAAGTCCAACAAAGCCCTCCAGAACAAATAGAAAATTTACATTTATAATATTTACTATATTTGATCTATTTGCAACTACTTTAGCTACTAGGATAAAAAGCAAGGGCACAACATGCAATCTACAAGTTCAGAATGAAAAGCAACAGTTCTACCAGCAATGACTTCAAAAATATTTGCAAAACCTTGTAGAGGTTTCTCTTTGGAATCTTGTAGCTGAAATTTATTATTCTCTATTAATACATAACCTCCTGTCCACTCTCGTTTAACTTAGTCATATGCTATTCTTTTCCCTTCCCTGCATTACTCCTCAGTTGAGCTAAATGAATAGCACATAAAATAAATAAGGGAAAATGTAGAAAGCAAACATCTTTATGCAGATAAGGAGGATTATCTGAAGTAGTGCTCCCAGATTTATTTGCATACATCATTAGAGAAAGGCTGCTGCAAACTGACAAGTCAAAAGAAAGCTAACTCCCAGGTAGGAGCAATGGGATTTACAAACCATTCACTGAAGTAGGGAAGGATTATGCAGAAGGAAAAGACTCACATATGGAAAAAAAAGTGATTTGTTCTTTCCTTTTACGGTGTTCCTTTTAAGAATGGCAGCTAAAACCAAAACTAATACATACATTACACACAGCTGAAGGGCAATTGTGTACAATACAACCACCACACAGAAATGGTGTATTTCATTGCTTCAGTAGGGATGTATTTGTGAGCTGCAGTGGTGCTGAGCAAGCCTGCAGTTTTCCTCACTATCCCCTGCGTAATAAGTGTATTTTTTTCCCATGCCTTATGACAATCAGTTTCACCATACAACCTTTGTCACTGAGGGCTTTCCCCAAAGCTAATTTACAAGCTGCTTTTTCACACAGCCAATTCCAAGAACATTTCCATCATGACACATGGCCTGACAACTCTAAGTACACATTGAAATGGAGTACAAGTTCTAACCTTCCAGCTGACGTACAGCACCCGCCTGCAGCTGCACTCCTAGTCTACCATTACGCAAAATTAAAAAGGCTTACTTAAGTGCCAGTAGCTCTTATTTGCACTGCAGCAGGATGGGGATATCCCTGCAGCTGGTTGATGCACCTCAGCCAAGACAGAAGCAACTTTCACCAGAAGGTTCTGTTTTATCAGACTTAGCTCAGCTGCTCTCCTTGGTCTGCACTCCCAAAGCTCTTTCCAGCCCCATCTCTCTGTACAGCAGCAAAGTTTGAACGTCTGTAGCATGAGTTCTGTAACTAATTAAGCAAAATCTACTGAACAGGAAGTAAGAAACAATTACTGTAAGCGAAATGACAATGCTGGAGAAGGAAGAAGATTGGGGAGGAAGGTATGTGACAAAAGCAGGTAGAAAATTGGGGTAAAAATTTTCAATTCTGTCAAGAAAGCATACATGTCTATTAAGTGATATGGTCAAAATTTGTAGGTTCATCAAATATTACTCCAGGAAATCAAGATCAAGATCCGTGTCTTATAGAAATTTTTACTCAATATGGAAAAGTGAGACTAAAGCAATACTTTTAGGTTCAAACAAACTGTGATCCATGTTATTTATCACTGTGATCTGTGATCTCAGCTATCGGCTTGTAGGGCAGATTAAAAAGTAATTTCACACAGTACTCCAATGCTATGGCGATATCATTGATAAAAAGGACATTTTGGCAGCACCTGGCACTAAATAAATTGAAACTGCCAATATGTATTTAATACCCATCTCAAGCTATGGTCCAGCTGAGACTGGTCAGCATGGGAGGAAAATCTGAGTGCTGCAAAAAAAGTTCTGATGATTTAGTGTGCGGCTTCACTTCAAGATAGCCCTGACAGAATTGTTATTCAAGAAGCACTGGGGACTACTTCCTTGTCATTATATTTATAGCCTGAGCAGTCATGGCCCTGAGGAGTCCCCACTCACCTGATTTGGTTGAGGTTGCTCTTTGTAGCAGTGCAGACCACCATGAGCTCCCCCTCTGCCATGAACCCCTTGTAAGGGATGGTTCCTCTGGTCTGGGGGCTGCCTGGATGCCTTTATTGGGAAACCAATTCCATGTTGGAACTTGTATCAGCACTACTGCTCTTTGGATACCTTTGACTAAACTAAGTTGCATCTTTTAGAAGATGAGGGATGATATTTCACAGCTGTAAAAATCAGTTGCTTTCACTTGATGCACATTTTATCCTGTTACTGGCTATGCCTGTGACTCAAAATAAGCAGTCATGCCTCTTCCTGCATTTTCTCTTCCCCTTTCTGCTCCTGCCGACATCAAAATCTGTACAGCTTTTTGGTGAAGTGACTTGAAAAGTGGCTAAGTTACTCAGCCACCATCATTCTGGTACCTGCCTGGAAAAAACTGC
This sequence comes from Lonchura striata, assembly GCF_050655825.1. Lineage (NCBI taxonomy): Eukaryota > Metazoa > Chordata > Aves > Passeriformes > Estrildidae > Lonchura > Lonchura striata. The sequence continues at coordinate 63,293,009 of NC_140704.1, forward strand.
TTCCTAGCCAGTATGGTTCCCTTTCCCAAGTACTACACCACTTACTTGCACATACATAAGGGACCAGGCAGCATTGTCATTTCCAGAGGCAGTGCCAACTTAAGGTTTTCTTCAATGACAGACTGATGGTTGCAGTGTATGCCCATTAAATTATTCTCTGGTTTGAAACACATAAACTGCATTTTCTCCTCAGCCGTTGAGTGACTTGGCTTCATCCAATATCACAGGCGTCTCAGTGAGGCGCCTAATTGATGTCCCTGAAGTGCTCGAGAGCCAACAAAATTCTTTGTAATATACCAGTATCAAACACAACAAAGATCTCAATTTTAATTGTGTTCTAACTGCAAGAACAAAAGAAGTGTGCCAAAGTAACAGTTTTAAGCTATTGAGAAAGCAATTAAAGCAAAAGATACAACTACAAAATAAGTTACTTCTACTACACTTCTACTACACCAAAGATGCTTCCTAAGGAGGAGTTCAGCAGTTCTATACAGAGCATGACCAGGACGTTTTGTAAACCTCAGTAAAGAAATCAAAATTTGTGCCTGTGATGACAGCTGTCTGTTTAACAGTGGCAGGGACCTTTTCATTTTCCAGTTTACTGGGTACTTCTTTTCATAGCAAGCGCTATCTTCTGTGTCTGTCTTACCTGAGGAAAAGCATATGGAAAGCACTATTGTACCACATTAGATCCTTGCTGTGCATTTTTGTAGGGGTTTCTTCAGATTGCTACAGGCCATTAACCTTTCACTTCAGGTAAGTAATGAACAACACCTTTTCTCACAAAGGAAATCAGCTGTGTTACCAGTGGCAACTCCACTTTTTAATACATGCACCAACCCCCTGTGCATGCACTTGTTATTTATTCTTTTTTAAAAATCAATTCTGGTATGAAATAAGAAAGGTTCCCCTTGGCTTCACCTTGAGCTGATAATGAACAAACCCTCAGTGAAACCTGCTCCCAAACAAGTCTTCCTTAATAGTACTTATTAAAAATACAATGAAGTTTCTTCCTAGGAAGCAAGATGTATTGCTTCCTGGTTTCCTGCACCAGGTTATCTTGTAATTGGACTGGTGCTAATTGGACACTTCAGCCAAACAATTTAATTTATTACAGAAAAAAGTAATTTCAATTTCCCTTGGTTTCTGAGAGAGCTACTGACATTGACTAACGCCAATATGCAGAACTGTGAAATCAACACAAGACCTTAATTACACAGGGAAAAAGCACACAAAAAACCTGGTGGAGTCTTTTTTTTTATGTTTCACTTATATACCAAATCAACATACATCTTTCAAGCAGAGACTGATTCTAAGGAACCTGCTCTGATTTAACATGTCTTGTACAATGGTAGGATGGGTAGATTAGATACAACTACCACAGGCTGAAAATTGTCTCTGCAATACCGATGTGATTTTGTATCTATGTCAAAATATCAACTACAAAACAGGGTATATCTTTTTGCCTGATATCAGGGCATATAAAAGGAGGTGGTAAAAGCTGACATATTCGGGACAGCAGCCTAGAAGAAAGAGAAACATAATTAAAAAGTAGGTTACTTCTTACACAGACACTAATTGGCAAAGACTGGCATCTCTCTGTATTTTCCTTCTACATAATGGTCAAATCCATATAAATAATACCAGAGAGCTGAAAATTTTGAAAAATTGAGGGAATGCAGCAGTAACTATTTTTCCTTTCCCACTCTGCTTCATTCTAGCCATTATTTCATCCTTTACACTTGTGCCCTTGAGTCTTCCTTTTCTTTCATCATTTTTCCTATTAACAGGGCTTCCTCCTCTCCAAAAGCAGCAGCTGTGAACTACTTCCTTCTAATGTCTCATTTCCCCTGTGAAGCAGGCATACACCAGTCTGTCTCAGCAGAATATGTAAGAGCCTTGGAGAGGTGCTGGAGAACAAAGGAAAGCCAGGGGAGACTCTGCCTTGAATCTTCTAATGCTGCCTCTCCCTTTGTACTTCCTGTATGGCAAAATTAGTAAAAAGGATGCACCAAAAAACTGCATCCTACTACTTCCTTCCCCTGATTTCACATATTGGCATTTATAATTTGATTTTGTTTATGAATTTTAGGACAGATTTTATTTCATGTTAATAGGATGATAGCCTTTTATTTTCTACAAATTAATTGTAATATTTTTGCAGCAGCAATATATAGCTGCAGAATGGCTCAATGTATTTTACTAAACTTCATTATACTTCCTTAATATTCTGCAGGCAGAAACTCAAATTCAGCAAACTGCTGATGGGCTGCATTTCTGAATTCTATATTGCCTCAAACACTAGCTCAGTAAACTTTAAAAAAAAATCATAATTGGAAGCCCGAAGAGATCAGAACGACCGCTATTCTAACCTGTTATGGAAGTCAGATTCAGGAGAGAATTCTGATTCTAGCAGAATATAATTAATAAGACCTCTTTTCTTTTTTCCCCCCTACAGAATAAAATACAAAATTGCTAACATGTTAAAGCAATGTTAAAAATGCAGAACCAAAGCCACAAAAGATGACTTGACATTGTTATGCTGAATTACATAGGGTTTACAGCACATTTAGTACTTTTAGAACTTCTGTCATATAAATACATTTTGGTTCCAATCAATCTTGTCAGTATAAATGTGAAAGAAACAGTTCCCACAGTGAGCCTCTGGATTCCACATTAATCATTGCTCTGAAAGACCCTTTAATTACAGCAAGAATTAAATATACCAGAGTATGTGCCCCAAAATTTTACTGCATTCTATGAAGGATTTTCTGCCATGTTCTGTCATTGTATGAGACCCCTTGCTCCACTCAGTGAAGCTCTGCCTGCAAAACATACATATAGATTTCTGCTATTCATATCGTAGACTGGTCATGTCCTGTTCTCAACTCCATCAAAATTATTTGCAGGAGAAAATGATAGAAATGTGATAATATTCAAATATTTGCACAAGAAAGAATTTTAATATTTCCTCCATTTTCCTTCTCCTGTAAGTTCAATTCATTATCTTACAACACAGCATGAAAATGCCAACTAGGCTACCCTCTACTATGACCGAAGGTTGAACACATCATAATTGCCCCAAAAAGTTTAATCAGTGATTGATCACAGACCTGCAGGCACTGATGAAAAGTTAAACAACAACGCATCAAGGGAGACCCAGGCACAAAGGGCAAGCTTCACCAATATACTTTTAGTGGAATAAAGGAAAATAATCCACTGTAACAGGTATATTAGTTGTTTCTGTTGTTTACCTATGTATTTGGAAAAGAAAATACCCTGCCCAGCCTTTTTTTCTATTGCTTAATTAAAAAAGAAAGGCAGAAGTCACTTAAAAAATATAGAAAGTGAATATTAATTAGGGCAACTATAAACTTATATTTTATTAAATAATTTTCTAGTAACTGAATTTCTTTACCATTATGAGTAATGTTTGGTGTAGCACCAAACTTACAGGTGGTACCTCTTCTTCTAATTATAATTTTCAAGCTGTTATTATTGCTAGCATCAAGGTAACATCAACCAATAAAAAAAAAATCTAATTTTAAAAAATCTCTTTTACTAAAGGTAAAGAAGAGTAAGTCAAGCTTTTATAAATAAATTGTTCTTTGAGTGAACTTTTCTTTAGCAGCAAAAATACACTATTAAAGAAAGAAGAAAAATATTTTTATACACTGGCATGTCTTTTTAAGAAAATTAATTGCTATGCTTGAGAATTTTTTAAAAAGTACAGATAATTACTGAATACTGGCCCATTTAGTATGGGTACAATCCCATGAAATTAAACTTTACTGGTTTCTCACTTTACTTAAACAGACATTTCCAGTTAATTTGTTGTCATGCAGAAAACAGAACAACTGCATTGGGATGAGTTTTACCTCACCCACATTGTCCAGCAACTATCAGATTGAGTCCTTCTCTCACTCTACTTCTCTGCCTAATACCTCAGTCCTCAGAGATGCCTTTGCAGACTGAAACATGTTATACAACACTGATTGGCAGAGTGCTGTTAAACAAGCAGTTTCATTTGTTCATGTTGTTTTGGTTGGATTGCTCAGCTCCAATGATCTGCTTGATGTAACAATGTGGTTCTAAAAAATCACAATTCACTGCCACAGCAGTTCTGTGATGCCAACACAATGATGATTACTGTGAAAAATTCTCCATCGATTCACAATCAGAAATGATCACAGGTTTCACTGTAGGCAACTTAAAATGTTACACCAGATCTCTGAACTTGTTCCCAGTCAAATCTGAAGCATATTTTGCTTCACATTATAGCTCCATTATCAGGTGTTTTCTCAGATATCAATGGTTACTATAACTCTATTGCCAAAAGTAAAGCTGACTTAGAACAGCATGTATGTTTTAGTTTGGCTATGATGCATTCTAATATTATTCGTAATAATAAAATAATGGGGTAAACCAGAAGGCTTCCCTGGAAACTCTTGTTTACTTCTGGGCATACTCTACAAAGCAGAACACCACTCTTACTACTTGTAGAGCAAAACTGAGATCCAAACACAGTAGATGTAGCCCTAACAATCTGTATAGTGAAACACAAAAGTTTTTGCAGTACCCAAAAACCAAATGTACACGCAAACAATAACCTGCAAAAGATTAATGCATTTTCATGAAGAAACTGACCCTAGTTCTATAAGGGCACTGGGCATATATGAGGTGGTAGCAGAAGGTAATGCATCATCAATACCTGTAGTGTAATAACTGTAGGTGCCTTGCACATCGATTAAAAACTTCACCAGCTATAGCTCAGTGTTGGCAATGGTTTTGATGGATGCCTGATAACAAACAGCAAGGAACACGAGGCTGGTGAAGGAACCCACAGTTCTCCCCATTCTTCAAAGCATTTGCCACCCAAAAAGTGATGCAACAGCCTGAGCATTGATAAGAATATCTGCCTGTGTGGATGTTACCTGTGTGACAGCACAGGAGAAAATAAATACAAAAGAAATCTCTTTTATATGCATTATCACAAAGTCAGCAATCATTTGTCAGTATTCACAGAAAGAACTATATATACCCTGTGCTATCTGCCTTATTCTACACAAAAGCTTTTTGAAGAGCTTGCTACCTTTGTGTACTGGAACAAACAGTTATATATGAGGAACAATAATTTTCTTAATCCCAGACATGCAAAAATATACTGCAAATGATCATTCAGGGAACTGCCTAATGTGAAGGAGGCATGCTTCAAACCCAGTTTTAGAAAACAAAAGCATTGCTGTGATTACTTTCCTCTCATGGAATGACATACACTTTTCTTCACTTTGCCATCTATGTGTTTATTTTAGAAGATGACATTTCATTCTCATTTTAGGCTACAACTGCTTCCTAAGTGACAAACGATGTGCTACAGGGAAAGGAGATTTATGTTAAGACCAAAATTCTCAGGCAGCTTTGCCCTTCCCTGCTGGGCTGTATTTACAGCCACACCTTACATTACTGAGCCTTGAGCAAACACAAAGTGCTGATTCAGAGCTCCTCACCTGCAGTGAGGCAGCCTGCTACACCCACATTCAACAGGGGGAGGTGGCCACGTGAGAGAGCAGGGTAGCAGCAAACCTCTGTTAAAATTCTTGTTATGGCTTTGGCAATTAACTTTAATTTAAAAGACAAGACATTAAAAAGCCAAGAGCTCTTTCCTCCCCCACAAGGAAAGACATTCAAATCATATGTAGTGTTATCACTCACTTGAATCAACCATAATGCTCCAACATGTCCTACCCTAACTGAAATGTCATTTATACTACACACTTCGTAACTGTGTGTTAACAATTATACAGCTTTATGGAAAATGTGAGCAAGGTTAAAAAAGAAGGGATGAAATTCTGACACTCCTTCCTGAGCTGAACACTGCTAAAATGCTGCAACTTCCATGGACATGGACCTCTATTTCAACACCAAATTGTAAAGGAATGACTCATGATTTATGCTTCTTCACCTACAGGGTGCTAGAGGGTGCATGCAGCATGCAAACAGAGGTTTCTGTGATGCAGTAAGTAAAACTGACATAAAATGCTGTAAGTCCCTCTGGCAAAAAAGACAGGCAACAACCACATGTACCCTCTGGAGGGAGGCATGGGGGTACAAGTGACACTGAAATAGATTTATTTTCTTATAAATAGTTGAGACAACTATCAGTAATAACTGGAAAGACTGTCAGGTAGTTGAGACAACTATCTGAAATAACTGGAAAGTTTAGTCCTTTAAGAGACAATTTGTTTAAGGATGACTGAAATGTATGCTACAGGTTTTTTAATGAATAGAGGAATGATGGTGGGCTATGGATTTCTTAATGACTATCACATCTCTTTAAACATCAAAGACTGATAAACAATCTTCCTCTTTTAATACCTTGCCATACATGCATTTGCAGTGGGCAGCCTGAGGAAGGAGCTTATGTGGAGGGGAGATGTGGGAGCTTCCAGGCAATCAGCATCTCTAGAAGTTTGCTAAATATGGCATCACCCACAGACAGCTCCGTGAAGTGGACTGATGCCTGGGATCTCTAGACAAGGAGCCAACACATCCTGTGTATACTTGGGCTATTCCCAGCAGCAGCCAGGTGACCTTGCCTTTTACAAGCAGCAGAGGAAAGACTCATGCTGGGCCCCAGGGAGGAAGGGAAGAAGTCACTGTACACCACAAGTCACAACACCAGAAGAGGAACACTTTTTGAGCATTGACAGAGAAGCAAAATGAAAAGAAAAAAGAAGCAAGCTGCTTCAGCAGTTGAGCAGAATCCAAATGTCAGATACTCAGCAGGAGTGAGGAGGAGAGAATTGTTCCTCAACTAAAAGAAATGGCTAAAACCAAATAAAAATGGAAAAATCACAGGACAAAAATGAAAGCGGAATGAAAACAGGAGCCCTCCTGCCTCTGAATCCTAGCTCTAGCTCAGGGCATGTAAGAGGAACTGTGATGCCCATCACAGAGGTTTTATTTTGCATAAACTACAGCTATTTATTATTTTAGTTACCAACAGAACATTTTTGGGGAGTATTTGCCATGGTTGATTGCACTTTTAATAGCACATATAAAACACCAGAATGCCAAGTTTTGCAATGACCAAACCAAACCTTTTATGTATAAAATGAAGAGTAAAAAATAGTTATCCAAAATGCCCACTGCTCTGCTAACATCCTCCTAAAAATATCCACATGTCACATACAACATACAGATGAGAAAGCCTGAAGCTTGGAATGAAACAACATTGATGGGAGAAGAGAAATAGAAAAAGCTGTCCTCTTGCTTTTTTCCTTCACCACTTTGAATGTACACACTTTAGCCTTTCAGCTTTTTTTTTTGTTATAATGTGCAGGGGATTGGAATCCTTTAAGTGTCTGTATGTGCATCTGAGAGTACAAACTCACGGTGAAATTTAGTAGCTACATGAACAAGTTGATAGGAATTTTTTAAAACTACTGAACTATTCCTCAGCTTCTACTGTTTCCATTTGTCATTCCTTAAGTTCAATAAACCCAATACCAAACCATTAAGCAATCCTGTATCTGTTTCAGTAAGCAACATTTGATTAATGATAAGAAGAATGGGACAGGGTGGTATTACAAAGAAGACCCATGCAGTGCAATATATTTTCTTCATTGTACTGGGAAAAAAATACTGCTTTACTGAGAGCAGTACTGTCAGGCAATGGCAGAACCTGCAGAGGAAATTCAAGGATGCCATAACTATATTTGTGGCTTGTGTGAAGGCTGCTCGGATCTGCTGTTTTTTATCTCCCCCATGTGGTTAAGCAAGTCAGTAAGTCCACCTCAGAGAAGTGGCTTCTTTCCTCTCAAGAACATCTTCCAGTCAGCCGAAAAGGCCAGTGGTGGTCTGTGAAAACTTGAAGGCTGAACAAAAATTCATTATGGGAGTAGAAAGCACAGGAAATGCTCAGTCTCAAAAGTACTAATTATTCCAAATATTCCCATACAGCCCCTAAATTTACCTCTTAACTCCCTTTCCAGTATACAAATAATGGAATTGCAACTTGAAATAGTACTCATGTTTGACAGTTAATAAGTGGGTTTAATCACCTCAGTACAGAATTACTAATAATTTATAATCCAATTTGTCTGTGAAATAACTAATATTTCAAGTATCTGACATTAGAGGTATCTCAACTAGTATAATCTCATTGCAATTAATAGCCTCAAACCATTCAATTGCCATCTATCACTACTTCTCAAACAGCAGTGATTACAGTTACTTTCAGTTTTTCTTTAATTAGTCCTGTAAATTGCAGTAAACAAGCAGATAGCCTTTACCCTTTTAGTTCCATGTATGTTTAAATAGTGATGAAAAAGGTATGGAAAAAGAGAAGGAAATCCTTACTGTTATTTTAGCTATGCTCTAAATCTGTTATAAACATTAATGTGGCTGTAGGCCAGTTTAGACAGGGTATGAACGACTGTCCTCCACTTTGCTCTTTTCTTCAATCATTAAAATTTACTTAATATTCATGAAACACACTTTGTATCCCTGGAAGCTAAAAGCTTCTATTTATTCACAGAACTATTACACCTCTGGCTGTATCATAAATTACCTACATTGCCAGGAGAACATACTTATGAACTTACTTAGAGGACCAATCCTAGATATGAGAAAAAAGATTTGTTTTCAAGCCTAACAATTAATAAAAATGCTTTGCTGTTTATTTAAGTAATAAAGAGTGCTCTTTATTTATGGTTGTTAAATATTACCAGGATGACTAGCAAATCTTTCAAAGTCAGTGAAAAATTTGAAATAAGGAATTTTCACTGATGTTTGTGCTTACTGCTCTCACACACTGAATTTCCCAAGAGATATAGATGCAATTTGGTGATTGATCTACCCAAAGAAAGGTCTAGCTGGAGGCAGCTGGCTTGAACTGCAAAAAAACAGTCACTAAACAGGCATCTTTCTCATTATGACAGGCAAGGGTGGCATTGAAGGTGATATTAAAACACTTTTCTTGCCTTGTCAAAGTTCCTCTGCAACTGGGATGAAACATGCACAGCTTTCCTCAAACTGAAGTTCAAGAGTACACCTTAACTTCTACTTCCACTGGGAAGAAAAAAAAAAGGCAGAATTTTGTAGAAACAACTTAGGAATTACAACTTCTGCCTCTGGTGCAACCTTATGGATACACTGTGTTTTTATACCCACAACTTTATTTTTAATTTCTTATGGCAAGTGATGATGCTACAACAGCTAAGATTATGGAGATGCTTTAGTCAAATTTCTCTTCTTATCCTGCAAAGATTTTCAGGAAAAATAATGATGTTGGGATGTTGATTGAAATCCCAGTGTTTATCTATTCTCAAAGCTGCATTTTCTCCCATGAAGTATGAGCAAGATTCTTCCTAGATCCAGTAGGGTATACAGCGGACACCCATAAATTAAAACACCTTTTGTTTTAAAAAAGATTTAAAATACACTGGTCTTAAAAACTAATGCTAAAACAAATATGCCTAAAATCTGAAAGCCACTATGGATAGAAATCTATCCTAAGTACTACTTATGTGTCACTTTCTGATGAAAAATAATCTGTAACACATACACCACAGAGCAGTCACACAATTACTTTCAAGAGAGAAGAAATGAAATTACAGGTTTGACATACCATGATCAAATTAAACACTGCTTTTCTGCTCTGCATCATTTATAGACATAGAATTTGCTTTGTAAACAATACTGGTATTTGGAAATTGTTTATAGAACAATAAAGCTATGTAACATTATTTCTGCTCCAGCTCCCTAGCTCCTACTGTAGCTATAATGTTATCCTCAGTTTGTCGCAGCCCTTTTTGTGAAGTTTCTTTGTTACTGGAGCACAGGTATGGAACAAAACCAAAGTCCACAAGATACTACTGTTTAGAGCAGATTTTAGTTCTGTAAGCTAAATAAGTCACTGATGATGCTTGTTGTTACGGCAGGGGAAAAGGGTATTTGCGCTAGCAAACCAGGGTAGCTTTGCAGTGATTCCCAGCCTGTGTCACCTGGCCTTCCGCCTTAAGAAAACCTGAGTTTGAACATCAGTGGTCAAACAGCACCAAAGCGAACAAGCAGTGCTCTCAGAGCTCAGAAGCTGAGTAACAGCTGCCCTTGTGTTTGTCCTTTTGTGTCTCAGACACACACAGGACTGTCTGACCAGTTCTCAACCAGCTGTGTGTCCCACTGTACAGTGTCCAGGGGCTTCATGCCCACCACACCATGCATGGAATGTGCCATGCACAAACAGGAAGGCGGGTAAGCAGCTTTTAAATATTATATTATGCTTTTCTCCTACAATTTTCCAGTGTATCTGTAGATCAACAGTCTGTAACTTAAAAGCTGTGCAATATAATTAAGAAAAATGCCACTTACCTGACTTTCCATAATTGGATCTACAAGAATTCAGAGCCTTCACTAGTATGCTACATATCAGGATGTCATAGGACACTGAAGAGTTAGTCTTTTGAGAACAAAGAATGTCACGTAGGCTAAAAAAGATTACTGACTATATTAATTTTTCTGTTAAGCCAATCATTTAGGCTTGCATTCCAATGAAACAGAAAGTGTTTCTGCCACTTTCTGTCACCCAACATACTATTTCTTTATTCTTTCAAAAAAGATCCCCTAATTTTCCTAAATGTCTTCTTAAAATTTGATCTCTCTGTTGATAAATAAAGATACCTCCAATACATACACCACTTCCCAAATCTATTTAAACCACGTTAGGGGCAGAAACTTGGAGGAATTTCACAGCCAGACACAGAAAATTACTGCCAACAACCAAAATAACTTTTTCTAAAACGACAGAAAATTTGCTGCTGCTTTTAAGCACTAAGTGTTCAATGAAGCTCAAATAGTAAGAATAAAAAGCCCTTGTATTTAAAGAATGCTCCAGTCTTGCAAGTGTCTTGACAAAGCATAAATAAAATTAATGACAGCATGACCTATAAAGTGCAGCACAGAAAGAAGCTCCCAAAACCCAAAGCTACAACAAAACCCACCCAAACCCCACAAACAACCCAGCTCTAGCAAAAGCAGAAAAACTTGAAAAACTCTACTAAATTCTAGAAGAATTAATTGCAATGTGCCATCAATAAAATATAAACATCAAATTTTGTTTAAACATCAAAATTTTTACAAAATATCACTTGCTCCTTACATACACACAGTATAAAGAGATATACTGACAAACTGATATGTAAAATAACCACAAACACTTTAAGATCCTCTTAGTGTAATGAAAACTAAATTGGTGGGAAAAAAGGTAGGTTCAATTTTCTGAAGAGGCATAATATACTTTACTTGTACTCAATAATCAGGGTAGACAGATGCCTAATGCTCAACTGTACATTCATTGATAAGGAGTACAGAAACCTCAGAGACAAAACATTGTATGAAGGTAAAATTCAGGCCCCGTCTGACTGAGGTCAACTGAAAACCATCTTTACATGTGAGATAAATTGGAGAATGAATAACATTTCCAGCATGATGCTATGTGTGCAGTGGTAATTTTAAGATACTGTTCATTCTTCCACCACTACGGTTTACAATGCTTTCATTTTCTTATTCACAGTATCTCAAATGAACTTGGAGTCCAAATGACTGCAAACTCTCTAAAGCAAAGCAGAAAATCTAAAAGGCATTTCTTAACTCTAAGATATATTCCTGGCACCTCACCCCAAAAAGCATTTTCATATTAAGTGAGCAGTAAACCAACTTTGTTGTATGTACAAATGAATAATTACCTATTTTAAAAAAGGGAGAATCAAAGACAACAGGTATAAATAAAAAGCAAAAAACATGTTCTGTGTGACTGAAGTAAGTGGCAGAACCAGAATTAAGAGGTAAATTTTCAAAAATTCTTGTCTTGACTATCTCATAACCTTTGCAAGTTTCTTGGATATCTGAAAAAGAATTAGCATAAATATACATTGCTTTCTCACTTGGTTACAGGGCAAAGGGACTATACTATTTTACACTTGCTAGGTTTCATTAATGCTACTTGAATGTTTTCATTAATTTCAGGACTGACCTTTTTTCTGGTGTCATGTTCTTTTAGCCATGACATTGCTTTCCATTCACCTTCTTTTTTCACTAAATGGTGACTACACTTAGTATAATTTACTGCAAAAATATCTACAGTTGATCTTAAGTTGTGTCACAGAAGCACTGTCCTTACATGTGTGCTTCAATATTTCAAATTAAAAGACTATGCCAGCTAGTATTTGTACCATGAGTTAAAAAATCCTCAAATTGTTTATTAAGAGGAATGTTACAACAACACCTCTTTGTGCCTTCTAGTTAAGTGATCAAAGACAGGTTTGAAAGAAATTAATGTTCCCATGAGAAAGGGCTCTGCAGCAAACCCAATACTCTCTTACAATGATTTTGAAAATTCTGGTGAGAAGAATGCATGACACACCTTAGCCATTGCTGATGAAAAGAAAGTCTGAGTTTAGCTGATGATTAATGCAATCAAATACTAGCACTAATAATTCGTAAAAATACCAAAGCCACAAAATACTGAAAGCAACCAAAACCCCCTAATGCATATTTTAGATAGAAAAAATACCTGAATCTTCCACAATATCCCTATAAAAATAACGAAATCACTAAACACAGTAGGACTATTACATAGTTTGGACTTATGGTTCGAGGTCTCAAGAAGGCTGCAAGGTAGAACTGTCATGAGGGGGAATTTCCTTCATTCCTCTGTTGTGGTGTCCGTGGGAACAAGAAGTTCATCACACGGAGTGAAGAAAGGACACTCCCTGTGCAAAATACAATGTGATACTGACATCCTCTTCATCCTTCCCACCTGTGCATGGTACAGGCTTCAGCATCCCATGCCTGAGCTCTGGAATACAGAGACACTCACTGGCTCTAACTGTGGAGTAACAACTTGCTCCCTATTCCCTCCAGAGAAGTGCTGGAGAGAGGAGAAGTGGGACCATGTGAGGATTGCAGCCTTCTGAAGGGCAGGGAAGCAGGAAAACTGCCAAGGTGAAGGGAGCATCCCCCTGAATTATGTAGTCATTGCTTTGTGCTTTTGGTATCATTCACTGTCACATGCAGTTGGAATTGCTTTGCTGCCTATCTTGTACCTCCTGATACATAACTGGAAGCTTTTAGCATTTTATTTCAGTTAGTAACAAATGGTAGAAACAAGCTAAAATACATGTGTTGATATCTACAGCACAAGAGGACAGTCTGCTAACAGGAACAGACTAAACATTTCTAGAAACCACAAGTTTAGTGCATTTTTGTACTCACTACGATGCAAGGAAATGCTTAATTCTAAATATATAGCATCACAATCAAAACAAATCTTTGAAAAGTGGTATTTCCATTCCTGCCTCCCAAAATTGCCTGTTGCTTTTACAAGCAGATGAACAACAATAATGGCTTTTAAAACAGGCTAATACATACATATTCTGAATCACATCTAAAACTCACCTAAAATTTAAAAAAATCATGTTTCTAAAAGTGGCCTAGTATATCAACACAGTACAGCACAAATTCTTATTAAGGGTGTGATTTTAATCTCAATGGGATATTTGAAGCAGCATTTTATTATAATTTGGGTCACAGTCTCCTGAATGAGATAATAGAAAAAAAAGGAAAACTAATGTAAGAAATGTCATAAGCTCCTTCTCCTCTTCTTCAGTATTTTGGCACTTCCTATGTTACTTAATCCAAAACCAATACAAATGTGACCCAGAGACATAGACTGGCAGAACAGCCACTTGGATTAGAGAAGACAGGACTTACAGTCTTGCCTCTTACAGAAATTTTCTTTTGACCCTAAGCTGCTCTTCTGGATGTTTTTTTAAATTTTATTTTATCTTTTAATACTTCTTCTTTTAAAACATGGATTGAAGAAAAATAAGGTTCAAGATTAAGGTTTAAAATCATCTGGACACAGATGAGCACATACATTGAGCACCTGAAAGAAAGGAGAGCAAAGCATCCAAATAAAGACAGATTACTCATAGCCATTAAACACATGAGAAGAATTGCAAGAGCAACTCCAGCAGAGATAAAAATCTCTGTATGCAGTCTTCTTCTATATGAGGAATGAGTACACAAAAAGTATGTGAATGTTTACAGTTTTATTTGCTTTTCACTGTCATTGATTCCAGGATTAACAGTCATGCCATGAAACCAAACATAAAATTCCAGTGGACCACATGATGCAGGACTTGATAAGCCTGCTTTATCTTTATCTATCTTTATCTTTATCATCTTTATCTTTATCTTTATCTTTATCTTTATCTTTCTTTATCTTATCTTTATCTGCTTTATCTGTTCAAATCCCTAGCATCTCCAAATCAGAAATACATACAATTGGTTCTTTTAATATAAAATTATTTTGAGAACAGATACTGCTTAAATGGACCTCAGTGATATAGAATTTCCATTTCCTCCCTCAGCGTGATTTGTACCAACTGTCCTGCTTATCTTATCCAACACTATAAAAAAAAGAAGACAAATAGAAATATCAAATGCCCTTATTTTCGCTCCAATCAAAATGCACTGAAAGACTCACTGTATTGAATCATGATATGAAGTTGTCAGTTCTTTGAAAAATTTTACATGGGACTGGGAAATATTTAATGGTTTTTACTACAGAAGTGTTCTGACAGCTGAGAATACCAGTCTTAAGAGACTGAGAGTAGTAAAGAGAGGAACATTAATAAGAATGTAATAATATCATAGGTTAAAATTCAAGACAAAATATCACAGTCAAATCTAGTAAAGTCTAACTTTCTGAGTGAGGGAGATGAAATCTTCTATTATTTAACACAATAAGAGACACTCTGCCTAGAAATTTTTAAAAAACACTGATTAAAAAAATCCCAGATATTTGCTGTAGTGATTTTTTTTTTAATTACTGAATTCATATCCCATGCTGGGATATCCCACATTGCACATTTTGAGGTATGATTGTAGTAGTCAGGGTAAAATTGGTATGTGCAATTGGAACTTTTTGCAAGAGTAGCAGGATTTTAAAATGTTACATGTAGGCTAATAAGTTAAATACATGCCATTTGGCATCTGAAAATGAACTGATTCACAAATCTATTACAAACCATACAGCACTTCAGAAGTCCTGGGGTAACGGCAACTCATGTAAATTGCCAAGAACTGGCAAGGATGATAGGTTTTACTTTTGCTCCTTTATCAAAATCCTCCAAAGTAACTTACCACTTCTTCACAGTTGAGATCTATGGGAAAACTAAGGGAAAGTCTCTCTCAACCACAGGAGCTTTTATATAAATAACTCAAGCTCAATTATTAATTTAGTTGAAAAAAATCATGCTACCCAAAGGGCTATTTGACTAGTCACTCTTGTTGCTACAGTTAATACATGAAGTATTATGAATCAAAGCTGGACTTGGGAAGTCTTCACGTCTCTATGTCTAAAAGTCAAGTTTGCAAAACAAATTCCAGATCCTACCATCATGTGATGTAGACTCTGATCTTTTCAAAGCACAGTCTAACTATCAATTACAGTAGAAACTCTCACACACAAACACTTCATTATTTAATTTACAAAGCAACAGTCTGATCATGTCTCACAATGATTCACAGCAGTGTTAACCTATCTCAGAAACTGCAAGCTCAAACCACAGCAGGTTTCAGAAACAATCTTTTTGAAGTGTTTCAGGTCAGTAACATCATTCCAGCTCAGGACCATTCTGTTTTAAAGTAGCTGTGCTGCATTCCTCGTGTTGGAAATTAGTTTCCTCTGGCGCCAGCAGGATATATAAACTAAAATGTGTATGTACCACGTAAAAAGCAATGGACAGTTAATGATCTCCTGTCATATGCCTGCATGGTAGCTGGGAGAAACTCCACACACTGGAGAAGTGATGGCTTTTCTCACTTAAGTTCATCAAACATGCTGGCACTGTGGTATACGTCCTACCAGCACCATATGATCCATGGCTGAGAGTAGACATCAAGCGAGTTAAAAAAAGAGAAGAAACTATAAACAATAACCAAGCAGGTGAAATGGCTGAGGATCATCATCTGTTGTTTTTAATTACTGAAGTAGACCTAGCACAGGTATGCAGCACTAGGTAATATCACAACTGTCCACATGTCCTATCAATTTTGCTTGCAATGGAGTTTGAAGGTCGGCAGAATACAGCTGCATGCATTTCAGAGCTGGAACTACCTTTGTAAAACATCTTTTGTTTCTCCTAATTTCCAATCAATTGCATGTGGGCAAGAGGACATATCCCACTGAACATATGTTAACTGACTACACTCATAAGCAGTGGAATATCCATGCCAGTAACTTTCTTCTCTACTGAGACTGATTTTTTAGCAGCAGTGAATGTCACAGGCACTGAGAAGTAAATGTCTGCATGTAGCTAGAGACATGTCTGTGCATGACACTGTAGGTAAGAAATTTTGCGCCTCAGGGAAAGACAGTGCAAGAAGATGATGGACCAGGAGGGTGGAGATGGGAAAATCTTAAGCCAGCTAAAGTGTTGGAAACCAAATAAGAATGGTTGGTCCAGGCTGGGCGTTTGAAACAGCAGAAGCCTGAGCTACCGGTTATGCTGAGAAACATTAACTATTACTTTGTGCCCACAGTCATGAAAAGCTTATCTAACTCCTCACCTAAATGTCTGGCCCATCATGACCCCATTGTGTGGTCCAGTTACAGAGTCATAAGATACCTCTTTGTTTCTTAAAATAAGAGTAGATATGATACACACAGCTGCACCACTACAGACAGAAAGCTGACATTTTAGACAGACAGTGTGATTTTGAAAAGGAGGATGTTGCATCTGGAAACTCATGCAGAATTGCCCTGAGTTTCTCACAGTCACATTTCAGGGAAAACCATGATGACAACACTCTGCTGGGCATTATTTACCCCCAATACAGCAATAACAGATCTACCAGTAGCATGCTAAGCATAAATTTGCACTCATACAAGAAACAAACAACACTTCTGAAAGCTGCAAAAGATGTGTAGGACCCAAACTAAAACTGCCTCACTGTGGTGAGCTCTGATTTGTCATTTTTAAAAATAAATACTGTGGGTATTCAGTGTTTCTCCCTATGTCTAAGAGAAACTCATTTAGATGTACTACAGCTACAATCCTAAAATCACTAAGCTAAAATGAACTAAGCATTGCATGTTTAGAACTAACAGTCTTGAAGAGCTGAAGAAGCTGAATTTAAAGTATGTTTGGATGAAAATTAAGAAAGGAAATACAAGCCCCAACTATTCTGCAATAAGACAAGCTATGATTTTATTCCCTTTGTTGAAGAGATTCAGGAAAGCATCACTATAAAAATGTGTTACAATGAGAAGGAAATGGTATTTAAAACTGTTTCACTTCCTACTTAGGGTAGACCTGAGAGCAGGAGGAGCAAGCATGGAGGAAGAAGAGTGCTTGAAGAAAAGAATAAAAGCACAGTAGCTGGTACTTCTCTGCTATAACATTATCAGCCTGCTGAGAGCAATTACAATAGCACAGACAGCACTTGCTTTATTGTGACCTTACTGAATTAAATCTGAGGAAAAAAACCTGTGAGATTCAGCGGGGAATTTATTAGAAAATTTTAATGCCAACTTAAATTTGATCCAAAGGCCTCAATATTAAAGGTCATATCCATTACTATACTGTGGGAAACCTTGGATCTCTCTGTTCCTATGTTCCACTATTTCTCAATTTTGTTTTGTTTCATAAGAGTAGGTCAGGCTCTCCTCTCAGCCTCACAGCACTCTGTATTAGAGGTACAAGACTGCTATTTACATTTTAAAAAGCCTTAGCCAGCAAGTCAAATAAATAACTTTTTTTTAAAACAAAAAGGTGAAAAACTAAGACCCAAAATCAAGCAGCACTGATGAAACTAATGAGCTATGCAGCTGGATTTAACTACCTTACAAAGATATTAAAAAATGTGATCTGATCTAGACCAAATTATCTGTCACTACTTCCAGATCAGCGGTCCTCCTGTCAGAGGGCCAGATATGAACTGACTACTGACTTGCACATAATAGCTAAGTTGTGCAGTGGTTGTTAAAAATAAATTCCTAACTGTAGACTGCTATAAACATTTGAAATTAGAAGTGCCATCACTGAATTCTCATCAGCTGAGCTTCACTGTTCTAGTGGGAGGTGTCCCTGACCATGGCAGGGCGCTTGGATTGGAACTAGATGGTCTTTAAGGTCCCTTCAAACCCAAACCATTCTGTTGTTCTATGAAAAGCTCCTTGTTTGTCTGTGCAATGGTTACTGGGCACTTCTTAAGCTCCATCACAACTCTACCCAAAGCTTTCTGCTTTGCAACAGGAGATGCATATGCTAAGCACCTGTGAAAAATATGAAATGCAGTGTGAAACTCTACAGTGCTCTTCAGCTTCCCGGAAGGAACTATTCCCTGAAGGAAGATTTGCAGCATAAAGTTACTCTCCTTTTAGTTGAAGATATAGGAAAGAATAGAATCACAGATGGTCTGTACTTTACCAAAGATGAAAAAGACCACAAGTTCTACTTTTACACTGTATTGATCTTACTCAAATATGAAACTGCAATTGAGGGGAAAAACTCATGTTCTTGAATCCTTAAATAATTTTGTAGCTTTCCTTTTGTGACTTCCAGAGTACCTTGAGCTCTCTAGCACCTATATTAGTCAGCATAAATGTGTGAACACAAGCCCAGATACTTGTTTTCAATCTGCTCAGCTACCCTCTGAACAAAAGTCATCCTCTCTTTTTAGCCTATGAGAATATACATTATGGATATGAATTACACTCCTTACTTTCTCAGTAGCCCGAAGTATACACTCAATGTAGGATGCTTGAGAAACAGAAGGAGGTTGAAACACAAGTTTCCTGTACCAGGCCTACTTATATTTGAAAACACATCCCACCTGATGACCTGGTAGCAACTATTTCAGTCTTCCTCCAAAGTACCGGAAAACCTGAACTAGATTTACTTACAATTCAGGTGATGATGGCATTAAATATATTTGTGGAGAACAGTGAATAAAAATAATTTTTTCTGAACTCAATTCATACAAGATTTTATGTTCTTCATGCTAATAGCCTGTGGCAAGGTTTTGGTAGAGGAGAGACTACAGGAGTAGCTTCTTTAAGAAGGTGCCAGATGCTTCCCACCGTGTCTGAACAAGCCAATGCCAGCTGGCTCTAGGAGAGACCTGCCACTGGTCAAGGTCAGCAGCAGTGGTAGTGCCTCTGGGATATTTAAGCAGGAGGAGAAAAAAAGAGAAAACTTTCATAATTACATCCAGGAGAGAGGAATAAGAATGTGTGAGATGAACAGCTCTGCAGACAGCCAGGTCAGTGTAAAAGGAAGGATAGGAAGTGCTACAGGTGCCGGAGCCAAGACTCCCTCACAGCCCGGGGTGCAGACAATGGTGACGTGGCTGTGCCCCTGCAGCCCAGGGAGGTCCATGGTGGAGCACAGATCCTCCTGCAGCCTGTGGAAGATCCCACACTGGAGCAGGTGGATGCCTGAAGGAGGCTGGGACGCCATGGGAAGCAGGCTCCTGTCAGGACCTCTGGACTGGTGGAGAGGAGCAGGTTTGCTGGCAGGATTTGTGACCTTGTGAGGAACACAAGCTGGAGCAGTCTGTTCCTGATGGACTGCACCCCATGGGAAAGACTCACACTGCAGAAGGTCATAAAAGACTGTCTCCTGCAGGAGGGGCCTCATGGTGAAGCAGGGCAAGAGTGTGAGGAGCCCCCTTTGAGGAGAAGGGAGCAGCAGAGATGATGTATGATGAACTGACTGCAGCCTGCATTTCCCAGCCTCTGCACAGAGGACATAGAGAAAATTGGGAGCAATTTTAAGCCTCAGAAGAAGTGAGGAGTAGAAATGAGCCATTTTAAATATTTATTTTCATTTTTCATTACCCTTCTCTGATTTGATTGGTAATAAATTATACTAATTTCTTCAATATGAGTCTGATTTGCCCATGACAGTAATTGGTGAGTGATTCCTCCCTGACTTATCTTAACCCATGAACCTTTCATTGTATTTTCTCTCCTCTGTCTAGCAACCACACAGGCACACTAAACTGTTTCTTACACATCTCAAGAACCTTAGTAGGTTTGAAACCAAAAGCACAAATTGAATTTGAATGCTGCTGAAAGGTCACAATTTCTTAAAGACTTGTGTTCATTCACACATTCATACACTGACCCCAGTTTAACTTTCAGACATGGATGTGAATGTCCTCTAGCTCAGAACCTGTGCAGCAGAGTCTGGGTTGATGTGGCAGACTAGCTGCAGTACAGGATGTCTGCTTTTGAACCTAAATATCACTTATTCACACAAACAACCTACTGCAAAGCCCTCTACATGCAATGTGAAGGTACTTAATCTGCCACGCTAAAGAAAGTGCCAATGGATTTCTCTCCTGAATTGCTTTACCCTTCAAAAGAGATTGATTACACACACTTGATTTAAAAATCAAATTGGATTTGGTAACTACTGTAATTTTGTTTAATAGCTGTTTCTGATCAGTCTTGTCTCATTCAAAAAAGGAGGGAGAGGTTTAATTTATGACTTATGACATTTGCAAGAAGTCAACAAAATGGCTGCCAGACTAAATTGGAATATTTAATGCTTAGTCTTTTCAAATAAAATCCAGCCTTGATGTTCCCGGTGTTCAGACTGGTTTTCACACACCTAGAAAATAGCATAATCTTCTTTCTTAACCTCTCATTAGGCAAAGTTTTTAGTTCTTATACAGTCTTGGATGTAGCTCATAAAACATGGTAAGACTGACAGAATGTGGTCAGGATCCTGCCAGCTTTCTGTCTGTGCAGATTTCCTTCTTCAGAATACTGCTCCTTGGGTTTAAAGGAGACAGGGAACAGAGCGAGGCAGATGATGGAGACATATCTTGTAAGACTTGGACTATCATGTCTTAATTCCTGCTGTAAGCATATTTTGTGAATTTGGGCAAATAATTTGTTTTCCTGTGCACCCAAGTCTTTAAACATATGCTTATAATTAAACAGAGCTACCCTCCTCTCCTTCATTTCCATCTCAGTATCTTAAGAACATTGTCAAAATGCACCATAAAAATTAGGATGCCTTGACCCCCCACAGCTCACTGCTACTTCTGCAGAGGAGCAGTAGAACTGGTAATTCTTTCTGTCCTCTGTCTTGTCTCTACACCTGAGAGAATGGAAGAAGTCCCAGCCCCAGCAATTCCCTGGGGATGACACAACAAATGTATGAGCACTGTCATAGTCACAAAATTATTAGTAATAAAACAAGCAGTTTGAAAAGACTTACTCCCCTTTTCTTCCCATAAAGCATATCCTACATGTGGTAAAGGTATGTTACTGTCAATGGGCCTGTTCTGCAGTATAATTTGACAGCATGACTTTGCATACCAATTTTTTTCTGCTCTTCCCCCATGAGTATACATACATCATTTTAAAAGCAATTTACAACATGTCAAAGTGCTTAAGGAGACTCTTAAAAATCTAATGTATGAAGTTAACCATTGGTATGATTTATTATTGAAGTTCCACAGTTATAACTTGACAATTAAGAAATATTGATAAATGTAAACACATTATTGATGTCAATTAAAAAGCACAAGATTGATTAACCTCCCAGAGGTATACTGGCATGAGCAGTTAGAGAGTAATCACTCCCACTAAGTATTCACTATGGCAAATGTGTATAGAAGTTAGACTTCTGTGAGGCAAGTAATATTTTCATTTAAAGTTAAGATAATTTGAACACAGAACCAAAGTACTAGGTCAACAACAAAATCAAGAGTATTATAAACAAAATCTGTATTAATGTGAAAGGCTACATGATTAGGTCACATAATGCTCTCATTAACCACACACTTGGGTGAAAATATGGTTAAGAATTATCAAAGCTACTGCTCAGTTATGCTCACTGAAGAAAAACTATGAATGCATTACTTAGCCACTACACTGCAATATTCATATATGCCTTGATGAGGGGCAGGACCTTATTTTTACAACATAAACAGCAGATTTTTGTTTTAAACTATGCATTTATGCATTTTCTTCTGGTGACAAAATTATAAAGGTTAGTTCAAAACTCTGCTTAGTAATGCTTCACTTCCTGCCAAGCCAACAGCCAAGGAAGGCCATTCAGGCAGCACATACCTCAGAGGGGAAACATGTACCTGGCATACCTCAGAAAGCATAACAACAGGATTCAGTCAAACTGTGATTTAACTGTGACTGGAAGAGTTTGGACTTCTTCTTTATTCTTCTTTTTACTTGCTTTCAGAATTAATGTACTGGCATAATGCCTGTCACAAAGATGAAGGGCACTGCAGTTGTAGCTCTTAATGGCCAAAAAAAACCCAGGCTCACCTCAGAAAGCCCAAAGCTAAAGACAGCAGCAATGCACCAAGTACCAAGGAGACTGCGTAAACACTAATTAAACTTCACTCTACACTCTTGTCTAGAAAAAAGCTTTCCCTGCCTAAACTTCCAAGGGCCTGATCAGATATGGTGCTATTAGAGTCTAGCAACTTTCCTCCCTAATCCTGGCCTTCATCACAACTTCATGGATCAAATGCATTTCCCTCAAATACAAGCAGCTTACTACAGAGACACTAGACAGAATCTGAATTACTGAAAAAAGACAAAATTGTAAAATAACACATCAATGATAAAGCTTATTTGCTTGAAAGAGCTTTTATGTGAAGGCCACATACATGTTTACTGTCAAAATAAAAGTAGATAGATCACTGTGAATTTACCGGGTTGCAAATTCAGTCAAATGGTATTGGTGACAGAGACCATGTTTGGTCTATGACCCACAGGGGCATTCAGTGGGTGCCCAGAAGATTACAATACATGCAGACACATCAGACACAAAGGAACATGAAGAGGGTTGTTTCTTTTTTAAGTAATTGTTTTTTTCAGAGTTTTGTAAAATGACAGTTAAGATTGGTGGATTGTATAAACAGCTTTCATTTTGACAAGCAATTTTAAAGTAAGAATGCAAGCATCACCTTTGAAACTGGAAAAGTTTTAGTGGCAACCAACAGAAGTACATAGATAGTAAGATGGGTAAATATGAATCAGTCATGAAACCATGATTCTTGGAGCAAATAAGGCAAATGGAGATCTTTGCAGACTGCCCTTATCTTGAGAATGAAGAAAAGAATAAATTCTTTAGACCTGAAAAAACCATCTGTAAAAGAAACAAATAAAAAGCATCTGATTTAGAGTGGCAGGGGAAAATTTTAAAACATATTTTCAGTGTGCTGTGGGGAGAAGCAATATTCATCTGAAAGGCCAGAAAAGAATGCAAGTTGCTTCAGGAGGAGCTAAAATGCCCCCTCTTCCCTCTGTAAGCTGGAAATGGAAAAACTCTGGAATTTTCTTCGTAAACGGAAAAGCAGAAATTGTAATATGCTGAGATTGATGACTGAGCACAGGGTTAGGGGGGAAATGTAATTAAAAAACCCATTTTACCACAGCTATGGGACCAGGTGACTTGTCAAGACAGGAAGGGTACCAATACCAACATTGTCATCCTGAATTACAGACTGCAGTTCAAGGGCAGCAGAACACAGCCCAGGGGATCAGAGGCACCAGACAAATGTGCCAAAGCTCCTCCCAGAGGGAACTGTGCCTGCTCAGTTGCAGTGCCAATGAATCTGACAATGTCTCCTTCCAATGAGCAGTAGAAAATCAGGATGGAAAGTTTTCACACCAAGGAAAAAAGAAAAAAAACTACAACAGATTAAAAAGCAACCAACAAACAGTGAGAGATCAAGAGATCAGTGTTTCAATAACAGCACTTTTGTCTCTCTCCCTTTTTTAGAAGTCCTCAAAACAGCAATCCCTCTAATTTCCTCAAGGTCTAGCTGTACTTAAAAACTGGTTTACCCCTGAGAAGGGACTCTTACAAGAGATCAATATTCTGATGTGAATGTAAGTCACAATACATACACAAGGCTTTTACAAGGTTATACATTTCATAAATAACATGCAAGATTGCCATACTTCTCCTTTTCCTATTCAGTAAAAAAGAGAACCTCCACAAATATTCTGCTCTGCAGCAGACATCACACAGCAAGGAAGACAAGAAGTTGCTCAAAGGTTAATACACTTCAGTGCAAGAAACTCAATTTTCAAACCATCCCTCAATGGGCACCACTGCAAACCAGACTGACAGGCATCAAAGCAAGATGACACAGTCAGATTAGAAACACAGCAGAAGTCATTTGCTCTGTGATCAAAACTAAAGCACTTATTTCTACCTTCCCTCTCTTGACAGTACTTTTTATTTGTACTAAGCCACACACACATTTGCTGTTGCCTCATTTAGAAAAGCCACCTTGAAGTTTTGTTGCAACAGCCACCCCTGAGAACCATATTCATTTACACCCTGGGCTGAAACCCCTGGGCCACTAAACACAGCAAAGCAGAAAGCACAAAGGGGCAAATGGCAGAGGGACACATCTGCCTGAGATGTTTCTTTGTTTATGAAGCTTTCTTCAGCACAGAATAGTTAATGCTCCTAACCATTTCAAGGAGCTACTGACCAGCCAGGCTGATAAAACTTACTCTTTTCCATGTGGAAGTTTACACTTAGCATTTGCTTTATTGGATGTGACATATTGCCACGCCGAGTTGCTCACTAGAAAGTAAGTCCTTCTTCTGTCCTTCAGACAGCCCTCATCTGTGCAGAACATCAGGTGTTCACAGCTCTGGATGTATTATGTAACTACTATTACTATTTATGATAAGGCCCCAGCCTTACTGGATTAGCCATTAAATATATGCAACAAAAATAATGACAGTTCTTTATGACAGATAATTAAAGTATTTTAAATGCATTGGCCAACACTCAGCAGTCTTTATTTTTAGGAAAGGTTACTGCATACATCAAATGCTGTGTTTTACCCTAAGCTCTTACATCAGAAAGACAAAGCCTCATTCTACCTCTGAATTGCCTCTGCTGGCAGCCTAAAGGTTATTTTCAATGCACAGTCTACTCTGGAATTTAATATTGCAGACAGAACCTGCCACTTGTAGTTTAGTCAGCAGAATGAACAGCAGCAAATCACTTGTGAAAACACAATCTTGTTCTCCATCAGGAGAGTTAAATGAAAGCCTAAGGAGTAACACTGCTCTGGAGACTCGCGCAGGTGTAACCTGGAGAGCCATGCCACCTGAAGACCACTAAAATGTCTATTACACTTCCTGCGCCCTCAGATGCCAGAAATTAAGCTGAAATGACAGCTCTGGGCTTTTGGCATCTGTTCCAACGTTGCACATCTCCAAAGCTAGCCTACATGCCAAGATGAAAAAGGTATTTGGAAAAGCTGGTCAAAGCAGACCTCACTGCTAACAAGTTCTGTGAAGGGACAAGTTCTGATTCAGCTGTGTTTCTGTTTAAATTTACCAAACCTTTTTCAAAGTCACTCCTATGACACCTTTTTCTTTGTTCCTCCTCCTTTTCAACCCCCAAAACCTTATGAATGTTTACTGCACATAAAATATATTTACTCTCCTACTGAAATACAAAACCAGTATAGCACTGAATTTACTGTTTCCCAATTTCAATTTGAAGCTTTCTTTTGTTTCCTGAAAGACAGGTATTATCCATCCTATGTTTTACATTCCTTCACCTGCATCTTTGTCTCTTTCTAAGTCAAGAGCTCTGAATTTTAATATATGTTAAGGATTTCCATTGTTTTTTTTTTTTTTAATCATATGCCTCCTGGTAGGTTACTCTTATTAAGTATTTGAAGTTTTCAAAACACTTGTGAGATAAAGGCAACATGAACATAACAAAAGGATTTAAACTACCTCAAGGAAAAGAAAATACTTAAAAATATCACCCCAAAGAGCTTTGAAATTTTAAAAAAATTAAAATGAAAACCACTAACAAACACAGAAAATGCTCCCAGTGGCTTCTGAACCCTGAGTAAGCTGATTTGAATTCAGTTTGTGGCTTTGCCACAAGCTTCCAGCATAATTTTGGTAATTGCAGGTGAGGAACCAAACAAGCTAGAACTCATGATGTGGTAAAGCAATTAAAAACTGACTACCAGTACTGTAACATGCTAGGAGCAAGCGAAATGCAAGAGGCTTACACCAAACATTACGTTCCAGCCGCCAATTCGAGGATTTAGAAGTGTATAGGTAATTCATGGATATCGTGCAGGGGCTTGATAAAACTGTTTTAGTAAGATATTTGTCCATTGTTTGATTAAGCCATTCACTCCCACTCTTCTACTGTGAATGAAGCATTTGAAAACTCTACTGTGTCTACACTTGCTTTAAGTATAGCTAAATGACCAGAGAGGTAAGAAAAAATCTCTGGGTGTAATGTCAGCTCTATCCTGGCTGGAAAATGATGTCCAACTGTAATAAATAAAAATACATGGCACAAGTGAAAGCCCCAGCAAACTTCCAGTTCTTATCTAAGAACTGTAAGTGTACAATTCTATGGTAGAAAAATTTGTATTTTCGTAGAGAAATGGATATTTGCCATTGTGAAGATGGAAAAAAAAAGCCAGAGATAAAATTCAAAGAGTTTCTCAAGAAAAGCAGAAAAATAATAAGTGATTTTAGAACTCCCTTGCAGTGACAAGCCTGATAAGAATGAACCATATTAGAACCCCAACACAACTGTCTGCCAGCACGAAGACATGACTTGTCAATACTATACACATTGCTGAACAGTAGCGTGGTGCTGCCCCTTGTGTTCAAAGGGCTTTTCCAGCTATTCCTTGCCTCAGAACTGCTGCCAACATAATGAAACACGTTACACAGCATTTTGCAACTTTCTTACATATTCATAACATTTAGACATAAATAGCCCAAATCTAATACTAACAAGACTTTTCAAAATTAATCTTCTCCTGCAAAGGGCATCCAACCTACAGTGTTCTGCAGTATAAACACAACTTGTTCAGATACCCAGAATATTTCTTAAAGTTTGGTAAGTTCCTTCAGTCAATTCCAATGTCACAAACTCACAACTGTGTAAATTGGTACCAGTCCTCCAAATACTCAACAAAATGCTTTCAGTCCAGAAGTACATACACCATCAATTACTGATACAGGAATATTTGCTGCTCAAAGGATGACAAGTCAATTCAAACCAGGTGCAGTAAACTAGGCTAGTACTTCTACCTTTCATTTTCTATAGCAACTATAATTGAAGTTGCTTGTCTTGCTAATATTTATTAAACATGTTTTAATATTTATGTTATTTTGATTAACAGAAAGTTTCCTTATGGCTTTATAGTCATTAATTCATAATAATATGAGTGCTATATTAGTACACTGATACAGTTTTATTTCCACTTCCATTCAAGTGTTATTCAAATTCACAATTTTGCCAAGATAAGATACTGCTAATGAACATCTCAAGAAGGCACAGTACTTGGCTATACACAGCTGCACTGGCAACTTGGCTTGCTAAAAAATAAAAGATCTACAAGAACTGTTCTTATTTTGCAAAAGTTTCAGCACAAGAACAAATCAATAATTTTGACTATGGAAAAACATAAGAATATGAGACCAAAACTGCACACTAAGTATGATGTGGGCTTTTATCAAGGCGTAGTCATGTAGCATTTCATTAAGAGAAATGGAGCTAAAGTTACTACAAGCAATGGATATTTCAAGTATTAGAATGTACTTTACAACATGCCGCAAACATGAAAAATGTTGCAAGTACTCAGTATTAATCATTATCAGTGGAACCTTTCTAACTGACGTTTCATGCATCAACACCACATTCCTTTATTCTACACATCTGAAGGAAACAGTAAGAGAGGTCAAGTCTAAGGAAAAACAATTCAAGATTTAGAAGAGAAGTTTATCTGTTCCCATAAAAAACACAGACCACCAGCCAGCTGTAAAGGAGGCAGATCCACAAGTCCTGACTGTCTGAGTGCTCATAGTGCCATCTCTTATCTTCCTGACCAAGGTTTGTGCAAACCAGGATTCTCATCAGTTTGGATTATTTAAAGAGAACAACAAAGCTGTGAAATATTAAAACCCTTTTATTGAAAAGTACTGCAGGTGTGTGATGTTAAAACCAGTAAAATTGATGACAAAGGCTCAGACTTGCCCAAGAAAAACAGAATGATCCTTCTTCACTGGACACCAAGATGACTGGCAGTTTCTAGCTACAATACAAAACTGAGGAGAAAGCACTACAGAGGAATATGGAAGAACGAGACATCCTATAAATAAAAACAAGGCTCTGATTAATCAGAGCACACATGTCTACTATAGCTTTTGAACTTCACTGTTATGTTTTCAGTTCAAAACCCGACAGACAGAATGGCATAAAGAAAACTCCAAAACACTCAATATTAGCTAATCTTCAAAGTGGCTTTCATAAATCTTAAATTTCAGCAAATTCCCCTACCACTAACATACTAACATTACTAATAGCAATAGAAACTCACAAATGAAATCATATTAGCATAGCTGGGGAACGGCTGTTATGACAATCCTTCAACACCTTCAAGACTTCACCTCAAAACTTTTTAAAACTTTCTTCTTCCACTTATTTGTGATAATGCATTTCTCACAACATCCTTCTCTACAGGAAAGACATCACAAAATTTTACTGTTTGCACAGTAAACACACATGCACAAAAATCTTTGCCAACAGTGTTGAAAATGAGTTGTTCCTTCCATCAGCCAGACTATTATAAAATCAAAACCAATAATAAGCACAGGAGGATTAAGCTGGAGATTAATGTTCCTCCATGCTTTTCAGCATTATAAAGCTACTTTTATAACACTCCAGCAAATTGTACAGTGACTGACATGAACAAAATGACAGTAATCTGTCACTACTTCACATTTCCCATTAGGCTGATTCAAACAGTTATTTATGAACCTTACACTTCAATGGTCACTTTGATGACTAAACCATAAATTAGAATGTAAAGTGAATATAAATTTGATTTTAGAATAACAACAAATTGTCAGCAAAGAGGGATATTATTTAATTTCTACTGACATACTAGAAAAAAGTCAGCAATACCAAGATGAACCATATAATAATAAACCCTAAGCTTAGCAAAAAATTGTATGTTAGATCTCATGTTTGCTTCAGTGCTTCTGCATTTAAAAATAAAAGCATTTTATATTATGCTTGGTTAGTTTTAAATATAAAGTCTTAATAATGTCAGATGACGTCATTACTTAGGTCTTCAATTAAATAGAGAGGGAGAATGAACTTTTTTGACAGAGCATGTTGAAATTTGACAGCAAGTAAATATTAACATGAATTTATATGCTCAGGTTTTTAATAGTCCTGATGAAAAGCTTTTAAAACAGTGTTGCTATTTTTACAACATTTATCTCTTGCTTTACAGATGGGACTGAGACAACATTGAAACATAACAGAAATTCTGCAAAGCACAACAGTTTGCAATTTTTTAGGGATAAAAAGTCTTTAATATCCAAACAATCAACTCTTGCAGGGATGCATGTCAAAAAATTATCTTGATAAAATAATTTTCTTCTATCTGATTATTTTTTGTTAAAAAGTTCCATTGGCTATTATGTTACTGTATAATAACATTTATTATCCATTACTCTTGAAAACATGTAAGATAAACCCTTCCCAAAGTGAATGCAACGTGCTTGTACTTTCTCTGGAAAATGTCTAAAGTGCAACATTACAGAGATATTTCAACATAAGTTTCACCATCTTAGCAGTGTTAAAAATGGAAAGTTGTGTCAGTGTCTTTAATATTCCTTCTTTTCAAGAATTTTTCTCCTGAAGTTCTAGTGATCCGATTTAAAACCAACTTCAGCAATTTGGCTTTTAATGTTGGAGATGGCCCTCAAATAGCTGATGTTTGAAACAAACATGCAAAACCCTTCCGGGTGAGGCATTCTGAATTATTCTGGCAAGTCCCACTGATATAGTAATAAATGCATAACAGAAAGATGCTGACTGATGCTAAGGGACAATCTTTAGGCTAAAAGAAAACTTCAAAAAAGGTGCAACCCTTACCCTACTCAAAAGTCCAGCCTGTCAAGAGTCTGTTTCAGAGAAATAATATAGGTTTTTTTAGGATTTACAGAAACAAGGTAATCTGGTTTTACGCAGGACTTAGAGAGGAAAGAGATGTTTTATTTTAGAATCTGTCCCAGACCTATTAGGATTCACACCAGTAGAATCATGTTTTGCTGAGAAAAAAAGTTGCAAAGTTTTTATTTAGCAAGACTTTATCTTAAGCAAGAATTAGAAGAGCTGAAAATGCCAATTATCACCTACAGATCTGAGAAAAAAACACCCCAACATTCAAATGTAATTATACTGGAACAATCCAATCCAAGTTGCTTTTTTGAAAAAACAAATAAAAACATAGCAGTGTTTGGGTTAAAAAAAAGATGGCAAAACTATGGTAGCACAAAAAAACACCTGTTCCTGGGAGATGAAAAAAAAAAAAAATAAACTTGCATTGAAGCATCCATACTTAATTGTCAAATCAAAGGGTCCAGCTCCCTACTAAAATAAGAACCTGTCCAACTGACCTGCTGGTTGTTTAAAGAGCCATATTAAAGCAAACCATGGAGGAGTAGGTGCACATGTTCATTCAGTGTTTAATAAAAGTACTATTGAGCTCTGACTGGTGTCAGCAAGCAGATTTTGCAAGGAGGAGCAGCTTAAGCACTGCAAGTTCTCACAGAGAGGTCAGGCATAGAAACTTGCTTTCTTCCAGTTTTTAGTGGTCACTTTAGATAGACAGTAGGTATGAATGAGAAGTTAAAAAAGCATCTGAAGTTCAACCAAGTCTACTTCATTTCTTAGTAACATGGTACCTAGTGGAAGGAACAGAGATGCTATAAATGCTACTCAGACAAGGCTGAAGAAAAATATTGCCAGTGACTCAAGTTTTCCAAAGAACCTATAACCCTGTTTGGACACATTTAGCCAACATTTACTTAATCCACTTCAGGATTTTCTTGTTCTGTTACTATTCTAACACTGTATTTGGAGATGGGAAAAAACAAACACAGAAGAAAGTGAGACTATTTGGAGTGGGTGTCAAAGCCACCCCTCTGAACCTATGATGAAAAGACGAACAAATTCAGACAAAAACTGATGTTCATCTAGAGATGTTTTGGGCAAGGAAATATTTTTTTCCATCTCTAGTGGCATAAGACAGTTAAATGATTAGTGAACAACTCCCATAAAAAATTAGAGAAATTAACATACCTGCCGTTGAATAACCGCTAGGTTTGCTTTGGCTTTATTCAGTAGTTCTTCTATTTTTTCAGAATCTGCTATGTTCTTGTTTTCTCTAAAGGCATCTCTTATCCTTCTGATGGCATATGTTCTAAACACAAACAATAGGAGGATATGTATTCATAGATGTGCCATGATTTATGTCATTTCAACATTCTTTAAAACATGCTGATACAAAGAATAAAATGTACACCTCCAATATATATATATATATTTTTTTTTTTTGCTCAGTTTTAGACATATATCATTTTACTCACAGTTTTGTCTTGCCTGAGTTGAACTAGTGACCAGATCCTGTAATTTCAAAAAAAGTGGTTCTATTGGATGTTACTGTAGAAAAATGTCGTATTTCAAGTATCAGTCCAGTCCTAACTGCTTGTTTGTGCTGATGCCATACTTTTGGATACCCAGCACAGAATACTGCAAAACTCAAAAATATCACAAAAAGGCTAAGGACCAGAAAACAATTCCCCAGATTATTTTGAATTAGTGTGACTATTCTTAACCTGCATATCCTAAAGGTCATTGTCACAATATACATTTCTATTAAATGCAGTGCTGTAATCGAGTAGTCAACAAAGGTAGATTGATGGACCAATTGACACAAAAAGAGCTCCTTCTCTGTCACCCTTTTCCTCTCCTGATAAGGTGTATTTCACCCCTCAGTCCAACACCTTCTCATCCATTTCCCCACTAAGAAGCAATAACAGAACATGATTTCTGCAAGCTGGAAGAAGTTACGATCTCTGCTTCCAGAGAAGAAGGTCCAAAGCTGTAGCATTCCCCAAATCCTGCCCTTTCTTTCCAAACACAGTAAAGAACTTTCACACAGTCTGTAGTGTACTGTCATACTGCCTTCCCTCCCCCACCAAGTCAGGGCCAATTTCCAGACGAAAATAAAATTTTCAGACAGAGCAGTGGAAACTTCCATTACATGGGTCCTTGAGAAGAACTGGAGAAATGCAGTAAACTGATCTTGCTCATCTGTCTTCCTTGTGTTCCTCTGTACCACCATATCACATCAGTATCACTTTTGCTACAGAAAGTAAAACCCTATGTGTGGCACTGGAAGGAAACAAAAGGCTGCAAAAATCTCCCCCCCAATTAGTTTAATATTTCAACAACACTTTCCAGTCTTGTATAAAAGTGGAACACAAGGGACAAAATTGTCTGAAATGCTATCACAGAAAATCCAAGGACAAGACTGAAAAATAAAATCATTTGAAGGAGGAGACTGAGGAGAGAGGAAGAAGAGAAAAGATGACTAGCCAGCAACACTCCATTCCATTAGATGGTGCTATCCAGCTCCCAATGCAGCTTTCACCAGCCAAGCAGCATATTTTGTCTCTGAGCTCATAAATAATGCATTTCAATCCTAAGAATCAGGATGGCTGTGGAGTGCCACTCTGCCACCGCACTCTGGCAGATGGTGCGTGCTTTTAATTAGGGCCTGCTCACCTCTAATGTGACACTGGGGTGCGTGAGGGAGCGAGCCAGTGTGTGTTTGGATCTGTGAAGTTAATAGAATGTATTAAATATGGAAGCTCAATCTCATCTGCAGCTGTTGTCCTAGCAAGACATGAAGGGGAAGCTGATTATTTCTTCTAGAAAAGAAACAACCCCAAATCATTAATATATAGTGTAATTCTGTTGCTTGATAATGGAGAGATTTCAAATCTCCCCATACACATATGTAGGGCTAAACTGTGCAAAACATGTAATATTTTTTGAAAGAAAGGACAGGTTTCCAAGAGAAACAACAACAAACATATATATATTTAGCTTAAAAGAAAAAACAACAACAGCATGTGTCTATTAGTGGGTACAAGTCTTTCTGTTGTTGGCTAGGGGAATATGTACAAATCACGAACAGGACGGGATTGCTGAGGAACACATCTCGAGCTGTTTATTTTTTAGCATCAATCTCATTACATGGTTATGACAATGGGAAGATGCCAGCAGCTCACATCTTAGGCAGCAGACAAAGAACTTAATGTTACAACTTGCTTTAAAAGCTTTTTGACTAATCACACAAAGCAAAAGCATATTGACAGTAATTTTATCCGACTGATATAAGCACACATACCTTTGGTTAAAACAATGCTCGCTTATTTTTAATACAATACCTGCTTGTAAGCCTTAAGATACAATGCACAGAGCTCCATTATTAAGCTAATATCTTACTAGATACACTTTTCTATAACTTAGGGAGTTATTCTAGCCAAGTGTTAATACACTGACTATTGTTCTATTTGTCCTTACTTTCTACTTGAATACTTTCTACTTTTTTCTGCTGACAAATCTTATGTCTACTGCTTAGCTTTAATTACTGTTCAGAGCTAAAATGCAATATAAATGAATAAATGCTATCTACATAAAAAAGATAGATGGGACAAAACCAAATTCTTGTTCAGTAGAACACCTACAGACTGGAGGTAGTTTTTTGTTTTGTTTTGTACATATGATGTCTTAATTGTTCAATTTTCTCTTTTTTCTTCTAATTACACCCAACAATTGTTGAGAAAGAAAAGATATGTACATAGAAAACAGACCAATTTTTACCTATAATCACAAAGTTGCACTATTACCTTTTATTTTTTTTACCTTCTAATTTTTTAAACTTCATGAGTTGTAAGATCCAAAGGAAGTTACTTTACACAGGCTTTAACACAATCTTAATTCTACAGCTAAATCCATATATCTCTAAACACACTTCAAAGACTAGCTCTATAGCCTTGCACTACTCTTTACCAAAGTTACACTATTTCATGTATCACTTCAAACAAGGATGGGCTCAATTCAAAGCTCAAAGCCACTACTATGATAACTGTAAAATATCCTTTCTTCCCCATTGAGAAGTGTCAGAGAAATATTTTAGCAATATTCAAATTCTCTAAAATTATGTAAAAAGTGTTAAGATATAAACAAACTGGAAGACTTCTTTTTTGTTTGTTTTCCTATGTGTGCATGTTTTTTTTCTTTTTATATGAAACAACAGTTGTGAACAGTATCAATTCAGCACCTCAACACTCTATATTTTAACAGTTTTTGAACTGAGAATGAATTAAAAGCTAAAACTACCATAAGAAATGCAATATTGCTTCAACTCTGTGAAAAACTAAGCCCTTCTGAAAGTACAGTAGTGTGTGTAAGCAACACGTTTGAGAATAATCTGTTCATTCAGACATATATCTGTTGGGGTTTCTTTACAGAGCACTGCTCCAGAGATCGTCTGGCTGATGAACAGACTAGTCTGCTGATCAGCTGCTCTAAATGGAGTGTATTTTCAGTTCAATGAGTATAACACACCAAACCCAAACCTGTGACATTTGAAGGCACACCTAGAAATGCCAGTAGCAGCGAATATGTGGTTGCCTTCATAGAACTTTATATTATTCTAAAAGAAGCACTATCTACATACAGTGTAAGAGCTGAAAAGAAGACTGGCAAGTGAAGTGATGGCTGTACCTTATG
Organism: Lonchura striata; assembly: GCF_050655825.1. NCBI lineage: Eukaryota > Metazoa > Chordata > Aves > Passeriformes > Estrildidae > Lonchura > Lonchura striata. The sequence continues at coordinate 63,327,745 of NC_140704.1, forward strand.
GATGATTATTTAAACAAATGGGCACAAAGGAACTGCAACAAGTTTAAGCCAATGTGAAGAGGAACCATTGCAATTTCACCACCCTGGCAGACACAAACCCTCCCTCTGCCCCCTTTAGACCAGCACAGTCAGTCTGATATTCGGCCTCAGATGAGCCAGTTCTGTCAACTTCGGAAATTGACAGAAGGCCAACCTATTACAAGAGTTAACTTCATTTTAGTTGTTTTGGGCTCTTTTTGAAGATTAGTGAGCTTCATCAGCTCTCCATGGAATTGGATAAGCAACATTACTGAGGAGGGGGTAATACAGCAGTACTGATTTTGATGGATAGAGTTGATCCCATTAGAAAGGCCAAGCAAGTGACACAAACAAAGGGGACCTTTCAGTGAGAAGGTACCAAGCTAACTCTCCAGAGAAACAGAATAATAAAGCAGTTTTGGATACAGTACAGCTCCTATGGACTGTGGGAAAAACCTAGTTCCTAATGCAGTAGTATTCACTAGGAAACATAATTTAAATTAAGTCTTAAAGTACATTTCACAATTAATTATTTTTCTCACCTATTTTTTGAAAACAGATATTGAAAAATGGCTGAAAGACGCAACAAGGCATTTTGATTTTATCATCCAAGTGTGCTGAAATTTGAATAAAAAACACCTTTGACTTTATCTTCTGCAAAGACTTCTCCAGTGACTAGTGACAGCAGGATCCAAGCAAGAGTGTACAGTTGTTATATTCACTCAGCACTCTCATACATATGCACACTCAAAACATCTCTTGTGATTCCTACTTAACATGCATCTGTCACACAATTAATTCCCAATTAAATCAAAATAATGTCCTCGATGGGCAGTAGACTTGGTGTGACGGCTGCAGACCAAAGCCACTGCAGGTGGATGGTGACACAAGGCAACAGATGCACATCAGCAGAAAGCAGGAGGGGTTGGGTGTTAACACGAGAAGAAGGCCAGGGCCAGAGCATCACCACAGACTCTTAAGGCACTGGGCATTGCCTGCTAATGTTATGAGATTACAGTGCTGCCAAATAATAGTAAAATCTAAAGAGAAAGCAGTCTTTGGCCCAATAATCTCTTTTCTTCCCTGAAGCACAATCAAAAGCCTAGTGTATCCTCATGAAAATTAAGTCTACAAGAAGCAAAGTCTGAAACAACAACTATTAATGAAAAGTGAAATCACAAGCCAGGTACTTCAGAAAATAATAACTGCTTGGGGACTTATATATTTTATTTCAAAATAAATAAAGTTTATATATGTCACACCTGACCAAAAAAAAAAAAAAATCTTTATACTCTGCTAAATGAAAAGAAGCTGAAACATCACACAAACATACTTGCTTAAGTACACAGTTCCGAGCTTTCAAAATAAACCTGGCCAAGCAATGTTTTTCTCACCACCACTTTGCATTCACCAGTATCACAACACGCTAAAGGTTTAAGTCATCTTTCCAAGACATCTTTACAAACATGTTGACATCTTGGCGTTGTGCTTGTCAGCAAGTGCAATGTATTAATAGATCACATCATAGTCAAAGGCATCACACTGCGGAACACAATGGCTATTACAAGTTGCTGGCCATTGAGCATGCACATGAACACAGAAGACAGACAGCTGTGGTACACAATCTGTGCAAGCAAAACACAAGGGAAGGGGCCACCAGGTTAGAATATTCATATTCAAGGCTTTCAAAAAAGGTCTAGAGGAAAATGCATTTTTTCTTATTAGCTTCAGTTATATTCAATAAATTAAGGCAAGCGAGAAGTAGCCAAGTTCTAGGGAGCCCACAAGGGTTAATAGCTCTGGAATTAAGTATATGATGCTTTTATTTAAGAGCACAATGTATAAAAGTGAGATGTTAATTCATAATACAGTAGCATTACATCAAGTGAGGGACCCATTCCATAAAAGGTCTGCTTGCTTTAACTGAACTATATTTTCTTACCACTGCTGCCTTCCAACTAACATCTATTAACTTATGGTAGCAACAGGATGAATTTTCAGAATTTCACATTTTTACTAGCAAAATGTGCACTAGATGAGATCTGCCCAACTAAATTTTCAGCATTGCATTTTATTTAAGAGAAAGTTTTTTAATCATCTGCAGAAAAATAATTTTAGCTCACAGTAAAGTTTTATCAGCATTAGTGAAGACATCTTCATGTACAGTATTACTTCTGAGGGAATGCTTATTTAGATGTATATATGTGTACTTGTGTATTTCTGTATATATGTGTATGTATGTATTTACAATATTTTTCCCTCTATAAATGTGTCATTAAAAGACACCAATTAAGGTGAAACAAAACCTGCATGTAATTACCATCTAACATGAAAAAAAAAACCTTACCCACAGTTGTGTGCTTGAGACTGAGAGGTAAATACCTCCGAGGGAAGTAGTTGTGACTGGTCTAATTAAACCCAAGACCAACAGAGGGATGTGAACACAACATTTTATCAACAAGTTGTCCCTCAAACTCCATCACTAGTCACACTTTCAGCACTGACACTTCAAGTTACAGCACAACAACAACAACTACATCTGCCTGTTTTCTAAAATTCAAAGCAAAGCCTATTCTTGCAACCAGGACTTCTTTGGGGGAGTCAGGGTGGTGGCTGCATGCTGGGAAAGGAGGAAAGAAGAGTAAAGAAGAATACAGATTAGACTACTGGTAAACTGATAAAAAAGAGTATTATTTCCTTGAATTTTCTAACGAAGCACAGTCACTAGACAGTCTTCACAAAAAGCCTACAGAAATAAACCTACCAGTCACTACTTGGTTTTTCTGCTAACGTATAAAACCTGAATTCCAATGCAATTGCTAAGAAATATGTCTGGAATAGAACAGCACTAGAGATAATTTATGATAGAGGACTTACCCAAAAGAACAGAGAATAGGAATAAAGACTGATGAACATTAGAAAATAATATTTGAGAGAGGGTGACTGTAACCGCATGCATATAATACATGCAGTATGATCAGATACAAGCATTTGGAGCTTATTTCTAAAGCAAACATTGCTATTTTGCATCCCAGACATCAAAATGTCTAATAAAAACTTGAACCTTTTCCATAAGTTTCCTTAAATTTTTTTTTTCAGCCTAAACTCAAAAATGTTTTCAGAAAAGGAGAGCTTCTTTTTTATGACTATATCTTTTCATCAGTTTGTGACTGTACCCATTTCAAAGCAGAGAGCATGGATGATCACCTGATCAACAGGATCACAGAATCATTCACATTGGAAATGATTCTAGGAGTTCGCTAGTTCCACCTCCTGCTGAAAGGAGGTTCAGTGTTGGTGTCACATCAGATTAATCACAGCTTTGTCCTGTCAAGTCTTGAAAAGACGACGTTGACCAGACCACCTTGCTCTGAAAACAAGCTCAATTGCTTGATTGTCCTTGTAGTGAAAAAACCTTTCCTCAGAATCAGTCTGAAGAGCCTCTCTTCCTGCACTTTACATCTGCTATCAGTTTTTCTCCTACCAGGCCCCTCTGGATACCTTGAGGTACTGGCTGCTTTCAGGGTCCCTCAATGTTGTTTCTTCCCCAGGCTCCCTCAGCCTTTGCTCACAGGACAAGTGCTTCAGCCCCCTTGGTAGCTCCTGCTGAGCTGCCTACAGGTTTGTCTGTGCCTTTCCTGCTGGGGGACTGAGGAGGGCAAGACTGGATGCAGAAGCCCAGATGTGATCTCCCGCCTGTCAATCTGCTGGCTGAGCAACTCTTGATACATCTCAAGATACTCTTGGCCTTCCTTGCTACTAGGGCACACAGCTCTGTTCCCAAAGACTTTCTTCTTTCCAGAACACTATCAGTTCTATTCATAGTTAACTATGATTATTTTTGCAGTTCATTGAAACATACATTTTTATGGCTATATTTCTAAAATAAAAACAGTTATTGGCTTAATTCTAAGTGTAAGGAATCTCTGCAGAAGGGAGTGCTTTTCAGAAGGTCAGGGTTAAAAGACAAAAGTAAAGATGTCCAAACGAAAGCATTATTTTAATCTTAATTGGAGTTCCAATTTAAATGTTATATCGCAGAAGAGGCTAAAAAAGAGGGTTATCAGTGAAGGACCCAACTGCACAAGTTGTTCAGTTAACGAGGCACCAGGCAAAGAACTATAACCTGAATTTGCAACAGATGAAAAGGGTCCTGACGGCCTGAAGTGAGTAATAGCTCTCTGCTGAGCTTTCACTGCCAAGCCCTTGCCAGCTGCTCTACAACCAGGACACTGGGGTAGCTCAGCAGCCCAATTACCAGGCAGGGAATGCCTGGAAATGAAGTTCTAAACCTGACAAGGTTGTTTTCCCTTCTTCCTTTTGAGAGAGATATATACTACTCCATTTGCTGTGCTGCTGTTTCAGAACAGTTCATCAAAAAGGCCTGATGTGTATATCCACTACAGTATTTTTCTGGAAAGATTAGATTTAATCCAATGCTGTGACCAACATTTCTCTTTCCAGCATGGCTAGAGATTCTCCCTGCACTGGTATAGCCTCGCCTTGAATATCGTGTGCAGTTTTAGTCACCACAAGATAAGAAAGTTATTAAGCTACAAAGATGGTGAAGGGCCTTGAGGAGAAGCCATATGAGGAGTGTCTGAGGTCACTTGGTGTGTTCAGCCTGGAGAAGAGGAGACTGAGGGGAGACCTCATTGCAGTTACAGCTTCCTCAAGAGGGGAACAGGAGGGGCAGGCACCAATCTCTTCCCTGTGGTGACCAGTGACAGGACCCAAGGGAATGGCCTGGAGTTGTCAGGGAAGATTTCATTGGATATTAGAAAAATGTTTTTCCCCTAGAGGGTGGTTGGGCACTGTGGCAGCACATTTCTCTCTCTCTCAGGATTTTTCATAGAGGTGCACAGAGAGAAAGAAAGAGAAAACAATTTCTATTTCTTCTCCTTGTTTTTCTCATGTGGACTGTGTTTGGAAAATTGTTTACCTGGGGTGATTGCTTGATTGGATTCTGGTAAGGATTATTTGAGCCTGATGGCCAATCCAGTCTACCTGTGTCTGGACTCTCAAGAGGGTCACAAGTTGTGTGAGTTAGAGATGATAGAACAAGTAAGTTTGTAGTTTTTAGTATCTTCCTTTAAATAGTATATTAATGTGTTTTAGCATAGTTATAATAAAGAAATCATTCAGCCTTCTGAATTGAGCCAGACATCCTCATCTCTTCCTATTGGGTTTGCCTGCATTTACAATAGGGCACTAGAACAGGCTCCCCAGGGCAGTGGTCACAGCACCAAGCCCAAAAGAACTCAAGAAGGGTTTGGACAATGCTCTTCAGCACGTGGTGTGTCTTAGGGATGGTCCTGTGCAGAGCCAGTAGATGGACTCCATGATCCCTGTGTGCCCCTGCCAATTCTCCAGATTCCGTGACCCTGTGACTTGGGTACCCTGAAGAGGGCTAAACACAATGCACCTCTTGGTGATTTCATTTAGGGAAGCACTGGGTGCTAATCAGCCTTTCTGGATGCAAGTATTTCACATCTGACAGTGGAAGATTATTTGCCTTTGATGAAGCAATAGTTGCTAAGGTTATTTTAATTAAGATGCAGGACATAAAGCCTTGGGATATTCTAACTACTTGGACTGCAGTATGGTTAGTCTGGATGATAAGATTTTGATAGGACATTTTGAAGCACAACATTATTTCTGAAAGTAAATACCTAGTTACAGGACACATATTATTATTTTAATATGGAAATTACGCCAGTTCCTTAGAAGAGGAAAGGGATCAAGTATCAGATATATGTTAACAGTAAACAGTTTTAAAATAAATGAGATATTTTGACTTAACAAAAGACTTAGAGAAATAGTTCTCTGAAGGTCACCTGAGGTAAAGGTTTGTTGGTCCTTTTGACAGACTAGTAATTTTCAGTATACTGAAGAGACTCCTAATAAAGTTTTACTTTGCAAAAGTGATCTTTGTATTCTAGCAATAAAGACTGTTAATTTTACCCCTTGATTTTTGCTCAAGAAAACATGAGATTTCTGAGACAGCGGATGTAAACATCATAGGTCCAAATGGAAGAAATTGTATGTGAATTAGATAGGATCCAGTTATCTCATGACAAAGGCAACGATAAACCATAAATACATTTAATTAAACAATCCACATGAAGTAACATACCACCTGCTCTGTTTATAGACAACACACCAAAAGTTACAGGATTTAGAATATTGAAGTTGCTATCCAAAATTTATTCTCTCATCCATTTCTGTCAGCTTTACAGCTTATCAAAAAATCTTTATTCCTTATAACTCAGTCAGTAATGACAAATATCCCCCACTGGACTTCCTACCACCATTTGGCTCAATGACCTTCCCTCATTTATAGGAAAGTACTGCATGCTTAGTTTAACAAATTTACAACATCAATTTTGACAACAATGGTGGATATTTGAAATAACTTAGTAGCACATAAAATTCTAATATATGCAAAGCCTGTTAGTCAAATCTATAGCCTAAAAAAGTCAATTTGGAATTTGCAATAAAATCAGCATCCTACTTTGTGTATACAACAGAGTGATGAATATTGTTTTCAGACATTTTGGAATGTAAATATATGCCTTTGGACAATGCATGTAATGTTTCAGGAAGCTCAGATCCAGACTATTATAATTATTACCAAAGGCTCAGAAAAAGAGAAATGCAGGTTAATTTGTACATGCCTTAAGGTAGAGAAAGTCAAATGAACTAGATATTTCCTTCTGTATCCCTTTTATTTAATTAGCTACAGGATATGGAAGTTTTCATATACTTTAAGGATGATTACATCAGGACTAAAGAAAAAGAGGCTAAAATCTCCATCCTGAGTTGGACAGTAACCCAGAAATACAAAGGAAACAAACTCTGGGTGTCACTTCATCCTCCACAGGAAACCAGATGCAGCTTCTCACACGAAGAAAGAGCAGAAGGACCCACAGTGAACGGAGTCAAGGATTGAAGGAAAAAGAATATTCTGCTCGGTAAAGCTGAATGACTGATGCACCAACACGCAGTGAAACAGATTTGAGGTTTTCAGGTAGGCACAGCTGATCTTCATTCCCATAAATAATGCGGCACCCCAGTGCACCAGGCATAATGTGCCACAGCTGCCCACCCCGACTTTCTGCACTCCACAACTCTCACCTCCCAGGTGCTACCAGCACAAGGGAGCACTTTAAAAAGCCACACCCTTGGCAGACAAGTTATGGAAAAATATGTCAAAAGCTCTTTATCTTTGGGGCATGATGGTGATCAGATAAGACATACCCAATGCCTCCACTAGCTCCAGTAAAGTAAATACAGCTTCTCAGAACCCATAGATCCTATGTATTTCTCTGAAGTTCAAAAATAAAACATGAATGAAAGCAATACTAAAACCTACGTGAAGTAACACAACATTGTTCAAAGCTACTTCACATTAAAGAAAGAAAAAAAAAAAGGTTTACATGCTTTTCCCTACTATTTTTCCTATAGTTGCTCTAAAAAAAACCCCTAGAATAGATTAACTATCTGCCAAACACAAAGCAAAGAGCAGCTACTAGCCAAAATGTTTATTTTGGGCTATGTATGAGCTCCACCTCTAAAACAGTGCTGCATACACTCCTATTGTCCAAACTGTAGATCCCAGCATTTGATGCAATACTTTGATCTGACAAGATAAACTTTAATATCAGATAGAAAAATGAGATAAAATTTAAAACTCAAGGTATTCTAGTCCAGTGAACAGAAGTCATTCAATAAACCTGTTGACAGATATTTTGTGCACTTAAACAGTTTAACTACTATAACAGAAAAGGAGATCAGAAGCATTTAGGAAGACAAAAAGAGCAGTCAATTTTTCTTTTAAAGAAGAGAAGCATTGACAAACACCTTTTAATCTAGGAAAGCCCAAGTATGTTAAATATACACATTAAAATTTAAAGGTGAACCTACGCTAAGGTCAGTAATTTTTAAAGTGTCTTGCAGTCAACATCTTAACACTCTCTCGAGGAGTCTTACACTATGCATGAAAAAGGATTATCATATTATATTTCTATATCTCTACACGTTCTATTTAATAATACTAGGTTCAGATTCGTACATTTAAGTATTAAAAAAATATTCTGCATTTCAAGCCAAAAATGAGCTACAAAAACTCCCAAATACTCAATAGCTAATTAAAAGTTACAGAAAAATAGTCACTTTCTGTCCTCTGTCTGCAAGCAAGGAAAAAGAAAACATAAACACCAGTTTCTTTTCCTCCCATAAGCACATGGCTGCTGGCTGCAAGAATTTCTTCTCAGATAACATTTATTCTAAATGTAGAAGTAACATCTGGCTTAAAAGTCAGTAACTCAGACAAGTCCCAGCGACAGTTACTGCAGGAGATATTAGGAGAGGAAAAGAGGTACTAGGAGTGATCTATTTTTCATAAGATTTTTAGCATAACATTTTATGACCAGGGAAGATTACCTTCCCTTTCACATGAGACATGACCTTCCAACAAATTACCAACACAAGTTGTAGAAGCACGAAGTTTCCAGCTAATGGCAGCAATAACTTGCACTGATAGAGAATTTCTCCTTCAAGGGTTTCCAAACATGCTGGGAAATAAAAGCCCAGCACCAAGCCTTAAAGTCCATGCAGGTCAGTAAGCACGGCCACTAGTTCACAGAACAAGGAGTTATGTACGGATATATGACCAGTATACTTGTATGTCCAACCCTATATTCCTGTAGGTTATATGACTATCTTCATCCCAGGCTATCCTTGCTTTTGGAAGTGACTGTGAGACTGCCACCCGCAGTTTGATAAATATCTGTATTTCCATGCAAAATCTGCAAATAATGGGCAGCAATTTTGGGTATAAATGATGAACTGAAAATAATAAATTAAATGTAGTAAAAAATGCACTCAACAGCTCTGGAAATCAAGAAGCCTATTTAGTGTTCTACATTAAATGCATTACTTATTATTGTTGTGTAAACAAAACACTTGAACATTTATTTTCATACTGTAAATTAGTCAGATCAGGGTAAAAAAACATCTTGAGTGAGACATCTAATTTATTTTGGCCAGTGATAAACTACTTGGATCAATCAATCAATGTTTCTCCCTTCAAAACTAGTTTACATACAAAGACCATGAATTTGAAAACCTGTTTGCTAACTTATCGTACTAGAAAAATGCTGTGATATGTTAGATGAGTCAAAAGTTTCAGATGTTTTCTGAAACTTAGTAGCAGGTCAGTTTAATGGCAACACAATACAGTTCAATTTGACATTGTCAGTAGAATTCAACCTATAAGCTTCAAGGCCTGTGTTATGCATTTCATTTGAGCTGTATTGACTTTAAAACATTTTCCTGAGAAGGAGGAAGTCTGATGTTATTTAAATTAACAAAAAAACTGAATATATTTGGATGGATGGATTAATGAATTATTGTTTCACAAGGAATTCTATTAATGATTCAATCCAAAACTTTATCAAATGTGATGGTTTGTACCTGGCCCCTTCCACTTTTAGTTCCCCCGTTTTTAACTGCAACAATACGAATAAATGATGGTTCTGAACCACACCCCACCCACATTTGGCTCTTTAGTTGCTTTTCTAACATAGTCTGCAGAAATTTACCATTCACGCAATGTGCAACTCTCACAAGATAAAACAATTTTCTCCAACACCAAGGTTCTGTGGAAATCTACACACACATTTCTCCCTCCTGCTTAGGCAAACACTAAATGGATGTTTGCATCTGTGTGTGACTACAAGTGAGTATTGTGATAATCTGTATGTTTGTTGGGGAAATATAATGCCTGTAAATAAACACTACCAAGCAACAATATCATGTGTATCCTGCAAGCAAATCCTAGTTAGCAGAAATAATATCCTGTGCAAGACAGAGACAACTCTGTAAAGACTAAACTTTTGGAATACAATTAATTATTTTCATAGGCACCAAAAGTCACAGAAGTTTAATTATAAAAGCTTCACTACCACAAAGGACTAGTGATTACTAAGAATATACTAGAATGAATTACAGTCTCAGGGAAATATTTTAACTTTTTTTTTCAGACACACACTTTCTCTGGCAGTAAAAATAAGACAATATTACTTTTAAACAAGCTAAGGATTTAGAAACAGGTCTTTAATGCTTCCAAACCAGGATATGCCAGACAAGCAGACTGAGAAGGATTGTCAAGACCTGTTGATGGACATTATTTTCTAATAAGACTAACACACCTATCATAGACTGTCTAGTCTCCACAGTGGATTCACGGCTTGCTTTAAATAGGGAATTTGCAAAAAGGTTACTGAGATTGCACAGAAGTGAGTTCTAGATTTCTTGATACCAATACATTGATATATGCATACACTCAGGTAATATTTACTTTGTGCATATGCATCTTTAGAAGCTATAATGATATTTAACCAATTGCTATTTATTTTAAAAAGTTAAAAAAAAAAGAAATATCTGAGCAACAGCTTTTCCCAAGACTTGTGTGTCCCAATAGCCTGTGTCTACTGTATCTTGAATCATCTGGATGCTAGGTGGTCAGCATCTTTTCATCATGGACAGCATAGAAATGAAGACAGAGGAACTAAGGAAAGGAGAAGGTTAGCTGGGGCAGCATTTAAATACATTTTAATACTGCAGCTATTTTACAAAGTGCTTTTCATTTACCAGAAATCATAAGCATATGTGTATGGGTATGAGCCACTGCCAGAGGCAGTATTTTTTCTATTACTCTTATTAGTTCTCAAACACTACTGGTATTTAAATCTTATTTAAAAGGAAATATATCCCTGTTCTTCTGTGCTATACAAAGAATAACAAGCAGCCACAGCAGATTTACTCATTTTGGGTGCCTTTACTAAAATAAAATAGCCAAAACAGTAGATCAGTCTTTTGAGGAAGCCCCCTTCCAAATATTAAATTTAATTTTTCCAGAACTCTGTATGCTCTCCAAACCCTCCCTCCAAGTTACTACTGTTCAAAATACTGCTCTGCAAAAAAAAAAAAAAAAAAAAAACAAAAAACAAAAACCAAACCAAACAACAACAACAAAAAATAACCCAGGAAAATTACATCAGACTTGATGCACAGATATCATTAATTGTTCAGGAAGAGTGCAACTTTACAAGGGTAAAGTGCAGGTATTTGAAAAATGACAATCACTGTTGAACTATTAAACCAACGATAACAACTCCTAATGAACAAAATAAACAGAATTTTGATGCTATGATTTTCAGTTGGGTAATGTTACTATTAAGAAATCAAAGTATTTGATAGAACTGTTTACATTCGTTGTAAAATTTCAGAGAAATATGTTATGAAGGTAATTAATGGCTACGTTTTGACATTTTTGAAATAGAGTGTTTTGGTTGTCTTTCCAAAATATTTTATACATATATAATACTGAAGTCAAATGGAAATACTTGGATACCGTCAGACCCCAATCCAAAACCATGTTCTTATACCTGTAGATTTTCCAAAAATAGCATATAATTTCCATTAAAATACTTGTATACTTAAAATGCTCTTAAAATACTGACATCTCTATTCAAGCATACTTAAATCTGACAGAATAAGGCAATATATAGAAAAATGCTTAAAATTATACAATGGCAAAATGGCATGTGGTCACTGAAATAATAGCCTAAATAGAACTCTCCCCAAAAAGAGGTATTAGTGAGGCCAGTCACAAATCTGTGTGACTGCTCCACAAAATGATGTGAAAATGTGCAGTGCCTGTTTGCCTGTGACTCTGGGTCATGCAGTTCCAGGCCAAAACAAGTGGCTGCACCAGTGTACAATGGAAACCACCCTGGACTCTGGAGAACCATAGCTGCTTGCAGCCCTGACTTTTCCACACTTTCCAAGTAGATGACAGAGAACACCACACCACACAGTAAATGGGAAACTAATCTCAAAAAATCTTAAAGTTTGTTATCACTCAGAATACAGTCAGCAATTTCTTACAGAGAAGAAAAAATAACTTATCTGCCTTCTTTGCACAGCTGAGGAAAAATAGATACTGTAAACTACAATTCTGTCACCCTACACCTACAAAGAAGTAAGACATCTCTGCTGGACAGAAGAGACAATTTTATTTTTTTCCTGCATTTTTATCTCAACTGCAAACTATCATTTTGTTCAGAAAACCATGCCTCTCTTTTCTCATTATTGTCTTGAACTTTTCTTTTGTTTAATCACCATTTAGACATTTTTTCCTCCCTAACACACAGAAACAATCTGCTGGCAGACCTTGTCAATCACAAGCTTCATTAGGTTATCCAGTGAGAAAAAGTCTTATTCAGCTTGGATAACTGTCATACGTAAAATTTTAACATGGCTGATAAAACACCTAAGTGATGAAAGTGCAAAAAGAAACACTGTCAGGATTCTATAGACAAGGAACTAAAAGCAAAGTAGGATTTTTCCATTACTGTGAACAAATAAGGTATTCTGTGAGTAAGAGAAAGAAACTCGTTTCTCTAGAAGAGTGGTTTTTTAGAAAATTTTACTTTTTGTAAAATGTGTGTGAGTTATGTCCTCAAAAGAGTTCTTAACAGCTTTATGTCCCTTTGAAGAACAGGTCATCATGGGTCAACTTAGCCTATACTTGTGCAAGAATCCTGGTGCTCTCATGAAAGAAACTGGGTATACAAAACTTTCTATTGTGGAACTGGGTATTAAGATGTCTCACTATCAAGACCGAGGCAAAGTGGGGAGTAAACACCTTGGCCTTTCCCTTATCCTTTGTCACAAACGATAGAGATTCTCCTTAGCCCTTATTTTGTTGCTGATATATCTGTAGAAGCATTTTAAATTTTCTTTTATGGCAGCAGCCAGATAAAGATCCAGCTGGGGTTTGGCTCTTCTAATTTTCTCTCTGCATAACCTCATGACATCCATGGAGTTCTCTGGCATAGTCTGCCCTTACCTCCAGGTCAAGAACTCTGAAACTCTGCCTTTTTTTTTTTTTTTTTTTTTTTTCCCTCCCCTGGGTTCCCTCCAGAGTTCTCTGCTCAGCCAGGCTGGTTTTCTTCCCTGCTGGCTCTTCCAGCACATGGGGAAAGCCTGCTCCTGTGCCTTGAAGATTTCTGTCCTAAAGAATGTCCAGCCTTCCTAGAAACCACTATCCTCCATGACTGTCTCCCTAGCGACTCTCCCAACAGGTCTCCTAAACAGGCCCAAATCTGCCCTCTGGAAGTCCAAGGGGGCAGTTCTGCTGATGCCCCTCCTTACTTCTGTGAGAATTGATAACTCTCTCATTTCAGGACCACCGTGCCCAAAGCATCCTCCAATCTTCTCATCACACAACAGTCCTTTTCTCTTGGCAAACCACAGTTCCATTGGGGCACCTTCCCTACTTGGTTCCCTCACCAGCTGCATTAGGAATTTATCTTCCACACACTCCAATAACCTTCTAGACTCCTTTCTCTCTGTGGAATTATATTCCCAGCAGACATCTGGTAAATTGAGTCCCCACAAGAAAAAGGGGCAGCAATCTTGGGACCGTTTTGTGGTTCTGTGTTCCATGAATCCCTAAAATCACATCAACAACTGTGTCAGTCAAAGTAGGAAAAGCAACTAGCACTGAAAAAGACCAGTGCAAATTATTTTGCTCAGTTTTGTTCCTAGGTTAGCAGTCATTTACAAAAATCAGATTTACCAGTTTTAAAATCTTGAAGGACATGTTTCAGATGAAACTGCATGCATTCAGTTAACTTGTTTCCAATGCAAAACCAATCAACAAATTTGTTTTGACAAATTTTCTTCCCTGATTCTTCTATATTCTGGGTAGCTTTATTAGTCAAATAATAGTGCACATTCTAAAAGAAAAATCAAATTCCATTAAAATGCAATTTAGAGAGACGAGAAAGAAATGTATCTATAAATAAAAATACAACTTCCACCACTTAAAAGAGAACATAATGGATAACTGAAAAAAATTTGCAATAAATCATTACATTAAAAAACATTAAAAAATTATTTGCAGATAAATTCCAACAGAGAGGCTCAAACCTTCTGACATTGCACATAACTACAAGAAATTAAAGAAACAGAAAGCAGATGAGCTGGAAGCATGTCCTATGATGTTACCCTGAACTTATTACCCATTGTTAGTACCTTTATAGGGTCAGGAAGGCTAGGGATCTGAAAATCATACTAACTTGGTTAGCTAGACTCTGGAGCTTTTCCAGGTCAATGTCATAATTGACATCTGCATGCAACAAGGTGAGGTTAGCCATGATGCTCTTTGGATAAACCTATTATGAAAACCTTCAAAAAAGGAGATGACAAACTCTCTCAGGGAAGACCTGCTCCAGTTCTGCACTGCCCTGGAGAGACCTGCCTTCCAAGAGATTCCCATGTGTTAAGACCACTGAGATTCAGTCACATTAAACAAACAAGAAATTTTAAAGTTTTGATTATCTTAATTTGCAACCATATGTGTTTTATTGGCTTCCATAAGTTTATAAATTCTTTTGTGTTCTGTACCCAAATCAGTCACAACATGCCATTATTTAAATCACTAATGATATTTAGAAATATCACTTAAATCCATTTAGTTGAGACTATAATCCAACATAAACCATATAAACCATCAGAGGTTCTACTTTTTGTCAACCAAGCAGAAGAAAATAGTACACTTGTTAAAAACCAGCTCTTTGACACAAAACCTAACGTCTTGCCTCTCTGCATATTGATTTTCCTCTAGTACAAATCACTCGCCCATGCTCAGACTGTCTGCTTGGGTAATAGGGCAGAAGGGCAGACATGAAATTACTTACAGTCTACCAAATTCTCTCTCCCTGCTGTTAAAACCTGGCCTACAGCTGGCCTACACTTCTGGGTGTCCAAACACCCTGTGACATTTACTTCGGGACACTGGAGATGCTTCTGTGTTATTCCGAAGGCTGACAGTGGTGACCTCAGTTACTTTAAGACAGTTACTTTAAGGAATATATTTACTCAGAGAGACATAAAAAAGTTGAATTTTCTATCACCATCTACTCATACATGTGTCTGGTTTTGTCTGGGAAGTAAAATTAATTTTCTTTCTAGTAGCTGGTACAGCGCTGTGTTTTGGATTTAGGATGAGAGTGATATTGACAATATCTTAGCAAGCAGGGTTTATACTAAGTCAGGAAGTTTTCAGCTTCTCACATCAACCCACCTGCAAGTAGGCTGTGGGCTGCTGCTCAGGAACTGGCTGGGCATCAGTTGACAGCAACTGTACTGTGCATCACTTGTTTTGTATATTCTAATTATTATTATTATTATGCATTCCTTTTCTGTTCTATTAAAACGTCTTAATCTCAACTCACAAATTTTACTTTTTCTTCCCCCTCAGTTCTCTCCCCCATCCCAAGGGATAGGCGGGAGCAAGCAAGCACTTGAGTGGTGTTTAGCTGCCTGCTAAGTTAAACCAGAGCAACCAAATTAGGAGAAAAAACACAGTAAACAAATAAAGAGACATTAATTAGCTGATCGTACTCCAGACATACTCTTACAAATACACAATTTGCAGTAATAAACTATTCAGATACTGTCTAGCTGAAGTCATGAATCAATAGTCTGTAATACCTTCTACTTGGCTGCAAGTTGGTTCTTCACACGAAGTCCTTGGGTTAACTCCATGAACTGCCATATCACATTACAGCAGCCCTGAGGACACGGCAGGGCTGCTTATCTTGGCAAGCAAGAAGCCAATGGGGTGTCCTTTTTACCTATGGGTGTGGTGTAAACACTGAGGCAGAACTGTTTTGGTCGGAACAGACCTCTAAATGTAACAGCTGCCGAACATTTCTTGCTATGGCTTTTCATGCTCACAAACGTGTCTACAGCATAAGTTTTTAGACAGTTTCTGATTTTATAGTATCTAAGGATAGCCCCATCAGAACCAGAGATCTATCCTTTAAGGAAAGGCGCAACTTGCACTGTGACGTGGTGTCAAAAAAACCAGATCTTCCTGGTAAACACACCATATCATTTATATCCTTTACAATTTGCTGTGGACTTCACTTCCTCACTGCTCACCCCAAAGTACAAACCCATTGCTGGAAACACGCCACGGCCCAGATATGAGCTTCATTCAGCTGTTTGCCAACTGCGCATCTCAACCCATCTCCATGATTACAATCCTGCCTTTGTTAGCCAGAACAAGGGTAACCAGGGACACTCAGGACAGCAACGAGCAGGAGAAAGCCTTGATAGCAACAGAATGTGTTACAAACACACATTGCTGCATGGAGTCAGCAACAAATGTTTATTAGCACCAGCTCATTTTCAGCCCCATAGTCCTTCTTCTCAGGGCACTCCCTCACACCTGAGGTTTGTAGAATACTTGTGCCTTGCAGAGCAAAGAGCTCACCACAATTATGCAAGTTTAAAGGCTTCTGTTCCCAGTTCTTGCCTGAGAGATGATTCACAGCACAGGTAGCTCACATATCCCTTCCCGAGGTCCAGCCGAGTGGTAAAGTAAACGAACTACCATTGGGCAATGCAATTCTGTCAGTGTGGGTGAGCAGCACCCCCTGTGAACACAGCGGATAGCTAAAGTGACCAGGCCTACACCTAACTTTTGCCAAAAAAATGTGCATGCCTTTCACTCACAGCCAGAGAAGGCAGGCAGAGAGCCTGGTATCCAGTTTGGTCGGAAGAGTGAACTCTGATTCCTCAGTGCACCCTGAGCATGGACACAGCACATGGTGCCAAGTTTTGGCAATAGCCTGACCCCAGCTCTCCTCTGCCAGGAAATCGGCAACACACGGAGCAGACATGAGCTATATCAGGTTCACAAAATTACAAAATCATTAGGATTGGAATGGATTTCTGGAGATCATCTAGGCCAACCCCTGACAAGGGAGGGTCACCTTGAGCAGGACCACATCCACATGGGTTTTCAATGCCTCCAGAGAGAGAGACTCCACGAGCTCTATGGGCAGACTGTTCCAGTGCCCCACCATCCTCGTTGTTAATAAGTTCTTAATCATGTTGAAGTGAAACTTATTGTGCTTTAGCTTGTGGCCTTTGCTCCTCATCCTGTTGCCACCGAAGAGTCGGGCATTATCCCCATGACACCCATCCCCGAGACATTCACACGTATTAATGAGCTCTCCTCTTAGTCTTCCCTTCTCCAGACTAAGCAGGCCCAGCTCCCAGTGTCTCCTCAGAAGAGAGATGCTCCAGACCCTTCCTCATCTTTGTGGCCCTCCACTGGACCCTCTCCAGCAGCTCCTTGTCCTTCGTGCATTGAGGAGTCCACTCCCAGCACAAGTACTTGGGACAACCTGTCCTGTCCCTTCTTCCTAACATCCATCCGCTGGTGCTTTTGCGGCAGTGCAGAGGGCCGGGGGCTGCCCATTCCCTGCGCTCCGAGCCGGGCCCGGCCCGGTACCGGGCCCAGGCCCGGTGCGGGTCCCGCTGTCGCTCCAGGGCACGGCTCGGCTCCTCCCGAGGCCGCAGCTCCGTGCGCCGCTCCCCGCGCCCCGGCGGCGTGCCCCGCGCCCGCCGCCCCCGGAGCCCTTCCCCGCACCTGTAGTTGTAGCTGCTGAAGCGCTGGCTCTCCCGCAGCAGGGCGCGGTACAGCCGCAGCACCTGGGCACGGCTGGACGCTGCCATGTTGCCGACACCGAGCCGCTCCTCCCGCGGCGAGGCCCCTTTTCCCCGCCCTCCCGCCGCCCGCGCCGGGCGCAGCCGCGGCGGAGCGGAGCCGCAGGGCGGGCGGTGAGTGGCGGCGGCCGCGGCTCGGCCGGGCCCGGCGCTCGGCGCGGGCGGGGCCGCGCGGGCCGGGCGAGAGCGGGTCCCCGGCCGGGGACGGCCCGCGGGCGGCGGGCTCGGGGCGCTCGGGGCGGGTTCCCGGGTCCCGCCGCGTCGGGCCTGCCCGCAGCTCCGGCGGGGATCCCAAGGCGCCACTGCCCGGGGGTGCCTGCCGGGCTCGGCCGTGCGGCTGTGGAGGGCCCGAGGGCGGGGAGGGGAGGCCCGAGCGACGGGGAAAGCGAAACCAGCGCTCCGATGCTCGGCCGGCGCAGCAGCGCGGTGTGCGCGCCCCGGTGTGCCGCAGGGGGAGGGGGGTGCTGCCGGGGAATGGATGTCGGGGCTGGAAAGGAGCAACAAGTGATGTGTGCAGGGGGTTGCCTCGGAATCGCTGTATACATTCGCAGTCAGAATTCATGTACTGGAGAGGATTCCCCAGAGGCCACGAAGGTGATTTAGAGTCCGGAGCGTCTGTCTTCATGAGGACAGACTGCGGGTGCTGGGCCTGTTCAGTCTGGAGAGCAGAGGACTGAGAGGGGATCTCATTAATGCATCTGAGTATATCACAGGTGGATTACAAGAGGCTAGCATGTCCAGTGATGCCCAGCAAAAGGACGAGGAGCAGTGGCCATAAACTAGAAACCAAAGTTTCACCTCAATGTGAGAAACAACTTTACATTAAGGATAGCAGAAAAGGTGGAACATGCTGTGCAGGAAACTTGTGGAGTCTCACTCTCTAGAGACAATGAAAACCCACCTGGATACATTCCTGTGTCACCTGTTAGGAAGGTTGTACTACATGATCTTCAGAGGTGCCTTCCAACCCCAACATTCTGTGATTCTCTGAAATCACTATAGACAATTGCAGTCATTGTACATCTGTGCTAGCGTACCAGGGCCTGTGTTGTTATAGTGATGTTTGAATTGTTCCTCTCTCAATATCTGTTTCTAAGACGATTTCTGTTATTTAAACCACACGTCTTCCTTTGCTGAAATTTTTGCCACTGCAGAATAAACTTAACTTTGTAACTTGCAGCTGTATTTAATACTGGTTTTTGAAGTTTATCAGCCATTTATTTAGTCATAGAATCATTAAAGTTGGAAGAGACCTTTAGTCTCCAGTGCATCTGTCCACCCAGCACTGCTACTGTAACCCCTAAACCATCTCACCCAGAGGCACATCCAGGAGTCTCTTGCCCACTTCCAGGGATGGTAACCACCATCTCCCTGGGTAACCTATTCCAATGCTTGACCCCCATAACAATGTATTTTTCCCCGCCTAATATCTAATCTGAATCTCCCCTGTCTCAGTTTAAGGCCCTTTCCTCTGGTCTTCTCACTGCAGTCGCACAGAAGAAATTAGTCCCCACTACTAGAACCTCCTTTCAGGTATCATGACAGGGTTCCTGCTTTTTTCACAGGTTGCTATTTATATGGTAGGTGTTTAAAACAACTGCCATGTAGATATTCCACATGTCTCTGGCAAAAGTGCTTCAATTGCCACTTCTAATTTAACTCACGTTTTATTGCATATGCATTTGAGTATTAACATCAGTTGTACATCTGATGCAATTTACAGTTCATTGCAAAGAACTAAAATAGTTCTGTGCTTTTGGATGTAATTAGTATAGACATGAATTTATTTCAAATTTACCTTCACAGATATGCTGTGTTTTAGCAATCCTTTTAGGCTTTTGAAAACGGAGAGTTTTTGTATGTAGAAAATTTCCTGGATATTTTCTTTATCTCTTTTTTCTAGTTTATCCCAAACTATAAGTATTACAGGAAATGTAGAAAAACATATGCAGCTGCAGTACTGGGATAAGCATCATGCTTCTGAGGCCTTCCCTTATAAGTTACAAACCAATGTGTTTTGGGTTAGGTCTTGGCATTCAGGACACCCACATAGAGAAATACAAAGAAAGCATGCCTTTCATTTGCCAGTGGGATCAACCAAATTCTCCTTACAGCCCAAGCCATGTTGTTAAAGCAGATTGCCATGCCAGAAGCAAAACCCATCTGGGGTGCTGGTGCTCCCCATCTCTGCAGCTGTTGGTGGCTGGGCAGCACCAGTCATAATACATGTTACAAAAGAACTCTGGCTTTGTGTCTACAGACTTACCTTCTCTGAAAGCAGCAGTGGCCACTCTGCCCTTTTTTATGAGGGTGGGCTTCAGACAGCTTAAAATGATATGGGGCTGTCACATAACAGCCAAACTTAGGTTTGAGAGTTAGCAAATTTATGTGATACCATACTGTGGATGAGTGTGGCAGTTGTTCCATCTAATTTTACAATAGCCCTCAGGTATTATTGCAAATAAAATTTTCACAGTATAATCCTCAGCTCTAAAAGATGAGGGTGTAATTGGGATGAAAGCATCCAGCAAATCTTGTTTACAAGAACGGTATTAATTTAATGTTTGAAAAGTAATCAGAAATCATTTTTAGATAGCCTCAGATGCTAATCCTGTTCCCGAAACTCCCTAACAGTTTTTGTGAATTTTAATTTTTTTTTTAAGGTAACCCTGTTTTTTCTTGAAAAAACCTAGAAATATCCTATGTTTAGAATAAGCAGTAAGCCCATACAGTGGATGATCAAATGCAAAGTAAATTTATCAAAGGAGAAAAGTCTTTCCTCTTGTCTCCTTTTTCTAGCTTAACCTTTAATACACTCAAGGACGGTATTTTGTCAGAAAGGAGTCACCTTTGTGCAGTTGGGTTGGCACTGTTAACTAGAAAAATTAATGACTTTCTCCTGCATTTGTTGTTGTGTTTCCTTGGAAATGATGGGTTATGGTCCCAGAAGTTGTATCATTCTTCAGGAAGTGGACAGTGCTGTGGCTGGGATACAGGTGGTTCTGCTGGCCTTTGTTTATGTGCACCACTGCAAGCCTGCAGGGCATTCAAAGGACAGGCACAGCCCAAATGACCATTGCATGTCCTGTGACACTGGAGCCTCTGTATGGGGAATCAGCAGTAACCACTTCATTAACTGCCTCCTCACTCCTGAGGGGAAAACTACACCCGGATTTAGCGTGGGTGTTCATTTGTACAGAAGTCTTTGCTTTCAGCCTTTGGTCTGGGAAGGAACGTGGTATGTGCCTTGCCTTTCTGCATCTCTTGGGATAAATAAGCGCTTTGAGAGGGTATAATGGTATCAGTACCTGGAATACTTAACTGTGTAGCTTCTAAAACAGGGGAGGGAGGGAAGGAATTTGGATGAAGTACCTGCAGGACCTGTGGACTGGAGTGGAAAAGAAGAGCTGTTCTACTCTATGGGACGTATTCGATGTCTTGTTGTCTGTTGGTGAATTGTTCCCTGTGGTGCATTATTCCAGCTTCATGACATGGCACTGAACACTTCCAGCGCTTTCCTGGTATGCTGCTGTTGGTTTCCATTATTTTTCTTTGGGGATCAGAACGATAATTGATAGTTATGTGATATTATAATCTCTTCTAGTATTTGTTTTTCAGTTTGTGAAAACATGCTATTTTTTCCATGCAGCAGAGGTGTGGTGTTTCTTTTCTTGTCTTAGTTGGTTGGTAGGGTCGTGCACAGTGAGATCCTACACAGTGTAGACTAGGACCTTTTAAAGAAGGATTATAAATCACAAGAATTTTGGGATTTCAGTGACAAATGTAACAAACTGTAATTTAACATGTAACAAATGTAACAAACATTAACATTTAACAAATGTAACAAACTGTTCTGTATGGTGAATTAAGATTGCCACAGTATCAACAGGAGGCCTTGACTGACTGTGCTATTTAAATAAATTGTATTTCATTGGTTGCCTGGTAGAAAAGATCATTTTTATTTAAAAGGAGAAGCTTCGGTATTTCAAATCCAGGTATACTTCCAAATTCTTTGTGCATTTAAAAAAATTCTACCTGGAAGTTCAGAGGGAAGAAAATAATGGTGACAAAACTCTTCTCTCAGCTTTTTGTGAGTTAGCCCATCCCTTTCTAAACTGAATTGCAGAATGTTGTGTATTGTTTAAAGTAACATTGTAAGAACAGTGATAATAGGAAAACAAAAATGCAACCATTAGTGCATTTCCTGTTGCAATACTTGGTCTTCTAAGGGAACATCTGTTTTACCACTGTACCTAAACCTTTCCTGGTTCATGATCTCTTGTGCTGCAAGCATCAGACTAAAAGAAACACTGAATTTTGTTTTCCTTCTTGGCCACAGTTTTATTTGTTTTCCTTCTTGGCCACTTTCTAATTTCCTGTGGTGCTTAAGTCCTCCAGAGGACTTCATGGGCATTGTGTTACATGACAGTTAAGCAACTGGACAGTTCAGCAGTCATAGGATAACTTCTGGATCAACGAAAGGCAGTGTTATACACTGTATGGGTTTTGAAAGGCGCTCTTAGTGGCCATATGTTGGTAAATTTGTTCGAAATGCTTGAAATAAAAGATACTGTAAAAGTCAGAATTAAAAGGATAATTTTGTGTTATAGGCAAAAGAATAACTAATAGGGGATTAAAATTACCGGTAATGCTTAAATAGCTCAGTGTGTAATAGTTGCATCAACCACAAATGACACTTCTAAACACTTCTAACCTTAATGCTGATGAAGACAAGAACCCAACAAAAAATTAACATATTTTTACTGTGTGTTTTTTTATCATTCTGAAATCTTGCTCAGAAATCTAATAATGAAAAGCATAAAGGGCAGGATTTATGAAGTGTTCTCATCCATGACCTCATAAATTCTGAAATGATTTCTTTGCTGTGCTTTCCACTGTTTTATCAAATTTAGCCTTAAATAACTTCTCTTTCAGTGGGAAAATATATTCTACGTTATATTGTATTGCTGTTAAGAAATGTTTTGTGATGCTCATCCTATGCCGCCCTCTTCCCTGAGTTCATCCCACTTTTTCATTTATGCCCCTTTAGAGTGTAATCCTTCTCCCTCCTCTGTGATTTACACTATCATTGTATTTCTCAGTAGCTGTCAGCCAGACAGGCTAAATTATGTAGTTACTTTTATATTTTTTTCTGCCCTTTTTCAGAGGATATTGAAAAATTTAGCTTAGGAAGCAAACTTAGCAGTAAAACAAGGACTGGTACTTTGTTTAAGAAAAACTGAGATTCTCTTTGTAGCTGCTCCTGTATATTTTTTGCTGACATGGGATTTCCAGTGTGGCAGGTTGGTTAAGAATGGTACTGCCAATCTTTTGCATTAAAGATCATGATTGCACTTAAGACACTTTGCTGGAGCAAAGTTCTTTTTTCTTTTGAGCTTACTTTTTGTCATGTATAAATGTGTATGTGAGTGTGCAGAAAAACATGTAAATATGTATTCAGGCATGCACATGGTCATGCTGTGGTGGTGAACGTCATGCCCTTCATCTCTGACTCTCCATGTTTCAGCCTTGGGGATTGGTGCACAGCTAACACAGTGCTGTGGGCATTTTTTCTGCTTACCCAGTCCCATGTCTCAAGTATGTGAAATCAAAGACATCCTGCTGCTTGTGTGCATCCCAGTTTTTCTGCTGCCTGGATTGTGGGCATGGCCTTTCTTGTCAGCTAGCTTCACTCAAGGACTACTGCTTTAGTCCTTCCCTGAAAATCTGCTTCAAGTAGCTGTTTTCTTATTAATAATTCCTGTGTGATTATTTGTTGGAAACAATTCCTAGATTAAAGTATCAGCAGTTGTAGAAGTATCACATTGCTATGAGGTAATGTGGATCTGACGTAAGAAAACCTGTTATCCAAGGACATATCTTTCTTTTAGTAAGAGGAAAATTAAGCAAAATTGTTGTGTACAGTGGATGGGTAAATCATCAAGGATTGAGTGGATTTTAAGTAGGCAGTCTGTTTAGTTTTCTGACTGTGGGATGAGGGGAAGGGGAATATGATTTTCTACTTGTAATACATTTTCATTTTATATGGTGCTGTGCATCCATGTATGACTTTTTGTTCTAATAGCTTGGGCTTTTGATCCAGGAAAAAAAAATCAACAGTTTGAATAGGAAGCTGAAGCCAATTGTTTCTAGAGATGAAAGAAGACTATGGAGCAATGCTTTAATTGAAATGAAGAAAACAACGTATCAACATAGCCATATTAGGGATTGAAAGTAATGGTAGAGTTTAAGATACTTACTTCTGCATGTTCCTTGACATTTTTGATCTTTCATCTTGTGTTACTATTGGTTTTATGTCCTCAGAGCTCTGACAATGAGTGATAGTGCATTAGGGACATGTTCCTGTATATATCATGCTTCTGATGCATTTGTAAGATCAGCTGAATTGTCAATACTTCCTTACATACCTTCACAGTTCTAGATAGAACTCTCTTTTTATTTTTTTTTTTATTTTTTTTATTGTATTTCTGCTTCTGTTTTTTTATATCTGGGGTGACTGTCAAAATTTTTCTTTCAGCCTGAGAAGGAGCAAAGTACTGACTAAAGCTAACAGGCAAAAGAAGCAGAGCTGAAGAAAAATTATCTCTGTTTGCAGGTAAATAAGTGAAAAAAAATAGCTTTCTGAATTTTTGACACCAGCACTGCCAGCCTTTTTAGTTAGTAACAAGTTTTCAGTCCCTCTCAATTTTAATTAATAATTAATTTTAATGTATTTTATATTAATTTATTAATTTTATTATTATTAATTTATTTATTATAAAAAATTTTAGTTTATTTAGTAATTAAAAAAATCTTTCTTCATCTTCACCAACTGCTAAGGACATGTATGATAGCTATATAAATTTGCTTTCCATATAGAATTCATGCATTTCCGTATTCCTAATGCAAAGAAAATTACGAGATTTGAGACATAAAGATAGGTGTTTAACAATAATAAGAGAGAGACAGAGAAAGAGGGAGAGGTAAAAGATAATCTTCTGAAGAAGAAATTCAGAAGGACAAATTTTATCATCTTTGAATTGGATTATGTCGAGATTCTTGAAAATAATCCCTTTAAAATCTGTCTAACTACCTAGGCAATAAGTTGCTGTTCAGTGTGAGAAGAGGTGGCAAATTAAGTTCTCCTCATTTTACATGCCAGTTATAATTGATGCAGGATAGGATAGGATAGGATGCGATGCTCTGATGAATAGAGAATGAACTCGGGGAGCTATGGAGAGGCAATAGTTAGGATTTTACAAACCCCACCATTAACTTTCCAGTCTCTTACCTGTGTGACCTATGTGGCAGCATTAGCAAAAGGCAGTGTATGTCAAAGGCTCCTAATAAGGTTTGTGTCTTCCCTCCAACTGGGAATGAATTGATTCATAAAATTGATTTAGATGGGGATTCAGACCTATGAAGTGGAACTGCCAACTTTCCAATAGGGATGGGTTTATATTCTGATGAAAGATGAGAAAGAGGAATGGGGGAAGAAATAATTTGAAATACTGTTCTGGGAACATTAGTGAGAGTTCATCTGTCTGGAGACTTAAATTAAGTATCTAATTGTTCTACAGTTTCTGTGATTAACTTTTTCAGGTATTTTTTGTAGCCTAGTATTGGTTTTGACCAAGGTCAGGTTGTGGAGATTTTTGTTGTTGTTGCTGTTGTTTTATTTTGTTTGTCTGTGGATTTGTTTTAACCTGGTGGTACACATGCTTAATTTACTTTAATTCATGTTTATGCACTTGATTTTAATTATTGTTTAACTTTTTCCTTTTTTGGAAGTGATCCTGGTGAAGTAGATGTCTAAAACGGAGAAGACAGATAAACAACAAATTATCAGGTCCTCACACAGATTTAATAGTACTTTTTGGTTTGTGTGTGTGTATGTAGGATTTCAAAATTGATTTGATCTCCAAGAAAGTTTTCAAGACCTTGACTGAGAGTGTTCTTACTTTTGAGAGAGTTTGCATAATTTTTTATGCAAATGCTTTCTTACTTTGACTATGAACACAGCTTTTTTTCAACATTCGTTTTAACTTTGATTTTATTATACTAATTACTTACAGTGTGAAAATTGCATAGTGCATTACACCAGCTCTTCCCATGGGAAGGTAGTATTGTAAAATGGACAGATATGGTATTGCACATGTAAAACTATCACATATTGAAGAGGTAATTAAATATTGGTTCTATATATGTTTGTTGAGCTTAAAATAGCTGCTTGCTTTTTATGTTGGCATCCTAACTTAGTCAAGTTTTATGAAAGAATGTTGTTCTAAACACATAGATGTGGCTTGAAAGAGGTTAACTTTTTCTGTTTCCCTTCTGTCCCTCTTCCTCCCTGCACAGATTGTGGTTCTTGTTCCACCTTCCCCTTCCACTTGCTATGTATCTTATTTTTATACTGCCATTGTATTTCTGATTTGTTGTGATAGGTTATATTCTTAATGTAGTATTCATTCTACAAACAGAAACTGCTGGATAGACTTGAAGTGTGTATATAGGAACACCATGTTTATTCCAGTTACTTTGTCAGACTTCCTGAGTTGTTATTTAAAGGATTCCTTTTTTAATAAACTAAATTTAAGAGATATTGCAGATTCTACCAAATCCAATTTTGTTACCAGATATTTGGAGTTCATTTGACCCCAGTGTCCTCTGGGGTCTCAGTCCTGACCCTGAGTGGCAGACCCTGCTGGGCCTGTGTGGAACATAATCTTTCAGCATGTGGCAAATTGCAATTCTACAGATGGTTTTAAAGAAAACAAAACAATTATTATGTTTTAATTTTGATTCTCTCAGTATGTAACAGATGTGGCATTAACTGAAGATTGTTTTGTCATATGTGACCTTAAGCTATAATAACATTTTATTCTTCATTAATAATAAAAACTTGATTCTTTAATATTGTTATTTTCTTTACTTCCCTGACTTTCATATCATTTTTCACCTTGTCCATGTGTATGTCTTGGCTCAGAATGAAAGATGAGAGGATGTTGCCTTTGGTATATAAAGACTAGATGGACAAATACTTCTGTGTTTAGTCTTAAATACACACACACACACACATATATATATATACACACACACTTCTGTGGCATAGTCTGAGATGTGGATTCTGAGTTCTATCTTAAGTTTTCTTTCACTGAGGCTTGTGGAGGAAAATGGGACTTGTAAATGTCTGGTGTCACAGAAGAGTTCTCTGACATAATTAAAATAAGTGGCTTTCTCAAGGGCTTTCAAACAGAGATTTTCTTTTGTTCTTTGAACTGGGCTTTGTCTAGAGTGAGTATATCAACATTAGCCAGTCTTAAGGAGATGTTGCCCAGGAACATCACAGATGTTAAAACAGGAAGCTACTTGGGAACCCATTATCCTAGAAAGCTGTGAGCTCAAGTGTTTCTCATTTTCTAGCATTAATGACAAAGAAATAAGTTAGCAATACTAGTCTTGTTCTTTTTAGTGTGATACCTAAAAGCCTATGTTTTTAATCTGGTGGTAGCGTGGTAGCAGGACTGCATGGAGACACAATATAAATCTGTGTTTTAAGTCATGCTTGACTTGCTTTGCTTGCTACAGAATATGTTGGAACTAGTTCTTCTTTAACAAGTTATTGGAGATGTCAGCACCTCTGAAATGCTTTAAAGGCAGTCATGTTCAGATGTAATCTAATACAGTGTTGTGAGGTAGGTTTGCCTGAATACATATGAATTAATCCTGGCTCTAAACGTTTAGCAAAACCATGGTACAGTTGTATCAGGAAATTATAACAGGATTGATCAAATGCATTTTAAAGTTTGACTTACATTTATATGAATAGGTAGAACTTTAAATTGATGGAGCTTATATTTATAATGAATATTTATCATCGGCATTGTTTATAATTCAGTGTCAGTTGTTGCAGTTGAAGTATTTGTAAGGAAAAGACTACTTTTTTTACCCTTAGGCTTTAAACATAATGAATGTATTTATTTAGCTGCAGTTACAGAAAATGTTTCATAACATAAGTAGGATTTTGCAAATCAGGTTTTCTATCTTTTGGTGACCCATATACATTCATAACTGTAGAATATGCAAGGTAAAAATTTTAAGCTGGTTGATGGAGGTTGGCTTGGTGGTTAATTCTTGAGTGTCTTCTTGGGTACACTTGTCCTTAAAGGAGCAAAATAAATATTTCATCTTGCAGCTCAGCTGTGTATTGGAAGACTGAGGAGGCAGTCACAGGCTTGACAGTCGTGTGGGATTTAGAAAAGGTGCATTATCCATTCGCCTGTAGTCAATTTTAGCTCTGGAATCAAGGAAATAATAGCAAAGTAGTTGAAAAATAAATATGTAAATAGAGTAAATAAGTTTGTTAAAAAGACCAGGGTAAAGGAAAGCAAACTTAAAATGTTTAGCAGTGCAATCTGACTTCATTTTTGTTTCACCTTGTGAAATTTGTTTTGTTGTGAGACCAGCTGTGTTGAGACAGATACTGTGACTGTGTGAGACTTGCTGGTAGAGCTATCTGTATTGTTTTCAAATTTTGCTGTTCACGAGAGTCCAGTGTTTTGTGTAGGTTAAATGGGTTGGAATGAACTGTGTCATTTAGAAACTGATGTGGTGAGTTCTTTTGGGTTTTTACAACATGCAAGTTAATACTGCACTCTCTGTAGGCTAGCTCCTTTTCCCTACACTTTTGTTTCTTTTTTTTTTTCATGCTTTTCTCTTGTTTGCAGTCCATGTGATTTGGAATCAAATGTAAATGATGATACAGAGTTTCTAAACAAATTTTGTTATCTGTAACATGGCATATATTTGCAATTCTAGCTTAAGGCTTTGGGTTAATAGTTCTTGAGAGATGAAGGGGTCTTCTGCTTCTAGACCACAGCAACAGAACACAACAGCCTAAGCCACTAACACACACATGGGACAATAAAAACCATCTGGTGGTTGATTTCTATTTCACTCACTCAATAGAAAAGAGCTTCAGTGATAGGAAATTGTACAAAAACAGTAAAGGTTTTCACATTATGTAAGAAAAAGTGTTTCAGCAAATAGAATTTTCTTCTTAGTAGGTCCCATTTAACATTTCAAAGACGGTGGGCTCTTATTAAGGAGAATGAGCTGGAGCATATCTCTTTTTCCCTCAAGAGCTGTATTAGCAGGTGGGTAAATTTATAGGACTCAGGTTTCACTCATTGTACCTTAAACTGTAAATCTGTTATCCTGTAACTATGCTGTACTCAGGCAAGGGCTGACCATTTCTTACATGTCTGGATCCAGTAAAAAAGCCCTGCTAACATTGGTTTTAATTGGATGCCTAAACGTGTCTCTGCAGAAAACTTCCCTGTCAAAGAGAAACAGAAGAAAGACAGCAGGGATTTCAGTCATCATTTTCTGACATCACTCTCTTTATATCTCTTTCATCTCACACAGTGGTTGAGAGAGAAGGGGCAAGCGGACTGGGAGATCATTTCACATCCTGGTTCAGGATTTTCGGGCTCCATGAGAGATGATTTTGCCTTGCATGGGAATAAAATTGTGCAACTCTGACTTCCTGCTCATGAAGTTCCCAGTGGCACAGCAGAGTTGTCTAGGGCTTCTGAGTAGGTACAGTGAAGGAAACCTGAGTAGTAGCTGTAGTAGCACCATTCCCTTCCCATTGGTATTAGTGTGTTTCTCCAGCATGAAACAGAAGGAGCTGATGATTTAAAAAAAAAAGCCCTTTCCAACAGGAAATGCTTGAAATCTGTCTAAATCTGTCTTAGAATATAAAAGATATGAGGTGGACAACTAGGCAGAGCTGGATACATAAATGTTACTGGGACTATGTCAAAACACCATTTTTAGATGGAAAGTGAAGTTTCAGGCATAGACACTATTCTTCCTGTTGAAAACTGACAGCTTCAGTTTTTATTTAATTGACTGTTGATTCTTGAACAGGAAAGATTATTTTTTTTAAATTTAATTTCCTGTGTGATACTCATTGCATTTGAGACATCATGCAGTGGCTATTAAAAGTGATGCATATATTAAATTTCCAAATAAAGATTTTAGAGCAACTCCTGCCCAGCTCTGTTTTAAAGAAATAAGAGCCTTTAGGCTGATTTGAAAGGACATTTGCTGAAACCATGGCTACAAAGCACGTGGATGGCACTGGGAGATGAGTTTTGAGATGCTAAAATTAAATTATAATATTTAATACAAATATTTATTAAAAAAGAGAATGTGAAAAACATTGCTTGTAAGAATTGAAGCAAAGGCTATTCAGATAGGTTTCATAAATGTTATGTCCAGTTTACTGAAGTTGTTTGGCAATAGTGACATTGCATTTCAAATGTAACTAGAAATAGATATTTGATATGAGCACTGATTCTTTTTTTATTTTTCTTTAAATGACATTAAGTTGTCTTTCTGTTAATCTTAGAAAGCCTTATAAATTTTGTGCCCTATTTCCAGTACATTGGACTAACATTTTACATGCTCAGGTATGGCAATATATAGTTGCAGGGGTGAACAGTGGAACACATAAATAAATTTATAATGGATGTGTATTTTTGTGAAAGAGACAGTTGAAATCTTTTAAAGCCATTGATATAACAGTAATATTAGCAGTCAGTTTTCCTTCCAAACATGGAGGAGCCTCTAATTCACCTTCATGGAAAAGATTACTTAATTTTATGCAATGTAGTCAACTGTCAAATAATTAATTTAAAATTCAGATCTGAGGGGAAATACAGAATCACAAAATCTGTAGACTCATATGGAGTCCTCTTCACTTTCACACTGTTGGAGTACTTTTTGATAAAGAAGAAAGAGGATGGAGTAGCAGCTAGATGTCTGGAACTGATCCACAGTTCATTGAATTAAATTGAAATTTTTTTTTCATTCACTTTGATCATCCTTGGATTAAACCAGTATGCATATGATTTAATTAGTAGCAAGCTCAGGAAATGCTGGGATGTTGGCTTTCTAGTTCCTTACCTACTGAGATGGAAATTACATAAACCAATATATTTGTTTGTCTATGATATGGCAAGTGCAGAAGTACTCACAGTTGACTTTCCTAGTGGTGGACCTCCATTTAAAAGAGACATTTTATGCTAAACCTCTTTTTCTTCCTTTATTTATAATGATAAGCTCATCTTTTATTCATTACACTTAAAACAGATCTATTTCTATGTCTTTGAAAATATTTGTATTCTGGAAAAGTGAGCAAATTGTAGGTTTATTCTATGTCTAATTTTGAAATACACTAATTCCTTTCCTCCCCCAGATGTTATATTTAACATTAAGGGTTAAAAATGCAGTTTTGATAGGTTCTCTTTGACTCAGAGCAATGAGGTTCTTTAATAGCAAATGTTTAATTATCCAATAGAGTATATTTTTTATCATGGATCACATTGATGGCATCTCTATCAATGCTGTCATTTATTTTTTTTTTTTAATTACGTAAAACAGTGCAGCTTCATGTTGGGATACCTTTACATTTCTGCAAGTTTGAGAAGCAACCAGAGAAAACTCCTTTGCTAAGGGCAGGTTTGTAGGCAGAGTTGTTGGACAGTCATAGTTCAGAATCGCTAAATTTCTTTTCTGAAGCATTTGAAATGTTTTTACCCTGAACCAGATTTCTATCACC
Organism: Lonchura striata; assembly: GCF_050655825.1. Taxonomy (NCBI): domain Eukaryota; kingdom Metazoa; phylum Chordata; class Aves; order Passeriformes; family Estrildidae; genus Lonchura; species Lonchura striata. Next base: position 63,358,991 of record NC_140704.1, read on the forward strand.
TTGTTCCTTCCTGTATTGTTCTTTATTAGGTGAGCTGCCCCAATGCTTTTCCTGGGGCAGTTGGTGAAGTTAAGGTCTGGCTTGGGACAAGAGAGGAGGGGTGGTGGGAGCTGGCTGTGGGTCTTGACACTGGACACAGAGATGCCATGTAGGTGTGTCCTGTTTGCTTTCGCAGACCCTGATGGGAATCTGAATGATTTACAGTCTAAATGTTTATGAAATCTAACAGGCTTCTTATGGATTAGTAACATAAATAGGAATAGTATAAAAATCAAGGGAGAAAGGCTTATAAGCTAACACCACAGTTTCTCAATTTAGCAGTTGTGTAACTAGCCATAAATCTGCCACTTGGGTTTGCTTATACTTTGGGTAGTTTGTAGCACAATAAATAAGAATTCTCTAAGGTGTCAGTTACATACCTGTCAATGAAAACTCACCTGAAAAGATTAGGTCTGTGTCAAAAAATATTTAAAGGAACCTTGTTTTTTTTCTCAAGGGCATTTAAGAGTTACTGAAGCAGCATTAAATACTGTACTATACAGCATTAAATACTTATACTGTATGATGCTCAGGTTTTTTCTCTACCACTTTACAGGAAAACATTCTGCAGCAACTGCAACATAACACATAGCATAGGCAGAACTTTTTGTGGTAGACATTGCTTTCTCAAATAAGCATGGCATATGCTTAAGCCATGCTGATGTGTTATTGTTTATCATCTACAATGATTTTGGAGTGTATCATAAAATTATTTGTATACTTGAGGGAGTGATCCAGACAACAGAAAAGGAATTAAGTACGTGATCTAAGTATTTATTTGTTTTATATGTTTCTAGCTGCTGATTGATGAGTTTATATTGCTACTTCTGCATTTGCAATTGAGAAGGGATGTTGGTAAGCAAATATTTTTTCTCATTTGCCTTTGTTTCACTAAAATTAAGTAACTCCTTTTAGAAGGAAAGCAATATTTTTAAGGTACAAATCTGAGAAACAGGCAAATAAAATGTATACACGGTCTACTTTCTTGGTGTCAGAATTAAAAGTAGAAAAATACTGTTTAATGTATTACTTAATGTATAAGATATCCTGTCTTGCTTGTTATATATTTTGAGAAGCATAGTTAAAAAATCAAGATATTATTGCACAAGTTGGGAAAACTTTTCTTATTCTGTCATAAACCTTCTTTTTGATGTCTGCCACAAGAATTTCTAGGATATAATTGAAAACAGTTGTCTGGCCTCTGTTGATTAGGAGTTGGGATTTGGTTTCTTGTGCTTGAATATGTCAGTTCATCAACTTCTCTGGCTCTGAAATAACTTATTGTTTCTGTGTGTTTTTCTGTGTGTATTGTTTCCTCTGTGTTTCTACTGTTTCAAAAAAAAAACAAACTGTCGTCTTTGCTGTCATATTTCCAACACTTTTGAAAAAGAAAACTCTTAAAAAGCAGTGACTGTGTCTTCTGCCCAGGACTGCCCATACTGAAATGCGCAGTTTGCGTTGCACAGCCCCCCTGTGCACGTATGCTTTGACTCTACAAAGTCTCTCCAGTAATCCCTGCTCATCTATAGTGAAATGCAGTGGCAGCTTGTTTCAGATTTCTGGTTGTTAATCAATCTGTTCACACTTAAATGTGTTGCAGCCCAGTGAAAGCAGGGACTATCCTGGATGAATGATATGGAAGAAGTGAAGTGGATGTATGTAAGTGTAATCTACCCCCAGAGTGGCAGATTGCTTTAGCAATGACCTTTATCAGTGAGAATAGGCTAAAATTGTATCATTTTTGAGAACCAGAGTGCTACTTCCACTTAAGCTGTTGCTGGGTGTGATGTTTTGCCGTCACTTTTTGAAGACACTGTTAAGTTGAATTTAATACTTTTCTTAAAAATTCCAGGTTTTAAGCATAAAGGCCTAAGGAAATTATGTCTTGAAGATGGCATTTGTGCATCTGCTGTCAGCCCTCTTTTTTCCACTTCAGTTAAATTTCACACAGAATATCTGGGTCAGCAAAGACAGCAAGGTACAGGTGGTGTGGGAGAATAAAGGGCTTTATGAAGGAGATAAACCGTATACTCTCCATAGCCAAAGGAGAGGTAGCAGGATGAATTTGTCCCTTACTACTGAATCTGCAACCTAACTTTGCCTCCAAACACAGAGGAAATAAACTTTGGCTAGTTCTGCTGCTTGCAAAAGAAAGCTTACTGTAAACCTGAGATTGAATTATGTTCTGTTGGCTGACACATCTTACAGAAGAGGAAGATAGAATAATGGTGTCTGAAATATTTTAAAAGAACTGAGAATAGATGCTTTAAGAGAAAACATTGCGTATGTTGTCTTTTAGACTTTTTGAAGAATAGTGTGTCTACAGGAGAGAGCTTGAGACAAATGATGCTGTTTTTCAGTCTCTGGGATGATTAGCAAATACTGGAACATAATAGAAGTTATAATCAACTGCAAATGTAAACTGTTAGATTGCTGCAGAGGGAGGAGGCTACTTAGACAATAAACTTTAAAGTAACACAGCTGCTTCTTTAAAGCTGTCAACATGTTACGATCATCTGGAAAAGTATACACAATAGCTTGTCATAAACCTATCAACTTTTCTGCCTTGTATTAAGTGTGAGATTTCCTTTTCTGTGAGTTGTGAACCTTTATTCTTTCCCAGCTTTTGCACATATAATATCTGCCCTTTTTCCCTTTTTGAAAATATCAGTTAGGACAACTCTAGGTTTGCTTTTGTGTGTTAGCAAGGAGTTGTTTTGTGTGGATCTTTCTGTATGAAGAACTCATGGTGGGGAGAGCACTAAATCCAAATGAGCCATAATTAGCTTGCCCAGAGAAGTTCTTGAAACTCTTCTGCTGGAGACTTTAAAACCCAACTAGGGAACTCCCTGAGTGACCTTCTTTTGACAGGGTTTTGAACTAGGCCACTTCCAGTGGTCTCTTTGAACCCAAATTATTATATGGTCCTGTAGTTCTGTGATGTACAGATGTAAAGCTTGTATTAATTTCTAAAGGAGATTGGTCCGGGGGTTATCTTTAAGAGTCATCCCTAAGCTTAGTTCTGGGACCGTCCCTCTCTTACTGTCGTTAAGCTTTGCTTTCCTTGTGGGAGTTTTGCTCCTCAGTACACTGTATTTGCCATAAGAAGTTAGAAAATGGGAGACAGACCTTCACTGTAACTGATGTTTTAATTCTCTGCAGGACTTGTAACTGAAATTTTAGGCAAGGTTGTGCATGATGTGAGTGTCTTTGATGGGGAAGAGAATTCTAGTTGTTAAGCCACTGAGTTCTTTGTATCAGGTTCATATTATCCTGGAGCTCATACTTCTTTCTAAGATTACTAAATTGGAATTTCTCAGCCAAAAGAGAGGGCTTATGCATCCTGAATAAACTCTTTATTGCATCAGCACAAACTCTATTTTGTGCTGTTCATTTTGTCAGCCCTGCAATTTTGTGAAGGTGTTTGAAATTTCATTTTTCTAATCTTCCATTAGTACTGATAAAGCTGCTCCTTTGTGGTATCTGTCACCAGCAAGAGGTGAGCAGTAGTTAATTACCCAGTTTGAGAATTGGGTATCTGCTTTTCCCATTCCAGGGAAAATTACTGCAACTCCAAAATATGGTGGAGAAATGCTCCATACAGTGTCTCGCTGTATTTTCTGTATGTGTCAAAGATTTTTTGAGCTGTGAAAATATTCCAATCTATGCTTCAACAATTAGTAGAGTGGGCCATCGGATGCAAATTTGATTCCTCAAGCATTACAGTACATGGACAAATGGCAACTTGAAGTGGTTTGATAGAATAGGATATGTTTCTTGCAGTCCACATTCCCCATGTGCACACCTGCAGAAAACACACAAACACATGGCCTCCCCATCCCACCATTGCAGCCAAACCATCTGCCTCAGGTGTGCATGGTCAAGCCAGGATCTGCACTTAGGTAACCTTATTCTGTTCCTGAAAGTATTAGAAGTACTTTGATTTTAAAAATAATGCTCGTGATTTCATATTGAATTGTTTTCCGTTCCTTGAAACATGAGGTGCTGTATAAAAATTAAAATAAAAAGCTAGTAGAGTTTTTTGAGGCAAAGCATGTATAGGTAATATATATACATTGTGAAATTATGTCTTACTATACATCACTCTTAAAATGTGGTATCACTAGAACCAAAGATAAGCACCATACAGTCCAACTCTACCCGTTCAGTGCATCACTGATGATACTATATAAAGATGTCATCGTCAGATGTGAATACAGAATTTTTAGCAAACTGTGGTTATACTTCCTGCTGATAGTTGCTGTTAGAGGTTCCCTTCTGATGACACATCTAGCACCTTCTGATATTTACAATCTGTGATTTGCATTTGGAACTCAGCTTTTACCCTCACAGCAAGACAGAGCATAAACAAAGCAAGATGTGAAGCAACATTTCTGTAGAAAGTTTTCTGTGGTAATTCTTGAGAGTTCTCTGGTGATCTGAAAATAAATTCCTAGGTACAAGTATACCGCAGCTTGGGGGATAAATGTGCACCAGGCACTGATGACTGCTGTGTAACGCAAGTGGCCTTGCCTTACAAGCATCATAATCCCTTCTTATATAAGATAATAAATAAACGTAAGTACTTTTAAAAAGCTGATTCTTGAATATTCAGGGCTAAAGGGTCTTGGCTGACCAAGGGTCTGCTGCTTCTTGCAACAAGAGAGCTCTCTGGCATGGCTTAGTAGTAACAGAATATCTTACAAGTGGCATGAAAAACTTGAAAACCTCCTTTTAGTGCCTTCTCTAGGTGCTACAGAAAAATATAGTTTTGGGTTCTCTTTATGACTTCACTTTCTTTTTCCTAGTTGGAAGAAAAAAATGCTCTATTTATTTTGTCAATGAAATGCCAAATGTTCCAAGATGAGATTACTTCGACAGAGGACTGCACAACCTTTACTGCAACAAACAGCTTTACCCAGATGACTTATTTGCTTGAAAATAATTAAGGGCATTTAGGTTGCTGAAAACCCTCATCTACTGTGCATCAAGAGCATCTGGTTTGGTTTGTGCATTTGTTTGCTTTGCTCACAGAAGTTTCTTGATTTTTCAAGCCAGCCAGGAAAACCAGCAGGGTTATTTAAGCAGAACTCCCCCTAGCATACTACAGTAGGGCCAAATAATTAGATTCACACCCTTAGAGTAGATACACAGCTCAAAAGCAAAACCAAACACCCTTGATTCAGTTGACACAAGTTGATTTCTGGTATATTATGGCAGAGAACAGTCTGTTTCACCTGTCTGATAGCAGGCTGGCTGGATTTTGCCAGCATTAGGTCTGATGTCCTGGAAAAACTCTGGTGTTCCTGACTTAGAGTGGGAATTGAAGTAACCTAGTGCCAACATCAGCAAAGATTTCATCCATTTAATTTGTTCTTCCAGTGTGGCTAAAATAATTCCACTTCATAGGTCTACTTTCTTAGGAAGAAATCTTTTTAAGTGAGTAGATATCATACTTTTAAAGCCATTTTTTCCCAACTACTTGTATTTGTTAGTAGAAGGAAGCCAAGATGAATTTATTAAAAAGATTCGATGGTACATAACAAAATTGAGATTTTGTACTTACTGTGTTGTTGATTACCTATTGATTGCTCTGTTTACATGAAATTAAGACCATTTTATAACTACTGGCCCTTTAGGCTCTGATTCAGATACTTAATTTGGAATGGATCCATCTTCTGCTTGTACTTCTATAAATTAGAGTTTCCAGAAGTGTTATTTTTATGGGTGAGCAAGTTAGCAAGTTTTATTTTCGGTGACCATTACTTAGTCTGGTAACCTGGGTGGAGAGGTAAGGGACGAAAAAATTTGCTTTTACAATGAAGTGAGCAGATACCAAATAATTCTGGATGTGTTCAAGAAAAAAAAGATCAGTTAAAGCTGGAACAATTTAAGGTCCCATGTGTGATAAAATTTAATGTCAAAGAGGAGTCATAAAAGATCAAAAGCTGAACCTGCTTCCACTGAGACAAATAGAAATGTTTGTTCCTAGGGAGATTTTTGAGTCTAAATTCTACAATCCTGAAATGTTTTCAGGTCTGGGTAGAGTAATCTTTACTAACTAGCCAATTTTAAAAGAAAATTATTAAACTTAGTGGGGGTTTTTTTTGGGTTTTTTTGTTTGTGTTTTTTTTTTGTTTTTGTTTTTGTTTTTTTTTTTTAATGCAGGTTTTTAGCCTTAAAGTAAAAAGTTTTCAAAGATCAAAGTTTAGGAATATGTCTGATTAGGTGATTAAAATTTCTTTTAAACTATATTTCAGTGTTGTGCATGCTAGAGGCAGGATGCTCTCCTCTGTGAGGTCCTCAGAAGACCATTATAAAAAGGATATGAAATGGTGTCAGTGGAGTGATACCACTTACAGGCATGCTTTTTTCTTATCACAATGAGAACAGTTTAATGTTTGATAAAATGAGAACATATATTGTATCTTTAAAGAATTTATTTTGTACAATTCTCAAAGATGTCAGGAGAAGGCTGTGGCCTTCTAGTTCATTCCTGTAGTCTGGGCAAAATCAATCTGCCATAGCAATGGACCTTACTCGTATTGAAACAGACATGTTTTAAATATAAGATGCAGTCAACAGAAGGAGGGAATAGAAGGAATATTTTGCTGCTAACATTGAATGAGTAACATTATAAAAGCTTTAAATTTTATCCTGGCTAATTTTTATAACAGAAGTTAAAATGTAAGGATGTTTCGCATTCAGATTTTCAGTGATTCAGGCTTTGCTGCAAGTGTTTCATAAAAATGCTTATTTATAAAACCCAAAAACCCAGCTGTTTTAGTTGGACTAGAAAGGGAATGTTGCATGGAAAATGCTACAGTTAAAATCCTTGAAAGTTTGTTTTCTTTGTTTGAAGGCTTTGTTTGTTTGGATTTAAACTGAGCCTTCTGTTTGGTTTTGTATCAGAGAAATTCCTGCTCTTATTATTTCAAAAAGTGTGGGTCAGTTGACAGGTGAACGAAATTGTGTTGGTGGATTTTTATTACTTAACTGTGTGTTCATGCTAAGACAAAGCAGCAGAAATAGTGTGCATGTAGTGTTGTCTTTTGTGATTCAGCTGGAAGAGCCAGCTGGTACTTGGTAAAGGTGCTTGAGTCTGTAGGGACCAGTGCAGTACCTGCTGGCTTTGTTTTGGTGAAGTGCTGTTTGGGAGTTTTTAAAAATCTGTTGTAGGAATTATGAAGGAGCTCTGACTCCATGTGTACATTTACAGAACACTGGCCTATGTGGATGCATGCTTGCTCACATCTTGTGGCTTCTGTCTCCTCAGAATTGTTTTCTGTTGTGTTCTTCTTTCCCTTCATACACATTTGTATATGCATATTTTAAGTTTAATTCTGTCATATTTTTCTCATATGGAAGCCAAAATTTAATGCAAAAACATTTATGTGAAACATTTGCAAAGATGGTAGTAGCTGTATACAGGCTGTGTACAGTGGCCTGTCCTGTTCTGGATAATTTTGTGTGAATCTAGACTTATGTTGCTTATATGGAGGTGGTAGAATTGAAGATATTAAACAGACCAGGGTATTTTCCAGTTGTGTATGTCATCTATGAAAAATAAATACACCATTGAATCAAAAATCCAGCTTGGAAGTGTCTCAGTTTTAGCAAGTTCAGATTTCTGTTCATACTCCTACACCTTCATTACATAAGCAGTGGTTGGATTTGATAAAGGTTAGTGCTAAAGAAGAGGGATTTTGCTTTCAAACTCATGAAGGCAGACCCATCTGCCTGCTTTAGTCTTCTCTTTCATGCCATTCTTTTTGTAACAGTACATCAGGAGACCTGGGCATTTCTCAGTTTACCTCCAGCCATGTCAGATCTCCTTTGTCAGCCCACAGCAGAACGGTTACTCTTTGCCATTTGTGCTGGACAGTAGAGGTAAACTGATCTTACACTGTGGTTCTTGAAGTTCTTTCTGAATGGAGATACTTTCTGCTGCTGTTACCTCCAGAGGAGTACTAACTTTCCAGACTTTAAAGTGCCTCTCATTCATGGTTTTGCTATCAGTCCATTCAATTGGTCAGAAATATCTTTCTAAAGACATTTTGAAAGCAGTGGTAATTGCAGAGCTTTTGCTTGTTTAAAAGGAAAAAATTGGAGCTTTCTGTTTTCATGAATTCTTACAGCTGCTGACTTGCTCCATGCTTCCAAGGGTCATCTTAAAGCATTATTGTGTTCTCAGCAAATAGTTGTTAAGCCATGTAAGACTCGAATAAATATTTTAAACAAACAAGTCTGCTGAAAACCGGAGTAGTATCGAGGGAATGATATTCCTTTGTATTTTTTCTAGTAAGGGTTATTTATTAGGGTGAGCAGATGGGTACTATTCATTTTTGGCATTCATTGATAAGCCTGCTACCTCTCCAGGTGGCTCTACAAAAATGATAACACTGTGGCACTGCTCCCATTTTATTTTTATTTCTCTCAGGCTAGTTAGTCACCTGTCTCTGTTTTCCTCATTTAGAGCCATCTGCTGGATTTTTTTGTTTCTGTTTTTTTGATTGTTCTCCATTCTAAAGTCACCAGGGGATCTCCAGTAGGGGCTGATGCAAAGACTTTGTTTGCTTGCTGGGTATGGAACTCACAGATATTTTCTTTTTGTCATCTTCTCTCTAGCCAGTTTGCAAGTTTTATTTTCCCCAGCCTGTCTTTATGAAGTAATCCATACAGTTATTAGTGGACTGTTTGATCACTTTGATGATTAATATAAGGGCTGTCTTACTTTTTTTCTGTTGAAATATTAAAAGAATTCTCAGAACTATTGAGAACCTGTCTTCTGTTGCATTTGTTATCATGGGAGAACACAAGGATATAGATCTGGCACATAGGAGTTGGACTCAATGGCCTTGATGGGTCCCTTACAACTCAGCAGACTTTGTGATTTGACGTTATTAAAATAAAAACTTTATTTACATAAAACTACATTTTAATAAGTTCAATCAATAATTTATTTCCTTTCTGAAGAGGCAAGATAGGCAATGTGCTTCTAAAATAGAAAACCTTTTATTGTGAGTATAGAAGGTTGTCTAGACTGTGTTTGGACCTAACTGTGTGGGACTAATGCACACCTGTCATCAGCATGCATTGAAATGTATCACCTGGCTGGGTTTGAAAATGGATGAAATGGCTTTGAAAAGCCTGTACTTGACTCCACATGAAACATCTGTGGCTGAAGGGCCAGGTCACAGTTTCACACCTCTGCTTCCCTGTTCTTTCCTGCTCTTTCCATCTTCCTAGCAACCTCACTCTTGCTTCCAAGAGAGCGCAGCTTTCCCATCCCTTTGGAGAGCCAGAACTAAGCTATTGGACTGTGTTACCAGGTTTCTAGTTGTGGTCATTAATTTTATTGTCTGATATGATATTAAAACTGTTCCAGACAATACTGAAAGAAAGGTGAACACAGATGCACATACACCTAAATCTTTAATGTTTAAGCACATATAGTGTGTGGCCACAGATATAGGAAAAGCTGAGAAATCTGTTCAACTTTAACTCAGAACTACTCATTTGTTACTTGCTAGTTATTAAGATTATTGTATTATGTTGATCTTAAAGTTAAATTGCACGGATACTGTAGTTTATATACTATATATTACATATAGTACATAGATTTGAGTTTCAGTTCCAGTTGGCTTTCTTGAATATTTTTACTAGAAAACAATAGAAATGTTTTTCCTTGCCAACATCTGGGATGATTTCTTCTTTTCCCCTCCAGGCATTTGCAGCTCTTGCTCAGCTGAATTTTATATTGAATATTGAATTTTATATTGAATATTGAATACTACCAGATCTTTCTCTTGACTTGCCCCTACACTTTCTCCTCCTGCTACTAGTTGTAATGGTTCTATGTAGCTGTTGAAAGAGTATCTCTTTCCACCAACCATTTAATTAAGGAAATGCTTGAACACCTCATTAACCTCATTATGCTTAATACATTCATTTTTCATTGCCTATCCTTATATCCATTCTCGCTCTCGTTAAAATACAGCCATTGTCACTCATATAGAAAGAAGAGAGATAAATAACAAATGATAGATTTGAGGAGCTAAAGAGCTATGTTCAACATACTAGTTTCTTTGTTGGTGGTGGTAGTGGTGGTAGTAAGTTTTAGAGTTTATTTTTTCTGAGTAGTAGTGTAATATCTATTCTGAGATTTATTCTAGTAATAGATTATAGTAATCTGTTCAATCAGCAGTGATTTGAGGTCCCTGAGAACAGATGTAATCCACAGGGATAAAGCTACTGGATAATCAAGAGTGAAATATATAATATATACATAATATTACATTGTTTCAGAGTATTACTGGGTTTTTGCAACTTTTCTGCATCCCAGTTTGCCTCTTGGGAATTGCGTATTTTATCCATGGCTTTGAACGGTTTGTAGCTGAACATTTTCTCTAAATGATTATTCTGATTGATTACTTTGCATTTCTGTAATATTGAGCTTTAAACTACAGTAAAAAAACTGAAGTGATGATAGCAGTAGTTTGTAATTTGTGATACAGAAACATAGCTGAATTTAGTTGGACCTCAATGGTTCCCGTCCCCACTTTAAATTCCAGTAAAAAAAAAAAATAATGTTTTCAAGAATTTCTGTACAGAAGGGAATCATCCCAGGTATGTAAATTTTAACACTGATGATCTGGACGAGTGAACAGAGTATTCACTTGTGTCTGCAAGATGTGCTTGAGGGAGAACTTACATATATTTTTGTTATTGGAGTCTCTATTGTTTTTATTTCAGTGTAAATCACCCACCACAATTTTGAAGTATGATATGGAAACTTTTGAAGCCACTTTCTCTGGTTCTCAACTAAGCTCTGAACAGAATCCCAGAATGCCTTGGTAATGAACAATTTGGTTTTAATGCAAAAAACCTCTTAATTAATATGACAACTAAGGATCTTGTGTCTTTCTTCTCACTTCATTTCTCACAATTCATTCTCTGTTCCAATTTTAGAGTAACCTACCTATTGGTTTATACCTATTGGGTATAAAAAGGCCATCTTTTTGGAAGAAGATAAAAAACCCCAAAGTAATCTGGTAATAAATATATCCCTTCCACTTTAAATCACAATACAACTGGGCCATTATCTAAAGCAGGGTTTATATAATGAATTATTTTGTTGAATCAGAATGACATACATTGTATCTAATTACACTGAGGCACTCCTACATTTGTTTATTTAATAATCTAGAAATAAAATGTTTTAAGAGAGCAATAAAACAATATAGTCAAAGTGGAGGTATTGCCACAAATGCTTTGTGAATGCACATTTTTAATAGGTTTTGTGAAGAAACTAGCTCCTGTGCCTTGTTTGAGGCAAAGGAACCCATCAAATTGAGGAAAATTTGAAAGAGAGAGATTGTCAGTTCTAGATTCCCCCCAGTGATGTTGCATATCTTTATTTATGTGTAAAATGTTCTCCTTTACTGCAGATCTTCTGCTGTGTGCTTTTTAAAGCATCCTACTATCAGTTAGACCAGTGCAGCTACATGAAGCTCCTGACCCATATGTCAGTACTCTGTCTCACAAAGAGCTCAGATGCCCTCATCTAATGCAGAACTTGTGGTGGGGGGGTGGGCGTGGAGGGGGGATGGCATGCTAGCATGGGAAATCTTTGCATCAGACTCATGTCTTTTTGAAAAGGAAAGATGAAAACATTAAATAAATAAACAAATGTATAAATAAATTACTACTAAATATTTTAGAACTTCACCCTGCTTGGGAATTCACCTTAAAGGAGGTCATTTAGAGATGAGGTAAGTAGAGGGAAATGCATGTGAGCCTTCAGCTCACCAGGTTCTTAAAATACATGTTTTTCTCCTCCTTGTTGTTTTTAATATGAAATAACAAAGTTCAGCTGTTACTGATGTGAAAGTAGGAGGAAGCTTTATATTATCTAGATTGACAGAATGAGTGGGATGACCAGAGGGATTTAATCTATTCTTTCCAATAACTTCTGTCTAGGGCAGGGCATAACTTGCAGAGATGTGTTCAGTTGGTGTTTAAATACTTCAGTTAGTGGAAGTCATGTCACATGCGTTTGCAGATAATTTTACAGAAAAAGAGATACTGGAGAGTAGCGTTCCTTAGTTAACTAGAGAAAAGCATAAATGAGCAACAGCTTGTAATCAAATACATATATATATATTTTTATATATATAATTTGTGAATGTGTGTGCACATGTATACACATATGTAAATAGCACAGACATAAATGATGATGAGCTTCAGCAAATGTTTTACTGGCTTCTAGATAGTATTTATTCAAAATCAAGGCCTGTTGATAGATAGGAGAAAAATTCAATTTCAGCCATGTTTTATAGTCCAACTTTACCCTAACAAGTAGTTTTATTTTCCAGATGCATCCCTTTCCATCATAGGTGTGCTTTGGGTTTTTCTTGCCTTCTTTCCTCACAGATGTTGAAAGGGATCAGAGGGTTCTCATATATTCAAACCAAGATTATAAACCATATATGCTTCATTTGTAAGGAACAAACAGAATTTAATTGTGTTTTCTATTGTCAGAGCTTGCTCTTTTATTCATGTGTGGTAAAGCCATTAAAATGATACAATGACAGTTTCAAAACAGGATTTCTTTTTCTGTGTGTTTATAAACAAAGTGTTTTTGTTGGTGGCTGTATTTGCCAGTCGCCATTGTTGTTCTATGCTTGGAAAATTACAAATTTATATTTCTAAGCTTATTCCATAAGGAAGGTATGTTTATATACTTGAAACTTGGTTTCTGCTCTCATCTTCCATTCCAGAAGTTGGAAGTGTTAAGTACAATGCCCAGTGAAATGAGATGCTCTATAAAAACATGATAATTAAAGAACAGGCATGGATGGAGAGCTCTGCTTTATTTGTTGACTTTGTTTACAGAACTGGGAGGAGGGCCTTTAGAGTTGAGAAGTTTTCCTATATATGTCTCAATAAAATAGTCTCAAATAACAGGAAGAGACAAACTTAGTTTTACATGTCTGTTTTTGAACCATTTTGGAGGTTTTAGGCATGATCAGAAAAAATACCTCTGATGAAGAAAATGTGATTTTTTTTCCTCCTCCAAATATTCCAAACAAGTAATTTTCTTTCCCAAAGTCTGAAAAAACAAATCAAGAACAAAATTCTGATGATTTTCTCTCTCTCCTGTCCTTTTTAATCTCTGCAATTACTCCAATTTATGATTGTGTGTTATCACTGTTCCTTCTAAAACTTTACAGGCTCTTTGAAGTAATCAGTTTGAGTTTAGGGGTCACACGCATAGCCACTTAAACCTGTGTATTATGATGGGAGAAATTTCTATTAAACTTTATGGTGGGGAGATGAAGGCTTGTAAGATTTTCAATTAACCTGAAGGATTAAAGCATTACAGCTGTTGTTCCTGCTTTGTGAGAGGTGAAGAAATGGTAACCTGTTCATTAGATATGGGTAGTATTTAAGCAGAAAAATAATTCTGTTTTCTCACGACTTTGGGAATTAAATTACTAGTTACCTGTGAGGTTTTGATCGATGCCAAAATAAAGAACATTACTTAGCCAGGGCCTGCATGAAGGATACTGGAATGAATAAATATCGTGACACTGGAAAATAGGTGTGCCAAAATAATATTTCTTCTGGTTGACCACGCATTTGGTATGCATAACAGGTTAATCTGAGGCAAAAACCCAGAAGGATTAAAAATGTGGGTGCTATGGGATGACAGGGCAAGAACAGCCCTGTGGTTTTTTTCTGCAAGCTCCTCCAGGAAGTGATTCAGAGACAATGCCACAAATTTAAAAAAATCTTCTCACCAACTGATAGAAGGAAAACTTTGATTCATCAGGACACTGAGTGTTTTGCTCCAGTCTGCTAAAGTCATTGAGGAGACATTTAAAGTATTACAAAGATACTGAACAGTATAAATGCTTTGCTGGGTTGATGTCAGGTCACACAGCAACTTAGATGGGGAACTAGAGACTAAAGGAAAATTAGAAGATTGAAAAACATTTATTGTAAATAAATGATGAAAGGCTGTAGCCAGAGATGGTAAGATGTTTATAAACAGTGGGAGGATGTGGTTATGTAGGAAAGTGTCCTTGCTCATTCCTATGCCTGTGCATGAGTTTCTTCTACTGTGAGAGAAGAAAGTAGAATATAAAACATAACTCAATTGGATTAAAAAGTTGGAAATAAATAATGACATAAAAGAAAAATGTGTCATTGACTTTTTTTTTTTTGTTATACTGGCATAATGCTCTAGGGGAGAAGAATATGAAAACCAAACAGAGTTAAATAAGGCATTGAACATGTATAATAAATATATAAGGGAGATAGAGTGGGTTAGAAAGAAGGTAAAACCAGAAATTGTTTTATATTCCTCTATGAATTCTGAAAGGAGGAAGTGAAGACTTTCTCTCGTTTTCAAATGGTGTTGTCTCTGTCTCTGCCTATTTGCACCTCACTGTGCTGTCTGATAACACCCTCTAGATGGTGATGGGGGATTCCAGCACATTGAATTTCTCCTGACTCCATGACTTAGAATAGATATCTGGTGTGGGTTTGGGGTTTTTTTTTTTTGTTTTGTTTTGTTTTTTGTTTTTTTTTTTTTTTTAATATATAAAGTTATTTTTGATGAAGTGTTGGCATAATTGTAGGTGGTGTTTGAGCCAGTGTAGATTTAAACACTTAGATGATAAAATCAAAGACAGTCATGAAGAAAATAGCCTGTTACCCTTTATTTAAAACACTGCATGGATAGTGGAGCCTTTATTTCATAAGGAGTTACGAGCATACAGCAGAATATTTCTAGGGAGCTCAGTTCTGGTAGGGATTATGTAAGTTTTGATTTGGCTTTTCTTTGGGTTGCATGCCTGTGTTTCTCAATAGCAGGACACTATTTCAGATCTCTGCAGTTTCCTTTTCTTAGCACAGCTAAGAGCCACTACTTAAGCTCTCTGGTAAAGTGATAAAAATTCAGTCCTTACACCAGAGAGCGCTAGGATTTCTTTGATTTACAAGTAATTGCAGCTGCTATGTTCGGAAAGAACTAAACAACCCATCACCCCCACATACCTGCTAGGAAAAATAGATTGCCATTTAAAGAGTATTTTTGGCTTGTCATATGTAAGAATGGAAGTCAGCATGTAATGGCATGTTTGTGGTTTTTTTTTTTTCCTTTTCTTTTTGAAAACGGAGATCTTGATTATTTTTAAAAATACTGAAAGAAGTTGAGTAGTCATGCTTCCTCTTGAAAATATCAAGGTATTTTGAAACATTCTGCTGGGCACAAAGCATATGGCATTATCTCTGTGATGTGTTGCTTTATTTTTTGTGGAGTATGTTAAAGATGGTATTGTTGCTCAGGCTTAATGTTAGCCATGCTTTAGAGGAAATAGTGGCCAACAAAAAGAGATGGAAACCTGATTATTGCATTACTACTGTTTTTGTGATGCTATGATCCCTTTATCATCTCTGTGGCCCTTCTCTGGGCTTCACTGGGAAGCCCAAAGTTGGACACAGCAATCCAGGTGTGGCCTTACCGGTACTAAGCAGAGGGGAAGGATCAGCTCCCTTGGGATGCTGGCAGTGGTCTTTCTAATGCAGCTCAGGATGCTCTAGACCTTTCTTTGTGTGACTGGCTCACAGTCATCTTGTTATCCATCTTGAACATCAGCTCTTTTCCTGCAAAACTGCTGCCCTGCTAGCCAGACCCCAGCATATACCAGTGCTTGAGCGTAATCCTCCCGGGAAGTAGGATTTTGCTCTTCTCTTTGTTGAGCTTGCTGCTGTTCCTGTTGGCCCATTTTCTCAGTCTGAAGTGGTCCCTCTGAATGACACCTGA
This sequence comes from Lonchura striata, assembly GCF_050655825.1. NCBI lineage: Eukaryota > Metazoa > Chordata > Aves > Passeriformes > Estrildidae > Lonchura > Lonchura striata. Next base: position 63,374,865 of record NC_140704.1, read on the forward strand.
AAGGCACCACATTCATCTGGTTTATCAACAATTCTTCCCAGTTTTGCATCATCTGTAAATTTCTACTCGGTCATGAATGGAGATGTTAAAATAGTATTGGACCCCATACGACCCCTGGGGCACCCTGCTGGTGACCAGCCTCTAGATGGACTCTTTGGAGCTCAGAACAATCTCCCAAGGCTGACAGTTCAGCCTGTGTCCGATCCACCTCATTGGCCAGCACTCACTGCCCACTCACCACTTTGTCGCTTTCTTTATGAATATGTCCTGGGAGACATTGTCAAATGCTCTGCTAAAGTCAGGACCAACATATGTCCACTTTTCTCATCTGCCAAGACAAAAATCTCTTTATGGAAGGCTAACAGGTGTATCAGACATGATTTCCCCTTCATAAAATCAGGCTCAAGGCTCCTAATCACCCTCACATGTTTTGGAAGCTATATCCAAGGCTGCTTGGACACCTTCTCAGGGATTGAGGTGACCCTGACTGGCTTGTAGTTCCCCTGATACTCCTTCTTGACCTTGAAAATAGGACTGACATGTTTTCTCCCATCACTGTTTTCAGCTAAACATGCTTAGGGAAGACCTTAAGAGTGCAGTTTCCTTTTTATGATGTGCCTTGCTTGTTATTTTTATAAAGATACTTAATTTAGACACTGCAAATAACATGTTTTGATGATTTATTCTTTACTATATGTTGATCAAATCTTCATTTTAGGACTTGAAGCAGCTCTAAATATAAATAAACCTGTATGCTGGAAGTAGTGTATTATATCTCGTTAATTTTTTTCCTCACTTCCACATCATTAGCTGAAACCAGCCCAGGTTAATTGAGACTGGGAACTCTATTCCAGACTACCATCTTTAGAGACTAATCAGTTTTCCTGAGAGAATCACTTGAAGACTGTTAGGGAGGACCCTTGCAAAGGCCTTCCTTTGATGCACGCCAGAAATCATTTATGTGAGTTAGCAGCTCCCTACTCCCCATCAGTATGAAACTTAGCAACCTTTATTCTGGTCATGGGAGGGGGAGCTTGAAAATTGATGTGAGCAAACCAGGACATCAGCCAAGCTGAAATTATTTAAATCATAATTAAAAAGGAATTCTTTAAAGGAATAGAGAAGCTTTTGTGCATTATATGTTGTTTTCCTTGAAAATGCTTGGTTTTCACTGTCTGGAAAAAATGTGAAATTAGTTATTTGGTAAGTAATGTTAGTGCTTTATGCTAAAGGAAGCAATTTTTTTTTTTTCACTTTTAAGCAATTATACAGTCTAACACAAATATATCTGGTTTCTTAATATTTACACATTCTAATTTTATAAGATAATGATTGATGCATTTCCTGCTTACCAGCTAATAATTAATTTTAATTTGGGGCATTTTGATGGAAATTTGAATTAAATAAAAAATACAGAAACCAAACAGTATGCACTTTCCCTCAAAATCATAATTCACATGGAAAACTACTGAATAGGCGAAGCAAAGATATCTTTATTGAATGAAGCAGAATGTTTCTGGATGTTGTGTTCTTCTAGTTTTTATAATTAATGAATATCATCTTGAGCAGGAAAGGTACAGGTAGTTTCAGTCTTACAAGATAATTATTATTTTTCTTCTGGAAAAGTTAGGCATAAGATTTAAACTATGAAGTGGCAAAAAGGTGTTTATATTATCTTCCATGTTTTTTAGAGTAATTTTGATCTGTGGTTTATTGTAATAATCAATAAATGGTATTTCCAGATGTAAGCAGGTGCTTATTTTACTATGCAGAAAATTAGTGTTCCCTAGCTTTGTTTTTTATGCAACTCTGTTTTGTTGATGGATTTAAGTATTGAGTATATAATTTTTTTTAACTTATTTTGACAACAGAAAAAAAAACGAAGAAACTTTGTAAGGATGATATTGGTGTTGCTTCTTTTTCGTGGGTTGTATGAGATAAGGACTGTGCATGTATGTGCAGAGCTTAGAGCATAGTTCAGCTTTCAACACAGAATTAGATTTGGGTTTCCTTCAATAATAATACTTTGCTGTAAGTGAAGGGAGCAACAGATTCTTAGCCTGCCTCGGCAGATTCAGAGAATTGTTTATTTAAGTTCCACCTTGTCTGCTGTTTGCAAGTAAGGAAACACCTTTTTGTTGTTTGGGTCTCTGGTGCCTGGGCCAGCAGGTCTCTCCTTTCATGTCTGAGGTGCTCATCCCCCAGTATACCAGGACAGATGGCAGGAAAGCGGCTGCAGGATCATTTCTAGCTACATTAGGAGAAAGCACAGCCTGCCTCAAACTTCATGCCATCTGAAATTCAGACCAGTGCAGTAGATCTGTTTCCTGGGACACACTGCATGCAGTCAAACCTCAAGATGATGCAGCTGCCAGGAGGAATCAATAATGACTGAAGCAATTGGTTGCTATGACTGTTGAAACATGATTGCTTTCTGTGCTGTTTTACTGCCTTAGTCTGTAGGCACAAGTTTGCAGTAATTGGAGTAGGGCTGTGGCCGAGCCTCATCCCTAATGGACTACAGCTGTGCAGGACAGGTGAGCAGCACTGAAGGTAACGAGACATGGAGTGCCAAGGGCTCCTGATCTATCACAAAAGGGTACACAGGGCACACAGGTGTAAGGCATGAGGGGTATAAAAGGTTGGGCTCAAAAATAAGAAGGGTGGATTCTTGAAGCACTCTGATGTGGTATGGTGTTACTCTGTATGGGTGGATGCTTTCTGATACTGTATGGTGATGTGCTTTGTATTGTGGTTGTCTCAACTATGGTATATGCTGTGACATTATTCTAGTGATGGATTAGGCCTAAGATGCTTAGGGGTAAATTAAGACTAGTAAAGTATAAATGTATAGCTCTGTAAATCTACCTCAGAATGTACAGTGTCTGAAAGGTTAATATAGTGTGTAATAGTTGATGGAAGTGCTGACAGCTCACATAGTAAAATAGCTTCTTAGAGCTATCTGCAGACTTAATTCTGTTGCTAACCAAAAAATCTGATTTCTTTATTTTCATGAATATAATGTGCAATTAAAATTAAATAATGTGAAGAGGTAGAATCTGTGCTATTTGGGGTTTGTTATGGAAGCCCTGTAGCCTGTAGTTTAATTTAATAGTGAAGTCCAGTATTGTTTGCTAAAGCAGGTATATTACATGTGGATGTTACATGTGTGCATGTAGTATGTTTTTGTTACCGTGACAGTATTTCTTGTCTGCTTTGAAGTAGATTGCTGTGATTTGAAAATAGATTAATGTTTACTCTCAACATTTCAACTTCAATATTGACAAAAAAAGTTTTGCGCCTTTAATACTTTAATTCGCAATGAAATGAAACAGCCAGTGCAGTACTAGTTGCTAGAGAAGGAAAGATGATTTTTCCGTTATTAAGTTTTCCACTTCTGTTTGAAGGCACATTCTTTACCCGAATCTGTGAAGTCTGTAGGTTTTTTTGAGCTGTAATTTTTTGTTAAAGATTTTTTTTTTTTTTGACAGAACAAACATAAATTGTTTTGCAAACCAATAACATGGTTATCCTCTCAAAACGCCTTCTGAATGACCCTGCCAACTGGTGTGTTCCTGTATGCACATTCATGCCTTCATGTGTTTGGATGATAGAGATCCTGAAGGGAATGAGGCCTAATTTTGGGAAGTGATCCTTAGAAATTTCTGGACACATGGCTTAGAGTTTTATATAGGACCTGACTATTCAGTTTCTTCTACAAACACCAGGCCTTTGGCTTTGCTGACTATTATTAAGCCATTAACTGATAGCTTTTAAACAGATACATTTTCTACAGGCATGTTCAATACTGATGGTACTGATGCAGCCAAATCTGATATGCAGGAAGAACTGAGCTGATTAAATTAACAGATGCTATTCAGATGGTAAAATACTGATCTAAACTCTGCTCTGGTGCTTTTCAGCAAGTGCATGAAAAAGGAAATGAGCAGTTTTATTGAACAAGTAGTTAATCAGCTTTTAATGTAAATTGTTACTATGCTGCAGCACTAGTGCTGCTTCATTACCTGTCAGTAGGTCTTTTGGGGGCTAGACCTCTTCAGTGCTACTAAAATCAGTGTGACTACTCTCTGCAGTTCATTCATACACATAAATGGGAAGCTGCAAGAGGGGGAGAAGGTGTGTATGACAGTTTTATCAAATAAAGGCAGATCCCCTTCCTTTCTTTCTCTCCAGATTCGTGTCCTAATTGTTCTGAAACTTTCCTAAGGAATTGGCAAAAGAAGATTTGGCATAAAACTTTGAACTGTTATGTAATTTTTACATGAATTCACCAAGCAGAGACCAAAAAACCTAAAAGAATCTGTACAGCAGTTAAGGTGAAAAATTGTAGGAAGGCGATTTCTTCTTTCAAAATAGAAGATTTCTCTGCAATAGTACAATCATTCCATAAAGGGGCAAGTTTCATCTGGGAATATCCATTATTCCATGGAGTCCACCATTGGAAGGGGAAATGCATTAGGAGCTCTGTTAAAAGTCCTTTTCAGTTTAGATTCCTGTAGTCATTGACTGATATTCACAGGTGAAAAAGCTTTTTCAGTTTTCTGCAAACTCTATTGTACGTGCTTTAAGCAGTCACAATTATTGTGTAAGTCGATGTCATCTTAATATGCAGAAGAAAAGGTTTCAAGATTTAAAGTTGTTAGAAAAAGAAATCTTTTAGGTTAAAATCTGTGGATTATTCCTTCCTCCTCACCTTTTGTAATTGACTTCGCGGATAAATCATATGGTTTAAGTTGTTGTGCACTGTGGAATATCAGGATGTGAGTTTTTATTAACTTTTTCCTGGGTTGTGCACATGTCTATAGCTCCAGAAAAGGGCATGAAGAAGTGTGGTGGATCAGACAGCACTTGGCCAGCTTTAGGTTTGCCTTGAGCTTGTATTTCAGTAGAATCAAACATGAATCTAATTGAAACTCTAATAATTAAAATACAGTCAAAAGATTGATACGTCAAGACTTTAGGGTAAGTTTTAACTTCTTTGGGGTTTCAGAAGGTTTAGAAATCGTGTTTCTCAGAGCTCCATTTTTCTTTTAGCTTCATTTTCACCCTGTGTTGGTAGCCCCTGGAAGCTTTGTGCATTGACATGCTGAGCAGAGCTGAGAAAGTCGATGATTTTAATGAAAAGAGTGAAAAACAAGCAGAGTCTAAGATGATGCCAAGACAGACTTGGCAAGGGAAAAAGGGAATAGTTGATTATCAAATGGAAATTCAGGGAGATTTGAGACCCTGTGTGACCTGTGAACAAGTGCCCCCAGCATGACATATGTAATTAAGATTTTAGTTGGCAGAATGGTGATGACTTAAGTCATAAAGTCTGAAAGGTTTACCATCACTTCTATACAGTATTTTGTATGGCAACTGTTGTTGCTTGTGAGTCATAAGTAGTCATCTTAAGATCTTATGCTATATCTCACCATTGAGTTTGATATATGGTACACCAAAAATATTCTACAGAAAAGTTTCTTTGCTAACAGTTCAGAGAGTTTTGCATTTTTATTGTAGGTAGTTTTCATTTTCTACATCGGTAAATCTACTCTTTAGTTATTTCATTGCTGTATATAGTCAAGAAAGGAAGATATTTTAATGCACATATAAAATGTCTGTAAGAATTACTTATAGTAAAATACAGTATCTAAACAAAGTGCACCTAAGATTTAGTGCCTTGAAACTTTGCAGTTTATAGGAAACTTTACAGGAAATAAAAAACATGTGCTCTGCAGTGGATGAAAGCTGATAACTTTTCCCATATGAAAAATATGGGATTTTAAAAACAGATTAATGATTTAAAACATTGTAAACATGATTATAATGTTATGTTGCTTTGGTATGTTGCTTGTTCTGCTCCCAAAGTTAGAATTATTCTGGAGGAGGAAAGCCTTAACTTTTGTGGTTATAAATAAAAAAAAAAACAACCAAAACATTCCTGAGGCATTTGCTTTAGCAATCAAGATGTAATCTGCTTGCCAAGTGACTGCTTTTCTATCACTGGTATATGTGATTTAAAAAAGGACTATTCTTCTTCACAGAATGGATAGAATGGAGGAGAGAAAGGGATTGTTTTCTGGATATGTTTGTGATTGATACCCTTCATGTTCTATTTGTGTTTCTCATGGAAAGATCAGTGGCAAGTCTGCCAGGAGAAGAGACAAAAACATATTTGAGAGTATTTTAGAAGTGCTTTTGATAGTGTTGATTGCATTGTTAGTTTCCATTCACCTGGCTTCATTCAAGGAAACATATGTACATATGTTACATATGTGTGCTAACATATGTATTTTATCATTAAATCTGTTGTGGCGCTGTCTTCCAAAATGTGTTAAAAAAATTGTGTGGGATTTTTCATGCATGTTGGTTTAAACATTTTTTCTGTACTTGGTTTCTTTACTGAAAAGAAAGGAAAGTTGATTCCAAGCTGCTTTATAAGAGGGCTGATTATCCTATTTTTTATCCTGCCTTGACCTTCTTTACTGTTATTGGTAAGATGCTGTATTACCTAGTGTAGTAGATTCTGTGGTTATACAGAAGTGCACTGTGAAATGGCCTCCTCACTGGGAGGGGTGCTCTGTGATGTGCAGAGAAGAATTCCACCTTAGAAATTACATTTTTATATTTTTCAGTTGTTCCTAAAATTTGTATTCATATGGCTTATAAATATTTGAAACACATAAAAATACTAATTGCATTGGCCTGTACCATGTGTCTGACATCTTGCATGATTTTTCCATGGTTTTGAGCATTTTTCAATAGGACACAGCTGCTACTCAAGTGACATATTGTCAAAAAAAGTCTTTGCCTAATGACATAGGATGGATAAAGGAAAACAACTTTTTTCTCTGCTTCTGCCTGTGTTAACCTGTATTACCTTCTTTTTTCTGCCCTGAAATAAGGTAGTATGGACAGTGAAGCATTTCTGAATCACTTGGGTGTGAACATCAGGTGTAATTAGTTAGGAGACATTTCTGTTCATATCCTATAGTGATGGACTAAAGTGAAAGCATTGTGAATAAATTCAAGTATGTTCTTTGCACTTCTATGTGAGTCTGCTTAGAGGTGCTGGAATAACAAAAACCTTATTGCTGTAAGAAAAAGAGAAATATTTTATGTTCAAGTCCTTCAAGCAGTAAAGTCACAGGTATCGCACAGGTTTGTGTTGTGCTTAATGTTTAATCTCACTGTAGTGAGGAGTGGGGCCAAGATGAAATGTAAGTAAAGAAAAGCTTTGGGATAGAAGGAGGAGATGACCTTCCCAAAGTTATTTTATGTTTCAGTAATATCAGTTGAAATATTGACTTTGAGTATTGTATTCAGTTTCAATCTCCTTTTTCTCTAAAACATGATTGAACAGAAATTAGAAATTTATCAAGAACCCAAGTAATGGAAATGATGACTTCTGTATGAAGGAATACTGAAGAAGGAAATTAAAAATCACAAAAACATCACATATGACTGCAGTTTGAAGAATGGAGTAAAAATAGTGTCTTGTCAGCTTAGTGTGATTTCCATGGATGTTTCTGATATAATCCATTAATTTCAGTGGAAATTTTTACCTAAACCACCTAGAAATCCTACAAGAGTATTATGAATGGAAAAGCCTAATCCATATGGATTTTCCTGCCTATCCTCTGCCATGAAACAAGATGAAGGGAATAATTGAAATACCACCATAATGCATTTTATGTAAACCAGGTAGCATTGTTCCAACACACCATTAGCAGCTGGTGTCCAAATGCCCGCTGCAGTTTGTCTACCATCATATTTCCATCTATACAAAAAACTGCTGGGAAATTTTTTTGTAATAGGGAAGGAACAATGTTGTGTTGTTTTGTTTACTGATAGTACAGAGCTAACTGTGGCTGTCAGTGAGCACTCAAACTTCCTTTTTAAAGATTGCTGTGAATGTTTGTACTTTTGCCAGTTAATCCGAGAGTTGGAATGCCTATGAGGAGAATAAAATATGGAAAATAATGCTGTGTTTTATATAGCACCTGCCATATTCTAGAATGTTAAAGCACTTACTAAATAGATGCTGAGATGGATAAAATATGACAGTGCCTATAAGCAAATACATCACCTGCTAAGCTTTCAGCAGTGTAACTGGCATAAAGCCATGGGCACCATTAAAACTGCTACTGAAAGAAAGACTTGGCTAGACCTCTAACAAATAAACCCTTAATATGTGCTTCATTTAAAAAAAACTGTGATAATGATCACAGAAATTATAACAAACCACAATAAGACTGGAAAGACCTTGAGATACTGACTAGTCTGGCCCCCAAAGCAGGTTGAATTTTACACCTGTTTCTTTTTAGCCCAACTGTAAGAAATCTGCACAAAATAATAAAACTACAATAGGAGCTACCCAAGCCCTCTCTTGCAGTATGTCACTAGATTTGTAGAGATGCTTTTCCTTATAACTTACATAAATTTTTTGAATTTTGGGTTTGGTAGGTGAATTGCTGCATGTCCTAGTCAGGATGCAATGGATACAAGGTTAATCCAAAGAGTGTTCTACTTCTTTGATATCTGATGATGATGGTGAAAGTGCCTTTAATTTGTTTCCTCTCTGGCTATATAGTCCTAGTATATTCATTCTTTCTGCATAATTCTTTCTTTGAGACTTGTCATTTCTGTTACTATCTTTGGACACTTCTAATTGTTTGTATTTTTTTTTTTGTAAAGGTTATGCCAAGAATTTCTTATTTATTCCTTCCTGCTAAACAGGATGGGGATGCTGTTTAAATATATACCAATTTATGTGGTATATATTACTGTTTATGTAATGTTTATGATGGCTCTTTCCAGTTTTTTGAGTCCTATTTTGAACATTTATTGAGCTCATGGCCTATTGGAAGCCCTTATTCCCCTCTGAGGAAGGTGTTGTCTAGCAGTTTATTTGCTCTGCTGTTGGTGTTCAGCTGGCTTTGATGAAGTACGGAATGCTACGCTTGCCCCTGATGAATTGTTCTGTTATTTGTATGACCACTCCTCTAGTTTGACAGAATGATTTTGGGTTCCAGCCCTGTTATCCAGCATACCTGCAGTGTTGGCTCTTGATGATCTGCCGATTTAAGCATGTCCTCTATTGAGTTCTATAGGTTGCCAATGGAAACGCTTCCTGAAACTGGGCCAAGTTCAGATCCTTGCAAAAACGCACTCAGCAAATCATCTTGTGCTTGATGGAGACCTATTAATGATTTTGCCTTCATTCAAGTAGTTTTTGTAGAAAAGACCTGCTTATGACAAAGCATGCGTGGGGCAGTCAGCTGCCTTTTCTTTGGTAATACAAGCTGGAAAGCATAAAAGGGAAATTAGAAATCTTGTGGTTTCTGGCCTGTGCTACCTTTTCCCCACTGTTTCTCAATGGGATAGAATAAAAGCTGAATTTTTTAATGATCTAATGATGCATAAGGTATAAGTAGGAGTAGTAAGTGCAGAACAGGACTTGATTTTTGCTAAATAATCTCATAGCATAGAAAGTAAAGTTGGAGGTCCTTGTTTGCACATTAGTAGCTACCTATTTGCCAATACTTAAATGGTCAAATAAGGATGTTCTGTGACTGTTTCAGTAGCTATAATAATTGGGCTTCTGTTGGATTCCTGTAATTACTGGGTGCTTATAACAATGCAGATCACAGTTGCTGTAGAAGAGACAAACACGAAAGTGTCCTTTCAAATACCAAAGCATTTTGTTTCAGAACTTATATTTCACTTCTTCTGGTGTGTGTTGTGTCATTTGTATCTATAGGACAAAGCATGTCATGGAGTAAATTGTCCTGAAGGCACTGTGTGACATACTGAAAAACATGCAAAATTCAATGTAAAATTTCCTTTTTTTTTTCACTAGAGAGGGCCAAACACAGCAGCATGACTACAGCTAGACATAAAGTCATTGCTATTCTTACTGTAGATGATTTCTTGTTTGCCTGTGGAATTGAAACAAACACTAATTAAGATGAATCTGAAGTCTGCTGATATTTACACTAATTTCCCACAGATTGTTAATAATAAACTTGTGGTTTTTGAGTGAAGTAATAGAAATTGGCATGACAGTTGTACTGACTGCACTGTATTTGATGCACATGGAACTTAAATTGAGTAAAGTGTGGATACCTTTAGGATGGAGATGAACATGGTCATTATTTGAACTGTTGAATGCAGGACATTCATCTTTTGAAGATGTAATTTTATTTATACCAGGTATTTTTGAGAGCACCTGGTATGTCAAAAGGCTGTGTTCTGAAGTTCTCAGTAAACAGATTTGAGTTCAGGCCTTAGGCTGCATATTCAAACTGTGGGAGATACATGTAGTGCAGGACTCAGGTGTCAGAGCTGTGTGTGATTTTGTAGTTATCTTTATAAGGCTGAACCTGGCAAAGAGTTAGATGCCCCCCCATCTGTAAAGTGGTGAATTTCAGCCTTAAGTGTGAATAGATGTCACCACTGTGCACACCAAAAGCTATAGTTCTGATATTTATTTTATAATTTACAGCAAACTTTTAAAAAGTGCTATGAAAAGCACATGAGGTTAAAAGACCATTGAAATTTAGCTCTTGTTTTTTCTGATGAAACATTGATTTACCCACTTTGCATGGTATCCAATTAATCATTATAGCATATAAGTAATTTGCAAGTATGAAATAGACATTAGAACAGCTTTCCTTAGTTTGCTACTCTGCTGTGAGAAGAAGCTGGCTTGAAGACTTTAAGCAAAAAAAGTCTTATTGAGTGCTTTATAGTTATTTTATCTTAAAATCATGTAGTACTAAAGAAGACTGAATGCCCACAGCAGGTCTATGATAGCAATGATAATGCAGAAAACTAGCTTTCCTCTACTTCTATCTTAATTAAATAGCATCAGCCTGGAAGCAAGAGGTGGTAATTTTTTATTATTTTTTTTCCTGTCTGCCCATACATAGTATTTGATCTTCTCTTGTAATTATGAACAGAGGTGCTGATTGCAATGGTGTATTTTATGTAAGATTTTGCAACAGTCTGTGATTGAAGACCCCTCCACTGGATGTAATTCTTCTTTAATGGATGTTGAAATGTTAACACCATGCCTTGATTGTTTTTCTTTCCTTCGAGTTGTGCTTCTAGTAAGAAGTAAACGAGAACTGAGACGTCTGACTTCAGTTTCATTTTGTTTAAATTTTAGTCTTCACAACTCTTTGGTAAACTTTGCTACGCAGTAAACTCACTCAACTTTTTTTGTCAAATAACTTGCCCTAAACAAAAAGCTCATTTTTTTGTGGCATTGCTCTTTAGCTTTGCAGAAAATTTAAACATTCCTATCCAGTCTATTGATCCTTATTTATCACAACTCTGCTCTCTGGTGTTAAGAAGTGAACCACACACTGAAAGCAATCAGAACTGCTTGAGTCAGTCGAATTATTTCTCTGTCTCCCAGCAGACGACAGAAGAAGTGGAAAAGAAGAGTTTCTAGCCCAGGTGCCAGTAAGTGCATTGGAATGGCAGAAATTAAATGCCAGAAAGGTCCAGGATAGCAGCTTTTACTTTCAGAATTGAAAAACACTTTTTCCGGAGACTTTTCATCCTTGGCTGGTGGGGTAGAAACATGTAAAAAACTGGAAATGTTTAGTTGTAATTTACAAATATGAAAGTGCCACATGCAAATTTAATTTAGAGGTACTGAAGTTAGATGTTTGTGCAATTATGCATAGAAATTGTTGCAGTTTCGCTTACATGTTTTTGAATAAATTGCAAGTTCACATTTGGGTATTTAGTAGATTTATAGATGAATCAGGTTCATCAGATGTGGTGAATATGATTTTGTCTACTCAGCCTCAAAAGTAGAGTCTAATATTCATATTTTAATGCTGCACAGAAATGAGCTGCTAGATTTTGTTATATCATATTGTAAGCCTGACAAATTTCCTGCAAATCTTTTGATTCTTTGAGTATACACAGAGTAGTAGCATGAAAATAAAGTTAGTATTTTTTAAGGCCAAATAAGATAATAACGGAGAAAAATACCCCCAAAATAAAAACAGTCAATCCCTATGTTGCTCACATGGTAGCCTATACTTGGGAAATTGTACCTTTGAGCTAGCAGATACTAAGAAGGAAATAATTTTGAACTATCATTTTTATTTATTAGCTCTGGACAGTGGTCCCTAGAATTCCAGTAAGGTAATAAGAAAGTTTTATAGTGAAAAAATGTTGGCACACATCATTAATCTGTGGCTGAGTTAGCTGTTGTGTAGATGCTGATTGTGTTTTTCTTTGCTGAATAAAACCTGATTTTCCTTACCTGCAGCTTACTATAGTAGTAATCTTTTGGTTTTTTATTTATTTGGGGGAGAGAGGGGTTGAGGCCATACCTTTTTACCATAAAGCTAATTCATTGTGGCCTTCTCAGGTCCTCATGTAGTTGATTCTGGCCTCAGCAAGTCATTATTTCCTACCTTATTGTACATTGAGACCTACATCTCTGTTCAATAATGATTTGGTTTCTAAGCATATTATAATGCTTTTAAATTACACTGTGGGTTTGCTTTTTCTCTGCCTACTGGTCATTGTAAAGATTATAATGTAGGAGTATTTATCACTAATACGTGGATCCTGTCGCTACTGACCTCACATTTCTTTCTGATTGCCTATGCTGGCAGCACCAGGCATGAGAATTTCCCTTTCCTGTGCTGTAGCTTCATTTTTTGTCTTTAGTCTTCCTGGATTCAAGGGCTACTGTAGTGGTAGCAATACATGGTGTAGTATACATCCTCTGGCTGTTTTGTGACATTGGTGAGATTTGCTTTCTTTTTCCTTTACTCTGAAGTTGTTGTGGGCTTTGTGTGAGCTCTGCTGAGCAGGTTTTGCAAAACTCTTCAGCAAATGTTGGCTGCTGTGCCAGGCTGGCACCAAGCATTTTGGCCCCTGTAGAGCCAAATCATAATGCTGATAGTGTGCTGTGGTTTTTGGCCAGGTTTTCACTGGTAAATATTACTAAAAGACTCTTAATTGCTTGCCTTGGATCTTGTAATGTGTTGTGTTTGAATCTCAGATGACTGTTAGTTCTCACAAGTGATACAGGAGAGACAAACCCCTATATAATATTCTTTTCCCTGGCTGGACTGGGAGGCTGACATGATTTGCTCTGTAAAATGAGGCAAAAGCAGCAGCGGGGTTAGGTACAGTGTGGAACTTCCCCAGAAGAGGTCACCAACAGAGTTTGGTAGATGACAAGTTGACCATGAGCCAACAGTACCCTCAGCAGTGCTCTTCTCCACCCTAGGAGGGCCAATGGCATCCTGGAGTGCATTGGGAAGAATGTGGCCAGCAGGTGGAGGGAAGTGATTCTGCCCCTCTGCTCAGCTCTGTTGAGGCTGCATTTGGAGTCTGTGGGCATTTCTGGGCTCCTCAGTACAGGAAAGACAAGGAACTCCTGGAGAGGTTCCAGTGGAGTGCTGCAAAGATGATTTGGAGTCTGGAACATCTCGTGAGGACAGATGGTGGGAGCTGGGCCTGTTTAGTCCAGAGAAGAAAAGACTGAGAGGGTATCTCTTTAGTGCATATAAAGAACCAAAAAGATGGGTGCCAAGAGGATGGTGCCAGACTCTTTTCAGTGTTGCCCAATGACAGGATGAGGAGCAGTGGCCATAAAATAAAATACAAGAAGTTCCATTTCAACATGAGGAAGGACTTCTTTACATTTCAGGTGGCAGAGCACTGGAACAGGCTGCCAACCTTAATTCTGTGCTTCTGTGATATAATTTCTTTATTGAAGTAAATGCTGTCCTTGGATTTGATAAACCTAGTGACCAAAGGTGAAATCCTGACTAGAAGATGACAATTAATTTGTGAATGCCGTGCTGGGTGTTAGGCCAGCCCTGGCATGGAGCAGGTACAGCAGCAATGGTCAGTCCACCTGGTTTTGCATTTCCCTGTTTGCCTCAATAAAGCTTCATTTACATACCTTCTCTATATCATCTTCCCTGAATGTCTTCTACCTCTACAGCTGATCTCTCCTTATGAAACTAGTTACATAACTGTAATTGCAATAGCATTGAAGTTCGAGGCACAATACAAGCAGAGCAATGACTCTGTAATTCTTGCTCAAGGAATGTTGGTTTGAACCTTAAAAATCTGTGCATTCAAAGAGAAGATAGTTTCAATGGGAATGTCTCACTATTTCCAAGTTGTTTAGAATGGTTCCTAATGGGCAGTTCTGGCAAGCTGCTCTCAAAACATTTTGGTTCTGTTCACAGTAGCAGTTACACTCGTTAAACTGTTGATAAAATGATATTGCAAACAACAAAAGTTTCCAAACACAGAGAAAAATGGCAATATAGTCAAAACAATTTGTAGAAAAAAGAGGTGAAAGCCAGGATGTTGAAAGACAGTGCTTTTGATTTGGGAGCTGCTTCACTAATGGGTATAAATAATGCAGTACTTTTCCCATGGGCATAGTGTAGAGCTTAACTGGTTAATGGCTGAAAAGCACTTTGAGATTCTATGTAGAGATATGCTTTGGAAAAGCAGAGTGCTCCTTAATGGAAGTCTAAATGCTGCTGCATCACACTGTTCTGGGTATGTCAGTGAGTCCAATTGGTGTCAATAGTGATTAAACCTATGGATCACAGTGCTGGACATGTTTAACATTTGGCAATGTTGGCTATGGCTATGTTTTGGTAAACCAAAATAAATTATTAATTTGCTTTATTTGACAATTATCTTATTTAATGCAAATTTTAGATTACTTTTTAATATACTGTGAGGCTTTGGATGCTTTTCAGGTTTGCTTACAGTCAAAACTAGCACTGTCTACTTAAAAGCGAAGCCTTCAAATTTATTATATAAAGAGTGCTATATAAAATTATAGTGTACCTGGCTCTAAAACATATTTACGTTATCAATATATAAAAATTAAAAAGAAATATAAAACATGGAGTCTGACTGAAGTGCTTTAAATATTTTTCTTTTGCAAGTTCCTCTTAAGGAGAAATGATACTTGGAAACTCCTGGAAGTGATTTAGGTCCTCAGTCTGTTGAGAGAGTATAGATTTTAACATTTGATTTGACAGAGTGGTTACAATTTTGTCTTTTCTTTTGTTCACTATGATTTGTGAGGAAACCTCAAGATGAGAGTGCTTTTTTGGTTTTGTATGTCTTTCCCTTGTGGAAATTGGTTTTTTTTTCCCATTTACATATGTGAATTTTCAATAATTAAGTGGCTTCTGTCATGACAACACCTTTTAGCACACATGCTACCTGGTAAGCAAGTTTATTTGCAAAGAATGTCACTAGCAGCAATGTCGTGAAGGAATCAATACCTGAAAACATGAATTCTAGATCTAGAGCAGCCCATAGTCCCTTTTAGAAGTTAGTACCTGTTATTACTGAGTGTGATATTTTACTTACTCATTAATTTACTGGTTTTTTTTCCAAAGCTTATGAATGTGGATAGGCAAATAAAGTGATTTAATTTTTTTTTTCCTTCCCATTTTCTCTTTCAAGTACTTAGTGTGCATTGCCCTAGCTTGGTATCTTATTGCAAACCCCTTAGTATGGCTGCCAAGTTTTCTTGCATAATTTTCTTGACAAATGGCTTACTCATTAATATTTCAGGCCTGTTCCTACCAACCTCAGACAAGTGGTATGCCCCAGGCAGGGAAATGTAGTTTCTTCCTTAGGAGCCTTCTAATCTTTTTCTAAATGCTTTGTCAGAGCCCATGACAGATAAATGAAGATGGTGCAGTTCAAACTAGAGATGACTTATTTGTACACGTGACCATGCATTTTCCAACCAGGAGGTGCTGTACTGCAGTGGAGTCTCCACTACAAGCATCCACATATTCTGTTCTTTATCCATCCTGAAGTCTGTGAGACTTACTGATTCTGAAGGGAAATCCGTAGAGATATTTGTCTCTTTTTTTTTTTTTTTTGATTGGCTGTTGTAATATACATAGTCATGATAAAGGCTCTGTCTGTTCACACTTTCATTATTTCTGTAACAGAGACAGACCAAGGAATGATATCACAGCTGAGTTAGAGTTTGAGTTGAAACCAAGTTCATATCACAGCTAGGTCTGAGGTGTGGATCTCTGGTGCCATTTTGGCTTAAGATGATAGCAAATTTGTGAAACTGATCCTTTAAAGCTTGATGTGACAGAAAACTGATATGACACAAAACTTACAATATTCCTGCTGCTGCTTAGGGTTGAAGCATTCTCAGAAAGCCTCATTTGTTTTAAATATTGTTGGTTACATGCCTATTACAACCAAGAAATAACTCCTAGGTCTAAAATACTAATTGTGCTTGCTATTTTATAGTAATACTTAAATTATTCTAACTATACCATGCTGACTAGGGTATTACTAAGGAGAACATCTGGAGATCTGTGCTAAGTCATAGATTTCCCCAGTTCTCCAGAAGAATGGAATTAGAATCAGTACTATGGGGATACAGCAGGTAAAGCTGAAGACTTTCTCATTTGTGGATAAACTTAGTGATTCATGTTAGCTGCCTCCTCGGTAAGTTTCATCTAAATAATTTGGTTTCCCCTGCTGTCTTTTCCACCGTTACCAAGTCTGCATGTGTCCCCTTCTTTTTGTAAAAAAGGTGTTACTCCCTCTTCCTGTTAAGGCGGGATAAGGTCTCTAAAGTCTTTATTATGCCCAAATGGTGAAACTAATTGGTGAGAACTAAGAAAGTACCCTACTACACATAAATACTGCTAATATTTAATTTCAAAACAAATTTATTTTTACTCATATGAAACTCTATAGGAGTAAAATTCTTGGTGGTGCATGCATCTGTCAAAAATACAGATAATGAGTTGCAGATACTGAAAGAAAAAAGGCAGAAGAAATAGTGATAATCTTGCAGTGAGGACTTTATAGGTATTTAAGTGTCTCTGTCCCTTTCATCTGACAGTTATTTACAAATGCAGAAAGCTATTTGGCAATATTTTCAAGACATTGGTAAAAGAATATTCCCTCAGCAGCCAAAGGTAGTGCTTTTTCAGATTGCATTCCTTGAAAAATGGATGTATTTAAAGGCAGTAGACACATTTGAGAATACTGAAGAACAATTTCTGCATTGCCTTTTCAGTCTATAGTTTATAATGTAATATATTCAAAATATGTTTGTGTAATGAGGATTTTCTCTTAAAATATGGAGTTGACTATTAGCTGTTTTGTCTCGTTGTGGAGGTAAGGCAGAACACAGGAATGCTGGCAGGAGATTGGTTCATAGTTGTTTAATTTTTAGTAGTTCTGTGTGCCTTAATCATCATGCACTATTGAAAGTTATCACTAAAGGGCCTTATTGACATTTCTTCAGTAAATAACAAACTCTAGTTTGTGGAAAAAAAATTAGTGTATAAATGAAAGAAAACCAGATTTTTTCTGGTTATGTTCCTTAGTTTAATCTTCTGTCATGCATATATATAATTACTTTTTTTAACCATAGTTTCTTTCCTCAGAATTTGCTTATTTTATTTTTATTAGTTTGTTTTTAAGTCCAAATGAAAATAGTGTAAACAGGCTTTTCACCTTATACTTCTGAATTTTGCACGTTAGAGTTTGGTACCTTTCCACATATCCAGAAGTCTGAATTTGTTTCCTTTTGGTCTTTAACTCCTAATGTCATTTATGCTGTATACATTTCTTTTGAAAAATTATATACTGTCTCAATAATTCAGCAATTTCATATACCTGATTAGTTTGCTAATCACAAATCCAGTGGGTGGATACTCTACTAAATTGCTTAAAACAAATTCACTATAACTTGTCTTAAAATCTGATTATATGAGTCTTTGAAATGGTCTCATACCAGCTGGCAGCACACCTACAGAGTTCACAAGTCTTTTGGCTACTGAAATGCATTTTACTTGCCTTGAATCATGTGTCTGGAAGCATTATCCTTTTAGTAAGTGGGAGACTTACAGATGAACCTGAACAATCCTGGAGTGACACTGTTTAGCAGGAAACCAGAGCCTGCAGCAGCCTTTGGAGGCCTGCTTGGGGCACTGAAACTTGTTGCAGTGGGATAGCATTTTGTCATAATTTGCAATATCTCGCCTGCAGCTGGATGATGAGTGGACTCAAGGGATGATGCATGACATTTTGAAATGGGTGCTTGCCCAGAGGTGCATTCCCTTCTCCAAAGACTTGCTGCTCACTGTGGTTATCTTGGCCCGTCTTGCAGTCCTGAGGGAGTGGTGCAGGTAGTTGAGGATGTTTCTCAGCAGTGTGGACCATATTTTCTGTCCTTGCCTCCAGGTGCTCATGTGTGTAAGACAGGCCATGAGATGTGCTGGCCTTTGTTCAGACAATCAGCATCTTCTGCATTAGTGGAAAAGGAGCATGGTTGTTAATACCTTTCATATTTAAGAAGGTCTTATATGTAGCACTGAGAGAAAGCAGGATCATGCCTTATCCCAGAAAGGGTTTTTTAGTTTTCTCTCTCAATCTTGCAAGCCTCAGAATGTTGCCGAAGGTGGCATCGTGATTAATGTATCACCATTAGAGAGCAGACAGCCAGCCAGCTTATGACATATTTTTGCTTCAGTCAAGAAAAATAACAAAATAACAAGAATAAAAAGTTATTCTGTGTGTTTCTGGAACTTACTGACAGATTATTAACCAGATGAACTCCAAGTACATGAAAAAATTAGGAGCCAAATACTTGAAAGGTGTGTTATCTTGCCAGTGCTTTGTAGTTCATGAAGTATTTTAATGGTGTTTAGCTATCATCAGGGATATCTGATAATATTCTGCCCTTGGAAGGTCAGCTTCTAAAATGGATCCATTCTACTTTATCTGTAGGGCTATTTCAGAAGTCTGTGTGTTTTATATAAATTCAGCATGCTCAGTAGAAGTCTGTTCTGGTGTGCAACAATGTATCATCATTTAAAAATGAGCATTAAAAAATCCAAGCTTGTTATTAGATTTGCATGCAAAATAATTTATCCTATGCAAGGCAGATACCGTCATGGCAATACAATGATATTTGCTGCTGTATGCCTACACAGTTTTCAAAACTAAAATTCAATGCTTAGCTAAATTGCTAAGCAGACTGGTAAATGTCCAATTTTAGCAGCCTAACATATGTTTATAATTTTTGTTTTAACATATGCTATGTTGGTTGAACTCCCCTCCCCACACATACGGTAGATAAAAGCTGTCACATCACAAAATGGTGGCAGCCCAACTTTTCTAACATTTTCCATGGCACTTCAGAGTCTTGCATTAATTAGCTATTCTTGGATAGGAGACAGACTCTCATCTTTGTAGAATTTTGGTTTCAAACCCGTCATGTACTTGGGTTTATGTATGCAGTAGCCCATCTGTGTTTCTGCAGCCATAAGCTGTAAAAAGCACAGGGCAGAGAGAAAAGCGGTCAGCAGAAGCGAGGGTGCCCTTGGCTCACAGATGCCAATACTGAGCAAATGGCCCCACAAGCTGGCCCATTTGGGCTCCAGTTTGCTCAAACAGGAGCATTCTCCCTCTTCCACTTTTACAGGGGAGGTGAGTGAATAAAACAATGTTGATGCACAGCACTGTCTCCTTTCATTGTGCTAAATTGCCCCTCTTTTCTCGTCCTTTTTCAAAGCAGGTGTAAGGAGGAATTTCACTGAGTCTGTGATTCTTTCCTAAGCCTCAGCTGGGTAGTGAAGAATTGTGACAAATACCATTGCAGCTGTGATAATGCTGTCTTAATCCTTGCTGCACTATGACACGGAAACCTGGATTTAGACATGAAAGTACATTCCTTAACAGAACAGCAGTATGGTCCCTTATCGAATCAAGCTGCCTTTTGCATGTGCTTCAAAACTGTGGTATTTTTTTTCTGATGTATTCTGTCTGCTATTTCACTGTTGTCAGACTCCTGACTGTGGTGTACTTCAGCATGTGTAATGTCTGCTGGGCTGCTGCATGGGGAATGGTTGGTTTTCTGTGGAGGGGGAAGGAGCTTTGCCCATCAGTTGAAACTGCTGTAGAAGTGTCGCAGGGTTTGTGATACAGGACTGATGTTGGCAGGTGTGGTCGTACTGGTGTCGGGTCTATGCACAGCATGGGCAGGGTTGTTCTTATGCCTTCACCCCTGGGTGGTGTGGATGCCACCTCCTGTCCTGTGGTCTGCCTTGGAGTTGCTCAAAAGCATGAGCTAGGTGCAGGCATAGTTCCAGGCGTATTGGCACAACGTAATGTATGATGTCATTCCTATCCAAGACTAGAGCTGGAGTAGACATCTCAGTATGGAGATTGAGGTCCAGCAGCCTGAGCCCATGGAGCAGCTGCGGTGCCCTGGAATGTATCAGTGGTGCTGTCTGGCTGGGGACATGTGTAATAGGAGGTGTTGGGCCTGGTGCTTGCATACACCTGCAGAGCTTTGAGAAGCCCCACAAAGAGCTGCCAGCAGAACAGCCTGTTTCCAAAGCCCTGCGTCTGCATCCAAAGCCCTGTGTTGGCTCCCAGCTGGGAGCCAGAGCCACTGTCAAACCCAGAATGCAGGACTTGCTGGTGATGCTTGTGGAGGGCTTTGCCATCTTTGGATCGTAGAAGCCAGTGGTGGTTGCTCAATGGCTATTTCCCATTTATGTATTTGTTTTCAGCTACAGGACCTGCAGCTGCTGTTTGGCTCGCTGTTCTTGTTAGCTAACTGGCAGGCCTTGCTGTGGGATTCAGGTTTTGTCAGTGTGCACAGAAAACAGTTTGTTTCCCTGCCAAATGGAAAGCATGGTGGAAATAAAGGTTGAAAAAGATACATTTAAACTGCTTTTCCAGACATTTAGATAAACATAGAAATAAATAAACATAAATGCATAAATTTCTGTTTATTATAAGAGAGTAATTAGTGTGTTCTTAACACCAGGTATTTATTGCTAGAAGAAAGGTAAAGAGATGTCTTTATTTTCCAGTGTTGCTCTCTGCCTTGGTAAACATTACTTTGAAGATTTTGTGTACAGTCTGCAGAGTGTAAACATATTTTACTTTCTTCTGTGGTTTCTTTGCCCAAAAGTAACTTATCACCAGTTGAGTTCAACTAAGTCCAATACAATTTTTCTGTAACGATTCTGAAAGGAATACGTGACTCTGTGGTGAGAGAGGGAGGCAGCAGAGTCTTGGTGTAGGACTTCTGTGTTTCTGGAACTCTGTGTGATACCATGTTAGGGGCACATTTAGTGCTTGCTTGCTGTTTTTTGCAGTATTTGGCCATTAGATAACTCATCTAAAAACTACCATTTTTCTTACTGCTCACATTATTTACTGCTCAAATTTTGCTTTTAATTAGAATAATAATGCAGGTAATAATGCTGTTCAACTATTTAAGGCACAGGCATAATGTTAGAAGGAAAACTCTGATACAAGTTCACTGGAGGTTTTTCTCCTGTACAAGTTTGTGAGTATATATCACTTGCTTAGAAAAAAGATAGTTTTTCTGTACTATCAGAAACTGATAGCATGCTTCCTCATTGCAAATATTGAAATATAATTGGGTAAGCCCTTAAAGATGTATATACTAGAGTCTCCCTTAAAAATAATGAGTCTTAAACAAGAGCCCCCCCCCCTCCCCCCCCCAGTACTTCTGGTGTACTTCTTATTTATTTTTCCATAAATTTACAATCATAAAAACTGTTTATGTGAAAGTTAAGCTTCTCATATGGTTGTCTGATTCTCAGAGGAATGATATTTAAGAAAGCAGCAAACTCCACAAGAATCACGATAAAGTTATGGGAGTTTTTTTGTGCATTATGGTTATGTGTAAGTTTTGAATTGAAGTTTTTAGAAAAATAAATGTATGGGCAGATGGTGATATTTACTTAAGGGAAGCTGAATTCATTATCTGACTAGGACTGGGTATTTCAAGCAGCTGTTTGAAAATGAGAACTCACTTTCCATGAAGGAGAACGTATGTTTCAGGAAAATGGGGTCTCTTTTCAAAATGTAAAGGCTATCCCTTGCTTAGCCTCTATCAGAGTGTTTTCAGATCTCTGTGTGAATTCATTTATTGGAGAACATTCTCAGTAATGATCAAGAGCTAATTTGATGAAATAGTTTTGTAAACTCTTAACTGCCCCTGGCCCCGCCAAAGGCAGTCATCCTTAAAGTTTCAAAACTAGATAAAATTTATAGCTGTTATTATATAAAATAAGCTGTTATTTATTTCTAAAGATACTTGGACAGAAAAAGGATTAAACAAAATATTCAGTAATCTTACACTTCCCCACCAGGTTTAACTTGCTTTTATTTTGATTGATTGAGATACAATGATTTGAGGAAATAGACCAATGGAAAACTTCTAGAGATAAGTCAGAAGAAAGAAAGCCAAATGTGACCATACTTATTACCTTTTACAGATTTGTTTTTTCTGGGACTCTGTATTCTAGTATGTCTGTTCATTTGCGTACATATTTTGAAGCGTGAGAATATGAAAAATAGTCTCACCTTGTTTATTTTGTAACTTACACTTATTTTCCTTATGTTCCTATGGAAAGCTAGCCAGATACTGTAATCCTAAAGACTGTATCCCTTGAAGACTGTGGTGTGTTTATTGTTGCTTATGCCCTTTCTTCCCCGAGTTCTTTAAGATGACTTTCACAGAAAGTTCTTTCACTCAGAAAACCTGTGGCCCTGTAATTCTTGGTTCATAGAGAAATATAAGCCAGTTTATAGTAGATACATTTCCCTGGTCTCTTAACTTCTAATGCCTCTGTTTTCCCATTCCATAACAAGCAAATTTTAATGCTTGATTATTTTACTGGGATCTTTGCTAATATCTCTAAAACCCAACTACAGATTTTCAAGTAATTTTTCATTCAGAATGGGCTTATGCATATGCAGTGACTGAAAGGTTTATCACTCTCAAACATCTTTGGTTTTAGAATTATCTTTGAACTCTACAGAGAATGCAGCTGTGTACACATGAAGCACAAAGCCTGTTTGTGAACAGGGAGGATGTGTAAAGATGACCCTTTGATGGGAAATGAGTTCTTTGGATCAGACAACTTGAAGAATCTCATCACTTTGCTTTCCTGGTGTCTGACAAGACTGCCTCCCCTGTACAGCTGTGGAAGCTGTGCAAATAGCCATCCTGGAAAACATATGGAAAAAGGGCTTTGTGATCACTGCAAAACCCTAACCTTGGTTCTGACTTCATGGAGTCTTTATGGTGAATCTTGTGCAATACTCATGTGAATTTAATAAGCTGTTTATGTATAAATATATGACTTGTCTGGCCATCTGTTTTTTTGTAGTGGTTCAGTAGTTTGAAAGGTTGAACTGGTTTAACCTTGTTTGGTATTAAATAAGAATTAGTGATGATTGCATAGTGCATGCCACATGCATCAGGTAGATGTGGAACAGCTTCTGCTAATGGAGGAGATTATACAGCAATAAGTTAATTGCTTATTGTAAGCGAGTTCTGACTGCTGAAGGGCACTGTTAAGTTTCTGAGTTTCTCTTAAGTAATATTAAGTTATTGCCACATGTTTTAATTGAATGAAAAATATTGTTTCAAAGAAGGCCTGATGTTTATTCATCTTTAAAGAGCATCATCTGGAATGGGGTTCAGGCTAGGTCTAGAGTCATTAATACTGATGCAGTCATGCAGAAGCCTGAAAACTGAATAAAATACCCTAGCTGAAATTTGGCCACAAGGGTATTTTCCATCCTCTGAAGTCAGAAGAGTGGTTTATAATGGGAACTTTATCATGCTAATCAAGCAGACATTTGGATTTGTCTATCCCTAAGATAATAGCAATTCCTGCAGCAACATTGCAGTTCCTAACTCAAATATTTTTAATTCCTTTTTTTCTCTAGATCATAAAACATTTGCAATGGCAATGCTCTGGAAATTCATGAGAGTAGCGAAGTATTCTAAAACAGCTTTATCATCAAAAGTAAAAGTAAGAGGAATTCCCACCCATTCAAGGCATTCTTCATCCAAGTCTGTACCTTCAGATTTTGCTGCAAGTTCACCCTGCTCAAATACTGTGGAACTGCTTGGTAAATCTTATCCTCAAGATGACTACAGCAATGTCACAGACAAGATTCTTTCCAAGGTGGGGAAGAACTTGCACAACAGAAAACATCACCCTTTGTGGCTAATCAAGGAGCAGGTGAAGGAGCACTTCTACAAACATTACCTAGGACGCCGCGGGACTCCGCTCTTTTCTGTGTACGATGGTCTTTCTCCGGTGGTTACAGTCCAGCAGAATTTTGATAGTTTACTTATCCCACCAAACCATGCCAGCAGAAGGAAAGAGGATAACTATTACTTGAATCGAGACCACATGCTAAGAGCACATACATCAGCTCATCAGTGGGACTTGATACGCTCTGGCCTAGATGCTTTTCTGGCAGTGGGAGATGTCTACCGCCGAGACACGATTGACAACACCCACTACCCCGTCTTCCATCAGATGGAGGGAGTGCGCCTCTTCTCCTGCCATGAGGTATGAGTTCTCTAGCTGGGGTGAAAAACATTTTGGGTAAGTTGCTTGGTCTTGTGTTTGCTATAAGCAAACTTCATCCATGTAAACAAGGTTTGTGCAAGTAAGCATGTTACAGCCACAATGTTATGTTGCTCATTGATAGAGTTATTTATCATGTAGCAATATTTTTAATGTGTGAAAAATGTAGACAAAGTGTTGAATTTGAAAACAACTATAAAATTCCTGAGGAAAATGTGAAAAAATGGAAAGACAATATTATTGAAAGCTAGCAAAGTGAAACATAATCTGAAATTAAAAAACTTGTTCAGTTAATGATCTGCACAACTCAATTCTATTTTTGTCACAACTCTCTTCTGGTGAGATAGCTTTACCAAAGACTCTATCAAATTAATTCTTGAAGGACTCCTTGAATGTGAGTTGTTTCAGCTACTTCCAAAGTACAGTTTTCACTGTCGTCGTTTCTTTTTCTTTTAATAGTGCCAACTGGCTATAAATGAATGTCATTTTCTAAGGAATTCTTCATCTCATCCTAAAGCTGCACTGAAGAATTCGCCTGTTGCAGCCAGTAGTTATGTATGGGTGGTGCATACACAGCAAACCCATCAGAGTCCAGAGGCATCAGCTGAAAGCTCTAGGTTGATGTCCAGGACTTTTAAGTTTATGTGTTTTGTTGGCACAGCTTGCATGTTCTGCAAATGCCTGGGTGTCATTAAGTACTCTGCTGCATCATTGATCAGCGGTAAATATAAGCCAGGTTGTTTTCCAAATAGTAATTGATTTGTATAATTTGTGTATGCTTGTAGTAATACTGCCAAATTCACAGTTCTATAACTAAAACTCGCTTATTCTAATAATACTGAGATGTAGACCATTCTTAACATGCTTGCCAACGGGTGACAGGAGCTTGGCAGAGAAGCCTGGTGCCTTTGGATGCCTGAGGGAAAGCTAAGGTAATCATAGAGCACAGCTTTTCTCTGTGATGGAAGGGGCTTGTGCTGCCTGCGCTGCGCTTTGCCACCCTGTGCGGCTGCCACTTGTTCCATTGCAAACTCATGCCTGCCTCTGCAGGTGTCCTGAGAGCTGTGTGGTGCTGAACCCAGCCTGCAGCTGCTTCTTTGGTAACCACAAACTGGAAATATTGCAGACTTACCCAGCCTCGTTTGCTTGCTGTTCTTTTTCCATAGACCTATTTATGAATATAGTCAGGCTATATGGTGCACAATACTATATTAAAAAATTCCATTTTTTAACCATTTTGGTTCTTCATAACGTTTTTTTCACTTGTGCAGAAGCTCAGTCATCCAGCTGGAAATATTTTACTTGCCACAAAATTATAACAGCAACATTATTGCGGGATGGAATTTCTGCAACCTTGGATGTGATTGTTCTAATCATTGAACTACTTGTTTATGAATATTCCCCTTCAGAAATTTTGGTCCTTCAGAAATAGTCCTAGACTATGTCTTTCTACTCTAAACATTTAATAATAGGATATGAATAACTGGGAACAGATGTTATATAAATAACATATATATATATATATATATATATATATATATATATATGTAAAAAAATAATGTTTTCACTGACATGTTGTATCTAAAAACATACAGTGTGAAACAGTCTAATTCATTCTCTCCTTTCTTTTTCCCCAAGAAAATGATTGAGATGTTGTTGGAGAGCTCTCTGTACTGATGAAGAAAGAATAGCAGTGTGGTGTATGACATGTTGTGTTGTTTATTGGACAACATAAAAAATTATAAACCTGAGCATGATCTGATGCGTCCTTTTTTGCTTCAGTTTGTGTTTCCATATATACCCCTTTTTATTGTCATAATCACAAGAGCCTTGTGGAAAAAAATTAATGTGTGATTCTCAGATTTCATTGGGGATTGTTTCTGTGTTTTGTATTCTGATTGCCTGTTCAGAATAATCCACATTTGTAATTCCAGAAGGAACTGTTTGAGTGGAACAAAGACTAAATAGAGGTAATACTACATGAGAGAAATACTCTGATATTCATTTATTTATACTCAGGTTTAAGCTGTAACCCACGGAGCAGAAACGTGTTACTGTCAGGCCCTGTTACCCTTGTCTCAAGCTTTTCATTCCTAATCAGGCTTCAGTCTCTGGTGAGAGGAAATTTGCACAAGTACCAAGGATCAGAATCTTTGGAACCAAGGGAAAAACTGTTACCTCTTACCTACAATCCATAGCGTGTATTACTGTATTGGCCATAACATGAAATGTACCTTGTAGAGCTACAAGCTACATTTCATGTTATGGCCAATACAGTAATTTTATGTGCTGTTGTCAGTTGGCTGCTCTAACTTGTTCTTTTGCTTTTTACATTTGTCATTTACTGTTTTCTCATAGTAAATGACCACAGACCTAAGAAGATGTCGGAAGAAAAACAAAAGCCTAGAGTGATTTTATAAGGACATGAACTTAGAGGAATTTGATGCTTGATCTCAGTTTATAAAGTGTGGGTGAAAAGTCAATTTGTCTTCAGTTGAAATTTTAGGCAGGATACAAAAGATGTAGATGTACAAAGGTGACTTTCCATTACAATTACTTAATTCTGTAGTCATGACCAGGTTAAAAGTCCTGTCCTGTGATGAAAGCCTTCAGCATCATTCTTTATATCAAAGTTAAAGTCAGTATGTTGAAGTAAGATCTGGAAAAACAAATTAAGTCTGTCAATTTTACAGTATTTTTTTTCTGATATACTTGTGAGCCATTTGCTTTTTTGGCTATATGTTTTTTTCATGATGGTTGGTTGATTACTTTTTAAAAAGAGAAGTAATCTATAATTCAAAGATGGGCAGGTAACTGATGCATTTCTGCAGCTTAGTATGAGTGTAAATATTAAACTACTAAAGAAATTCCTATCTCCCAAATGACCTCATTGCTAAAAGTTAGAATAATTTATGCTTAAATTTCTCATGAACTTTTAAAAAATATCTTTGGACTGCTATCAAAGAACATCTGAAAATACATTTAGACATGTTTTCAATATATTTAGAAGTATTTTAGGTGATTATTTTCTGAATGTAATAGAAGTACTGTTAGAAACTGACTAATATAAATAGTTAAAACCAAAAAGAGCTTCCCAAATCTACTTCAGAATTCTGAACATAAAATGAGATGTTTTTCTTAAACAGTACCCCCAAATGATATCCTTTTGTATTCACTTCCTCCATCATTCCTGTTTTTCTTCTAATTGGTGATTGCATTTTTTTTTTTCTTCTGTGCTGTATGGCTTTTTTTTCCTTTTGGTTAGTACTTTGGAAGGGCAATTTTGGTACTGCTGTAGTGAGATTTGAACAGGCCAGTTTTCCTGGGTGGATTATGAGAGAAATTATTTCTGTGCTATGCCATTGCCTTTGGTGTAGTTCTGTAATTTATGGGAGAGATTAAAAAATCTCAACTCTGTTGCACTTTGAGCATGTCAGCCAGAAGAGGGAGCCAATATAAACCCAATGACAGTCAATGAACAGCTTTCAGTTGTTAACAAAAAATATTTACACATTTGAAGGAGACTTCATACTGTATTTTATAGCCTATACTGAATTACACATAAATTTTAAGGGGAACAGATGCTAAAACACAGGAATTGCTCCTTTAATTTAGTAACCTTGTTCCAGTGGAGGCCAATACAAGGTTGTTTAGATGAAAAAATTATGCTCTCATCAGGCTTGTTTGTGCTAGAAGTGTTAAGGATACATCTTCATTCTCTGTTGAAATGCTTATGGTGGAAATGGAAACTTTTGTTAGGATGCAATGGAAAAAAGGTAAATAGTCTAGTTACAGGTAAAGGATTGCTCCTCTGAAACAGTATATATAATTTTTTAAAAAGTCAGTATTGTAGATTCTAGTGTTTCTATCCTGAAATGTAAAGACTCTTGTTCTAGGTGATAAAAAATTATTAGATTTTTTTTCTCTTTTTCATCTAAATACATACTCCTCTCCTCATCTTCCCATACTTCAGTACCTTGGCAATTTTCCTGGTGTATTGTTAAAAAGAAAAAGATGTTACTTTTATCTTTTCTCTTGTGGTTTGGGATGATTTGAACTCCTGACTGACCACACATCTGCAGTTTTGGGGTTTTTTTTAATCAAGTGCCATGCTGGGTTTCCCCTTGAAAAACTTGTGTCTTTAGGTTTGACTTCTCCAAAATTCTGTATGTTACTGCAGCTTTGGATACTGTGCTTTTGCTCTGACATCGTATCAAAGAAAAGCTCCTTCCTGTCTTCAAGTCCCTTTTTTTAAATCCTCATATGTAAAGGAATTTAAATCAATTTATAGTGTTCCAGGGATCAACCTATTTTATGGAGTGATTTGGAGCTTTTACAGCTTGTCTGGGAGCACTTGTGAGAGGGAGTCATAATAGCAGTGTTTAGCTGGGCACCAAGGAACAAATATTTTAAAAGGCTTAAATGACTAAGGAAAGGAACCCTTCTAAGCCTTCTACAACTTATGGATAGGGTTGTGAGCAAAGCATGGCTCCCAAGGAGCCTGAGAGCTGTCCCTCTTTCTCCCAGGGAGCAGCGAGGCTGGTACAGGAGCAGAGGCGCTTGAGCTAGATCCACCTTGGTAAAAAAAAGAGCAGCGGCATTACTTTGCTAGAATATTCTGAGGTGAATTTATTCCAGAAGCTGCAGTTGAACTGAGTAGTCACAATGAAGAGCCTGGCTAGTTTAGATGGAACGGATTTCTCTTTCTCCGGTATTAATCCAAGTTGTGAACATTGTATTATTCAGTATTTTCCAAGTTGTGCTGTATAAATCATGCCATAATAAATAGATCTTCACTGATCCGAGGATCCAGATTGTATTCTTTATTTTTAGTCAAAAATTTGACAGTGGAGGGCATCAGAAGGTCTGTTAGATTTTCATAGTGATCCATGGTCTAGGAAGTTTGAAAATGAATGGTGCATCTTTTACTGCAAAGGCTTCACATTTTTTTCAGACTTTTCTTTTTGTTGTCCAGCTAAAAAAACAAACCAACAAAGCTTTTCAGAATAAAGCTTTTAAATCTATTCAATGCAATATTTAAATTGTGCTGGAAAAGAAAAAAGAGCAAAGTGTCAAAGAGTGTATTTGGGAAGTCCAAGGTACTTAAAAGTCAAGGAATTTCTACTGCTACAGAAACAAAAGTCTATGATAGGTGTATCATTATTTCAGGTATCTGTGTAGCAGTGTTATTTTTCTTTCTGGTTTGAAAACATCTCTATTGTTTTGCCTTTTCTTACAGAAACACTTTGATTAGGTTAAAAAAACAAAACAAAAAAAAACCAAAAAGCCAGCCTTCCACCCCCCAAAAAACAACACAGGTTACCTTTCATAGCTGTAATTGGAGAACTAGAATGGAAGGATGTAGAAATTAGGGTGACCACCTTCAAGCTTGTGGATTGAAGTAATTTTTGCCATTTTCTGCCCCAAAGATCCTTATTGATGTGCAGTCAAGAGCCTTCTGTCATGTGGATCATGGGCTGTGTATCTCTTTCGTACCTGAAGCTGGCTGCATCAGGGTGTATACACCTTGGGGGCTGACTGCTACTGAAATTACGTTTTCTCTTTGAACCATCAATTGGTGGCATTGTCTTCATCATTCCTGATGCACTGGTTGAGTATTGAGTTCCACAGCACATTAAAATGTTGTGGAAAGGTTTTGCTATTTGTAAGTGGATTCATAATGTAGCTGTTGGTTCATTTTTAGAGATTTATTTGGGGCAGTGAGACAAAATGCATTTGGTGTGGCAAGGTTGAGTGTAGTCATGTGCAGATCCTCATACAGAGATAATTTT
The DNA here is from genome assembly GCF_050655825.1 of Lonchura striata. Classification (NCBI taxonomy): domain Eukaryota; kingdom Metazoa; phylum Chordata; class Aves; order Passeriformes; family Estrildidae; genus Lonchura; species Lonchura striata. The sequence continues at coordinate 63,405,118 of NC_140704.1, forward strand.
AAATGCTGGTTTGCCTGAGAGTATAAGTACATGAGCATGATTTATTCATTATCTAAATCACTGGTGTATGCATGAGTGGCAGGAGGGATACACAACTGCATTGTGGGAAGACAGGATGCAGTTGCAGATCTCTCTGATTGGAAACTTACTATGAATGCCATCCAGCAAAGAGGCACTTAATTTTGAATACTAAACATATGGATAATGAAGGGATGTGAGATAAGAAGTCTGTTAAGTGATTGAGGAAATGTTGGGGTCTTTGTTTAAATCACAAATGTGACTTCTACCAGGCTGAGAAATGCTGGAATGTGCTTTTGAAGGATGGTAGCTCTGTTTGTACTTGTCCAGTTAAAACTCTGTCTTCTTGCCATTACATGCAATCAAATTTTAGTTTCTTTTTAATTTTATTTTTATTATGAGCTAAACTGTGAATAAACTTCATGTCACATGGTTAGGTCACTTCAATTCTTTTCTGCCTTCTTCTTTGTAATGCAGCATCAGTCAGATATTCTGATAAATCCTGGTAAGTGTTAATTTTTGGCTTTTTAATAGTGATCCAATATTCAGTGTTTTGCACACCTTCACTCAAAGAAAAATCTTGTTGTCCTTACAGTAGACAGACATGTAGGTACTTGATTTATGGCTACAGGAAATTTCTTTCCTGCATGTAGTAGTGACTGATTGTATTCAATACAATAAGATAGTGCATGTTGTCTTAGTCTGCACTGAAGGAATGAATGTACGTGAAAATGTTGTCTTGGATGTGTCAGTGTTTTATGCAAGATGTTAGGCATTTTTTTTCTCTATTTTCTCAGATATGTGCGTGAGAAAAATAGACATCAAAAAGGAGTGAATGTAGGTGGTTCTTCATTTTCTTCAAGCTTTGACTTTCCTGGCTTTATGTATACAGAAATGTTGAACTGTTTCTAATCCAAGACATGTACTTAGCACAGTTCAGTCATTGTAGTAGTGAAATTGGTGTATCGGATTAAAGCTGCTGTATTGACATAGCAATGTTGGGGAATGGGAAGTCAGGAATAAATATTAATACAACTGTAAGGTGTCTTTTTCTTTCCTTGGTATAATCCCATCTGCAGCTGATGGAGCCTCTATGGAGAATACCCCAAAGTGCCTCTCAGTGCCTGACTGTAAAGGGGGAGCTGTTGTCTTCCCTGCTTATGGGACTTCCCTATGGCTGTACTTTCAGAGCCTGTCTGAACTGGACTAGTCATGCCTGTGCCCAAAGTGACCCAGCCCCGTTCATGTGCCAGCTCATCTCTTGGAGCTGCTAGTATGCTGATATTTGGTGACTAACACCATTTACACATCGCTCAGTTTCTTCCCTTCTCCTGAGTTACTGCCCATCCATCTCCCTGCCTGGCTCAGTACACTGCTGCATGGACCCTTGTCCTGGCTTGGAGAAGGAGCCTATGACTTGGAGGCACTTGGAGATGGTGCCTATGACTGGTTTGGCAGGATTAGGGCTCAGGCAGGTGACAGGGCTGCATTATAATTCAATGTATTTAATGGTTCTTGCACGTATTTTGTTTCCACATCCAATATAAATTGCTGAAATAGAATTTTGCTTTAGACTGTAATTGTGACATCAACATTTCAGAAATAATACAATAGTAAGCAAAAGTATTTTTATGTACTCGTTGATATGTATGCTGTGTTTTGAAGGCTTGTGTCCAGTGTCTGTTCTTTGCAGTGGCCTGAGGAGCCAGTCTTAAGCAGAAGGGAAAAGGAGGAAGAGAGTTTCAGGTCCTAAAATACTGCTGATAGGTAAAATAACAAATGTACCTTCTAGTGTATAAATACAGTGTATTTTGGTCAAAAGAGGGAGCATCTCTGTTGCCTGAAGGGTGTTTCAGGTTTCGTGAGTGAGTCAGTCAATAGAAAAAATAGCTACCTGTGTAGGGTTGTTCAGAGCAGGAACCAATTTAGCCACTCTGTGTTCCTGTGTGAGGGAGCCTGTGTCTCTCCACTGGCTACCCAGTGAGCCTAAGACAATTATCCTCCCTAGGCTAATGCTGGCCTCTCTGAGCTCCCCTGCCTTTCAAAACCACATGCTGGGTGACCAGTCTGCCTTGCTGACAGCAAATTAGTTGTAGGATGAGTATTATCTTCTTGTTCCAGTCAAGATAGGATTAATGTCAGTAAGAAGAAGGGGGTTTAATCTTTCAGATGAGCACTTGAATAAAGAATCTGTTATTTAAAAGTGTGATACTTTCTTTGTCAAGCTGCTGCCTTTTGGTTACTAAAGGCATTTTAGTTAGACTGGTGGAGAATAGTTTTATTTGGAATTTATACATTTCCTTTTTAATTTAGCATTTTCTGCAGCACACTAAGGAGATTAAGAGAAGAAATGTTTTCTAAATCTGCCAGCAATCTCCTTGTGGCTAGCAATAAAAAGTTAAATGCTACTGGATTTTCCCTTTTTTTTAATATTTCTTCAATCTACCGTGGTGCTAGTTTGCCTGCCATCTAAACTCAGACTCTTCATTTGTTGTGCCTGTACTGAAGGAAATTTGCTAGAAACTGGTTCTAATTAATTGTTAGCATTGGTGGAATACCAGAGACTCACTTGAACTTTTTGTTTAGTGCTCTGTAGGCATCAAACTGCAGTTAAAACAACTTCTGTGGGCATCCATGAGTTGTTAAGGTTGCACACTATTCGTGGCATCTCCTGAGTAAGAGCTATTTATGTTGGGAGGCTTAATGGAAAGAAAAACTCAGTGCGTGTTTTTTCCCTCTGTGTGTGCTGGATTGACTAGGGGAAGGTAGAGGAGGAGGAGTAGGAAAGAACCCTCAAGACTTCACCCCAGATATGGGGGTTTTGTACAGCTGTAAGGATTTCCAACAAAAATATTCTTTAGATTGTAAAACTGTCTACTTTTCTCCCTAAGACACAGAGCCTCCAACAATGTTGTGTAATGAATGTGTTTTATTATAGGTCTCTCTGAAAGGATATAGATTTGCTGGTATGTATCTGGCCAGGATCACCTGGCCAGAAATATATGGGGATATGCAGAAAACAGAAATCTTCAACTTGCAGCAGATGTGGTAAGGAGCAGTGTCTGAATGAAGAGCAAGTCTGCCACATTCCAAAACAGCTGTCCCTGTGCTTCATAACCCCCACCTGAGATCATGAATCCTTAAATGTCCCATAGACAAAATTCTTGTTCAGAAAAAGGATGCTTTGTGTGGGAATATACAGCAAAATGATAGTCCTTAAATGAATATAAACTTGTACCCAGGATGAATCAACAGTAAACAGCTTAAGTCTCATAAACTGCCAGGGTTTGTTTTGGGTTTGTGGTTTTTTCTTTGGCTTTCTTTTTTTTTTTTTTTTTTGTTTGTTTCTGGTTTTTTTGTTTGTGGGGTTTTTTTGGTTGGTTTGGATTTTTCTTGGTTCTGTGTTTCTGGGTTTTTTTTTTGTTTTGTTTTTCTCTTTTTAATTGTTTTTGTATTTCTTTTACATCATTCAAGTACTAAAAGAGTTGAAGTTCTGATAAATGCCATTGTGTTCATTGTGTTTTGTAGTTTTTGTGGTGTAATTTACATACACTGTACAGAGTACTTTGTTCTGCACAATAACTTTCAAAGTAACTGAATCGGAAAAAAAAAAGATGCTTATTTTGTAAATTATTCTTTTCCTATAGCTAATCATATTATTTGATGATAGAAGTAAACCAGATTTAATTACTTGAGCATTTTTGTTCTTACAGAGATTTATCTCTGCATTTAGTGAATAGAATTCGTATAGTCATAGGCTTTGTTTATTTTTCACAGTGCAGACTTAGCAGGTAAGATTCCCACTTAAATTAACAAAACTTCATTCTCTATTTTTGTTCCAGAGGTCACTGATGCAAAACGCGGTGTTTTTGTGGTTTTGTTCTAGTTGTTCTCCAGCATTAAAGATGGTGAAGGTTTACAGCTGTTTGAGCAAGGCCATCGCACTGCACACAAGCAGGAGTGTCACACCATGGAGGCAGTGAGGCTGGTGGAGTTCAACCTGAAGCAAGTGCTCACAAAGCTCATGACTCACATCTTTGGTGATGGTAGGTTCTTGCACCTTTTCCCCCAGACTGCTCATGGCTATAGTCACTTGGGCTTTTGAGAAACATTTTGCTGCAGAACACGGAGAGGAAGGGGTTGTGCTGGCAGCTGGTAATATAGAAACAGCCAGATGGGTTTTTCTGGTTTTCCTAAATAGTGGTGCACACAACACTGCGTTGACTCAGCAGGTTTTTGTGACAATGTTTAGGTGTGCAGCGTGTCAGAGTAACGTAGTGAGCACAGATGCAGTTGGGGACATGTGGAGACCCAGCTGCAAGCAGTGGTCTGGCAGAAGCTGTGTGCCAAAAGCCTGTCAGTGTGGGTCCGGTGAGGAGGGGCAACTCCAGCTGCAGCACAAAGCTCTGCAGGACCCCCTCTGCTTCATCCTCCCGTGTCCCTGGAGGGCTGGAGCGTGGATGCAGCATTGCATCTGGGGTGCATGAGAGCTTGAGTGCAGCTGGGCAGTGTTCAGATCCTGCACCAGCAGCGTGGGGATGGGCAGGAGCAGGGAAGGGGTGTGTGTGTCCATGTGCTGCATCCCTTGTGCAGATAAATTAAACCTTCCAGCTGTGGGCAGACCATGTTTGCTAAGTTCACATCAAGCTGAACAGTCATTGTTTTCTGGTGCTTACAGTGGAATGGGGAAGGGTAATGGATGTGTATATGAATGAAGTATTCTCTCCTCAGAAGTATCTGCTTTTAGTTTCAGGAACTGAATTTATAAATGGCCTGAGTCAAAATTGCTGCATTAATGCAATTTCTTGGCAAGGAAGCTTCTCTTCGGAGCTTATTCATTTTTTTTTGTTGAGGAAATACTGGATGGTATTAGAATGCATGAGGTATCTTGCCTACTTTTTAAGGTCTTTTAAGATGTTTACTTCACTTAGAGCAGTAGTTCCAAGGGTGGATTGATAATGATACCATGTTCTATATATAACTGCTTGAATATTTTTCTGAATTTCTTAAGTTGACTTACAGCATGCAAAATTTCTACCAGTTATTGTTCTATTCCACCTGAACAAAAATCTTAAAGTTCCTCAGCTCAGAGCTTCTTACAGGTTATTTTACTTAACAGTGACCTTTTGAAACATACAAAATTGGGATGAAAGTGAGTAAGAATGATACATTTAGATCAACCTCAGATGCTGAGGATGTTTAAAGTGAGCAATTTCTTGGAGTTATTAGTGGTATCTCAGACTGCAGTGACATCCTTCTCTAAGTGTTGACAGATACTCTACTTTAGGCCTCAGCATGTTGGCTATTACTAGTTCTTATACAGTCCACCCAGTAGCTAAAAAGACATTAAAATATATTCATAAATTATTTTAAATGTACAGCTAAAGGTAGATGCCACCTTCTTACTGTTGAGGTTTTCTATTTCTATACCCTCAACATTTTTCCTGGAATACAAACATAAGATATAGTTATTTAATTAAATTTATTATGATTTTAAATTTAAATTTATGTATGTGTACATATATGTGTATTTCAACCCCCTGCCCCATTCATGGGAGTACAGGAATTCAAAGCATTCAAAGTTCATGTTAGGCACAAGGTGAGATTGGTGTACTGCAACTGTCTTGGGGCACATGTAGATAAATTTGTCTTTTGATAGCTGACATCTTTTAACTAGCATTTTACTCTTTACATGGTACTATTGATTATGTTTTGCATCTTGACTCTTATAAATTTTAACTTAATATTTAAAATGTGTTTAAGTGTGTTACTCTTGAAAAATTTGTTTTTCTTATATGTTGATATTTCATAAGGCACCATGTTAGGTTAAAAGCAAAATTTTTATTCCTTTATTTTTGACATAAGCTGTATTCTTTACACCCTGTGCCGAGAGCAGAATACTGTAGTGAAGTTGCTCATCTTTTCTAGCAGGATGGCATGACCACAGCTGCAGTAAGTGACTGAAATGTTGCATTGTCATACAGTCAACTGTTTTTTATAGGCAGATTGTTTGGATTGTAAATTAAATCTGCTGTACATGTTAGTTTTGCATAGACTAGTTTGTACCTGAAGTCCTGGACTTGAAAGCTGTGCTTCTGCAGTGCTTGTCTGAGAATTTACTAGCTTAGGTTGATGATAGACTGAGGATCTCTGCAGGAAGGTCATACCACTGACTTGCCTTTTTTTTTTTTTTTTTTTGCACTGTTTTATGTTAGTTTCCATAAAACTTAATGAGACAGTTGGGCTCTACCTGGCTCCTACCATGCTATTTGAACAAGTCAGTGTTGACAAAACCAAGTTGTTTAGAAATCACTGTGTAGTCCTGAGGAAGCTCAAAGACTTCATAGAATCTGCACTTACCCTTATTACAAAAGTTTGTCTTCTTATGTCTTTCTGGCTTTGCCAGCAGACAAAGGAATGACGTAGAGGAGCGAGTAATTTCTGGAGTATCCAATCAGTTGCCTTAAAACCTTGACAATGTAAAGTTGTTCTTCTTATGGTATTTTCTGATGCTTTGACATGCCTGATCTTTAAATTCTATGGGTAACTGTCTTTCAGTTTCTTCCATTTTTCTGTCAGGAAGCTATTTCAAATACTACACCTAGACATCATCCTTCTTAGTTTTCCTCTGTTACTTCCATAAGGTGCACACTTAAAATCCACTAATTAAAGTTACACATCCATCTCCCCATAAAGTTCTGCCAGTGTAGGTAGTCTGTTAGTTCTCATTTCAGTTACCTAGTAACAAGGCTGTCCAAGACTTCATCATAAAGTTAGCCAGTCTTTTTCAACTATGGTTCTTTTTCTAACCCCTCTGTAGTTTGCAAAAAGCTTTCTTCCCCCTGAGAGATTCAGAAGTAATCTTACTGTAGCAAATAGAAAATAATGACTGTATGCTGGTTCTGTGATCTGTTGCTTTACATGAAATGGCTCAAAATTCACTGGTATCCCATATTTATCTACCCAGTTCTTAGGCAGTAGTAAGGGAAGGCAGGGGAGTGAGTAATGCTGTGCTTTGATTGATGGCTTTGCCACTGCTGGTTCTCACTGAACTGCCACTGGATATCTTTTAAATCAAACATGTTCTGCTCATTCTCCTTCTTAATTCTGTTTTACTGATACCTCCTTTGAGTGCATGGAGATCTATGAGTGTAGTGAGTTAAAAAAAATTATAAAGGACATAATGGTCTGGCTAATAACTTCTGAAAAATGTTTATATGGAAAGCCAGCTCCTGCTGCAAGTATGATGAATTATCTGAAAAAACAAGGTGCAGAGTACTTACAAATCGACACACATCTCAAGAGGCCCCAGTTCAATACCTTCTGTGCTTTCCAGCACCTTTCTTGCACCTTTCTCCTTTTTCTTCTATAACCTTGTCTCTAAAAATAATGCTCACAGCAACAAAGAGAATTTCTGGTCAGTGAAGACCATCTGGGTCTCAGGCTTTGTTGCTTCTGTGCTATAGTGTATTAAAAGGCTGCTTTAATGTGTTTGGTTTGTTCTTTTTTTCTTTTCTTTCTTTTTCAGTGCCTTTGGTCAAGCCTTTTTCATTATGAGACTCAATTAGGCTAGCACTTGTTTAGCTTAATATCTAACACCATTACTTTTGAGTGCAGGCTACAACCAATTCCTTACCTGGATTCAGTGTTTAGAAATAACAGTAATTATTCACTATTTCCATACTGATCTGACATACAAGTTACTGTATTGGGTTTGCATGGCAAGGTTTTGGTAGCAGAGAAGCTGCAGGGGTGGCTTCTGTGAGGAGCTGCTGGATGTTTGCTCCATGTCATGACAGAGGCAGTGCCAGCCAGCCCCAAGATGGACCCACTGCTGGCCAAAGCTGAACCCATCAGTGATGGTAGTAGCACCTCTGGGATAACACAATTTGAAAGGGAGAAGAAAAAATCCTGCACAGTTTGCAGCCAGGGAGAAGAATGAGAACATGTGTGAGAAACAGCCCTTCAGATACTTTTGCTGAGACACAAGGTCAGTGGAGAAGGAGGGAGAAGAGGTGTTCCAGGTACCTGAGCTGAGATTCCCCTGCAGCCCAGGATGCAGACCATGGTGAAGCAGCTGTGCTCCTCCAGCCCATGGAGATAAAGAGGTCCACCTGCAGCCCATGGAGGGTCCCATGCTGGAGCAGGTAGATTCCCAAAGAAGGCTGTGACCCTGTTGGAAACCTGTACTAGAGCAGGCTTCTGGCAGGACCTGTGGCCCTGTGGAGAGATCCATGCTGGAGCAGTAGGTTTCTGAAGGACTGCATGCTGTGGAAGGGACTCACGCTGGTGCAGTTAATGAAGGACTGTCTTCGGTGGGCATGACTCCACCCTGGAGCAGGGGGAAGAGTGGCAGAGAAAATGAGGGATGTGCTGACCACAGTCCCCAGTCCCCATTGCCCCTGCTGGTGAGGAGGAGGTAGAGATTTTGGGAGTGGAGTTGAGTCTGGAAGTAGGGAGGGTTTGGGGAAATAGTTTTCAAGGTTTAGTTTTTATTTCCCATTATTCTACTCTGATTTGATTGGTAATAAATTAAGTGACTTTCTCCAAGTCAAATCTATTTTGCTCATGACTGTAATTGCTGAGTGATCTCTTCCTGCCATTATCTTGACCCACGAGCCTTTCATTAAATTTTCTACCCCTGGTCCAGTTGAGGAGAAGAGTGGTAGAGCAGCTTTGGTGGGAACCTGGTGTTCAGCCAGCATCAGCCCAGCACAATTATGAATGGACCTCTACCCCCTTGAGGGACTCAAATGAACACTGTGAGGCTCTGAAATGAGCAGGTGTTTTTGTGTCTGATAACACAAATAATTTCTTTGAAGCGGAACAGTTATGGAGTTTGTGTCTAGTGGTCAGGCCTTGATTAGATTCAGCGGTGTGCTCTTGTAAGTGCCTGTTTCAAGCCAGATATGTGTCTTTTGGCCTCCTAAAATTTCTAGAGGTCAATTTTGCCAGTATTTCATAGGCTGTATGTGAAGATATAAACTAGGCCAAATCAGGAAAATTATATAGTACTACAGGAAGCCTAATCATCATAATCCTTTAAAGTCCTTAGTGGTTTAATTTGCTGAGTGTAAGTAATGCCCTTTACTCCTTGGGAATATATTGAGCACCAAGACAATATTTTGTATCTAAATAATAAATGTACCCATTTGTTCTGTGCACTCTATAGAAATGCAGTTAATATTGCCAAAGGCTAAGCACCCTCTGCTTTTCAGTAAAGTCTTATAGAGCCAAAAGTCTGAAAGAACACTTGAATGTAAACTACACAAATATGAAAGAGGTATTCCCAAATGGCCTGGACACTGTATGAATAAAATTATTGTTCTATGTGGGATTAACTATTAACTTAAAGAACAGAATGAAGGTGCAAGTTGTTTCTTCATTGTGAATTTGTTTTGGTTTATTCAGAATGTTGTTTGTTTCCTTATTTGCATTTAAACCAGAAGCCTTGTAAGTACTAAAATGCATTAAAATTAAAAAACAAAAAGAGCTTTAGATTCTTTTTTTACCCTTAAAAATTTATTTTAATTAAGAACAAACAGCTGAGAAATCCTTTTTTTGCACAAAGCTTCATTTTTTAAGTAATCAGAGGATTAATAAGAAACCATTATCTGGATGTTGTTACTGAACGCAAACTAGTTGAATATTCAATGTAGTTGCTACAGTTGCAAATTCTGCAAGCTAAATGAGAATATTTTATATGTGCACAGCCCAAAGATTAAAAATGCCAAGATCAGGAAATTAAAAAAACATTTTCTGCACATTATATTATTGTATGCACGACTCTTTTAATCTATGTATTTTTTGTCGTGCAGACAAAAAGGAGTAGTAAAATGATTGCTGTAAGTCACACTACAATTGTGAGTGAAACTATTGTAAATACTTTTCTGTGTTCTGTATATACAATTATCAAAAAGCTTTTCCATTACTCATATACTTTCCTGAGACTGGATTTTAAGAAAGTAGAGAAAATCTAGAAGTGCCAGTCTGTCTGTTTTGAAACCTGCTTTGCCATTTGAAATTTCATAGCATCTAGAAAAGTTCCCTGTGACTGTTAGGAGATATTTTATGTTTTGGCCATGCATGTACATCTTTGTTGTAATTTTTTGTTTCAGTTTCTGTAGCCACATTTCGTGCTTCAGAAGTAATCAATGAAGATTTAATTCTTGAAGCTACTTTAAATATTTTTAGTTGAAAAACTTTTAGTATGAATCATACAATTTCATATTTTACACTTCTCTTATGAAACAACCCCAAAAAAACCTGAAGATCAAACCACAAATGTTAACAGTTGCTGTCACTCACACTACCTTTGCCTTTGAAAAACAAGGTTCAGCTCCTTTTTTTGAAGCTGGACCTGCCTGGTTCTTAATGATCCTAATACTTATTAGCATTTAGCTTAACTGAAAAGAAGATGTATTTGGGGTTAAGGCATTAGCTTAGCTTACAGAATTTGTGTTTCAGTTCTCTATCAAGTTTTTATGGTTCATGTTTCTGAGACTTCTTTCCTGACACCTAATGGCTAGAAGAAAAATTTTAGTGAAACAAAGCATCTGTAAATCATTAGAAGAACTAAAACTCTTCAAATATAATGAGTGCTTTGACAAGTGCTTTTGGCAGCACTGAAGACCTCGGGAAGGAAGACCTTGTCCTCTTCTGGCTGCACTGCTCTGAGATGCCAGAGCTTTCCTTGCTCTGCTCAGTGGTATCTGCAGAGGTGCTGAGCTCTGGGGAGGATGGTGGGGAATTGCCAAGTGGGGCTTTTCCCTTACACTTATCTACCAGGTCCAGAAATGCTTTGTGTGTGTGTTGCATACCTTAATAATGTACAACTCTGTAAAAATATATTTCTACTTGTGTATGATGATATCTATTTTTAACTTTCATTTTTAAACGTATACAGAGAGAATAGCTGTGTATTTTAATTAAGTTTTGATGAAAAAAATTACTTGCCTAGATGATCCATAAAATACTAAGAAAAAATTAAAGACTTAGCTAGCTTTTCCTGTGAGAAGTAGTTAGTCATTTCCTGGTGCAAAGAATAACAAAATCACTGACTTTCCTATTATCTTGGCTCATTTTTGTTCGATGCCAGGTGGTTGCTAGAGTTTGACAAATGATTGATTTGGTTTCAAAGGGTGCTTGAATTGCACAAAGCATTTTTCATATTAGAAAAGACATGGTCATTTTTTTTCCCAGGTTTTAAGATTTATTGCCTTGCACAAGTGTTGTAAATTAGTTTGTTTGCTATTTATTTTCTCTGGATTGCTGTAATTCATGTCATTAGTTGAAGGGCAAATTTTACAGATGGTTGGAGGGATGGCCTTTTAAGCATACACCCTTTCATATTTATTTATTTTTTAAACACTGCTACAGGACTGCAAGTCAGATGGGTAGATTGCTACTTCCCATTTACTCACCCTTCCTTTGAGATGGAGATCAACTTCCAAGGAGAATGGATGGAGGTCCTGGGCTGTGGGGTCATGGAGCAGCAGCTTGTTAACTCAGGTACTGAAACTCCTTTACTTCATTGACATCTCTGTTAGCAAGCACTTCCAGCATGATCAGCTTCACAGCCTGGAATGCCCCTTCTACCCTGGTGAGCTCAGACATCTCCGCCTGGCAGCTGCCACAAAAACTCCTCAGGTGGAATGCAGCCCTCACATGCTGTGATTTGAGGGTAGCAACTGAGCAAGTGATCTGAAGCCTGCAAACAGAAGGCTTGCCTTTTGTTGTGTGCAGTAAGGAGAAAGAGGGATGTCAGCTTTAAAAGAGAACCTGCAAGTTAGGGTATTCAGAGTTTTTTTTCTTTCCCAAGAGATGTCAAGTGCATTCTTAGTAATGACTTAAAAGTATCAATAGCAAATAACGTCCCTAAATATTTGGAATATCAAAATGCTCCTCTGTATCCAAAGCATAGAAAGAGGAATGTGATATCTTTCATATTGCTGTTTGGTCACTGGGTAAATGGTGGGTAGTTTTTTTCTTTTATTGCTTTTCTCCTCAAGTTGGCTATTTATGAGGTTGTAAGTTGCATTAAAAGCAAAATAATTTATTTTAATAGAAATTATTATAGGGTAATGTCACCTGACCATTTTGCTTTCTAAAACTGACACAGAAGGAAGGAAAGGAGAAATTAGTGGACATTTTCTAAATACTTTTTATCTGGAGAATTTTGCATGCTTGCTTTTTTGTTTACTGAGGATAGGGAATTATTAGGAAGCACAGGACAGTGTACATGTACACAGTTTTGTTCAGTGTCTTCCAGTACTATTTATTAGGTATGTGAGCCTTTTGGAATATGACCTGTGTAATTCCAGCAAGTGGGCTTTCAGATAACCAACGAAACAGTCAGTTGGTTTTTTTTTTTCCCATTGGTTTGCTAAGGTGTTTTTGTGTTTTCATGTGCTCTAAATTCTTCCTGTTGAAGACCAAGTATGATAAGTATGAATTACTTAATTTTGGCACCATTTACTTGGCACAGCTTGTTTTCCTCAAAGTTTGCTTGCATTTTAATGTGATCATTTTCCTTTTAGAAAGATATCCTCTTCCAGAGTTTCCCCACAATGAATTAATGATTTATGCTAATGTTCTCTCAGGTTATTATCTTCGTAGTGTGGTAAATGCAATACAGCTTCTAATCAGTCTCGGAAGTGAAAGCCTGCTGTGTAATATTGTTTCCATTTGATGTAACACACCAATGTCCAGGATTTTTGCTTTAAAAGCTTTTATGTTGCTCAACTCTTATGATTAGGATCCTCTAATGGGTGTGAAAAGAGCTAAACTGTGTCCCTAAACAATTATTGTATACATTTGTGTGTGTGTGAATGGATGTACATGAAACACCAGAGGTTTCTGTAGCACTTTTTTTTTTTTTTTGCAGTGTTCTTATGCGTGGGCTTCCATAACACTTTCTCACCCTTGAGATTTCACATATTTAAAATGTTAAACCAGATCAGGATTTTCCAAGGGAGAACAGCCAGTCTAATTTTTAGTCATTCACTGGGGAATGGATCTAGTCTTCTGGACCATTCAGATTTTCCATGTTAGCAGCAAGCAAGGTTTCTGTTGTCTTGGTGTCTAGATGAGTAAGTATAATTTACTAACGGCTGCAAGTACCATCTTCATTAAAGCAAATTTAGCTATTGATTATTTTTTAAAAGTTGTTTGCATTCAGGAAAGTCTTCTACAACAACAAACAAAGGAAGAATATGGTGTTATTTACTATTTTCTAATAGTTATAGTATTTCTAACAGTGATGCTATTTTAAAAGAAAAACAGAAATCCAGTTACAGTGTTTTTATGAATCTTTAAAAGAATGTGCACTACTGCAAAAATGCACTGAATTATAAGGTATGATGTTACATGTTCCCCTAAGGCTGATGGTGTTTAACTTCCTGGTTTTATGTGCTTTCTTTTTTATTTTTATCACTGAATATGTAACTTAAATAGGAGTGCTGTGTATGAATTTCAAAAAAGAAAAGTGGTTTTGTTCTAGCTAATCCTGGGAAAAAATACAGAAACTTTGCAGTATATGAGAAAGTACTCCCAGTTTTAGGTCCATGATGTGTATACAAGGAAATTTTGTGGTTCACTAGAGCTAATTTCAATTAACAGCACCCAGGGTATGTATTTCTGTACTTCCAGAGTTTGTATCTAAGATTTGCTGGTATTCATTGGTAGGTGCCCAAGTTCCAAGTCTTTATGGAGTTGTACAATTCAAACCTTTGAATACAGGACATTGCTTGCTCAGAGGCTGTGATCACTTAGTGTTGCTTAGTAACTGTGAAATTGGAAGCAGGGTGTGATCCTTTGCTGATGGAAATCAATGGCAATGTTCTCAGTGCTCAGTGTTGCAGAATATGTTAGCTGAGGATGGAAGCAAATAAATGGAACTGAAGTTTACATAAAACCCATGAAAATATAAGCCAAATAATTTAAAAATAAAACCAAACCCAAACACTCTCCCTCCCACCCCAAAACAAACCCAAACCCACAAACAACAAAAAGACAACAATTCCATAATTTTTTTGGTAAAACTCCTCATGATGTTTATAACTCCTGAGGTATACTATAAAATAATGTTAAGGTGGCACACCAGATCCAACCTCAAGTCCAAGGCATTACTGTATCCAGACGATTTCCCAAGCCAGTGCCTACAGGTGAGTAGAACGGGCATGGTTATACTGATCCTTCCCTGATACGCTCCTACAGCTGTGTTGTTCCCGAGCTGAAAATGGTATGTATGCTTTCAGTAGTCATTGTGGGATTTTCTTTCATTCATTTGTTGAAATGTTTGAGTCCTAGTAAACCTCTCCTCTCTGCAACGTCTTAAATTGCCTAACTTGCATGAGGAATCACTTCTTTTGTGTTCTAACCAACAACTTGGAGATACAGTTAGAGCTTTTCTGTCATTCAAGAAGAGTTAGTGAGTCTCTCTCTTTTTCCTTGTTTAAGCCACTCAATATTTGTTTAGATTTCAGTTCTAGGTCTTGTCACTGACTTCTTTCCAAGCCAAAGAGTGCTGATCAGACAGTCCCTCCCTATGTGTGAGCCTATCCGTGTGTTCAGTCATGATCACTCCTGCCTGCACGTTCTCCAGGCTTCTTTTCTTCATTTTTTCCTTTTCTTATAATTCTTAATACTAATTTTGCTGTGTTGAGCTTTAATGAGCCTTGAGTTAAAAAAAAAAAAAAAAAAAAAAAAAGGGAGGTTTTGGGATGATGACTGCTGCAGATAATGGCTTTTGATTGCTAGTAGATGGTTGAAGCATCCTGGCACACAGCCAGACAGCTCTGGGGGCAGCTCAGGTTGAGGTCTCATTTCCTAAAATTATGAATCATGAGGGCTGCTATATTTACAGTACCAGTAAGAGGAATTGGTAGAACTTTCCTGCTGTATGCAGATTTTTCTACCTTTCACATCAGAAATTAACAGTGATATTTACAGTCTTGTGAAACTGATTTTATTCATTTGTGGGATTTTTAAATTTTATATTTTATTGTCATCTTAAAAGGAGGAGGAACTTGTGTAGGGGTTTGGAAGAGGAAATGTCAGCTGAATTTATAGCAAAGGTACTTGTCCTAGATTCTTGTTCATTTTATGAGTATTTCTAATAGAGGAAAAATTGCTAACCCTGTCTAAACATAATTTTGTGAGTATTTTTAATAGAGGAAAAATTTCTAACCCTGCCTTAATATCTTCATTAAAACTGTTGAACATGACAAAAGGAGTTTGTTATGAGTTCTTCAAATCATTATTTTTGTTTTAAAAGGTGGAGGGTTGTTCTCTATGAAACCTGATTCTTGAAGTGTCTTTGCCATTTGGAATTCCTTTTACAGATCAGTTGCAGGACATATTCCCAAAATTCAAATAGTACTAGGCCCAGGGCTGCCACCTTCAGCCAAATACAAGTCTTAACATGTAGAACTTGTTTGGCTTCAATGGTGCAGTAAATAAATCTTTCTCTTTCTTTACTCATTTATTGAAGTTCATCAAAATTACAATTTGAGTGGAATTAACAACTTTAAAGTTCTTAACTAGTTTGCTCCTTTTTCATTTTGGCAATAGGATTATCAGTCTGGACAGTTCTCAATGGGCAGCAGGTTAACAGAAGAATTATGTCAATGTTACCTTGCAGGCACAGGACTTTTTTTTTAAATTTTTGAATATGTTCTTAAATTAAATTCTTAAATGAAATATTAGTTATGAGCGAGTTAGGTTCATATATCAAGCAGCAGGAGGTATTTTGGACAAGGGGAAATCTAATCTCTTTCATCTGTCTTTTTTTTTTTTTTCCTGCTCAGCTCTTGCCTGGTAAATGACATTAAAATGTTTGAGCAGATGGTGCATGTGGCTTCAGTCGTGTGCCGGCCCATGTTCTGTCTCTGCTAACAGCTCTCTGTGGGGACCTGGAAATAGTTAATGCTGTATGTGTTTGTATGGATGCAGTGTAGAAGGGTAAATACAATGAATTTAAAATACATGCCTGAAACCCCGCAAAGTGAAATTAAAGTTACAGAGGTATTGGTGTATCAAACACCTGGGGCCTCCCAAGAGCATGAGACAAAACTGTTGGATGGACTGGTTCTTCCCACAGGAGCACCCAAAGTGATTTAAATCTGCTGCATAAGCTTCACAGCTCCGCATCCCAAATCTCTCAGGGGTCAATTTAGGTCACTGTCCGTCTCCTGTACAACCACACTGCTGGAGTATCCCGACTCTCCCAGCCCTTCCCGTGCTTACTGCCCTGAGACCACGCTGAGCCTCGCCTGTGGGCTGGAGCTGAGCTGCACCAGAGGCTGACACGCGTGCACACTGCAGGCATGTGGGCATGCTAAAAGGAGCTTTCCTCCTACTGTCCTTCGAAACTCAATGGAGAATGAAAGTCTTCCAGTCACATGGACATTTCCTTCAGAATATGTGGAGCTTTTTGGATCAATCTGCTGGGCAACCTCTTTCTATGTCTGACTGCAGGGGGAGCAGAGTCTCCCAATTTAGGCAGGTTCCTGAAGGTAAAGTTAGCATCTAATGAAATTACGCTGTCTCATGAAAAAATATTAGTGAGAAATTAGGAAGTTTTGTTGACTTCCCAAGGGTTGCCTGTTGAAGAAACTGATGTTGAATCGAAGCTTTATATCTCAGTCACCTTTGTCTCCCTCAATCCTAGTGATTTACATTTGCACATATATACACACACATGTGTGTATATGTATAAAAATAAATACAGAATGAGACAAATAAAAGAAATTGATCAATTAAATGCAGAGTGAGGGATATTTGGCCTGCTTTAATTTTGATGTGTGGTTTTCTACACACACACACCCCCACCCAGTGTAAATCAGAAAAACTAATTGTCACATCTGGCTAAGTTCAGAGGCCTGTTGAGCTGGCAGCCACTGAAATTTTGGATTGATCAGATGTGGAGCTGGTGTGGAGTTGTGGGCTTTTGGAGGAAGATGTGATTGAATTTTTATCTCTGTTCTTCAGATGTCATACAGATACCCACAAATGTATGGATGTGGCACATCCAGAGATGTGTGTACCTAAGACAATGCTGATAATTTTATAAGAGAAGAAGTAATAGGACAGAGGATCTATTTTCCCTAAAAATCTGTGGTGTTCCACCCAGTCTGTATGAGGAGAGGAGCTGTGATTGTAGTCACCTGGGTGGCTACCAGCAAAACATGTATCTTAAATAGTTTATATAAGGCCCAGTCATGTAAGTTGAGGAATGTGGAGTGGCAATTAGATGTTCTTAGTTGACTACCACATCTCTTCACTGTAAAGGAATCATCCATAGAAAGTGACAGCAGAAATACTGGCCACTTTCTTAGCATCTTCAGACTAACAATTAGTGCCTCTCTCCTTTGTGACTGCAAACATAACTGGTGGTTCACTAGGCATCCCAGTCCTGCAAAGGGAGTAGATATGGCACTACTACATATTTACACATGGGCTGACCTGTACCTTGGGATTTAAATTTTGGCAGGATTATATCTGGACTCTTAAGACTTTAAAGGCTCAAGTTTCTAAAGAGCGGATATTTTAAAATTGAGATGACTCATATAGAGAAGTTGTTTCTTTTAACTCCTTTCTACTCAAAAAAGAAATTGAAGGGGGTTTATTTCTTGTGTTTGTATGAAGATTACTTTTTGGGATTGATTTTATTTTGATGTCTTTTGAACTGATTGGAAGGAAGTCCCAAGTCTTGCCTTGATAAGTAATCCAAAACACAGAAATTAGTTAAACAGAGGTGATGCTCATGTCAAAGGGTGCATTGTTTTATTTATTTGTTTATCTTGTTCTGTTATCTCTGGCTGCACCACCTGGTCTGATGTGTGTGGTGTGTTACAAAGTTAAATCTTGACTCTGCCCTTCCCTTTTCCTTGTCAAGATAATTAACCTGTTGTTTTCTACTTCGTTTACAACTGTTTTTAAAGCTGGTTTTTTTTCATGAAGTTTTTCATATAGAAGGAACCCATAACAGTTTTGAAAAGTTGCTTTCTCTTATTCTATTATCTTTGACAGATTCATTATCTGTGTTAAAGTTGGGATTCTTCAAAAGAATTAATATAAGCTTGCTTGCAATCTGTAGTGCTTGTATATATTGAATAAATAGAGTATTCCACTTTATGACAATTCTATTATACCTATTCCCAGGAAATGTGTTATTTGTTTACAGGGATATCTTGTGGAAGAAAAAGGATAGGATTGATTCTTGGAAGTAAGTAGTTATTATAAAACTTGGATGGCCATTCAAGTTTGTTGTTTTACATAATTTTTCTATCTTAGTGTTAAGAGTAGTAATGCCAGTAGATTTAGAGGGTAATTTCCCTTTCATGGTGCCAGAATACATTTTTAGTTAGTTCCTTATTTTCACAATTTAAGAAATTATATTGCCTTCACGCTTCATTTTCTCCTGCATGAAAATCTACGTGACAAAGGGTTAACTCAGTCTAACACAAACTTTGAAATCAGCAGGAGTGTTTATTTGACTGACTGGTGCATCTTTCCATTAAGTGAATAAGAGCTCCCCTCAATGTATGTGAGGCTTATTTTAGTCCATTTGAAATCTAGAAAAGAAAAAGAGATAGGCAGTTCCACTTTCCAAAGTTTCTGTAGCTTTTGAAGCAGTTTGCCCATGTGTATGTATTGCTTCTCCTTCCCTTAAGTTTTTTAATCAAAAGTAAATTAAAGGTTTAGTAATTTACTATTATTTGTCTCCTTGGGATCCTGCATGATGATTAGAGCACCACACACAAGAGAAGGCTAAATAATGATGAATATAGTTTATTAAGCAGCTCCCAAGTAAAAGAAAGTGGTACTCTCAGAAACCTTGAAGAGCGACAATTTATGGCACAGAAATTGTGCTTCTCTTGGCTTTATTTATGCAAATGAAAATACATCTAAATAATACTATTGAATTACTACACTGTTATATGGTGAATGCTGAATGTTTTTAATCAGCCAGGAGTTGATTCAATGAGCCGAGTATAATTCCTCATCAGGCTAGGATACCCTCTGGGTGTTTTTGTTGTGTTGCAATATTCATCTTTGCTGTTCCCAGGACATTTACCAGGACTACCCAGCTGAGGCTGGAAAAGAGATTTTACAGGCCTGTCTCTAACTGTTTCTGATTCTGATATATGAAGCTCAATTGAGACAGATTCAGTTCAGCTGAGATTAGATCAAACAGATCACAAATGCAATCTTGATTTCTCATTTCGGGGGCGGGGGAGGCTTTGGATAGGATACTTCTGTTGTGCCTCACTTCTTGTCTTTGAGGCTGGTAGTTGGTGAGAGGAATAGGTGAATGCAGATCTCCTGCTGGAGCTGAACATGCACCTCTTTCCCCTCTCTGCTCTGCTGGTGTACTTAGAAAATAGCAATCCAGTGGCAGTGTGTGTGGGTGTTCAGCCTTCAGAATTCCATGCCATTTATCAGAGTGATGCGTGAGGCTCCCGTCTTTCGAGGACAAAGGGTGGGGAAGGGAAAACCCAAGCATGTCACATAGTTGAAAGAGTGTGGCAGCTTTCTAGTGCTGACAGCCTGGCTGTGGCAGCAGTCCAGGCTGAGCCAGTGGCACCAATCTCTCATGGCTCATTCTGGCTGGAGTCTGAGAAGATTGGATAGCCCAGCTGTCCGTGTGCCAGTGCATACTGATCCACTGCTGACCGCACAGGCGAGCCTTGGCTGGGGACCGCTGTTTGAATTGCGTGTGAGCAAACACAGAGCAGCTCAAGAGCCAGGGTAGGGGCACTGCTTCTCTGTCATTACTGCCTGCCAACAGAAGAACCTTGCATGCTGTTTAAGCTCTACCTTTGTAGAAATATTTTTCAGCCCCACCGGTGTCGTTTCTGCTTGGATTACAAAGACTACCTTAGCTTCAGTTTTGGTTGGGCTTCAACTTCAGACACACAGATTTACTTTCCCATTCAGCATTCATAAACAGAAAGTGACTACAAGCAGTAGAGAGGATAAAATCTACAGTATGTGAATGAAAAGGTGTCCAGAAGGTGATAATGCTGTGATGGATAATAATTTTCCCAGAAGTAAGGAAAGAATCTAGATCAGGTTTGACACTTCCATGCTGCTGGAAGGCAACTGCAGCACAGCTACAGAGAGGAGACAGCCCATTCCAGGCATTGTACCAGCTGGTTTAGGCAGGATTTGCTGGTGTACCCAAAAGGAATCAGGGAAAAATCTCAGCCATTATTAACACTTTTCCCCATGGGAATAACTTGACAGATTACTAATAGTTATTAAAGCAATATCTCTTTTTCCTGAACAGAATGGATATCATAAATTATGTATTCTGATGACTCTGAAGTAAGCATCAGTAATAAGTTTGATCCTAAATACCATGGCAGAGTCCAAGGAAACTTTTGTATGTAACAACAAATGGAATTTATTAGGAAATCATGGAAGTAATCTTGTGCCTAATTTTCCTTTTTCTCATTTCTGGTAGGGGAGGCCAGATGAAGAGTGGAAGGGGGGAAAGTGCTTGTTTTCTTACTTTTGAGGTAATTGGGATTTAAAAACTTTAGCTGAATATTTGATAATCTAGTCAAATTCTGTATTCTCCAGGTGAAGATGTTGGCTTTATCAAAGGAAAAAAAAAAAAAAGAAAAAAAAAGACCCTGATAAAATGATAAAAAACCCATAAACTGGTGGCTGCAGTTTTAGAGAAGTTCAACTCCTCACCCTGCAATAACTTTTATTTCTCCTTTATCTTAAAATTGTGGGGAGACTGGAAAAAGTAACAAAAGAATGTGTTTTACAGCCCTGAAGTTTTTCATTCAAAAGTACCAGTCTTCTTTATTCTAATGACAGAGATTGTCACTGACATGGTAATTCAGAGCTTTTTCTGATTTTTTGTGTTTGTTTTTTTTTTTTTAAAGAATTTATTTTTTAGAACAGTGATTGACATGAAATAGCAGTGGGGATTATAACAGAAGAAAAGTTAGTAGGATCTATTTAAATAAGGCAAGAGACTCCAGCTAGGGCTCTGACTATACTGGCTAGAAAGTATTTAGCTAATGAATTATTCCAAAAGAAAAAGTACAGTGAGGAGAATCCTTTTCTCATATTAGTTCAGATTTGCTTAGCATGTTTCAAAAGAGACAGTCAAAGATAAACTGACTGGGACTCCTTTTTTCATCTAGAGGAAATAGAGTCTTAATACTACTGCATTGTGCACAGCAAAAACTATAATTGCCAGGATATCTCTGCTACTGTATTAGAACTCATCTCACAATCAAGACAGAAGCAGAATTACTCACTCTTCAAAATGCTAAATTGCTTTATAGTCTTATTGAATAAAAGCAGGTGATCTTTAGAAGAAAAACTGAACATTACCTGTAATGCCACTTGCTGCTACTATTTATTTCATAAGCAGTGGCAGTTCATGTCATATTATACAGGAGTTTATTTTCTCTAGGGCTCTTGCTTGCTAGATTTTCCTGTGCCCCTCTCATGATTATTTGTTTATTTGTGTGATGTTCTAGCCATGTTCAGAGGAGGTATAACTGAATTGCAGGTTTTGCACATCATAGGCACATGAGCAATAGGAATAAAAAAATGAGAATTTACTAGAGTGACTCCAGAAGTAGGAAGCTGGAGCTCACTTCAGCCATATGAAGATGCACTGAATTGTGCACTAGTTTTAAACAAAAGTTACTGTGGCTACATTGCTCTCAGCTTTCACACATCACTAGTGAAGTGGAGCAGACTGTGCATAAGCACTTGCTATATTCTGCATATGGCTGATTGGCGGAGCTGTTAGCAAACAGAAAAATGCTGTAGCATCCTAAGTGGATACCCAGGGTTGTTCTGTGCTATATATATGTGGTTTTATAATAGTATCCAGGTGATGAGAATGATGCCCTGGTGACTCTCTGTATTGCTTTAAATGTGACCCTATGAGCTGCTGTCCTCATGAGACAAGGAGAAAACCGTTCTTTTGTTTTGGCAGCATGTGATGCTGAGCAGACTGGTTTCTAGCTCAAAAAAGTATAATTTGTGCTGTTTGTGTTTCTATGCAGTTAGTCAATACAAAATGATTTTAGTAGAAGCAAGCTTTGTATATCCTGGGGTGGAGAGAAAGAAGCCCTTAACATGTATGAATGTAATTCAGTGACTAGAAAATAGAGTGATTTTTGTGGTGCCCCATCAGTAGTTATGTATGTCATCTTTGTGGCTGTCACGAAGCACTAAGTTTTAGAAACAGGAGAGGGAAGAGTAGGAAAGCATGCAAGGTCATCAGTGGGCTGATTGCTGATTTTTTTTTTTTTTTATAATTTTTTTTTTTAATAATTATGTTCTACAACTTTTATATGGTGTTGCCCTGGAGTTTTGACCAGATACTTTGAAGGAAATATTATTTAAAAACAAGAGGGAGTGCAATTAGAAGATGAGATGGATGGAAATTTGGGTCATCTTACACCAAGCATAGGAGCACTTGCACTAGTAAAACCAGTCATTTCCTATAGAGCTCTGTGTCTGCTCTGATGTTGAACAGAAAATGCTCTCTCATTCTTTCCTCTTCTTCATGGAGTAATAATTAAATTAAAAAAAATTAACAACCCTCAGAGCCCTGTCCCATTCTGGTGTTCTTCATTAAATTTACCATTGTGTTTTTCAGAGGAAGGGAAGGAACAGCAGCCACTTACAGCAGGCATGCCCAGAGCTTGAGATCATGATGGCATTGTTTATGTAGATCAAATTAATATGATCATTCTTAGAGGTAGGAAACACAGTTGCAATCATAAAAAAAAAAAAGCACATCCTTCACTTACTTTCAACAGACAGCCTCCTGTCTTTGTATGACAGGTGTGATACTCAGCAGTAAGAGATGATCATTAATTCTTTCCTTGAAAGACTGAATTTTGAAAAAGCTAGTGTTCCCCTACAATGACCTTCTTGCTGCCTTATGATACTCTGCAGGAAGAGAAAATCAGCAACTTTTTCCTTGAAAGGCTCAAATTTGAAAAGCTAGAGTTCTCCTACAGTGACCTTTTTACTACTTTACTCCCATCTCCCTTTCATTATTTCTGTTCTCCTGGGGCTTGAAGAAAAATGCATACACCTTAAGTTAGGGGAAAAAGCTCTGTGACAGTACAATTCACAGGTGGAGTTTATGGAAGGTGAACTAAGGGACACTGAATCTATAATTTCTTTTATGTGTTCTGCACATTTGTGCAATACAGAGCTGGAAGGGCCTTCCCAGGCTCCCTGGAGACACCCAAAAGGCTACATAGCAGAAGAGAGTAATTGCAGCAAGTGTGCTGCCATCTGAAGGACAACCCCAAGAAGATTTTCAAACCACAGCTGAGGAAACTGTGTCAATGAAGTTTGACAGCAGGGGAGGTGCCTGCATGAGCTCATCAGCTCTGTTCTCCAGTTCTTGTGGAAGTCTTGTGCAAGACAATGAATTTTGAGGGCTAGGATTTGTTTCAGGCATTGCTCCTGATTCTGGACTTACGGCTTGAACAGTCAAAAGTGTTTGACAGGTGATTGAAGGCCTCTGTTGATGGTCTGTGACCTGCTCCATTGACTTTGATTTTCTTGCTCAACTGTTCTTGTAGAATGACAGTTTTAGTTTGGGTAATCCAGTGTACAGACATGCTTTCCATGTCTGCAGAGGTGTGTAATGGAAGCTGAAGCCTTGCTCTGGGACAGGCAAAAAGCATGAGGAGGAGTCATTTTGAGGGTAAGGGTGGGATTGGAATAAATTGCTATGTTAGGAGTAAGTATGAGAAACTGAGCACTGGTGAAAACGGGGAATAAGAAAGATGGAGTAACTGTTTCTTGACAGCTGAAGTTTAAAGCACAGGAGCAACTGGAACTGAGGAAATGTTTGAGGAATCACAATCTTTCTGTTTGGGTGTTTTTTTCTAAATTAAATTTAGGGGGTTTTGGTTTTGTTTTGATACAGGCATTTCATCTGAAAATCCTAGAGCTAAAGCTGTAAAATATAATGACTTTGAAGGGATATATTTTCCCAGGTCCTTGTATGCCTCTACCACAATCCCTTAACCTTATTAGACTGCAATCTTCCTGCAGTGGAGTCCTGCATTATTGAAAACTCCTCAAACTTCTCTGTTGATCATCATGCAAATACCCTTACAACATGATACTTCAGCTCCAATCCAGATTTGGAATACTGGTAGATGCCATAGGTTTAAGAAAGCAGTAATGTATAGATCTGCTAGCAGTGTGTCTTCTTCAGCTGCATCCATCTGAAACCTGTGTTTAATGAACTCATTGGGGTTTTTTTGGTGGGGGTTGGTTGTTTTGTTGAGGTTCTGTTTGCTTTTTAAGGCATGTGGGGAAACACAGTGGAGAACACTGCTTCTGACTATTCTCAGTGAAAGAAATGTGGCCAGTCTTTGTTGTCCTGCTTAGATGTCCTCTGTTGGACAATAATAAAAATGGTGCTCCTATCTAGCAATTCTCAGCAGCATGCCTTTTTATAAAAGCTGTATTATGAGGCACATTTTACAGAAGGGGAAAGTGACACTACTCAATTTAGTGACTTGTCCCAGGTTGCCTTACTCAGAGGCTGGCCCTCCTCAGTTGTTTGTCCTCAGTAAGGCCGCATTATTGCTACCTTGTCACCTTCCACTTAGAAGGTAACTCTTTGCATCGTGTTTCTTTTTCCTTTTTTTTTTTTTTTTTTTTTTTTTGGTGCTTTTTCATTGCAGCATCCTTTTCTGAACATTTCAATTAATTCTGAACATTTATCTCTGGCTCAGAAAGCTTGCTATGCTTGGTGTTTTGTTTGTGGTTTTTTTGGGTTTTTTTTTTTTTTTTACTTGAGAACCTCTGAGCTGGGGGAAGGCAAACAAACATTCAGTAAAATATGTCCCAATGTAATGTGAAAGTTCCCTGAGGTTCATAAGACTTTTTTTAGTATGACACCATACAGGGCTTGTTTTCCTTTTCTGTAACATGTGATTGGCTTGGTGCACTTGGGTTGATGCTTTAGAAGAGGTTTGGAAAATCCTCTGAAATTGCATGCTAACAATTTATCTGGAATTCAATGGCACTCAAATTCCATGTGCTCATTCCATAGTTCATATGATTAAGTGCATTAAAACTAGGCAAGATTAAAATGTACATGGGGTGTCATGCTGTGTTTGTCAAGGTGATCATTGACTACCTGAGTTATAACTGCTGAAACATCACCTACTTTATTTAATATGTATTATTGCATAATTACAGCTTCTGGTCTCAGTGGCTGGCAAAATGCCAAAACCACCAAATCCTTAGATCTGTTCCTGTTGCAGAAAGTTCTGATATATGATAAAATTACTAGGTTTTCAAATCAATTCTCAAACATTCTAAATATTTTTGTAGTCTTGGTTCCATCTGCAGAATAGTATGCAATTTCCTATAGTGATATACCATTTGTCTCTGTCCTGGTGGTTAGTAATCATGTACATGAAGTATATAGTACTTTTTCTGCACTGAATAAGATTTGATCACAGGCATGCTTACAGCTGAAAATTGATTTATTTGATTTGGTGTTTGCTTTCTTTACAAAGCTTGCATAGTTAACTGCATGGAAGGCATGGTATCTGTATTAAAAGATACAGATATTCAGTAGCATTTGATTGAACTTAACATCTCTGTTGCAGTTGTGGTCTTCAATTTACTTGTGTATGAAATTGAGATAATAACCTTTTGACTCTTCACTGTTGCTTCAGGCTTGATCAGGAGTTACAAAATGAAACTCCTAGCAATGGAAGTCAGTCAGAAATTGTAAAGTAGCCTGGGAAGTCATCAAGTATATTCAGTAAGTCTCTAGCTGGTAGAAGTAGAGTGGCCCAGCCTTGGCTTTTAGTGAGGAGTGGGCAACCCAGAGCATGGAGTAGCTTGTAAGCAGGTGATGATTGGCGTGCTGTAGGCCTGGCACAATGTTGGAAGCACAGGCTTTGGAAAGTAGACACAACCTCTGGCTTCTGGGCAATGCAAATCTGAGCAGGTCATAGAAGAGTTGTCTGATGTGGAAGCAAGATGTTGATGAAAGTCTTACTGTCAGCATCTTGTCTTTTTGCAAGGGATCATCATCCAGCCTTTTCTAAATCCCTACCAGCATGCCCAGTTTGGGATGGAAAAATACAGGCTGGTATGCTGCCCTTCTTATGTGGATAACCTTGCTTAGTCCAGGTATCAATGATGGCTGGTAGAGCTTTTCCTCTAGCAAAAAGGATTACTTAGATGCTGTGCTTCCAGAGGCAGAGCACCTGTGGTGTGAGGCTGGAGGGGGTTTTTAGTGCTATTAATTGCATCAGTGCAAGGATCCCCCCAAAAGGGATTACTGTTCCTGAGCAAGGAAAAAGTACAGAAAGAATCTCCACTGCAGAACTCACAAAAACTAGCACTGACCTGGCAACTAATGAGCAAACAAACTAAAAAATGTTAGGAAAGGTAATGTAAGTTGTCACCTTGGGTTTTTAAGGTAGTAGCCTTCTGAGTGTTACTGCTTACCACGCTGCCAGTGAGACTGCTCAGAATAATCTCCCTGCTTCAGTGTTATCCAAGGTCTGCACTGCAGCCAAACAGAGGAGACCTTTGCTGGGCATTATTTTACTAGAACATTTTTATATTATTCTTTTTACTGACTTGATAAGTGCTGACTAGGCTCATGCTGAAGCATTTTGCATTGGCTCTCTGATCAAAATTTAGTACCAGTGTCTACTGTAAAAATTCATTTTGAGAGGTATCCAACTTGAACAGTTCCAGAACACATTTGTCATTGTAGCTTAGAAGCATTCAATGTTTTTGATGCATTTTCAATCACTGTTTACAGCACTGTAATGTTTTCACAGCACTTGGCTTGGTGGCTGTAGTCCTTTGCTGCATAGGTGGGTATTTTGTGGATTTTATTTTTTTTTTTACTCTGCCTGAAACACTCTTCTTTGCAGCAGCTGTGACTTGAGCTCATCAAGGTAAAAATACAGCATTTTTATTGCTGCTGCAAATCTTTGTGCACTGGGTGCTTATAAGTGCCTGGCAATACAGCAGCCTCAAATCCAGCAAGAATGGTTGCAAAGACTGTGGGGGCAAAGTGAGACTAATGCCTATTTCCATCCCCTCTGGTGAGAACTGCTAGGAGCAGAGAAAACCCCCTCTGTCCTCCCCAGCACGTCAAAATCCGTCAGCTAGCTGCTAATTGCCTGTGCAGTGATTCACATGCCATCTGCCATTGCTGGGATCTTTTGTCATCTCTGGTAGGCTATAGTCAGTTCCATAAACTTCATGTGGTTCTTCTGTCAGTGACACCGGCTCAATGCAGTGTGGTAATATCAGCAACACTGCGACGTGTGGAAATTAATTAAGACGCTATTTACATGTTGTCACCCTTTCCTTTGGTTTGAGAGGGCAGTATTCTTTGGGGTAACGAGAAGGGAGAAAAAAAAGCAAGGGAGGTTATTCCAGTTGTGTGCCACTAAGTGTTCCCACACCCTTAAAGAAAGCAAGTCATGGATGGTGGGAGAAAGATGTCAAAAAGAATAAAAAGTGCAGAGGATTATTCTGTATTTGTGTGTCACCCCGCATCTGCAGCCCCGGGGCGAGCAGAGCATGATGCAGTGGTGGGGAGGCGGGGGTGCCTTGCCTGCCCTGCGCCTGGGCAGGGAGTGGGGAAGGCGCCGGTCCTGTCACGACTTATGTAACGATTGCATAAGAGTGCCGGTGCTGTGACTGTCAGAAACTTGTGGGAAGGACGGGATTTTTCCCTCCCTTTTCTTCTTGATGGCTTGAATCAGAAGCCAAGTCTAGGATGGTGTTGTTTACTCCCCGTTGTAGCTGGGGATTCTCTCCCCCACTCTTGAGGGAGCAAAGAGGGTCCTGCCTTTGTTTAATCCTGCCTTGCTTTTGATATTAATTCTTATTTTTCCTATTTTTTTTCCTCTTTTGCCTGCATTTATATTTTGATAGTCACTATTGCTGCTGCCATAGCTTTCAATAACTAAATATTCTATCAGCCTTTTCTAAAGCCACCTGGGTGATTGCTGAAATGCTAGCTTGTTTTAAAGTGGTCTCTGCAAGGTAGAGGTGCTGCAGAATCTCATCTGACTTTTTTCCTTTCCCCATTCAAGCCTTCTTTGGGGATGCTGATATGTATAATCTGCAAGTGTGACGTCCCAAGTGCATAAACCAGCTTAATATGTTTGGAAACGGGGTGGTGAGCGAGAGGAGAACATGACATTGTCCAATCGGTCCATTCCAAGCTGCAAACCCAATACTGCCTTTTGCAGGGACCCAGGCGTGCCGCGTTGGAGGGTGTCGTACGCCTCCGTCAGTGAATAAATTACTCCGGGAATAAGAAGTCAGAAGGTGACTGGGAATGCCGGCCGCCTCATTCCCCAGACGAGCTCTTTGCCAGCTGAGCTGGGGTCACCCGGTTCACGTAGCTTGGACAGGCAGTGGCACTCGTGTATAATCCTGGCTCCCTCCGAAGCCGCGGCACTGATCCTTCCTTCCCGCTGCTGCAGGGCTGCTGCTGCAGCCATTTGTTACCTTCGGGTTGTTCCTTGGCTTTGAAGCAAGAGGGGAGCTTTTGGCTCGCCTTTCTGTGCCTTATGAAACGCGTGTAATTACCGGAGAGGCGAAAGGCGAGTGGGTTGGCCGGGCTGACGAGGTGATTAGAGCCGTGCCTCCATCCGCCCGAGGGCTCCGCGGGGCCGCTCCCGTCCCACGGGCGCGCCCGCGGCGGCGAGAGCCCCGCCAGCCCTCCCAGATGGAGTTTCAATGTCCTTCCTCGGCCCCCTCCTCCCCTCCCTCCCTTTGCAGCGCTGCCTCCTTAAAGGCAGCAGTACCAGCGCCGAGCGAGCCCCCGAGGGCGGGATGCAGCCGGCGGTGGGCGAGGGGGCGGCGGCCGGGGCGCGGGGCTTTGATGGAGGCGTGTGCGCCGCTGGCCGCCGGGGCTTTGGTGGGTGCCGTGGGATTTGTCCGCAGCATATGCGGTGCTGTTAATGATTGAAAAATTACCACAACAATTAGTCACGGATCGCTGAAGGCAAGGCCCCCAAACAGTGTGGACAATGTGATTAAATCCGTGTATGTGACAATTAACTCTCCCGCAGGTTTATCCACCAAGGAAATGGGAAGAAGATGGACATAAAAAAAAAATGACAGGCGAGAATAATGTGGCAGAATGGACCCGATACAGCTGGCACTATCAATTTTAATCTGACACTGAATTAATCACACTTGGATTAATCCTGTTCTTATTGCGCCATTCTGGTTGCCTGTTTATTTATATTCTTCCTCCATTGTGTGCTACACAGAGGCATGACGGATTTAATTCCTGTCCGTTCCATGTTCTTAAATTTAAAAGGCAAATCCTTCAGTCATGCCGTGTTTGAGGTAGTCCGTGGTGCAATTATCTCATAAAAAATGAGCAGAGTCCAGATGCACCATGCCATGAATCCCCTTCTGTATCACAGCTGAGTAATTCTCAATAAATATTTGTTCACCCAGTATTCTCACTGGATAGATCTCATCCTGCTTGTCTGTCCAGCCAGCCAGACATGCAGACACACAAGTAATGCTTTGCTTGTGCATTTATGTTGCCGTTGAGTGAAATTTTGTACACACTCATTGGTAGTTCTTGTGAGCATGATTTTATTTTGAGGGAGAAAAAGCAACACTTTTGTAGTGTTTCAATGTTATGTTACTTTCCAGACTGGAAATGGAAGAAGATTTGGTACACAAACCTGAGAGGGTAGATATAGAAAATCTGGCATAGAATTTTTGAAAGATCTAGACTTTTAAAGAAAAGAAGGACCAATGTTTGCTGTATGCTGCTGAAGCCTTGAAGGAGAAACAGTGTGTACCAGTAGACAGTCTGCTGAGGTTAGCCAACTGTGTGCCCCTTCTAGCACAGGAAAGGTGGTTTGCAGACTGCATTGTTGCTGTGCCTGCTCCTTTGCAAGGCTCTCGTTAACAAAATGGCAAATGCCACTTAACGGATTTAATAGCCACACCTTAATTTTGCCTCTAGCTGCTGCAGACCCCTCTTTTTTTCTCATCATCAGCCATTTCTTGTCTTTATTTTGTAATGTCTAAAGAATTCATTGTAACATTGAACTCAAGTTGACTGGAGATATACCTAGTCATGCTGTAAGGACTTGGTTTAACGTCGAGTTTGGATTACCACTCTAAGTGTTGAACTTTTCCTGACTTCTAAAATCCCAGTGAAAACATGTGGCATATATAGCTGTGTTCTTAAACAAGGTGACTTAAAGGCATAAGTGTTTCCATTGAAAAGAAATTAAACTCCTGCTTGTTTATACTGTCAAGGTTTTTTTTTTCCAGACTCCACTATTATCAGTAACAGGAAAACACAAAATGAAGTATAGCTGAACCATCTTTTAGAGTAATGGTTCTTCTTCTGTTGTTGCCACAGAACACAACCTGTACTTCTGTTCTGACCTGTGGGCTTAACCATGAGGAAATGAGCAGGTCCTGTGAAGTCAGTGGGCATATTGATGGCCTTGATATGCAATTCACTTTCCCAGGAAACACTGTCTTTCTGCTGACAATGTAGCTTTCAAAAGATTGTTCAGGGGTAGCTCCATGAAACAGTGAAAATGTGAATTTTGCTTCCTGCATCTGTTTCTGTGCAAAGGTAGCACACTGCAATGTGGACAGAATAGATGTCTTATTCACTGATAGAAACGTACTAAGTGAAGGTCAGAAGAAACTAGGGGTCTCATACCTCTAGCACACCAGAAGAGTTGCAGTACATTCTAGTTAGAATCTCAGCCTTACCCTCAGCAGTAGTATTGGACATCATAGCTGAAATAAAGCCAAATTTGAGATTTCAGTCAGAATTGCATCTTTTATTGTGTCTTTCAGTCTTCCAGTCATTTCTTCCACTTTATACCCTTCTGCATGTGGGGTGTGTGTCTGGATTTGGTTGCAGTTACTTCTTTTTTGGTCATCTGTTTCAAATTTCCAGGAAAATAACAACCAAAAGTATTTTGAATGCAGAGGTTTGAAATCATTTATCACCAAATCCTGGTGCTGGAAAGACATGTAGTAAGTAGTGGACATTAGGTCTGGTCTGGGAATAGTTTGATTGTTCAAAACAATAGGAGAAGGGTTTCTTTCAGGGTTTTTTCTTGTGATGGTGATTTGGGTTTTTAAAAATTTCTTTTGTCATGTGGTAAGATCAGTTTTAGGTTCTGATCTGCTCATATTTTCTGGCAGATCAGAAGAGGAGCTGAGTGTATTACAAACTTGTAGCAGGGGATTACTATCTCTGCTGGACAGCAGGAATAAAACTGACTTTACATCACTATCAAAATACTGTCTGTGCAGGTGACATGGAATGCTAACAATATTAATTTAATTTACTCTCTTGTCTTTTCCCTGCTCCACCATTCCCTGAGTACAGTCTGGTGTTTTGCAGTTGAATTTGCTGCTGCTGTTTGATGGATAGCAAATACTTGCTGATTATGTAACTAATTGACAACTATGGAAGTTACTTCTTTATTAAGCAATTTATCAAGTGATTAGGAGACCATTTCTGTAGACTCTATTAACATAACACCAGTGGTTGAGTACATTGATAGGAGGAAAGTATGAGGTGATTTGAGGTGCACTTTTGAAGCAAACTTTGCTTTGTTTACTCTGAGACTTCAAATCACAGGGGTGTGATGCATTAAAACATCACTGCTTCAGGCTTCTTATGCTAGGTGGTCCATTGGCCAAATGTACATTGCATTTTACACCAACCAAAGTTTATTTAAATTTAATTAAGATTCATCAGATTGATTTGCTTTGCCTGATTTATAAATAGAATAAGATTGGCTTAAGTTTGGTTAACAAGAATTGAGCTGCCTTGTGCAGTTGCAGCCTCAGTAAGTGCTGTTGGCACACTTGAAGTCACAAGTGAGCGCTCGGCAAGTGGCGGTGCTTGTGATCCGTGTCAGAGCCCTGGGCGAGAGCATTGTTAAGCATTTTGTGCATGTGGGTGCAGGGTCAAGGAGCATGCTGGAGTGTGTGCACGTGGTGATTGCTTGGATCAATGTACAAATCAAACCCATGCTTGCTCACTGGCAGAAGAGATGAGTTTGGAATGGAAATGAGGTAAGAGGCCTGTCAACAGGAGAGGGAGTGTTCTGAGTGCATAAAATTAGAGGGTGAGATGGTGAACTTCCTGGTACCCAAACCCGAAGCATTGAGGGGATTTTTCTGACCTTTTCAATGAGACTTTTTCCTCCCTAGATGATTTTCAGGTCATGATCTGCAAAGAGGATTTTTTTTCCGTCATCTTCCCCTCCTGCCCCAATATGTGTTTTTCATTTCCCTTTGCATACATGGAACTGGATAGGACCGGTGCAATGCTCCAAGTACTGAAAATTATCTCAGTGTGGTGGTGAGAATAAAATTACTTAAGGTTATTTAGTGTCAAAAAGAATATAATAATCCAAGCATCCTTCTGAGTCAGCACAAGGGGAAGAAGTGCACAAGGAAAAGGCCCTAGAACTTTGGAATTAAAACAGTTGTTAAAGTGTTCACGTTCTTCTTTCCCCTCTCCTAACTGAGCCTAAATTTTACTTTTTAATCTTCTTCTCTTTGAGATTTGGCTGCAAGACACTGTTTGGGTCCCCACCTCAATGTTATGTATTCTCAGGGGGAGAAGTGACAGTAAAGTGACAAGAATATGTGCTGGATTGACTATGTGGAGAAAACACCGTGTTTCTGTGGGTGCAGTGTTAATAGTTCTTTGATGAAATATATGGATGCGGGTTCCAAAGGCTTGTGGCATTGTTAATGCACCTGTAGCTTGGCCATCTTATGAAGAGCAGTGGAGAGGAGTGTATTTGTTGACTCAAATATGAATGTCTGTATTTAATAGTGGTGTGTTACCTTAGGCTGTGTACTCACTGGTAGTTGCAAGCCAGCTCCACTCTGGAAGCCAATAAAGACATAACCGCATTTGCCAGTACCTTTGCCAGCAAGTTCTGGACTTTGGGTTGCTGGACTATTGCTATTAGTTTAAGGAGAATTTGAACTGGGTAGGAAGTAAGGAGACATAGAATCACAGAATCAGAACATAGTTTGGGTTGGAAGGGACCTTAAAGATCATCTAGTTCCAATGCCACTGCCATGGGCTGGGACACCTTCCACTAGACCATGTTACTCAAGGCCCCATCAAGCTTGGCCTTTAACACTTCCAGAGACAGGGCTTCCACAACTTCTCTGAACAATCTGTTCCAGTGTCTTTCCACCTTCACAGTAAAGAATTTCTTCCTAATAGCTAATCTAAACCTACTCTCTTTTAGTTTGAATCCATTTCCTTTTGTTCTGTCACTACAACTCCTTGTAGAAAGTCTCTTTCCATCTTTCTTCTGGATTTCCTTCATGGACTGGAAGGATGCAATTAGGTCACCCCAAAGCCGCCTTCTTTCCAGGCTGAACAATCCCAATTCTCTCAGCCTTTTCTCGTAGGAGAAGGGCTCCATCCCTCTAATCATCTTTGTGGCCTCCTCTAGACTGCCCCCAACAGGTCCATGTCTTTCCTGTGGTGGGTACCCTAGAGCTGGATGCAGCACTCCAGGTGGGATCTCACTAGAGTGCAGTAGAGGGGCAGGATCACCTCTCTCAATCTGCCACCTTGATGGTTCTCAATTTGGAGATTGTTTTCTTATCTTCTTTTGGGCATCACATTGGTGGTAACTAAAGCAAATTTTTTGCCATATGGAACAAACACTAAAGGACGGCACTGCTATTCCTTGTGGTGGTGCAGAACAATTCCATATGGTCGACTGAATAGTTCTATTTGTGAGAGTTTAGAACATCCCTTGGACAGATTTCATGCTCTGTGGACACTGTTATATGTAAAAGTATAGAATATGATCTACAAGGAAAGGCAGAGATCATATTTTACTCAAGGGTTGCATGATGCAGTTATGCTACTTTTGGGATGTAGCAAGGACCAGGTAATGTAAAGGTTCCCAGCTATTGGCTTTCATAAAGTTCTCTTTTTTCTTTAGCCAGTGGAGAGAGAGCAGATTGTAGACAAAACAGCCAAAATCTGATGTTTTTTCAATGGTGTTTCTATTAAGGTAAATTGAGAACAAAGTTATAATTTATTGAAGCAGTTGTAAAAAAGCATACAATATATTGAAAGTATGAAAATATGTGTTTATTTGTCTATATGTGTTTATATATTTGAGTACACGCACACACAAGCTCTTCCAATTTTTTTGAAGTGCCAAAAATGTATTCTACACATAACATCCAAATAAAGACTGTGGGTGTTAGTATTAGCCTTTCTTAAAATGTGTATGTGGAATTGGGTGACTAAAGAAATTGAGAGGAAAGATAAATGATTGGTTGTAAGCTGTCTATTTGTTTTTATTTATGTTAATAGACATAACTAATTAATATATTTGAAAAGCCTGGCTTATTCATATCTGTTTTTATTACAGAAAAACTGCTGTTATTAAACTTGCAAGGAGCATATAATATAAAAGTCAGTATATCCTTTAGATCATCAAGGTGCATATGCTACAACTATCTGAAGACACAGATAAGTAGGATGCAGATTTTCAGGTGATATGCTCTTTGATAGACACCCTCTTTGTGCATTCTGTCACACCATGACAAGCTAGTCAATTTTGTGTGGGTATGAATTCGTTATTACAAGCAGAGAAAGCATTTTTCTTGTGCTTGTTCATATAGTGCCTAGCAGGAATCTTAGAAGAAACAGATCTGCCTGTACAGATTTTCCTGGTACCAGCAGCATCATGTGGTACTAGTGAGCACCAGGCAATTGACCTGCGTGCTTTTGTATTAGCTGTACACCCCCATCATTACTCCAAGAAGAATGAACCCAAATACTACAGTCCTGAAAAAGGTGCTTGGCATGTATATTTGAAGCATAAAAAATTGCAGTTGCTAATGCAGTTCAGGGATTTGTATAGACCAATGCTTATATACTTGGTCCCTGTATAGCCTGATACACAGAGTGCATTCAGTTTTAATATTTCCTCACAGTGCATTGTGTTGGGCATGAAACTATTTAGCTCTCAGGAAATGCAAGTATATTAAAAATACTTTTAACATTTGCCCTTTCTTACTCATAGCTGCCTTACAAATATCCACCCTTCCTAAGCAGAAGCAAAATCTTTGTCTGGCTGATTAACTAGGGAAAAAATATCTCTTGGAGACTTTTGCGAGGTCATTAGTGAAGCTTTCTCTTCAGAACATGAATAAGCCACCTGCCTTTCATAGCCCAAGGGAGCCCAAAGGCAGTGTGTGTCTTGGAGCACACAACAGAACAGCATCTGCATACTGCCAGACTGATCTGCTAATAGCCAAGGGAGAGGGAGAATTGATGCCAGGGGTGAAGAGAAATGCTGAAACCTTGCAAAGTGTTAAGCAGTGCTCACCTATTTATTAGACAGCTAATGCTGCCTGTAGCGTTACCAGCAGAGGATAAAAGAAGTGGGGCATGTTGCAGATTGTTAATTGGTCTTAGAGCTGCAGGTTGTAATTACTAGCTTACTTTCTTCTCTACAAAGGAAAAAAATATCCCAGAAGGGACCAAAGCTGAGACTGTTTTCATCTGCTAAAAAATCATGTTTTTTATATTTGAGTACATGTGTTTTAAATATTTCTATTTTTTTTGTTTAAGAAAGAAAAAATAATTTTTGCTGTCAGACTTATAACCTGCAAGAAGTCCCATCTCTGAATTTAACACCTTTAATGATTAAATGTTTGTCAGGATACACAAGTTCTGTGTAATATGTTAGTGTTTTAAAAATAATTCCACAACAAAGTTCTTTAAAGTGAACTTGCTGGAAATACACAAGGTAATCAGTGTTTGTGACTTTTATTGAAGATGGGTAATTTTCAGTTGACTGGTAATTGACTTCTATAATCTTAATCTTATTACACTTTTTTTTTTTTTTTTTTTTTTTTTTTTTCCTCTGACAGCTTCAATTTTAGCATTGTCTTGCAGTTTGGTCCTCTTCAGTTATCCAGTTGTTTCGAACTGTGGATTCTTTGTCCAGACACACTTTCTCAGTGGTGCTCCCATTTACTCTATGCCTTACAGGCTAAGGTGAAAACAACTGCAACATTAAACAGGAGATTAAGTGGATAACTCTTTTATTTGACTACTTATTCTTGGAAAATGTCTTCTCAAATCAGTTCAAAATAGTAAGGGCAATGTCTGGTGTTTCTTCTATTCAACAGTCAATGCAGTTTTTAAAGAGGTCTTATCCAGTAAGATTCCACTCTTACTTTAAATGAGTAGATAGTTTATTTCCTTTTCAGGCCTGTCTGCTTATGCAGATTGGTTGTACTGGGTTAGCAAACATTTGCTCTAAAACTAGTCCTTGTTGCTGAAGGACAGATTCATGGGGAGCAGGGGGAGGTAAGAAGGGGATGGGTGTCTCATCCTCATTACTACCAGTAGGTACAGTATGTGTTCTGATCACATGCAGGGGGAAAAGGTTTGCAGCTCTCTCTCCTCATCATGATTGTTTTCTCCAGTCCTGATTTGTGCTTGCAACGCAGAAAAGAGAAATCTAGTCTACACTTCAGCATTTCCCCCTCTATCCCTTCATGCTCCTCAGCTGACACAAGGACCTTCTCTACCAGCCCCAGCTCAGCTTTCCCTCTTCTGGTGCAGCAGATTCACCTCCCACACAGGCAGCAACTTTGGCTTCCCCTCAAGCTTTGTTGGCATTTAGGGTAGAGACAGGTAGAACATATTGAAATAAACTTCTCAGTTTAGTGGTAATGTCACACTACAGCCCCTGTATCATATGGCCTAAGAGCTGCTTCAGGTGGAAGACATTCTTTCCATTATGCATTTTTTTCTTTTTTTCATATCTAGAAATAAATATCTAGAAGCTTTATGTTGGCGTGCGTTCTTCCTTCATAAGAAGGCTTGTCTGTAGCTAAGGACACAAGGCATAAATTCTTCTTCCTTACTTAAAATAAAGTGCCTTGAAAATAATTTATTTGGAATTTCCTTCCTAGCTTATCTGAGAACTTTGCATGGTAGTGTTTGGTTGCTAGAGCTCACACTTTGCTAGGAGACAGGACAAGCTTCCAGCTCTGCATGCAGAAAGCATTTGAATTTGAATTTCAATTAATTCATGTACAGCATGAAATAAAAATGTCATGTTTGGAGGAGGGGTATTGTTGTTTATACAGTTTTTCCAGAAGACTTGCAGAATAAATGTTTGGCTTGTGCTACAGTGCAGTATTAGAACAAGAAGTGATTGCATTATTAACTGACAAGTCATGAGTGGCCTGGATGCTTTTGTTTGTTCCCATGTAAAACTGCTTTGATGATTACAGGTCTGTCTGTTATGTCTCTCATCCTTTTTAACATCATATTCTGGTAGCTGTTACAACATTACTTGCGCTGTGATAATTCATTGAGCTATCAGCTACAAATATTTGTTTATCCTAAGGAGGCCAGGCAGGTGTAAGAGCAAAAAGTTCAGATCATGAGGGAGAATATTCTGCAGCCTGAGTTTTTGAGTAAATAAGTATTTTGCTTTTGCGCATAAAGGAATTACAGTCAGAACTGTATCGATTAGTCTGTGTCTGTGTGTATGTGCTCTTGATTTCTTGGCAGCTGGGCTTGGCTTGGATTTTTGGATTGACAGATGTAATGATGCTGGAAGGCCCACGGACAGAATAAGTGGCCCCCAAAGGGCTTTGCTGCTACAAAACATCAGTAGAAACATCTATGCCTCCAAACATGCCCAGCTTCCTCTAGGTGCAAACACTAGTTGTCAGGGCAAGGTTTAGGGCTGCTGATGGATTTTCCTCATTAAAATGTTGTTTTGAGCTGAAAATGTTATTTTTATTCAAAATTAAACCTCTAAAAGAATATGGTGGATTTGTAAGAAAATTTTTGTAAAAACAGAGATATTTCTGAATTATTGAATCACTTGTTATTAAATGTTTTGACTTTTTATTTATTGTAAGCTACAGTGAAGGTTGAAAGATCGCAGTTCCTGGAGGTTGTTTCTAAAACATCCTGAAAAAAAGAAAGCTTTTAAAAGCTCATTTTATTAAGGACAGATTTTATGCCACTATTTGGTGGATCAGCCCAAAAGAAACACAAGTATGTAAATGCTCACGTTTGTATTGGATGACATCTTGAAGTTCTGTCCATCCTGGCTGATTTTATCATCCTGTGTGAGGATGAGATTCTCATCTGTTTGTGAGGACAGAGTTTCTTTTCCACTCCTGAATTCTTTGCTCTTACTTGGATAGTCTCAAGGAGGTGCTGTAAAATACCACAATCTGACCCAGAGTACTGTAACATCATACTAAAGCATTGGCTACTTCAGGGTAAAAAAAAAAAAGCAATGAAAAGAGCTGGGCAGCAAAGAGGAGAATTCTGACAAACTTGAATGAGGGTGGGAGGCTTTGAGACTTCAGGTGTGTTGTGTATACATGATTTTAGAATGATTCACATCCATCTGCTTAGTGGTTGAATTTGCTAGACAAAAGAGGTGGCCTGCAGGTGTTGCAGATGATGAAGTTCTGCAGCTGAGCCTTTTGTAAGATGAAAGAAAAGAGCTGCATCTAATAATTTTAAAGATGGAAAAGAATAGTAACTTTAATAAAACAAAGTACAGGATTGAAGTTGTAATTTGCAGATCAGTTAATTGATAGATAAGTAGCCTTCAGGTTTTGCCTCCATCACGTATTTTTTTTACATGACTGAATTGCCCTTACTTAGAAAATACAGCAGTGCTGTCTCATATTCTGACTGGATTTGCCATTGACTATGCCATAGAATCATATATACAGGAATTGCCCAAGGCTCTTCCCCTGCTTGCTGCACCAGCATACTGAAAATAATGTTTAGTTTTGCTTTCCTAAGTTTTGAAAAGTTCATATGAGGCTTTTACTTTCACTGACGTATGTAATATAAAATCCCTCGGGTTCCAAACTAATAGGAGTTTGAGGCTGTTGGGCTCTTAAGGAGCGCAAAACCCTGCACTTTTTGTATTGATATGATAGTATTAGTGAAAAATATCCAGAGATCAGTCGTGGCTTGTACGCTGTCATGTAAACCACTTGTAACTCTTCCTCCCGTTGAGTGAAATGATTTCTATATTTTGTTACATTTGGGAGGGTTTATTGATCACCCATTCATGTAGGTGATCTGCAAGGATGCTGCTTTGGCAATCTGTCTGCTCATGTAGACCAAAAACATCTGTAGAAGCTGCATTTAACTGGGGGAAGGTGAGGAAAATTTTGTTTGTTTGTTTTCTCCTGGCAAAGAAATGTGTGAAGTTTATCTCCAGAGGTTTCAGATGAAGGACAATTGGTAAGCCTTTATAGGTTTACCCTTGAGATGTCCTTCTAAGAGGAGGGGATGTTCTAAAATCCATTGATGCTTCTGGCAGCTGAAAACTTAATTAAAAAAGGATATAGTGATTTTTAATTGAACTAAATGCATTGTCCTACACACAGGATATCATTTGAATTTCTAGAAGCCAGGACAAAGAAACAATGCCACATTAATAAATCTATAGTGCACCTACTCTTTGCTAGGTGCTCACCACAGTCTCAAGTGACAGTTACATTCTCTGAAGACCTTGCAGTGAAACAGATATATAAATTACCTACTGGCAGTGTGCCATCCTCTAAAAAAATCCAGAAAACTGGCTCTTACAGTCGTATTTATATGTATTGACAGTGCATCTTTGGTATTACTTTGAAGCCAAGGTATTTAAGCCATCATTATGAGGAAACAAGCAAGAAGGATATGAGCAGTAAATTGAGATATAACCAACTGGCCATAATAAAGCCTGTTCAAACTAGTCTTTCCATATCTCTGTATTTCACCTTAGGCTTTGCTTCTGGCATTCAACATCACTAAGAAATAGTCTTTGGTCACATTAATCTTTCAAACCTTTTATTTGTTAGGGCAAGTTGAGGAATGGGAAAGAAATCTTCAAAAGCTTGGGTAAAAGCAGTGCTGTAGGAGTTTGTGTTAAATCTATTGCCTTTGATTCTTAATTTATCCGTGAGCTTTTCCTTTAATAGAGAAAATTTCTATAGAGGAGGTTTTCTGTGACAGCAGTAGTTAGCTGGGCTAGAGGCTCAGGCTACAGGGGACAAGAGAATTCAAGATAGGAAGTACTGGGGGATTTTGGCAATTTTTGTAGCATAGTGATACCATTTTTTTCTAATTTACCAAAGTTACCTTAAAGTATCTTAATTGGAATTTTCACACAGTATAATATTAAACATGTGCTATTTTAAGCATAATTTAAAACTATTCATCAAAGTAGGGAAAAATGAGCTTAAAATGTGGATTTGTAATATTGGCATACAGACCACACATTCTGTAAGAGGTAAGGAATATGTGCTTTCAAGAGCAGCAGCACTGAAAATACTGAGTGAGGATTAAAATGTATCTTTCTGATCTTCTGTTATGTTGCCTGAATAAGGTCATATCCCTTTGAGGCAACATGCTGTAATTCCAGTATATACACTGTGTAATCTTTGGTTAGTGTCTTAGTGATTTCTTTCTCCTAAAACCTGTTGATACTCTTAATGAAAAGAGAGAAGGGGCAGGGGATTTTCTTCTGTTGCTACAAGACCTTTCATGCCATCTTAGAATAGGACCAAGGTGATTCCTGCCCTGAGGGTTTCAGGCATATTTCAGCTGGGGGTTCCAGTGGCATAACCAAGTTCTGCTGGTTGAAAAGCTCCCTGACCTCAGCTGTTTGTTTTCTTTCCATGACAGGTTTTCCTTTTCCTTCAGGCTGGTCCCTGGCCTGCCTGGGAGGCAGTAAGTAAACATTCCATTAATGGGACCAGGCTGGTGGAACTTGGTTAATGGCCAGTCACCCAAAAAAGCTGTGCTGGCAGACACAGTGGGGGAAGCAGGAGGTGCTTATCCTGTGCTTGAGGCACCTGCATGGGAGAGTCAGGGATGAGTGACTGAGGAGCAGTGACCTCCTGCCCCAGCCACAGAGCAGAAGGGACACTCAGGCCCAGAGCCTGAGGCTCCCTGCCCAGCAGCTCACAGTGAGGAGGTGAAGGCTGGTGAATGAGTGTGCATGGGCTTCTATGGCACTTCCTAAGGCCAGGGTGGTAGCTGAGGAGGGTCTGGGCACAGGCTGCTGGGGTGCATGGGGTTGGCATGGCCCCTGTACCCCTGTGGAGCTTGCTGTCACTTCTGAGGCTAATGGTTTGTATTAATGAGCTTAAATGTTCTTGGCTTTTTTTCATTTTTTAGGTTATTCTATGATTGTCCTGACCTTTCCTCTCTGTACTGGCACATAATATATGACATGACAGACTGCCTGCAGCCAGCCTGGTTTCTAGAATTACTTGCTAGAGCTTCTGCCGGTGGTTTATCCTCTGTGCACATCGCTAAATGTTCTGCTTTTGCATCCAAAAGTATCTCGGAGTCTTTGCAATCTTGCATTGACCTTCATTTGGATGAGGGGGATTTAAAAGCAGTGGTTGTAATGTCAGTATTTGTAATAATGGTTGGAGTGTCTTTTAAGAAAGCTTCCACACTTGTATGTACAGCTTTTGTGCATCTCCACTAAAACACCCTGCTCTTCAGAACTGGCCTGTGACTTTGTTTCTCTGTCCTTGAGGTTTCTTCCTCTCCTTTTTTTCTGATGGCAGTTGTTCCTGATTTTTCTGTGCCAGAAAGTTGAGAAGAATCATCTTCTGCGGCACTATACTGCTTGTCTGCTCTTTCCAATCCTGAGTTTTAATGAACAGTTTAGTTCTTTGCCTTTGTGCTTCTACCTCTGCAGTTTTGCTGCTGTGCTGGATCTTTCCCTAGGTGAGCAGGGGAGTACTTGGCAGAAAGACACGAGATCTGTCTTTCCTGCCTAAATAATTCCCTCTGACTGCATTTGTCCAGCCCCCTCTTTCTCATTCTCTCTTTACCTTCCTAAGAAAGCTAGAGAGAAATGTTACATCCCTAGGCCCCTTTATACTCGTTTGTGTATCTGTATTATAACAGCAGTGCTTAGCACTTGCATAATCTTGCTCCTCTGCATAATCACTGTAATCATTTATGCATCTGTTTTGTAACATGAGTGGGTCAGATTCTGAGATGGAGCAGAGCAGTTCTGTCTCTCCACTGCATTTACTGGTTCAGATAGTAGTCATCATCACACTGCAGTGTTCATTGTATATGGTGTTTTATGTGTTAAAACACCAGGAGCCAAAGCCTTGAGGACTGCCTTTCATTCTTCTGATTTTTGTGGAGTTGTTTTCACGCTAAAGATTGCCTAGTTTTGGGAAGGGGCAATAGAGTAGGGGTGACACAGCTGGATTCAAGTTTGTTCTCTCTAATCATTTTAGGCAAGGTGAGCAGGTGGTGTTTATACCCGTGGTGAGGAAAGCTGAAATTACCTCCTGAGCCACAGATCATGGGATGCCTCGAGAGCCTGACTGTCCTCTGCTCGCCTCTTCAGACTCCTACTGCACTGCAGATAAGCCTGTGAGGCTTAAAGGCCCTCTTTCCTAATCTGAGGGTTGATAAACTACTGATAGAGGGAGCATTTCCTCACAGGTTTCTATATTAAGGACCCATTTGAATGCTCGCTGCAGCAAGCAGAGATTCTGTGGAGACAGTGTGAGCAATGTGTGTGCTAAAGAGGTCAAAGAGCTGCATCATCTGTAGTCATTACTGCACAGCACTGTGCGGGGAGCGCAGCGCCAGAGTGGCACCCTGGAGGAGAAGCTCTGGGTGGAGCTCTCTTCCTCCTCCATCACTCTTTTCTTTTCTCAGTGTTGACCTAGTTTATTAATGTTAATTTTATTAGTGCATCTGCTTCATTTTTGTGATTATAAAATGCTTTTGGGGCTCTGTAATTTGATTATTTCAGTGCCTTTCCTGATATAATTGAAGCTCGAATGAAGGTAGCCTGAAAATATAGTTTA
Source organism: Lonchura striata (assembly GCF_050655825.1). Classification (NCBI taxonomy): domain Eukaryota; kingdom Metazoa; phylum Chordata; class Aves; order Passeriformes; family Estrildidae; genus Lonchura; species Lonchura striata. The sequence continues at coordinate 63,448,075 of NC_140704.1, forward strand.
TTTTAACTTGATAAATCTTGTACAGCTAAACCAATTTGTGTTAATACTTTTTCTTTTTGCAATCTTGTGCTTATGTAATTTGTTTAGTGGTGAAATATTTTTTTTCTTGTTTTTTACCCAGAGTGCCTGAAACTGTGGCATATCTCTCTAAGAGGTCTCTTTCTGTCTGAAAGTTTTAAACAGTTTATGTTTAGGGTCTTATGTAGTGTATCCCATCTCTGTCATAGGAGGGATAACAGTGTTATTGGACTGATCCCATCCATTCATTTCCATGAACACCCCCTGTTGTCCCAGCCTCTCATGTAGGATCTCATATCTCTGTCCTTTCCCATTACAGCTAGTTCATTTTGTCTCAGGTGCTGTGATAATTTCCTCATTCCCTCTCTGTGCCACAACTTTCCTAGCCTTATCTGCTGCATTTTTCTCCCCATCTTTCATTACTGCTGTGAAACAGAATTGTTTTCCCATGGTACAGGGGGAAGGTTTCTAGTGGCAGAAAGGAGAGCTTCAGATGCACCTCTCCATGAAAACAAATTATTGGAGCTGCTGATGCTCCTCCTGCGTGCTTCACCTTGATGCCTTGCTCAGCCTGCTTGCTCTGAGAAGCATTGCAGGCTCCTTCTGTTTGGCTTTGTGTGAGTCACAGGTGCTCTCTGAGCAGACGGGGAAGCAAGAGGACTCATGCGTGGCTTGCCTCCTTTGGGGTGCTGGCAGGGTGCAGGCAGTGCCTGTGTCTTCTCAAGAACATAGCTTTGGAATCTGCCTTTTCCAAGCAGGAGGGAAATGAAATGGAGATTGGTGAGTGCTTTCCCAAGGAAGTCCAAGGGTCTCCCCACCACCCAGGAGCCACAGGGGATCAATACCTCTTGGGTTAAAGGCCTGAAACTGATGCTGGCTCACCATGAGGCAACTTAAGAAGTTCTTTCAACCCTTGAGAAACTCTTGCTGTAGATTTAGTCCTAAAAGTGCAATGGCTCATTTTCCTCTGCCTGTCATTGTTTCAGCAACTCTAATAATGACTTTGCAGTATTTTAAGTGTCTTGTTTGGGATATATACCTCTTGGAAAAATTATAACGCAGTTAGAAAGGATTTAAATCACAGGTCAACTCAATGTCTATTTTGATAGCTTCAATAGTAGCTTTCAGAGTTTTATAGACCTATGACTTAGTGGAATAATGTAGATTACTCTAAAAAATACTGTCGACCTTCTTCCACTGGGAAACTGAGAAAACCTGACTTCTGGCTGGACAAGGATAGGCAGTAGGAGTGAAGGACTTGAAGAACTGTCAAGCATGTTCTGGAGAATATGCACTGGAGAATTTCCATTAATACTTTGCAACCGGCGCAATGTGTTTGTGCAAGGCACAAAGCCGTAGTGTCCAGTCACCTGTGCTGTGGCATTTGTCTTTTTCATTGTCTGTGTAATCAAAACTTGATGGTGTTTGTTTTCTTTCCTCAGTGTGAATTCAAGCACTAGAGGAGTAACAATTTGTTATGGTGCAAAAAGGACTTGTAATCCTGCCAGAGATTTTCTGTAATTAAAAATGAATTGGTACTATCAACACCTTTCCTGTTTGTTGTACTGATTCCTCTCAATCTTCTGATAAATATCAGGATTTTGACAAATAAGGATCCAGGTGAGTCAGTTGTTCAGGGGGGATTAATAATTCAGTCCAGAGCCTTTCACTCTCAGGTTGCCCAGGTGGCCCAGGTAGGTAGTGACCAAAAATAACTGTATGGGTGCTGTTAGGTGACCTGTGTGAAATTCATTCATATTTTCAGGCTGGGCATATCACCAGTCCCCTGGGAACAATTGACAGTGATTGATAACCTTTGTGTTTTCCTCAGGGTGGCCAAAACCAAATGAGGATTTTTCTTGCCCCAAAACCAGGGGGATGCTGGAAGCTCATGCCTCATGACTATCTCAGATGTGTGGACTCTCTGCAATATGCAGGGGGTCCTGGTAGAGGGAGTTTGTCAGCCAAGTACCTTCTGTTCATAATATTGGTACATATAAAATATGTTCAGAAAGAATCTGTGGTGCAGAACAATTAGAAAACATCCCACATCAAGCTTCACCAGGTAGGGAACTTTCATCATGACCTTACTTACTTTGGTAGTACGCTGTAAAATTTCATGGAAAAAAAATCAGAAATACTCTAAGCTAGTACTAAGCTAGTATAATGTACAGGTGGGTAGGGTATTCAAATGTCTAATGCTCAAACATTTTAAAATTTCCTGGATTGATATTTTTCATGTTAAGATACAGCTACTCAAATGCCAGTTTGAATGAATTCATGTTAGTTCTCTCTTGAAATACTTTCTGAAAATCTTTGTGAAATTAAGTGATTGCATTTCCAGGAGAAAGAAAGATTTTTCTTTTTCAGTTTAAGAAGTAGTATTTGGCATGACTGCTTCTAAGCATTCCCTATGTGGTATGTGTGCTGTGTTGCACCTGGGAAGCAAGTAAGGAAAATGTTATTTCTGATTACCCCAAGAAAGGGATTATTTCCCATGAATAAAGCAGTTTATGTGGTGGTTTCTGTACAGCAGTTTCTCTTTGTGGCAGAGATGTTTTATAGAGTTGGCAGAGGTGCTAGGCTGCCTACACTAAAATGGACTATTCAGTCTGTGTTGGTGAAATCAATGGTGGTAGTGGCTTACAGAGATGCTACCTGTACTTTCAACTTTTACAACAAGATTTGTAAAGCAATAAGAGCGAGTCACATAAGAAAAGTGGGAGACTCAGTCCAGCTGTGTTACATACAGCAGGATTTCCAAGATAGGTGAATGTTTTGCTTGGCAAGAGTGGAACACTTAAATTCTAGTGGAGAGGGACAGACTTGCTATTTTGTATAGCTTGAACTTCCTATATGTCCCATAACGGTGATATTTAGTATTTCTGGGTTTGTGCAGTGGGAAAACCAGACAGAAAGGGCTACTCTGTATTGTAAATTTGCAAAGATAACAGGTTGCACCTATTGCAGTGTCCAAGTAGATTTTGAATGGGATTGGAATTTTCCTGTGTAGATAGAAAGAGGAGAGGAAATATCTCCTAATTATCTCCCTAAAATAAAAATTAGAACTATTTGAATGATGCAGCTAAGGAACTGTGGGATTTTTTCTTCATAATGTTAATATGCCATATTGCAGTGTAATTCTACTTCTGCCAGTTAAAAGCTTATTAAGCTGCTATCATAGTAAATAGGTTATTAACATTGAAAATTAATGTCACCAGCATCATTGAAAATTCTTTCAATTCCCCTAATATCTCTTAAATGTTTAGTATAATCTACCAATCTGTCTCTGTTTGGTATCTGAGAAGCTATATGTCCTTAAAAAATTTCCAAAAACTCTTTTTTGTCACTACATTTTGTATTCCCAGGAATAGAGAATTTGGATATTTGAATGGAGTATTTAGAAATCTGTCCACCAAATAATTTGTTTGACATTGCTTCATTTGAAATCAAATTGCTTTTCTTCTTTCTATTTCCCCATATCCTGCTGAAGTTAACTCCAATTTAGAAATAATTTGCCCCATTACTGCAGTCTCATTTTCAAAAAGCAAATTTGCTATTTTTCTGATATTTCTAATGGGGTTGCAAGAAGTTAAAGCTACTGTCAAAGTAGGATCCAGAAATTTTTGTATTCTTGATGAAGAAGATAGTCATACTTAGTAACAGAGGGATCAAAGATGATCTTGGATGCAGCTATTTAATTTGCATGCTTGAAAATCAAGAGTAGTTCTCCTGAAATTTATGGATTTTAATCCTCAGCAGAAGCAGTTCCAAAGAAACAAGCTGAATGTAAATCATTGAATGCTTAGCTTTTTAATTTGACTTGTTTTTGAAATATTTATTTTAGAATTTTTTTCTACCTTTCCAGGAAGACAAATCATCAAAGCTACAGAAACAAGCAAGGAGGATGTTTGTATAATCCTTTCAGATCTCTTAACTCTCTCTAAGTAAAAGTTTTGTTTGTTTTTGTCTTGGATTGCTGACTGTGGCTATCTTTTGCAGTGTTGAAACTTTTAAACCGAATATGTCAATGCCATGGAACAAATGCAAAATGGCAAAAGAATAAAGTAGAAGGTAATGCTGCAAAAATGACATTTTCTTTGTACTACACTGACCTTTTTTGAAATGCATCATCTTTAAAGGACACAAGCAGTACTTTGATTTGCCGCTCACCTAAGTGATGGCATCTTCCATACCCTCTCGTCTCCTCACAACTTACTCAGTAATTTTTAGTTTATGCACAAGAGTTAGGTTAACTTTCACAAGAGTGAAAATCATTATTCATGAAAGAGCACAAAAACCATAGCAGTGTTGCGGGTGAAGAGTCAGAAAGTCTGCAGCTTTTTAATGTGATTTTAGGTCATTTAGGGCAAGTTGTCCTGAGGTATTTGAGTGTTGTGATGCTCTGTGTCTAATGGGAGCTGGTTCCCTGGTGCTGCAGGAGCTGTTTTGCCCCTGTAAATGTAAAGGGAGGGAATTTTGCTTCCTAGGCACTTCTAAAAAGTGAAGGATGACAGAGCACTGAGAGATAAATGGCCCTTGGTGGACTGTCAAGTAGCACATAGAGGGGCCTCACCACCTTTACGGAGCACATGTTGTATCACTTTATGACTCAGTTCTTCATCTGAAAAATGGGATTAAGAATGCTTCTTTCCTCTTATCTGTGTAGGCTGTAACCTCATTGGAGTGCTTAGAGTTTGTTTGTGGAGTACTCGGGAAGATGGGTCTGCATTCCCATATGAGACATCCCTTTCCACCAGGCCATTGCAGTAATAAAGACAATCAGAGCTGCCTGCAGAATCTGGATTTTCTTGAACAGTTTTTTGCAAAGCATATGTGATATTTGCTTTAGATGGTCTGAGTGTTGGAGCAGCAGAGAATGCAATGTCTGGACTCACTTGAGAGCCATTTGACATTTTTTTGAAAGCTTCCTCAAGCAACTAACTTGCACTGTCCCACATGTGTACTTAAAGTCCCTTTTCTTGGGAAAGTATTCCAGTGAGAGGCCTTTGGAAAGAGGCTGTTGTTTCAGCCACTGCATGGAAATACTGTCTGTGATGTGATCTGGAGTAGCTTCACAGCTCTTGTGTGTTTCTGTGTTTTGCTCTTTGCACCACTCTCCATTTGCCAGGTATGCAATTTAGCCAGCTATTTTCAGAACCTCAGTTCAGTGCAGAAAACTGTGGCACTATTGGTTTCTTATTTCAAAACCTAAAAAGCTGAGTGTGTATTTAATTCTGCATTTCATATAGATTCCACATTGTTCATTTTAAATATATGTCAGTTTTTCAGGATTTGCTCACTACTGCAGCCTGGTACTAAAAACTTTTGGTTTGAATTTTAGTGTTTGGAGGAAGCTAGACAATTCAAATTTACTGCCTGGGTTAGACAGCTGCTTCCAGCTCTACTTGCCTCTCTAGAAGCATTGTAAGTTGTAGTTAAAGTCATCATAGATGATGCCAATTAAAAAATATGCTTGAAAATGTTAGGCGTGGGTTAGTGTTCTTTGGTTCTGCTTCTAAGCCATAACTTCAGACTGTGACAAGAGTTAAACATCATTTTTTAAACCTCTGAAAGCTGTAGATTCTCGTGTCAGAATCTGGGAGATAAAAACCAAGTCAGCTAAATATGGAAAGACTTGGTGAAACTAAGTGAGCTGGCAGCATGGAAACACGTTTTCTTTATGTCTGGTTTAGAAATTTAAAACAACTTAATCCTTACCCTGCTGAACTGTTTCTAGATCTGGGATGTATTCATCCTAGACCCTTTACTTCTTAAAAACAAAACTCAAGCCCCAAAATAAAAGCTGTGATGGAATAAAACCAGAGGTGTATACATGAAACTGCCTGTACACACTTCAAGATGTGTTTTAACATGAGCCCTCCGTTCAAAATTGTCATACTAGACTATGGTTATAGTAATAAAAGGAGAACAAATATGTTGTTCAGGAGGATTTAACAAGCAGGCTTCTTTTAGCTTCCTGGGACAAAAGTCGTGACAAGTGAAATAGAGTTCAGGACTGACCCTATGCACTTCACTCCCATTTTTGTGATTAATGGGATTTCACTCCCATTACACAAATCCAGAGGGTAATAATGGGACAGTGTAGTAAGTGCAAGTTTCAGTTTTCCAGAGTGTGTATTTCATAAAGCATTACCACAGGCAAAAGAAGTTACCTTTGTACTGCCAAAGAACTGGAGTTTCAGAGGAGCCTCTCTACTGAAGAGAGCCCATATGCAGTATTTATAAATCATAACTAAATCCAGGAAATTATGAAAAGGCAAACTGTACTTTAATGACCATGTCTAATTATTAAAAGGTTTATGTTAATAAAATAATCAGAACATGTAAAGCAAACTGTCCCAGAAGCTCTTCCTGAATGTGAATCACAGAATGACCCAACTCAGTGTTTCCTCAGTGTTTCCTTCAGTCAGCTTCTTGAGAAATGGTAAATGAACAGAAAAGAATGCTGGAGGAATTAGCACTTCAGGTTCTCTTTTCATTCATCAAAGAGATGTATTTTCAATCTTGGTATAGTTTCACACATGCTGCCATCAGCAAAATCATTACTTTAAGGGGTTTCCAAAGTTAGTAGGGAATTAAGAGAGGCATGATCTGAAACTCTGAAGACAATCATAAAAGATGTCAAAGATTTCCTTTGATCCACTGTTTATTTTGCATAGGTCCTTCAGTAAAGGTATGAATTGCTGGCTATCACCAGAACAAGGCATAGTTTTCTGAAGCAGTATTCCATCAGTAAGAAAACTTGCCAGAACAAACCGTCAGCTTTAGGAGTATGGGAGAAATCTTGTTCTGACACCAAAAAATGAAGTAGAGTTGTCATTCAGAATTGAGTTTATTGTTTCAGTTATTTACAGTTCTGCTTCTTCGTATTCCAGTGTTTCCATGTTTACCTAACAAGAATAGATTGTTCTCTTTATTGATCCTTGTATTTTTATCTCTCCTGATTACTGCATGAGTTGATCAAGTAGCAGTTCCAAGTAGCTTATTCTTCCTAGTGAGCTAGCATGTTTTTGGGGCATTTCCTTGGTCCAGCTCAAGTTGTGGTAATTTCATTACTTGGTGGGCTTTGGCTACACTGCTGGGGATAATTCAGTATGTTAATACATGATGACACATTTATGGAGAAAACACTCCTTGAAAGAAGGACCTTAGTGGAAGGATAGGTCCCATTGTGGTAATTAATTTGTAGCAACTATTATGGGTTACGATTTTAATAGGGATAAAGGATAGTTGTTCAAAGTAACCAACCACTCCAGCATAGTTTTATCTACATAAGTAAAAATGATAGTCATAAATTCAACAAATAGAATACATTCTAAGGGTTAGCAGTTCTTTTGCTCCAAAATTATAGTTCCTGGAATCAGGAAGATGTTTTTTTCATTATGTACTGAGGAGTACTTAGGCAAACCTGTTGTAGTACTAGTGCATAACTGTCAGAGGGAGATTTGGACATTTAAATGATAGGTCCCATCATTTCTATCCAGTCAGTAAATAATTTAAACACTGCTTTATCAGGGCTAGTAATACAGCACTTAGACAAGTTATTTCAGACAGCATGAAAATACTTTGGATACATTGTTCTTTACTTTTGGCAAGGGCAACACTGTATGGATATTTGGTGGGAAAGAGAGAAAGCCATGTTATATATTGATGATATATAGTTAATTCTTTTTTTCCTCTTATCTTCCTATTCCATAGCTTGCCATACCTCAGTATTCAGTGTTGTTAGCTACATATGCTTAATTTAAAAAAATAGTTTCTGACTGATTCTGAAATTAATGTTGCTCATCAGGCAGTTTGCTTTAGATTGTTGATGGATCAGCTATACTGTTTCTCAGTCAATGCCCAAAATTGACCGAGCTGTTTCTTTTGAATTTTTAAATTTTTTTTCATTCCTGTTATATAATGCTAATTAAAACTATTTTTAGTAATTATGTTCCAAAAACTGAACAGACTGCATGAAGTGGGACAAGAGTATTTGGGAATTTAGAACACTTTTATAAGTTCAAAAGCAAGACCGTACCAGGAAAGTCAGGTTGTAGCAACAAATTATTGGCCATGCTCTCAGTGCTAAAGAGCAGCTTTGTGAACTAATGCTAAGAAGCAAAATGTATATTTAAAGAATATATGCTTTTGTACTTTTTCCTATGAAAAAAAGGCTTTGTATTCTCAACAAAGGATTTTATTTTGCAGGCTACAATTTTTAACAGTCTATGTTTCTGCTGCTTGAAGTTTCAGATTATTTTAAGAGTTGGTCATCTTTGAAATCTGACCTGGCTAAACTTTTTCTGTAAAATGCAGTAGTACTAACCAATTAGAAAAAAAAACAGAGATGCTTTCAAAATTTGACACCATTGATTGACAGTATTGATATCAGTACAATTTTGTAAGGATGGTGGACTAGCAAAATTGTTTCTTGAATCCTATCAAGATGGCATGTTTCCATTTTTCATGTAAATATTGACCAAAATGTGTGTAATGAATTTCAGTCTCAGAGGCAAAAAAAGCCCAAAAAAAGCCCTGAGAGTTTCAGAAAGATTATGGTCCTTTGCGTAACCATTTTTTATATACAAAACTCGTGGAGAATGTTATTAAATACATCTATGCTTTCATGTATTGTGGTGAACATGTTCAAATTATTGGATAAATGAGTGTGTGAATGACCACTGATCCTGGATACTGTTCAGTTGCTGGTTTTATTACATGATAATACTTCAAACCCAGCATAATTGTGAATAACAGGTTACCAAAAAGACCAAAATGTACTGAACTGTGTAGATTGGGCACATCAGTTCTAGTGTCTTTATAATGTGCACAGAAGCTGTCAACAGAAGAGCACACACATTTTCTGTCATACTATTAAGAGCATTTTTAATTAAAGCAAAGTGTATAACTATACTTTTCAGTGTACCATAGTTCCTTTACAGATGAATCAGAATTTGATATGATGGTTTTCTTAGGTGTTTGCTGAATACTCTATTCTCCTCTAGTGGTCTTTTTTCACAGTTTCAGAAGCCTAACTGCATGCAATCAAGTATTCTCACATGATGCAAGAGCATTGCATCATAAGTTTTGCTCACAGATACTCCCAGTGAAATAGAAGAAGGGGGAATCAGATGGTTGTTTACCTTTGATGAATTTTTTTCTCCTACAAGTTTATTCTTAAGCAAAACAAAATAGTATCTGAAACATCAGTGTATTTCTTCTAGGATATTTGGGGAGAACAGACCTTTGAATTTGTGATCTTTGGGATCTGTTTGCAGATACAATACTGCCTGACAAGTGTGTCTTCCTCTGTGGCCACTGTCCTGAATGAAGCTCAGGGAAAAGAGAGGGTTTATGTCATAGAAGAATAGAGCAAGTAAGGTGATGTTTATGAGAGTGTAGCTCTTCTTTACCCATGGTATTTGGTCCCAAGAGTAAAATCAAGGTAGAATCTGACTGCCTTGCTTTACTATCTTCCCTGTATTACTGTTTTACAGGGTTATCCCCCTTCTCTCTTCTGGTCCAGATTGTTCCATAGCTGACCCTATCAGAAATGTTTATATTTAGTCACATCATTAAATTTTGCACCCAAAGCTGATTAAAACATGTGGGATCCTTGAAGGTGTCGTGTTTGTAGCTGCTTCTCAAATGAGAATCAGGATAAGAAAGATGAGTGGAACCATGCATGCTTCCTTCATTTTCAGCTGAAGAATATCATGCAGGAAAATCTTGCATTTTGTGTATGTTGTGTGGTGATAAACCTGAGTAGTGAAAATGAGTCATGAGTAACTGTTTTAGTGGTAATGGCACTGCACCTGCATTGGACATTATTGGATACATGTAACTAGAATCCTGCAGTACCATCTCATACTTGTGTGCTCTTGATTTTTTTAGCTATTAGTACTTAAAAGAGGTAGAGGTCAGACGGCCATACTTTCTAATCTTTGATTCCTGCTACTGATGCCCATAATGAAAAGATTCTTCTTTCTAACAGGCCAAAATCCAAAACTTCCTTTGAAAATAATGCCAACAAAAGGTAATTTGTCTTTCTTTATATGGTAATGTATCTAGATTTTGTATTACATTTTAAAGAGTTTACTGCCAAGCTGTATATGTTTTTATACGTTTGAAAATCTGGGGAGGGTCTTGATAGCTGTTGTGTTACCCAATTTCATTATTATACCTGCTTGTCAAAGAGTAGAGGGATCAAGCATAATGAAAATTGTTAATATACAGTTAACAGTCTGTGCTTTTAGCTTGTGCCAACACCTCTCTGTAGAAAGCAGTTTGGGTTTAGTTGAGGTGAATCATGAGAGAAAAAGTGCAGGCATCAGGAAAAGGGCAGGCGGTACGACTTCAAGGTGGAAGGATGTTCAGGATGTAGAACCTTATTGTGTAGGAAGATTTTTCTCTGTGAAAAGGAGCTGTAGTGGTGAGAGAGCTTTTCAACTGTGTGTGGCTAAGACAAGGTATAATCTTGAAGAAATACAGGCTGAGAGGAGTTTCTTTGGTATCTGCAACCATAGTAGATATTGGGTGTCTTTGATGTTGTAGGAGCATATGCCCCTGCAGCACTGAGGCAGAAATGCTGGCACTACTTTCTTGCTCTGTAGTAGTCTCAATTCATACCTCGAAGGCCTGGCATGGGCTGATGTTTAGTGTTATTTTAGGCTATCAGGAGATGAGTATTGCCTGTCCTTGGCATTATTCTTCAGGCTGCTTCTTTCAGCTATTGTACTGTACTGTTACTTTTTAAAGCACCCCTCCTAAGCCTTGATTCCAAGTGTGTTTCATCACACTTGGAAACTCAAAAAATACTAGTTCAGAAAGACTGTGTATCTGTGAGGTGTGTAGACATCTGTCTGTCTATTATCTATCTGTGAGTATGTGCTGTTGTGTATGTGATCACACAGCTCCACTAAGCATAGCAGAGATTTTTTTTTAATCAAACTTTGGAAAAACCTATTTCTGGGTGCAGGTTTGTTCAGTCCTCATTTTTCTGATTAAAAACCTTAAAATTTGCAGTGCTGGTGCCAGATACAGCATTGTAATGTCGATATAAAGTACCCCTAACTATAAACATGCATTTGTTAATATAGCATGAATTATTCATAAATCATGGAATATGCTGAGTTGGAAGGGACCCACCAGAGTCATCAAGTCCAACTCCTGGCACAGGATACCCCAAGAATCATACCATGTGCCTGAGAGCACTGTTCAAATGCTTCTTGAACTCTATCAGGTTTGGTCCTGGACCACATCCTTGGGGAACCTGTTCCAGTGCCCAACCACCCTCTGGGTGGGAAACCTTTTCCTGATATCCAACCTAAACCTCCCTCAGTTCAGCTTCAGGCCATTCCCTCACGTCCTGTCACTGGTCACAAGAATTAAGAGGTCAGTACTTACCCCTCCTCTTCCCCTCATGAGGAAGTTGCAACTGCAATGAAGTCTCACCTCAGTCTCCTCCAGGCTGAGCAGACCAAGTGACCTCAGTTGCTACTTGTACAGCTTCCCATCCAAACCCTTCACCATCCTTGTGGCTCTCCTTTGGTCACTCTCTAATAGCTCCATGTCTTTTTTGTACTGTGGCGCCCAAAACTGCCCGCAGCACTGGATGTGAGGCTGCCCTACAGCAGAGCAGGACAGTCCCCTCCCTTGCCCAGCTGGCCATGCTGTTCCTGATGCCCCCAAGGACATACTTGGCCCTCCTGGCTGTCAGGGCACAATGACTCATATTACATTTTCCAAGGACCAGGCCTCCAAAATCCCATTCCACAGCTCTGCTCTCCAGCCTCTCATTCCCCATTCTATACACAGAACCAGGACTGCCCCATCCCAGGTGCAGAATCCAGCTCTTCCCCTTGTTGATCTTTGTATGGTTGGTGATTGCCCATCTCTCTGGTTTGTTGAGGTCTCTCCAAAGGTCCTCTCTGCCTTAAAGGGAGTTGACAGCTCCTCTCAATTTGGTATTGTCATCAAATTTGCTTCATATTCCTTCAAGTCTTGCATCTAGGACTGAGCAAGGATGGAACCCCAGTATTATTAACAGTATTACTTTAGTAAGTGTCCTCAGATGTGGCAAAGAACAGTGTGACTTTTGTGCAAGTGTCCCTAGAAATGCAAGTGGCAATCACTAAGATCCATCTACTTAACTATGACTGTTTACACCATAAAAAGAAATTCACTCCTATAATTATATTTGGAATTACAGAAAGCTGTTGCTGCTGTAGATTATTTGATCTCTCTGGGGAAACTTCCATCAAACATAACAGCCTACATTTTTACTTTGTTAATTATAAAGCTGTGAAGAAGAAAATGCAAGACAATCTCAACTATTCTTAGTGTAATAGTAGCTTCCTAAAATATTACTGCCTTTATGAGTCCCAGTGGAGGATCTTTCTTTGTGCAGAAAAACCCAATACCATCCTCTTGCATAAATGAGGAAATAGATTCCAGATGTATTAGGCAAATAATAAGACAGACATTTATCATGATCTCTTATAAATCCATGGACATAGGTTATCTACAGGTTTGCTCTTGTTTTTTTTCCTCCATCTACCCCATCCATAACAAGTGATGCTTATTCTTTTGAAACTTTAGTTTGTGCCTATTTTCTAAGGACAGATAGATTAAAAATACTTTTGTCTCTTCTTTGTGATGGTATGGAAGATCAGTTGAGAGTTGTGTAGAGTAATACTTGGCTTTTGACTGCTGTTGAGATCTTTCATAAAGATACCCATAAAGATACTTAAAAGGCAGTTGGACCCAATTTCTGGGCAGGCAGCTCTAGGTGGCCAAGGCCACCTTGAACCAGGGTCATTGAACAAGATTATCTCAAAAGATTTTTCAGAGAGTTCTGTTCTTTGGCACTTGATATTTGTATGTTCCACTGTGATCAGCTCTGCTGTTGAGTGTGATAATTATAAATCGTCATGGTCCTACTTCTGCAAGGTCTCTGCAGTTACACCATTCTCAGACCACCATTAGTTTCAGTGATGCCCACATGTTGGGGACTTCTAGTTGCAGGACTGAAGCTGAGCTTATGTGCAAAAGTAAATATTTGCTGAATTTTGAAACCATCAGGCTTATGAAACCAGAGCTTCTATGATGTGCAGCTGCTTTTTATTCTGTCTGTGCTCCCCCAAAAGCAGTCCTGGTGGAGACACTGTATTGAACAGTAGAATCAAACCTCACAAAATTAGAACTAATGTACCTGTGGGTGCAGAGTGTTTACTGTTTGCTTCAGAAGTATACCCTAGGATCATTTTGCTCTGAATTCATCCACTAACCCTTGTTGTCACTCAGCTGAGCTTTAAGGTTAGAAGGCCAAAGAAAAGTTCTTGCAAAATAAAAATTGATTTGTAATGATTTTGTATATATATTTGGAGGATGTGCAATAGTAACTCAATCTTTTGAAGCTTGTAAGTGATTCCTGGATGGTCACTGAGCACCAGATGGATTTGGCTGCTATTGTTGAGATAATCAGACCTGGCTTTTTTTTGACAAGCACCATTTAACAATGTGACTGATGGTGTTGTGCCTTTATTCTTTATTTCACCAGTGAAACATACACTTATGCTACCTTAAGAGATCAGTATAAGCTTTTGGGATCCTTTTAAATCGTCATTGAAGATTTACACTTGTCTTTTTATTATTGAATCAAATTTATAGAGGTGTAAAAAGGCAAGTGTATCAACCATGGCAAATACTTAGAAGACCCCATAATGGTATTGAGGACCCAAGTGTGTTTCTTGGCTCAGTTAAAGAGTATAAAAGTTAATATTGTCAGCAGTCTTCTTGCAACACAATACTTTTTTTCTTTAATCACCTCCCAGTATTGTGCTTCTTTTTGTCACATGTGGACAAACCAGAGTAACTTTACAATGCAGGTGAAAACACTTGTTTTTTTCAGTGGTGGCTGCAAGGAGTGGGAGATGTTTTGCACATAGGTTTTTGTTGACATTTCGCTCTGGTAGTCTTTTGGTTTTTCTGGTGGTCTTCATGATCATAAAATGCAAAGCAATTTTGGGGCAAACAACAGTACATCTTTATAATTATTTGTGTGCATTGTTTGAAGTGTTGTTGTACAGATTCACCTTCCTTTCTTTTACTGTGTGGATTCAATGGGAAAGATAGATAAAGGCAGACACTGCAGCTTTCCTATAATAGCATATCTGTGTGACTGAATTTTGAGGTCAAAAATCTGTAAAGATCAGTACACAATTGTGATTCTGTGATAATAGCTGGTAGGTTTGCCAGTTTAAGCTGGTTCACTAGAGCTGATGTGGTGGTTAGTTTATCTTGACATTAGTGGTAGGAGCAGAAGTCTGGGGAATGGCACACCAGGTTTTGGGTCACTGGAAGAGGCAGGTGTGTTCTGCAGTCTTGGCAGATGAGTAAATCCTCAGTATATATTAACCACAGACTAGCTGCAGCAGAGCTAGCTATTTTACCTCAGCAAGAAAGAAGTGGGGTAAATTATTCTTTCTGGAGCTTCTGGTTGACCTGACTAGGAAGCAGAATTAGCTTGTTAAGGAGGTGCCCTGGGTACCTTTAACCTGTGTGCACCAGAGACAACCTTGCAGTCTCTAGCAGCAAGGCAAGGAGAAGAAAGAGCAATTTTGTTCATCTGAGAGGATTGTCTGAATGTACTGTATATTTTGAATAAAGCTAAAACAAGGCATGAACAATGGGACCACCAGTGATTTTACAGAGTTCTGCTTCCCTTCTGTGCTGACTATGTTAATGTCAGTTGAGCAGAACTGCATCACGGCTGGACTCTGTTGAGAAGCTGGAGAGGAGCAAAGTGCAGATGCTGGTCCAAACTTAATTCATCTCCTCATATTGGCGAAGGCATTGATGCTGGCCTGGTTTTGCTCTTCTTGGTTTCCTCTATGTGTTTACAACCTTTGAATTTTTTTTATTTCTTGAAGAGTGAAATTTTCCAAAGTCACCCATAGGGCTTGTAATAAAAGTTGCAGGTCTTTTTCTGTTCTGTCTTTCTGGTGTGTTTTGTGAATCTGGAAATAAGGTGAATTTCATCTGATCTGAAGTGTTGTTACAGGATGATGTTGGATAGCTTAACTGGTTGTGTAGTTAGTAGATGATTATATGCAGACCTGTAGAAATACAATATTTCTGATTTTTCTACTTATGCTGCAGGAAACTGGGAACAGTAGCAGTGAAGCCAGTGGTATATTTTGAAATAAATAAGAACTGGACTGATTGTTTTTTCTTTGCCATTTGGCTAGTGACAGCTTAGATCTCATCTGGTGTGAATTGGCACAGCTTTCACTGATGTTGGAGGAGCTTTTATACTAATTCACACCAGCTGAGCTTGTTATGCAGTCCAGTCTGTCAAATGTGGGTTGGTGTTTTTTTCTCCTTTTTACCTCTTTTCTGCTTTCCGTCTTGTGCTTGGGGATCTTTTGTCCTGCCCTTTGTGCTTGTTCCAGTTCTGACCAATAGCACATAAACTGAAAACCTGTTTCAGAGCAGAGTTTCTTTACATGAATCCATAAGCTTAATAATTTTGATTCTACGTTGCATAGATATGTAGAGGATTTACTTTAAATCCAAAATGAGGACTTATACATTTCTATAGCTTATTTTTGCTAATTTTAACATCTGAATGGATTTCTGCATAGGCAAGCATTATTTATTTAATTTGATTTTTGAGAAGTCAAAATGAATATGTACCAAAATCTTCTGCTACTGTGATTCTTTCTTGAAGTTTGACAGATGAGCTTATATTTCTATTGTGTCAACAAAAAGTAGGAAGGATTTGTATTCATCTAAGGATCGCTATGTCTTAGAGCCTATACCATCTTAACTGGCTTGGGGGAATTACATATATTTTGTAGAAAGAAAGCTTATGTTAACATATATGCAAACTTCATGTGATAATTATCAAAGGACACTTTGATTAATCTAGTTGTATCCTAAAGGCTGATGACATTTTAAATTGTTCAGAAAAGCAGGCAGTCATGATGGAAACTGCTCAGAAGCTAAAAACCTCTTACAATTATCTGCAACTTGTGTGCAATACATCTTAGACACTGACACGTAAAATTTAATTGTGATCATTCTGTTGTATTTGTAATAATTTAATCTTAAATCATACCTGTGCAACTGTAAGAACTTTATAGTATTTTGTGGTTTGCATTCTTAGACGTATGCATATTTTAAAAGTATGTTAATGAAGAAGAGATGATGAAGGTTATTAAGTTCTGTGCTCCAGCTGAGGAGTGCTAGATCTCATTGTTCTGTCCTGTGACCAGTAACATTTGTATCAGAGAAAAACAAGGGGAAAACCTACAGTAGAGAAATGTGGTAACCAAATACTCCATATCATTCTTTCTAGCTGGGAATGCTTCCCAGTTTGCTGATAAAGCAAAACCTGTTGATGCTTATTGTCCCACAGACAGTGCACTGCACACTTGAAATCATAAATTTTATTAAGTACAGCTTTTCAATATATATCTAATATTTATATTAGTAAGGAAGTTTATAGTCTCTTCTGGTAAAATGGACTGTTTAAGAATTTCAAATGCAAATCCTTAATTCATGCTTGTTTTCAGTTTGTCATAGCAAATTCCTCAAAAACAGTATTAGTAGGTTATCGATTAGATGAAGTAATTTCAAACTGTATAATTAAGAGTCTGTTCATGCAGCATCACCTTGTGGAATTTAATACATTTGGACGTTCAAAAGCTTCACAGAGTTGGGACAGAATACAGAAACTTCTGTTAAAGTGGATTTTTGTGATTCTGACATCAATTCTAGAAATGAATAATTCTGAACTGTGTTGTTCACTTAGTTAATTGGTCACTTAGTTCCTTGGAGCAAATGACTAGTATACTTCAAATTTCATCATTTATAAGACAAGGTTAATTCCCTAAGGCTTGATGTTTGCTAGAAGACATAGAGAACTGTGTTACAAAAATTCTTCATAAACATTAGTCTCTCAGCTGTGCCTGGTTCCCCATGCTGCACTGCTCCATCACTGCTGGAAAATTATTATCTTTTATTGTTTAATTCCCTTTGGGTTTGAGATAAGCCAGATGGTGAGGTTGTCTTCCAGGAGAGTTTTCTGCTTTGCATTATCTATTTTCCACCCTTACTAGTAATGGAGGAGTTGCAGCAAGTAATCCCCTTTGGTCTAGATGGTTTTATGTACCTGTGTGTTGCTTTGGTAATTCCTGTTATTTTATATATTTAGTTTCAATCAAATTGTTGTGTGTTTCATCATGATCTACTTGATTTGAGTGATTTATATTATGATTACGATAGGAAGTGTTGTATTCTTGGTACAGGTCTCTGGTTTCCAAAATATTAAAGTAAAATCGAAATAATTATTTCTAAAGATCTGAGGAAAGAAAGCAAAAACCACTGTTTAACATTGTTTTCAGGAACTGCATAGATTTTACAGGATGTAAAGCTCAGCAGTTTACTATATTAGCTGATCCTTTGCAGAATTCAGTGTCTTGTGTAACTGGACATATGGTATCTTTAGAAATTTGTGGGAACCCTTAAAATCTTGTTGACTGTAACATATTCTACAATAAAGGAGTGTGTGAATCCATGTGTGAAATTTTGTTTTCATTTAAAGAAAAAAACCCTATTAAGTAGTGGATTCTGGCTCTAAGACTAAGAGTTCTTAAAATGTATGATAAATTATTAGACACTTTGCATAACCTGTATGGCAGGAACTTGTTAGGTCTCCCAATTCCCAGAAGCCCAGGAATGGGCACCCAAAACCAGCTTTTCTTAGAGGAGATTTTGCAGCCCTTCTCTCTCTCATCTGTGAAATGGTGCTATAATCCCAAGAGATGTGTTAAATATTGTTTGTCCACTTTGCCTTGAAATGATGAAGCGCTCCATAAATAACAAGTGACATTTATAGAAGTTCTTCTGATTCTGGTTTCATGGGAAAGGTAAGCCAAAGGTGCTGCTTGAAGGATGTTGCCATATAAAAACCCCAAAAGGCATGCAGAAAGATCTGACAGGGGGTTTGCATGTAAATGACCTCAGGGGGTATTTAAAATGCAATCTATTGAGGAAGAAAATCACCCTGCCATGTTTAGCCTTCTTTTTTTTTTTTTCTTTTTTTTTCTTTTGTTTGGTAGTGTTATGATACAGTCTTGCAGGCCCCTTTTATTTTGAAGCCCAATGTAATCATATGTAATTTCTGTGTATTTTTGGGATTTCTCCTACTTGAAAACTCCTCCCAAGCAAAGACTGAGGATGATTTTCCTGTAAAGAATTATGAGCACACACACAAAGCCATCCTCACAGAATCATGTGTGTCTAAGGGGACCTCCTGAGCTCTGTGGCCCAACCCCCTGCTCAGCACAAGCCCAGACAGAACAGTTTGCCCTGGGCTTTGTTCAGTCATGTTTTAAATGGCTCCCAGCAGAGCCTGTGCCCATCTATCAGTGCAGTGAAGTGAGCTGTCCTGTCGTGTCTGTGATCCTGGTGGGGTCATGGCTCTGGAACTGCGCTCAGACTTTTAATTCCTCCTGTTTGCTTCCCCTGCTACGTGCATGTGCATCCAATTCTGCTTTCAGGAGAGAGGCAGAGGAGTCCTAGAGCTGGCCATGCCACTTTTTAAGCAGCTGTGGGTTTCCATTGCCTTTAACATTAGCAAAATCCCTTGCCCAGCAGAGGGATGGGTTCAGAGCCCGTGGTGGTACAGAGCGAGTAATGGGATTTGAGCTGATTCAGTCTTTATCCACAGCTATGCTGATAAAACTTACATTTAGAAATGCTGTTATTCAGTAAGTTTCAGTGGATATATGCAGATAAACTGATTATTTGTTCAGCTATTTCTTTACAAGATGTACAAGTGTGCATCAGCTGTTGGAAGGTGACCCCTCTGTGGTTTTGGTTTTTTGCTTTTTATTTTTCAATTTCCTGAGCAAGGGAGAGAGTGAGGAGGGAAGTGAGATCTAAGGCAGCTTTGTGCTGGAAAACTTAATGTTATTTGCTGTAAATATGGTAGTTGTGATGAAAAACTTAGAAAACCTCAATTAATGTAAAATGCAAAATAAAAAAATCAAAAAAACAAGCTGCCTAGCATATTCTTCCTACCTTAAAAAAAATTTTGAAAAAAGAGAAACTATGTGTTTCTGTTAAAGGTTTAAGAAACTCCAGATGGCTGTTGGAAAAAAAAAAATTAAAATGGGGGTGGAGAAAGTCAAGAAGAAACAGTTTCTATTGACTTGTTCTTTCTTTTTTGGAAAGGTCACTGAAAATTTACACAGTGACAAAATAACAATCCAATTAGTATCTGTCCTGTAAAACTAAATGTTAATTTATTTCAGATTCTCCTCTATTGACAAGTGGGACTGATATTCAAGATGGACTTCTCTTACATGAGTGCAGGGCAAAAATTACCCGACTGGATATGAGTTTCTATAGCAATTGCTGTCAAGGCAAACTGTAAAGAAAAAAAGATATAATTAAATACTAACAGTATGTTTATTTTGTTTGAAGATTATTTTTTTAATTATATTTCTCATAGCTATAAAAGATACAATTTGGTAATGCGAGTTAATCTTAAAAGCATAGCATCCCCTTTGTCTAGTGCTTAAAAAAAGATTCCAGTAGAGAATACTATTTCATTAATTGTTATTATATAGGAATTAGAGATTTAGGGGTTCTAACATTTCCTTTATCATTCATTTCTTTAGGTGTCAGTGGCACACTACTTTACAAAATTAATTTCAGTGCATAACAAGAGATTAATTAGCAACTGTTAAAAGGGAACATTATCTAGAGAACTAGTGACTTTTTTAGTGAAAGGAATCTCTTTAATAAGAGCCCTTAAACTGCAGTTCTTCAAATGAGCAAGAGAAATTATTCTTCTTATATTCCAGAAAGAAAAGCAGACAAATAACCTTCTCTGATAATTCATTTAAATATTTTAACAGTGATTTAAAATGCTATCTAATCAAAGCAGTATCCTTTCATTTAGGTTGTATGCTTATCAGAATACTTTCATTCATATAGTCCACAAGGAAGACACAAAACTCACTGAGTGAAGGTTGGATCTTTCCCATTGAGCTGCTGTGATAGTGACACAGAGAACATACTTGGACACATCTCTCCATCCCTACTGAGACTGGAATGAGGTGATGTTTGGTGAGGAAGGAACTGCACTGAGGTCTGCATGTTTGGGTTTTTTTATGTTGGCTTCAGTGGGCTTCTGATTACATACTGCTGTAGTTTTGAGTCAGCTTCTAGTCAAAGTATATCTTTAGCCCACCTTATTTGCAGGTTTGTGTGCTCATTGAATGAAGGAGGAGGCAAAAAAAGGCAAAGAGGAAGTGTGTGTCTGTGTTCAGTAAATAGCACTGTATTTCTGAGAGGCTGGGCCTCTGGGTAAAGCAGGGCTCTGGTGGGGTGGAGGGTTTGGACGTGTTCACCCCCAGGGCTTTGTTTAGCTCTGGTTTCCTCTGCAGAGTTGCAGAGGCTCTCTGGTCCATGATTTACTGTCAGTGAACTCATGCAATGTTCACCGTGGGGTGGATGTGGCTGAGTCAGGCTCTCTGCAGTTCAGTCCAGGGCTGTAAGAACCATTGGCACTTTCCCAGGACACAGGAGACTTGCTCCCTTGAAACTTTTGTGCTGTGTCCCAACAAGACAGAGAAATATTCATCACCCTACAGCATCCTGGGCAGAACAGTGCCAGGGGAGGTTAGGAGTGTTTAGAAAGCAAAGAAGATTGCTGAGTTTGCTTCTTCTCCTATGAAGGACCATTATCTGATTCAGTTTCCAGGATAATCATTCCTCTGTGGATGAATTTGAACTACTTTGGTAGAGGATACTACTCTAACAAGCGTATGCCTCACTAAAGTAGTAGTTGGAAAGCATGAAATGGGTGCCTTTAATGACAGCAGGAAAGAGCAGTCTGTGCCCTTGAATGCTGCTCTGCCATCTCTTCCTTCCCGAGGAAAAAAGTTCCTAGTTGAGTGTAGCAACATCTTTGAACTTAAATTTTTCACATGTGGCCACTCACTGTGAGCATGCTTTTTGCTGTCCCAGTGCCTGACTTGAGACCATGGGGTCTGATTTGCAGAAGTGTCAAGTGCTCACAGCAGCAGCTGTAGTAATAGGGAGCTGTACTTTGAACGCATTAAACCCCATGATGTCCTTGGTGCTCAGAAACATCAGGCCCCTGATATGTCAGATTGGGAGCAAAATTAATAGATGCTTTTGATCTTCAAGCACCCAAGTTCCAGCTTCAATACAGGAGGCACTAATACTTGCCCAACTTACAAAGACACACAGAAGAAGAAGGAAAAAAGAAGTCTAATATATTGGAAACATTTAAATATTGTGGAACCGAATGCTTCATTGGGAAGCTCATAAAAGCAAGAATGTGTCTTCAGGGCTTGGCTTGAGTATTGCTCAGTGCACGAAGCACTTTGGGTACGTGTTCAGCAATGCAACAAATGCAAGCAGGGACCATTTACTATTGTCTCTTCTCTGTGCTGAACAGAGCAAACTCTCGTGGAAAGATTGATACTTGTTTGTCTCACTGCAGACAGCGTTGTAATGTATTGCTAAGATGAGAGCATTTTAGTGTTCCTCAGGCAACTTTAATTCTACTTTTTCAGAATATCTGAATGCTTCATTGAAACACCAAGTGTTGTATTAAGGCTCACTTTTGTGGGCCGTTTTATGGATGCTTTAAATTGAAAACTGAAAAATGGAAGTATTCTGTTGTATATCATCACATTCTTATGAGTCATCAGTGTAATATAATTACAAGTTTCGTAGAGCAATTCCATGTGTACATACTTCTATTTCATATACAAAATATTAGACAAAATTTAGAATTTATATGAACATAGTGTGAGAAACATGGGACATTTTTTTCAAATAGCTGTGAAAGATTGAGTGCTTTATGTGGCAGTCTTTGTCTTCTTTGAATCTTTTCTAAGGAAAATCCTTCCTTGTTCACTGGTAAATAAAGCTGGTCTGTTTAGTGCTGTTGGCCATTGTGTAATGGTGTAAACTGTTCTATAGAGTAGATATACCTACATGTATATGTATATATACCTAGGCAGAGGGAGTTGCAGGGTCATCCAGCAACCCATCCCTCGCTTGTGTATCTGTTCCTGTCATCTTTTACCTGCCTTGTCAACTGCCGGGCAAGAGTAATAAGAAACCTGTGCAAAAAACAGCTAATGTACTTCCACAAAGTATTTAAAGGACTTCAAGCAAAACCTTTTCTTCTGTCTTTTCCTAAGTTTTTCTTATATAGTTTAGGTGGGACTTTATGATGTTACATTTCTTTCATCTCCAATAGCTGGTAATATTGTATTGTGTGAAGCTCCTTCAACCACTTTATGCCAAATTTTAATGCAATTTATGTCACCTTTTAACAAAATCACTGTACTTCAGAGAAAAAAAGTACTGCTGCCAGAACTCATTAATTTTGTACAAATCTAAGTAAATGAAAAAGAGTTACCTTGAACTTTAAGGAACAATTACTTACCTTAAACATTTTTTGTCACCTATTTCATGTGGAGATGGTGGCTTAATTTTTAAGATAATCACTAATTTAAATGTTCTATTCATAAGCAAGAAAATCATCAAGGTCTGGCTGTAATTCTGTAATATTACTGATGAATAAGATGACTTGAAATAAAGTACATATGTTATAATTTATTTTTTTAAGTGGCTATAGATACTTTGTGCAGCTCAGGAAGAGACAGGGGAGTACTTGAAACATAATTTCCATTGCATTTGTGTCATGTGAGTACTGAAATGATGAAAGAAGTTGCTAGAAATGAGGAAACTAATTAAAAGAAATTTGAGAGAGAAACCTAAAAGAGATATTAACACAAGATGATTGCTCTGAGATGAAATATTTTTGTTCTTTTCCTTGTAATTATACAGTGATGCTAGTTTCATTGTAAAACTTGAAGCTGAAATGGATACATAGGGTCAAATTCATCTAATCTGATTTACATGTCTAAAAATTAAGTGCTTATTTCTGCATTTCTTATGACAGAGTGAATAATTATTTGTGGTATTCTCTCCCTGTTTGCAGTAGAACTGAAGGATCTGGTTTAGATCAGATACTTTGCAATGTGTAGTGGTTAAGTAGCCACAAGTGTTGCCCAGAATTATGCTGCTTCTCAGCATCTTCTTGCAGATAGCTCTGCATCTACTTGGAAGCCTCCCCAGATCCCAAGAGAATATATTAGTAGCTATCAAATTTTAAATGACCATGTGCAACTTCAAAACATGAACTGAGTAGGAGGGGAAACTCTTTTTGCCTTGAGTGAAACCCTTCAGTTTCTGCCCCAGAAGAGCTCTGGACATGGCAGTGCCATTGATCAGGTGTAGGATTAGGCACAGCTCAAGTCTTTTACCTGGTGATGCATTTCAAAGGAATGTTGCTTCACAGAAGTCAAGCAGTACACTACAAGCTGAAGAACCTAATTTGTAAGTTTAGGTTTTGCTCCATCTGAGTGCTCCTGGGACCATGAAGATGAGAGAGCAAACGGGAGATTTTAGGCACAGGAGGAAGAGCAGGTCATGGCTCACTATGTCTTTTTCTGGGGCTCAGAATTGAGTCTCCTGAGGTGTCTGTGCTATAGCTATATACTTTCCCTTTTTCCATGTCTGTGTACAAAATGTACCAGAAGACTAATTAAGCATCCATAGCTGTGTTACAGGTACAGATAAAGGTATTTGCAGGTGTTCAGGTTTGACAAATGCCAGCTGGAAACACTGAACTCAGGAGCAATATAGAGAGAAATGCAAGAGGGTCCTTTGTGACATTGACTTCAAATCTCATTTGCTAATATCTGAAATTACATGTTTAAATCACATCTATGTCTTTAATAGCATAAGACCTATTGGCAAAAAATAATTGGCCAGCAGCATGCAATGGTCAATTTTTTTTAAGATGGGGGATCAATGAGTAGGTGTGGGTTGGGAAGCCACCTTTGTGAGCAAAAGTATGAAATGTCCCTCAAGCTGTTATAGAGCTGATGGAGTAGTTCTCTAGTAAGAAGAAAACTGCAAGTAGTGCTTCTGAACAAAATTTTTTGATCCTGTGCTATGTGACAATACATTTAAATGCACCAAGACCTTTTATGTTGTGCTTTCTAAAAAATAAATAAATTGTATGTACTCAGAACCTTGTCACAGCTGATACAGAACACATGTAGTGGAATTCATTTGAGTTCATTGAAGTTGGACTATAAGTGCAACACTTCCTTATGAGATCTTTTCTCAGCTTTACCATCAGAATACTGAAGAACTATTGGCAGAAAGATTTTGAAATTCAATATTTTACATTTATTGTGTGTCTTATCAAATCATTCCGGAAAGAAGGGACTATTATCCCAACTCTAGTTATAAGGAAAGTGATGCCTAAGTGATCATAAGACTTTTCATTACTTTCTTCCAAAGAATGAGTTTGTGGCAGAGGAGCTAAATCGTAAACCTTATCTTTCTATTATTTTTATATATTATAAAGCCAAGGAAGCCCAGTCAAATAACTCAAGGCTTCTTTATGGTACATTCTATACAAAAAAAAAAAAAAAAAAAAAAAAAAAGTGGTATCAGTCCCTGCCTGTGGAAGTTGAATTTATTGTGCAGTATCCAGCTTTCAGAGTAATCATGACAGTGTGCTGCTGTCAGCTGAACATATTTTTTAACATTTTTATATACATACAGGTGTTCTGGCTGTTCTGATTCTTGAACAGGAATATTGAACATGCTGAACAGTGTCCTGTGCTATGATAGATAACTGCTACCTCTGTATCTTTTGAGGATGTCTTAATCTTGTGAAGACTGTCCCACGTTGTGATGATCTTCCTGTTGTTGTTCTTTGTTCTGTCTGTTGTTCTGCAAGAAAAGGCCATTTTGTAAGACACTAAGCCATCAACATTGTTAAAATTTTAAGAAGAAAGTTGTAGCTGGGGCAGTGAATATATGTGAAGGGAATTTGTCCAGCTGTACTTATACCCTGAAAAAATTAGATTCATAATTGAATTTCTGAACTGTATTGTAAGCTTGGTTTTTCTCTCAAGTGGGAGCCCCTCATGTATTTCTTTATACCATTTATTTTTTCAAATCTCCATGGCCCCAGTGTCTAGGGAGATTTAACAGTATTAGAAGATATTAAAAGGCCCAAATCCTCAAAACCCAGCTTTTCCTGAATGAACAAAACATAAAGAAGAGAATTGGAGTTTGCTTTTACATACAAGGAACAAAAAGAGTAATACTGTAGCCTGCAGGCAGAGCCGAGGGGAAAAGAGTGAATGAGTCAATTAATTTTTTGCTCTATGACATAAATTAGGACAGCAAATTGCACTGCTATCCATTGAAAATGTTCAGCTTTGAGACAGGGGTAAGGAAAAAACCTCAAAAACTAAGCAAGCCATTTGTTCAGCTATGCAGGCTGAAATACAGAGAAAAAGAAAACCATATACCTTTAGAATATTTATAGTTAATGACTAATGTCTTGTATTGCTCTTGGGAGTTAAGTGGATACTTTATTGTACATAATTTGAAAGGTAGAATGTTATTGCAGTGTATGGTTATGAACTCAGAGAAAATATCCTAGGGTGTAAGTAAGATTCTGTTTAATGGTGGATTTGTCATTGATTATGTTGGGAATATTTAGGAGGGCTTGCAGGAATCAGAGAGATTTACTTGGGCAAAAGTAGGAAGATGGAAAGGAACAAGGAAGGAGGACTGAGGAATTCATAACTTCAGAAGCAGAAAGGTTAAAAAACTTGAAGTTAAAAGTATCAATTGGAGGTAGGAAAAAATAGGGAGAGCTCTTCCTTGTTGTTGCTTTGATTCACTCTTTCCTCTTCTTGCTAATCTAGTTTTCCTGTCTTCTTCTGCTCTGGTCATTAATTTCTCCCTATTATAAATATTTTCTTCCCAGCTACTTGACCTGTTGAAATATTGGTCAAATGGTAGAAAAAAAGTTAGTCACATATTAGAAGAAAGTAGAATCTGGTGGATGGCTTCCCTGGGTAGATTTTTTTATCAGGCTGTTGTTTTAGTATATACTTGGCTCTTTTGGTTATAGAACAAAAATAAATATACCTATTAAAACTTATTCAAAACCTTTAAAGTTCTTTTGCTTAGTTTTCAGAACAGAACAAATCAGTCTGACCCAGGAGACATAGATGTAGTCTCAAAGTGACTTAGAAAATTATTATTGTTAGAAAATTATTCCACACATGAGATTTAGAAAGATAAGTTCTCGTTCCTCAGAATGGGCGTAATTGAATGCTTATTTCTTTTCTTGAGTTCTTGAAGAGTGGCTTTCTTAGCATGAATGCCAAGTCCTCATTTTAGGGTGTAATTTAAGCTGAGTTCCACACAGGAGCCTGAATGCATCAGTCTAATTGAGTTACAGGAGAACACTGTGATGGTTTAGATTTTTGCTTTCACTGGAGGGGAGTTCAGAGAAAACTTGAGTAAGCTTTTTGGCCTCAGTTGCTTAACATCCCAGCCACATGACCTTGCAGTTTGAGAAGCTCTTCTCTATTAGACTAATGCCTTAGTATTACTTTTTCTCCATGTAAAACTTTTTACTCCCAACATATGGGAGTTTTATGTGAAATAATTTAGGGAAATAATAAGGAAATAATTTAAAATGGCTTATTTTTAACAGAAGTAAACATGTTTACCTCATTACTGTGGCCATTATGTAGACTATGCGTTCCTAGTCTTTAGAAATAAGTAAATATTTATTTTGCTGAATCTGTTTTTCAAAGCCTGATTCATAAGCTGTCCATTAATCACATAGAACTCAAATCTGGGCCTTGGCATTTGTTTCCAGAATTCGTGGTGTTTTGTGTCAAGTCACATGTTCATGGTATCTATAATTTACTTTCTATACAGTTTAAAGCTGATTTGTTTTGTAAAACATGATGTGTAATCCATATGCCCTTGGGAATCTGTTCACCCGTCTTCCCACCAGTTTAGTTCTAGAACTGGCTCCATTGACAGTCATATTTTGGACTGAAAGAAGGAGATAAAATTCAGGTCTTTGCTTCTGGAACTCATCCCAGATTTCAGCTACTAATACTTTGGGTGTATTAATTGTTGTGCGTTTTGTGAACACCTTCTATGCAGGCTGCTGTGTATTCATGATTTTGCCTCAATCCAAGATCAAAATTTAATTTCTTTCACTTCTCAGTAACTGCTGAGTATGACAATTTGAAGACCCAATTTAGGGTCTGTTGAAAGGAAGAATTTTTTTACTGGCAGTTTTACAGAAGTAGCAAAAATTCTTAAATAAAAGCCGATATCTATATAAAAATACGTATGTCTGAAATGAAAACCAAAAAAGCTTTGTCAACCTGTTACTAATACTGTGTCGCAAATTATGTCTTAAAATTGTTGTACAGAGCAGAATGTCTTGCCTCACACTCCTTGAGAGGGTGAGTGTTTCTGTCTGGTTTTTTCTGAGGATTCAGGGCAATATAATCCATTAATTCCGGCAGGCCATTATTTATGCCTTAGTGAATGATTGGGAAAATTCCCATCCTGGCTGAGAAAATTTAACTTTCGTTTAACTTTGCTTTTTGGAGAATGGCTTGCTTGGTCTACATTACATGTAAGCTGATTCACCTGGGCTTGAAGCTGAAGTCCAGGATAAAGAGATATGACTTATCAAGGAGGATAAGGATTCTTGAGCTTCTCTGTAAGACAGAGCTGCAAAGGTGCAACTTTCTGACATTACATTTGGGCTGTCCTAGCTTCTAGTGTGGGAAGCCAGTCCAACTGTTTTATCCTTTCCTCCTCCATCTTTGGCTACCCGACAAGCAAAGCTTCCAGCAATTTTCTTCTGGTGGGGAGTCAAATATTTCATGTGAAGCAGCAGGAGCCTGGCAGTATAAAAACCTTTGATGGCCAGTTGGGGAAAGCTTGAGTGTCAGGAAAGCTTTATCTGTTGGGCTGTGTTATTTCAAGCAGTGATGCTATGATTGCCCCACCAGGTCCCTGGAATCTGATGCTTTGGCCAGGTCTCCTCAACAGAACCTCAGCTTGCTTTTTGCCATATTTAATGCTGTACTGTGTTCACTCTTCCTGTCTTGTTGACTCACATTCACTTGACTTCTTTGCATAATACTTGCCAAAATTTGGTGCATTTGAACATGTATCTGTATTGGGAAAGCTATCGGTTGCTCCCTCACTTATCAGGATGATTACTGGCTCATTTAATTTCTAAGTCACCTGATAATTTCCAGTCAGAAATATGTTTAGAAGCATGCATTAATCTTGTTGAGTCCCCCAAGGTAGTTGTTCAAATGACTTAAATGAATGCTGCATTGACTTGGAGCTTTACAAATAGAAAATTGGAGAAGAGGTCAGAGACAAAATAACTGAAGATTCAGAGTGCAGAGATTTGCTAGTGCTTGAGGAGGAATGTTAAAAATCTGAATTTTTCTTTTTTTTTTCATTTTTTTTGTCTGAGTAGAAGTAATTCTTCATTGATACATCTTTCACTGAGGACATTTGAGAAGTTTGTGGTTTGAAGGCTGATAATTGTACAAGGATCATCCAAAAGACAAATTCAGTTTGGTGAATAGGTGTTTAATCATAGCGCAGATGACAATGTTCTGAGGTGCTAGGCAGATAACAGAGTTTCTTTGTCTGCTATGAGTAAAAACTTGTGATGTGTCCCAGTCCTTCTTAAAAAAAACCAACAAACCAAGCAAGAAAATCAGAACAGAAAAGAAGTTGCCGATATAATATCAAGATATTTATTGCAGAGTTCAAGTTCATAGGAAGTCAATGAGGGGAAAAGTGTTACAGTGAAAACCATTCTCATATCAAAATATTAAAAAAGCCCAAATTTTAAATGTAAAGCTCTGCTAACCAGAATATACACATGTTCTTATCTTCTGTCATATCTTTTTTTTTTCCTGTCTGATCTACCACTAATCATCACCAGGATGGGGAAAGAGGATCATCATCCCTATCATGTATACTTTATTGAACATCTGTGAATTAATAATGCTAATGATTAATCTGGCATCTTTAGGTTTCAGGTTTAATGCCTCTGTTGAGAGTAAGCAGTGACCATTCAGAACCCTCATGGATATTGCTCCTGGTGCTTTACTTTACATCTGGAGGAGGGGGTTGGTCTACAGAAATGCCCATATATACATGAAAATCTGGTACTTCTGGAATGAATAGGAGCTCTCTCACTGAGGCAGGAGTTGCTGATCTAGGAAAGGCAAGCTGGAAATTTGAAGAAGCAACATGATTGCAATGAATTATATTCCCTCTTTCACAGACATACAAATGTAATTACTTTAATATACTGATGTATGGAGAGAAGCAGTACTTTCAGCATGGAAGAGAAACAGTTTATGGTTTATGCTTTAAGCTCAAAATCCCCCCCAAATACAAATTTCAGTATATTGTTTGTAGTCACTCTGCTTTCTCTAAAAATCAGCAGAAGCAAGTTGTGCAGTTCTTCATGTAATGTAGCATGGATTGTAGGCTTCCAGAGCCAGATTAGCTCATAGCCTGCTGGTTGGTCTAAGCACTGTTTTGAGCATCTCTGCCATGAGGTACCTTTTGAGTTCACAACTGGTCCTCTATTTCCTAGGACTTCCACAGTTCAGTTGATGAACTGTCTGCTTTCAAATGTCAGAAAGTGCAAAATCTTGTCCTTGAGCAGATGAGAAGGAACAGGCAGAATATCCTGACTCCTCTATGAAGTACTCTTACAAGTTGATGTAACTCCTGTGGGAGCGCAGAACTGCTAACGCAGCAGGTGAGACACAGCCTCTGCTGAGGACTTGATATTCCAGAAAAATAGGCAAGTTCAGGTGAATTAATGGAATTGAAGTTGTTAGTGTGTCTCTTTCCCCAAGCCTGGTATGCCTCCCTCTATTTGAGCAGAATTCAGGCCTGTTTAGTCTCAGCATTGATCACAACAGGATATCTCAGTGTGTCTGTCATCAATGCCCAAATAACGGGAGCTGTTTCCTTTCTGGTAGCAGAGACAAGGGTCAGAAAGGAGACTTGTGCTTCCAGCCTCCTGCATGAAGATGGGAAAGCTGTTGAGTTCAAAGTTTCCAAAAAATTAGTTTAAATTTATGCTGGAGAGGCTGCTGTGGACCTGGTGCATAGTTGTGAGATGTGCAGTGATGTTGTGTGACTCATGAGCTCACTGCAAGTGCTGGTGGTCTGAAGTCAAGTCTGCTGCACATGCACACATCCTTTCAGCATGTGTGTTTGTTTAGGCATTTGTTTAAGTTTTTAAAAGCTCTGAGCCTTTGCCAAGGCTTCTGGGCTCGCAGCTTATTTCAAAATCAGAAGGCTGATGGCTAAACATAGACTTAGTTTCTTGTGTTGAAAAGATCCCTGTTTGCATGAATCAGTGCTCCGGCCCTATAAATGAAGGAAGGCATGAATATTTACTTTCCTGACAGAAATGTTGCATCATTAATATCTGTTTTTCTCTATTAAATATTCTTGTCCTTTTATATTTAGTGCTGAATAAAAGAGACTTGTTAATGTGAGAGCAGTGACTTTTCCCAGGAACAGCAGCTCAGGATTTCCCTGGTTGGAGGTGTGATGCTAATGCAACGGTGCCTCATATCCCATTGCTCTGTTTCTTCCAAAAGCCTCAAAAGAGGCAATTATGTTCTTTTGAAATGTTGGTAATGATGTTAATGCTCTGTAGGCTTGACTTGGTCGGTCAGACCAAGGAAAATACTTTGAACAGTGAATTCATGTTTATGTGTCTTATGAAACACAGCAGAGTCAAGTGAGGTAGTGCTCAGCTCTAAGCATAGTGAAGGGTAGTGATGTAGAGTATTAGGCAGTATTTCTCAAGCCTGTCTGAAACTTTGGACACAAATTGTCAGGGCTGTGGCTTTGTTTTATAGCCATTTTTGGTTCCTGGGCTTAGTGATGTGCTCAGCCTTGCAGCAGTTTTTTATTTAAGTAGGATCTGTCCTGTAGCCTTTAGATCATTCATTTGGCAGTTACTTGTAAGATTTTCTGGTTTGCCCTTTCACCTTTTTTCTTTATTCCCTCTTAATAAATAGGTGAATGTTATATCAGTAATTTGCCATGTTGTGAACTTAAGATTTGAATTTTTATCTTGTGTGTTGCAGCTGGTGCTCAGGATAAAATTGGCTGGGCATTTGGCTTGGGTTTGGAGAGGCTGGCCATGATCCTGTACGATATCCCTGACATCCGACTGTTCTGGAGTGAAGATGAACGCTTCTTGAAACAATTTATTGGGCCTCACATTTGGCAAAAAATAAAGTTCCAGGTAAAATAACATATATATGATAATAATTTGCTGTAATGTATATACATCCCTAGTGAATATTACATTATTAAAATTCTGTGTCATTAAAAGATTAGGTTTTAAAGCAACAGCTTTACAGCTATCATGATTCTCTGATGTACTGCTGTAAAATCCAGCTTTTGATAATAACATTTTTTCCAAACAGATAATGTTGCAAGTTCCTGCTGATACCCAGTCAACATCCCTGTTTTGAGTAATGCTTAAGCACATATTTAACTTTTAAATATATCCATAATAGGGATTGATTTAGGCCTGTAGTTTGGATTTGTTATTGTTTAGTTATGTCCTTGAGTTGAGTCCATGATTCTGTTTCATTATGAATATTTGTTTGATGCAAAGCATTCAAAGGTCATAACATATTCTCAATATTTCCCATTGTTTTCACTCTACAATCATTGATGTCAATGTGAGTTGCAATGTTAACCTTTGGCAAATTCTTTGCCATCTTCATTGTCAGCTCCTTTCTCCTGGCATTGCAGGGGAGAAGAGTGCAGGCCCTCCTTGTATTTGTTTTGTAATTCTGCCGTGGTGATTTTTGTAGTTAGCAACCTCATCTTGCTTTTTGTACTTACAAAGCAACCAGGCATGACTGGATTGAGTGGAAATGCTACTTCCATAATACTCTTCAGCAGGAGCACAGGGACGTTCAAGTCAGGTGGTGTCAGCTGGTCTTTGGGGGAGTTGAGCTACATACATGCTTGACAAAGTCTGAAATGCTAAAGCAGTAAAATAATTTGTGCAGATGCCTTTTACCATTTAGTTTGGTTTCTTTGTGTACAGCTTGATTTTTTTTTTTAAGAATTGTAGTTATTAAAGGGGAAATCAACAGTGATAGATGACATTTGAGGAGTCTCCACATCAGTAGCAGCATCCATCCATTTGTTTTTTACTTCATGGCAATTCTCACATATCTTGTTTAGTAGCATCAAAATACAATGGGGGATAGTTTTGGCTTTTTTGGTTTGGGTAGGGACTTGGGGAATTTGGTTGGTTGGGGTTTTTTTATTTGTTTGTTTGGTAATAATGGGCATTAGTGTATTCAGCTTGTAGTTAGTTATCTTACAGAAAGACAGGTTTTTGCCACTGTTCCTGAAGGTGTGTCTGCTTGTAGGTTTCCTTGATCTCCTAGAGAATGCTTGTTGTTCATTTCAATAAAAAATGCTCAAGTCTCCTTTTCAGCCCCCATTTTTCTGATTGGCTTTGCTCCTGACCTCGTGGCTTGGTTTATAGATTGCAATCTGTTGGAGCTAAGATGAGATTTCTTGCTTGCTCTAAAACTGTGGATCCAGGCTTCCAACTGATATTAGTGGTAGATTGGGCTTTTGGGGAAAGGCCCAGATTGTTGGAATGCTGTGGACTGATGTTGAAGGTGAGTCAAAGAGAGGGGCTGGGTGTCTGACTTCTCTAAGTTGTATGTAGTTTTCATGTTCAGTTAGGTAAGTCAGGTGTAGTGAAGCAATCTGAAGAGGACGAAGGCACAGGTTACTGTAGATAAACTCAGAGTAAAGTACATCATTTCTAGGAAGCTAAATGTGATTTTTTTTTTTTAATTGGTGCTCTTTGGTAGCCTTAGTTTTGGTTCTTTCTCTCTTCTAGAAAAGGGTATGGCCAATGTTTTAGAAACAGATTTTTTTCTCTGATATCAAGTACTGCTTAGGGACTTTTTAATTATTATTTGTTTTATTCTTTTTTCTTCTTTTTTTTTTTCATTTTTCCCCCTTTCCCTTTTAATACATACATACCTACTAGACTTGGATGTTTCATCTTCAGTTTTGTTAATTCTCCCCAACTCTTAGTTTACATTTTTCAATTCTGTATCTGAATCTAAGAGAATAGAGACAAGCTTGGATTTTTGTTTGAAAGCAAGTCTATATCCAGCTTTCATCTGGTATCTTACATTGAGTTTTTTCAAGGTCCGTGCTGTACATACTTCTAGTCCATACTGGCATTGCTTTTTAAAGGGTTAATGACCCTTCAAATGAAAATACTATGAAATACTCTTCAGTTCTACCATAAGATCTCAATTTTTTTCTTCTGTTCTGTGTTATTTATCAGGTATGCTGTAAAACCAAATTAGCAGACCTTCTGTTCCTGTCTGCTTGCTAAAGAGTCATAATTAATGAATCACATGGTTTATTCATATGACATTTGAAAGAAAACTTTTACCCTGTCTTCCAGTGTGGATGTTGTAAGAAGTCTCAATGGATGTTTTAAAAGTGTCAGATTTTCTGCATGCAAGGCCATGCAGTACTTTTCAGCCTGACTTAACTGAACAAAGGGTTTTGAGAGCCTTTCATGACAGAAATTGAATCCTGTGGCTCAGAAAGTCCAGGTAAATGTCCATCCTTTATGTGATTAACTGAGAGAGACCGCTCAACCTTTGGGTGCTCCCCCAAATCCTTATAATCAGAATATGATCCACCAACATAAATATTTTTCTTTCTCTTCTTTAAAATGTTCTTCAAATACATGAAGTCCACACGACATAGCAGTAACCCTTAGCTGGGCTAAATATACTCTTGTTCCAAAACTGCATTTAATTGGAGCATTTTCTTGGGACTTAGGGTATATGTCTTGTGCATTTTAATAGCCTGGATGTGTCAGACTTTTCCCTTTGTCATCAGTTGCTCAGTACATGTGTGCAGGCTTCAGTAGGTCAAAAAGTTCTGGCAAAAGCTGACAGTGCTTGTACCACTGTGGCTGCTCAGCACAGCAGTGTTGGAGTGCTGCTCCCCACAGATCAGATTATTGCCTGGATTTGGATTAGCAAATCACTTCAGCTATAATTTGACACAAGTGACAGCAGTGTGGGGATCAGGGTCTGGTAACTTGCTTTCAATTGTTTGTATAGGGCTTTTGCTCAGGTTGTGGAATGAAAGGCTGAGGATGGGCAGGGCAGGAAGCACCAAGAACCTGCAAGACACAATGTAATAAAACAAACAGCTCAGTTCCGATCTGTTCCGCTGTGTTATGTCTCTGTTTGCCCTGAGCACAGTTCCATGTAATTGCTTTCTGGTTTATGCTGAGCCAGCATTCTTACAAAAAAAAAAAAAAATGGACTGACAACTCTCAAGGAAAGGTACAAAAATGAAGAGAAGGTACATTTAGAGAAGGAAGGCACTCACAGTTCAGATGTAGTGTGGTGAGCCCAGAGGTTTGGATTAAGAAGAAAGGTCTCTGGCAGCAGGGTGGATCCTGGAGCCTCTATAATTTTGCTATCAAGGCAAGCAAGTGCCACATCCTGTCAAGTGACTCCTGGTAGGTTCTCCCTTCACAAAGTCACTTTCATTTGATGCTGCCAGTGTCTCTGGTTGCTGTTGTTTTAAATAGTTATTTATTTTGATTGCTGAGGAGCCCTGTGGCCTGCACTGAGGTCCAGCAGAAGCATGATTATGGCTGTTTTGGCACTGGTACAGAAGGAAACTGGATCGGATTTCTAGCAAAAGTAGACTTCCTCTGTGAGTTTATGGGAATTACAGTCTTCTGGATTTCCTAATTTCTACATTATCTGTAACATTCTTCAATATCTGCAATAAGCCTAGCATCACCTGTTTTTTATCACCCCTTCCATCATCTCCAGCAGCTGGTCATTCCTAGTGTCTGTTGGCACATGCAGTCTCTTAAAATTCAATTCCTTTATAATTACCTGGTAGCTTCAAAACTTGAAATAATAGACTTTCTAAGCAGGGTCATTTTAATGGCTCCAGAAGAGAAAAAGCTCCTGGAGCAGCACTGCTGGAGACCTGATGGGATAGTAGCCTTCTGGAAGTGGGGTGAGGAGACTTGACAAACAACTTGAACTGACACTGTTCACCTCCTGCACAGCTGTACCCAGAATAGTGTATGTGGCCCTAATCCAGGACACTCATTCTGCTTTGAAAATTGAACAACTGAGGATAACAAAGATGAGGAAATGTACATAATCAAAAAGATGTAGTTGTGTGGAAAGAAGCGATACATTATACTGGAAAGGAAATCAAAGCAGGCTCCTCTCCCTCCTGTGCAAGATAGCAATGCTGTAATGACAAAGGATTTACACAATAGCCCAGTTTGCACTGTTTGCTGTGTATGTGAGCCCTCATGTTCACACCAATAGACAGTGCAACTTTTCTGCCTTACTGTGCACTTCTCAGTTTTCAGGGACAGTAATCATCCCTGTGCATCTTTCCTGTGCACAAGCCTGATGGTTGCTGGGAGACACAGAGCTTGTTCTGAAGCTTTAGAAGATGCTGAAAATAAAATGCACTGTCAAGTGTAAGGGGAAACTCCAGCAAATTAAACCATCCTAGTCTATATCCTTTATTCCATGCTTGAGAGGGAAAGCATCTAGACTATATACCATCCATTTCAACCAGTTTGATCTTATTGCATTCACTGCACAGGGTGGGTCTGTCTGATCCATCGTTAGTATGCTACTCCATATAATTTATATTTATCTTCTTAGTTTATTATTAGTGTTATTTTCAAATAAAAATTAAATTGATTCCCTGGTTGCTGCATTTTCGGATATTTTTCATCAAGATTAGGTGACTCCATGCTAAAATGGTTATTCATTTATTATGTTTATTTTCTAATAGTGCATCTATTAAAGCCAAATATGCAACCATTAGTAAGTAAATTTAACTTGGATGTTTGAACAAATAAGGTATAGCTTCAACTGTAACTTATTGTATAAATAGTTTTAATGTAATTGAAGATATATAATGTGTGTGTCTGCATGTGGAGGTACAATAGAGAATAGATGATGATGTTGTAGCATAAACATTTTATTGGCATGATTTTGGGAAGGTTGAATATCTAAGAGTGACTTACATAGATCATCTTAAGAAAAGGTCAATAAAATCTTACAGTGCTTTATATCATCTCAGGTTTGTCCGTGTGCTCTGCAGAACACCATGAAACTCCTTTTTTATTGTAGGATGTGCATGGAAAGTGAGCAAAAATACCTTCTTCATTGCAGAGATACTGCACTAAGCTGCACGATTGGGTTAGAAATCACTTGATCATCAAGTCTTCTCATCAGGATGTTCTATCTTGTATCATTTGTAGGTAGTGCTGGTATTGAAGCTCTGGAAACCTGAGCCCTCTGGCCCCAGTCAGGCAAAGTACTGAAGCACATGCTGAGCTTTAAACTTGCAAGCAGTCCTATTTAAATGAATGCAGTAGTTCCTATGCTCAGTCAAACATAACCCAAATGCCTATATAGCTTCAGGTCAGAGATCTCCACATTTCCTGGGATCCAACTGAGAGTGATCAGCACCTTGCAGGGCTGAAGCAGTGGAAACTATCAAAATGCTTGTTATAAGCAAGAATAGTATAATCTGACAAACCACAAACTCAATTTGCAGACTCTTTGTTCTAAGCCAGTCTTACTGATCAATGCTTGGGTAAAAAAAGTCAACAAGCAAATCTCTGGAGAGTAAACAGCACTTGAATTCCCATTCTCAACCAAAGAAAATTAGCTGAAAACACAGTAAGGAAAGAAGAAAGTAGGGGCTCAGAATGAGTAAATAGGATGGACAGTCACATGTGACTGAATACAAAGCACTGATAAACTCATATTAGACAAAGTGAAAATAACATAGAAGAAAGAAGTGCTGTACTTTGAGCATTGGAGGCAGTATGAAAAAGTCTGGTTTAAAGTTAAGTTTAAGCAGATTGGGAGGAATGGGATTAAAAGGGAAGAAAGACACAGGAAAGGAGAGTAGGTTTATGGCAAAAACTGTTGAGGCTGATGCAGAAGTCTTTTTCTAGATAATCAGAAAGTTTTCCTAGGTTTCGTACTGTATACATCTACTTCTGATCTCCTTTTGAAAGATCAAGAAGTATGAGGGACCACAAAAATTATGACCACTAGCCATCAAAGCAAGTCTTTAAAGTACTATCATCAGTTTTGAGATAAGTGTGGGGGACTTCCAAGTCTTCTTCTGGATTTGTGAAACACTTAGTGTGTCAGAACCTCAGCCCATGACAAAGGTTATACTGAGATGATATTCGCAGAATCACAGAATATCCTGAGCCAGAAGGGACCCACAAGGATCATCACAGTCCAGCTCCTGGCCCTCCACAGGGCCACCCAAGAATTACACCATGTAATTCTTGTAATATACTGAAACTCTTGGTAAAAATAAGCACTGACAAGGGATGTGATTCCCAACAATCTAGCTGCTGCCCTCTGAACTAATACCAATGATGCAGATTTTCTCAAATACCCTATTTCCATCCCTCCACCCACCTACTGCAGTCTAGTCTCACTGATAGTCTCCCATTGAACCTGAACAAATCAGCAATAGTTTAATTCCTCTCTGCTTGTACTTTTTTAAGTAAATAAAATGAATAAATAAAAAATGTCAATAGCCCTTTCTGCCTAGATTACTTAGTGGTGTTTATCTTATGTACTATGTTGTCTGCTGAAGTACCAAAGGGCAAAGTAAATCCATTTAATCCATTTAGCAGCCATCTTGGTAATAGTTGGATGTACAGACAAGCTTATGACATTCATTAGCAAAAACACCACTCTCTTACACTTATGTTCCTTAAAAATACTTTAAGTATTTCTATGTTATTTTCACAGTCTTAGTTGAAAACCCTCCTGTTTGCCGCTGTTAACTTGTTCATCCCAATAGCACATTTAGTTTAGATTTAGCTGGTGGTAACTTGAAGCACAATAGCCGATTTGAACTGTTCTTTTTTTAATGTTAAGAAGTTTTCTGCCTTGTACATAACTGTAACAGCTGGAATTTGTTTTGAGTAGGTGGAGTATGTGTGTATATATATGTTTAGAGAGCAAAAATATTTTATCTTTACTTTCAGTTGTCTATGCTAACACACACTTTAATCGCCAATAAATTTTTAATATCATGGCAGGTAATTCCAAAACCTGGATGTAATTATGTGTTTTCTATAGATTTTCAGTTATGTGGGAGGTCCAGGGCTTTGCTAATAAACCTAGCAAGTGCCACAGGGGATTTTGGAGTCTAGCTATGTGGGATACCAGTGTATCCACCTGGCAGATGTCCTCTCTTTTGACTGCAGGTCCAGAGACAACAGTTGAGACTTTTCTTCATTTGAAGGATTTTGGTGGGTTTGGGCTGTTTGTTATCACTCCTCCCCAGAGCCTTGTTTCTCACAATGTTAGGATGAAAAGCATAGTTGTTTTTTTTTTTTTTTTTGTTTCCCAAGTGCTCATGTTCCCATGTGCTGTTCCGCTTTGCAGCTCCACATGTACTGCAGAAGCTTCTTTTTGGCTACACTGTGAGATGAATCAGGGAGCTTTTTCCTCAGCAGTTCCTTAAAGCTGTATCAGTTCCCTGATCCACTTGCAGTGTTGCTTCATGCCATCAGCACAACTGATGAGACAGCACTTTTGTTTTTGGAGGCAGTATAGAAGGTGAGAGGTGAATATACCCAGCAGGTGTGTCTTCAGTACTAGTGAAAGACATTCCCAGCAACTGAGAACAGACTTCCTTCCAATTTGTTTTTAAACAAAAAGAAGCTACTATATCCTTGACTGAATTTTGTCTGCACCACTTCTATGTGATGTAGATAAATGATTTTGCAGTTATGAATGCTGCTGCACTGTCATTAGAACCATTTTACTGCTGTCTTTTTTTTCCTAGGCAGGAGCCAATGCACCCTAGTCAAAGTACACCTGATACTATCTAAATTGTTACTTAGCAAAAACTGCAATAAGCTTCAAAAAGCATATAATACAGTGGTTTGCTCTGATCTCTAAACCTCATGTATTTGCAATTTGACTGGCTGAGGCTCTTTGAAACAAATAGCTCACAAATGAGTAATTCTGCTGCTGAATATATCAACTGATCTTTATTGCCTCCCAAATAATGAAGTATAATGGTTACACAAACTGCTTAAATAAGCCATGGAGCAATTTCCAGCAGTGATATATATGCTGAAACCCACATTAAATTAATATTAGGTGAAGGAGTAAACCTGGAAATCTGAAGTAACAATAGATTTTGCATAGGTTGCATGAAGCTATGAGAACCAGCTGCTAGTGGTTTTGACAGGAGGCCACATATGTTTATTGTCTACAAAAGTATGTAGCTAGTCAGGAGGGTAACCCTTACACATTTCCAATGGTTTTCCAGTATTGGTTTAATTTATATTGTGAGTAATAGAATTCTGGTTAGGAGGATGGCACAGAAAATGTCTTGATTTGTTTTTGGCCCTGACCTGAGAAGTGACTCAATAATTCTGTTTTCCTTGCTGTTTCAATCGTAGCTGTCTTGTACCTCCTGCCTTGGCATCTCTTCACCAAACTACCTTAGGGTGGAAAGTTCTTCAGGACAGGAATTAGCATTTTGTGCTGTGTCTACCTAATGGGACCCTGGTTTCTGGCTGGCAGTCCTAGGTAATTACCACAATCTAAATATGTGCATGCCTGTAGCAGGGTTAAATACATTGTTGTGAGTATACATTATGCATCTGATGTAAGAATAAATTATTGTTTAAAATGTGTCCAAGCACACTGTGTATGTGTCTTCAGAGATACAGGTATGTGCTGGTGTGCACATACAACCAGAGAAATATAAAGGGAAAAAAAAAAAAGAAATCTCAAAACTATTAGGAAATAAGCTCTTATTCATTTTCCCAGAGTTAGCTAAAAAGATGGGAGTTGTCATGAGTTTATTTGATAGTTCTTTTAACACTGGTGCCAATGTTTAAGAAAGTGATCTTTAAAATCATGCCTAAGCCTCTACAGTCATCATCTGTAGCATGATTAGACATTGCAGCTGAGCTGTGGAGTGTCCCTAGGAAATAAGGGCTGGGAAGAACAATCTCTGTATGTGTGTATGCATGGACAGAAGCACCTTTTGAAGTACATGGGGTTAATAAAACCCCCTGATTTTCAGCTACCACTTCTCTGATCAGAATATGAATTAGGCTACAGAGAATAGCCAAACAACAGAAGGCACAGTTGGGAAGAACTATATTATTCTTATCATACCAATCCTCAATTTCCTTCATCTTGCTAGTGTAAGAGACACATGAACTACTGCAGTGACAGCCTAAAACAAAATGTGACAAGTAAGTAATGCTTTGGGGGTGCATATGCTGCAGAGGATTAGGCTATGCAGTTTTGGAAAAATTAATAATGGGAAGAAATCCCCTCTTTTGAGGATTGATTGCATCCTCCTGCCTGTGCAGAAGTGCATATGCAATCCAATAATCCAATTTGCATAATTATTCCCACATGTAACCTGTTCTCCTAAATCAGCAGGAGTGAACCCATTTTCTGATTCTTGTAAAATAAGGAAAGGCATTAAGGAAATACCTGTTCTGCACCAAGATTCTGCTTGTAGAGATTTAAATGTTCTTTACATTTTTGTCATTGCATACTGAAACATTTAGTGTACTTTTTGTACCTTTTTTTTTGTTTGGTCTTTTCTCAGTTTAGGGCTTCTCTGTAGTTTTCTCTTTCTAAATGTAGTTACTCTTTAACAAGAGTATATCTTTAGGAACACACAGAATCTGTCTGAGAGAAAAAAAATTAAAGGCTTTTGTCCCTCTTCTGAGTAATGGACAAATAAGTGGTATTAATTAAAAAAACCCTTTTATTTCAGTTTTTCTCTAGCTTACTTACTGTACTTAAAAGTTTTTGCTACACTGTCTTGGTGTTTTATTATGAGTTTTTAACTTTAGAGGTTGTAATTTGTATGAATTTAGAACTTAAGTGGGGAGGTGCCAGGGGAAGGGGGGTTGGGGGAAGTGAATTGGCTGGTCTGGAAATTAAAAGTACTGGATTTTGCCAAGAGTCATAGAATCATATAATCCTTAGGGTTGGAAAAGACCTCTTAGTTCACCAAGTCCACTGTTATGCTATCATCACTACTAATATATACTTCACATACTAGTGAATATGCTATATTCACTACTAAGCCATGTCCCCAGGTGCCACATGCACTCACCTTTTGAACACTTCTGGGGACAGTGATTTCACCACTTCTCTGGGTGGCCTCTTCCTCTGCCACTTGGGCAGTTTTCCCAAGACAAGAAGGAAACCCAGCTATATCAGTGGTACTGGAAGTCATAAGAATATTTCAAAACCACCAGTAACCTCCCTGGGTAAATTTCTGTACATGATGAGATGGTACAGATTAGCTCTGGGAAATGTGGAAAAATAATTCCTTTGTAGCATAGCAATGTCCAGGGCGTTATGTGAAGTTATAGCCAAGGGATATGAAGTGTCATTGCTGCTGTATTGGAAATTTCTATGTTTTTTAAGGAAGGAGAGAGAAAAAAGAAATATAGGTTGATAGGTGGGAAGAAGGACTCTTTCAGGTGTTGCATGTGCCTGTAAGATTCACACTGCTAGCTTATTTTGGCGAAATTCACATTCAAGTGTTCTGGAGATTCTCAATTTAAACAGTACTTCTCTGGAATGGTGCATTTAATGAGAGAAAAGGAAATACAATCGACAGAGTTTTATATGAGGTTTTCATCTAAGCCAAAATAAAATACTGGGTGCACTTTGTTTCCATTGTTATGTTATGTATTTGGGAGAAATAAATCTTCATATTGCTGCAGACTCTTTCCAAATACTTGCATTGTTTATTTAGATATAACTCTTTTATATGAATTGTTGATTGGTACAGTATTTTACTCCATTGAGACTCCACTGAGCTATTTATCTCAGCATTATTATTAACCATAATGAGAAAAAATATACAAGCCAAATCATCAGAAAGAAGGAAACCTGAGTGTGGTAAACACCGAATGCCAACAGCAACCAAACACTTCTGCAGGAATTGCAGGTGCTGAGCATTGCTGAAGAGAAAATTCCTAGTATCTTCTGAGAAGTTGAGTTTCTGATGACTTATACCAGCTTATTACCTGTTCCTTGCAGCCATGGCAGGTATTTTGAGGGAAGCACAGGACACATATGTTTTGGGTTTTTTCATTGACAGCTTGTTTTCTGAGAATTGTGTTTTCTCTTCTTTTTACCCTTGCCTGTGATTTTGCCTGTGACATGGGATATTTGGGTAGGAAAGACAGGCAGAATATGGACAGCCTGTGCAAAAGGCAATCATAAGTATTAATTACTAGGTTTGGTGTGAAAATCCACTGTACCATTTTGGTCATTCCAAATCACTTGGTTCCTTTCTCAGGACAGAAGCTTGCTTGTTTTGTATCAAAGACATCACAACAGAGTAAGGATTGTCCCATCAGTTCCACTTGGTGTCCATGAGTTCTGTGGTAGCAACTGCTCAAATGGAAAAGCGATAACAGAAAAAGCACTTCTGTTTTTAGTTGTTTTGCAGTGATACATCTGTGACTGAAATGGGGGAAGCTGAGCACTGTGAAACCAACTAGCTTGGTAGGCCATCAGCTAAGAGCCTGGGAAAGAAGAATGAGGAAAATGCATTTTTTTCCACAGTGGACATAGAAGTGCAGAAGGAAAACATCACACTAATTGCTTCTTCATCCTGATACTTTCCAAAGGGGTTTATAAGGAGCTGTGATGTGGAAGTGAGTAGTAGAGAGCCATCCCTTTTGGTGATTCTCCCTATGAGTCCTACTTTGTTCTATGGAAATGAGAAGTCATTTTTGCCTCATTAAACACAGAGCATGAAGTCCATCACTGGTATTTAGGAATAATTTATACTTATCCTTTGGTGGTTTTTATAATCAGACCACAAAAAGCAAGGCATATCCAAATGCCCAAGGGAAGAGGTATCTGGGAATGTCTCTGCTTTGTACACTGTAACATCCTTGCTTTTAATAGGATTAGGTCAATACTTTCATCTTTTTTATGTCATTCCTGGCTTTTTTTTTCAATTCCTTACTAATAATTTAGAATCATAACCCTTTCAGTGTCAATACAAGTACTCTTTTGTGTCTGGAAATCTTCTCAAAAGCCATACCTTATTTCTTGGCTTTCTGACCACAGGTCAGTTTAAAATGCATATTTGCACTCAGAGAAGTATATTGTGACTTTAAACTTGGAACATTTTTCATTAGAAATTTAAACAATCTCAACTTTATTTTAAAATTACTGCATTTTAATAAAATGTTTTAAGAACACAATGCCCCTTTCCAGTGGGACCACAGAGGCTTAGTAATCAGCATTACTGTGGAGTGAGCATGTATAAAGGCAAGCAGTCTACTCACTCATTCTGCCACAGCAGCAGTCCTCTTGTGCATTTTTTCTGCTGCTTGGAAAAGGTAGAGCTTATCAATGAAGTTTAATCTCTTCACTGACCGTTACAGATCTTAATTTTTTCAGTGTCATATTACATATTAGCCTTCCTTTGTCAGGCAGGTTCCTCTACATGAGCTGTAACTTTTAGCGTGCAAGAAGTGTTGCACTTGCTCCTGTGCATGTGCACATGTGTGTGCATTTATTTTGTGTCTTAAGGGGGTTTACCTGAGGAAAGGTGCTTGACAAGCATTGAAAAAGGTGACTAAGCGGGATGATATGGAGAGCTACCTGGTGACTGCTTAGGCAGAATATAAGCATTTAAACTCCGCTTTGCACCTTCAGGGAACCTGGAATGGGGCTCAAGAAAGAAATTGTTATCTCCAACATGACCCCATAGGGCGTAGTTTAGGTGGGAAGGGGACAGAGCTGTCGTGGTGACATGCATGGCACAGCAGAGAGGGACCTGGTCCAGAGATTTGTGTCATCTTACATGGAAGGCTGAGACTTAGCTAGGAAGACAAGTCTGTAGCCCCAGAGCACCTCCCTGTTCAACCTGGATGTAGAATGTCAGAACCACAGGATGAGTCAGGTTGGAAGGCATCCCAGCTGGTTGTCTAGTCCAACCTTCCTGCTCAAACAGTGCTGTCCCAGAGCACATGGGACAGGATGGCATCCAGGTTGTTCTTGAATATCTCCATGTACAAAGAAAACCTCCTCCACTCAGAATGGTCCATGTACAAGCAGAGTGCCTGAAATCCATGGAGCACTTGATGTTCCCATGAACATATGGTGTTCCCTGTACCTGTATGTGAGCTTTTCAAAGTTAAGAACTCTGTTGGGGTGAGCAGATTGGTGTCTAAAAAGGGCTGATCATAATTCTGTTCATTCACCAAAAACCTCAGAGCATCAGTGGAGGCTAACATGCTTCTGCCACTCCCTGCAGGAGCACAGAGCAGTGCATTGATCCCAGACTAGTCCCAAACTAGTCCATTTGCTTTGGTTTTAAGCACTTAATCCCAGAACATATTTTATATTTGCTTATCAGACTTTATGGTAGTTGTCTGTTGAAATTTACATTTCCTCCTTTGAAGATGTG
Organism: Lonchura striata; assembly: GCF_050655825.1. Lineage (NCBI taxonomy): Eukaryota > Metazoa > Chordata > Aves > Passeriformes > Estrildidae > Lonchura > Lonchura striata. The sequence continues at coordinate 63,492,700 of NC_140704.1, forward strand.
TGTATGTGCTTACACATAAAAATGTTTATATGTATGTGTGTGTGTACTTGTATGAAGATATAGAACTTACTATATATATCTAAAGAAAAAATCGATTTGGTTAGGAGGGTAGAAAACTTTTAGTAATGGGGAACATTGTGACTAGATTTTAAGCCATGGCAGCCAAGAAATTCAAAGTTATGTTCCCTGCAGCAACTGTAATTTGCCTACTGGTCATAAATATGGCAGTGTAAATCTAGAAGCATACACACTAATACAGGAAACTTCATTATGTGCATGGGGGTTAAGTTACTGCTGTAAATTTGCAGCTTTTAATTTCATGCCTGTTACGTGTTTAAATTTCCTATGATAACACTAAATTAATGTCGTTTCACCATGGAATATATTAAGAAAGTCTCAGTTATTACAGGACTGTAGTTTTCATTTTGATGAGAATATGATGTTGCATTAAAACTCTATAGTTTATGTAGATATTTCTCCAAAACATGGGCAAGGCAGGACTGTTAAAGCTTAGCAGCCACGGTGCTGCTAAGTCTCATATTTTTCTGACTTAGACTGGTGATGGCAGTAAAGCATGGCTGACTTTTTAATAGCTTGGCTGCCGTGGAATTGCTAACCCAGTTTCTGGTACGTGTCGTCATTAACCTTGCATTTGTGTTGCCATTGTCAAAATACAAGTACAGCCTTTTCCCCTACTGTGTTTGTCACTCGTTTGTTTTGTCCCATCTGCAGCTGGCAGCAGGAAAGGAATGGAGTGAGCAGCCATGGCACAAAACTTCTCCTGCCCCCTTGCCATGTTGCACCCATGGTTACTGCATGTGGGGGAAAGTGTTTTTTTTTCTTAATGACAAATATCTGTGCAAAGTTCTAGTGTCTATCCTGTTTTTTGGGACTCCAGGCTAAAGACATTTCATGGCCTTATGTGGTTTATTCACTGGCACTGGCTGTGCATTATCACCAGCAGTTTTTACTGTGGCTCGTGAGGTTCTGCCCTCAGAAAGGTTTCTCTTCCTTACAGCTGTGAAGTATCTGGATCCAGCCTAGCTGAGGATCCTTCGCTCTGTGTGGATGAACAGATGCCACTCTTATTGTGACCACTTGATTCCTGCTGCCAAATCATCCAGAGTAGTGCCCTGGTGTGACACAGAGCCTAAGTATTTGCTATTTTATGCTGACAAGAGTTCTGGTGGATCCTGTTGCTGCTTAAGACAGCTGTCCCCCAATGACTTGAGCTGCTGCAGTTCTTCATCCAACACATATTAGCATAAGCCAATGAGAGGGGAAATTTTCAGCTGGCTACAGCAGGCAGTGGTGAAGGAACAGGCACTTGTTTGTTTTATCAGCTGCTGCAGGGGTAGAAATCTGACAGAAAGGCAGAGCACAGAGGTAGAGATGAGGAATGCCCTAAACTATCAACAGCCCATATGAAAAATTAACAGCACTCCTCAGATAGATGTTGGCATAGGCAAGACAGGCTGTCAGAGCAGGTTATAGCACTGGTGTCCCATTTCTATATTAAAATTTTCCTGAGAGGGAAAAGCTTGCAGTTTTAAGAAATACTTGGCTTATTTATTAGCCAGAGAAAGAACTTTGACTAATGACTAGTAAACATATATCACTGAGGGTGGATCACCATAAACTTCCATTTTATTATTTAAAGAAATTATAGTAATTCAGCACTCCTAAATGCTTTCACTTTGGGTGATTGAAAAATGTGATGTCATTAATTCCAATATTTCCTACAAGATGGGTTCAGTGGAGTCCTATAGACAGTGTAATTTTTGGGAAAGCATTTGTTTTCTGAGGCTATTGAAAAATGTCAGTGGTAGTACACTGAAGTGTTTGAAACAGAAAGTGAACAGAACATTGAAAGTAGCACTGTGGTGGCAAACAAGATGGAACCAACAAGAGGGATGCAGGGATATCTGTGCATCAGGAGTGCTTACGGACACACTTGGCCAGTGCCCTGCAGCAGCACCCTGCAGGTAGGATCAGTTCTGCCATTTCCTAAAACTCTTTTCAGTTCCTTAAAAACCTAAGGGGGTGATCAGGGCGTGGAAGCAGGAGCAGCAGGGCTTCCAGGCTTGTGTTCAGCCAACACACAGCCTGCAGAGCCAGGTGTGTCCTGGTAGCTTCTCCAAGCATTCTGTTGGAGGACTCCTGAGCCATGAAGAGAATGTAGCTGGAAGTGGTGGCTGGAGGCAACAGCAGAGTAGAGGATTTAGTGGGAAGAACACACTTTCAAGGGGAGCTTTTGAAATGTCTGTAAATTCATAAGAAAATGGTTTCCAGGGTTGGTATTTGCCTTGAACTTGAAAAAGGATCAGTCAAAATACTTTGGACCAGTCTGCTGTTAAAGAGCAGGAGAGTTTAGAAAGGATCAAAGAATGGCAAAGTGATCTGTTGGACTACAGTATGTATTTGCTAGAGTGCCTGAATACAAATTTAGGAACTGCATTTTGGCTTGCCAATTGGAGACACTTTAGTAGCCTATTCACATTTTACGTGTAGCTAATAAACTATTATGTGACTCATGGAGCTCTACAACAAACAGATCAATACATTTGAGAACTAGGAATTTTATCCTTATACTAACTTTAGTGTTGATATAAGACTTACTGCAATGATATTGACTGCAGCCAGGTGGTGAAGGGACAATATAATATGGGATTATTGCCTTGCCTTTTACCATAAAAGATTTTTCTGTATTACAAGGCTCTGAGAAAAGGTTAGTAGCTAATAATAAAAAGTTATGCTTATGTTATGTTTTAAACATTTGTCCTTCCAGTCTTTGCAACACACACAAGCATACACACACAAAATTACAAAAATTCTGTATCCACACTAGAGACAGTGGAAAGAAAAAGCTGCAAACACAAGAAATTAATTCCCTGCTTCCCATGGGCATGCCATCTCCAGGGGAGCAGGGCCCCATCACATGTGATAGCTACCTGGGAAAACAAACATCATCACTCCACATATTCCCCCTTCCCTCTCCTTTCCACTTTTTATACTGAGCAGGATGTAATATGGTCTAGAATATTTCCCTTTGGTCACTTGGGGTCACCTGTCCCAGCTGTGTCTCCTCCCAAATTCCCCATCTTTCTCATCAGTGTGGCATTACAGAAAGCAGAAAAGGTTTTGACTCTGTGCAGATACTGTCCAGCAGTAACAAAAGCATCTCTGTTACCAACCCAGTGTACAGCACAAATAAAAAACACAGCCCCATGCTAGCCCCTGTGAAGACAATTAATTCTTGCCAAAACAAGCTCAGGACATTTCTGAGTTACCTGAACATGTACTTAATTTTCCTCATTGTCCTTGTACCTCTGTGAATGAAAGTAGGTGCCTTCATCATACTAAGGCTCATGAGCCACATATTCTGGTTGGATGATTAAATGTCTTGAACTGTGAGTTCAGTGAGTTTTGTATTAGTCCCACCAAGCTTTGAAAGGTGTTTAGTATATTCCTGAACTATAGCAATGGTAAATAAAGTGCTAGATAGGAATGAGGTGAGAATATAGGGGTCTACTGCAGAATTATAACTTTATTTGCACTAACACATGTATCAGATTGTCATCCGAGGAGCATCTCCAGCATTTGCAGCTGTGATTTTTGTATAGCAGAGATATTTGCATTTCATTCATTAGTGTTATATCAAAAGCTCTTTTGCAATGGATTTGTTGTGCAAGTTTCCTTTTTTTAATCTGATGTACAGGATATTAATTCATTTGACAAGTTTATTAATTTAACAAGTTCAGTAATCATTTGCGATTCACAATTTTATTTGCTGGGGGTGTTATTAATTTAAAACTTGGACTGTATTCCTTATCAGACATTTATTGACTAGTTTCATTCTACAGAATAGTATTTGAGTAAATCAGAATGCTGTAAACTTGCCTTATTAACAGGTTTATTGCTTTAGCAGGTGCTCACTTAAGTTTCCACTGCTCCATCATAAAACATTCCCAGCCATGGAATACATTTTGAGTGAGATATTATATTGTATAGACCAGGGTGTACACATGAAATCTCTTGTACATATAAAGAAAATAATAAAATAGATGTTTTCTTCTGCAGACTCCAACAATCTTGTGCAAAAGTACTTTTTTCAACTGCAGGGAATTAATGCAAAGCAGAAGTAAGATACTGTATAACCTAGAGGTTATGAAAGGAGAATGTTACCATTTTCTATTCTTCAAAGGGCGAAACTTCTCACCACAGGTGAGGTCTGAAACCCACAGAGTCCTGGGAAGTTTCATCAAAACTGAAAAGTTAATTATCTGGTTTCCTTTCTCTTTTCTCTTCCCATTTTTACAAATAACAAGTTACACTGCCCACTCTGTGTATGCAGCAAAGATTCCCCTTTGTGTTTAAAGCCTGTTCTGGTAGTTGTGGAATGAATAACTATGTTAACAGCCATACTTTTGTGTTGTTGTAGGTGTTTGGATGTCTACAAAAAACACCAGAAAGTGAACTGATCCGTCTTTTTAAGCCAAAGTGTGTTTCTTATTAAAACATTGTAATAAGAAGGTGCCTATTTATAAGACTTGGTTAAAAATTTGACAGTAAAAATAATAAATATGTTGTGGAATATAAGAATCCTATAAAATGCATATAAATTTTATACCTGAATGTGATAAGAAGTTTTGAATCTGCAAAAAGTCTGGAAAATGCTTTTAAAATGTGCAATTCTACCCAGTGAAAAACCACCTGACATTATCTCTTCCTTCTAAGCAGCTCTGTTGCAAAAGTGTGTTCAGGGTCATAAGCACTGATTTTATCAAACAAAACCAAGATTTTTCTTGTGAATGAATAAGCCAAAGTTGTTATGAGGGGATCTTTAAAAGACGTTTCCTAGTATAAAATCTTCTGTCTCAGTTGTTTATGAGGTCAGTTTGCCCTTCAAAGACCATTTCAGAAAGCCTCTAAACTGTGTACTTTGTGTGTTAGGTAAGCTCAGAACAGCTGTAGGTATAGTTATCAAGTCCAACCATGTATAAAGGTATGTTTTTAAATTTCTTTCAGCCACTCAGCCGATATCCACCTTTGATCAATGACATCTCCTTCTGGCTGCCTTCTGAGACGTACTCTCAGAATGATTTCTATGATTTGGTTCGAACCATTGGTGGAGACTTGATAGAAAAGGTTGTCCTACTGGATGAATTTGTCCATCCAAAGTAAGTGAAAATTTTAACAGCTTTTTCCTGTGGTCATAGTATAAATACTTTGTGAATATTTTAGTTCACTATACCAAGAAGTTCTTGATTCTTACAATATTTGCAGATTTCATTCTTTAGCTCCAAAACTGTTCCTCAGCAAAAAAACCCCAACTTTTTACTTAAAAGAAATACTACCTATTTTTCAGTTTTCCACTAGTACTGAGCTTCTGATATTCAGACTACCCCAATGCTTTGTGCTCAGGTTTTGATAGCAGCAGTGAACAACTGCCTTCCTCAGTACATCTGGCAGTGCATGGTACTCCTGTCCGTAGTGTGTCTGACATTCTAGTCCTGCTCTCTGCTAAGAGAATGAAGTTTGCCTCCTTGTTCTCTTCCTTTCTTCTTCTAGTCCTGACACACAAGTAGACCTTTACTATAATGTCAGTGCTAATAACGGCTTGTTGCAGAATGCTATTATTGTTGTTCAACTGGAAGAAAAAAAAAGACCTTGCTCATTTCTTTCTGACACTTACTTATATGCTGTTGAACAATCGCTCAGGTTTCAGAACACCATATGGGTATAGCAGTACTGACATGACCAGGGAGTGCACAGGGTATTTGTCCAACTGGTATATAAAAGTTGCCTCAAAACCAGGCAAGCATCAGCTATTACATATGTACTGTTTTCAATTTGGTGTTTCCAAATCAAGAAGTAGAAAAGCTGCTGGGTATTTAGCTTTCTAAAACTGAGGTTTAAAATAATTTGTCTTGAGACTTTTTCAAGTGCTGTAGGAAGGCAGATAATAACAGGAAAATACTTCATATTGTTCTCCAACACCTATAGATTTTTTTTCTGCTTTCTACATCCAAGTATTTAACTCTGTTGTTCTTTTCAATTTGATATGTGATGCAGGCCAGATGAATAGATTGTTCTATGGCCTAGTTTTCATGATGTTTCAGGGGATGTTTATTTTTTGAGGGTTATTTCCTCTTTACCCTTTTTGTGTAGTGTTGTATGAGCCTGTGTTGTATGAAGAAAAGGAAGTGGAAATTAAATTTGTGTGGGCATCTTAAAGCTTGGAGTCATTAATTCTTGAGTCTTTCTCACATGCAAATTATGCAAAAGGATCTTAACCCTTTAGTCAAGATGGTGTGTGCAGAAGAGGAATACAGGTTAGGGTAAAATAATGAGTACTTTCCATTGTAAAGAACAGATTATATCTTTCAGGGAAATTGAGAAACAAGTTTATTGCACACGTGGGTAATTTCTTATTGTCACTTGGAGTGCACTGTATTATCAGTTAGCACAAGTAGGTAGACATTGAAGACTCTGCACACAGATCCTGCTGATGATGGTTCTGATACAGCACAATCAACATTTCTTGGTAAAACTGGGTTGTTGAACCCCTTTCTGGAACTGGTCCCTCCATTCATTCATGCCAAAAATTTATTGTATGTGTAACACTTCAGTGCTCATTGCCACTTTTTCTCTACATTCTCCTCTGTGATACCAAACCAGCAATTATCTTCATTGTTATATCATCTCCTAGGGGAAAATCCTATGTGTAGTGCAAGCAGCTCTTCCAAGTCTGAAAGTTTGGAGAAATCTTGTTCCCTGCTTCCTCAAACAGTGGCAGTATTATTCTGTGATTACTCTCAGCATCTTACTGGGGAAATCCACATACACTGTGACAGCCTGCCAGCAGCACTGCATCAGTCAGGCTCAACTCACAGGTTGTGCTTCTCTTCTTTGCTGGGAATATTGCCTTCCATACTAGTAGAGTGGTGAGGTAGGGACAGGATTCACTACTCTGGTTTTCTACTATGCATGTTTTCTCCTTTGATATGCTTTGACACATGCAGAACATATTCCAGGGATGACAGTTGTTCCTCCTCAAGGAATACACCTCTGGTTCCCTCTGTGATTTCTGCAAGTATATGGGAAGGTTGATTGCTCACAGAGAATTGTCAGGCAGATTTAGGACCTTTACTAGTTTTGTTCTCTAAACAGTTCAAGCCTCACTCAGCAAACATCCAAATATGTTTTGACACTATAAGGAGGAAAAATTTCTCACCTTTACATCTGAAGAATTTGCAAGGTAACACTATTGGATTGTGGATAAGTGATGTTGTAGTCCTTTTGTTTTTTTTGCCTGCAACACCAGTAAAAAAAAATTTTCAAATGTTCCATTAAAATTCAGTAATTCCAATGAGATTATCTAGTGCATTAACAAGGAATCATAAATGAAGACTAAAACATAATGGTTACTTTACCTTTCTTTTTAGAACAGGATGTGTTCGGATGTGTAACTTTTGATAATTGATGATGTAAGCCACATAAGTAATTTTGTTTGATTTTTAAAGGCCTTGGAAGATTGACATTTTGAAAAGAGTTTTCTACTTAGTCTTAATTCCTAGATAATCATCTTGTTATGGGAATGATACAGTGGCTTCTTTAATTCAGTGTTGCAGAAAAGCCTCTGGGCATGGAAATTAACATAAGAGATCCTCAGCGTTGCTATGGATCTGTATGTTACAGATCTAGGTACTTGTAATCATTATCTTGAATTTTTAGTGAATCTGCTGTGGAGGATGGGAGAAAAGTGTCTAGGACTGGAAAAACTGCAATGCTGATGTTTTGAATGTTAATTACTTACAAGCAGCTTATTAAGTTCATGCTTGTATTCAAACACTTCTAGAATTTAAAATTCAGATTTTTTTAATCCTTTAAAAATACCAGTTTCATGAGGAATTAGGACATTTTGTAGTCTTATTTTCATTCTTAAACTGCTTTTCTTAGTTATTGGACTATAAAGATCTGATTATAGAAAATGTTACACAAATAAAACTAATTTATAACACAAAAAGAGGTCTTTAAATTAGGATCTTTAACAGAGGTGGCCTGTGTAGTACTATGTAGTTGCCTTTTCTGTAGTTCAGAAACCTTTCAAGATTTTACTGGGCTTTGGACTGATACCCATTCTGCAGTCCACTGCAGTATGGTGTGTATTAGTATTTCTCTACAAGGAAAAGGAATGTGGGGGCAGGAAAAAGCACGGGACAATTAATTGTTTAAGCAAGGAAGAGATGCCTGAATACAAGTCAATCTCGATTACCTGCTTTGTAAGGTAATAGTATCGAGACAACTTTTAGGGAAGTGCTAGTAATTTAAAGATACAGCAGAAAGGAGTCTCATTGCTGAAAAGCACAAATTTAGGAGAATGCCAAGTTTTTGTGTTGGGGTAATTAAGAACTTTTCCAGCCTAAATGTATCTTTATTTAACTGAGCAAAATCAAAACACAGTATTGAGGTAAACTGAGTAATGTATGATGTGTCACACAGTCAAGGTTTAACTTCATCCAAGATGAATAATGCAAAACACGGCTGTAACACACCTGTTACTCAGGTATATAAAGAATCACCCAGCATATGTGAGGAAAAAGATGTGACTTTTCTAAGTGCGAAGGAAACTGAGTAAAACTGTGGTGGTTTTGGCAAGAACAGGGGCAGGCCATCTGCAAGACAAGCAGAGAACAAGTGTCTCTTTGCAGTGAGCAAAATGTTTTCCACAGTCCACCCTGTGTATTGAAGCTATTTTTGCTTGATGCATTAGCTTAAAACAGATTTTCATAGATTTGGATAGTGGAATATATTACTCCATGCATGATGTGTGAAGTGTGTTCACTGTGACTTGCCTGGAGTTGTCAGATGCCACATGAGCCATGTAACCAGACACCAACGGCAGTGGCACTGTTTTTGCTACCTGACTGAATTATTTCTTTCAAATCCTTGGAGATCTTTAAGGACCTTTAAACATTGCTGTGCAAATACACAATGAGTGAGGATTTGTAGCTGACATTTTCCCCCTTGGAACATTTTAGTGAACAAACATTTGCAAAAAAAAAAAAAAAAGTAATGTTTTGGACTATATTGATACTAAAAGAAGAAAAGAAAGGGGTGTTTCCCTTACTTTTTGCAATGGCTGTTTTATACTCCATATCTTGAAGTTTAGGCCTTCTACTACTCAACTTGTCTAAGCTGTCTAATCAATATGAATGACCTCCAGAAATTGAATTAGAAAGTAATCTCTTTCTCAGTAGTCAAGACTTCTCCAGTTTTGGATAGTAAAAAGATTTCTCAGGAAAAAAGAAAGGGTGGCTGAATGGCAGTCAAAAGGTAGAAGGGTCTCTGCCTGCTATGAATAAGCAGATCAATGCAGAGAATCCCAGGAAGAGGGATTTACATTCCTTCATTCATAGAGTTTTACGTTTTGGTGACATTCAGATAAGTACTGTGGCTGCACACATGTAGAATTTTGGGGATGGTAATTAAAGCATATCTGGACAAAGTAATAGAGGAAGTACTGGTTAATCACACATGGTAGAATATGTGATAGAAGTGGCACAAGACATTTGTGACCCACATTGTCCCTGATGAAGAGTACAGAGAGAGATAAGAGTTCAGGGGTGAGAACTTGTCCCCTACAATGCAACACCAAAGACAGAATACAGAAATGCTGAGGTTGTCTGTCTTTGCTTTGGGCAAGACCTGCAAGTGTGTTTTTCAGTGTAGCATGCCATGTTTCTCTTGTGTAAAGTATCTTGTGTAATCCCATCACATGTGATGGCCTCACATGTTCATTCTGAAAATGTATTTTCTGCATTTTGCTGTGAGGTTATTTTCCTATTGGTCTTTCAAAGTTAATTACTAATATTTCTGTTTTGTTAGAAAGATAATGGAAGTAAGGAAAGACATGGCTCCACATCTTTCTTTTCAAGGAAGATACATAGGTAGGCTGAAAAAGTTATACAAAATTGTAATCAAGACATGCACTGTGTCCTCAGTGTACTTAAGAGGTAAATTTTTAATCAGAGAAACTAAAAATATTCTGAAAAGGCAGAGTGGAGACAGTAAGGGGGAAAAATTGATTTGCTGTGTTTTGACGGCTATGCTGTTAAAAATATAAGTGGGGAATAGGTAAGAAAGGATTTATTCTTGCCTTTGAGTCAATTACTTGCACACTTCTGGAGTGAGAACTGCACATTTGTCACAGTCTGTTAAATGAAGTGAGGGAAAATGTATTGGCTGATGTGAAGGAGGAAGGTAGGTGCACTGTGGCACCATCTTTAGAGATTTTGGGAATACTCAGACAACCTGTGTCTCTTCTTTTCCACACAGTAAAAGGAAGAGATCTGACACCAAAGAGTCAGATCCTATTGACTGCTGTGTTGTGTCAACGCATGCCCCTAGCTCCTTGTTGGAATATAGAAAATGCAATGTAAGAACATCACTTTCCAGATACCAGATTTTGCACTTTTCCTTGTCTACATGGGGATAAAATCAAATACTTTTAGGTCTGGTTTATTCATTAAAGCTGGCTTGGTTTTGTCTTGCTTTTGGAATAGGTGAATTAAGCAGAATAATTCTTAAGTGCTGCTTGCTGCTAGTATTACGCAAATTAAAACAATCAAGTCAGTCCCCAAACACCTTGTTGTTCTTCAGCTTGAGCACATTACAATTTGCTGAGGGATTCTTTGAGATTACCTTTAACTGCTGAACTGGCAAAGTCCCAGCAGCAGCTTCTCAGCAGAGAAAAACAACCCAGAAGCAGCTTTTGACAGTAGCTACCAGAAGATTGGTTTTCAATTAATGAAAAATGTTCTCCAGCTCTGGGCTTCCCCCCCACCCCCGCATTTGGTCACATGAATGTAAGACTATAACATTTTTGAAACAGATTAGCTATTCATGGAAGGATCTGTCAGAGGATTCTCATTAACTTCTGAGCCTTTGTTCAGCTGTCACAGTACAGCATAACCACATAGTGGTTAAAAGTGCTTAAACACTACAGTAGTACCCCCAGTCCATCTTCTCTCTTTTCCCTCTCTTGTCCTGACCAGGATCAATGCCACCTGGTTTTCCTTGAGAATGAGAAACTTCTCTATCCTTCCTGCTGCAGTCATGCTGATGGCAAGGCCATCTGCATGTGTCGGAGCAATGCCAAGCACAAATACAGACTGGGCAGAGAATGGCTTGAGAGCAGCCCTGCAGAGAAAGGGTGTTGGTATGAGAAGATTTTGGTTGTTGGTTGACGAGAAGCTCCACATGACACGGCACCGTGCACTTGCAGCCCAGAAAGCCAATTGTATCCTGGGCTGCATCCAAAGCAGCATGGCTGGCAGGGAGGGAGGGGATTCCGCCCTTGTGGGATCCCATCTGGAGTGCTGTATCCAGCTCTGGGTCCCAACATAAGAAAGATGTGGACCTGCTGAAGCAAGTCCAGAGCAGGGCCACAAAGATGCTCAGAAGGTGGAGCACCTCTCCTATGAAGACAGGCTGAGAGAGTTGGGGTTGTTCAGCCTGGAGAAGTGAAGACTCCAGGAAGATCTTAGAGCACCTTTCAATACCTAAAGGGGGCCTGCAAGAGAGCTGGAGAGCATGTAGTAACAGAACATGGGGTAATGGCTTTAAACTGAGAGAGGATAGGTTTACATTAGAAGGAAATTCTTTGCTGTGACGATGGTGAGGCACTGGAACAGAAGTTGTGGATGCCCCATTCAGAGAGACTGGACTGTTGATGGTTAATGACTCAGACAATCCACCCCCAGGTGCAGAGGGGCTGTGTATACCCATCACAGGAGGCTACAGCTGGGTGTTGAACAAGATAAAGGAAGAGGCTGATAAGTGGCCAATCCTTGGAAGCAGGAAAATGCTTTTTGTCCTGCCAAAGTTCTTACACAAGTGGCTCAACTGTGAAAAATCCCTTCTGGAGTAGTATCAGGACATTCACACATAGCTTGAGGGTATTCATCCCTGCTGATGTGCCACTTGGAAGGTGTCACAAACGTCAAACACTCTGAAGTGTCCTGTGATCCAAAGTATTGCACGATCCAGTGTAAAACTCCCGACTCCAGGGGAGGTACCCGGGTGTTCTGTGATGAACCTGAGTGACCATAAAGCCATTGGACACTGTTTTGTGAACTTCCCCACCTCTGGTGGAGATGACCATCCCCACTTAGAAGATCAGAAGAGGACCAATGGGATGCCATTAGCATCCACCGTAGTGATTTTTATTGTGATTGTTAATCTTTTTCTCCCCCCTCTCCCCCAACTGTTTCCTATTTATTTGTCTCTCCCTCACAGTTACTGTTAAATAAAAATCTTTACTATTGACTATAGCATATGGTGTTTGTTTGCTCCTTAATTCAGGGAAAAACATCTAATAATTTTAACAACCATATCTTAACACCATTCCTGGAGATATTCAAGCCCAGGTTGAGCAGCCTAGTCTAGTGGAAAGTGTCCCTGCCCATGGCAGGTAGTTGGGAGCTAGATAATACTAAAATTCCTTCCAACCCAAACCATTCAATAGTAGTTTTATGATTCTTTTGCCTTGTGAGCTTCAGCTTAGGAGATGTGTGTGTAATGGAGTTTGGGTGCATTTCACTCCTGGTAAATGTGGGCATCAAGCACTCCCTGTGCCCCAGACCAACCCAACAGCCGGTGCTGTTTGATTGATCCACAGAGTGGCCCCAGCTGCTCTTTGGGCTCTTCCTCTTCACTGCCTTTTTCTCCTTAGAACAGCAAGTGTGTAGCAATAGCAGCTCTGTTCTCACAGCACCCCTCCTTGGAGGTGGTCAGGGACTTTCTGGCCAAATTAATTTAGAGTAAACATTGGGCTGCTCAGAAAGAGATGCTTTATGAAGACATAAAGGGTTCTGTTCATGTCCCAGCAGATCTGAGATAAGCTCTCAGGTGATAAGGTTTTCATCCTGACTGCCTATAGGAAATTTAAAGGAGCCAGGAGTTGCATTCCATGTCAGTAACTCCAAGGTAACCCTGCCATGCTGATTGATACATGGCTTCAGCAGATATTGCACTCCTGCTTTATAGCAGTCATGATGCCCTGCTGTTCCCCACCAGGACTGAGCCTGTTGGAGTTTAGCTTTCCCAGATATCCTGCACAGTGGCAAGGACATTCATGGAGCCCAGAGCACCCATCTCCTAGGGTTTGTTGTAATGTTTTTTTTTTTTGTTTTTTTTTTTTGTTTGTTTGTTTTGTTTTGTTTTGTTTTGTTTTTTGGGTTTTTTTTGAGGAAATAGGACTGAAAAGCTTTGCTTCCTTTTCCTCCTCAGCAAAAACATTCCTGATTGAAATGATTGTAGAGAATAAATTGAGTAAATATGTACATATATTTGTTTAGAAAAGACTTTCAGATATTTTAGAAATTCCAAATTTCAAACACCCTTGTTCCAGCTTTTTTGTAGTACAAAATAGGGTGAAGTCAGAGACAGCAAAAATGAGCATGCACTTCTATTGAATGAAAGTATTGTTTGATATGGAAGCAGACCTTTGCAGTGCTATATTTGTTATCTATATATGTGTAGACTTGGAACCTGTCTGCATACTTTTGTTAAGTACCCTTTTCAAAGATTTTTGACTGCTTGGCCTACAGCTTTTGAATTCTAGTGTGGATTCAGATGCTTAATTCCTTTGGGTTGCTTTAAGAGTCCCCCAGATAGAAGTTCCCTATCCAAATCCAAGTGTCACAAAGAACTATGAGAGGAATGAGAAGAGGAGCACAGAAGTCTTTCCTGTAGAAAAAGCAAGCACTTGAACTGTTCTACAAAAAAAACCAAACCAAAACAACAACAACAAAAAACACCCCAAAATTTGTTGGTTTATACAAAAATCAAGTGAATTCTGTGACTTATGTCTTTTTACACAGCTTGTGACTGTTAGTTCAGATCTCTGGTGCCAGTGTTTATTTGAAGACCATCTAATTTTGGAAAAAAAAAAAAGTAATAATCAGCTGACCATGATAGACAGATTGTACTTTCTTTGCTGTCCTCAGTGTTCAGACAGGCACCATGCAAATAGCTGTTCTTAATGGGTTCCTATTGAAGTTTGAGGTTTCTTTCAAACCACTGTATTCAAATCAATTGTGGGGCAGACAGAGTTCTGCTGTGCCATCCCTGGCTCTCCAGAGTCTTCACAGAGAAAATTGTCTTTACTAACTGAAAATAATTTACTATAAATAAGCATCAGTAGGAGTCCTATTATTCTTTGGTGGGAGGCTGGTGGCTAGCACACAGACTTGTGGGAGGATTGGTATCAAGAAAGGAAAAGGATGAAGTAACCACAGGTTCCCATTAGAGGGTGGGGGGAAACACAGCCCTGAAGTGTGACGTGTCACTGGTGATATTGCATAAGAAATGTATTCACCCTTCACAGGTTATAAGAGAGGATAGCTTAAGTACGTGAGCAACACAGAAAACAAGCATCAAACCCCTTACGTGTTCAGGCAGATGCAGAGGGCAGACTTGCTGTATAGAAAAGAGATCGCTGGAGTCACAATGAATCATTTCTAAGAGGCTGCTCAGCTGAAGAGCTTAACCTTTCTTCATCATGTCAACCTGAAGTCAGCCATTCACCACCAGTTCTCAAATGCAGCCCAGAAATCTTTGCCACAATTCCCAGAGCACTTCACAGCAGGTGTCACAGGAATTAGCACGGTGATTTATTGACAAGCAGTGGGATGGTGAAAAATGGCTAAAGTAGTCAGCTGCCACAGGATGCACAAGGGATAGCAATAGGCTCATGAGTGCCTCTGAGGTCAGAGAAATCCTAGTGAATTGCTGACCTTGTAGAACAGAGGTGGAGGCTACTTCTGTGCAGAACTGTTTTTCCTAGTTTGCAATGGTGAGCATATTAGAGTTTGTGAAGCATTGCAATGGACGTGAGTTTGTTGGAGAGGGAAAGCTTTTGTAATCACATTTGTTAGGTGGTGAGTATTGTCCCTCTCTACTCACTGAAATTGTTTTCTCTGCCTAGTGCTCTGACTGTGTGCTGCTGCCTGGGATGGCTCTGTTCTGCTGTCCGTCTGAGGCTGGGATTCCATACCCTTCCCTCTTGTCTTGGTCTCTATCATTCATTCTCCCACAATGACAATGCAGTCTAGGAAGTCAAGGTGGAGCAGTCCTGTCAAGGCCACCGGTGATGGATGACACCACTTCAGGCTGAGAATCCCTGTAAAGGAATACGGGTGAGGGACAGAAATGTGTTCTGGCTGGGTATCAGGTCTGTACCTGAAAGTAGTTTTTCTTCAGTACAGCAGATGTATCCTTTTGTCTCTCTTCTCCTAAATCAACTTTTAAATTAATGTTACTGTGCAAGTATGGCATATTTGTTTTCTGCAGTGTCTGAGCAGTGTGGAGAAACAGCACATCTGTAGCACATCCCAAGCTCTCTCAGATTCTCTTGAATTTTTGACTAGAGATCTGCATGGAAAGGTAGAGATGGCTCAGTTTGCTCATGGCTTACAACAATATTTGTAGCTACAGAAAATGACCACAGTACCAAAGCATCCACATCACACTTTTCTTGGGGCGATGAAGGACATCGCTGTCCTCTGTGTGTTGGGAATTGCATGTGTGTGATGCCTGCACATTCTTGCACTCACCACAAAGCCTTTCTCAGAACTGTAGAGTGGGTTAACAAGGTGGCCTGGCCCCTAATTCTTAGACTAGATTCAGCTAAGCATACATTCTATAAATCTGCCAGGATAGGAGATGGGAGGAAAAAGTCCTTATATGCTTCATAGTGCTACATGGAAGAGTGATGGATATAGCACTAAATAATTAATTGTAGTTTTTATATTTTATGGATCCAGAACATATTTTTTGTAGGGATAAATAAAGCCCTATAGCTAGTAAGAATTTTCTTAAGCTGAATCAAAGCATTATGTAGCTCAAAGGTTGCTTATCTCCATATTGGGAAATGTCAACATTTAGGCTGAGGAAACAAGGTTTTCTTTAATTTCAGAACAAAAAAAAGTCAGGATTACTAAAGCAGATCACAGTATCTACCCATTGCTTTTGTGTTTGATGGATATTTTATTTTAACCTACCAGTTAATTTTAAATAATTATTTTTTTAAAATTGCAGCCAGCATCCTTGTCTCTGGGTAAATTGAAGGGAAATTCATGGTCCTGCATATCCCATAAGGTCTGTTTATTATAGAGGTGGACCTGAGCTGAAAAATATACTTCTGGATGGTGACTGCTGCCATACCAAATTCTTCCAGAATTTGAGTTTCTGCCCCAGTTCTCTCAAATACTGTCTGATAACATTAATATTAAAATGAACACCATGCAACTGATCTATTATTTATCAGGTATCACACAGAAATGCAAGGGAAGGGTGCCTTTTAAAAATCATTCTGAGGATGAAGGAAAGATTTATGTTTAGTATTTTCTTGCCTATTAGTACATATATGGGACAGATGAATAGTAAGGAAATTAATTACTCTTCATTCTTTGTGAATGGACACCAAAACGGAGATAGGCGAAGACTGATTTAAGTAGTTGTTGTGGGGGTTTTTAATTACTTTGATATATGAAGGACTCATGGTTCTCAACTTAGATATTGCCACCTTCATCCTGTGGGCCAGTGACAAAGACTGAAATATTAAGTGACGCATCTGACAAACCACAATAGAATTTTAACAGTTTCAGTAAGAATATTGCTTTCCCCAGTTGTGCTGGGGAGATGGGATGTGCATTGGGAAAGTGGAGCTCAACCAGGATGGTGCAGCAGATACAAGTTATTCTTGAAGTCAATGGCTAGGCTCAATTACACAAAGCCAAGCATTTAATTGTGTCACGTAGGCAGACATTTTTCTTAGGGTCTGCTAATGCAGATATTCTTGGGTTTGGCTTTATAAAATGAGTCCTTATTTTCAGGGCTTCTAAGGACTAATAAGAGTCCTTATTTTCAGAGCAGCTCCCACTGAAATCACTGGGTACTGTGGGAACTCATTTTCATTGTAATTAGGAATAAAAAGAAGCATTTACAGGGAAGTAATGTATGTGTGCACATTCTGTGATAACCAGCTAGCCAAAGGTGCTGCAAGTTTGATGGGCAAGAACTAAAGTCTGTGACTGGTCAGACTCTTCAAATTGAGGAAATGCTATGCTTGGTCCTGAAGAGTGCTTGTTTGTTGACCCCAGCTGTGTTCCGATACTGTACCCAGGGAGCAGCAGCACCCTAGAGAGATGCTGCAATTATGGCTATTAGTTTTAATTGAAGAGCTGTGTCCTTAACTCAAAGCTTACAGGTAATTTATTAAGGTCATTAAAGAAGGTGTACACTGAAGTAAGGTCTTAGAGAGTACAACAGCAGGAAGGAAAATACCATACAGGGTGAAAACATTATGTATTTTAAGCTTTATATTATAGATTGTAAATCAAAAAGCCCCATGCAACCTGTCATCCATGGTAATTTACTATTCCAGTGTATTAGTTTGTTCTGATACAATTCCACCAGTTCCACATGAACAGACCATTTCGGTGCTGGAAAACCCGATTACTAAAAAAAGTAGACTTGAAAACAAAATATGCTGTCAGCAAGCCACCTGTAAGTGATATTGGGAAAGATTATATAATACATTTAGAGCACTTCACTTCCTTAACAGTCAGGGCTGGCACAAGATGAGCTTCCTGAATGTCGTCCCAAATAAATATATTTTTTTTTGAAATTGCAATCTGAAATTCTCAACATTTAATTTTCTTTTTCCTGCTTATGATGAGAAAATCATATTGAGAAAATCATCATTGAGGAAAGAGATAAATTTAGTTCTTGAAGAACTTTTCTTCTTTGAATGACACTGAAACTCCCTGTGGCTTTCAGTGAAGCTGACAGTGTGACAAATGCAAAATCAGGACCTCAGATCTCCTTCCAAAGCCCACTGAAATCAGTAGAAGCCATCCCATTGACTTACATGGAGTTAGGATCAGGCCCTTTGTGGTTTCCTTGCTCATTAAAACCCAAAGTCTGTCTACAGAGAGCACAGAGTAATTTTTCTTCTGGGAACCTGGACTTTATTGCCAGTGAATTTGGTTCTCCATTAAGAAATACAATGACTGTTGTTAGAAATGCTCTTGTTATTCAGGAGGGAGATGTTGATATTTGCTCAGTAAAGTGGTAGTTAATAATGAGATTTGCATTACAGTTGCCTTCAGAAGTCCTTCCAGTTTTCTGGTATTTTGGAATTACAGGAGGCACCTAGATGTTGTAGGAATACACTTACACTGTGCTTAGCCACATTTTTATGCATTGTGAAAACTGCTCAACTCTGACTGAAACATCCATCATCCCCAACTTTACTAAGGACAAATGAAGATATAGATTTATTATGAAATATTCTCATACTGCAGAACAGGCCAGTCAAGCATAGAAGATGAAAGAGCAGCTGAAGCTGTAACTAAGAATGTGGGGTTTTTCCTTACATATGGTAACATCTACACTTGTGAGCAGGGGGCTAGGAAGCAAGGGATGGAGGATGTAACCAGCCACTCACTACTGACCTTGCCTTTAACAAGTTGGATTTCGACTTTGTGTTGCAAGCACACCCCGGTTTATCTGGCTAGGAAATATCCCTTCATCATGTTGTTTGGTTTGCTGCTCACCATGGACAGGCACTTGGGGTGCTGGGAGACCTCTCAGCTTTTCCATTACTGTAGGATAAAGAATGCCCTCTTCACAAAGAATCATATTACATTGTGTGGAGCCTGTCTTTAAAAAAAATGTAATTGCTTTGGAAGAGGATCTCTGAGTTTCCTTAAGTAGTGTCAGAAAGATGCAATCAGGGTGTTCTTGGGTTTGCTCTTACCTGTAGCTTGTTCCTGTGTCTCAAAAAAGAAAAACAAATTCTAGGATTAATGATTTTTACATTAAACTAAAAGATGTGATGACAGAATGGAAAATAAACTCTCAGATGACTAAAAAGACAAAAACGGTTTGTCTAAGCATTGTTAAGCATTGCAACTGAGATTGCACAAAATTTACCTTCACTGCAGAAGTTTGCGTGCTCTAAGCAAGGTTATTTGATAACAGGCATGCCTTAAAGGATGCACACATGCTTTCCAGGAGGAAGATCTGTCATGAAGTGCACACCTGTTGCCACCAGACAGTTCTGGTAGCAGAACATGGATTGCTGGAGTGATCTGATGAGTGTCCCTCTAGCTGGGCGTCATGTAGCCAGCAGTAGCATAACTAGGTTGCTACAGAGGGTGGTGAATGAAATCTTCCCTAAACTGTTAGGGAATGATCCAGAATGTCTGTAACCTCTGTTACAGAAGGTCTCCCTAATCCCCATTTGTTAGTGATTGCTTATGGCAGGGACTGCTCATATACAAATCCAATTGCAATTTAATCCTCTTGGTTCTTGTCATCACTAGTATTCTGTGACATTAAGTCCTAAAGTTATCCACCCGTTCTTTTTAAAGTATCAATTTGAAAAGTGATTTAGTTCTGTTTGACTTTGTAGTAGGAGGGTAAGGAAAAAATGCTTCTTAATTAACTTTCATCATACTGTGTCTATTTATTTAGTCCTGTTGTTCTTTCAGATAAACAGCCCTGATCCTGTCAGTCCTTCCTAATTCAGTCATCCTTCTTGATAAATAACTTTTGGTGTCTGTCTCAAGGACCCTTTATTATCTTCATATATTTTTTAGATGTGGAGGTCAGAGTGAGCTGGTATCCATGGCATTGACTTTTATGCTTTTATATTATAACATTTAAAGTGTTTCATTTTTCTTGTTCCTTTGGGAAGATTCCATCTTTTTCTTACTGTATTTGTGCTGAGCAAAATTCTTGATCTGTTGGAAGATGGTGTGACAGGCTTTCCTGCAATGAACTCTCTTACTATGTTGCTAGATTTTATTTCTATCTATTTTTTGACAATAAGTTTTGTAATATGGTTATTTACACTTGTGTTGGTTTTGCATGGCCTGTTTTTTGGTAGTGGGAGGGCACAGAGGTGGCTTCTGTGAGAACCTGCCAGAAGCTTCCACCATGTCCAGCAGAGCCAATCCTGATGACTCCAAAGATGAACATACTGCTGGCCAAAGCTGGGCCAATTAGAGATGATGGTAACACCTCCTTGATAACATATTTAAGAAGAAAATCAAAACAGAGTTGGGGAGCAACATGCAGGTACCAAGGGCAGTGCAGAAGGAGGGGAGGAGATGCTCCAGGTGCCAGAGCAGAGATTCCTCTTCAGCCTGTGGTGCAGACCATGGTGAAGCAGCTGTGCCCCTGCAGCCTGTGGGGATCCACAGGAGATGCAGAGATCCACCCACAACCCATGGAGGAACCCAGGCTGATCCTCCTCCTGGTGAATGCCTGGAGGAGGCTGTCATCCTGCGGGAGACCCAGTGGAGAGAGGGGGCCCTATTTCCAGGCTGGAGCAGCCTGTCCTTGGAGAACTGCACTGTGTGGAAAGAGAGACCCACACTGCAGCAATTTTGGGAGGGCTGTTGCCTGTGGGATGGACTCACACTGCAGCAGTTTGCAGGGAGCTGTTGCTCGTGAGATGGAGACACATATGAGAAGTTCACAGAGAACTGTCTCCCATGGCAGAGACGCCACAGTGCAGCAGGGGAAGGACTCATCTCCCTGAGCACTGGTAAAAGCCTTGGCTGATGAACTGACCATAACCCCCATTCCCCCATACTCCTTGTGCTGCTTGGGTAGGAGGTACAGCTGGGAAGGAGGGAGGGGTGGAGGAAAGGTGTTTAAGGGCTTATTTTACTCCTCATAATCCTGCTCTGATTTTGTTTATAATAAATTCAGTTTATATCTCCAGTTGAGCCTGATTTGCCCATGGTGGTATTTAGTGAGCAATCTCTCCCAGGCCTTATCTCAACTCATGAACCCTTTGTTAAATTTTCTCTCCTCTGTCCTGCTGCAGAGGGGAGTAAGTGAGCAGCTCTTGTTGGTGTCTGGCATCCAGTCAGCATCAACTCACAACAATGGGTTTTTTTTACCAGTGTTTCTAGTCTAAGTCAAAAGCTGGACTAGATGTTGGGATGAAGGGACAGTAGTAAAGAAAAAGCCACCACTCAGGTAATTGCCTCTGTTCTGTAACAGAGGTATCGTTGCCTCAAGTATTTGGGATTTTTTTCATTTATGGCACAAATTGTGGCTATTCATTATAGCACAAATGGTTGTGCTATACTTGAGATACTCCATTGTGAGGTCATTTTTCTTTCAGACTTTGTTCCTGTGTGTGTAGAAGTAAGAACATGGGATTTTTTTTTCTGATCATTTCAGTGGTGTGTTTGCAACAGACTGAGAAGCACTATTTAAATCTTATAGCAAATAATAAAATTTATTAACCTGACACTTTTTCAGAGAAATTCCTGCTACTTCTTTAAGACAACCTAAGACCTTTTATCCCAGTACTTCCTGAGCTCAGACTGGCTCCTCAGTTGCAGTTAGTGCCTATTCAGGTGCCTTTTCCCCTGAGATTCCATTGAATTTCTGCTGAGGTACAATGTTTTAATGCCTCAAAATAGCAACTAATGATAAGAGTTCAGTAAAAACAGTGCTTAACATACCAAAGCAATTTTTCTTCTGGCCTAGAAACATTGAAGAGAATTCAGTTCTTTGTGACCACCTCAGATCATCCTTTTGTCCCAGTATGGAGACTGTCTCTCTGTATTTTATTACAGAGTTTCCAGCAGCTGATCCTCCGATGCTGCTCACCAGGCTGTGGCTGCAGATCCCATCAAGGAGGAGTCTCTAGCAAACACTTTTTTTGTTAGGTTTGACTACAGTATCAATATAGCAGATGTTGTCAAAGTAAATAAAATAACCTCAGTAAATTGTCCACAAAGCCCAGCCTGTTCCACACAAGTTACATTACTCTTGCTTTATCTATAGTTTCCAAGTCTCTCTGAAATTACAGTTGTGTGGCTTTTCCTAGTGAGAGGCAGAAACACCTGAGCAGCCAAAGTTGCAAAGGTGACTTAATAGTTCCTTTTAATTTTTAAGTAATTAGCTCTGTGAGTGAAATGCTGTTCTTTTATTAAGAGTTACAAAATACTATACTAATTCTGCTCCTGCTTTCCAGGGGGCTGAAGTTTAAGGCACACTGATGTTTGAGCTTCTACGTTCTGAAAGTGTGTGGCCACTCTCTGAGCATGTGAAGAAGCTCATCTGAGCTGCAGCTGAGTATATCTTCTATTGGCTCTCACAATTCCTAGCAGTGCTAAGATAAGTCCATTTTGGGATGCTTCTTTGCACTGTTTTTTAAGATGAGAGTGTACTCCCTTCTTGCTGAGAATGTTTTTGTATATTTTAGGGTTTTTTTTCTCAGCATTAGCCTTTGCCTGTTTGTCTGCCTATTCCCCTCCCCTTCCTCTCCCCCCAGTTTTCATTTTCAATTATTTTTGTTTATGTTGAACTTCTGCCTGCTCAGCTGCAGCAGAGCTCAGTTTTGGCAGCCCGCCTTGTGGTGTGCAATCCTACAACTTCTGCTGCTGAGCAGCATGTTGGAAATCACTTTGAAATAAATCCATGTTGGACCGAAAGCAGCATCTTTGTTGTTACCCCCTCAGAGTAATTTGGTGCTATAATTGGAATTCTCATTTGAAGTAAATAAACATGATGTCAGATCTATAGACAGATCTGGATGCAGAGTCAGTGAGAGAGGGATGTGTGCATACAGCCCTCTCTGGAGGAGAGACGTATTTGCAAAGCATGCATGGCACTTCTGATGCCTTGGGGCAAGTTAGTGCTGGCGGGTAGCCCCAGATCCCCATTGGGCCACCTTGAGGTCTGTCAAAGGAAATGTTTGCTTCACTCCTGCCCTTGACATGAATGTGGCCCTAAGCCTCATGTTGTTTCCATTCTAGGAGTCTGTGGATCCACCATGGTACTGATGCTTTACCAGTCCTTGGAAGGGAGACGACACTGTGGGCTTTCCTGGTTCCCTCCTGTGTGTAGTCTAGGATTTCCATTTCAACAAAGATATGGAGGAAATTGAGAGAAAATTGACAGGAATAGTCAGAGCAAGGGAATGACTGAGAAAACCACTTCTGGTAGAGACAGTTTGGTAAGTAAATAGAGATTTAGAAAATTGTGGGTTGGTTGGGTAGAGGATGGGTAGAGAAGGGTGGTTTCATGGCTTTTAGTACAGAAGGCAGCATGCTTCAAGTGAAACTGCTAGGAACCAGCTCCACACCCTCCTCTTTGCAGGAGAGTGACAGAGATGCCAAAGGCTCATGTGGGGAGACTGAGTTAATGCAGAGGAATATATTGACACATGAAAGACACACATAAGTATCTCAGAAATTATTTGTGTTGAGAATGGATTAGAGCCCAGACAGGCTTGTGCTAATACACATGGACATTAGTTCCATTTCTAGCTTCAGATATCCAGCCCTCAAGACTGTTTAAAAGGGCATGGTCTGATGGAGTGTCATGATTTGGCACTGGCCAGATGCCAGGCACCCACTAAAGCTGCTCACTCATCCTTCCCTGCTGCAGGTGGACAGAGGAGAGAAGATTTAACAAAGGGTTCATGAGTTGAGATAAGGACCAGGAGAAAACATTCCAGATCAAATTAGAGCTATAAAGTGAATTTATTACCAGCAGAATCAGAGCAGAATAATGGGAAGTAAAATATGCCCTTGAAAAAAATCACCTTTTTTTCCTCCAACCCCTCTCTCCTTCCCGGTGGCAGCACAGGGGTACAGGAGTGTGGGAGTTTGGTCAGTTCATCACCCGTGAGTTCTCTCACTGCTCAGGGAGAGGAGTCCTTCCTCTGCTGCACCGTGGAGTCCCTCCCATGGGAGACAGTTCTCTGTGAGCTTCTCCATGTGGCTCCATCTCATGAGCAGCAGTTCTCCCAAAACTGCTGCAATGTGAATCTGTCCCACGGGCAGCAATCCTCCCAAAACTGCTGCGGCAGGGGTGCCTCTTCCACTGGGTGCAGTCCTCCAAGGACAGGCTGCTGATATTCTTTGTTGCAGACGGGACAGGGCTATGTAGACTTTGGTCTGGCCCAAAAAAAAGCTGCTCATATCCTCCTGTATGGTGTGATTCAGTAACTTGAAATTGTTTTTTTCCAGGGCTTTGAAATCTGGGCATTTTTGCTGCAGGCTGCTGCTCATTTTCCTCCTGTATCTTCATATTTGTTTTTGATTAAAAAAAAATTAAGATCTCCTGGTTGCATTAAAGTCTGGTCTGCAAAAGCAGTGTTTAAATCTGCTTTGTACTTCTTTAATTGAGAAATGCCTACAACACAGAGACTTGAAATTGCTTTTTCAAGCCAAGCACATGGTTGCTGTTTGTCTGTCACACCAGCAATGGTTCCAAGTGTTTTTGTGAATTCAATCAAATACAGTCTAGTGCAAGCCAGAAAGCAAGGGATGAGAAGGTACTGATGAGATAAATGTGAGGTGGGAAAGACCTGCAGCACAGCTGATTTGCAATTAGCATCTTCCCACTTCCCTGTTGTCTGCCTGTTCTGCCAAAGGAGGCAGAAAGATTTTGGTTTGAAAGGATGCTAAAGATGGCTGTAGAAAGCTGTCGAGGCTACAAACAGAGACATGTCTGTGGTGGTGGCAGAAGAGGAGCATGTCATGCCCTGCAAGCTTCTGAGGAAAGAGCCTTTTAGCACAGCTTGATGGGAATGGGGTAATGGCAGCTTTTGAGATTAGATGGGGAGTAAATGATGGATTAACTGCATCACCCAAAAACCACTGTATATAGCTGTCATGGCTGTGTCCTCAGGATGAACAGCTGTTGCAACAGTGTGTAGTTATCCCTACACTGTCCTCTTTTCCTCTCTAACACTTAGCTTCCCATTGCACTCCTGTTGCTCAATGATGCAGTAGCACCTATGAAAAAAGATGAAATGGCAGAGATTGCATTCAAAACATAACTGGAAATCCTTTTGATTTCAGCAGACTGTGTTTTATTTGGTTGCTTTTTCTAAGAATCACTTTTCGTTTCAGTTTCTCTCTAAACATCCAAATGGGCTTGTGCATTTCTTGAAAATAGTAACATTACTGAATCAGTGAGGTTTTTTCCTGCTGCTTTATCTGACAAAATTCCTTCTTCTCCTTTGAAGTATTAGTGATTCATATCCAAACATTCCTGAGGAACTGGGAATATTGGTACTGGCATTGGAAAAAAATAAACTCCAGGAAGAGACTTACTGGCTTCTTCAAACATTGAATAAACCCACAGCTTTCAGAATTTATAAGATGAACCTATTAGAATTGGGTCACTTTCTATATTGCCTCTTTTTGGTCTGAAAGAGGCGTACTTTGGGGACCTTGTTGAATTGTTTGTCCTAGTGGTCTGCAGAATTCAGTGTCTGGAAGCACAGTAGGGGTGGATATAGGGGCAGTTTCATTCCTTGTGATTTCTGGACCTCTCTCCCTGGTGGGACTTGTGTTCCCCTGACTCTTGTCCATGTGGTCGCTCAGCTCCTTATTCATTATGGTTCCTCAAAAGCTACTGGCTCTCTGATTACATTTCTTATACAAGATCCAAAGATCTGCAAGCCCTCCATCCCACTAGAATTAACCCAAAGGGAGGCCCATGGTCTATGGCTTGACTTCACTTTGTGCTTCACTTTGGGCAGTATCCTGTTACTGTTTTAACCACTACTTCACAGATGAGTGTTCCACTGCTTGGTGCTGTCAACCTGAAGGAAATCTGTTTCTGACAACACCTTAGATGCAGTCCAGGTATGAGGATGCTTTTTTACAACTTCCTGTGCAATACTAATGCATAGAAAACTACAGAGCCAACTCTGATGCCTGGAAACTGAGTAGATGTGATTTTGAAACAGAGACTATGTGTGAGCAAAAATCATGGAACTGGGAGAAAACAAGGTGAATGAGTTTTTTTCTGTAACATTCCCTTGAAACTGTCTAGACAAAATAATCTTTCCAGGTAGGACTTAGACAGCAAAGAAACCCCCAGATTTATACACCATGAATTTAAATTGTACAGTAAACTTCTATATTACATTTTTTATTAAATTGTGTACTCTTTAAAGTGATTATCTTTGAACATTTATACTTTTCTATAACTTGATTATTTTTTTACCTAATAAAATTCCGAAGAATTTGATGTTATTTCTTAGTGCTTAGAATTGTATTGCCCAGTATTTCCATTAAAGTAAGTTGTTTAAACTACTCAAACTCTTTATGCATGTTTCTTCTCTTCACTGTTCTTCAAACCTAGATAAATTCCCTCTTTCCAGAAAACCTATTGCTGCGGAAGTCATATACTTCTGTCCCTGCCTGACTAATTTGCCAGCCTTTCCCCTGCCAAGAGGCTACAGACCTGTCCCTCATTTTGGTTCTGTTGTCCAACCTTCTAAAAGCAGAGTTGACAATGATTTCAGGCTTGATCTCTCAGGGTTTTTTTCCTGTCTGCTCTCAGAAACTGCTGAGGATCGAGATCATACAGCCTCTCTGGGCGAACTGCTCCACTCCTTGCCTGTCCTCATGGTGCAAAAGTCTTTCCAGATATCTGACCTTAAGCTCAGTTAATTTAATCCAGCCTGCATCTTCCTTGCATTCTCCATCACTATCCAGTTTGTTTCTATATTAATTTATTTGCCTTTCATGCTGATCTCTGTGTCCAGTTATCTGTGGAATTTTCTCTGCAGTCAATATTTTAAATCAATTAGATCAGTCCATCATTACAGTGCACACATTAAACCTAGAAAGAGCTGAATGGAAATTGAAATGCATGTTAGTTTAATGAGATGTAAATAAAATACTTGACCAGAGTGTCCTTTCTTTGGAAGAGTTTGTTTTGTTTGGCCATGGGATTATCTGTGTCCTGGTTTCACTGTAGCTGGAGAAGGTGATGGTGATGAAAAAACAGGAGCCCAGATGGTATAAAAATGAGGGGTATGAGAGACAAAGACACATGTCTTTAATTTCTCAATAAGGCTGAAGTTTTATTCAAGGACTAGAAGGATGCAGTTGGATTGGGCAATCCATAATACAAATTCTCTACCATCTTGAACAGAGTGACAATAAACAGGGTGACAATACCAGTTTAGTCTTTTGGAGAGAATAGCTTAGCATTTCAAGTAATTTAATTGTCTTTAGTTGTGCAATCAAAGTGTATCAATCAAGTGTGAAAAAAGGCTCAATAAATTTAATAATGAAACACTAAATTATGGAAGGATGATAGGTTTAATTTTGTCTTTTATTTCTTTTGACAACACAGAGAAATCTATTGATTATGATGCTCAGGTAATTACCTATCAAGGTGATGGTTTTAATGGCACATGATTTATTGTGTTTTCTACTTGAAAAATATGTTACATGTGCGATAAAAATAAAACTTTTGCTATTTTTTAGATTTTCACTAGCAATCTATTTTAAAATGGAATCAAGAGACACTCTTGTAAAGCTGGCCTCTTATATTAGCCAGGGTCAGATTTCTCGGTCATTTTAAGCACAATTGAGACTCTACCAGCAACATTATCTCTACTGTCATTTTATTTCTATTTTTTTAAGTATCTCTGCGTGTAAGTGTTTTAATGGGAGAACTTGCTTGTGATGTTTTGTCTTCAGATTTTTCTTTCTCAAGGGAAGCCTGTTAGTCTTTTAAAATGACATTATAAGTTGCTCAATAACCGACTTGGGAGTTGGAAGAAATCTGTGAGGAATGCTGGAAGGAGAAGAGACCTTTTGAGTAGCAATTTACTAGCTGTTTGTGGAATGCTGAGTTAATAGAAAATTGTATTACTACTCTACCAGTGCTAATAATGCATAACATTATTCTTCTATATTGCATTTTTAAAATAATCTATGTGAGCATATCAGTCTTCACAACATCCTGTGAGAGAGATAACTATCAACATTATTCTAATTCTCATTGTGTATTAAATGAGAATAACAACTGTTTCAAATTGAGAGCTCAAAAGGAAAAAGAGCATGTTTCCTACTAAAAGTCCCATAGCAGGTTGTGTTGATCATCCCATACATCTTTCTGAAGCCAGTTGTTATACTTTACTTTTGCAGAAACACCTCTTATCATTCTTATTTGCATATTTCCTATTTTGGTGAAAAATATAGACTGGCCCATGTTGGGTTCAATGTTTTGTGAAAAAGGAAGCCTTGATGAGGTTGTATAGCACACTTTCCAATCATGTCTTGGAAACCTACAGTGATGAGGTAGGTTTTACCATGGCTTTACCATGCCTCTGGGGAAGTTATTCCAGTAAATGGTTGTTCTCAATGTTAAAATTCTTTCTCATATCAAAATGAATGATCTTGATAGAAGATCAAAATGTACTTCAGAATGGCCCATAAATGATTATATAGGAAATTGCTGCATAAGAGAAATGTGTGTGTGTGAGTCCATCTGTCTTCCCATGTGAGGAAGGGAGACAGAAACCACTGTGTGCTAGCTGTAGTGCAGAAGTCCACAGGTTTTCTGGGCTGCAGCTTGGATTTTGGTTGTTCTCTCCTTTCAGTCTTCTGACTATGCTCAGCCCTATTCCTGAACTTGAATCTCAAATTTAGGAAAAGCTACTGAATTTTTGTCAAGTTCTTGATTTTATTTAGCACCAGTCCACATGATCAAATGGGGGTTTGGTTATGTAGGCAGTGTAGTTTGGTTATGTAGGCAGTGTAGTTTGGTTATGTAGGCAGTTTAGTTAAGCAGAAGATGAAAATATACTTACTGCTCTAGTAAGAAGAATGACTATCGAGTTAGTACTGTTATAGATATACCTTATTGACAAAGGCCTCAATCTTGCAAGAAATTCAGCTGAACTACTGCAGAAGCACTGTGCAAAATCCTTTTGTGGCATGGGGAAGGAAGAAGCTTACAGGACCTTTAAAGTTATGAAATGTTAATTGGTGACTCACAATGCTGAGATTTCTCTATTGCTTTTTTGTATTCTGCATCTGCCTAGTTATGTTTGTTTCTGTGAACCATGCAAACTATGTTATTTCATGCATAAAAGGTTTGATTTAAAGGGCTCAAATAATTAATGGCTATATTGCCTACTCAACAAACTATCAAGCTATAGAAATCGATTCTTTTCCATTATATATTACTTTATTTTAATCAATTTCTAGCAAGTACACCTAACTTGTATTGAACAAATGAGATTATTTTCAAAATTCTTTATGCATTTTTCTCTCTGTCTTGCTGACCCAGTATGCCCCTACTGCACTACCAGCTCACACTTTCCTTTCTTTCTTGGCTCCCCCTTCCTCACTGCAACAGTGGGTTTGTTTACCCAGGCTCTTCAGCTACTAAAAATTCTCTCTTATGACTTCTTCCCCCTCACAGCCTTTGAATGACACTTCGTCTCTAGATCTTACTTTAAAACTCGTTTCCTTCAGTTACAATTATGCTTTTAATTGTAAATGGTGGTATTTAATAAAGATTACTGCTAAATGAAAATATAATGATTTTATTTATTAATTCAGGGGCAAATTAGACTCCCAGGTGTTAGTCTGTGATTACTATTACTACTTTGAGTGAGACTTTAGTTCTGTGTTTAATTTTTTTTCAGAAACATGCTTATCTTCTTACTTGGACTCCTTTAATGAGTCATTTTAATATTAATCCACTCTATCCAAGTCAGATCACAAATTTGGAAACTGTTTTACTGCAGAACATGCACTACTGGGGATAGTCTGTACTGCAGATTTTCCAGGGATGGGATTGCTAGTCCTGTGCTCAACTTGCAAAGCCTCCCTTTTCTGGGGAGATGGCCAAGGCAGCAGTAGATTTATTCCCCGTGTTTCCTATGCAATGAATCTCCCTGTTGCAGGAGAAAAGAAAAAAAGGTTTATACACTTCATAGTCTTCTGCCATGATTTGTGCCTCTAGGACGTTTTTTAGTACTGTGGTCATCAATGTTCATTTCTTGAATCTTTTTTTGGATGTGTATTTCCCTGTTCATGTCCTAAGATAGATCATAGTTACTCAGGCAGAAAGACTCAGTCCTGACAAGCTGTTTAAATCCATAATACTGTATGATTTTCAAAACCATTTAGGTCTGCCTCAATTGCAAATTTAATTTATAGCTAATTTAAAAAAAATAGGCAAAAGGCAGAAGTCTTGGTGCTCCTTCACCTTTTACTTGCCTTTCTGTTCTTTTCACTTGTACATATATGTCCTAAAATAAGACTCTGTTCCCTGCTGCTCATCCATGAGGCACTCATGAGATTCCAACTTTGAAATTTCACTTTCCTTTGTTCTGTGGACAGTGGTAGGCATTAGACTAAATCAAGGCATGCTCAGAGAAGATTGTGTCTTTACTCTGAAAGTTTAATCTCCATTTTCAGAGATTTCCTATGTGGTACGATTTGCCAGCCAGTTTTATCAACATATTTTTTTTTCCCAGAACTCTTTTACCATGGCCCTCCAAACTTAGCATGTGTTTTCTGAGAGTCTTGACAACTTTAAAATTCCAAGTGTGAAAGTACAGATTCAATTTTCTAGAATCTTGGCTTGCTGTTTGTCTGACTTGTGTTCCTTAAAAATAACTGAATATGAAGGTTCTTAGTTCTGCCTTTTTTTTTTTTCTTGAGGTGTTAGACTGCAAGTATTTTTTCAGAACTTAGAGAGGATCTTTGATGATAAAGACATAATCAAAATCTGGTTAATACTGCCACGTGCTTACCAATTCTGTTAAATGAGAGCTTACTATGCTACAGCTGCTTAACTCCTTCAGCAAGTGTTAAATGCACTCCTTTCTGTATTTCAAACTTCACCTGTCTTTCATTATGGCAAATTTAAACTTCCATTTAAAATGATACCAATTACTTCAGTGAGTTTCTTAATAAAAATTGCAGTAGACAATCTAGTAAGAATTATGTGTGCCTTCATTTGACAAACTATATAATACGCTTTTCATTTTATATCTGCTTCTAACATGAAAATGCCTCATCAGATAATTTCAATCTGTTTTCTCTGCCAAATCACCAATTAAGAACTTTAGATTACATAGGATTTAAGGGGGAGAAAAACACCAGACCATGACATGTGACAGTATCATCGTCTGTTATTTTCCATCTTACCAGAACTTGACTCACCTACTGCCGAGCTGAGATTTTTATCCGCAGCCCTTGCTTGGCAGTCAGTCTCTGAAGGACTCGGAGGGGAGCTCCAGTGAAGCCTTTGCTGGGAGCTGCAGAGCCTCCTTCCCAGCTGCCAACTCTGAATCCCACGGGCATGAGGAGCGATGCCTGAATGAAGCAGAGCTCTGCTGGTATCAAACTTGCTCCATGCAAAAGCAGTGGGCTCACGCAGTACAAATCCATGCAGAGGCTCCAGCCCACAGACCTCTGCAATTGTTAGTTGATACACAGTTATCACTTTTGTGTCCAAAAATGGTGTGTGCAGGCTGCATTTGTGAGTAGTTTTGCATAGTTCAACATTCTTAGGTTTCTCTAATTTCAGAAATCTATAAATCAGACAGCTCAAGGGTAGGTAGCTGGTGATATCAGGCTGCCAGCATAGGCCTGTATGGCAGAATGACCTGTTTGTTGTAAGCCTTATTTCCATTAGATTATTTACTCCATAATTTTACAGGAAACATTTTAAGACATACAGACGTATTATAGTTGGAATTTCACTTCTGATTATGATCTTATTCGAAGGTTTAATCTTATTTAGTCTGCACACATCGTCTTCAGTGACAACTGTTTGGAAAACTGTTATTAACCCAAAGATGCCTTTCAAAATTACATATTCCAGCTGTCTTGCAGGGAACACACCAATCAGTTGGTGAACTTGCACAGAAACATTCATTTTGAGATAACCAGTTCAGATCCAGTGCTAGCCGAGGGCTCTGTGAGGGTGAGGAGGTGCAATTTTCTTTATCCATTAGAAAGCAGTCAAATTTTGAA
Organism: Lonchura striata; assembly: GCF_050655825.1. NCBI lineage: Eukaryota > Metazoa > Chordata > Aves > Passeriformes > Estrildidae > Lonchura > Lonchura striata. The sequence goes on from NC_140704.1 coordinate 63,524,565, forward strand.
AGCCTTCATCTGTTTTGAAGCTGCATCATTAAAAATTGGTGCTCAAAATCAAAATCTCTGTTGCTTCATCACATGGACCTTGTAATGTAAATATGTGGTGGCCAGCTGAAGTCGTAGGGGCAACTGAAGGTCAGACACTGATGCCTTAACTTTCCCCACTGAGTGAATGCGCTAGAGCACTGATGGGTAAAGAAATATTCCACATGCAGAAGAGCATCAGCATGCATCTCTTTAAGGGTTTGGCTTTGAGAAGACGGTCCTGAAATATTAGCAAAAAGAAGAAAAGTTTACAGTACTTTGAGATTCTCAATCTAAAATATAAGTTTCCAGGGAGAAGAGAGTTCCAGATACACAACCTTGAGCAGAAAGATCACATGATGTAAAGAAAATTGTAGCTGTCCAGTTGAAGTCAATCAAGAAAGGTCTGTAAAAATGACATGGTAAATTCTCTCTTAATGACTTGAGTACCAAGTTACCTCAGTTTATACATTACAGGAAGAGACAATTTCTAACACCCTGTGCTGCACCACCTGTGGTCTAAAATCAACATATGTGCTTTCTTCTACTTTTTGACCATCACTACCAGCAAATATATTTAACTCAGAACTTTGCAAAAGGTTTTTTGACTGATGCATAGAAGTGGGGGGACATACAGCTATAATGCTGTATGGCTGATTAGTGCTGCATTTGTCGCAGAAGTAACTTAGCTTTGTTCACCCAGCAAATAGATTTGATCAACAGTTTGATATTACACAGCAATATCTTTCTGTTGAGCAAAACTCCACAGAAAGAGTTTAGTTGACAGTTTTTATTTCCTGGCTATAAAGAAATTATAAACAAGAGAGATGGGAAGCTTAAAGTGTTTAGTATTTTAAATGTGCCATTATGGATATGCAAGAATCAAGTAACAAATGTTATAGCATTGTCAACTCCTAGGAAGTTGCTCCATTGAGTTACTTGTATGCAACTTCCCTGATAGCTCTGTCATCATATCTGGGACACATTCCTCTTTCTGTAGCCTCAGTTAGTAAGATGACTAAGGGGAGAGGGAGCACAGCATAGGTTTCCCTGGTTCTGCTGATTCCTGCCTGTTGGTGCAAGTCAGAGCAGTATCCATGGTACTCCAACATATGTTGGGAGACTGCATCTAGGCACAATCAGGCCATTACTGGATGGGTGCCCAGGTGGCCAAGGGCCAGCATTGGTTCCTCACCCCTTGACAGTGACTCTGAGTTGCTTTGAAGTAATTACAAATTAGTAATTGCAGCAGAGGACCTGTATCTTTGGTACTGAAATCGAGGTGATTGTGTCGATACTTCTGTGAATCTGAGTGCACCGACACCTCAGCTGGATATTGATGCAATTAATAAGCATTAATGTCTTTGCTCCAAGTAGCTAGATCCTGAAGTACTTCACCTCTTTTAATTGCTGAAAGGGAAGGTAGAGCTAAGGATTGTGAAAATCTAGAAAAGAGAAGAAAGGTGACAGCTGCCAGTAGGGAGAGAAGATTTTGCATGCTTGTGTCTCTGTATTAGTTGGGTGTTTGTACATACACAAATGCCAGTGAAGTGATGCGTGCTTAAAGATTGTCATGTCAGCCACAGTTTTATGGGAAGCAATGCCTTTGTAATGAGTGAGGTGAATTTTGAGGCTGTCAGTAGAACATGGATGTGAAGACCAATGCGTTACCCCAGAATAACGGGAGAATTGTGTGTACAATTCAGATGGTTAATGCAATTGGAAGTAAAGACAAAACATGTGTCTTCATTTTGGATATGGGGATGGAAAAATACTACATAAGTGGAGAGTGGGTGATCAGAAATTAACTGGGTCAATATTACAGGAAAAAGAGATTGCCCTTCTCATTTCACTGTGGGTAGAAAAAAATTAACATTGGAGAGGAATGTCGTTTGGTGTCATCCTAAAAGTAAACATCAACCTGCCCACTGTGGGATGTTTTTGTTTAAGAAACCTATTGTTTTCTGGAACTGATGCTTCTATAAAAAAATTTCTCTTGGTGCTGGCTTCAAAGAGTCACAAAGATGTTTTAAAACACTGTTATTCTTAATTCTCTTTCTACTGACCCCACTCTAGCAGTAGTCCCAGCACAGGACAGCTGTAATAAAATAAGCTTTTTTATACTTTCAGTTGCTGTTATATGAAAATGGAGTAGACACAAGCAGGTGACAGCACTTAAAATCTAGTGCAGAAGTCTTCTCTTGTCTGAAACAGTCATGTGAACAAGTGCTGGGTGTTACTTCCACCACGGGAGATATGGAAGTACCAGTGTAGCATTTGTAAACCTGCTTTCAAGATAATCTACAGACATTATTTTCTTAAAACCACCCCTTTTTATTCTAACCTTGTAATAGCCAAATGATTTATGTAGAAAATATAATTTGGCTTTTATGTTGTGAGCAACGGAAGAATGATTGCTTCTAAAGTGTTGCTTTTTAGTGAGATATTAATGGAGAGATAATCCATTTACATTTTTACAGTGGAAGTTTTAAGATTCATTTTGGTTTTGAGATTCATTTAATCTTTGCATTAGTGAAACACAGCTGAAGTACAGCTGTGGAAGAATAAAGTAGTTTGTCAAAAAGAAAAAAAAAATTTGAGGTTCCATACAAAATCCTGCTGTTGAAATAATCATCTCGTTTTAAAATACTTTTAAAATATTTTTTCACAAGCTTCTTGTAAAGTGGACCAGAATTGTAAATTCTACATGCTGTATTTTCAGAAAGGTTTGTGAATGCCTTTATGGGTAGATAGTGAGATGAATAAATATGGGTGACATGTTAGTTTGTATTAATCTTCTCAACAGCAGTTGTTTGCTTGTTCTGCCCTATCCCCTTGAAATTCTCTTCTAGGTGACCAGTGTTTTGATCTGCTTGTGTCACACAGTCCAGCTGGAAAAAGCACCAAGACTGCCATTTTTCTGTGCTATAAGGGCTGTATAATTGCAGTGTAGAGCAATTTTCATTTACTAATGAGTATTATGTTACTCTACTATCTTGGCATTGCAGGAACTAGACAGTGATTATTTGAACTGCAGACAGTGCCCTGCTTATATGTTTTCTGCTGCTTAGGTAACCTTTGCAGAAGAATTGGAGCAGGGAACAAGGGAATAAAGAGGGACTGACAATGCACATCTGGTCAGGCAGCTTATTGGTAGTTGGCGATCTTGCACTTTGAAAAAAAAAAACCACATGCAACCAAAAAATATAAAACAGCTGACCAAATGCTTGGATGCTTCAGCACTAATAAGGAAAGAACCTGGGGCATGAAAGAAAAAGCCGCCTATGTGAGGGAATGTATCCTGATAGTAAAGCCTTATTACATTCTAGTGTTTTCAGTTCCTTTTGAGTATGGAACATTTTAAATTACAATAACTTGACTCACACGGCCAGCTCTGCATTTAGCATTGCTATCTGTTGTGTTTACGTAATTGGCTGTTGGCTTGTATATCCTGATTGTGTGTGCATAGGTGTCTGTGTAAATTGCAAAGAAAAGCAGGTGATTCCTTGACTTCCTTTTTAGTATTCTGCTCCAGTACATGTAAGAATTGGACAAATGACATGATGTTCTCTGGCATTATGCATGATGTAGCTGTGTGTGAACACTCAGCCCCACAGCTCAGGGAGCTCTCATGGCCTCTTGTTATGTGATCAGTTAGTGAGCAGAGGACACATGCTAGAATTGCCCTTTGCACATGTGGCTGTACCACTCAGGATTCTGGATGGCTCCTTGAACAGCATATACTTCTGAAAATGTAACAGAGGTGGAAAAACCTGCTGCTCAAGCGTGTTTCTCTTTCTTGCACAGAATCCATGAAGAACTGGGGTAGCACACCTCCCTGTAAGAAAAGGAGCCAAAGGAGGCCTACAGGTTTTCTTCTTTTTTAATAAAAACAAATCTTATATGGCCCATATTTCTTAAAAGCTGTTACAGGCAGAGGCAAATCACTGAAGTTCCTGCATCCTATCTCAAGCCACTGGGCAAGGAAAAAAGGAAAGGGGCAACTATGTATTTTTTAAATAGCTTAACCAAGGGAAAATATCTCTTATCCAAATTTGAATATTATCTGAAAATTGTTTTGGTATAGCCTGTTAAGTGAGTGGTTTCAAAACAAGTCTCCACTAGGTAAAATTATTCTCTGGGCTGTAGATGGAGATCAGACAAGGAGCACAAGATGGTGGGTTTGGATGTAAGACATGAAATACACCCTTCTGAGCAACTGTGTGCAAGATGAACAGTGCTCTTTAGCCTCCTGACCCAATCCAAGAAGCTTTTCTGATGAGGAAAAATAGCTGACAACATGTGACTGAATTCCTTGGTTTGCTCTGCTTGTGCATGTGGCTTTTGCTTTAACTGTCTTTATCTCAACCTTTGAGTTTTCTCACTTTTAGCCTTCCAATTCCTTCCCCCATTGCATCAGAGGAGTGAGGGAGTGGCTGTGTGCAGCTTAGTTGCTGGCTGGGGTTAAACCACAACAACTCTATATAAATATAAACTTCTTGGCTAATTTTAGGGTGAATTCTAGAAGGGAAATGGTATGTCCCTTGAATGCATCATCCATTTTCACATTTAATACTTGTTCAGAAATGGAGCTAAAACTATTAACCTCAATGCTTAAACAAATCTTGTGAATTACAAAATATTCCTACACAAATGGGTTATGGAAAAACTATACTGAGTTAGAGATTAGTCTTCAGAAGTTACTTAGTTTTCTGTGGGGAAATTTACTGGCTGTTTACACTTTTATGAGTGACTTTTTAAAATAGAAGTTTTCTTAATTTGAAGACCAGATTTCAAGTCAAGGTCATTTTACTAAAAAGTGACTTTTAGATGGAGAAATAGTATATTATAGAAAAAAAATAGAGAATTATTCATAAAACAAATGAGGCTTAGTTGAGGTTGCTCTTGCAATTAACTATAGATTCCACAACTCAAGATTGTCCTTTTCAGAACAGCAATTATCCTGTCATTAAGACAACCTATTCTGAATCCAAAACTTTGCTCTTTTCATCCTGAATTTCTCTGTCAAGCCCCTGTTCAAAGAGAACCTTCAAATGTGAGCTGTATTTAAGCAAGTGTAACCAGTAAAGTGAGTTAACCTGAAATGACTCCAGGGGGAATGGCAAAAGCAATTGTAGCAGTCTCTATATAAAATAAACCAGAAAGAAGAAAAAGAAATAACTTTCTACAAGGAGATCAATAATGAGCAAGACTCATGCTTTCTAAAGACCTTGGGAACCAGCCCATAACTTAACTTGTTAAATGCTGCTGACACTGAAAAGACTGATTTCTTTTTTCTCCATGAGGCTGAAGGGCAGCAGACCTCTAAAAATTAAGACATTTAAAAAATGTCAGTTTTGACATCCAAACATCCAAACCAAAGACATGCAGGGAAACTGTTGCTTGGTCTTGAAAATACTGTGATGAAATCCTTCACTTCTGGGCCTTGATGTTAGAGAAATTTCAGTCTATGCCTTTGGTCAACTGAAGAGAATACATTTCCCCTTCTCTGGGTCTAGTATCTTAAACTCCCTTTGAGCACACGTGATTTATTTTTCTGTGCTCTGAGTGCCTTGTGCAATGTTGTTTCTTGGAAAAAACCTGTGAGGAGGAAAAGACTGTGAAGATGTGGTGTCCCGAAAATGGGAAATGTGGGCAGTTCCTGAGCTTTAACAGACATGTGCTGTACAGCAACAAAACTAAAATGTTTAGTGGAGTGTTTTCATTGGAGACAATGCTTTCCGTTTGCTGGATCAATCTGTGATGGCAACCTTGTGAAGATGCTGACTTAAAAGAAACGAGCAGCATCTATCCAGGTCTTTTTGAGCCTTCACAGATTTGGTACAGGTAAAAACTTTTCTCATCTCATTGTGCTGCACATTAGATCTGCAGGGTAGAAGTGTTTTTTGGTCTATTTGTGTCGCTGTCGAGGCAGGACAGGAATGAGGAGACTCTGACTCAGAAGGCTGTGAGAGTAAAACTGGTTTATTCAAAATACACTGCTCTTTTATACAGAGCCTCATGAGGACCAATTCCATTGGTCCTGAAGTGAAAACAACTCACACCATTGGTGCAAAGTGCTTGATACACAGTGATAGAACTTAACTATAAACAATGTGAATAACAAGAGAGATAAAGAATTATTTACATTCTTTTCCAACTCTTTCCCAGCTTCTGCCTGAATAGAAACTCTCCATTTCTCTCTTTGACTGAATCTGAGACCCACATATTTGTTCCCTTTTTTTCCTCAAAATGTTTACTGGGAGCTGGAGCACAACATTACCTAAAACTGAGATGCTTGTTTACTCTTTTAAACTATGCATTTCTCCCATTCTTCTTTGGGCTTGGTGAAGCTCTTCTCTTCTCTTCTCTTCTCTTCTCTTCTCTTCTCTTCTCTTCTCTTCTCTTCTCTTCTCTTCTCTTCTCCTCTCTTCTCTCTTCTCCTCTCTTCTCCTCTCTTCTCCTCTCTTCTCCTCTCTTCTCCTCTCCTCCCTTCCCTTCCCTTCCCTTCCCTTCCCTTCCCTTCCCTTCCCTTCCCTTCCCTTCCCTTCCCTTCCCTTCCCTTCCCTTCCCTTCCCTTCCCTTCCCTTCCCTTCCCTTCCCTTCCCTTCCCTTCCCTTCCCTTCCCTTCCCTTCCCTTCCCTTCCCTTCCCTTCCCTTCCCTTCCCTTCCCTTCCCTTCCCTTCCCTTCCCTTCCCTTCCCTTCCCTTCCCTTCCCTTCCCTTCCCTCCCCTCCCCTCCCCTCCCCTCCCCTCCCCTCCCCTCCCCTCCCCTCCCCTCCCCTCCCCTCCCCTCCCCTCCCCTCCCCTCCCCTCCCCTCCCCTCCCCTCCCCTCCCCTCCCCTCCCCTCCTTTCCCTTTCCCTTTCCCTTTCCCTTTCCCTTTCCCTTTCCCTTTCCCTTTCCCTTTCCCTTTCCCTTTCCCTTTCCCTTTCCCTTTCCCTTTCCCTTTCCTTCCCTTTGTTTTCCCTTGTCTTCCCTTCCCTTCGTCTTCCCTTGTCTTCTCTTGTCTTGTCTTCTCCAGAATTTTCGTGCATCTGTACTCTACCCCTGGAAGATTAGAAAACAGCTTGATTATATTTGTTGTCAAGACCTCTTTTGAAAGAAGCGATATAACAAACCATTGAAGAAAACTTAGGTTGCTGATGATCACTAGAAATGTTTACTAACCTTAAACTGTATGAGCTTATGGGGAATTGTGGTGTGTTCTGATGAGTGTATTTTATTAACAAGATGCTTCATATTTTAATGGGCTGTTTCTCTCAGTCATTTGAGGTGCTATTATGCTAGTTACTCAATTTTATGGAGTTAAACAATAAACATTAAAAGTAAAACCTCAGGAAAATTGCCAGAGTGTAAAATAGATCTGTCCCTCAGTAGTTTTCATTTACTTTCATTTTCAACATGTTTTTCTTGCAGTTTACTAACATGTATTCTAGTATTTTGAGCAAGGAAAGACAAGCCTTAATCTAGGCCTCTAGGTCTGAAGACACAGAAAGGAGTGATTTATTTCCTCCAGAGGATCGCAAGCTTTGTTTTCAGTTAACCCAATCATTTCCAGTATGAGGCCTGTCAATGCTTCTGCACTTGAAATCTTTGTGATTAAACCATAGTGGAGTTGACCTTGGAAGTCAGGTCAGTAAAAACCCTAAATGGTTAAATTAGAACAAACAGGTAATTGGTATATGTTTAATGTTTTCTACATTACAGTACTGGCACCTTTTTCTGTTTATGAAAAATTTATGAAGTTTATGAAGTTGCTTAACTTTCACATGCATGAATTTGAAAGATTGTGTGTTTTGTTTGAGCAGAGATGTGAAAGTAAATACACAGCCCAAGGGGCAAATAATGCCCATTAATTCCTTTTATTTTTACCTGGTGTGTGAACATGTAATTGAGTTTCAGGTTACCATCAGAAAACCATATGCTGCCTGATTAATGTGAGTCTTTCAAAGGGGTAGGAAGGTGCAGTTATTTCTCAGGAAGGAACAAGACGTCCCTTTTCCAGGATGCATTGTAAACCACATGGACAATGAGAGAAGGCAGGCTCCATGTATGACAAGCCCAAAATTTCTAGTTGGGAATCTCTCCTGCCTTGCAGAACCATTGCTTACTACTAAACTTATTAGCCCCAGGCACAAAAGGCTCAATTTCATGGCACAGATGGCTTTTCATCTGCCCAGACAGCTGGGCTGATTTCACCCTTGGACCTGTTCTACAGGAGGCCTTCAAAAAGCATTAAGACCTGTAGGGTTTGGGCTCTGCAGTTGAATAAGTGCACTCCTCCCAGTTGCTAGTTTGCTGAAGACACAGTGCAAGTGTGTTTATCATTCTGGTACTTTCAAAGCAATAAGGGAATGTGCTTGCAATCATGTCTTGACTGTTAAAGTTATATTGCTTTGTAGACTTTTAGTTTTTTAAATGGTGTTTTAAAAATATTGAAAGAACCTTGAAGAAAGGGTTATTAGAGGAACAGTAACCTTCCCTGAGGTCAGTAGCATTTCTGTTTCCCAGTCAAAAGAGTGGGAGCAATGCAATGAACTGAGTATACAACCACCTCTCTGTGACTTGTGGCACTGAGGCAGAAGGACCTCAAACAGAGGACAATTTCTGACCACCCTGGGGGGTGGCTGGGGCTAATGCCAAACACTTGCCAGGGACTGCTGTGCAAAACAGTGACAGCTCAGGTCTCCAAGGGCTTGTTAACACCCAGCACCACCTGGGACAGACGATTTGGCCCTGGAAGCAGGGAAGTTGCATTCAGCAGTGTTGTTTCTGAGTGAATAAATCCATCTGGGCCTGAAAAACTGACATGGGGCCAGCTCTGATGTCTCTCCATCTGTGGCACAGTTTCTTACGGCCCCACTTCTTCCTGGGATCCCTTGATTTCAACTGTATCATCTGCCTTCTCAGTTTTGGGACTGAGCAAATTGATAATGGCTGTATTTGCTCCTGTAGCCCAGTTTGGACATCTCTGCAGCCCAGATTAGTTGATCTCATGGGTCATGATCTTGTTTAATGCACAAATGTCCTATATTTGTTTGTGCCTTTTGGTTCTGACTTATTTGGCACATTTAGTAGAGATGGTCTTTATTTTCTGTGGCAGAACAGCAGTGTCCTATCTCTAGGGCCTCAATGCTCAAGCTGAAACTTTTAAAGTAGGATAAGGATAAGGAGAAGTAGCCTGACTGAGTGGAAGCGGAAAATCCAGCATCAGAAACTGGAAAGCGGTAGGGACAATTCCTCTGATCAATAGTTGGGATCATCAGCAGGAAAAACTACAAGCCAGCATTTCAGAACAGTTTGAAACAGTAATGGGAGAAGCTGCATTAGAGTTAAATCCTTCAATACATTTGCTGCAGAGTTTTTCATCAACGGATGAAAAAATATGTAATTTAATGTGTTCTGAATAAAGCAATCTTAGATGTGACTAAAAAACCCCAAAACAAATACAAACATGCCAAAAATAGAAAAAGGTAGTGGACCTATGAACACTTCCCAATTCTTTGGACTTGTTCTTGGTTGGTGGTTTTTTCTCTTATTTTGTTTTCCTTACTCCCCTGCATCAGGCAGTGTTTGGGATCATCACCTTGTTGTCACATTTGCTTGGAGAAACAAATCTGTCACAGCAGTTTCCTGTCAATATCCTGTCTTGAGTTAGCAGCATGTGTTTAGCTCCAGCACTGTAGGATGATGTAGCTTTTGCTGATAGAAACCCACTCTTTTCATTATCTGTTGAAGAATGAACCACACGCTGGCATTACCCAGATTTGGAAACCAAGTGTGCTATCAGAAGCAGAATATGTAGGAATTCTTTGAAGTCACAGTTTCAGTCTATGTATAGAGTTTATAACTTCAGATTTTTGTGGAGCATGACATTATTCACATTCAGAGTTAATTCTCTGATGTTCTGAGGTTTTTCAACTCCACTTTTATTTTTTAGCATTTATATATAAAACAACTAATATATCATTAATATTTCCAATGTAGTGCTGTACCCATATGTACAAGGATCCCCAGAGAGAGTTGTCAGTATCTTTACTTTTCTCTGACCTGTTTTTTCATTCTCATTAGTTTACATTGCCTGGTGTATTAGTGATAGTGTCAGAGAGGACAGTGGTTTGAAAAGACTGATTATGTAAGAACTGTTCAGAGGCTATCTGTACCAGTTTGCAGAAATGTATTCCTGTAACAGGAATTTAAAATAGACTTAAATCAATCTGCAGGGTGAGATGGTAGCATTGTTTGTAAGGTAATGTGTCCTAAGAACAGATAGTTAAATGGCAATGACAAGCACTAAGCAAATGAGCATGCTTGTATAATCAGTTAATGAAAATCACTGCACACCTGTAGTGTGAAAATGGTGAATGATACCTTGGGAATGGCTTCATTGAGAGTTGTATCAGAGGTTAAAAATTATAGTGCTGCTTTAACCAAGATATGGAAAACAGAGATTCAGTAAATCTCAGAGTAAATAGGGCATGTAAGAGGATGGAAGCCAAAGAAAATAATGCAAATTCATCTACAAATGTGGATCCACATAAATCTTGCTGGTTGTTTTTATGACACCAAATTGGGCATGAGTATTATTCTTCTGGAGGGTAAGAAGACTCTGCAGAGGGACCTGGACAGGCTGGATTGATGGGTCAAGGCCAACAGTATGAAGTTCAACAAGGCCAAGTGCACGGTCCTACGCTTGGGTCATAACAGCCCCATGCAAGTCCAGAGGCTTGGGGCAGAGGGGCTGGAAGACTGCCCAATGGAAGAGGACCTGGGGTTATTCATTGACAGCCAGCTGAATAGAAGCCAGCATGTGCCCAGGTGGCCAAGAAGGCCAGAGGCATCCTGGTCTGTATCAGCAGTTGTGTGGCCAGCAGTTCCACAGTGGGGATTGTCCCCCTGTGCTTGGCACTGGTGAGGCCACGTCTTGAGTGCTGTGTCCAGTTTTGGGCCCCTCACTGCAAGAAGGACATTGAGGTGCCAGAGTGTGTTCAGAGAAGGGGAGCAGAGCTGGTGAAGGGTCTGGAGCACAAATCCTTTGAGGAGCAGCTGAGGGAGCTGTGGGTGTTTAGTCCGAAGAAAAGAAGCCTGAGGGGAGACCTTGGTTCCTACAATTAGCAGAAAGGAGGTTATAGTGAGTTGCATGTCAGGCTCTTCTTCCAGGTAATAAGTGACAAGATGACAGGAAATAACTTCAAATTGCACCAGGGTTTAGACTGGATATTAGGAGAAATTCTTCATAGGCTGGTTTGTAAAGCATTGGAACAGACTGCCCAGGAAAGTGCTGGAGTCACACCATCCCTGGAAGAGTTCAAAAGCCAACTTAGTCATAGCCATGAGATATGGTTAGTGGTGGACTTGACAGAAATAGCTTAGGGGTTGAACTAAATGATCTTAGAGATATTTTCCAACCTAAACAATTCTATTATTTTCTATGTTTCTATATAGGAGTTAATACGGTTGCTATTTTTTAATAATCACTGTCTGCATTGAACCATTCTGCTCAGTTTTGTATAATGTGAAAAATTCCTGCTGAAATAAAATGACCACCTGCAATTTAGCTGGAAATTTAGGCTTTTTAATGCAAAAGATCAATAAGAAGATTCTAATTTGTATTACTTTTAAAAAGAGAAGTCTTTTTAGGCAAACAAATGGGCTGAACGGAGAATAAGTAAACTGTGCACATCAGCAGGTCTGAATCAATAGACTCAAAGATTTGATGGACCACATCAAAACAGACAGGTAGCAATAGCTATGAAAGAGGCTCTGTGACACACTGAAGATCATCAGTGGGTTAGTATAGTGGAATATGAAGGATTCCTTGGGAATCAGCCTCTCTTCAGGGAAGACAGTTCAGGAGGCAGTCAAAATGCCATATTAAGCTCAGCCAGGACAAATTTCCCCCTTGCTCAGAAGTGCCAATTCCCCCGTTTCTCACCAGCTCCATCCAGAACTGAGTCTGGAAGGAGTTCTGCTGGCCTACAGAAACATGGGTAACCAAGCTGGTTCAGCACTCTTGCTGAAGACTGGGTCAGTACAAGGACAAACCAAAAAATCATAGTCCCACTGTCAAGCTCTTGACTGACATATCTTTTCCTATCTCTGTAGTATGATCAATGCTTTAAAAAAGTGAATTTGTGGTGTTGGGCATGACCCTTTTCCTCACTCTGCAATAGAGTGAGCGTTTGCCTGGAACACTAGCTAACAGTTTAACTTAAAGCAACAAATAGGATGCTGTTGTCTGTGATGAACAGGCCTCCCAAAATGGCTGGGCAGTTCTTGCCAGCAGGCAGGCAGACAGTGACTGAACACCGTTTTTCCAAGGAGACTCATTCCGGGATGCTCCTGTTTGTTTTAGGAAATGCATGGTTTCACGAGCAGTATCCAGAGAAGATGCAATCCAATAATGTCTTGCCCAATTCCCTAGCTGACATAAGACCATCTTTTGTTTCAGCATCCTTTAGTGTATGCCTTTCCTTCTGTTCTTAATGCTTAAAAATCCATTTGTAAGGATTATGTTACCAGTACCCCTGTTGAGGAGTGACTGACTACGCATAATACAATGATGCCTGAAGAGCAACCGAGAGCAGGGCCCTGTTTGTGATAGTAGTTGCTGAAAGAAAGAAAGTGCACTTGAAAAAGTAGTCTGAAGACCAAGCAACTGAGAAGTAGACAAATTCTAAAATTATTTAAAACACTCTGAGGCAGAAGGAAGCTGAGGTGAAGTGAGCAGAGTGAAGAGCCAGGAGGCAGCAAGTTCAAGGAAAGATGGTCCAGGCAGAACTGTAGGAAATTTTCTGAATTCCCCAAGGGCCTTGGTTTAGCATTTTCTGCAGCAGTTGCTCTTGGATCCGGTCCTTGGCTCCATTCTCCTTTCCCTGCAGCAAATCTGGATATATCATATCAGTCTTCGCTTTCTGCAGAGTTTACTGCTATAGGATTTTATACTGTCTCTTACAGTGCAGTATGCACTCACTCACCTACTTTTCAACTCTTTCCCCTGGCCCAGATTGATACTGAGCTGTCTGAAAACAGCAGCACTTTCCTCACCAGTGGATTGGCCCAGAATTAGAATCATAATAAAACAGAATATTCTGAGTTCAAAGGTACCCATCAGGATTGAGTCCAGCTCCCAGCCCTGCTCAAGACACCCTGAGTCACACCATGTGCTCAAGGGTGTTGTCCAAACACTTCTTGAACTCTGTCAGGCCTGGTGCTGTCACCATTTCCCTGGGAAGTCCATTCCAGTGATCAGCCACTCTCTGGGTGAAAGATCTTTTCCTGATAGCCAACTTAAAACTTTCCTGACACAACTTCAGTCCCTTCCCTTGGGTCCTGTCACTGGTCACCACAGAGAAATGGTCACCACAGCACTACAGTGCCTGCCCCTCCTCTTCCCCTCACAAGGAAGTTGCAGACTGTGATGAGCTCTTCCCTCAATCACCTCATCTCCAGTCTGAGCACATAAAGTGTCCTCAACTCCTCACACAGCTTCCCCTCAACGCCCTTCACCATCCTTGTAGCCTTCTTTTGGACAGTCTCTAAAAGCTTAATGACATTTTTTATATTGTGGCACCCAAAACTGCCCCCAGCACTGGAGGTGAGGCCACCCCAGCTCAGAGCAGAGCAGGACAATCCCCTCCCTTGCCTGCCTGGCCATGCTGTGCCTGGTGCCCCCAGGACACGGCTGCCCCTCCGGGTTGCCAGTGTCAGTGAATTTAGTTTGAATGGGATGGCACAGCTGTGGGAAGGTGAGCTGTAGTCTTTGTTGTGCAGTCAGTGGTACCATCCTCTAGTAGCAAGATTGTTGGGAAAGATACCTGAAAAGATAATGCAAATGTTGAAGAGGCTCCAGGAGGAGACTGACACTTAGCAAAATGTCTTTCTTTGAAGACTGACAAATTAATATATGATGGAATCAAAACTGGAATCCTGCAGTGTAACTTTAGAGTTTGTGGCAGGAGCAGAGCAGCACTTTAACACTTCGCCTGAAGCAAGTGAAAAAAAACCTGTCGTGAGTTAAATGAGAAATGTTCAGGTCATAATTGCCTGGTGCAAATTTTTTATTTCCAGTAAACTGTAAACAGCCTATAGACATAAGTGGCCCAGTGTTCAAGACTGCTAAGTACCAAAAGTTATGTGGGTCAAGCTGTGTTGAGGACATAATCTGAAACAAAGTAGCAGGAGAGATGTCGTGAGAATGAGTGTACAAAAAGAACAGAGTCCTCTATCTTTGAAAGCCCACTCAAAAATATGTTGAGCTGCTTTTGAAGCAAAATGCCAAATAGTTGTATTACATGCAAAATGAGAGCATTTGATTTTGAAGCCTTTAAGACTTAGCCAGAAGGTCCCAGGATGCCAATTGAGGCCCTGAGGTAGTCCTGAGTTTTAATGTCAGCCTGTCTGTCTCAGTGTGATATTACTGACCTGCCCTGTCTTGTGAGGATTAATTACTTAGTTTGCACTGCCAGTTTGAAGGCATAAAGCGCATCTCATGTCTCATAAGGTCTGCATTAAATGTTTCAAGAAAGCTCTAAGCACTGGTGTGAGTTTGTTTTCTTTTTAAGTTGTCTGGCAGCCCTTTTAAAATCTACCCATGTCTAACAAGGTAAGTTTATTTCAGGCTGAAAGGAAGAGCAGGCTATTTTGAGATGTTTTCAGTTCACTCAAGCCATTTTAGTTTCCTATAGCTTTAAGTCATAAATTTATTTAGAATACCTTAAAAATTGGTGAAGTTTGTGAATAGACATTTGAAATGCTCTTTAAATTTGCTCTCTGACTGTGTCCTTAATGCCATGAACTCCTCAAGAAAAGATTATCTTAACATGAAAACTTCAAACCTTTATACTTTTTTTCTGCATTTCATCATTTAGTAGAAAAACCCAACTATTCCTCCCAGGATTTTGACGGGCAGTTGTGCCTCTCAGCTGATTATCTGGGAGCTGCTGTTGGCTTCCAGGGACAGAGAAGAATCAAAGCAAGTAGGGCCTCAGAATGTTATGGGGGCTGTAGAATCTGTCCTAATGAGTAACATGAACCGAGCTCTGGGAAAAAAAAAAAAAAAGAAAACAAGGAGTGCAGATTTCAAAGTTTGCAGAAGGGTAAAACACTGGCCTGACACTTAATGATAGCTCCTGCTCTTTCTGAATTGGCACAATCTCTTTGTGAAATTGTGAAAACCCACATTGGGCAAGCAAAGCGTCTCCCTAAACCTTGCTGACAACAACTCATGTAGCTGAATACCAGCAGTACACCAAGAGACTGCCTTTGTTTCTTTATTGAGATGATTGACCTAAGGTCAATGGATAAGTTCTTTCCAGCACTCAGTCATGTGAGTGGTGGTCTGGTCTCCTAGGTTTGAATGGAGCATTTTTTTTCCAAATGAGAGAGCTTCCAGTAAATGAGATATTTTGAGATAATCTTTTCCCATGGGGGTAGTTGAGCCAGTCTGTTATTTTTCCTATCTCTTGGTTAGTCTCAGCCATTTGCACTTGTTCACTTTGGGCTCTGATGAAGTAAATTCTCTCTGCAGTGACCTTTGCTTCAAGTGTGCAGGAAATGGCCCAGCCTGATCATCTTCCCCCTCTATGCATGAGACAACTTTTCCATTCTGTCTTTTTCATAATAAAGATACTAGAAGGGAATTTCTTAATACATATAGTAAATAAAGATTTCGGACTACACCTAAGCTCCTACTTTAGATTTTAAGATGCTCAGAAAGTAACAGTGGTGTCTGCTCTAGGCTTACGTACCTATGTCCGGGTGTACGTATGAAGTGTATCAACAGTTGCAACATTCCACTGGCATCTTTGTTTTTCTCCATTTAGAATCACTGCAGTGAGAATCTGTGACCAAATGTGTGGTCCTTGTCAAATAAATACTGTTCTGTATTAATGCCAGTAGCCAAATCTAAAGAGAGGAGAGATCAGGTAGAAGTAAGCTTAGGTTTAATTTACAGTTGTATTTTATCCCTGTTGCTTGTGTAAAAACTCCATTTCTCTCTCCACAAGTTCTTTCAACTCTCCAGTAAATCATCTTCTCTACCTAAAGCAGGGGCATTTCAAATTAAAGATTTTTTGATCTACTTTTTACCATTTTTTTTCCTCTTGGGGCATAGGTAAAGCCCCAGCCTGATGTTACTACCATTAAAACGTCAAAAAAACAGCTGACCTGGGATATGAGTAGAGGAAAATCTAGGCAAAACAAGTTTTTTAGCATTCTTGTGCTCTTAGAAGTCACCTTTGATGCTCTAGTGTACAACAAACACTTTCCCTGTATCCAATAAAACAGCTGGGAGAAGTGTTGCTGTAACACAAAGCAATAAATTTTAGGAGGGGAAAATAGAAAGAAAAGCAAAATTAAGGACCATATTAATATTTCTTCTTTGCTCTTCTGAATGACAGTACTGAGGGTAGTTCAGTGCTTACTTGATTACCCACCCATGGTACAGCCATCAGGCAAGACCATTTTGTAAGTGCAAATATTTAGGTTGTATTTGTCTATGTTGTGCTTGTTCACAAACCCTATTCTTTGCAGATTTTTTACTTCTGCTTTCTGAGTGGCACTTCTGTCACATTTTTGAATTAGCATAATAGTGGTTGACATTTTTATATCCTGAAGGCCTGCAGAGAATTTTAGTACCTGTAGGACAAGTTGCAAATCTGGGAATGTATATTTAGGTGGGAGTATATCATTCTCTGTCATCCCTGATATAAGTGTTTTGAATGCCTGTTAGAAAGACCCCCGTTTTCCTTTTGGGTGTAGCTCCCCCTCGGCAGCTGTTCTAACATAATACAAAATACCATTGATAAGAGGAATCCTCTCTTCTCCTTTCCACTGAATTGATGTGACATGATATTCAGTCAAAATAAATGCCAATGGCAAAATAAATCTTCCAGAAAAAACTGAAACACCTTCCTGAATCTGGAAGGCGGTGGCTCCGCAGTGGTTGGGTGGAAAACTGGCAGGGCAGCTGTCATTGTTTCAAACAGGGTTTTCAGTGGGAGAGGCAAGCAGTGAGAAGGGAACGTGTGTAAGTGTCTCCAGTGAAGCTGGGCATGGCCAACAGTGATATCTGATGAGAGGAAGGCGGGAAGGAGATGGGTTGCTTCTTCCCTCGGAATAATTCATTTTTATTTGCCTTTGTGACTGCCCAGATTTCTACTGGCTGGAGGAGGTCAGGAGATCTCTTCCTCTGTCTGGGTTAATTTTGCAAACTAAGCTAGAGGGCTGCAGCGTCTGGCATAGGTTTGTGCAGCAGAAACAGACCCCTTGGTCAGACTCTGTGTGTGCTCATTAATACTGCTTTGAGGGAACATGGAAATGCTAACAGACCAATGCACAGATCTCTAAGTTTTACACTGTGGTAGCAGTGAAGGAGTCCTGCATAATAATTGGCCAGAAGGAATGGCAGAATTTCTGCAGCCCCAAAATGGCTGCTGATTGCTCCTCTTTCCCCTCAACTCTCTATGCTACTTTGGGTGGCATCACTTCTGCTAAGCTTCAGTTAATTCATCTGTAAAATCAGGATAATCAGATTTGCCTACCTTATGGAGGTTAATTTATTAAGTTTATATTGCATAGTGATGTGATGGCATAAAATGTTATGGAAATGTTGAGTGGTAGCCATGTTATATTAATTTTGTTTATTGAGTCCCATCACACATAATGTCAATGCGCTTCTACAAATTATGGCAGCATAAGCTAATCAAAATGTAGGCTGTTCTAATGCTGGTTTTTATTTTGCAATATTCTTACTAGTTTTCCAGATCAATATGAGTTTGGTAAATAAATAAATGGCCTGTCTTTTGTTTAGCAGCACCGGCCATTTCAAAGTATGCTCTGGAATATGGCTGGGAGCTTTCTTCTTTTCTGCTTTCTGTATTCTGATCATCTCATGATTTTAGCTCCTCTGTGCTTTTTTAAAAGTGATTCTGCTGCACTTATATCTCTTTGACCCTTGATTTTGGATTTTTGGGTTTAATGCCATCACTTCCATTGATTTTGATTTGAATTTCACTGCATCTTACCATCCTGATATGTATGAGCTCAGTACTAAATGCTTACATGTGTAAACTGTATGCGAAAAAAAGAGTATTAAGGGCCTGGCTACTTCATCTACCAGGGGATAGAGTGATTGACTATACAGTACTGAAGGTTTTGCTCTGCCTTTTCCTGTTGTGAACAAATGTGTCTTCTCAAAACCACAGCTAGGAAAGGAAGCAATACTTGGCAAAGAAGCTTCCATTAAAAGCACTTGCTGGAAATGTCTGCATAGTGTTCCTGAAAAATATGCTTCAGGACTCTGCACTCTTCAATTTGCATTCTTTAAAATGTACAAAGAACTTTGTCAGGGGACCTATGTGTCTTGTTCTGGAAACTGTTGCAAGATAAAGAAGTCCATCACAGCTTGAGCCACTTGAAAGTCAAAGCAACCCCCCAGGTGATCCTTGAATCTTAGAGGCAGGTTGTTCAAGAGAGAAAGGCATTAGCAGTGACACAGAGGGCATGAAGTCTACTACACAGAGAGCTCATCTTGTTCTTCACTGTAGTGGCAGAATGAAATTAGGTGTTCCTGTAATCAGACCATTTTCAAGCAGAATTGTCTTGAGGTGAACGAAAAAGGAGGGGTTGAAGAAGTCGAGTGCCTAGATGTAAATGACAAATTCTCCCTGAAAACAGTAGCTGGAGAAATGCACCATGTAAGTGTAGGTGTTTTCATTATATTCCTACAGAAAAGCTGTCTTTGAAGGCGTGGGCTTGACTTCTGTGTACATCTGCCATTGCCTACATACCAAGCAGCATGCCAGGGACCAGACAGTACACGATGCACTTGGCATCATCAACTTGTTCAGCCTCAAAAAGTTTGGTGTCTCCCAGGGCTGACATGCAGCAGTAACCACAAGGGGATTCGCCTGGCCAAGCGGGAATTTATTCCCAAATCAGAGAAGTTGATCTGACTCTTGAGCTGTTTAACTTTATTAAGGACCAGATATTTATGTTAGTAAGCCCAGTTTAAACCTAGAAGAACTTTTCTCAAGTGGATTACTTCAACAGGTGTTGCTTCAAGTCTGGCACTTTCCCCTCAAGGCAGAGTGGATTCTTTCTCTAATGGTGTCTCAGGATTCCTGAACTTCCCCATGGCCCATAAACATTCTCCTAATCCAGGGAGGTCCTGCAACATTGGCACTGAGTGTATTTTCCACATAAAGAAGCAATTTCAAATTCATTTTATTAGGCTTCAATGGTTTTCTCTTGGGACCTGTGTAGTTAAATTCTTAATAACTCATTTGTTGAGCTATTCATTCTCAGGGATTTGAATGTTCTCCCTGTGTTCCTGTGGGAAAACGCCAGACTCAGTCTCTGTGTATCAACCCCACGTGGACTAAGACTTGATATCGCACCATCCGCTGTCACATATTGATTCTGCCCAGCTTTTACTGAGCATTTCCTCTTCTGTGGGGAAGGCTTTGATCAGTCTTAGGATGGCAGCTCAGTTGAAGGGTGATCCCTCCCTGCATCAAGAACTCCACAGAGGGAGATTTTGTTTCTCTTGTCCAGGCTGTGTAGATAAACAGTGTCATATAGCTTCCACAGATGGTGTTGGAGAGCAGGTCTTCTTTGGGAGATAAATTGTACAAATAATTGGACAGAGGTCACATGGACAAAAAGGGGTAGAGAAGATGAAAGGAAATTCTGGTTTTAGGTAATAATATACAGAGGGTAAACACACTGGACTTAATGCAGTCACAGAACCACAAAATCACAGAATTTTTAAGGTTGGAAGGGACCCAGTTTTTTACCAGCAGCAAACCTGCTGAGGAGACACTCCATTCCTTCATCCAAGTCATTGATTAATAAGTTAAACAATACTGGGCCCAGTATTGATCCTTGGAGGGACACCACTAGTTACAGGCCTCCAGTTAACTCTGTGCCACTGATCACAACCCTCTGAGAGCTGCCATTCAGCTAGTTCTCAGAGCCATCTCACCATCCACTCATCCAGCCCACACTCCCTGGGTTTGCCTATGAGGGCACTGAGGGAGACAGTGTCAAAAGCCTTGCTGAAATACAGACTTTCCTTTGCTCTTTCCTCACCTGTCCAGGCAGCTGTAGAAGGAAATCAGGTTGGTTAAGCATGATTTCCCTTTTGCAGATCAATGCTGACCACTCTTGCTCACCCTCTTGTCTTTCACATACCTTGAGATGGCCTCCAGAATGAGCTGTACCATCAGCAGGCCTATCAGTGAGAGAAAAATAGGAGACTGGATAATTGTGGACCCATGGAGTATTAAGGGCCTGGCTGCCAGGGGCTCAGCATAATTAACGATCTTTGCTTCTTTCATATTAGCAACATATGGTATCAGAAGCCTTGGAAATTTCCAGATTTCCCAGCTTGGAAACTGCAGTTAGTGTTTTCAATGCACACAGCTTTGGTCTTGCCCATTTTTTTCATCACATGTTAATTAAAATGTTCCTGTTAATGAGCAAATGAGCAGAGGTTGAGCCAAAGAGGTGCACTTGAAGTAAATGAGGCTAAGATTTTATTTGGCAAGCCAGTGTTACCACCTGTAAAGGTGTCTGCCATGGCAGCCTCCTGATGCAGAAATCAGCTTTGTAGCTGTAGGCAGCCAGTTCAGATAAAAACTGAGGTGTAAAGTCTACAGTATGAGAAACAGGAACATAATAATAAAGAGGTTGTGGGTGTACTCACAAGGACAAAGCCAGACTAGCTTGGTGCATCCCTGAGAAAAGGAACAGACAGCAGGTGTTAATAAATAAAATTATCCATGTACAAGGTAGGAGTGGTTTGGTTTTCTACAACATACACTATGGGAACTGCTGTGTCAGAATATCATCTCTCTATTTTCAACATAATCTTTCAAAATGTTCTTCTCATACATGCTGGCTGAATTGTGATCCTTCAGGTCATGCAGAAGAAAAGCCACTGTATTTGGCTGTGTTTTCCTCCTGAATGCCTACACCTTTCCACTGAATGCTTTCTTTCATATGCTTGTATAATAAACTATCTTCAAACAATAACTCTTTACACATACCTGTAAAATTTAAATTAAGCATGTTGGTTTAGTAGCTACTGCAAGTTAAATTCACAGATGGAACTGGCAACAATGAAGAGGAAAACTTATTAGCTATGAGGAAAACTCAAAGAATATACAGTAATGCATTTTTGAGACAGAATATTAAATGTCAACAGTTAGGGAAGAGTGATATGATTTCATAAAATCCTTGTAGTATTGTAAATATGTCTGATAGGCAAAACATTAATATTACCCGTATTTATAATTCTGAATAAAATATGGTGGTTTTGGATCATAGAGAGTCAGGTAAAGCTTATTCCTATTTGCATGGGTCCATATCTCCTGGGTCATGTGCAAAAAGAAAGAAACCTAAAAAAGCTTAGAGCAAATTTCAGCTGAAACTTCAGCATTAGGGTCTTATTTATTTATCTATTTATTTATGATCCCTAAATAGTATTTGTTGATTTAAGTGTAATTTATTTATAAGTCAAAGCTTTATTTATCTTTTGGTTTTTATGCTTCCCATATGCTTATAACACCACAGTTCCTCATAAAGTTATTTAAATTTATGAAAAAGTTGTAAAAACTTTTTTTTTTCCCCACTGCAGAGTACATGAAGCTTTTGCATTAGTAATAGCATCTAAGCAAAGGGATTTTTCTGCTTGATGTGTTGGTTTTGAACAATTTTGGTTGCAGGTAGCTGAATTATGTATTTTGTTCACTTGGAAGCCACCGTTGTTGTGAGGGAATAATTATGTTTGATATAGTGAATAGAATTTTCCAAAGTGACTTCACTATCAATTTAGGTCCGCAATGATATTCCTGCTTCTGAAGTCATCTGGATGTATGCATTTGTATACTCTTGTGCACCTCAGACTCCTAGGAAGCAGAAGTGATGTTCCTATGCTCTCAAAGGGCCTTCTGAAAATGCACCCATTTTCAATAAGTCCAGAGTCAAGCCCTATTATATATATTTCCCATCAAACTTGCCATATTCTGTGTTGTATATAATGAAACTTGGATGCCTTGCAGAACAGGTAATGGTAAAAAGGATCAGAGAGGTTGCAGCTCTCTGTGTTCACTGGTCTCTCCCCTGCACTGTTAGTTTTGAAGTGTGGGCACTCGAGCTAAAACATCTGACTGTGGAAGAAAGCCTAACTTGTTGAACTGTATTGTTGCTGTTGTCAAAAGAATTGGAGGCTATTGCATAAAGGAAATACAAAGTGTGAATGAACATCTCATTGTGGTAAGTGGCATGAAGCAGGTCAGTGTGTGTACAGCAGACTTTAACAGCTGCTAACTTTTGCTTGAATTATGAAGAAAGCCCCATCACAAATGTAGTGTATTTTTATAGAAGATACCTTTTCTGAAAAAAACCAAAGTTTGGTGCTTAGACAAGATGGGAAAAATCATAGTTACACCTATTTTTATTTCAATAACATTAGAGAGCAATGGAGGGGAAAGAAATCAACTTCTGTGCTGTGAGAGTAGCTTTGACTGATGACTAAGTGCCAGCCTGGGGAATTACAGTAGCTGTGTGTGAGGCATGCTTTAGTTTTTCTGGATTTTGAAGGAACTGTAGAGTTTGACCTGTAGGTGCCAGCTTGGTCTATTTTTAGAATTTACCTGAAAAGGTCACTTAAGAAGAGGCAGCATGTGCTGTCTTCAAAAGCACCGTCTGTCATGCTCTTACAGAATAGGCTGAGCCAGCCTGGCTACTACAAACAGCAATAAATATTTCCTGGATAAAGTTCCTGTAGGGCCAGTGGAAACCAGGGTCTCTGCATTAATGAGCATCAGCCCCACAACTGTCTCTTGCATGTTATGGACTCTGAGCATGCTAGGCAAGGGTTGTAGAGCTGGCTTGTTCCTCCAAGGCAACCCAGCTGGAGCTTCAGCCATGCTGTTGAGGGCATGGGGCTGCAGGAAAACCACTGTTTGTTTCCAGTTTCACCTCTGGTATCAGCCTGTAACAAGGAGTTGGAGGTCTCTTGGATGCCTTAATTTTCAAACCTGGTTCAACTTTGTGTCTTCATTTCCCCAGTTAGTCTCTGGGGAAAGAGCTGTGAGAGCTGGTACAATCATGAGTCTGAGTATGATTCAGACATGAACATTTCCTGACCTTATGGGATGAAATGTGGGCCCCAGAGAAGTCAACAGGATTTCACTCTTGACTTTGCCAAGATTGACGTTTCACCTGTGATGTCTGCTGACAGCAGAGAGAGTGTGGGCCTTTGAAGGGCGAGCATCTGAATATATACATGCAGTGTTAGTAAGACTGATGAAAATGCAAAATGCCACTGCTGAAATTCTGTAAGCCATCAGTGCAGGGAGACATTAAGGATGCCTGGGATATTTCAGAACACCCAACTGATTTGCCCATGGGAGATCTGTTTCAATTGGCTTCTAAGTCCCTAGAGCATCTCAGCCAGGATTGTCACCCTGTCACTGCCCATGGAAGACTGTGTATGTGTAGGTTCACCTCCCTGTGAAAAAATAGTGGGAATTTCCCTGTGCCAGGCACTGTCCTGGTGCAGCTGGATTACTTCTGCACCAAACCTAGGTCTAATATTGCAATCTTAGGCACCTCTACAGTGTTCTGCTCTCTGTACTGCGGATGTGCCATCTATCAGAAAGATACCTGCAAACAGCAGCTCTGGGAGGGATAATAAAGCTTAAATGTATTGGAGAAAGAAGAAGGTTGGAGCAATACGAACCTGTAAATTGCAGCAAGATGCCAGGATTTTTGAAGGAATCTCAGACTGAATAAAGTGACTGTGCTGATAACAAAAATATATAATCCCTTGTGAAATTCAGCTCCTGTGCAACCTACAAGCCCTTAAACCTTATTTTAGAACGAGCTAAACTCATTGCGGGAAAGAAGAGCAATGACAGCAATAAAATCTATTGGGGAACATGGCTTAAGAGGGATAAATGCCTGGCAGAAAAGGAATATTTTGTAGATGTCAATGAATTTTAAACATACTTTAGGAACAAATTGTTGTCGATGGCCTAGGAGGTAGGATTGCTGTAATTTATGACTTTGACATGAAGAAGGATGCCACATAACACAGTAAGTGCTCGTATGTGTAGGTAGTTCTGCTGGTGTAGGAGTTGTCTTTTCGACTCACTGTCAGTCCTTAAGGAGAACTATTTCTTTGCTGAAGTCACATGTCCTGCACTTTGATTTAATTTCCAATCTGTTTGGTTTTTCCTTCATGGTTACATGTGCCTGTAACTATTATGGTTCTATTTTATAAATCGCCGTCTTGTCCCCCTTATGAGCTGTGTTCATAGCTGGTCCTTGCATCTTAGGGAACACCAGGAAAAAATATCCAGCAGCAATTGTCAGAGATGTGAAAATGCATGAGGCATGAGAATGAATGAAATGTTTTATAACTGCTCAGGTAAGGAAGAAAACAGACAACAGGTGACATGATAGCAGAATGTAAAAATAATGAATAGTGCAGAGAAGGCTTGTTGCATTCTTGTACTTACTGATTTGCACATATAATGCATCCAATGCAATTAGAAGCCACCACATTCAAAACATTTAAAAGGAAATATTTTATGACAAAGGTGCATAAATAATCGCTGACACAAGAATCTCTTGAGCAAAAGAGTTCCAGTGGGTTTGTAAGCAGTTTAGACTAATGAATGAATGAAATCTTTCTGCTTTGATATATAAGCCCAGTCATTAATGGATAGGAAAAATCTTCCACCATTGGCTTGCTATCAGGGAAATATTCCTTATTGGGCTTGTAACAATTTTCTCAATAAACCAGTATTTGATGCTTGAAAGGACCAGAAGGCTCTGGATCCATTTTACAGCACTCAGATGCCTGTTGCTATAAGTTGTTTAAAGCTAAGTCCCCATATTTCACCTCCTGCTATTTGAGGGTTATTTTCTTTGTCCTAGCAAAACACTAATTTTTAAACTCAGCTGCAGACGACAGCTTCATCATTAAAGACATATGCAATTCTTTTTTGAAATTCAACTCAGAGAGCTAGATGAATCTTAGGATAACTTTTCAGTAGTCAATACCATTACTAGAGTCACTAGCTAGGTTGAGGATGTTCAGGAAAAAGCTATTTTTGCAATAAATTAAAATATGTTGGTTGAATGGCAGTTGCTAAGTAGCAAAATAAAAGTGTTGGCATTTTGATGCATAGTTAAGGTGATACAGAACCAAAGATTAATGTGATGTGAAAATACTGGACAGTGGAAGGATACAAACTGAAGGAAGCATGGTTACAGCTTCCACATTATTCTGAAGGCCAGAATTCCACATTATTAGGCCAGAGCCTAAAGGCATCTCACTGCTGCAGGAGAGAATGGAATCCCTCTGAAAGGGCAAATAGGCCTTTCAAATACTGAAGCATCTGCTGTATGGAAACAAATAGAATTTGGAGTTTCTTTCCAGCTCAAAAATACCTTTTCACGGAAAGACTGACTCAATCAAATTATTTTATTTTAACAGTACAAGGAAGACCATAACAAAGCAAGCCCCACAAAAGGCTACTAAGATGGTCAGGGGTCTCGAGCAAACCACTCATCAGGCAGAAGAAGAGAGCTGACATAAGTCAGAATGACCTCAAGAGTGTTTTAAAGAGGGAGTTCTCAGCACCACTGCTGCAGCTGACTCTTCTCCAGTGTTACCTCCACTCCTCTGGCATTGCTATGAGGTTAGAGAGGCCAACAGAGACAGCTGCACTGAGAAATGCTTTTTGCTCCAGCCATCACTGGGCTCTGTGAAGGCCATTAATACAGCAGAGATTGCCTGTGCCTTTTAACCCCTGGCATGTTGTGTCCCAGAGTTCTAAAAAATACCTTGACTGCAGGGTGCTTCCCAGTGAAAAGATTCTCCACAATTAGGTCCATTTATGAAAGCATGTGTCCAGGTATTATGTCTAAAGCAGAAAATCTGGATCTGTATTTTTAGACTTTAGCACAGAAAATCCCGTGCTGTCCCTTCCCTTAGAGAACAGTATGCCATCAGGGACATGATAGGATGAGCTTTCCTTTTTTCCCTGAACAGACTGCCACTGAAGTTGGAGAATGTGATCCCCAGTGCAACAGTAAAAGAGAAATTTTAAAACATCTACAACTTTTTATCCTCACTTCAGGAGCACAGAGACATTAAGAAATCACAGAATAGTTTTCCTCATCTGATTGCAAAGATAAAGTTTCTCGGTGACTTTTTTCTCTCTCTTTTTGTTCTTCTTTAAAGATTAAAGGTAAGGCTCCTGTTGGGGGGGTCCCTTAGCCTAACAGGGAAAGGGTTTGGCCATTTCTTCTGATTTTGGTGACAAAGAGAGACTTATGAAAATAGCTCTTGGCATTTTGAAGATTCTTTCTTTCATTTCTTTCTTTTCTTCTGTTAATTAATTTATTTATTTGTTTTAATTTCTCTTTCTTTCCTTTGTCCATTAACATGTTTGGGGTTTTCTTACATGGTTATGGAAGTGTTAAAAAGACTCTTCCCCTGAAGAGTAGATGTTACCAATGCAGTTTAGCTTTGACTACCGTGTAAATGTGACTAGAGTTTTCATAAAGGCTGACCTTGTTCAAAGGACATTCTTAATATAACAGCTGAGTATTCAAAATGTAACCAGAATCCTGATCCATTTTCCTTCCTTAGCCCTTTTTTCCTTGTTGATTCATAGAAAAACAAACTGGGTAATCAGTGGTAATCTGTAATTGAGTTCAAGAAATCCACTTGAATTGGTACCACTGCAAACAAAATTCTCCCCTGGGTGAGTGATACTTTTGTTTTACATAGAAAATATGAACAATTAATTAAGAGTTTTTCATGTCCAGCTCTGGGTCTGATCCTGTGAGCTGATACACATGCATTCAGCTCTTAATGAACCTAGAGGGAGGGAGAGGAAGGTGATGGCTAGTTGCAGATCAGATTCTTATGCAGAGTATGCACAATGAAAGTAAATTCCACATTCACACAAAGTAAATTCTTCCTGAATATTAATAGGAATTCAATTATATTTCTTCACCTAAGTATTTAACAAAGACAATTTTTAACAGCATAAAATATGTTAGATAAGCTTTATCTAAATGCTAATAAAGGAATGCCTCTATTGTGCAGAAGGCAAGTCCAACATATGATATAGTAAATGTTTTGAAAAATAGATATTGCTTTATTGGGTAGGTTTTTAGTTTTATTTGTAACTCAACAAAACACATTTCAAAACCAGTAATGAATCATTTAGCAACTTCATTTGTAACATGCTTAATACACTACTTTTTCTGCTTTCCTATTGAATTAGTATGTTGGGTGATTTAGTGATTTCTGTTTGGACCTAGTCAATGTCTGTTACAATTTACATCAAGACAGTCATAAAATTAAAACAATAAATAAGTGGTCTGACAGATTCTTTCAATATTAGCTTAATTCTTGCTCTGGCTTATCAAGGGTGATATTTATTATAAGCCTAAAGGGCATGGAATTAAAACCCATGTGAATTAGTAGAAGAATCCAAACCAGCAGTAGAAGTCGATTTCATAGGCCATGTGCTTCCTTGCATATCTAAGTAGGAAGGTTATGTCATTAGAGCAAATAAAACAGCTTTGGGATAGATGGGAGACAGCGAGCAAAAGCATGTTGAACATCCATGTAGAATATATTCTTACACCTAGGAGCTGAAGTGCAGGAAGCAGCCTCCACAAGTTTGTGTTTAGATGTTTTATCTTGATGCACACACACTAAACTCATCCAAACAGCAGATGAAATTCCCACATGAAGTGTCCATTTCCCCTCTGTCTCCACAATAAACTGTGGAAAAATCTTTCTGGTGGTCTTCTAAAAGAAAAAATTGCTGTCTTGACAAAGAGAGCATTTTAAGTCAGGAGCTATTAGAGAGCTACTTGCAGGAGGGAAGCAAACACTTGTGAAAGGCTCTTTCTGCAAGTACTGTAATAGGGGTGGAGTGAATGTCATGTGAAGAGAGAATGACTGGAGGTTAGCTTTTCTCACATTTCGAGGTTAGGGTTCTCTAGATACCATGTGGGTGCAGGACTCTGGGCTTGGCCTGCCCCAAAGGCCAGGCTTTAAACCCTGGACTGAGATTTTGAGAATTTCACGGGTGGAAGGAAGATGATTTATGCTTCTCTTTGGAGTTGGAGATTGGCTAAGTGACCATGTCGTTTCTCAACAGGTCAGTTTGGTTTGATTTTGTACTTTCACGCCTTTTTCTGATAGAACTGAGAGTAGAGACAAAATTCACATTGCAGGAAATTAAATTCTTTTTGTCTGGTTTTTGCCTTTATAAAGGGGTGCACAGACTCTGAAATGCCTCTCTCTCTGCCTTTCTTGCTGCCATAGTCTAAACTGTGTCCTGTGTGGCATTAAAATATGCATTCAGTGCTCATCTTTTTCTAGTAGAGGTAGCACCCTCTTCAGAACAGTTCTTTGTACAACCTCCTTCTCTGGAAAAGCCAATACAGAAGATTTCCAGGGAAGTTCATCAAAACAAATGTATGAAATCTTCAGCCTCTTTTCCTAAAAATAGGCCATTCCTCTATGTGCACACAGACATGTTCCTCTAAGGAAATTTTCCAGAGACATATCTGACAAGCATTTCCTTCTGTGCTCCATGTAATGAAAATCTTCTGCTTCGTTGATTTGGGATCAACGGTTCTTGCTTTAAACACAAGCTTGGACTGTATTCCACTAACAGAATATTTTCATTCTGAATTTCGGGAAATACCTTATGCAGGCAAGAATTTTTAACAAGTCCTGCAACACCCACGTTTGACAAGTGTGCCTGGAGTCATTCAGATGTTCAGAAGTGAAATTTTCTTCTTTTGAACCTGGATATAGGATCAGAGCTTCACAAAGCTCCCACTAAAGGAAAGTACTGAAGTTAAAGATTTATTAGCTGTCTTTAAGCTGCTGATCCTGTAGTAGTTTTTTGCTTTTTGAAGGAGTACCTGTGTAATTCCCCCTCACAAAGAATACTTCCTGCAGCACTGTCCCTGCAAAGGAGTGGGAGGAAAGCCATACAGCCACCCACTCTCTTAGTGTACCAGAAAGAAAGAAAGGCTCATGGAAGGACCAAAGCCTGGTGGTGAGCTAATCTCAGTATCACCTGATTTTCCTCTGTTGAGCAGAGGAGGATCCCAGTCCAGTCCTCCAATCACATTCCCCTTGGATTTGCTCCCATTTTAAGACTTAAGTGCATATTGGTTATGGTTACCAGCTTCAGGGAGTGCTTCAAGTGGTCCTTAATGCCATCACAAATCTCCCTTATCAGTTACCTACTTCCACCTGCAAACTGTGGTGTTACTCCTTTTCCTCTTGAGTGCAGTCAGAGTGTGCCCTCCCTTGTGTACTTACCCCTTGTCTGATTTTCCTGTGACCTGACAATGATTTATGTTATGGAATAGATGGATGTGACAATTAGGTCTGCTGCTTCTTCCATAATTCTTCATGTTCAGCATTTGAGTTGGGTTCTGCTTCTCATGGTGGTACGGGGCATCTCACTGACTTCAAGAAAAACATGCTACTAGTGAGGTGATGCTTGTGTTGTGTCAGAGGTCAGAATTTGGCACCTAGTAACTTCCCCTCTAGGGAGTGAACATATGTATCTATATATATGTAGGGCTTTTTTTGCTTCCCACCTATCTTTCCTTTGCACACTCCCTTCCTCAGAGAATTTAATAAATAAATTACTGATGATCTAGGCATAGAGGAGCAGACTGAGGAGTAGGATTTAAAAATAGTTTGATGCCTGTAAAATAGATCATTTTCACAGTTAAACTATTTTTGCTCTTGTCTCAGATGAATGTTGAAAGTGGAAGGAAAATGTTTTTGCAACAAAAATTATTGGCAATTTTCAACAAACACAGAACTATTGGAAGTACTTGGATTTTTTTTATTTCTGAATTCTTCCAATGTGGAAGTTAAACCAAGTTACTTAGTTGTTTCCACCAAATTCAGTTTCAATATTTGTATGTGTTCTTTGGGCTCTGTAATTTATTTGTGAAATCACAGTTGTCTCTTTAAAAATGTAAATTCAAATGGAAGATCTAAATAAAGGGCTTGCCTTGCTTTTATAAAGCCTGTGCATGAGCTAGTTTAAGAACAGGGAGCAGTCTAACACAGCAGTACAGAAACCTGGCACAGGCTGCAAACTTTCCCAGGAAGCAGCAGAGCAGATTTACTGTGTGTGGGCAACACCACGCTCGCCTGTGATCAGTTGTTTAATCATGACACTATTTTGTGATTGCTTGATGGCTGTTGCATTTTGGAAAGAAAACACAAATTAATCAGATTCTCTTGTGCTTCCAGCCAGACAAACATCCCAAATCCCACAAACTTCTACTTCGTCTCCCATGAGTCTTTGTAACTATGAGGAACAGAAAAAGAATTGCTCACAAAATAAATGTGCTGCAAGGTGAATCCAGCTCAGGGTTCTCTTGGTTCTCTTAGGGATTACAGGCTAGCAGCATCATTCACATTGCAGTAACTCACACAGAAGTTTTCAGTCAAACTTAGGAGAGGTTGAGATGTTTAAACATCAATCCCAGGTGGGTACAATGAAGACATCACATCTTGTGTTAGCAGTTGCTTTGGAGAGTCCAAGGCAGGTAGGAGCTGAGCTGACAGATTCTCTGAGATTGGCCCTAAGAGCCATGATCTTAGACCGTGCCAAAAACTTGTGGGTTTGTGTTTTGATTAACTATCACCCGTCTTCAGTCCTTCATTCATGCCATCCACAGTGTTATGGCATCCAAGTCAGGGGACTGATTTAGCTGAGAACCTGTCCTCCAAAAAAACAGTGGAGTGGGAGGGTTGTGCTTCAGCTGAGTGGTTATTGTTTGCCTGCACAATCAGCTGTGTGCCCACAAAGCAGGCCTGGTGCTGGCACAGGAGTGAGCAGGGCAAGGCTGCTGCTCTTGCAGAGCTTGCTACCTGTTCTTTCCAGATGAAAAGGCTGTGGTATTTGCTGTGGGAAGAAGAATAGCCCATGGCTTTGGAGGATGTCTAGCAGGAAAGTCACACAGATACCCTTTATCTTCTCTTGGAGATTGTCCTTTTCTTGCAAAAACAGTTGGCTGCTGCCTTTCAGTTTTGCAGGTAACCTTTGCAGGCATTGCTATATCAAAGATTGCAGTTTAGATTAATCATATCTGTGTTTAGACCTATCACTCTTTACACCATGATGGATCAGGGGAGACAGACTTTTTTTGCCTGTTAAGCTTGAGGGTGACAGATCAGCTGCTAGTCACTGCTCTCAAGTCTGATAAACCACCCATCCAGTCTGCCCTGTTGTTTCACAATAGACTGCTTTTTTTCTGTATTGAAATAACTGACAAAGAGAAAATTTAAACACACAATATATTACTTCAATTAATTTACTGAAAAACATTTATGCACAGTTTTACCCTCTTTATTTTCTGAGGTTCATAGTCTTAGTTTTGTCTCAGCCTGTGTTGCCACACTGCCAGATTACCTTTCAGAAGCCACATTGTCTAGCATGTAAGAGTTGAGCAGTCCTGCAGCAGGACTACAGGTATTGACAGAGATGGTCCTGCACATGGAATCCAGGTATGGCAAATACTTCTATTTCATTCTGCAGGGATTTCAGAGCCCTTTATTTGAATGGGAGTTTCTATTGCATTGAGCTTCTTAGGAAGGCTGAGTGAGGTGTCTGCATTTCTCTTCAC
Source organism: Lonchura striata (assembly GCF_050655825.1). Taxonomy (NCBI): domain Eukaryota; kingdom Metazoa; phylum Chordata; class Aves; order Passeriformes; family Estrildidae; genus Lonchura; species Lonchura striata. Next base: position 63,556,306 of record NC_140704.1, read on the forward strand.
TTGCAAAGAGGTTAAATGGTTCATTGAATGACATTCAGCAAGTCCTTGTCACTCAGTGTCCTACTCAGCTCCATTTCCCCTTCTGGTATCCTGCCATGGTCAGAGATGTCTGGTGTTTATCAGAGATGAATATGTTAGTTTAGGCAGGTGATGCTGCTATAAATAAGGTATGAACTTGTAATTGGAATTGATCCCATTTTTGTAGCTGAATGAATTGCCACCTCTCTGCTCATCTGCATAGCTTGGAAGTTTTCACATTCTTAAATATTTTTCCAGGAGCCATGTAATGCTAATGTATTTTATTGTACTGGGGGAATAGGTAGAAACATGAGCATAGTTGCTTTCAGCAGTTCAGCTGATGAATGGTAACTCAATAATTCTCTGTAGCTCAAGCATCAGAGTATCTGAATACACTAAAATTTAATTTTTTGGCTTTGTCTGCAACTCCTGAGATACTCTTCTTGGTTCCTAGCAAAAGACCAGCTGTTTCTTTCTGTTGGTCCTTCGCTTCCTTGAACCTGCTCTCAGTGCTGCTTTATATCTCTTGAAACCAAGCGTGCCTGGTTTCTGCTCACTTGAGAAGGCAGAGAGGAGGCAGGTATGCTTGTCCTGAATGGAATGGCAAACCCAGTGAACATCATGGTTACTGTGTGTGCATTGGTGTGTCTGTAACACAAGAGAGGGTAAATTTTTAGTAAGGTATAGGTTTGGTTTATTTCCTGATGGAAACAAGTCTCTACAGTTTCATCCCAGTCCATTCACTCTTACAGTGGTAACCTTTGGAAGCCACACAATGCCTCAGCTGGAATGTCTGCAGCCCAGTGAATGGAAGGCTTTATGCCATAAGCCAAATTTAGCTGCTGTGGTCATTTACTATCAGAATTTCAGTATGGATGGTTCAAATTTATCTAGATCAACTTGACCTTTTGTGTTAGTCTGTTTGAAATATGTAGTGGTGGAGGGTCCTTAATTTATCAAAGGTCGTTAAATGAGATGGAAAAGTAAAAAAAAAAAAAACAAAAAGGGACGTTAAAGGTTCTAGTAACATAAAACTGAAAGACAGGTGCCAAAAGAGATGGAGTTGTGAATCCTCTGCAAACTCCTGTGCTTCTTGGTTTGTGTGATCTTTCCAGGGGGTTACAAGTGAGGTTGACCATGAAGTTGGTGTGTCTGTGCTGAAAGTACTTCTTGGTTAGATTTACATCTCATTTCCTTTGAATTTCCCGCAAAACTTTAATTGGCTCCCTATACAGGTTTCACAGCTAAATGCTAGCAAATGCCAAGCTAAAATGATAATAGAAGGGGGGGGGGGAAAGTGAAAAGACAGAAAAAGAAGTCTGAGGGTAGTTGCCATTTAAAGAAAAAAAGTCCATAAACCAAATTAAACCCAACCACAAAACCCATAAGGGCTGTAGAGTGTCTGTGTGTAATGGTCATGAATGTTGCACTGCTCAAGACAGCACTGCAGTTGGGACTAACACTGTGGATCTCTTGGTGGTCAGTGTGCAAAGACATCTTCAGAAGAAACTGAATTTATATAATGTAACAATGTCAATGTGACCTTTGAGGGAAATCTCAGAAGATGTGTGTTTGCTAGTAAATGTTCCTCCTCCATCCAGTTTGACCACGTTTGTCCCCTTCCCACTGCTGTAGTGCAGCTGCAAAGACCAGCTCTCCCCTTCCACAGCAGAGGGGGTGAAGAAAGTGCAGTTCCCCCTTGCTCCATGTCCTGCTGCTCTGTGCTGATCACAGGCTGGTGCTCCATGGGACAGGCTCTGTGCAGAGAGCCTTCATCTCCGAGAGCCCTGGCACTGCATCCCTGCGGTCCAGCTGGGAGCAGTTCTGCCCTGCTGCCTGGGAAATGCCAACTGCTGAGACACTGAACACTCAAGCTGAACCCGTGGCTTAATACAAGTGTGAGAAATCATAAAAAGGAGTACTCTTTGCTATATCTGCTTCTTTCTCTTGCAGTATTTTTTAAATGGCTGAGTTGTGCCAAAAGATACAAGTTACTTTTGAAACAATTTTTAAGTGCAAATGTGACATTTCCTCCACTAATCACACTTTCTTCAGATGAAAGATAATAGAGTTGTCTGACTGGCTCAGCCCTGGGTCTTTGCTGGAGTAGTTCTCCAGAATGAATTAGATCTATAGTGGTGGTTTTGAAAATTATTTTATTTTTCTTTTCTGTCTGTTAAGTTCTAAGCTGGTTTAGCATCTCAGTTTGAGTGTGAAAATATTCTAAAATGTGGAAGATCAGTCATTTATATGTAATATCCAGCATCCTTCTGCCCAGTCCTCATTTTATTTTGAGTTGATGTCATAAGAGATACTTAAATCAGAGAATGTACTGTATTTTTTCTTAGAACATTAAAAATCCATGCTAATTTTATTCCTGCTAATTCTAAGTCTCAGAACAACTTTAATTAAAATATAAATGACATAATATTTTTAGTGTGAATGGTGTGCAATTGTGGCTAATGTTTTTTATTATTAATTTTTTATTCTTGAAAATTCATGTCCAAGTGTGCTCATTTCCATCTTCTCTAGCGAAAAGCAAACCACTCAATGCCTTTAGCCAGATGGATTTCAGAACAGCCCAGTCTTTTATGGAAATGACTCAACAACTTACTGAACCCAGTTAGCAACTTTATAGATCATGACTCAAAGTATCTCATAGTTAAATTTTAACAGTCCCACTAAGATTATCTCACATCCTCCATGTAACTGTTCATTAAAGGCAGTCATGCCTTCTTCTTTCAGCAAATGAGTGATTCACCATCAATATTTCTAAGTCTTGATCCCCACACCCTGCTTTTTTCCAACCTTGCTTTTCAGTGTCCAAAAGCCACCAGTCAGCTTGAGCTGATGTCTCACCATACAGGGGAATAGTTAAAGGCAATGATTTTGAACCAATTAGTCTTTAATGGCAGTAAACTCTTAAGCATTTTTGCTATATTTAATGAAGTACTGAGAATGAGCTTACAAACAGTCCTCCTTTCTGAGGATGTGCATTATGTTTGTCGGAAGGGACAATTTCACTTGCACAGATGAAATCTGTGCTTGAACAGAGGCCCTGTGAAGGACCCTACATACCTAAGATTGGCTCAGACCACTGACCTCAGGCTTATCTGATGGCAAAAGACTTTGCAATTTTGCAAAGTTCAGCTGTCGTAACAGTTTTTACTTACCTCTTCTCTTGCTGTCCTGTTCACACTCATTCATGCCTAACTAAACTGGTGTTTCATCATTTTTAAGAAGAGGATCTTCTGCTCATCAGTTTTAAAAACATTGCTACTGAGGGACCTGTCCCTCTTGCTTTGTGAAACATCAGCTGAATCCTCAGTTGGCAGAAAGACATGTCATCCCATTGCCTTCTGTGGGAATAGGTCAAGAACTTTGACTCAGCAACTTTTGGGGAAAGCCAGGCAGGGTTTTTCCTCTCCCTTATATCTGAACTTCATTTAGATGTATAACATGGATTTACATGAACCTGGGGGAATAAAGGAGGTTGTGCATTACTGTTTAGGTGGATTCAGTGAATTACCAACTTGTGATTTTAGCCCCTGTTTCCACATGTGTTTTTCCTGGCAGGCTAGGTCTTGCTTTGTGCTGTTCTCACCCCTGCACTGTGCTAGCAGAGTGTCTGGGGAGGCCATTCAGTGACTCAAGACTGAGAATTTGGTCATTTTTCAACCCCATGGGCTTGATACTGTGGTTCATCACATGTGCAGCCACTCAGGCAGATGTGCTGGTTTAGGTGCAGTAGGGCAAATCTAAGAAGCACCTGGAGATGGGATTGGAAAAGGTTTGTGCAAACAGCACTGCTGCTTGGTTTTATTGCCTCAGCCAGGTGCTACTGAAATGTTCCCAGTTTGTGGAAAAGAAAGTAGATACAGACTCAACCTTGAAAAAGAAAAACAACAACAACAAAAAGACTTGAAAGATTGGTCCAACACATTATGGATCTAACCATGGGCTTTGTAGGTGGATGCTGAGTCTCATCCAGATTCTTTCCATGCTTCCCTGTACAATTTCTATGTGAGATATAAGTGAGATATACAGAATCAGAACTGACATCTGTTGAGATACAGGTGATTAAGTTTGTCCCTGCCAGTGCAGATGTGCCAGCAATATAAGAAAGCTTTCATCCAGCTTAGAAGGGCTTATAAATGTTTTGACTGTCCAAGCCTTTGCAACCTGTGCTTTGGACTGGTGCTTTAACTTCTGTGGTGGGTTTATTGTAGTCAGCGGTAAGATCCTTTTAACTTTTCCCCAAGTGGATGCTAAAGTAAAATTACAATAATGTCAAGTATCATGATATACTGTGGATGAAAACTGTGTGGGTTTCAGGAGCAAGTTCTGCAGATGTCTCTCTCTCTGCTTCATGCTGCTCAATGCTCTGATTTTGCTGATTTGTCCAAACTGTTTCTGTGTCTTCACCTTTTGGTAGAGACTCCAGTGCAAAATGTCACAGACAATTCTAGTCTCCGTCTTCTCCTCAGTAAGGGCTACAGCGTAATTTCTGACGTCTCTTCCATTTTAGGGAAGTACATTCTCTCACTGAGTGAACACACATGGCACCTGTGTTAGTTCAGCCGTCTCTGCAGAGAGGTGTCACTGGCTGGGGAGTTTGTCCATGTGAGTGCAGTGGAGAGACAGGTGGATACAGAAGGGAGCATGAATAGCTCTGCAACTCTCTCACCACTGAATGTCCAATAATTTTCATATTCTTTTGCACTGAGTATGTTTTCAAACATAATGTTATAATACTAGCCATCCTGGCTAGGTGTGTCAAATTAGGCAAAGTAGAGAACAAACTCTGCTGATCTTAGTGGAGTGAACCTCCCAGGGATGCTTGGCAAGGCAACTGCTCAGGTGTAACTCCCTGTAATCTCAGAAGGAATGTCTCCTTCCTTGTATGTTACTGTAGTTAAAATGAAGAAGGTCTACAAGGAGAGATGATGATTTCTAAGGTCATGCCACCAAATTGTTGCATCTAATGTATAATACCAGTCATGTCTTCTATAACTGTAAAGTCAGTAATGTACGAATAACTTGAGTTAATTTCAGTTAGCAATCTGAGTTGATAGTTGCTGTGTGTGACCTACACTGAATTGCCTACAAGTAAGGCAGGTTTGTGGGACTGTGGTGCAGGAACCTGTGGCATGTAGGTCTTTCTGCTGTGATTCAGACTGTCACGTCAAGAATGTGATCTCTTTTTGAGGGCAAAGCAGAGTATACAGCTCAAACTTGGTTAAGAGACTCTCCAGTTCAGGGAAGAACAGACTGCAGTGCATTCAGAAGTAGCATGTGCCCCCATTAAGCCATTCTTTGTTACTGTACAGGATAAGTCATAAATAGTTTATTTGTTCCTTGGCAACTTCATATTTCATGTAAGAACAGAAGTATACATATGCAATGGCACTTCTATGAGATCAATATTTAATCCTTGAAAATTATTTAGTGAACATCAAGGATTCCAAAAAACCAGTGGTCTTATCAGTCCAAGCAAACTTGCAAAGGTTAATAACAAACCTAGCCTTTCCAGCAATGGCTAGGAATGTATCACAAAATCACAAAATATTCTGAGTTAGATATACACACATACACACACATATTTTTATACAAGTAGATGGGGTTATTATGGTGGCTTCTCATTCTGTGCTGTGGAAGGCAGCATAGGTAGGTAAAATAAGAGGTGGCTCCTTCCTCACAGCTTCTGTCCACGTAAGAAACAGACTCAGTAAGTGAATACAGAACAGCGAGTGAATGAGATCAGGGGTGGCCAGGATAACATGTAGCAATATGAGGGAACATGGCTGCTTCTTCAGGGTGTTGTATTTGGGCTCCACGAGTTGAGATTTCTATGTGTTTCTGTTAAGACATTAGCTGATCTGCAGTATATCCTAGGACATACCATTCCTCTGTATTTTTTCAGTCTCACCACCTGCAGTAGGGCATAAAGTTGATCAGCTTCTATGTCAGAAGGCCACAGTCCCCAGAGTGGGGCCAATCAGGCAATCTTGATTTAAGGATTGGTGTCTCAGATGTCTCCTAGTTCCTGGACTTCCAAAATTGCTTTGGGGTGAAGAATCTCAACAGGCTTGTTTGCAACATTGTTTTGTTAGAAGAAAGACTTTGCCCTTATTTTAAGATTGTTTATGGTTTAATGTGAACTTGGAAAGCTGAAAGAAAAGGGTTAACCTCTTGATATAAACTCAGAAATGTTTAAAAGCAAGAATGCAGTTCAGCCTATCAAAGATACACAGCATATTTTGTGGCTGTTCCTTAGAGCTTTCCTCAGGCATCTCTCATCCTTGAAGCAAATGGGACAAGCAGTTGAGTGACATTCTCCCTTTGGGTTGCTGTCTTATAGAGTGGACTTTTCTGTGCCTTTGCTTTTTTGTTTGTTTTGTTGACTTAGGCAGTGAAAGGTAACTGAGCAGCACTTTGCTTTTCTATGTGTTCTCTTTCAGCATTGGCCTATAAGGCTAATGATAGAGTTGCTGGTCTAAGGAGGTTACATCACTTTCAGGGGATAAAAAAATACAGGATGTGTTAAGTTGGAGCTATAGGGAGCTATCTTTGCTACTCAAGTAACTTTTTACATTTTAAAGACTGTTACATTACGTTATGCTAAAGAGTTGAAGAGTACTGCCACCTAGTTCATCCTCCTACTCCAAAACAGGATCAGCTCTACTTATAGCATTCCTGACAGACACTTGTATAACCAGTGCTTTAGGACTTCCAGCAAAGGGGACTCCAACTAACTTTCCAAGTGAATTTTGAAGCTGAACATTTCTGCAATATGAGCTCATTACTTTTGTCTCCAGCCGCTTGTGAATATTGATAAAAGATTAGTACCTAACTCTGTGCAGCAGCATTTTAGGTATTTAAAGGATGTTTTCATGCTTTCTGTTCTTTAGGCTGAGCTACCTATATTCTCTCAGTCTTGCCTTGTAAATTTGTGCTGTCCAGCAACGTCACAGGTTCACCTGCAGCTCATTGTTCTGTGTGGTCCTTAGATGCTTTGTGCAGTGCTGCTTTTTGCCTAGCTTTCATTGTTCTGGTTGAACTGTGTCCTCCAGCTTGTCCAGTTTGTTGGTATTATTCTAACCTTGTCTTCAGTTATACTTAGTATTTTATCCAACTTAATGTAATATGCCAGTTGACAAACACTTCTGCTACATCACCTCTTCCATTAGTGAAAGTATTCCATCATCCAGGAGCCAGGTTGAAGAACCCTACAAGAATGATCCTTCAGATTTGGCTGAACTAGGGATAACTGCTCCCAGAAACAACAAATTATTGACAAGTACTACAGCTACTTGCGAGATCATCTTTATGTAGTAATCACCAGTATTGATCACCAGATTGCTCATCCATCTATATGCAGTTCCCTCTATGGTGAAATGCTTCGGAAGACAGATTTCTAATACCTCATTTTATGAACTGGAATTAGTATTTATCTTTTTTTTTTTTTTCACTTTTCATTATAATATTAAATTTGTTTTCTAAAATTTTGCAGCTTTGTCTGAAACTACTTCCAGCTGCCACTGGAACCATGTTTTGTGATGTGTTGATCTTAGATCATTTTTTCTTACCTGGTTTAACTCACTGTGAAGATGCACATACCTACAAATGCACCTACTCTCCATACTACTTCCCTCAGTTTCTCATTTCACTTATTGATTACTGATTTATTAGCCTGTTATCCCTTCATAGACAGAAATTGGGTTGTTTTGACTAGATTTAGTCAATGCATCCATGTTTTCTATTTTTATTTTTACTTTAAAAAAAAAAAAATCCATTGTGTGCTTACAAACCATTTCACAAATTCACAGAATAATCTGAGTTGGAAGGGACCCAGAAGGAGCATCAAGCTCAACTCTTAGGTGAATGGCCTATACAAGGATCAAACCCACAACCTTGGCATTATTAACACCATGCCCCAACTAACTGAGCTAATTAGCTACATCAGAATTTTTCTGGGAAATTAAAGTAAAAGCAAATGGTTTGTAGTTTCTGTGGCTTCCTAGCTTTGGGCTTTTTTCTCTATTTCTAAAAATAAGCACTCTGGCCTTTTTGAAACATTTGGTATCTTACTTGCCCTCCATGAACTCTCAAAGACAACTGATAACAGCCTTGAGATTCCTTCTACTCATTCCTGAAGTGCTTTAGGGCAAAGTTCACGTCTTGGACAATTTGAGAACATTTGGTTTACTCTGATGCTCCCTGTGAATTCCCTATTCTGGGCTGAGCTTTTATTTCTTCTTTGTTGATACTAATTCCTGGTAGTGGGAGGACTGCTTGGCCTTTTTTAGTAAAGTCATAGCAAAAATGGTATTTTGATCTTCCTAGTGTAATGCCTCAGTGGCTTGCTTTCCTTTCTTGAGTGGCAGACCAATAATTTTGTTTTACTCACAGAATTATGCATTTCATTTTGTGCCCTGACTTTTAATCTTCATGCCCACAGGATGTTTTATTGCATGATGCTCATATATTTTCTCACTGTAGGAGGTGTGCACTATGCATACTTCCTAGCATAAACACATTTATTTTCATAAAGAGCAACCATAATATTAAGGGGGCAACGTGCCAAACATGACAGCTAGAGTTTTCCAAACAAATACTCATTTTGATAGCTGTTAAAGTTCTGGCCAGTGCACCTCATTGGCAAATGTTGTCATCTTTTGGCTAGTTTCAATAGCGCTGCAATATTTTTCCCATTGTTCCATTCCAAATTAACTTGGAAAACCTCAGCTACAAGATCCAGACTCTTTGTCTCTCATCATGGTCCAAATGTATTACCTGTAAAAAGGGGATCTGGCAGGAGAAAACTTTAACAGCCTGACAGTTTTCCAGTGTGTTAGCAGTAGTTTCATCTGCTGGCCAGTAGTTCTTCTTACTCTGAGGACTTTCTCTGAGTTGTCTTTCCAAGGCAGCAGCTGTCAGAAAAACGATGAGAACAGGTTTCTTGTGGCTGTCTATGTGGAACCACTCTATCCTCAGGGAGGGAAAGTGGTGGATTTCTGCATCTCCAAAACAAATCCAGTTAGCCAGATTAAGGTTTGTAAAACCTGACAATTCAGAGAGGAAAAATAACTTAGGAACTTAGGAATTGGAAGGACATAGCAAGCAACACTTAACTGTGCAAGTGGCTGCAGGTTTTTTCACCAGCTTTGACAGATACTGTGAGCAGCCCCATTGAGAAACCCCCTCTATTTGCACACACAGAGCTAGAGAGGGTTTTAAATTGCCTTCAAGTGCTGCAGGCTGACCAGTGGAGTAGGTGTTTTTAATGTAGTTCTTTTCTTAAAAAAAAAAAAGAAAAAAAAAAAAGAAAAGAAAAAGAAAGAAAGAAAAGGGGGCAAGTGATTTCTTTTAACTTCTGCTTTCTGTTTTAAAGCCCCCTTTTGTCTTCTAGTCTCAGGTTAACTTGTCAGCAGTTCCTGCTGATTTCTTGCCCCCATCCTGTTTTCTCCTGGTTTGGGCTTAGTTTATCAGTTAGGAAACAGCATATTTGGTTACCCTGACATTGTTTCTCCCCTGCCCTGTCCACTCTGTCTTGGATGAGTTGCTTTCTCCTGCCATAGCCTGTTTTGGTTTGCAGGACTGCTGTACAACAGTGCAGTAAAGAAGGCTGACTGGAAGTGTGGGTGAATAGGAAGGGTAACTTGAAAGAAAGGTAACTCAAAGGGTCTGTGCCTGCACTTGTCCAAGCTCCCTCTCTCTCACCAATTTTCTGTGGGACCTTGGACAAGTCATTTAGGTTTGTGTCTGAGTCCAGAGCCATGTCCATCTTTACTTTAACTCACAACAAGTGTAAAAGGACCTTTAACACCTACCTCCTGGGCCTGTTGAGGATGAAACCAGTAATCTCAGTGAAGAAATCTATACAAGAGTCCAAAAGAGCACTCAGGCCTTCCCATGCACTTGTCAGTCATCTAGACCCTGATTTCTTTTAGTGCTCAGTGGAGATACATCTAAACCAGCTGTCACTACCATCCATCTTCTTTTCTTAGGAGAATTAATTGTTTTAAATTCTCATATAAATTCCCTTTTTACTTGATTATTAAATATGCTTTAATTTGACAGCAATGTTATTTTTAGTAATACCTTTTGTAGCCTTTAGTATTAACATCTAGTTGGCAGAAAAAACTGCTAAATATTTATACTTCTTGTCTTTGATCTTTCACTCAGAAGAACTGAAAAGGTATCACACTTAACATTTTTATTATGAATATTTTAGAAAGCATTTTAAAGAGTCCAAATTCACCTCTCATGTTGGATTTATTCGGAATGTTGGGATGGGTTGTCACTCTTAAGTACAGGTAGTTGCCAATGGTTGGAAAGTTTAGAGTCATCCTGTTGTGGCTAAGGACCAGGAATGGAATTATTAACATCACAGTTTGACAGGAGGAGGACCAAAGCTTCTTGCATCCTCTTGCTTGTACATCTCAGAGGGAGATGAATATAAGATCTTTACGCAAGAAGCACAGCTCAACATAGTGTGTCTTCCAGAGCTGCTCTTTGCAAACAGGTTGTGTCCCTCATCCTCTCCAGTACAGACAGTTTCCCTGGAAGGGCACAACAGGATTGTGAATGAGGTACCCAAGTCACAAAGTTCTGCCAGAACCACAGAGCCTGTTGCTGCCAGAGATATCTTCTTCCACTGCTGAATTACCAGGGATTTAGGAGATCAAGAAAAATGTGGAGAAAGTAGGAGAGCCAGCAATGGCAGAAAAAATGTTGATTTATTATGGGTTTGCTCACTGAAAATCTGACTTTTTTCTAAGAATTTCCTGGTTGGTAGCCAAAATGCTTCCTTCAGCTGCCAGCAGTACCAGGACTTCCAGGTAATGTGTGCTTCTGTTCTCCTCAGTGTGTCAGTATCAGCTATGCCAGCCAAGTTTCTTTTCCAGAGAGAGTGGGTGATCCATCATAGGAACTTTTTGCCTTGGCCTCTCATGGGAAATGCAGTCCTGACATGGTTTCTGAACTAAACAGGGAAGGAAAAAGTCAGGAAGCTTAGATGGTAATTCACCTGAGACAGAATATCCAAATGGAATTATTTTGTTCTTTTTTTTTTTTTTTTTGCTCTGTTAGAGAGTGTTTAAGTTTCCAGTGGTCATTTTTTAAACAAATAATGAGAAGTATTACTCCTTGCAATCTATTTTGGTGAAAACAAGATTAGACTTTGAAAAGCCTTTGACATAAACCTTTTTCAGTCAAGTCTAGGAAAAGTGAAGCAAAATAAAACCCTGTGCTGTTCAAAGAACAGGTATTCTGTCCTGTCTCATGCTGAGGCTGTCGTTTTTTCTCTCTTGCTTTCAGCATCCAATTATTTTTCTATGTTTAGTACATAAAAATAAGTCTCAAGTACTTTACCAATCAACTTTCTGTAATTTGCCACCACAATAGGTAGAAGTTATTTCACTGGATTTTGTATATATGTATCAGGAATTTTTATTTCTTCCATCTTTATTTCACCTGTGCAGTCCTTGTATCCTGTCATGGTGATAACTCTGAAGAAAAAATAGGGGTTTGTACCCTATTCTGAGTCTTACAGGTTTGCTCATAGTTTGATCTTTGTGTGCATGGCTTTCTTCCATTGCTCAAAGGCTCAGCCTTGGGAAGTTGAGAGACTCATTCCATGCATAGTGTTGAATTTTTGTGGCATGGTGAGTGCTCTGCAGTTACTCTGCTCTAAGTTAAACAAGTCTTGAAGATATTCAGCCTCTAGCCTACTCTTGAATCTTCCTGGATTTAGAGCAGGATTTTGAACTGAATCACTCAATGGTCTGGTGAGCCCCTGAAAACAGAAGAGGCCCAGTATGAAGTGAATGCTCAAAGTTCACCTTCAAGAGGGGCAACTCTCAGTCACATCCAGCTTTAAATCCACATGAAATTGATTTGTCAGTATTGGCATAGATCAAATATGATGGGAGTTCTGTCCCCTGAGTTTGATAGATGATTTTCCTAAAGAGTTAGAGGTTGGAGGACACCGATGCTGGAATCCATCCCCTTGAGAAATGTTTTCATACCTGCTTTACAACCATTGATCACCAGAAGGTGATCAATGAATCAATGAGTCACTGTCTTTAAAATGAAAAGATAAAATACAAACCCAATCCCAAAGTTTTGTAGGTTTTTTCTGCCCTTTGGTGGCAGCAGAAGTCTGTGTCACAGTTAGCTTATAATCTTGTGGGTACTCTAGATTTTCTTTTTAGTATAATGGAGAATGGTACTTTTCTTCTTCACCTAGTGATATTTCATTGCTGCCTGCATGTAATGGATTCCATTACTTCTGATGCTGTGAGACTTAAGAGCTTTTTAATAGGAAGTGCTTGGATCTGAGATGGGTTATCTCTATCCTTGGCTGGTCACTGAAAGGATGCACAAGGGAAATACTCTCAGTTTCTTGTATAACTCTATTTACAAGAGTTCCCTCTGCTTGTGAGCTGGCAGAAGAGAGCCCTGCACTTCTCATGGTAGTTCTGTTGGCCTCTGTCAACAAACCCAGGTGATCTGTTGTAATAAGAAAAGGTCTTTATGGGCCAAATTGCTTGCCCAAAGCACAACTAATTGCTTCAATTGTTCCATTAAGCATTTAGTGAGTACCTTAACAGTCAGGAAACTTTCAAGTGGAGCATGTGAAAGATTTTTTTTCATTATTTATCTATTTGTATCTGTTCGTGTATGCAAGAAATTAGTTGATAGATTTAGGCAGAAAAGGAAAATATTCATCAAAGCTTTTGAATTAATCCAATGTTTTTGAATGCTGGACAATGACTCAGAATGTACTTATGGCTATATAACATGTGTCCAGTGACTGAGAAGCTGAAAGTGCTTTCATTTTTCATCCACTTTTCACTATCTAAATTAGAAGATGTTATTTATGTCTTTTGCCATTGTATCCCATACTGTGCTCTACTGTGCTCTTTATCTCTCAATAATCTGTCTATTAACAGAATTTTGACTTTTTTTTTTCCTACATGAAGGGGGAAGCTTAAAATGGAATTAATACTAAAGAAAGAATGAAAAGGTCAAGCAGATTTCAGGTTTGGTATTCAGATACAGATTTCATCAAGTCCAATTAGAACAGAGCAAAAAGTCCATTACTGTCTCAGTTTTATGGAATAGAAAAACAATATTTCAGTCCAATCATCACTCAGTGAACATGCATCTCTTTTAAAGTGACCACCAAAAAAATCCAATGAAGTTGACACTCTCGACATGTATATATTGGCCTGAACTATTTTTGAAGCTCAACCACCTTTTTGCCAGGTGTCAGCTGGAAAAGGTATGCAAGAGAAATGACCATTTCCTGCTTTCTGTGGGTTTAAAACAATTCTTTCATCTGGAGGTGATCTAATGCCTTTCACTGGCATCAAAATCACCTTAAACAAAAACATGTCCCTTTTTAAGAATATGCTGTGTGTACAGTGTGCTCTTCCAGAGAGATGAAGTATTAGCATTTGAAAGGACAGATGAGAATGCGTATTTTGGAAAGACCTTTGTTCAGAGAATTACTGCTATATTATATGTGCATATCACCATGGTAATTGAAATATTTGCCACTGATGAGAAGGTATACAGCACAAGCCTTTTGCCATTTTCCATGATGTGGTTTCTAGCAAAGAGTGCTATTTGTCACTTTAAAATTTATGGTAGGATATTTAGCAGTTGTGCCTACTGTCATAGAGATGGATGTGGTTTGAAAGCATGAAACAAAAAGGAACAGGTAATGACATCTTCTTCTTGCAGTTTAATATTCTTCCCCATTTCCACTTAAAATGTGAACAATTCTGGAACTGCTGGAGCCACAAAGCAAAACCAAAGCTGTGCTCTTTGCATGGCTTTGTCAATTAGGACGCTGGTAACATGAAACAGTTTACTCCTTTCTTCCCATCATTACTGCTTTGGGGACATTGTGGCAAACAAAACAAGCCTTTCTCCTCCCTGAGGTCATTCCATGTATGTGATCTCTGTGAAGGGTGTAGCAGCCACTGAGTGAAGGTTTATGTAAGGGAATTACATTGTGAATCTTATGAAGGCAGATAGGATACACATTTCCATGGCAGGGATAACCTCAAGGAACCTCATTAACATGACTCACTTAACAGAAAGAAAAAAAAAAAATCAAATGCTTGCACTACCATGTGTGTAGATCTTACGTTTTAAAAAGTATTTTGTAGGAAAAGGTGCGGTATAGATATCATGGTGAGTAGTACTGCTCAGTGAACTGCTCGGGATACAAAAGGGATGGCACTCTTTTTTGCTCTCTCATGCTGTGGCCAATTGTCACTGTAGTTTTCTGTTCCTCAAAGTAAATCCAGCTCTCTAGAAAAATATCTGGTTTTGTGTTGTCCTCAGCACTTAAGAACAGGGGTAACCTCCATACAGAACTCTCTATGCTTGTGCTTTATTTAAGGCAGATGGAAAGTAGAACACAGTTAAAAGGTAAGGGGTTTCCTACTCATTGCTGCCCCTTTTATCTCCCTCTTCCAGTACAGGATGGAGAGATTTTCATTCTTGTTATGGTATTGCACGTGGAAGAGATAAGTGCCAATGCCAGGCCTTTATTCTTTACGCAATATTTTGGTTACCAAATGACCCTGTGCTTAGTCTTACGTAATGTCGGAGACAGGTTCCCTGGAATGCTGAAGTGTTTTGCTGTTGGTAGCTTCTGAGATCAGCTTTCCAGCCAAGTTGCATTTAATGCATCCTTCAGTGATCTTCCATGCAGGGAAAGCTGACACACATGTATTAATTTTTGTTACCTACCACACCCTTTTATTCTAGCCCAGGTACCAGGGTGAGGTTGCTTTCACATTGATTTTATTAGACTAGGGACAGATTAAGACCCCTTAATTTCTTGTTCTGCTTAGGTATCAGGCTGAAATACCCATACATATACACTGACCTTCAGATGGACCCCGCACAATGACTCTGACCTGGCAGGGACCAGCTCCCTAGCACATGAAGACAGCTGAGTGCCAATTCCTGAAAATCATGAGGTTCAAAGCTCTTTCCTCCAAAAATCATATGAAAGAGCATTAGGCATTATTTCGCTCCAGTGTTTGTCCACAGTCTGCATCCTGTTTCCTCCTGTGGCATCAGAATAAACCCCTGTCCTCCTTCTCCCTTTGAGCAGTGTTTCACTGTGTTCACTGCGCTTCATTACCTGACAGCCGCAGGCTGGTGCAGAGGAGACTTGTGACACTGAGATCAGCTGAAGCCTAATGGGAGAGGAGTCCGCGTGACTGCAACCGCACCGACTTGTCTGGCGGTGCACTTTAGGTAAATGAAGCCCAGTGTGCTCACTGTTAAGCTTCTACATTTTTTTTCTTCTTTTTTTTTTTTTTTTTTTTCATCTTATTTTTTTACCCCGTGAAGCTGCTGCTGCAGGTTTTGGCCTCAAAATTTTGTTACTCAGGATAGAGAGCCACTGCTTCTGTATCGTCAGGCTGCAGCATGACATGCAGCAGAGACTTCATTATGCATAAGCAGAGCCATTGCTAAGGTAGGCAAACACTCTGTGGCTCTGCAGAACAAAAGGGAAGTGAGAAACTGAATGAGCAAAGGTATTATTTGCTGACAATAATTGTTTCCAGTTGCTGCTGATGGCAGGGGTTAATCACAGTGCCTTAATTCTTTATTTGGGAGCAGGGAAAGTATTAAGGGAGGGAAGCGATGAGAAGTGCTCTTCCAAATCTCCCTTGAAAAGTTAGTAAATAGTGCTCTGGAAACAATGCTTAAGGTTTTGAAAATTACAGTGTGTCTTTGAACCCTTATACTCCTTCTTTCTAATTTGTAACAGAGATGCAAATAAACCTAGCTAAAAGGTGGGAGGAAAATGTAGCATAAAATGTAACATCCATGTTATGTGGAGTTAGATGTATTAGTAGTTACAACTTCATTTTTTGCCTATAATTAAATCTAGAGTAATTACATTCAATGCAATCCCCATTTTAGTTCTGTCACACCAATGCTTAACTTCAGCTGCAGCTAGCAGAACTCTAGTCCATTGCTGTTTTCTACAACATCTACCCTTTCCTGATTTAATTACATCCTAAAGCTACTGTTTTTCCATAACACCCACAAGAAACTTTTGTGTCCTATTCTGCCATATATTATTTGTTTTGGAATGAACCACTGTCTAGCATGGAGGGAGGGGGACACAGAAACACCTGAGTCAGGAGTAATTGTCACTCATTTGACCAAGGCCAGTGCTGTAGCTACGCCTACCACAGCTGACATTAAGCAAATTTGTGTTTACATCACATTAAATAATGCTAATGAATTTTCACTCATGAGATATATTCCCAATATTTGCAAAATTTCAGCCTGTGACTGTATATCTTCTAAACAGATTTTCAGCCAAAGCAAATTGCAAATGTTTTTGATCAGGTGTATTCCTGTAGCACCTTTAAAAATTTAAATGCTACCAGCTCTAATGATATTTGCTAGCCTGGTTTTGAAAATCATTTCTGTTGAGCTCCAATGAATTATCTCTCTTGCTCAAATTTTTCACTGTCAGTGAAAAAATCTGACCAAATCCTTTTTATTCCATTTACTTGCTTCCCCGAGGTTTGTCCTCTTGGCTGCTTTGACGAGGTGGAGCAGAGCAGAGCAACACCTTCCCCACAGTTACACCTCCCCCTCTTTCTCAAAGATTGCTTTTCTGCAGCATTTAACCTGCACACAGGGAAAGCTCTTGGCTGGCTTTTAGCAGTTAACTGCAGTTATCTTAACACTTTATGAAATGCAGTTTGCCCTTTCAGGTGCTAGCCAGATTTAATTTGCTTTATCTTCAGAGCACACAAAAAAGGGGGAATGCTTTAATTAGAAGTAGCTTTTTTGGTTGTAAACTGCCAGTGGGACCAGGGCAAACTTCCCACCCTTGTTGGGTGGGACAAAATTGGTATCAAACAACAATTCTGAGGTAAAAATTATCTGTGCCTGTTCCTAGTAGGATTTGAAGTTGAAATTAATATCTTGAGAGTTGTCTTTGTGGATGAACACATCTAAACTTAGATTTAATCAAATCATCATAAGCATAAATGTGGTTCTAACATGAAGCAATTTTCAGGAGAGAGATGGCCCAAAGCTTGCTGACTGCATTTGTGTGCCATTAAATGCAGAGTTCTGCCAGTCTGGAAGCTTCTTCTGCCTGATACTGTCTGGTTTCCTATAATTTTTCCCCTCAGATTTTCTCTCTTTCATTGAAGTGAGTGTTCACCTTTGAAAGAAGCAGCTGTATGGGCTCCATTTGAGACTAAAAAGGATGCCAAAACTGCCATTCAAATTCAGTACCACAGGCACTGCAATTACAGAGATGCCCTTGCAAAACTAGGTGCTCTTGCCTGCTTTTGATGGAGAGCAAGGAGATTTTTTCACTCTTACTCAACGTAATGGTTTGTCCTGATTTTTCATTAACTTGTCTTTGCCTAGCCAGCAATTCTTAAATACTTTTCTTTCCCCCATCACTCCCTTTTCTCTATTCCAGTTTCCTGTTCTACTTTGTCTTACTTTCCCTAGCACAGGGTAAGAATCCCTTCTCCAGGGGTAATTTGCTCTGGTAAGAAGCTACCACACCACAATACAAGTTGAGGTATGAGGTGAACTACAGCAGAGTCCTCTGCCAAAATTAAAATTCAGCTCAGTCCCGCCTCTCCAAACTGTGTATCTTAGCATTAAGGTGATTTTCAAGCAACAAGGGCAAAATTAGACCGCAAATAAAAATGATCCAGAGGGTAAGTGTTTGGCCTCATGCATTTGCATTTGCAGGCAGACGTATTTATGAGTTCTCTTTTGGTTTGTGTTTTGTAGGACGAAGAAGGTCAGCCACTGCTACCGTATCATTTACCGGCACCCGGAGAGGACGCTAACGCAGGACGAGGTGCAGCACATCCATCGGGCTATCGAGGAGTCAGCAGTTCGGGAGCTTGGAGTGGAGGGCAGGTTCTAGCAATGCCGCTCTGGAGCCCCAAGGACAGTTACTTTTTTCCTTTCTTTTTTTTCTTTCTCTTTTTTTTTTACTTCTTTCTTCTTTTTTGGGGGGTGGTTTTAGGTCACAAGTAGAGACTGAACACAGAAACCAGTTGATGAATGGCCAATGGTAAAACTGGCAGGTAATAAACATTACTACTGAGAAATCATTGATGAAATGCTGGTGCTTTATTTTAAGAAATAGGGGAACAATAGTAATGTAAGATTTCCCTCCTGTTACAATGAGAAATACACTGCCTGGTGATTTTCTGTGTTGTTAATTGGTCCCTGGGTTCCATTAAACTGTAAATACTTGGCATTATTTCTGTGTTGACAGGATCTTCTGTCCATGTAACAAGTGAAGCAAATCAGAGACACAGGTTAGTTCAGGGAAGAAAAACCCATCCTGCCCCACCCCACCCCCAATCCCAGCTTTTTTTTTTTTAATAAGAGATGTCCGATTTTGCTTCAAGAAACCTTCCAAGAACTACTTCTTGTGAAGTTTGACTCTCTTACCTTCAGAGCCCATGGGTGTTGCTTTCATCAGTTACAGAAAAGAAGCCAGTGTGGCTAGGGCCAGGCTTGGCTGTCTACAAATGCTGGGTCATAGGCAAGTTTTTCCTATTAGATCCTCTTGCTCCCACAGAGCTGAGCAGAGCTTAGTGAGGTGCTCCAAGCTCTGCCACCTTCACCATGGGAGAAGATCTCTTGTCTCACTTCTCTTTGCATAGACACCAATGCAAGATAAGTCTCTTCCTCTGTCACCATCAAGGTGTTGATATCACCTATGGCAGGATGGCAGTAAATAGAAACTCTTCCCTACAATGGCCTGAAAAGCAGCTGCCTTGATCTCTCACAGTATCTTGCTATATAGCAGCAGTGCCTGCTCAGAAATTTGACCTTTAAGGCAGGAAACCAAACTAAAATGGGATCTTCTGCTGTCTGAGACTCCAGTTGCTTTACAGGATGCTTGCCTTTTTCATTGCAGGTTGTAATAAGTAACTTCTGGTGGTGGTGTGGTGCTAGGGCCTGTAGAAATGTTCAAATGATCTGATAAATACTTGATGAGCCTTTGCAGATGCTGATATGGAATATGGGACCTGTTTTGGCTTGTGATAGCATTTCATACAGTCTTGCAGGTCGCATCTGGTTGCTGTGCAGACAACATTCCCTCCTTCAGGGAAGAAGGTGGTAAAAATGCTGCAATAAACAGCATCTAACACTGATTTATACCTTATCAAGAAACATCTGTGCAGCAGGTTTGTACTCAGCCATATGAAGCCAGTTACTATTGCAGATGTGACAGAGGCAGAGAGCTCATTTTAATTTCATTACTCAACATATTTAGCTGTGTAAACAAATCCTAATCTAAATTGCTGTTGTGTTATCCAAATAACTTGATTATGAAAACAGTATGTTAGACTTTCTACAGGGCAAAAAGAATGGGTGCCATTTAGGCATCAGAAAAACCTACGTGGTTATTTTTAAACCATCATCTACTGAGATCCATAAATACAGCCTAGCCTATTTGATGTTTCTCAGTCTTCTTAATCCTTCACCTTTTCAGAATTCTCAGTGATGACATGAGGAGAAGGAGGAGAAGGAGGAATTCCCTGAACTGCACTGAACAGTACTTGTTGTAAGACAGGGCCTGATTGATGCTGTCACCCAGGGCAGCAGAAAATGTGGATATTAATTTTTGAAATTGTCTGTGGAGAGAGTACCATAACCTGTGTGCTGTATGACAGAACTAAATCTCTTGGTAAAACAGGAGAACGTCTGTGGTGAAGTAGGTCACAAGATTTCTCTTTTAATTTATTGATTAGTGAGGCTTCCCTTTTCTACTCCCCAAATCTTTCAGTTCTTCTTTGATTATGATCAGTCAGTTTTGAGGGCATAGAAATCTGGGGGAATAGAGGAGAAAATTGGACATTGAGCCTTTTTCACTGCAGCCACAGGACTTCATGTCTGGCTTTGCAAGGCAGTTTGGGTGTTCTAGGATAAGCCCATATCCAGTCATTAACATCAGCTGTGTTTGACTCAATGATTTTAGACCTCTTTTCCAAGCTAAACAAATCTGTGATTCTCTGTGTCTGGATTGCACTCCAGTGAGCACAGGCTTCCTGCAACAGCCAGGTCTTGGTGGAGTAGTGCTATCCTTTGAAACCTGAAAAATAAATCTTGCAAGCTAATAGGATAAGAGGGAAATTGAAAGCTTTCCCTGAAGGTGACCTAACACCATGGGATAATCTTCTGGAGTACGTGTTTTCGTAGGAGCAACTTTCAGGCTAAAACATGAACCATTAAGATTAAAAAACTGAATAGCCTCTTCAGGAGCAAGCGTGATTCAATCATATGAAGGCCTGTAAAATCACATGGACTGGCTGTGAGCGTAATATAAATACTTGGTAAATATAAATAGCTTAGGTAAGCCTTTGTCATATATGTTCTGGGACTAATCTGCTCTGAAGACTTATTGTTCTGGCAAGGACTCACCACCAGTAGCAAAGCAGACCTCAGATCAAAAGGCATCAGTGTTGCACTTTTATGCTCCTGTCCTCTGGAAAATATGATCTTCCCTTCAAAGCTTGACCTTAATTTTACTGGGAAATCTGGTATGGATAGTAGTAACCTCTCAAACTGTGTGATCCCTTGTGGGTGCTGACAGAGTGCCCATAATCCCAAGGCTGTAAAAGCCATGATTTATTTTACTGCTGATCAGAGACACAGAATGCCAACAGGACCTCAGAGACTGGACTGATCCTGGTGGGAGTATGACTGAGGAAGGTCCTTGGGACATTCACTAACCAACTCTCTAAAGAAAGGGCTGCCCTCTGCTGTCACTTGGCTTTTTTCAAGATATGTTTAGCACAAAAGTAGGTGAACTGACTTGAAGACCAAGAGCAACGTTGCTGCCAAGGTAAGATCTCTTGCTGATCTCTGCTACCCTATGATCTGTCGCATGAATATCTCCCAGCCTTGGATGAGCCTCAAGTATAGTGAAAGGGGATGAGTGAGGATGAGTTCCCAAATACCAAAGTGATACCATGCCATGTGGAAATATTAAGGGAAGCAGCATTTAAGCAATTAATGGGCATGCTGACTGACTAGTGAGGGGCAAAATACACTGCTTCTTGTTTTTAACAGTTCCTTGTGTATGTTTTTCTGTGCCTCTGGGTTTTATATCAGCATCCTTAATAAAAGAGGGGAAAGTCAATTGTAGCAAAAGAAGCTACAGGAGTACTGGCTGGGCATCTGTTGACTGAACAGTATGTACTGTTTGAATGATCTGAGTGCTGGTTTTCTTCCTAGTTGCCATTGGTTTTCAACTTAACTGTGATTCCTGAAAGACCAAAGATTTAGTTTTAACACCCAGTTTGGGATCTTCCCAGTAAAAGGCAGCAGATTTACGATGCACTAAGTCTTGCCTGGTTCTGATGTTCTTTTTAAAGGTGCTGCAACGGAAAGGTGCTGTGATTTAGATAGGCAGGAAATGGCTCTGTGTTTTTACCCTTGAGACTGCCGTCACCTCTGCCATGGTATTGCCAGGTGTGATCAAACAGTTGCACAACTCTGAAATCAGTTTTCTTCTGGGAATCCAAACTATATTAGTAAACCACTGGTGGTCATTATTGCCCTTCCACTGAGAGTGTTACTGCTGTCCCTTCTGCAGCTGGTGGCTGCATTGCAGCACTGAATTTACTGACTTCTTACTCTGCACCTGTATTGAGTTTCTCCACTACTGACAAATTGGTCTCAGCCCTTGAATAATTTTGTGTAGGTATTAACTTTTTATTAAAAAAATATAAACAAAAAAATGTTGTGGGCTTTTAATGTGTTTGGTAATTTTTATCTGCAGTGATTGGTGCATTTCAACTGTCTCAGGAAAACTCACAGTCAAGACAGGACTCTTTGGTGGTTCATTGAAGTAAACACAGGGAGTCTTGCCCTAAAAAACAGAATTATATTGAGTTCATATTTGGGCAAAACTAAAGAATCTTGTCTTCATTGTGGGTTGACTGAAGGTTGACTGGTGCTCATTAGTTAAGCCAGGGTCAGAAAGCACTCTGTTGCCACCACCACCCCAAACACACACAGAAGCAGTTTTATGCGCAAGGACATTCTGTGTGATTCAGTGTGAGCGTATACAATGATTGTGCTGGGTTATTTCAGGCTTGCTAGTTGGTGAACTATCTCCATCTGAATTGTTATAATCTGGGAGAGAAAATGGCTTTGTACTTCAGCTCTGAAAAAGTTGCCATATTTTTAAAGCTCAGAGCTCTCTTCAGCTAATATCTGCAGTGTGTCTTTGCTCAGAGATGACTGTTTCTGTAAAACAGATTTGCTTTCTGTGTAGAACAGGCCATATTGACTAATTATACACATCCTGATCAAATTTTAAGATATGCGAGCATTGTCTCTGAAGGACCACCAAAACTAAAGCAGTCCTGTGACAACCTTGATGAAATTTGTAGGGGACACAACAAACTAGTCATTGGTACTTGCTACCTGCTTTTAAATGTTGGTACAACCACATCAGAATTTTAAGCTGACTATCTCAGGGGAGACAATTGCAGTTCAACACAGAGCGTGGACATATGCTGGGTGAAGGCACTGACTTCTCCAGAATGTGTTGTATAAGGTTTGATCATCATTAACATCTGATGCATGCAAATGTTTGGCAGTTTTTGTGCTTTTGTGCTTTTGTCAGATGGCCTCTGTTATTCTATTTATGCCCGCTATTAACTAAGTAGAGTCTGGTTTATTCTGCCTTTTTTACTTGGACTTCTGACACGACCTTGCTTTCTCAGTTCAGTTTTCTTACTTTCTCGTACAATTCTTGCTGTTGAAATTTGGTATAACTTTGGTGAAGAAACAGTGCCAGGATGCAGGCAGGGAGATTTATTATGCCACAATCTAAAGCCTGTGCCCCTGCACCACATTACTGCAGGGTCTCTCAGTTCTCACCCTCTGGATGCAGGTGATTAACACATGGTCCAGAGAATTGCGCCTCTGCCTGCTCAATAATTTGCTGGGCAGCACTGCAGTCATCTGGAGCAGCTGCCACTTAAATGGGCAGTAGATTGTTCTCTTTTTATTTTAGTGCCTGTAGCTTCACCGTGTGCCACAGCTAGACATGCTGTGTTGGTGTTTGCTGCAGCAAAGCATCAATTAACTGCATCTCACAATGTGCTGCCTGTGCAGCCAATTTTCAGCAGAATCCCTGCAAGCATGTAAATGGTTGTTCCCATCTCCATCCACAGATGGGAGGCACATCAAGGCCAGGGGTCAGGACTGAAAGCTTAATAGACCCCAACAGGTATGATTAACTGCTTGTGGGATTTCAACAATGTCTGCACAGGATGGAAAGTCCAGGCTTGAGATATCTGTCCAGATGTTTAGTCACTTGGAAGATTTTGTAACCCAGCACTCGGTGGCTGTGGTGACACCGGCGTCATTCTGGGGGAGGGGAGCAGGTTTAGGGAGTGACCACAGGGTAACTGAGAAGCAAGGCACTCATGTCCTGGGCTCAGAGTGCTGAACTATCTTCCCTTCCACCATGCTCCAGGGAGGCATGGATGGGATTTTGGCTGCCTGCCTTTGCATTGGTACATAGTAAGTAATTAACATGCACAGCCAGGCTTTTTAGTCATCAGTTATTGCGGAAACTGATTATTAATTCAAGGAATTATTGATTCTCATGCCAAATCTTCACTCATTGGTGGTAGAGAAGCTAATAATCATTCACAGGGTCATTATTGACAGATCTCAGTATAGGAAGTGAATAAAACGTGTGGGAATGGAAGTGTAGGTCTGTGGATTTGTTTGTGTCTTCCAGATCGTGAGGGGAGTGATTGATAAACTCAAGTCAAAAGTCTGGCTTGTACCCACACCAAGGCCCCTCTTGTTGAGTGTTCAGATACTTGGTGGTGCTTTCAGGAGGAACAAAATGGCTTTCATCTGGGATCACCAAACAGCTCTCCAGAGATGTCTGCTCAGTGTCCACAGGAAGCTCTTGCCCGGACACTGAAGACTTTGAGCACACATTGTGCCTTGCACAGCAACATGGCTGGAGCCTGATTGCCTTAAAACTCCTGTCCTATGCTCACAGTGCACATAAGCTTGCTGCCCTGTGCCCTGCCCTGAAGCACTTCCTTTCTTTGGCAATCTCCTAAATTCTAGTTGATCTCCTTCCCATGACTTCAGACCTCAGCTCTTCCCTTTCTGCCACAATGCCCCAGTCAGTGCCTGCTGCCTTGCCAGAAGCTTGCTCAGAAGGTTTTCAGGCTGGGGCCAAGAAAAACAGATCAATTCTCCCCGAGTATGTGTGTTAATGCTTGTGTGTCTCCTCTCAGCTGCTGTTTTTCCCAAAGTCTGCCAGAACATCATGCCTCAGAGACCCTCACTTGAAGTCCAGCATGGATGTGTTTGGATCCAACAAGTCAGTGAAGGTCACTGGCAGTGGAAGCCTGAACACCCATCTCCATTGCACACAGCCTTGCTTCCTTAAGCAAGAAGACAGAGAAATATCAGGCCTGCAAGGAAGGCATAATTAAGTGTATCCTGACTGAAAGTTCAGGTGTATTAGTAAGAACACAATGCCCAGCATGGTCCCTTGCATGTACTTCCAAAAAATTATTATAAATATATTTTGATAAATAATAACAGCAGCCTTCTTTGTGTTTACAAGCTGATGTTATTGTGCTGTATAGCCTGTGTCATTTTCCTTTGCACTTGTTAGAGACAGAAAAATTTGAATTTTATTAAGAAATAAATTACTTCCTAATGTTCCTGGTCTTGCAGCATTACTTCTTATGTTTGAACAAGGAGGTCAGCCCAGCCTTGCTGAGATGTTCAGTACCTTACCATATTATGTCATTTGTATGTCACACACATCTGAAATCAGAGTGGGTTATGTGTGTCTCATTTCTGTGCTGTGGACACACAAGCAGGGTTGTTTTTCCCAATATTCTGTCTGATTAGAGATTTTTCTCTCTGCTGCTTTGCCCCAAGACACAGAAATCACCGCTTTCCTAAAATAATTCAATACTTTTTGGTGCCTCGTGCTGTCAGAGAGCCAACATTCTTCTGAGCACTCTCCCTTCATAGATCAATCAAAATTTGGGCAGAGAATTCCCTTTCCCACTTGAGACTTTTTTTGCAGCCTGAAAGACTTTCTGGCATCTGTTTTAGGCTCCTGTGAAACACCTGCTGCTGGTGACAATGCAGGTCTTTTTCTGCCTCCAGGGAAGAAAGGTGACTTAACAGAAAGGCCAACTTTATAAAAGACATTTGAATTACTTAAATGTTCTGCCATAATGACCAAAAAAAAAAAAATCTACCCTCTTAAAAATTATGCACAGAAGTCAGTTTTAGTCTTTACTAAAGAGCAGGTTTGTGCAGTGATAGCATTTCCACATCAGTGCAGCTTGTGAGGCTCCAATATAGGACAGGTTTTCCACTGAAGGCACTTTCATTCATGTTTGGAAAATTGCTTCCTTTCTGTTTGGACACACATCTGGGGTCATTGACTGTGCCTTCTCTGCTTGTTCCCTAGTACCTTCTATGCCTGGTGTTCTGGCTCTGCATAGGATGGAGCAAAGAGAGGAAAGTGGCTCTTAACTTACAGGGTCTGTTGATTGTTATCACTTTCTCTGGGCTTTGAGGGAAGTCAGCTGGAAGAATGCTTCTCCTAGCACTGATGTTCCAGTGGAGACATGGTTAACAGGAAGAAAAGCAGTGACATTTCCCAGAGGGGAGTAGATGTGAGATTATCCATGTGGGACAGTTGGCCTTGCATTCAGACAGCAACTGTTCCATGCTGCCAGGGAAGAGGTAATTTTTTTTCAGTGCAGATGCAGGTGGCATCATACCTGGCCATCTCCACCTGGAAACCACCTGTACAGTTCATACGCTGAGCTAAACACTGGGATCACCATGGTGGCCACGGTGATCCCAGCGGCTTTCCTACATGACCATCCAGTTATTTTATACGTAAAACCAGAGTATCATGTATGGGAGTGTATCCAGAAAACTCTCTGGAAAAGCACACCCTTGTTATTAAACCCTCTCACTCAGTAGCAGATCTAAAAAGGATGGATAAATCTCTCCATAAATGGGGGATGTTTTCTTAATAGTGACTGTAACCCTGACCTTTCCTACAAGATCTTACAGATCTTGAAATATTTTTTCAAAGGAGATCAAACGATAAGCCTTTATCAGACACATGAACTGAAGGGGTTGGATTTGTCTCACAGATTCCTTATGTAGTACCTTATGTACCTTATGTAGTCCCATTCTGTAGGTGGCATGTGCCCTCAGGCATGAGGCAAGGGAGGAGGACCTTGGTGCTTTACCTGATCCTTACAGCACTGGATTAGGATTAGGCCACACTTCTCTGCTTCTCTGCATTGCAGTGGGATTTAATGCATTACGCTGGAAGTTTTCTCCACCAAAATCCAAACAGAAGTGTTACAGTGACTTAAAAACAAAGGATGAAAGAAGCAAACTGTGAGACAACAAGGGTCACCAGGCATCTAATTTTCCTAATACTTAGACTCTTTTCTTTTCAAAGCACATGTTGAGTGAGGCTGAGGAAGCAATTGGCAGCACATTCACAGCATCGTGGTCCTCTGTGTATGTGTCTTCTGCAAGGATCTCAGTCCAGTGTGTACTGAAGCTACAAAGTTTCTGCCTGGGGATTTAGCATGTCTGCTCTGCCAGAAGATTTCATTTCCCCTATCAAGAGCTCTTGGGCATCTTGGATCTGCTGTAAGGAAGGAGATGAAATGCTTAGTGGTAAGGCACTTCAGGGCATCTCTCTGGACATGAGAGTGCAGAGAACAGCAGTGCTCCTGCTTCCTATGGTCCTTGCCCGTACCAAGGCCAGCGCACACCCCCAGTGCTCACATTGGGGTGCCACAAAATCTGAGATTCACATGGTGGTGTCTGAAACACATTTCCTCTTGTGAAAGTCTGGCAAGTGTATGTGAAAGCATTTCATCAAGTTATCAAATAACATTTTGTTCTTGTCTCCACATGAGCATAACTTGGCAGTCCAGGCTCTTACATACAAGATTATAGATGCAGGAGCTTTCAATGCATTATTTTTCTTGCATTAACTTATTCTGTTTCCCCTTGTGCCCATGTGAATTTCTGTCATTCATGTCCTGTGGTAAGAGGCTGAGTTTAGCTAAACTGTGTTAAAAAGAACGTATGCTTTGGGTTGGTTTGAACCTGTCATCTAGCTTTGCCTGCTGTCCCACATCCCAAAATATCCAGTACAGTCAAAACCAGGCCCCTGGTAACCAGAGAGGTACTGACAAATCTGGGTAGTTTTTGGAGGAGAGTGACAGAGTTGATCAGGAGAGGTGGAAGCACAGGTAGATGAGTTCAAATATAAACTGATGCAGAGCCCAGCTCAGGAATGACTAACAAATGTGTGGTTTGTGAGACATGCAGCGCTCTGATGAGCACGAACACCCTCCCACTC
Organism: Lonchura striata; assembly: GCF_050655825.1. Taxonomy (NCBI): domain Eukaryota; kingdom Metazoa; phylum Chordata; class Aves; order Passeriformes; family Estrildidae; genus Lonchura; species Lonchura striata. Next base: position 63,583,799 of record NC_140704.1, read on the forward strand.
TCCTGAGCATGAGAGCAGAATTCTTGGTGTGACACGCAGGGATATAACAAGGGCTAATAGTGTGACAGTCAGACTGACAGTAAGGTAAAATTTCCTGACAGTGAGATGTATTTTACTGTGAAACAGCCTTCCAAGGGAAAGGGCAGGAGCCCAACTGCTTTGTCTTTTTTAAAGCCAAACTGGACAAAGCATTAGGAAAGGTAATTTAGGGAGCAAGTGTAAATTGGCTGGAGGATAGAGTGGTGATCTAAGAGATCCTTTCCATTTCTAGCTCCTAGAATATAATGCTCTCTGTAATAAATTTCTGACTGTTTTTGAGCTTAGGGGGTAACATGGAGATAAAACTGAGCAAAAATACTAACTATAAGAACTAAAAAAAAGAAAATGTAGAGTTTATCTAATAGTCACAGAAAGTGCCAGATTGAGAGTTCCTTAGGTTAATGGCACTATTCAAAAATAGTTTTGCCAATGGGAAGGTGAAAATTGTTACATAGGTCATTATTATGGTAATTACATATTTTTAAAGAGTCCTGGTAGTCCAAAGTATCCAAGAGCACATCTTAGATTTGGGGGTGTGCACATGTGATTCATGTAATGCAAAATTGCTGTAGCTGACACTGAAATGCAGCAACCAGTGCACTGGAACAACCTGTTTTAAGATGGGGTATGAAGTATAACTTATGCAACTGAAACTGTAGAAGAATTGTCTTGGTTTGGCGGAATTGCATTAACTGATGAATTTTCTAGGCAGGAGTTTCTTTTGCCACTGCCTTTCCTCATGTCTTTGCTTTTAAAGCAGCAGGATCTGGCAATATTGACCATGCTTGCTTGGTTCCTTTTGGGTGGGCAGGGAGAAGTCTGCCAAACTAGCACGACCCTGAGCTGAGACCCTCTGGACTGGCCTCCTTGTGTAGTTTTTATCTCCCCCTTGAAGTTCTGACTTCAGCCTCTGAATTCCTGGAGAATAAGGGCAATCTAGTTTCTTTTAGCAAAGACAAGAAGGGAGCCCTTTTGGAAAAATACAAAAATATGAAATAGTATGGTTTTTGTATGGAACCAGAACAGGCAGATTGGAAAAGCTGAATATATATTATTAACTGGTTTTGATATTGCAATTTTAAACTGAAATGTCTTGGTTGTCATTCACATAGGGAACAACTATTTTTCCTTTTTTTTTTTTTTTTTTTTTTTAACAAGCAGTCACAAATCTGAAAGAAAGTGGCCAAAATATAGATGTTCTGCATTGTTTATCATTCATGAAATTAGACTTTCTGAGACAACAGCCTTGAGGAGTCAGTTGAAAGAGGAAGGAAATGAGCCAGGCAAGAACTTGCATGTTGAACATGTCATCCTTCTGGAGCCACATGCTCACCATGGAACTGACTCACATGGCATTAAAAATTGTTTGTTCTCATTTACATGATCTGCAAGACTGTGTTTAATGTAATACGTGTTAGCTGCACAATTATTCAAATGCTACCCATTTGTTAATAAAAGGGGGAAACATTCCTGTATAAAATGCCATTGACTACTGAGTAGCTCAGGTACTGTACAGTTTGACTACCCCTGTATTTTAGATAGATTTACCAATATTTAAGGGGTTTTTTCAACAGTCACTACAGATTTAGTTCTTTTGTCTGTTAGCTAGTCATGCAAAAATGAGTAAAAATTTTCCTTTTAATGTTTATATTATTCATAGGGGTTCTTTGGAGCTAGAGTTCTCACTTTATCCATTAGAAATGTTAGTGTTTCATCAAAAAACCCCGTAACTTCTGGCCTGAGATAAAATTCTGCTAACTCTCCTGCTTCCAAAATAACAGAGCCAAAAAAACTATTTAGTTATAAACAACTGATGTGACAGTCTTCAGCTTACAGCTACTGTAAACTTTCATGATCTGGGTTTCTCAGGGCTTGCAGGTTCTTAGTGTTATGGCAGCTGAAAAAATGATAACACCAGCAGCTTCTACCATTTGAGCTGCCAAAATTGCAACATTCCTCTGAAGTGACTCTTTTTTTTTTGTTTTTCTGAACCTTCTTATGTAAATTTTTTCTCTCTAAAACCTTTCAACTAGTCCTAGGTCTTAGACTGTAGATTAGTATTTGACTTTCAGTAGGATGTTTGTTTCTTGACTTCTTTGTTTTATGAAAGAATGACTTCTATTCCTTTTCCATTTAGGCACCTTAGAAATCCTACCTTTCTTAGTGATGCCACAGAAAATCTCTCAAACCGTGGGTGGTTCAGCTGCTGTTACCTGATGCAACCCTCAGTCTGGGTACACTGTCTTGCTCTAGGAAAAGGATGGCTTCTGGCAAGAGGCTGTCGATCCCATCCCTCTGTTTGCTTGTTGGCTGCTGTTATGAGGAGACTGGAAAAGGATGGAGGGGGATGCAAGGGATCTCACAGAAAAGCCATGGCATGACTGAATCAGAGAACATTGCTTCCTACTTAAATGCTAAATTCCTGTTAGATACAGAAGACATGTAATTCCAAAATCCAGGTGCAGAACAGAGGACAGATGTTGAGTGGTCAGGAAAGTATAAGTACCATAATAAATTGTGTGATTGACTGAAAAGGGAGTTGGGAATCTCCTTTTTATTTCCTGAAGGGGCACTGACCAAAGAGACCATGAAGAATTCACATCCCCTCAGTTCTCCAGCCTGTAAAGTGGAAATGATAATGCCAGCTTTCCTTTGCCATGTGTTTTGAGACTTCCAAAGGTAACACTGCATAGTCCACCTCACTGATGTGGATATTTAACAAGAGAATGTTTGTGCTGACATCAGGGCACATCCCAGGCATGCAGGCACCATCCACAGTACCTGATGTGGGACGGTGAGATGGGCTACTCTGAAACCATCCCTGAACTTCAGCTGGTTGCCATGGCAGCAGAACCGCTTAGAGCGGCAAGGCAAGGGGAGAGTGATAAATTCTGTTAAGGATAACTTACAGCATCAAGGCTGCACTTGGAAATAGCTCTGGTTTTCTGGGTCTGGGCATGCAGGGGACATTGCTGAGCTCTGGGATTTCCTCTTCTCCAGCTCACCTACAATGAACAGTATGGGCCAAAATGTGGAGAACCACCATGGAGAGAGAGCTTCAGGGTAGCTTTCCCTTGGCCTTTTGGTGATGGGGTGGGTGGGAGAGGCATCTGCATCTCTGAAGCCCTTCTGCAAGGACTTGGTGTTGAAAGCCAGTGAATACCATCTGCTGGCTTGCTTTCTACTCATCTTTTCATATGTGCTGCTGCCAGGTACTCTGTTAGTCGCTGGGTCAGCGACATTCCTAGCATCAGGACTTTTCCTCCAGCCAGCCCCAGAGGCAGCAGTCCCCCTCAGAGCCTAAAGCAGGAGCAGGGAAGGATACCCTCATCATTCATTTTGTGTGACTGGGATCCTGAGATCACTGAATGGTCTGCTGGCAGCAAGAGAGCTAGTGGGAGGCAGATGCTAAAAATTGCTTCAAGAGAAATTGGAAGGTGTCAGAGAGGTCATTTTGGAAATGGGGAAAGCACCAAGGGGTTAGAGGGTGACATGTTAAGTGACATGAACTTCCTTGCTCTCTGCTGGCAATGTTTTAGAGTTAGGAGGAAAACCTGGTAAGAACTTTCTTGCTGATGAAGGGATCATAGATTTTACAAAGGAAATAATGAAAAGTGCCTTGTGAGCCACACTTACTGGTGAAAATTTGACTGAGTTTCTGAAGATGAGAGGAAGCAGACAGGGGCCTAGGAAATATGTTTAAAAGCTAGGGAAAGCTTAGGGAAACTTGAAAGAAAAACAAGATAAAATGGCAATTGTATATAAGCCCACACAGGCACTTACTCTCTTGCTTTCTCTCTTACACCCACACACTCAAGCATATCTTTCTGTCCGAAATAGTAGGGAAAAGTTATCATAGACTTTATTGTCAAGAGTAATTTCTTTTCACATGTCACTAACAACAAATTCTCAGAGCAAGGAGATAAATATTTCACAAAACTCATCTGCCTGCTTTTTCTCCCTTTCTAAACCCGAAAAAAAACAACAAGGAGGAAGGCCCCTGTGAGCTGTGGAGTTGAAGAGCTACATGTTGACAGCTCTTGGATGGCTGAAGGCCAAACACAAGTATTTGTGTGCCAGTAATACCACAGGAGGCAGCCGAGTGATTGCATGGGGAACCAGGGCGAGCCTGACAGGAATGGCTTTGCATTTGGGGTTGTCAGGGAGCATGGCTGCAGCTCCTCTGAGCTTTCACTCCCAAAATGCTTGGCAAACTGGGGGGCTTCCCACCCGCCATGTCCAGCTTTGCTGAAAAACCACCAGCTGGCTGCTCCTTCTTGGGAATAGGATGTCCCTCAAGATGAAGCCTTTTGGTTGCACAGGCTGCACAGGGGCTTTATGCAGCAGGATGAAGACGGGTGGCTGCCAGCTGGGTTTAAACTCATGCCACCCCTCTAGGCTGCTCAGAAGGGCTGAGCTCTGGATGTCTCTGGGGAGACAGGGTCATTGTGTGCTCAGGTAAGGTCGGCATCATCTGTCCGAGTTACAGGAACCAAAGCTTGAACCCACCCTAAGCGTGCTCGGACTCTCCCTTTCCAGGGATGATCTTTTAATAGGGATTCACACAGAGGAGACACTTGGAGATTCACTCAGAGAACTGAAAGCAATTTGGATCTTTGTCCTGTATTTAACTGACACTGTAAACTTCCCTTCTGGCATAGGCCCTCTTGGCTTTGACTAGTGTTTCTCTGACTCCATGAGACTTTCCATCCCAGCACACAATGAAAGTCTCCACCAGCTCATTTAGAAATTAAGTTTGCTCATTAGAGTCATGTCCCATGAAAAGAGGAAAAAAAATCCCTGGGCTGACATGGATTTCTCTATTCTATATATTCATTCATGGTTGAAGGTTGGGAAATTATAGTATGGAAGAGAATATTATAATGGCTCTTGGCAAGAAATAGAATTTGTAAAAGCAGATTTAATTTTTAAAATAATTTTAAAGGTTTTTTAAAAATTTTATTTTTTTATTTGATTTTTTTTTTTTTTGTGAAAGGTAAATAATAGTAACCAAAAATCCTTGAATCTACCTCCAGTGTTCTCTTCTTGCTACATGAAACTGCCAGATCTGAATTGGAAATACACCAAAAAAAAAAAATGTAGGGCTTTTTTATGATGCTTGGAAGAAAATGGATTTGCAGAACTTCTCTCTTTAAATGTGTCAACATAAATGACATCCTAGCAGGTCTTGCAGATTGCATGGCATAGGCAAATAACTGCTATTTATTGCATGGGCTGTGCAATTTTTTACCTAGCTATTTCTGCCACATGCAGAATAGATGAAACAAATTTTCCTTGCACATTTATATATACATTTATACATTTATATAGTGCCTGTCAAGAGTTGCATGCCGTAGTTTCCACTAATGCTTGTTTGTGCCATGATTCCTTATCCAGGATTTAACCCCTCCCAGAGTAAAACTACATCCCATCTGTGATACCTATTACAAAACAAGACAGATTCTATGCAGTGTTCTGTCAAACAGGTTACAAACAGCATTTTCCTTCCCTTTGTCCTCCCTAGTCTCGTCTGGAAAGGCAACCTAAGGCAAGTCTATCACGGAGTTACAGGAGAGACACCTTGCAATTGACTCTTTCAGGTCTTGCAGTCTTTCACCACCAGCTTGTTTCAAAGGGATAGCAACATAAAAGAGAAAAGCATTTAAAAAGAGAACACAAATAAGTCAAGGGAGGCTCAACAAGGAAAATCCAGTTCCTTCTGCATGGATATTAGTAACAGCTATGTATATAAGCCCATCAGAGTTAAATTGTTTGAGGCTTTTGATACTAAGGGAAAAATAATGAAACCATTTCTCTATTACTTCCTTCTTGCAATGTGTATTTCCAAGCTGTTTGCCCCAGTGGCTTTGAATGTTCTCTACCAGTATGTTAGTTATCAAATACATTATGCTCCAACAGGTCCTCTGGATGGGGATATCACTTCTGTTCCTCACAGCTGTCATCGGAGGGACAATGCATGTGTCTGAAGGTACTCCTGGAATTTGCTGAATCAGACTCCAAGTTTCCTGCTACAGCAACATTTTACAATTCCTCTCTCCCTTGCTGACCTAAATATCTCCCTTTTCTGAAACATACAAATTACATCTGTGATGCAAACATTGCGCCTGCGTATGTCTGTACGGGATTTGCTCAGGCAGAGCTTTCACTGCTTGCTTATTTTTCAGAGTAAGAAAAATGAAGGTCTCTGTACTTAGACTATGATGACAGTTTTGCAGCAGGAGAACACTGAACAAGAAAAATGAAGACTGCAGAAGTGGAAGGAGGAAATGAAAGTTGCTCTACCGACAGGGCGACATGAATTCAGCAATGGGTGGATTAGTCTGAGTGTTATCAGTGATGATGAAACACAGCAGACTGTGGTAATGAAATATTTATGAATGGGGAAATGATACTGCATTCTGCAGTGCAGCACAGGGAAAAGTGAAATTTCAAGAATACTGTAATAGCAAAGCCCTCCATTAATTATCGAAAGCAAGCTGTAATGCCAGTTACTATGACAACAGGGTCCCCTATGTATTTTGCACTATCGGGCAAGCGGAGTGGGGAGGGGGCGGGGGGGGAAGAGATGGGAGAAAGAGAGGGCTACTTCTATTTACTGGAGTGCATTGTATTTCTTTTTCTGTTGTTGTTAATTAGGACTAGCCCAGCCTGCGACTGTGCAATTAATTTCAATGATAAAATTATAAAGTGACTATTGGCTAAAATACAGGGAAAGTATTTAATAAGTGGTACTGATCTTTTTACTCTTTCCATATTAAGGGACATACTATCAGAATTATTAATATTCTTATATAATATTAATGCATGATAATCTAATAATAAAAAGATAAATGATACTAGAAGTATGATTATTAATCATAATTTTGACTGTGTTAGGCTTCCACTCACAGAGCATTTTAGAAGCAGTGATTAATTAAAATGTCAATATTGGCATACTAAATCCACCACTGCATTTCCAGATGGGGCAAGGGAATGTACGACCTCTGCCCACTTATTTTTAATTACTACTTATTTGATTTCTTAAACCCATGACTGTCTTTGAGATTTCCACTTATCCTCAGCACAGACAAGGGTTTTTCCTCCCCTGCCTCTGCCAGGTAGGAGGAAAGCAAGGTACAGACTGTGATGAGGAAGCAGGACATTGGCTGAAACACGCCTGAAGACCCTGTCGCATCAAAGCAGCACATTTGTGAGCAATGTATCTATAAACAGTTACTAAATGGGACAGACAGAGGAGTGCCCTCCATCCAGCACCTCTGCTCTGACGACTGTGGGTGCTGGGAATGGTTGGGGATAATGGGCCACGGATGGTGGCCAGGCTGGCTGGCTCTCACTAGGCAGCACTTGCTGCTGTGGCTGTAGGCATTGCTCCGGGTCAGTCAGACATTGCTTACACTTCCATCTTCTCGTTTTGGGCTTTGCAGTGCATTTCACCAATGTTATCCAAGGGCTCTACAGATGATCTTAGTGTAGCTCCCTTCCAGTGGGCAAAGAGTGCTTCAGATCCTTTAAATGCCTGGTCCAAAGTGATTCAGGTTACCAGTAGCAGAGGGAAGAACACAAGCCAAATCTCTTATTTTCAGTTTCAGGACCTTCCACAGCATGGAAGAAACTCCTGATATTCAGTTTTTCTAGGAAGGAAAGTGTTGCAAAGGCGGGAAGGGAGAATGATTGGAAACTTGCAGTGTGAGTGCTCTCTTGCAAGTAGCAAGGTGCAGTATTACCTGGTGTACATTTCCTGGTGCACATTTCCTAATTTTACATGATGAAACAAGCTGAAGGCAGGTGTCTTAGCCCTATGCACCTGATAGGTGCAAACGTGACTGGATGAACATCAAGTCAAATGTTGTTGCAGCAAGAGGATTTCTGTATCACCACTTAATATAAGTGCCATGGAGTTTGTAATTTCTTATGTGTGGGTGTATGCACATGCACATATGTGTGTATACACTCATACATCCATAAACATAGGTTTTATACAAGCCAAATGCAATGGACTGTACACTTTGTGAAATATTAGCTCAGAGAGGAAGGATTTTGCCTGATTTTGTTCATGTTTGTTTTATGAATATGGAGGAGGAATCCATTTATTATTTGTTTATTACTGCAAACATTTCCGTCATCTCCTCCTTGCAGTTCAGACCCTCAGCTCCTCTTTGCTTGGGTGCTTTATTGCCATCCTGATTTCTGCTTGCAGAAATCACCTGCCTTGACATGGCTCAAGACATGAGCTGGGAATACTCCATGCCCTTTAGTAGCCTGTATTCCCTTTTTTTTTAAAAAAAAAAAAACAAACCCACAAACCAAAACACAGCACTGTGAGAATGATGTGCACACTGTGAGCCATAAACAATGGAGTAACGTAATCCAGGCAATGAACGGCTGCAGGAAGCCATCAGGGACAGCAAGGGCTCCGTTTTCACTGTGATGAGAACTGCCCCAGAGGGCCAATATGGATGTGAGCTTTCCTCTCCTTGGCTCCAAGGCTAGAGGAATCCAATAAATAGCTCAGACTACAACTCACTTACTTACAAACAATGTAGTATAGGACAAGCCTGTTAGGTGTGGAAAAGGAAAGCGGGTCGTATTGGTTTAACAGTTTCAGAAATTTGACAGATAAGAAAAGGTTCTGGTAACTCTTTGCTTAGTGTGGAAAAGGCAACAAGTAGCTGTGGGCATGGGAAATGTAATACTATTCCTCAAATACAATATCTGCCAGAGACAGGTCTGATGTATTAATCCTGCCCCAAAACACAGGAATGGCTGGGCATTCCCCATAGCTCTCCCCTGTATCATGAGCTCTGTGTTCAGATGCATTGCAAAAGGATGACTGCTGGAAAGGGACATGGATGGGCTCCAGATACCCAGTGCCAGCATTCAGAGCCATGTCTTTTGGGACAGAGGATGAGGAGGGCTTTGCATGCTGCAGGAAAATCATTAGTCTCAGGACTAATTTTAGTGTAGAGGAAATAACACCACAAATAATTCCTCCTGCAACCTAGAGGGTACTACCTCCACCTTTGTGAATTTGATGATGCGTGTGGGCCCACAGTGGAAAAAGGCTGAGCTGTGATGTTCTCTTTTCCTTTTCTAAATGGTTATTGGTTGTCAGTCTTGAGAGTGTGCACATGCATATATGTGTGCTTGCATGTGTGTGTAGACTTTAGTTCATTAATTGTCACACGTAACTCAGATCATCAGGTCACTAGAGTGTGTTTGCAGGAATAATCTGGTAGCCACATAAACTCTGTCTTCTCTGGGATGGAAGGTATCATTAGCAGATTTGTACACCTCTGTGTGGAAAAGACAAAATCTGTCCCTAAGATGCATCAGCCATCTGAGGTAAACCTTGTCTCACCCTCTGGGTTTGGTTTATCCAGCTGCTGCCAGCTACAGTATAAATTACCCCATCTACACAAGGATTAACCCATGAGCCAATCTGTGTCAAAAGCCATCCTTGTTGTCTCAAGGAGGACAGAGTTGAAAGCTACCACGCTACAAAGATTTGCACTAAACCTTGGGGTCAGGCTAAAATAAATGTCAAGTGTCTATAACACAAACATTTAAAAAGAGCACAGACCAGTGTTTATGAACATTTTATCCTGTTGAAGTGAGAGCTCTGTCACCAAGTTTATGAAAGCAACCTCTGAACAGAACTAGGAAAAGCAGGATATGAGCCTCAGCAAGTGAAGGAACTGTGCTTGTGCCAGCCCAGTGTGTAGGAGGAGGGAGGGAAGGGGGATTAGTTTCTGGTTGCTTCTGCTTCTGACAGCCCCAAGGTGCTAGGGAGAAAAAAAAAATAATCCTTGCATTAGACATGTTTGCATCACTCCATAAATAATGAATATCAGCAGTCAGACAGAGCAGGGGTTTCTCTCAGAGGCGTGAAAGCCACTAGGGAGCAATTCCAGGGTGGGATGCTCTAAGTTGCCTCGGTGGCCTCTCTCCCCCAAACCCAGGTCCCCGTTGCAATTCAGCGCACGCAGGGCCCAGCCCTGCCCGAGCCTGCAGCAGGAGCCTGGTTTGTGCTAAGCCAGCCAGAGGAGAAGCCCCCTTCATCACCTGACGGGTTTTATGTTCCAGCTTTGGCTGTTTATTCTTTCTAGTGCTATTCTGTTTGGTCACTGCAGGGACTGCTAAGAGACACAGGGGAACAGAGAGCGCTTAGTCAAGGGCAGAAATATTTGGATGCAGTCAACAATAAAAGGAATCCCTGAAAATTATAGACATTTTCCAGAGCAGCTATTTTCTCTGTCTGCAATGTTTCATTTGCTCCATTCTGAATTACCCTGAAGTGCAATTAAAATACTTTAATGTTTGAAATCTGGAAATCCTCAGTCCCACAGTCTTAATATCCTTCCTGGCTGTGAAAGAGGAGGGGAGGAGGGAAGGATTTATTCTCACCAGGCTGCAGGGGGATTTACACTAACAGTTTGCATCCACTTCATTGCAAATCCTTTCTGATAAATACTTCCCACTCAGTACCTGTGAGTGAGAAGAGGGCAGAGGTGCTGGTGGTACTGGCACTTCCCCTGCTTCCAAATGAGCAGGGCAACTGTGGCACCTTCCTTCCACAGCCCCAAGTCAACCAGGCACTCTGTGCCCTGCTTTCAGCAAACCTGGAATAATTTTATATCAACTCCTGTGGGAGGAGATATAAAGCAAAGGCTGCAGTTCTGCCTCTGAAAGTTCTTTTTTTCCCTTCTTCCAGAGGCAGGTAAGACCTGACATCTGAATGCAAAGTGAAAATGGAGCCAAGGCATGGGTTTTGGTGTAGTTCTACAAGTGACAACCAGGGGCAATATATCAAAGAGTACTGTACCCCTCTGTCAAAAAATACTGTAAAGCTACAATGCCTAAGGTGTCTTTGATCATTAAGGAAAGAAGGAAAACTAGTTTGTTTTTCCCTTGGCTCATCCTTGGCCCTCTTGCACTTTTGCTGCTCCCTACAGCTGCCAGTGGAATGTGTTTTTGTGGATGAACATTACAGAGAGGGAAGCACTTGCTAAGCCAAAAGGACTCTGCATTGCTAAGTAAACATTTATATGAGTAATATCAGACTTTTCTTAAAGAGCATGAGCTTAATTTAAGACTCAGCATCCAGGCTGAGCCAATTCACATGTGCTGTGAAAAGTCTGCTTGGATGAGTGATGGGAGCTGCTGGTACCTGGAGCGTAGCTTGCTAAGTGAGAGAGGCTACAAGTCATCATCTGAGTACTTCGGAGCAATGTCCTTTATGATCCTCTGATTCATGTGCAAGGAGCATCACATAACTCAGGGACACTTACAAAGCCCTGTGGTGCTATCCTTCAAAGTTTCACTGCAGCAACTTCAGGACTGACTCCAGGCAACTCTAGGCAACTCTCTAACTCAGGGCCTGGCTGAACAAGGGCTTGGCTCAGCTCTTTGCAGCTCTATTTAACACACTTACTGCTACAAGACAAAGAGGAGCTGCAGAGCAGTTTTCCTGCCTAGGAAAATTCATGTTGACCGAAGTGTAATCAACACTGAGCATCAAAGAAGAGAGGGAAGAAGAAGAACCCTATGTTTGATGGCTTTGCCTCTAAAGCAACTCACAGTTTTCTACTGTTGCTGCCAGTCTTTCCTGGTGTAAGGGTCTGCCAAAGCCTTGCCTACCTGCTGCTCTTAACTATCAGATGCAGGGGAGGTAAAATGAGTGAGGGTGACCTATTCAGTGTCCAGTAATTAGAGGAAGATCAGATAAGACACCTGTAACTACTGGCAAGTCAGCTGAAAAAGCCTAGACCTTTGGGCTCTTTCACTGCAGACATGGGTGTACCAGTGACTGTGGTTGAGAGCTGTAGCACCCCATACCAGCAGCTGCATGTACCCAGCTAGACCTTAAACCAGCAGCTCCAGTCCAGCAGCACACTGTGAGCACTCTTAATGTGCCTTCAATCTTATGAGATGTGTCTAATGGTGATTTAAGAAACCTGAAAGCTTTGACACAAAAGTGGGCAAGAAATTATCCTGTGATTCACCAACAGCAGAGTTGTAAGTGAGCTGCAGCACCTGGAGGGTTAAAAAATGGTAGGGATTTTATTGAACTATCAAATACCATTAGCTCTGCACGTGTTTATTTGTGGGCATCTTATCAGTTAGAAAGTTTTGGAATTTCAATCCTTTCTTCCTTTTCTATGTCCTGTAGAAGTCATTCATGCTTAATGGCATATCTTTTAGGGAAAGATTAGCCAGACCAACTGCATTGGGAAGGCAGCAGAATTTGGTGATGCTAGTACATCATCCCTTCAATCCACTGCTAAAACAGTCTTTACCCAGAGTATGTGCTGAGATGTTAAGCATTTTCTTCAAAGAGCTATTTATTAAGCACAGAGAGCCTCGAGACAGAAGCAAGTGCCTAGATTTTCTGTGAGGAAAAATAAAAATCTTTTTTGGTTAAAATTAGCTTTCAGGTTGAAGAATTGAAACCACCTGATACTGGAGCCTTGCTGCTCTTCAATAGACAAACGAGATGTTTCATGAGGAATTTCCTTTCTGTGACTGTGAAATGAGTGCATCTTCTAGCAGCACCTTCTACAGCATCAGGTGTCTCTCTCCAGAGGAGGAACAAAGCAGGGAGCCAGGTGAGGTTGCTGGGCAGACAATGGATTCCCTCTGCTCTGTGGGATGCTTCACAACGGAGTGGATATTGCCATTTATTGCAAGTGCCCTGTCATTAGCTGTTCATTATAATGCATTAAAAGAGAGGTATCTCCATAGGGCTCTCATGCCCTCCCTCAGAAGTGTACCCTGGCTTCCCTGAAGCATTGTTTGAGCAGAGTGTGACAGCACTTGTCAATGGAGCACTTGTCATGTGGTGACATTTTTGAGAATCCTAATGCACTTTTTAATTCTCCTCCATCAGTTTCCTGCACATTTTTTCAAATTCAGTTGTGGATTTTCCCCCTATGTTCATCCCAGAGGATGAAGGCTGTATTTGCCATGGTCTTTGTTCTGTTTTTGCCTTCAGTGTGAGCTTGTCTCTGACAGTGCACCAGTGCTTTATCATAGTGTGTCCTAGCTCATTTTCTTCTCCATTTTCCTTTCCAGAGGACATGTCCTGGCTTCAGACACTGAGAACAAATGACAAGGATGATCAGAGATATGAACCAGCTCTCTCAATATCAGCAAATAAATAGATTGGTGGTCCTCAACCTGTGGGGCTGGGAGGAAATGGAGGTTTGTTGGAGCCTGAGTGGAGGGAGAAGTTGCAACCATTTCAGACAGTTCCCCACTTTTTCCTTTATACTACAGACAGTACACCCTGAGCTAGCATGTGGTGGGCTTCTAGCCCACACACAATCAGGCTGTGGGAAATCCTCACCACAGGAAGGTAGAGGTGCTGAAAGTTTCTGTGGGATCAAGGGATCAAGAAGCACATTCAGAGAAGATAAATCCATCAATAGTTATTGCATACAAAGGCTTTGCCTTGGGTGCCAGCAGTCCCTGAGCTGCAAGTGGACTGCAAACTACTTCTCTGGACTGACTCCAGTTTGGAGCCCCAGAGCTGGATGCAGAACTCCAGGTGGGGGTCTCACCAGTGCAGAGGGGCAGAATCCCCTCCCTCAGCCTGTTGCCCACACTGAATCCAGCCCGGTACACATTTGGCTCTCTGGACTGTGACTGCCCATAGCTGGGTCATGTCCAGCCTCTCCTCCCCCAGCACCCCCAAATCCTCAGAAGGCTCACCCAATCTGTTCATTCTCCAGCCTGTGTTGATACCAGGGGTTGCCCTGACCCAGGCTTGTTAAACGACATGGAGTTCCCATGGTCCCACTTTTCAAGATTGTCCAGCTCCCTTCTAGCTTTCTCTGGGTGGCATCCCATCCTTCAGGACTGCCAACCATCCCACTCAGCTTGGTGTCATCTGCAAACTTGCTGAGGGGCACTCAATCCCTTAATCTATGTCACTAGTGAAAGTATAACACCAGTCCCACTACAGACCCCTGAGTGACAAACTTGTCATTGATGTCCATCAGGACTCAGAGCTGTTGATCACTCCCCTGTGGAAGAAACCATCTACTTCCTTATCCTCCTAACAGTCCATCCATTGAATCCATTTCTCCCCAGTTCAGAGAGGAGGGTGTTGTAGGGGACTGTGTCACAGGCTTTACAGAAGTCAAGATAAACGGCATCTGTGTCTCTTCCCTTGTCCACTGATGGAGTTACCTCATCAGAGGAGTCCAAGAGGCTGGTCAGGCAGAACTTGTCCTTGGTGAGGCCATGCTTGCTATCCTGAATCACCTCCCTGTCCTCCATGTGTCTTAGCAGAGCTTCTAGCAGGATCTGTTCTATGACTATACTGCTATTAAGCTTTAGTTATAGCAATGTTTATAGAATTTCTTGTTTAAGTCTTGGTTTTCTGTAATGCTCAATGACTCTACTGAGGTTGCTGAGGTTGACTGACATCCATCAATAAAGTTACAGCACAGTTTAATACCTCAAAACCTCGTAGGACTTGCTACCTTCCTGGGCTGGATGGGAATGAGTGACTATCCAGGTGCCAGTGATACCAGGATGTGATTCCAAGTCCCACCCAAGCCCTAGAGTGCCTCAGTCCTTAAGGGATTTCAGTGATCCCTGAAAGACTTGAAATGCAATGGGGGCAAGAGGGAAATGCACAGCTAATGAGGGAACCTCTCTTGGCACCAGCTTCATTGTCATGAACACTAGCTCTGAAAGAGCTGATTTATTTTCTCTGCTGTATATGATGCATGAAGCAGGGGGCTGAAATCTATTTTAATGCCAGTGAGTGGTGTCAGGTGAATATGAGCTGACACAGGAAACCAGAAAATTAGAGCAGTTTCCCTTGACCCAATATTAGCAAAGGGTTTTCTGCAAGCTGTGATAGATGTAGATCCTCAACCATTGATTTCTTTTGGTACCTGTCCACGAATATTATGATAAAGTGTTGGTTTTGTGACGTGTTTTTTTTTTTTTTGAAGAGAGTTGAGTTGCTGCAGCAATGTGAAATAATGGTGATGTAGTTTTCTATGAGATACTTCAGTACCATGACACACAGAGCATTAGAATTCATCATGCTAGTTATTGTCCTTTAACAAATGACTTTATGCCAACCAGTCAAAGCTTGGGACTACAAATGCACAGAGGTAGCCACACACCATCTTCTGTGCTAAGGATCTTATTTGACCATAAAAGAGGTACTGCCAGGGACCTCGTAAATGAAGCCGTTCATGGAGCAGATAAGGGATGTGGACTAAACACTGAATTCAGGAGAGGATTGCAACTACAAATGTGGCAGGAGATTAAGAGAAAATACTTGTCAGTGAAAGGTAATAAATGTGTGCCCAGAGCACATGGAGCGAGGGAAAGCAGAGATGGATTTTTGTTTGAGGAGACTCCCTGGTATCTTCATGACACCCCTTCTAAAGCTTGACTGAGCTTTAAACTCATGGATTCTGTGCAAATAGGTTCACCTGCACCTGAAGTCCTCTGTTTTCCTCTGACAGAAGCACGTTTTCAAAAGTCTCAATTGTCTGACTTCCAAATATTTTTTTCCATTATTTCAGCCCTGATCATCAGTTCTGTTCCCTGGGGTAAATGGCCCTGGATGTACCCTTTTTCTTCTCCCATCCATTTGATTTATCTGCCCAGGAATTCTTACAAGTTTCATCTTCATTTTCCTCTCTCACACCTGGACGACTTAATCACTGAAACATCCAGCCATGAATACATGGTGTCCATAGAATTGTCAGGGACTCCTTACACAGCCAATAAAATCCCCAGTGTCAGGGGAAAAACCCCTCAAGGCACCCCAAGAATTGAAAATTTTGTGTTTGTGGCAGCTAAGACCAAAGCAGTTAATCTGAGAGGCAAGTCTTATCAGCTGAGCCTTGGGGTTGACATTGGTAAAGGAATCTCTGGACTGCACCTTACTGCATAAATGAGGAGGTTAAGGTGTTCATGCTTTCTGCACTGAAGTATGCAGGGGAAAATACTTTGGTTCATAGCATGAAGCTGTGTCAGGGGAGGATTAGGTTGAGTATTAGAACTTCCTTCCCCCAGAGGGCACTGGAACAGGCTCCCCAGGGAAGTGGTCACAGCACCAAGCCTGACAGAGTTCAAAAAGCATTTGGACAATGCTCTCAGGGACATGGTGTGAGTCTTGGGGATAGTGCTGTGCAGGGCCAGGTGTTAGACTTGATGATCTTTGTGGATCACTTCCAACTCAGGGTATTCTCAGGATGATATTCCAGCAATATAATTAGAATCTGGTAATTCCTGTAAAACTAACTATGATGCAGCCATATGTGCCTACTTTCATAATGGCAAAGTTTATTTTTTATATCCATGAAGGAGTTAAAGCAACTTAAAACTGTACACTTCAAGTGGAGAGTATATTATAGCTGGTGGGTGGGAGATTGCAGAATAGTTTTGTTGAGTCCTTATCCCAGTAGTAGTGGCCTGAGGAAGAAGAAATTTTATTGAAGAAAAAATTCTTAGTCTCTCAGGAGTGAAGTGGGTAGCATCTAAACCTATTAACTACCTTCTTTTTTTTTTTTAACTGCAGATAAACCAGGATATATTTTAAGTTTTATCTTACCCCAGTTGTTCTCCTTTTCCCCAGCAAAAAGGACTTTTTCATCAGTCCCACTTTGTCAGACTCCTTTCTTGTGAGATGCCCCTCCAGTGTTTCATTCAAGATGTTTTTCTGCTTTTCAGAGCAAAATCATTTTCTGCCTTCTGTACAGCAGTGAAAACTGCTCTCCATGCTTATTTCCTGATCTAGCCATGCTGCCACTTTCTCATTTCATCATACAAGCAGTGGGGAATATTTGTCAAGACGTAATCATTTGGATTGCAGGGGGTGAAATGCACTGTCTTAAAGTCTTCTAAAATATGGCCATAAGCAGCAGATGCAATGAGATGTGGTTTCCTAAGGACCTGTCTAGAGATTGAACTCTGCTGTAGTAAAGCTGTAGTAAAACTTTAGTAAAGGCTGTATTGGCACTGCTGTTGCCCCCACAGTGACGTGACCAATAATGCTTGCTTTCATTACTCAGTGACTTTTATCTGTTAATTATACAGGAACTTCAGATTTTTCCAAATCTTTCCTACTCTTATAACTGGACATTAGCCTCAAGTGTGATTGTTGAAGTGACTGGTTGTGTCAGAAACACAGCTATACTATCAGAAAACTTAGTAGTGAACCTAGTTTCCTCAGGAATTAAGTAAAAATTTGCAGTAAAGGTGTGCTTTTTGGCTTGCTCAAACAGAGTAGGTGGCAGGACACACAAGATGCTAATTTTCAGTGCACTGGGTAACAGTCTATACTCCTGTCTCGTCCTGGCTTGAGAAACAAACATGCAGCTTTTCCTGGTGGTAAAGCTACTGAAGAAGAGAAAAGTGGAACAGATGCTGGTTTCCTCCATTCCACCTTGGCCTGACAAAAAACAAAAACAAGAGCAAGAACAAAAAACAAAACAAAAACAAAATAAAAAAGGGACAGCAACACATTTTGCAGAATATTTGTGAACTATGTCAAATATCACGAACAAAATATTTTAAGTGCCTGTGCCCAAGAGGCTATCTGACATGTTCCTAGGAAGTGTTACAATGCCAAAGATATTTTGGTGAAAAATTGTGACCACCTGCATTGCAGGTATTTCTGGGCAAGTATTTCCACAAGTACCATTTTCACAGAGCAGAATTGCAGAGCAAACTCTTCAGTCCCCGGTGATGTACATAATCACATTGATGGTAGTGTGATCTGCCAGGAGCATCAGCTCCAGCCCCAGCAACTGGACTTTATCTTTTTGTGGTGTACTTTTCAGGAAGAAATGGCTCTTTGGATCCTCTTGTCACGGTTAGCACCACAGACCTGGATGAACCAAGAGTGTTTTTTTTTAATGTTCATCGGATATATCCACATTAAGAACAAAAACTATTGCTTTCCAGGATTAAAAAAAAAAGTAAGTCTAGTCTGATATCCCACTCCTGATAGGGCCTACAGAGGATAATGTGAAAATAATGGATGAACAGGGACAACATACAGGGGTGCAACAAAAAATTGCAGGTCAGATATTTCCTAGCTCAGATGTGTTGTCATATGTGTTGTCACGTGTTGTCATGTGCTGTCAGATGTTTCTATTTAGCACCCCTCAATGGATTTTGCTTTCAAGTAGCCAGTCCTTTTTGAGCCATGTAAAAATTAACATCCACAGCCTCCTTAGGCACATGATGAAAACTATTTCCATGTGTTTGTTTTGAACCTGCAAGCTTTGCTTTATGTCCTTTGCTTCTTATCCTGGGAGGAACGAATCAACCCCTACTCCTTACAAAGGCATTTGTTTGTTCCCTTGTTGGTCTTCCAGGTTTTTCTGTTTTCCTGCCAATCTCCTTGTATTCAGCATTGCTGATTTTAGAATTAAAGGTAACAAGTCATCACAAGATAACTTGCCTTTTATCATGGATTCCCAAACAGCAGAGAAGGATCCTCCAAATCCAAGTGTGCCCAACAATGACACTTCTCTTGTGTATCTTCCCAGCAGAAGGAGCTCTGCAAATTGGTGTTGCTCAGCGCTTGGACTAAGACAATCCCCCTTAAAACATTGCTGTGGCACTTCGCAGAGGTGGTTCTAAATGCATCACTCTGCCTTGTGTGATGTTTGTGTGATTTCCAGGGATATGAGGTGAAATAATTTATACTGAGACTCTTCAATCAGCAATAAAAAGCTATTCTACAGCTGGAATACTTGGCTGGTGTTCCTGGGTGCAGATGACAAGTTATGAACATCTGTGTTGCAATATGAGAAATATAATCAGACTGTCTGGTGAGGATGGTTGAGGGGCAGTCATTTACAGAAAGTAGGGCAGCCTTGTTTGCACGGGAGGCTGCTTGCTGCTTTCCATACCTCGGGATGCCAAGGAAAAGTCTCTGCTTCACAGAAGCACTGAACCATGGAGCAGCATCACACAGACCCTCTGAAAGGGCACCAGACTCATCATGATGGTGTGACTTTGATTTAGTGAATTCCTAATTGTGTAGAAGAGCAGATTTGTTTTTACACAGAAGCTGCTAAGCTGTGAAACTGTTTTCAATTACTTGTCTGAATAAAAAAATAGCAAGGACCAGCAAGTGGGTGTAATAGCTGGGTACCTGGACTTTGGAAGTACTGGAAAAAACTGCCTGCTGCTTCCTTCTCTGCCTGTTGCTGCACAGATTGAATCCGAAGTCAGGATTTAAACAGTGAAATCCCTAGCTAGTGTCAAGTCTGACAGCCTGCTGCGCACTGTCGTGCTCTGATGCATCTGAACTCCCCTCACTACCCGCTCCAGAGGCAGAAGAGCAGCCCTTGGGATGCCTCTTCTCTTTAATTCAGGGTGTGGCCTGGCAGCAGGAGCACAGCTCACCCTCTGCATTTATCAGGGTGTGGGCAGGGGAGAGGCGTCCGTGGGCAGTGGAGCAGGGCTCCTGCTTGGAAGCTCCCCGTGTGACTGCGGCACAGACTGGCAGGAGCTGAGGAATAGTTGGATGCTATTTCTGGTATATCTCCTCAGAGCGGGGTGTGTGTTTAACAGCTTTTCAGCAGTCAGAGCTCACATCCAGAGCTGGAGCAGGGATGTAGGATGGACAGCAATTTCCCCCGCTAGCATCTTGTGGTCTCAGTCTGGACGGGGCTGGTTTCTGATCCCTGTGTTCAATCCCACTTGTGCTGTCTGGGCACTCCCTTAAGGGCAGCCACCTGGGGATGCAGATTTTGTGAACAAGTGCCAGGTGTGTATTCCTCACAGAATAGTCATCAGAGGTTGAGTATTTGTAGTTACTCCTGGTCTTTGGGATGTGAACATGGCACTCAGATGTACAAGGTGCATGGGTGTGTTACCCATCCCATAAACCTCTACTCCCTCAATCTTAGAGAGATGGGTGTCTCTTCCATTTGTTTTGATCAAGTTATTGCATAAATGAAGCTACATCTTGTTGGTCATACAACTAAAAAGAAGAGATTGGAAACACGTCAGAGCAGAGTCGTCTATTATAGCTCACACACATCCCTGAGAGGCAATGCCTCATAATTAATCACTAAATAATTAATAATAAGAAGAAGCAGATACTACTCAGGAAGTAATTATTCTTCCTCTTATGCTTACAGGGAAGTCCTATGCAAGGGAAGAGTAATTAAAGGCTTTTTAAATGACACAGAAAAATCCCCACTGACCTCAGCCAGGACTGGTTTAGGAAGTGGGTCCAGTAGGATTTCCTCAGTTATCAAATAAAAATAACTTTGTTCCTGTAGGTAAAATTTCTTAATCTGGTATTTTTCCTAATCTGGTATATATTTGTCTGTACCAGTGTTCAGCCTGGATGAATTATTTTATTTTTATTTCATTTAATTTTTTGACAATATGAAATGGTTAATGATAAGGTATGCTGGAATTCTCCCTGGAAAGCAAGCAGGTGGCTAACTCACATTGAAAGAAGGGTTTCACTATTTCAATCAGGCAATATCATACAATGGACAAAAGTCCTGGATGGCAAAATTAGTTTGCAAGGGGTACCTTTAGGTACCATGATTCATCCACAAAGGCACAAACAGCACGTAGCATCTTTTTTTATTCATAGCTGAAAGAGACTTATGCAGTCATTGCCATGTTCCTTCAAATGAATTCACACAGTCTTGTAGAGATGTGAATTTTCTGGGACTTTGGAGCTGTCACGGCTGAGAGAGCAGAAAACATCAGCTGAGTATATCAGAACACGCAACTACTCAATATCACTTCATCAAGGTAAGCCTTGCGACTTTTGATTCATAACTTTGTTGGTCTCTTCTTGCAAATCAAGACAAAATAAGAGACACAACCTTCTCAAACCCTTACAAGGTATCTTTAAATCGGAGTGAGTTAGAGCTCTGAATTTCATCATTCCCAACAAGCGTTCACAACGGGCCTCCTCCAAAGATGCACGTCTCAAGAGTGTCTTGATGCACTGATAACTGATAAATGCCTCCTGGCTTTCAGGATTCACCAGTGTCCTTTACAAGTCCTTCAATTTTTCTTTATCATCTCATTATACAGGCCATTCCTCCCTCCTGATAGCAGGTAAAGGGAGTTACATTGTGCTGCTTTTGTCAAACACATGACAGAGAGTATGAGAAAATGTCAGTTTGGTTCTGTCTTTGGGGCTCTGAGGAAGTTCTGTCTCTCAAGAAATTTCCTGTTTTGTTAGCTCAGATGTATTTGGCAAACTTAGAGCTTAATACTCTGTAGTGCAGTGGAAAATGAAACTACCTTTTATTCTCCTGAAGCCACTTCTGAAGGGATATTCTGCATGGCATGACTTTACCAGTTCAGATAATCCACTTTACCTCTATTCCTGTCCTGGTACTTGGCCCACATAAATTGTACTAGATGTCCTTGGGAAGGAGGGTGGCCCAGGGCTATGTTCTATCCCTGGGGCAATTCTGGGGAAACCCATTTGGTCCCTGTTCTCCCTATCCCACTTCACCAGTGCAGCTTAGCCGCCAGCTCAAGGCTTAGTCCTGACAGAACCCCTGGTCCCAGCCCAGTGCACTCAACCCCTGACCTGCCACAGGAAATCTCAGCCCGATATTGTTTCTTCACACCTGGAAGACCAAGAAGTCTCCCCAGCCCTGGCTTTCTTTCTACCACAGTGCCTTTTCCTTTGAAGACCAGCTGCATGAAACTTCAGCAACTCTGAAGGCATAGCAGAAACTCCCAGGAGAATTAGGTTCTCCTGTTTGCTGGCATTCCTAATCTGGCCAAGTGGCTCACTGCTGTGGAAAGGACAGCTGTATCCTGCTCCTTCCCCTTGGGACAATGCTGCTTTTCTGCCAGCTCTCTCACATTGATTGATCCCTGATGCAACCTCTAATGAGATGGAGTGATTGCAAACACACCCCCATGCTCCTGGAAAAATTAATTTTCCAGTGGTGTTATCCCCATGCAATTGCACAATCTCTGGGTCCAATGCAAGGAGATGGAAGAAACACAAGGGAGAGAGTGGGACTCTAAACCAGCCCACAAAGGGCTGCTGGTCCTGTTGAACACTAGCTGGACATTTGCTCTCCTCTGATTTATGAACTTAGGAAAGTCCTCATCTGGAGCCAAATTTCCCCAAGGTCATCTCAGATAGGAAGGAGCTTCCCAGCAGAGTTTTTTTAGCTGAGCTAGGAGTTTCTCCTCACTGTTGTGGCTGGGAGCAAGGATAGACCAATGCAACCCCTCTGCAGTAGAGGGGGGAACACTTATAGGTATAGGATCTCCCACAGAAATGCTGTTCTCTGCCTAGACATCATTCCTGTTTCCATCCCAAGGACCACAGACTAGTTAGTAAGGTACATCTACTGACAGTACAGTATTGCTCAGTCAGTGTGACATAGAGCTATTGTGTACTAAATATTAATACTACGTGTGGATTTGACCCATCTGGGTGGCTTAGGAGTCATTAAATTCCAAAAGAAGTCATTGGAATGTCCCTTGTCACTGGATGACATCCAAAGAGCTTAAACAAGAGGCAGAGAAGGTAAGATAAGGAAAAACAGCCTCCAGTGGAAGAGGTGAGAGCTCAGGTGGCAGTGACAGGATAGGTTTTCCCTTAGGGAAAAGCAGTTCAGGATGTTTCCTTCCTGCTGGCACCTGTCCTGCAGTTCCCAGTGCCCCAGCACTTCTCTCCAGCCAGGCTGGAAACAGCCACTGAATGACCTTCATGACAAAAAACCACAAAAACCTACAAACCTGCAATGCCACAGACCCTGTTGCACATCAGCAGAGTCCTTGGAGTGCTGACAAGCATCCATGGGCCACTAACATCTCATGGCACCACATCCTGAGCCCAGAGCCTGAGGTTAGGTCAGTTGATTGGAGCATGATGCTGGTTATGTGTTTGATGCCTGTACAGGCCACTCACTAAACAGCTGGGCTTGATGATCCTTGTTAGTCTCTTCCAGCTCTATTCTGTGAGTTATCTGGTGCCAGATCCTTCAGGGCCTTCCTGCTGAGTTTGGTGAGCCCAAAGCTACACTTGTGTGCAAAGAATTTGCAAGATCTAGCACCCAGTTTGAATTTGGGTGCTGGATAGAGGGATCAATATTACAAAATTTTGGCCTCTTCAAAATTATATTTCACCTGCAGGGCACTGATGCTTCAGTCCCTTGATGCTGAGGCCTGCCTGTTTTGGGGTGTTGGGGACCTGTGTTCATCCAGGCACACACTTGGTGACAGAAGCAGCCACTGCAACTGGTAGGAGAAAAACTTGGTCTGAGCCTCCAGTTCCCACCTCTAATATACAACTTAATGTTTTGTTCTGACTTAAGACATTATTGCATAAATGCTCTACCTCTGCCCTAAGGGGATGTTTTAGAGTGTTTTGATTTCTTTGTGTTGTTTTCATTCTGTATGTCAAACTGAGCAGCTGAGAGGCTAATGCAGATGCTGGGAAGATGGACTGGTCACAGCATCACTGTGACACAACTCTCCCTGCAGCAGCAGGTGGCTGAGAAGGTGCATTTTGTGTGTAGAGAAGCAGGAGTATTCTGTATTTTCAGCAAGAAATCTCAAGCAAGACTGCACTGACAAGGGCCTGAGGCATACAGCAAAAACATCAGTGGTAAATCTCAATGAAAACAGGCATCAGCCCCATGCTTTATTTGGGGAATAATTTTCCAGCCCCACTCTGAGTAAATTTTTTCCCTTTTCTCAACCCCTCAACAATTATGCTAACCCTATTCTGGGCCTCCAAGTAAACAACTCACCCTCTCAACAATAAAAGGCTCTCTATGGATGACTATTTTTGCCACCCTCAGGGTGTTGTGGCAATCCCTGTCCATCCCCACACCAAAGCTAGCTCTGAGTTTTTTCCTTCTCTCCCTCAACCCTAACCATTGACTTCTCAATTCTGGCCAGTGATTTACTCTTAAGAAACATCCCCACTGCCCAGATACTTAGTATTCCTCAGAGATGGATTCTGCTATTAGCTTTCCGTTTCCTTGGGCAGTTTCTTTCAGCCCCAGTGACACATATCCAGTGGGCTGGAGGTTTCAGCTTTTCCTTTACATCAGCCCTCATCCTAGTTTGACCCCTAAGAGCATCCAGCCCTCCCACAGACTAAGCATTCCCCAGCAGAAGTTGCTTTTTGCAGCTTGCATTCTCTTTTGTGTGCTCCTCCCAGCTCCTATCTAACCATCTCTGGGTGAAGCTCTGGGCTTTCAGTTCTCCTGTCCTTTAGGGAGCATCCCTGCATTCCTGGAAACAGCATTCCAGGTGTGGCCTCACCAGTGCTGAGCAAAGAAGGGTCTTGTTCCTTGACCCAATGGAAGCACTCTTCCTAGTGAAGCCCCCCTACTGTTAATTGAAACTTCTGGCTTTCCTTTGGCAGATTCTTTTCAGCCTCTTCCAGCTGTAGCTCTGAGGGGATGGGATTTATTCAGCCTTACTCAGAAAAGGCAGAAGGAGGACTTCATTGCTGTTTGCAGCTGTCTGATGAGAGGGTGTAGAGAAGATGGGGCCAGGCTCTACCCAGAGGCACAAAGTGACAGGACAAGAGGCCACAAGATGCCATCTGGGACTTGGAAAACTCCAGATGGATCTTAAGGGAACAAACTTCACAACACAGTTGGTCAAACACTGGAACAGGTGCCCAGGGATCCAGCAGGCTCTCCATCCTCAAAGATGTTAAAAATTCAGCTTGGTGAAGCTCTGAGTAGCCTGACCTGCTTTAAAGCTGTCTGAGCTGTGAGCAGGGAGGTTGGACCAGAGGACAACCAGAGATCCCTTTCTACCCGAGTTACTGTCCAATTCTGCTGTGAACCTCAGCTTTTGTAAATTTGGAGCCTAAGCTGATTACCTTGATGAGAGGAAGGTGTTATGTCTTTAGAAGCAGATTTAGCCTTTGTAAAGCCTACTCTGCTTTGAGCAGCAGTTTCATGGGACCAATATCTAAACAACTGTTGGCCCACCAACACACAGCTTCCCAGCACTTATTGACAGTAGGAAATAATTTTAGCTGACCCGAAATTTTCTTCATATAGATTCTCAGGATTAGGACAGGTGTCCAAATTTATGCCTTGCCTATCCTGTGCAGTTTAAAGGAATTTGGGAACTCAGGCACTTTTAAAAAGCTCTGGAATGGTAATGGCAAGGGAAAGGAATTTACATGCCTGGAGGTAAAAGTTGGGAAAGTCCCAAATAACTCCATTTGTACTGCCCTTTTCACTGTGATACAAAAGCCCTTCCTGTCTTCACCTTCTCTTGTCTCACCCATAAACACATTAAAATTTCCTCAGTCTTTGCCTATTTTGACTGGATAGATGTTTCCTCAAATTTTTCTACCTGCAAGAAACGTGACAGTCTCACTGACATTTTATTTGTTGTACACTAGTGTGTCCTGAGTCCCTCAGAATTGGGAGTTTTTCCTCCTTTTCTCCTCTTTCTTTTTCTTCCTCTTCCCTGCCTAAACACCTGTTGGAAAGAAAAGGAGGCATTAAAAAGAGACATCCTTGCTGTGGGAGCAGGGAGGGGCTGCTGCCCCTGGCTCAGTGCAGTGTTAGATTAGGACGGACTCGCTCTGGTATCATGGTGTGTTCCAGCAGCTCACTCAGATATTTCCCCAGAGGGGAAAGCCTTTGCTTTCCCTCTAAATTCATCCATCACCAGGCAGAGCACACTCATCAAAAATGTGGAATCACTGCAGGATCATTATAAGGATTTAAAAGAGAACATTTCACCACCCTATATATCTTGTCAGGCAGCACCTGACAGGTCAGCTGGGGAGGTGACTGCACTTCCCAGCTGAGGCACTGGCTTGAGAAAGTGTCAATCCAATCCCCCTAGGCTGGGAAACCCAGAAACTCAGAGCTAATATAGCATTTACAGCATCTGCCCAACTTTCTGTATTCTGTGTCTCTCTCACAACGGAGTGGTGACTCTGTTTCATGTGACTTTATCTAGTCCTCATCTCAATCTACTTATTCTCCTCCTGGCACTAAAGGCAATGAGATCCACAGGTGAACCTTTTTCCATGAGAATAGTTATTTATGATTAATAAAAATTAAAAGATGTGTCCAGAACTGATCAAGATGCTGAAATTGAGATGTAAGGAAAATTCTGTCTAGTCCCATTTCATTTCTGGGGAAAAAAAAAAAATATATATATATAGGACTGACACACAAATGATAGAAAATCAAAAATGAGGAATGTCTCCTTTTCAGCAATAAAGCAAAACCAAACTCCACATTACTTATAATGCACTGTTTATGTCAATACACAGCTGAGATTAATTCAGGTGTGCCTGGTTTCAGTGTAGCCTGTAGTTTGTTCTGCTGTCAGTGCTTTCTCAAAGTACCAGGCCAAAGTTAAAAAATCAGATTGCAGGCTGTTTGAGTGAAGTGCCTGTTGAAGCTAATTCATCACAGTAAAAAAATGGTTATGGGATATTAGCAGCTACTGCAGCTTCACTCACTTTCCCTTTCTTTCTTTTTATTGACTGCATAAAGAAGACCAATTGCTGTTTGTCAACAGGCCAAAAAAAAAAAAAAATCTTGTTTTCTATGACATTAAGCAAATTCTCTCACTACACCAGCATATAAATGCCTTGAAGGTGAGAGAGGATGCAAAAGAAGAAGAAAAGGAAGAAAGAAAAAAAGACCTAAGAAGGAAAGCAACCTATTGGAAAGGTTTTACAGGGAAAGTGAAACCACTAAGAGAAAAGAGGGACGTGAGGGATGGTGAGAAATGCTGTTCCTGAGTCAGTGTCCCAGGCCCAACACCCATGCACTGACCTGGACACCTGCCCACACCAAAGATGGCACACAGCTTCCTTGAGCTGTGTCACTCTCCTTTGCCTCAAGAACAGCAGAGGGCTGTGGTATTGTGCTGTTTTATCATGAATTTCATTTCCAGCAGCACCAAGAAAATTCATACACAGGGATGTTGGTGGAGCCAAAGTAGACATCAAAACTGTTTCTCTCTTAAGGTTTCAGAGTAGAGGCTGGAAGCAGGTAATAATGAAACATCCTCTTTATTCCCCATGTCTTTAAATGTAAGAAGGAATGGTCTTGTTGAGGATTTTGTTATAGGGTACATGGTAGAGAGGGGGAGAGAGGAGGACTTAAGAATTTTGGAAGAAACAAGGGAGGAATATGCAAAACTTTTTGGAGCTTCCTGTCCAAAACAGGTTTAGAGTTGCTATTTCATCACTTTGAAAATTAGCAGTATTAGGCATGATGCATCTTCTGGAAGCAATTGTCATCGGGACATCCCTGGAATGCAGGAAACAAGCACAAATGGACTGCAGCATTCTATACATTTATATACCAGGGTTTAGCACGGCATGGTGCCACAGAAACTAATTATACCCAGTATTCTTAAAATGATGAGAAGTTGTGGAAGTAAATTATCAGTTTTCCAGCATGACTGCTGTATGCAGTAAGTATGGTAGAGCTGACATCTTAGTGGAGGCAAATGAGTAAAATATCTTTTTATTTCACCAGTACACTTTTTTAACTCTTACTAGTGTTTGAAATCCTGATGTTCTCAGCAGAAGTGATGGCCTGGAAAATGTTTCTTCTGCCTCATTTTTTCCCTAATCATCTGTGGACAATTAATTGCCACCTATTAGCATCCCAGCTCTTGTTAAAATAGGCCCTTTTTTTTTTTAACCAGAGTTATAAAAAAAGATCATTTCAGCATAGTGTGGTGGACTTGTCATAAACATTTAAGATGTGCCTAAGTGTCATATGTTCTAGGCAGTATAATATAATTCCATTTATTGTTTCCCAAGGACTAAACTTGGAAATTAATGGCTTTATGAAGAAGCTAATCTTATAGTGAAGTTGCTTGATTCCATTCTTCCACCATCAGCTCCTCAGCAAAATATTTTTTCTTTAATTAAGCTGTATGATGTAAATTTCATGGCAATTGATTTAATAAAAATATATGATGCAAAATAACATGAGGAAAAACACCTTAAAGAAAAGCAGAACGATTCCCTGAGCAGAGCAGGTAATGGGAAAACTACTGAAAATGAGGTTAGAAAAACAATAAAAGGGAAGCTTTTATAGATTTTTTTTCACCATTCCTCTTTTTGTAAGAGTTAGATGGATGTATCCCTTGCTACCTTCCTCATTTTCTACTGTAAAAGATGTTTGAGAAGCTGTCATTTTTTTTCTCTCTTCTACCCAATTATTAGTCTATTTTTAAAATTAATATAAATCAGTTCTGATGTTAATGCGTTATGGAGTAAATAACATACTTTTCTGACCTCTGTCAGAAAAGTATGTGGATTTACTCCATAATGCTGTGTATGTTTTTGCCTTTCAAGTGAGAGATGTTTTCCATTTCTTGTCCAAACCCTCATGCATATACTCTTGTGCCCTGTTGCACAAGTGCTACTGTTTATGTGCATGTTCTAGAAAACCTGTGGGACAACGTAAAGGTAAAATATCCTCCACCTGCACTCACTCAAATCCTGTTTGTTTACAACGTGGAGGTGGTAGGGACATCCAGTTGTGACAATTCATAACACAGTATGTGGTGATTTTGGGCACCACAAATGGTAAATGTATCTCTCTGTAGCACATCTTTCTTCTCTGTCCCAGCCTCCTCGGGAGCCATGTAAAGGCAGCTTCCTAATCTGTTATTTGCCATCATCCATCCCTTTACAGTGCAGATAATCCCTAGAAGTTATTGTTGCAGAAAGCAGGATTTCCATCCATGCTGATCTCTACCTGGGGATGTTCACAGGAGGAAAAGCTGTTAAGTAGTCCATATGGACAAGCTGGACAGAGGAGATGGAGTCGCAGCAAAATTATGAACTCCTGGAAATTACTGAAAGGTTGCAAGAACATGAGCAAGACTGCAAGGAGAGGGGACAGTACCCACAGAGTGCTGTGAAAAGGTTGAGTGGAGCAAATCTTGGGCAAACTTCAGCAGCTGAGATCCAGAAAAGCATGTGATTTTCACATGGGTGCTTGACTCTTCTCGAGAATACTGCTGGCTGGATAAGAGCCCTTATGGTTTCAAGGACTCAATATGTGTCTGAGGTAGCATCAGGCAGTCTGATTTTAGTATGATTAGTTTCAGTTCTCATGTCTACAAAATTAGCCAAACAGCCTCATAAGAGCAATTGTTTCAAAAAGAGATAGAATTTTTTCCCAAGGTTTCTTTAAGGCAAAAATCTTTGACTGTTATTCTGTGGATATTGCTTGTTTTGACCTCAGACAGCATCAGAAAAAAATAATCTCAAATACAAAATATTTTCTTTTGGTTTTAGAATTAAATTTTTTTAGGACTCCTTTAGAAACAGAAATGCATCTCAACTCAGGCCCAGAGCTTCAGATTTAGATCTTATTTTAGTTTAATTTTCTTTACTGAACCAAAACCATCAGTCTTTCCTGGCAGGCAGTCTACCCCAACTAGAATATTTTCCATAGTGAGCTCCAGATAGACAGCATACTAATGTATGCCTTTAAGGAAAGAAGAAATACCCTGAGTCCTGATGCATTCAATCAAAACAGCAAACAGTGATTTCCAACCAGCCTTTTCCACAACAGACTAAAGCAAGGGGAGAAGCAATCATTGCTCTCTGAAATCAGCCATGTCAGCCCTTGACACAAAGGAGGTTGGTGAAGAAAGGTTAGCTCTGGTGTCATCGTGCCATTAGGTCTGAACGCCGCTGAGAGATCTCTAGTACAGCCTGCCATTCACAGACCCCCAAGGATTTCTTTTTTAAATGAAAGGTTGCAAAAAATCTCATTCCCTATTCCAGCACTGCACACACAACATGTTCCCCTTCCCCCATCCGTCACAAGAAGCTAATGGGAATCAGATCTTTAATGGAGGACAATGGCAATTCTATACAGGTGGGAAGGCATAAAACATTTGCCAGCCAACCAGTCTTCACTCATGAAATATTAATACATGACCTTCATAATTTTCCCTTTTCATTAAAAACCTCAGGACACTGGAACTAAAGTGTTTAAAAATACTTGTGCTTCCCGGCAATCGGTGTTTAAAAGATAAATAAAAATATATCTGTGCTCCTTGAATTTGTGATCAGAAAGCTTCCTCCAGAGTGAGTCCAGCCTTATTTACCACTGTTCTTTTTAAAGGATTTTGAATGCAACTGAATGTGAGAGATACATAACTGCATATCCAACCAACACTTGCATCTGAAGAGGAAGAGATAAAAGGTTCTTGCTTCAGCCAGACCATTGCTGGATTTTTACACCGAGCCCTCCTGCCCAACAGTATTCAAGAAAGCTGTGTACAGTCTAAAAGACTGGAGCTAGCCATACACCAAGGCTGGTTGAATGAAAAACTCAGCAAATGTTCTGTCTTCTGCTGAATGTTGCTTTATGTTGCACGATGGAAAGATAGCTGGTTTAGCAGGAATGTTGATTTATTTTGTAGGGTGGAAAGATCTCTCTTTTAGTCAGGAATGTAAGTTTTTTCTCTTCTTCCACTGATGCTCACTATCAAGAACATTTGTATGCACAAAGTTACTTTAGTGTTCAAAGACAACTTCTCTTCACCAGCATCACCAATACCACTGATGACTGAACTGGCTTACAACCAGAATAAATCTTACCTCATACTTTTTTTTCCATGTGGATGAAGACAGCTATTTAGAAGCAAAAGGAAATACAGCCTGGGTGCTAGAAGTACAAAACACAAGTGCCAGATGTGCATCACCAGAAGCACCAGAAGCTTCCTTTGTCAGCTTTGGTAAGTAAGCTTCTTTCTTTGTCTAAACAGACCCTAAACTCCTCTGTACCTGCGGGACTCAGAATTGCTTATTGCATCATGGCTTTGTATCTGTGGTATGTGGTGTAATCCTGAAGCAGCTACAGTTCGTAGGAGATACTGACCCATGGCTGGAATTTTACCCCAAGCAATCTTTACTTTTCCACTCACAAGTGAATGTTTCTAAGGAATTAGAAGACACTGCTCACCTGAGGAAAAGCATAAAAATGCTCGACTGTAGTAGTAGTAGTAGTCATGCAGTGTTAGAGATTAAGTGTTAGGAGTTGATATTTGCTTTATATGTGTTAAGCCTGCAGAAGACTTGAGGCAGAAAATTACTGCAAAAATTGAGATTTTTTTTTCAGTGCACAGAAATGCTTTGGGTTGTTTTAATTTGAAATCAATTACAATTATATAGTCACAATTTTAATCACTTTCTTTTCCTTCTTTTTGTTTGGAATAGTAATATTATTACCCTCTCTTCTGAACCAAGTTATCCTGCTATTATACAGACTGTCCTATGGTTTTGTGTCACTGTGTAGGAAAACCAGCCATGGACCAGAAAGTAAAATCAGAAGTGTGTGAAGGAAGGAAATGTTGTGGGAAGAAAGAGATCTATAACACCTGACTGAGCATCAAATGTCATCTCAGCCATCAATGCAAGGAGGAAGATATCTGGAGCTTCTTTTCCAAGCAGTTCAAATTCCTTTCTCACTGTTGTCTCTGCAAGGTGCCCAGGACAGATGTGTCACTGCTTGGGACAACATGGCTCATGCCTGCAGTGCTCGGGGCTGTGTCCCTGTCATGGAATGGCCAGGACACTTCTAGGCCAAAGTCTTCTCATTAGGCAGCCCCAGTGACTCAGAGACATAAAGATCACTGTTATGCATGGGGGTGGGGGTTAATCCAAAGGTGCCTGTGTGATGTGATGGGCATGAGATTGCCCCCCCAGGACAAGGCAGGAGGCTTCAGAGCCTGCTAAGGACACTGCTTGGCTTGTCCTGGGAGAGAAGAGCTGAATATGATGACATCTGTGGCCAAAAGACTGTCTGTGCTGCTCCCCCATCACTCATGCTCAGATTTCCTCTGGGAGAGAGATGATTGATTCACTCCAGAAGGAATGAACTACCACACAGGAGCTGCAGAAAGCAAGGAAAACAAGCTGAGGAGAGAGTAAAGATAATCCCAGCTCAAATCTTTCCTTTAATTGTATCCTGGGCAGCAATCCCCACAATAAAATAGAGCATTGGTCTCTACACTTACTCCGACTCTGGACACACAGACAGCTCTTAAAAATATAAATTGTCTCCTCTGATTGCTGCCCCAAGTGATGGGTCCCTGCAGAAGGAGAGAGCCAAGCCTAAGGGTCCTGTTCAGTCATGCCAGCACCAGAGTTTATTTCCCTCATCTCACCACAGGTGGGAACAGGCTTGTCTATTGATTCTTTAAGCCTTACACTTTTTCCTGCTCTGAAGGGGTAGGATTCCTGATCATTGCAGGAATCTGCTGCATTCTGTCTCTGACCTGTGGGGGATGGGGTAGTATGGGGCATGGGGGC
This sequence comes from Lonchura striata, assembly GCF_050655825.1. NCBI lineage: Eukaryota > Metazoa > Chordata > Aves > Passeriformes > Estrildidae > Lonchura > Lonchura striata. The sequence goes on from NC_140704.1 coordinate 63,616,158, forward strand.
TGACATTTGCATACCCTATCCCTACAGCCAAGTCTGATAGCAGGGCACTAATCCTTGCAGTAAAAGAGCATGTAAATGAGTAAGGACCCTTGCCAGCCTTTCTCTTCTCTGTAGTTGTGTAACTGCTGTGGCATTCAGCAGAATGCTGGGCTCATGAAGGTTTCCAGACCTTCAAACCCTGATCACAGCTGTATGTCAGGGAACCAATCTGTGTTGGAAAAGAGCTTGAAGAGAATTTTCTCTTCTCAATACAAATCCTCTCACTATGTCTTTAGGTATTGCATATTGAAAGAAGGCGTTGTGCCTGGTATTTTATACTCTCCAAACTGTAACTATAATCCCAACACAAACCCTAATGTTATTCACATAGAGGAGGTAACTTCCCTCCCTAAAGGAGCATGTAATTTTATCTCTGCTAACACCAGCTGTCCTTGCATTATTGAAAACCCTACAATGATGAATGCCTCATTGAAGTAAACTACAGGATCCAAGCCCACCCTATTCTCTATGCCTACCAATAACCAAGGTATTATTCCCTATGGGAAAAGACTACCTATGGCCTTCATCACAGCACCACCAGTTCTTTTCCTGGGATTTCGTGTCCTCAAGAATTGAACTGGCCCTTTGAAAATGTCACTGACCTCACCCTAATTCCAATCCCAACTGGCAAGAATACCACAATAAAAATGAAAATAAGGAATTGGTCGCTGATACGATCTCTCTGCCTGCTTTTAGGGCTCTGTAGAATTCTGAAGGAAGTTGAGCATTAGAATATATATTTACCTTAAACACAAATCCTACCTCTGTCCTCCTTGCTCCTTGTACCTCAAGAGCTAATGACCTCAGTGAAAGAGAATGTGACACCTACAAACTTCATTCTCCTTCCTACAGCTGTGGGTTCTGATGTTTTCCACAGTTAATTAGACTCTTAAAGCTTTTGCTAGGTATGCTCTTTGTGGATGGCATCAGGGAGAGATCCTGGGGCAAGCAGGTAATTCCTGATCACTCAAACCTATCAAACTCTAGACTGACCCCAGAATCCTTTCATAGCAGCTACAACATTATTAAAAAGAAAGATGCTCACACACATGTACATACATATGTACACATACGTGGTGTTTTCTCTGTTCAAAATGCATATATTAATGACACAGCTTTTTTTTCCCAGCCTTCAGAGAAGTGGTTTGGGCTTTTTTTGTAAAAGAAAAAGAAAAAACATGCCACTCCCTGCCCCTAAAAAAAAAGTTCATAGAACAAATTCCTCTAAGTTAGAGTTGAAGAAGTATCCCTTTTGGAAGCAGCAAGGGTTTTTTCTTTCCGAGTGCCCTCTCTTTGCAGACCGGGGAGATGCTGTTCCCTCGAGGTGCCTGAGTTTCCTCTTGAATGTTCACTCCCAAAGGGAGCTAGCATGAATACAGGATGTGTAATCAGTGGAGCTGGGTAAAAGAAGGAGTGACCTGATTTGCCGGTGCAGACACATTAGGCAGCTACTGCCTTAATTACCTACTGGGTGTCTCAGGTTAGATGATGTGACAATCTCCCAGTGATAACAATTATCCTTCTGGACTGTGATTCACTTTTTGGTGGGTTTGTCATGGCCTCTTGGATAAAATATGCATGAGCACATCTTGCCCATCCTCCACACCCATGCTTCTACCACAGGTTAGCAGGCATCCTGGCACAGATGGCAGCGCTGGAAATGTTTTCCATCCCTGCTGCAGCAACACAGAGGTGGAGAGCTTACTTGCAAGAGTCCATTAGATATTTTCTTGGTACCACTTTCTTGATCTCATTTCATCCATATTTTACGGGAAAACTGTATAAAATAAACACAGGTCTAATACACCACCTTTTTAAAAATGGAGAGATGCAGACAGAAAAAATATGAATGCTGCGGGGTTTGTGGGGGTTTTTTTTGTTGTTGTTGTTGGGGTTTTCTGTTTTTTGTTTGTTTGTTGGTTGGTTTTTGTTTTGGTTTTTTTTTTTCTTTTTATCATTTCTGAAGCTGCCTTCAGCAATTTCTGTAAGAAAACAGTTATTAGTTTTAGTAGTATCATAGTAGTATTCAGCTAATGACTTTTAGGAAATAGTTACAGAGATATCCATCTGTATGTGTGTGTATGTATGTGAAAGGGAAATATGCCATTTACATAAACCATTCTGTCCTTACCTGTAGCCAGTTAGTGTCAGAAGACTGTTTGGATTGTTTGTAAACTCACTTGTACTTGGTGCTAGCATTGATTCCTTGGCTGAATTATTTTGCAATAGGATAAACCCACTAATTGTGTATCTAAATAAAATTAAATTTTAACAACTTGAATGACTTTTATTTTACCTTGGATAATAATTTATTGACACAAATAGAACATTTTAATTAAATATGGCATAGCCAGGTCTGCTGAGGACACATTAAGCCCTTTTGCCATGTGATTTTAGTGTTTTGTTGGGATTTTTTAATATTTTTTAGACTGTCCTGATGTTCCTAGATTAAATTGTGTTTATTACAGCCAGACAGTCAATTATTTTGACTATGTAGTCCTTAAGGATCCCACACAGCTTTAGCATAGATCTTCCATGAAGAAGGCCTATTAATTTATAATTTCTCATTAAATACATCAGAGATTGAAATCCATGGTTGCTCTTCTGGAAATAGATATCCTAATTCAGGAGGACAAAGCCTGCAATTTGTAAAAATGGAAGGAAAGCAAGGACAGGCTTAACATTTATCACCATCTCTCAAGAGTTCAGATCTCAGTAAATCTTGGAAAGTTTAGTAAGAACACAAGAAAAAATTGCAGCATCCTAGTGAGCATTCCCAGTGCTCTTAGGGAAGCTGAGGACTCAAGGTGTGATCTAAACCTCTAAGGAGAGCACCTTACCCAGAGGAGAAGCTAAGGAGGTCCTGTCTTCTGCAGCAGGCAGAGCAGAGTGATAATCCTTGTTTTTCCCTGTGATGTGCTTCCTGGTGGGATTTTACTGGAAGCTTTGAAGCTTCTGAAGTTTCACAGAAAGTAAAGAAAGGTCTATAAGTTTACACATCCAAGAATGAGGCTGACACAACTGATGGTCTGCTCTGCAGGGCAAAACTCAAGAAATCCTCACCGGCACTCAGATCCCCACTGAGTGCTGCCAACCCACCACAACACTTGAAGTTCTGTCACTGTCACCAAACAAGCAGACAAAGAACTAAAAGCCCTTCTACTGGAAGATTAGCAGATTTCTTCTTGATAGCTAACAGGCCTGCAAGATCAGGGATGGGGGAGAAAAAGCATTTTTTTTAAACTGACTCCTTCATTCTGTGTTGGAGAGAAGAGGAGAGGGTTTGAATTCTGATTTTGTTATCATGCTTCACTCAAAATAATGACACATTTTTTAGTTGATTCCTACATCTACATTGTGTTAAGGTCTTATGTTCTTGCATTAAACAAGTACACACTGGTATTACACCAAGATATTTACATTCAGAATACACACACTGAGAAAAATTGCAGCTAAGACCAGCCAAGAAAAAAAGATACCTGCAATATCAGAGTAGAAATATTAAGGCTTCCCCCTTTCTAATTTTGCAAACATAATGCTAAATAATTTCAAAAAAATAAGATATCTGAATTTGTCTATTTGGGTGCTGTTAGGGGGGACAGATGAGGAGGAGGGAAGGGGAAACAACAACAAAACTGCAAACAAACAAACAAACAATAAAAATTCCCCCCCAAACCAAAGAATTACTTTGCTGCCTCTTGGCTCAGGGAGTGGTCTCTTTAGTTTGAAGGGATATTGCTCAAGCAGGCTAGAAGGTTTGAAAACCTTCTCAGGGTTAAATTGGGCAGTATGATTTGGGACTACTGAAATGTAGAGATTTATTCACAAGTAAATACCTTAGGGTCATTGAAGGTCACTGGTTACTGTCATCTTGTGCCAGGAGCAATCTCTCTTGTTTTCACCCAGTTTATTACTTCGTTTTAAAGCACTTCTTGTGCTGTTCACTGGCCTTCCCTTAGTAATACAGCATGCAGAAAGCATCAAGCAGCTCAAAACAACCTCCTTAGGTTTTCAGAATGCATCTATTAAAGAAGGAAAAAGAACAACTTCCCTCCTTTACCCATCTGGTGCCTGCTCTGCAGGGGTGACAACTGTCAGTGCATAGGCTGACAGGGTACTAAGAGGGTGGCCTTTTTTATGAGGGAGGAATTCATATTTGTATGAATTCAAGAATTTTTATTCCCTTGGTTTCTACTGTATTTTGAAAAAGGTTATATACCTGCATTTGGCAACAGAGACAAGGGAGGAGGCAGGATGAGGAATAGAGCCATAAACAAGCCAGCCCAAGACAGCCCCTTGTTGTGAGCCTTCCTACTTTGACACATGCTCATATATTTTTGAGTACAGCACATTGAAGTTGATTGTTTTGGCTGCTCTTGCTCCTGGTTTTTGGCTCCTGTCCTGTCTTCTGGAGTACTGGGAAGAGTTCACCTCCTGCCAAGCTCAGGGCACAGTGCAGGAGAACTCACCAACATCATCTGCCCTCTGAAAATCTAATCCTCTGCCAGGTACACAGGAGAAGTTGGGTCCCAGGTGAGGTGGGGGAGCTGTAAATTCCCAGGGGGTTGGGGGTCAAGGGAGGGAATGGCACAAAATGGATTTGGAAAACAAGGCTGATGCCCAATCCATTGGTTTTCTTTAAAGGTACAATTTAAGAACTCAATACTAAGGGGAGAAGCAGGGTGTAAGCCAAGGCAAACACATTCTTTCCCAAACAGGTGTAGCATAAAGTTCTGCAAATTTCTGAAGATATTTCATCTATGACGCCCAGAACAGAACTTTTTAAACTGTGTGCTGGCACTCAGTAGGTGGGGAGCAGCTCTTGTTTGCTTGCTGGCCTTTCTTTCCTTTCTCTCTTTCAGATCTGTCTTCTCACATGACTCTCCTTGTGGCCTGTTAACTCCAAAACTCACTGCTGTCGTTCAGGTTCAGCTGCTGTGCTGCATCCTGTGCAGAGCACTGCACTTGGAGCAGAACACAGACCAACTGCAGAAGGTCCAGAAGCCCACAACGAGATAACTCTTCTGAAGAAGTATTGAACTAACTTGATATGAGGGGGACATATGAAAATTGCCTTCAATAATGTAAAAAAGCTGCTGCAAGAGAGGAAGGAAATACAGTCCTAGAACCACAGAACTGATGAGGTTGGCACGGACCTCTGGAGATCATCTAATTCAAGCACCTGTTGTGAGTGCAGAGAGCTAAAGCAGGTTGTTCAGGGATATGTACTGTTCTGTCTTGAATACTTCCAAGGACAGAGACAGCACAGCTTTTCAGGGAAAGCTGTACCAGTCTTCAATCCCCCTTGGAAAGGCTTTGTTCTTATATTTTAATGCAATTTCTTGTATCTCAGTTTGTTCACATTCCTTCTTGTCCTATCATTGTGCATGATGAAGAGTCTGGTTCTGTCTTCCCAAATTTCTCCCATGCATAAATAACAATCAGGTGTTTATATATGTGGAGAAGATCCCGCTTTTGCTGCTCCAGGTTGAATAGTTCCATTTCACTCAGCCTGTCCTCATACATCATGTTCTCCCATCCCTTAATCATCTTTGTGGTCCATCCCTGGACTTGCTCCAGGATTCACACATCTCTTTTTACTGGGAAACCGAGGTGTTTCCAGTACTCCAGATATGACTCACCAGGTCTGGGCAGAGGTGAAAGATCACCTCCCTCAAACAGCTGCCATTGCTTTTCTGAATGCACACCACAAGGCTTGTATAAGTTTCCCTTACACAAAATCACGTTGCTACCCCAAGGTCAAACTGGTATCCACCAGAACTTCCAGATCCTTTTCTGCAAAGCTGTTTTCCAGCCAGAAATCCCCCAGCCTTTACTGGGGCATGGGGTTATTACTTCCCAGTGACAGGATTAATGCTCTTCCTTTTGCTGAACTCCATGAGATTCCCAGCAGCCCATTTCTCCAGACTGTCAAAGTCCCTCTGGATGTCTGCACAACCCTCTGGTGCATCAGCTGCTTTTGTAAGTTTTGTGTCACCTGCAGCCTTGCTGAGGGTACTCTCTGTCCTGGCGTGGAGGTGATTAATGAAGATGTTAACCAGTACAGAACCTGGCACCACCCCTGGGGCTCACCACTGCTGACTGGTCCCAGTTGCACTCTGTGCCACTGACTGCAATCATTTCAGCCTGGCACTTTAGCTAGTACTCACTTCATCTCACTGCCCACTTCTCTAGCCTATACTTTGCCAGCTGTTCTTCACATAATCTGTCAGCTCTGCAGTGGATAAGAAAAGAAATCAAATTGCAGTAAGATACATTGATATTAGACAAAATAGAAGAGTTTTTCCAAAGTTTTACCAAGCACTGGGATAGGTTTTGTGAGGAGATTGTAGCTGGAATAGATGATCCATTAAGGTTGTATCCAGACTTTTTTTCTTTCATCATGAACATTTTCAGAAATATCAACTCTGTATTTCTTCCTCAGAATGAGCTAAGTGGAACTTAATTAGTGGAATGCTCCAAGAACTCCTCAGGAAATGGGAGAGGGATAAAGAAATGGAAGGACAGTATAGGTTTAGTGCAGATACACACTCTGAGATGGGAATTACCTCAGTCCACACTGACATCACTTGGGTGTCTGGAGCTTGGGTTTAGACCCCTTGCTTTACAAGATTTTTTTTTTTTTTTTTTTGTTCAGACATGAGATATTCCCATATGCTTTAAGCAGCTTGATTAGCTGCTAGAGCATTTCAGGATGTTGATTATTGTTGATTTTCTACATTACATGAGTTTAAAAGAGAAGAACATAGAAATAACCATTGTGCTTATCCCCCTGTGAAGGGGATAGAGGCTGGGGCTTGGAAGCAATATCCCTTTCTTTTTTCCCTCGCATGGACACTGGAGTGCCCCTGTCTCTGGTTCAGATGGAGAAGGGATTGTCAGCAGCAAGAGAAGCTGGAATGTTCAGACTGCCCTGCAGTGAAGGGAGGTACTACTGATGCCTATAAATAGAAAACCTGCCTCTCTGGGAGCACTGCTGCAGCTGATGAGGTGGATATAAACAAAGATGGAGCACAAGGTACGTGATGAAGGCAAGTATATTTCTACTCCAGTGCAAGTCCAGTAGACTTCCATCTCCACCTTCTCTACCTGCCGTTTGCCTCCTCCCCACGCTTGCAAGGCAGGGGTCCTTTCTTCAGACTTAATGTGTTTCCCAGATAATATGACATGGTTTCTGCACCAGCCCACTGGGAGATGGATCCAGTCAGCCATGTCTGCTTACTCTGCAATGGTTTTCTTTGAGCTGCATGTTCCACACACCCCCTACAGGCTCACCCTCTTATTCCTTTAAACCTTTGTCTGGATCCAGGAATAAGATAAGCAAAGAAAGTGCAGATCTGCCTTCCCCCTCTGATTCCTGTCTGAGGTAAATGGGAATCTGGGCAGTCTCTCAGGTCAATAGGTTGTAAAAAGAGGAGTAGGAGACACTGCCCAGTTAAAAACCGTAGTAAAAGACATTGTCCAGTTTCAGAAGGGAAAACAGAGACTTAGATGTGCTGATTTGATACTGGTGAGCTGGTGGTGAAGATCTCACAGGATAAGGTTTTCCTGGCTCTGATTCATTGTTGGTACAAGTTGGGACTTCTATGTTCAAAGCTTTGCTTCTGCATGTGAGAGAAAGGGATGACAGACTTCATCAAGGGAGTCTGAATCAGAAATGATTCATAGCTTGTGAAGTACTCAGATACTTCATGTGAGTGCCATAAAATCACTTGAAAAGAAACAAATGTGAAATATGAGACTGGATGAAAGGGAAAGGACAACATAGTGATCACCCACTTTTAAAGGCCAGAAGAGACCATTATGGCAGTTCAGTAAGATTTTGCTCATAGCACAGACCTCAGGCTTTCACTGAACTAAATTCCTACTTCAGTGTAAGAAGTGTTAGGAGCTAGAGCACATATTTTGAGAGAAGCTGACCAACTTGATCTTTAATGGAGAAGGGAATAGATGAATCCACCACTGTCCTTGGTAAGTTGTTCCTTCTCTATTAAATATACATTACTTGTTCTTATTTATTTGTATGGCTGGTAACAGTCTGACTTATTTCAGGCTGGTGTGCTGGCAAGAGCAACTCTTTTGCCTGGGCATGGGACTCTGAGCATCACTAAAGGCACTGCACTGATTTTTAATTTCTGAAGCTGACTGATTCTCTTGAGCCATAAAACCATGGTTTAGCCAGAAAACCTATAAGCACTCTTTGACTCCTGAGTCTCGGTGAGTGCCTGGGCTGTGACCTGTTTTTGCATGGAGGTGCACACTGCCTGCCCCTGCTACCCATCTTTGTGTTCTTCTGCACTAGAAAAGCCCAGGTGAATTGACTGGACAGAAAGCCTCTCCATCTATCTTCCCAGGGAAGATGGGAAGGAACAAGGACCCTGTGATGTACTGCAGGATGTGTACCTGGGGCAGCTGGGTGGATGCACAGAATATTCCACCCTAACAAATGCTCAACTATCTGTGAACATTTTTTCAGGCTCACCACTGAACACTCTAGGATTTCAGCCTTCCTCCATGAGCCTCATCTTCAAGTGCACTGTCCCAAGGCTGGCCATGCTGGTGCTGAGCAGAGCAGTCATGACACTTTCTGAGGTGAAATGACAAGCAAATGTTCTGCAGTTTTCTCTCCAGATTTGATTTTGATTTCATTTGAATGGTTCTATTCCTAATTGCTTGCCTATAGCAAAAACTTAATGTGTTGATTTTCCAAGGGCTACAGAGCAGCACTTGGAGAACAATCAGTCAGATATTTTGTCACATCCCAGGCAGCCTTAACAGCATTTGCCTGAAATGAAATGCAACATCTCTACGCTGCAGGCAATATTTTTGCTGATAACGCTTCTGCATATCTTGATAAATAAAAATAGATCCCTCCTTTTTTTTTTTTTTTTTTTTTTTTTTTTTTTGTTTAGACATCAGTTAGAAGCAAACCCAAACACCCACTTGCATTAAGATGACACAGAACCAAACTGGAAGACAAAGTGGTCCTCCACATTTGACTGTGTTCTCATCAGGTCCCTGACTTGATCCTGAGCCATCTGCTAATTGCTGTGGTTTTGCAATCAAGTATTGCAAAGCTAATTTTGTTGTGAAGAAGCTGTTGGAACATGGATTCCTCCTTGGAAATCGCATAGCATCTCTGCTAATGGGTACTGCAGATTGCTAAGCTGCTCCAGCCTGCTTTGCCACTGGATAAACTAGGATAGAGCCCTGTCTTTCAAAGACTTCTGACACCCTGGGGTATTGAGCAGCTTTGCAGGATGCTGCAAGCTAAGGAAAAATCTGAGGCCATCTGTCCTTAATACTGGACTCAAGGGCTGTAGGGATGCAACTGGGTCAAGTGCCCTAAAGCTCCTGGGAATCCCATATCAGAGCACACCAGCAATTTGCCTGCCAGTATGTGGGCGCTGCTATGCCAGGCAGCTGTGGGGCACATGGTGCAGGGGATACAGGGCAGGCCATGCCCTGGGGCTTCTGTTGGCTTCTCTGTCTTGCAGTTGCCAAAGCCCAAAATGCAGCACTGCTCTGCACCCCATGCCACTGTCAAACACAGTAAGAAAAAGCAGAAATTAAATGCAGAGTGCATTCAAACCAATGTGGGATGTTTGAATTACTGATATCCTCTGTGTGTCCCTTTGAATGCAGCTGCAGCAACAGCACAAAACATTCCTGGACCTGCTGTACCAGCCTCCTTGAGGGTCTTCGTCCTAGACATTGGCCTGTCATGGGTATTAGAAACATCAGACTAAAAACAACAAGATGGAAGGACAGGCACTGATGTGTCATCATCTTTTGCTGTCATAAGCAGTGCTTTTATGATCTCCATTACTCTGATGTCCCATTTGACTGAGTCTTTTAAGGTACTTGTCCTCACAACACCCCAGCGAGGGACAGGAAATGCTGCAGATGGGCACAGACTATGTCTGTGCTAATAATAGTAACAAACATTCCTGGAGCTGTCTGGTGTCCCCCAGGCCAGAAGTACTGTGTGGGCTTACAGGGTCACTGCTGAATGGGACCACATTTTAGTAGGCACAGGCTGTGGCATGAACAGTGTGGGGGAGGCCACACACCTCCTGCACGTCCCCAAGCTGTCCCATGCTTAAGGCATCCAGGCACCCTCAGGCTCTGAAACTGGGGTCTGCAGCACCCCAAGGTTGTGGGTGCTGCTTCTGCTTTTGCAGCCTGTAAAAGATGATGTCTTTGATGTTTCCCCTGTTTCCTCAGGCTCAAGGGGAAGGGAGCAGCTACCTTCTTTGGGCTGGAGCCAGCAGAAGCATGGCTGACCATGTTAGATTAATCCTATCCCAGCAGAGAAGAGAGATGCCACTTCTGAAGACTATGTTAATCTCTGACCCAACTCAGTTACAAGCACTATGGGATCAGCAGGTATCTTGGAGAGAGGTGAGGGGTTTAAGGCTCTTGGAAAAACTTTAGTTGTCTTCTCTAGTAAAAAAATGGCAAAAATCATCTCCTGCTAGTGAGGAGTTTTTTAACTGGATGATGCTGAATTCAGAGAGTTTTGAGGATTGGTGTGAGAGCAAGAGGGCTGCACGAGGAGAAATTCTGCTGGAGGACAGTGCAGGAGAACACACCAAAGTGATACACTCTGAATCACTTCCTAGGTTGCCTGGCTCATGTCACACTCAGGCAGCTCTTAGGACTTGCTCGATTGGTTGCTACCTGGCACAAGCTGAGAGCATGATGGATGTAATTCAACAGTGGAGGGAAATGTGCTCCAGATCCTAGGCACATGCCCTCATCTCATTTAGGTTTCTTGGGCAGAGGTATAACCAGAGAAGCTAAGTCTCATTTTCCAAGACACGTTGCTCTACCACCTGCTGATCTCAGATTCATCCAGACACTTCAGGTAACCACTCAAATATTTTTGTAGACCTTGTCTTAAATGTGTGGCCCACCATAGTCTGAGAACTCTACAGCAGAAGGGGAGTCAGTTTAGCTGCTGAACTTGGGCTGCTCACGCAGGTAAGGTGAGGGATCAGAAATAAGGTAGGAACCGTGTTCTTCATGCAGCCCACTCAGGGCAGGGTTCTGTCTTTTCTTCATTTGTCTGCAAAGCACATAGCTGTGGCCTTGTGTAAATAATGCATAACATGCACAGTCATATTTTCTACACGTCCCTACCCGCACAGATGGCTTCAATGGGAAAATGTCATCGCTGATCATTAAAAGGCAACAAACTCCTCAACTACAAAAATAAATAAGTGGTATATTGTTGGCTTTTACAGCCAGTAGGATCCTGCATGAGGGGATTTCCCCCCCCCCCTCCCCCCAGCCATGTATGCACCTTCAGCAAATTGATTTGATAAGACCCAGTTCCAGACATCACCTTATTTCTAGTTCAGTTACCTAGGAAACTGCAGTGTACTGCTGGGACGAGCTGCCCGCTCCTGCTTCTGTTGGAGCTATTACACACATCAGCTCTTCCTTCAGGAAGAGCAGAGTGCTGCCTATGCCAGCTTCCAGCCTTTTTATGCAGATCTGGGCTGTGCATGCGTGTGAAGGGAGGCGCGCAGTCACCGATGCCCGTGGAAGGGAAACATGCACACTACCCACACCCACGTCTGCGTACTGGAAGTTGCTCTTTTAGCTGTGAGGAGACGTGGAGATGTGGTAGCTACCTACAGCGTGTGAGTGTGGAGATGACATGGGAACTAGCACTAGCTGTGTGTGTGAGCACGCAGTCCTACGCAGAATGGCTGCTGTGCATGTGTGTGCTCACACACGTAGGTGCTGCTTCTCATGAAACTACTCGAGTTATCAGGGCTTCTACAAAATGGTAATTGAATCTGAGGAGCTGAGATAGCATGGTCTGTTTTTTTTTTTCAGAGGGCTCATTTGTTGAAGACGAGTTCACCTTCTTTGGGACAACAAAGCCTTTGCACTCTCTACTCTGAAGTTTCTGAGAAATGAGGAGCCCTTGAAGAGCAACTCTAGCACATTTCAGTGGTGCTTGACGAAGAGCTGGTGGTAATGAACCCAAGAAGCACAGTTACTTTTCGAAACACTTAATTTTTACCAGATTGCCATAATGTGTCCATAGTGGCAGCTTGTCTCTCAGGTGTGAGATATTCAGCTGCACATGGCCTCAGAACGCAGGAGGCTCAGGTGCTAGGCTGAAGATGGAAGGATGGAAGTGAACAGCTGGAGTGGGTAATCCCATTTCCTTCCTTGCACCAGAGCCCCGGAGCTGCACCATGGGGATGCAAACACATAGTCAACTCATCTACTCTTGTTTAGCACAGGTAAGTTGACTGGAGCTAGCTTGTTTTTAGTAGACAGTCCTGTCAGGGAGAAACACCCTATTCCCCACACTATTGTTCAGCAATTTTCCAGAGACAGCAGATACTTTTAATGTTTTATTTTACAGGAATGTGGAGCCCAATATGCATCTCACAAATGGGAAAATAAAATCTGCTCTGCATATCTCTCTAATTAGTTTCTTCTGTGCCATAACTCATGTAGCCATCTGTAGGTGTCAGCAGCCTTTTACACTGTCTTTCACCAAAAACAAATATTGTGGCTGGTCTGGTAGAAAAGAAAACTGTCTTGAAGAAGTGGAAATTATCAGAGGGGCTGCCGTGAGGTGCCATGGTGGGAGATCTGTTGTCTGAGGAATAGCCTATCCTGATGGACTTTGAGGCACTACACACATCTTGCCTTGTTTGCAGGACAAGATCACCATTTTCCATTTTGCTATGCTCTCTGGGAACTCAGTGAATAACAGGGATAACAAACTCACAAGAGCAGGAGGTGCAATCCTGCTGTCCCTCTCCCCATCTTCCATAACCTGGATCTCTGGGGTAAGGGGTTGCAGAATAACTACTGTGTGGGCTAAAGCAGCAGCCTACCAACATCCACCTGCAGGGAGAGGGGCTGTTTCTGGCCTTTCCTCCAAGCCTCTACCTCATCTCCTGACCCATCTGGCTAGAGACTCAGTTCACCACCAGAGATGTCAATGTAGAAAACATCAAAACTCTTGAATAATGCTATATTGCTGGACAAAATATTACCAGTGAGGTCTAACTGTCCAGAATGAAGAACACAAACATGAGTCATGCCCTGTGAAATACTTACATTTGATGCATGCATATAAGCATGTCTTCTGATCCATTGGAGTGTGTTCTCACCAACTGGCTATGAAACACTTGTTTTCCATCAATAACTATCCTGGTGCATGCTTGCCATGTCAAAGCTATTAGGGTTTTCAAGAAACTTGTTGACCTATTTAATATTTGTATATCTAGACAGAGAGCTAGACATGCAGTCAGGTAGATACTTGAAAGTCCAGCTCAGTGACAGAGAAACCTTTATTTTCTTCAACCTGTCAGCACTGTCATTACTGACATTTACTTGGCATTACCCAGTCTCATATAGAGCCCTAAAGTTCACAGAATCGTGTCAGAGAGTCATAGAGTGGTTTGGGTTGGAGGGGACCTTAAAGATCATCCAGTTCCAACGCCCCTGCCATGGGCAGGGGCACCTTCCACTAGACCAGGTTTTTCAAAGCCCTAACCAATCTGGCCTTGAACACTTCTAGGGTTGAGGCATCCACAGCTGCATCTGCAGAGTGTCTCATGACTCTTTAATTGTTGCATGTAATTGTTATAACAAATATGTCTATAATACACACTATGTATGTTTATGTGCATATACATATGCACATACATACAAAGACCTGTACATATACATATACATATACATATACATATACATATACATATACATATACATATATGTATGTATATACACATGTATGCACTCATACACTCAGAAGAATGTCTGTATGTGTTTCAAACTTAGAAACAACTACTGTGTAAAGGATAGGCAGATACTTCCTTTCATCCACTACCTCCAGGACATAGTAGGGCATTTTTAACAGCACTGAATGAAACCGAGGGAGTGAGCAACAACCTATCCAGATCAAAATCTCTGCAATGCATCTTTTGCTTCCTGAGGCAATGATTCTTGCAGCTGGGGACCTACTTTTATGAATAGGTGTGCAGAGAAGAGATTTGGCTGTAGCAATTCTATCTATGCCTGGGACTCTTTCCTGCAAACTTTTATATGTGTCAGACATTTCAACTGAGTTTTATGTGCTGTTCTGCATGGCAGCATCTACAGAAAGGTTTACTTTCCTGGCTCTTTACAGGTCACTGATCTTTGATAATTGTGTACCTGTATCCTGGAGTATATTAAATTTTTTTGTATGTATTTCCCATTTGAAATACTGTAAATGATAGATAGAAAAGCTTAGGCAACAGCAAATTTTGTGTTAATTATCTGAGCTGAAAAAGCTTCTGGGGCCTCACAGAGATAGTGGCAGCAGATGCATCTGTGCCTGTGTTAACCTGCTTTCCCAACATCCCCAAAGCCTCACTGCGTTTTTATACAACATTACAAAAGCAGTGTAGAAATGGAAAGAAACACAGTTAGAGAGACTAAAGCATTTACTTACTTTGAGAGCCATCTCAAGATATGGATGGTGCTAAAAAGACAGAAGGCTGACCAAAGGGCTGTAATGTCTAACACTTTTTTCTCTCCAGATTAATATTTCATGTCCTGTGCCATCTTTGTCATCCTGCACATCTCCTCTGTCAGGAAATCTATGCAGGTAGCAGAAAAAGGCCCAAAAATGCAGCAGCTCCCTCACCCCAGATCCACTGCCTGTACTCAGAATAACCAAGACTGTAAAGTGAAGGTTTCCCCCCTTCCCCTCAGCTGGAGTCAGCTCCTTGAGCTACTGGATGTCTCTACTTGTGCTGAGGCTGAGCCATTGTCTGTAGCTTCACAGAGCCTCAGGCTCTATCCTTGGTCTGGAACTGCTGCTGTTACCTCTGAAATTGGTCCTGCCACCTCAAGGCTGCCTGACCCTTTCCATGCTAAACTTTTGTTTTAATTTCTTTATAGCCTAGCCTGAGCATAATACTTTTTTTGGAAGATGACCATATGAAGGGCAACCAGGTCTAGACCTGATTTCCTCTTTTTAAGAGCAATGCACCTCAACTGAAGTAGGAGCAGGGCAGGGATACAGAGGGAGATGACTGACTGTCTTCTGAGAGAAGGCTCAATTTCTCTTGTTTAGCCTAGCAACAAAAGAAGCTGACAAAATGTAAAATTGTCATCTGAAAATATCCCAGAGAGAAAAAAAGGGTTGCTTTAAAAAGTCGGTTTAGCATGATAGCAAATTATTTTTAAATATCTGGGAGTCTAGACTGGAAATGAGAAGCTCTTTCTGCTATCAGACTGATGGGGTCCTCACAGAAGCTTCCACAGGATGCTGTGAAGCCAAAATAACCCAATTAGCTTTGAAGTGGGCTTGAGCAATTGATGAAAGGCACCCTACAAAGCCATTGCCTGCCAGTGCAGGACCCTGGATTGCATCATCTAGGACATCCCTTCCAGGACTGCATTTCTAAGATGGGAACCACAATTGGAATGCAATTATGTGAATACTGAAGATGTAGATAATGTGTTTGAGATCACTTAATTCACAAGCAAGGCTTTACTGCCTCTACCACTTTTCCCTCACAGTGCTGTGGAAATAAGTGTATCATTGCCTTATCTCTGCTCAAGTATTAAAGTCAGAATGTGTTAGAAACATCCAGGAGAAAATGAAATAATATTCCATTTGGTGTTTTGTAATGTGTGCTGAACATTTTATTTTCTGTCAAAGAAATATTGAATAATGGTGTATTTGGACAATGCTTTTTTTGAAAATACAGCATGCCATTGCATAAATGAAGCATATTTGTTAACATATAGATGCAGTTTCTAAGTTTCCCCCAACTTTTCAAACTTTTGAGTGCTTGGGTACTCAATCTTATAATTCTTTTAATTTAGAGAGGTATTTGACTGTAATAATGCTGAGGTGGCTGCAAGAATGGTTAATTGAAACACATTTTCATCAGCGGTGCCTGCCATTAAGATAATAGGAAGCCTGTGTAGTGGTAGATAATAAAAGCTGACAATAAAAACAAAGTTTGTATTCCAGTCAAATTACAATTGAAATGTTTTGAGCTGTGTTTTACTAAATCCACTTGCAAGAGTAGGATCAGAAAAATAATTTCCTGTCTTGTAGGGAACGTTTTCTAGAGAATATATTCTCTAAAAGAAGCCAGCAAATTTCAGCACTGAAAACTTTCTTATTCCTAAAACCAATTATTTTCAAACATGTTGTCTACACTAGCTCTCAGTGAGGATTAACTACATGACAGGCTTGAACTTTTAAAAGCAAGTGAGTTTTAAATTATGAAAGAGCAGGGGGAAAAGGTGAGACTAATTTTTACTGTACAGAAACATGTGAAGTTTTTCAGTGCATCATCATTCATAGTCTTCTTGCCATAATTATAATGAAAATTATTCCCTTTCTCTTCTTTTTTGACTCCCTAACAAGAAATGCTTTGTGATTGGATGATGTATACTAATTTTTAATCAATCATTTATCATATGAATAGCTTATTGCAAATGAAACTCCCCTATTTAGTCCAGGAGCATTTTTCTGTTAATTGCATTTCAAGCATTAAAGAATATTCCTAGTTCAAACTGCCTGGACCAACACCATTGAATGCTACATTTGTACCATCTGATTGTATGGGATCAGCACCAGGAGCTGGGTGTCTTGTCTGGCTCTTTGTGACAGTCTATTCAAAATCCTATTTCAGCAAGTATTCATGGACATCATGTGAAAATATGCTTCACTGTACTCCTCCAGAAGTCCATTTCTGTATATTTTCAGAGAATGAGTCTTGTAATGCTCACACTCTCTAAACTCTCCTAAGTTAAGAGGCTTGCTGCTATTGCACTGTGGAGAGGCTTTCATGCTCAGAGCTGGCACAAATTGAACACTGACAGTGGATATTTGTGAAAATGTTCCTATAGTCTTCTAACTACTTGTGGGTTTGCACCAAGTGTTACATGTTTTAGCCCTAAAGCAAATACTTAGAGATGTGGGAAGCTGGCTGCTATTCAGTATTTGATTTGCTACAGTGAGTTCTTCCCCAGCAAAATTTCCACTGATCGGGTCTGTGTTATCAGGATATCAATTTACCCCCACAAGCCACCAAAATGATAGACCTTCAAAGCTAAGATAATCAAAGGGGTCAATAAATATCTTCACCTTCACCCAAGATAGATAGGAAAACATCAGGGTTTCAGTGTTACTCAGTCTGGCAGAATTTCTGTTCATAAGTGTTAATAACCTTATAAAATTTTGTTTAGTTTGGTCTAAACTCTGAGTTGAGACTTCAGTAAACCCCTGGGAAGCCTGTGGAAAGCCAGCAATGCCCAAGCAGTTACTTAGCTAGTGGCCAAGGACAGACAATACACATTTGTCAGTGGTGTCACATATATATTCTCCTCTGGTTGGAGGTTTTAATGAGGAAACATTTCCAGGATGAAAAAGAACAATGGGACTGAGAAAATTTCATTCTGAAAACTGAAAGAGGAAGACTGAAAAGAAGATAATCACAAGTTTCAGGATTTAGCCTCCGGTACATGGGATGTGGTCTGTAGGAGACCACAGGAGTCTGTGTCATGCCTGAAGTTTTTCCTTTTTCCACAGAGGGGTCCAGTCTGGCCACTCTGGGTGTGATGATGTTGGACAATTACACAGGCAAAACACTGCCTGCAGGGCAGCAGCTGGGGCTGCTTCCCCAGGGCCCAGGGGCTCAGGCACAGCATCCGATGGCAGCAGCTCAGTGCCTATTGCCAGGCATGAGGTGAGCAACGGGAGCTGATCCCATGCATTAATCCACTGCAACTGTAAGATAAATTGTGTTACTCTAAATGCCACTGAAGGAAATTTGGCTGACGTATGCAAACTCGTTAAGCTGCTTTAATTGCAGCACTCCAGGAGAAGGTGGTGATTTCAGCAGACTGAAATAGGATGGGGAGTCCTCACTGCGTGAAACAGGAGAGAGAGCACCAAACACAGCTACTCAGGCCAAGAGAAAAAAGGGAAATCCTCTCTTTCAGGTGGGAAAACAAACTAGGCAGTCTTTCCCTTTCCATAGCACCTCTTCTTAGCCAAATCAATAAACAACAGATTGAAGCCTGAGGGACTAGAATGGCACAGACAAAAGGACTAGGCTGGCACACCTCATCCCCCAGCTTCATTCCTCACAGAAAAAGGCATTTTCAGGTAGATATGGCTGAAATAACTTCAGTCAAAAAAGGAGCATGTGGGAGATGATTTTTCATTCATTAAAGACAGTCATAAGAATTTGTTGTCTGTCTTTGTTAAAGAAAATCAGAGACCTCCCACAGAGAGATTTTTCTTTTGCTGAAATCATGCTTATCTTTTTTGTTTGGTTGGTTTTGTAAATGAGGTAGGGTACTTTGCATTGAGACTAATACCTTTTTTCATGAGAAAATGTAGAAGGAAAAGTTTCTCTTCCTTGAAAAACTGATTTTTAACTGGGTTCAACCATAGACATGGATTAGTTATTAAAAATAGTCAGAAATATTTTAATCCTGCTAACAGTCAAGCTGCTGCCAGTAAAAGCATTTGAGCTTTATTCTTAATTTTTATCCTACCAAGAACTCCCCTAACCTTGTAGAGACGGCCTGAATGCTCAAGTATATGCTCACCATCCATTTGCTGGTGAGCCCAGGTTTTCGGGGCTGTAGAAGTGAGCTGACAGTTCAGAAAATAAAGCCTTTATTCTGATTTCTTTTTCTTTCTTAACTGAC
The DNA here is from genome assembly GCF_050655825.1 of Lonchura striata. Taxonomy (NCBI): domain Eukaryota; kingdom Metazoa; phylum Chordata; class Aves; order Passeriformes; family Estrildidae; genus Lonchura; species Lonchura striata. The sequence goes on from NC_140704.1 coordinate 63,634,932, forward strand.
AAGTGTACTGATGGCCCGTTTAATTTGATTTGACACAGATGGTCATTTCAGTTGGCAATCATCCACCAAAATACATGTCACCCTTGGCTAATGACCTGCCCTCATCGATAATCTTGTGACATCTTTTCCACGTTGTATATGACATGTGCCTGTGAATTTCCTGCAGTAACCCCTTCGTGTTTTTAAATCCCAGCCTGCCAAATGCCTGGGTCCAAAATGTCATTTCTCCTTCACAAGGATGCACCAGCTGCTGAGGCAGCTTGTGTGGGGCTCCCTCCATTTTAACCCTAAGGCCAGGTAGGAAGGGACATGGGAAATGCCATGGGAGGACACATCTGCCCTTGGCTTCCATCTCTCTCACCATGCCAGGCCATAGCCTGAAGGGCTGGAACCAGGGGCTTGTCATTCCCTCGGCCCTTCCCTAGATCTGAAATGGATTTATGTTGCATTGCAGCCCTGTAGATCAGGGAATGAGGTCTTTTTTGCACCTGTATGTGTAAGGCATCTAGATAATAATTATTAATGACCCATAATAATTTTACATTCTTATTTTCTCTGTATTTATAATGATTAGAAATCCATACTTTTGTCCTCTGAGCTGCCTAGTCACTTCAGAGGAGAAGCTTTATCCTTTTGCATTTAAAGCCTGATCAAGAGTCCCCTGTAATCCATGGCTGCCTAGTCAAACTCAGGGTTATGTGACAAGTGGGATGCCATCAGCTACTACAGAAGTAAGAAAACAAGATGTTTGTAAGATAAAGTCTTGCATCTCCATGCAACATTTGCCAGCTCATGTTTGGAAGAGGTTTTCCAGTCTGATCTTTCACTGGAATACTTCTACTCAGTTTACATTTGTTTCTGTCACAGGGCTATATGTCCAATAAATTAAATAGTCAATAAATGCAGGGGCCATAAATCTTTTCTATCAGTAATTACCTTAAAAATTAGGAGACTGCTATTCTGCCTCCTTTATTTCATTTGATAGTTGTAGCAGCAGCAGCAGATCTGGCTAATAATCCCTGCCTTCAGCTTGAGACCATTGCAGGGCCATGGGGAGGACAAATATGAAAATCAGCCACGTGCAAAGTAATTTTTCTCATGAGAAAACATATTAATAGGAAACAATGAGAAGCCACGGGATTTCCTAACCTGGGTAGAACACACTTTTACCTTGGCTGAGGCTGTTCTGCCATGGTGAGGAAATGCCCTCTGGGAGCTGCTGCTGTGGGACTAACACTTGGCAGTCATTCCTCTACGTGAGCTGTGGGGAATCTCCATCACTCTGCAGCCATCTGAACCTTGTTTCTGTAAGGTCCCAAAGGCCATTGCAAGGTTAGTTTATTATTAGCATCATTTTCCACTCTCATGACTTATTTTGAATATAAGAGAAGTGGATCCTATTAAAAAATTGCTATCTAGGGCACAAAGTGTGCAGTAACCCATATTTCATCATCCTGCTATTAAACAATAAATTCTAATTTACTTTTTACCAATTAGCTAAGAACAGGCTAACTAAGTTTCCACATGTGACAGAGATGCTAGATGCTAGATTATAAATGTCATATGTGGATCCAGGATATTTTATGAAAAAGATTAGTGAGTTGTTTCTCACATCATAAATTTCCTTGTAGGTCTGCTAGGAAACATTTCCAGTTTGTGGAACTGAACTCCAGTTTGTGGAACTCTGAATTCTTGATTCTAACAGTGCAGCTCAGAGCAGGTGGATGCAGATGACCCAGAAGTCCTGCCAACATTTCTGTAGTGTATATGCCTGTGTGGGAGGCAGTAACATTTGGAAAAGAAACATAGCATCAAAGAGTACTTTGGAATGAAGCTGTGGGCTCAGCTGTAAGCAAAGCCCCTGTGGTTAAAGCTGTGCCTGTCAAGATGTCCCATGTGACAGTACCAAACTAATTTCCATGCTTTGCTATGCATGTCCACCTCCTTGTCGAGCTGAAAAACTGTTTGTTACACAGTGCTGGGATGTAAATGAAGGCAGTGACATCACCCCTGCAAAGTCTGATCAGCCTAAAGGTCCTGTACACTCACCCCAGCACACAGGGTCTGGCAATGGGGATGGACACCAGGACCTGGCAGCGTGTCATGCTGGTGTTGTCACCCCTGCCTACCCCCACTGTCCCATTCCGCACCATGGCCTGTTTTGCAGTGGCCACTTCCACTGACTTTCTGAAATACAACAGTGAACAGTGGAAGAGCTTTTCAGCCCCCTGTGCACTCAGGGTTTTTTAAAGATATTCATTACAAAAACAAAGGTCCTTTAAGAACACACACATACACACACACAAAGAAAATCCCATTTTAGTTTAAAAAAGTGCAATGGAATTTGACCTTTGCTGTTTCTTCTGCCATGCCTCCTCTCCAGAGGTTTGTATGGTGTTCGTGGTCATGCTGTTTTATTATTCCCACAACTCTGTTTCTTCCTTCTAGGCATTAAATAAAGCCAAGCAAAGAACCACAAATTTTACTTAAAACCGGTTGACCTACCCTTGGAAAACAGCAAGTGCATTCTTAGGCAATTCACAAAAAGGAAAATGAGACAAGGTCAGTGATCAACTCCTTTATTGCAGCTTGACCCATCTTACTGAGCCTATGGTTTGCTCCTGAGCTCTCAGGGCCACAGCCCTTTTGTAACCAGCGTTTGGGATTTGCAGAGAGCACAGATCAAGGTCCTTTCCTTACAGGACTTTCCAGACTCACCTTGCAGACTGGCAGGCTGATTTTCAGTGGATCAGTGAATGAGTTAGGATGCCGAGCCTCACTCCTAGCATGAGGAGAAGAACTCTCCATTTGAGTTTTCAGGCTACATCAGCAGGGCAGAGATATCCAGAAGAGAAATCTGCTACAGCATAAGGCATTTTTTGGGTAGTGGGGAGAAGTCCCCAGCCACAGCAGCACAAACACATGTGGATATTAGCTGTATAGGAACATGGATTTTGCCATGGAGGATCCCTGCATAGGTCAGAAAATAGTCCAGTTGTGAATCAACTCTCAGAAACTGGTCCAGCCATAAAAATGGACACTCATGTCTCCAAAAATGCAAGACTGGCAAAAAATTAATCTTAACTACCATGAGGTTTCCTGTATCCTTTTACAAGCAGAACAAAGCACAAAGGGAATAACCCCTGAAAAACGCTGGTGATTTTGTACTGTTCACCCAGCTCTGGTGCACTGAAGGGTAGGAGACCTTCTCCAGCCCACAGAACCCATGGCTTTTGACCATATGCACAAAGGATCTCACCTCTGCAACACTGCAGCCCTCACAGGAATACAACAGGCTTCTCTGGCCTATCTCCATGGGGAAAAAATGAGAAACAAACACCAGGCAATGCTGCCAGATGTCTATAAATGTACAAGGATAAAGAGTGTGCCTTATTTAGGGGGAAAGGGCATGGAAGCCTGGCTCTTGTAGATCTTCTTGGGGAGCCAAGTCACATGCACACACGCTTGATAAAGAGCTGCTTCTTTTCTCTTCCCAGAAATGCCATTTTCCTCTGGGTGCTTATCAATTACTGGACATACAAGAGATTTGATCCAAGACAATTTACTTCTCATACATGAGTGAATATCTAACTGATGAGAGCCCAGGTAACTTGGCAAGCTTCCTCCTCCTACATCTGAGGGATGGCTGCTATCCATGAGTGCTCCTGCCACAAATATGGATGCCACCGAAACAGCCTTCTGCTGTGAGAAACACCTGTGGGAGACAATATATGGGAGAATGAAATAATGTTTTCCCCAATGTATTCTGCAAGAACAGTGAAAACAGGATATCCCATAGAAATGCTGGTTGGTTTTCTTTGGTTTCTTTCCTTTGTTCTTACTGATCAAGTGAAGAAAACAACCCCATTTCTCTTTCCCAAAACCCCCAAGGTAAAATTCATTTCAGATCTCCTTCACGAAATGACTGGATAGAAGATTCTCCCTTGGGTCACTCAGCATATTCATTACACTGCTCTCACTCCTCTAAGATAATGAATCATGTATCCCAGAACTTGTCCACACTTGCAAGTTATCACTGATTAAGGCAAGGTGCAAATATAAAGTGTCATTGCTGTTTCATAAGAGCAGCTCAAGGGTTGAGTTAAGCAGGAATAATGCACTGATTTCTCAACAACAGCTTCCTCACAGGGTGTTAATCAGGAAGAGGTGAATGGAAACAACTCAGCCCTGAGATATGACGTAGCTGAATCAGCCACACTTGCTCAAACCTCTCTCAGAGGGCTCTGGCTGCCCTTTCCAACAGCAGGAGAGTGTTTTGAGAAGTGCTGCTGAAGATCCTATGGATGATTTCAGTTCATGCTGTGCATGTTGAAGTCTGTACTATGGTTTGCAATAGGGAAGCAGCATTAAACCATTAGTACTAGTTGGATTATCTACTTATGGTTAAGAATACTAGCTGGTGTGTGCACCTGTTGAGCAGCCAAGTAAATGAAAAGTCATTTTAGAAAATGTTCCAGATGCAAATAAAAGCCTAGAGCTAGAAGAGACTTTTCCACAGGTCATGGTATTGCTGCTCAGCCAAGCTGTCAGACAACAAAGCTAAGAAGGAACATTTAGTGGGTTGCAAATGCTCTCTTCTCATCTTTCAGTTTTGCAAATTTTATTGAGTGATGCTGTCCTTATTCTGTGTTTATCCCTTCTCCATAGAAGTACTTGACAAGTTATCTGGGGACATCTATCATTGCATAACCTCATACTCGACAGACAAAGCTGTTCACCTCTTTTTGCCCCTTTTATGCAGCCAAGGGCTCCAGGCATTTCTCAGGCATCCTTCAGCAATGTGCTTCTGCAGAAATAAAAAGCCACAAAACTCAGAATTTGGCTTTCCTCTACACTTTTTATTCTCTTAGCCTAACCCAAAGCACTTTAAAATACATAATTGCTATCATCTTAGGGAAAGTTGTGAGGTAATTAGGTCTCTGGTCTCTAATTTATAAGCAGAAGTGGAAAAACACCCTACCCTTGACAGGATTAAAGTACCTGTGGGTACTATTCATGCTTTCAGATCATCTCCAGCCACTTTGTTCCTTTTAGGCCACTGCAGGTATGTACAGAGATGATTAGAGAGACTTCCTGGTCGATGCTCAGAGGAAAGCAAAGTGCTTCCAGAAGGCAGTGCCAAGCTGGGTTCCAGGAACATGGAGGCTTGTTCTACCCAGACCTGTGTCAGCTGGACGTGGGTCTGGGATTGCTGCTGTGCCAGCTCCTGCCCCACTCACCAGGGACTCTATTCCCACGTGCTGTGGGGTGGAATCCAGCACAGGAGCTGCTGCCAGGGGACAGCTGGCCAAAGGTAAGTGTGTGAGTGTCATTCCCATCCTGCAGCTCACAAGATTCCCCACTGCATCTGTCAACTGGGCTCAGCCTGTCCTGGGGATCTGAACATGCAAAAGTGGACACAGAAATGGGGCTTCAGAGGCAGGTTGGCAGAACAGTTTTGGCATGTGAAGTGACAAGTGCAGGGGGAATACAAACTTCCTGAGCAATAATTCACTATTTTGTGACTATATATTATGCCACATGTGAAATTTACTTGAAGACTTGCATTATCTAACATTTCTCCATCAGCTGATCTCAGGGGAGATTCAGGATGGGCCTCTCCACCTGCTGAGGAGCTGTGTCAGAACTGGCCTGGAGATACAAGTGCATAAGTATTACCTAAGCCTGTGAACAAGAACTAGCTTCAGACAATACCAGTGCATACAACCAAGCCTCCCTTTGAGAGAGGACAGGTATAGGTGATGGGATACAGCATAAAAGACACTAAAAATGGCCTATATTCACAAAACTCTTCTACACAACCAGTAATTTTTGTTTTCTTTCAAAAATTACTTTCCTATCAATCCAACTCTGAGGCAGTTAACATATGGAACTCAAAGATACAGTTAACCTATGTCTGTACACCAGGTTAAGAACAAAATATTTCATTATCATATTGAAATCCCTAATTCATGCTGGGCTTAAACTTGAAGCAGCCATAGTTCCAGTTATAATAACCCTAGGAACCGAGAGGATCTGAAACTTCTGAAAATCAAGTCTAGAATTTCCACCAGTGCCACAAACTCAAGGAAACTTTCTGATGGTTTCATTTGTATTTGGAGTTTCACTGACCTAGCAAATAATACATGAAATATATTCTGTCTATTCCTCAGACAGGTTCTACATTACCAAGTGCAATACTCCCAGCTGCAGTTAGTGTATTCTTTTGCTCTAAACTCATTTTCCAGAGCTATATTTCTCAAAAATATGAATCTTGAAACTCCACTTTTATGATCATAAAAGATTTGGTTTCTGCTATCCTCTTTAAGAAGTGCATCCAGAGACTAAGTCCATTTGAGGAATACGCCAGAGAAAAAAAAGCTAAAATGACTTGCCAAAGCTACTGCCTGACCTTTAAATACATATTTAAAGATCTGTCTCAGGGCTCCACAGCCCTCAAGGAAGTTCTTTCCTCAGTGCCAAATGCAGAGTTCATGCAGCCCCAGCTCCTCCAAACAGAGTGCTAATGTTACATGTTAGAACCAGGTTCTGTTTACACAAAAAATGTGGGGCAAACATCTGCACGTCACCAAGCATCTTTCCTGTACACTGAATAAAAATATCCAGGTTAAACCTCTACTTCTTGACTGTGTTTCCTCCTACACCTTTATCCGCTGAGGCAGTTTATGTAAGTAACCTGAGATAAAAAATTTTACTTGTCATGGTGTAAAAATACTGAAGTTCCACTGCCTTATAATCTGATTCTTTTGCTGGGTGTCCATCAGCTCTTCAGGATGTGATGCCAAGAGACACTATCCGTGTTAGAGGGTTTGACATCTGAAGGTCTCATGAATGGTTGGTGAGGGGAATATGGTTCATAAAGCAGCAGGGGAAAGTTGTGCTGCAGAAAAGCCCTAGAAGAGAAGAGCAACCAGTAGAAGACACAGTGGATCTGACTAAGAGGACTTAATTAGCAGCCTCTGTGCAGATGTCCAACACAGCTTCATGTCTTGGAATTTCTCTCACCCTAATCCCAAAGCAACATACACTGACTTTCCTGTGCCAGAGCAACCTCATGTGTTTGTTAGCAAGCCTATGCACTACTAAATATTCAGAAAAGCTTGTCAGCAAAGATTTTCATTAATTTAGTAGTGGTAGTGATTGATAACCAAATAATATTGGTTATTTAACCAAAAGATCACGTTCTGAAGATATCAAATATTTAGAAAGAACAAATATTTCCTGACGACGTTCATTTATCACATTGGGATTTTAGAAAGCTGTGAAAAAGGCTTGGAGAGACCCACAAGAGACTATGGTGTCCATGTGTGATCCATGTAATTTCTGATGATGGACCTCATCAGGAAATACTTGTTACCAGCAAGGTTTTGTTCAGATATATTTGTTTTAAGGTCTGTAGGTCCTCCTTTAGGATCCATGTGTGATCCATGTAATTTCTGATGATGGACCTCATCAGGAAATACTTGTTACCAGCAAGGTTTTGTTCAGATATATTTGTTTTAAGGTCTGTAGGTCCTCCTTTAGGTGACTCATCTTATTGTTAAGGTTGAGTTCTCCAGACACCCCAGCACAAATTGCCTTTTAGTGTTGTTCTAGGCATTTTTTCCTAGAGAGCACCTCTCCAGACCACTTGGTCTTTGCTCCAAAGGAGCTGAAACATTAAAGTTTATTTCAATACCTGTGCAAGCAGCAGTTTGCCTAACACATGTCTGCTGTCATGGTACCTCACTGCTGACTGGGTGCCCAGCTCAGGCCCCACTGCTCTGACATGATCTGCAGAGTACACACATTTGCACCAAGTGGTGAGTTTGGTCACTCAGTCAAAGGGCTGGTTTCTGAAGATTAGTTAAACTCAAAAAGGTCAGTGCTTATTACCTCATGGACACTCAAACCCAAAAGCAGCCTTGGTTGTGTCATAGGATGTAAAATCTTGCAGCAACACACACTTCTAGCGGCAGAGAGATAGCAGTTGTCTGGGAGGCTCAGTTCCCTTCAGGTTAAATTAAATTTATGTTGGTTTAATTTAAGACAGTTGGGAAGAGTTTTCAAGCTGAAATAATAAAAGTCACTCCTAAAGTGAAATAATGGATGGCAATAATATTGACATGTGGAAATAATAATAAAGACATACTTCCCACTAAAAGTTTGTTTGTTTGTTTGTTTTTAATGAAATAGACTCAAAAGAAGTTTCTATGTGGACCATAACTCAGAGGCCAATGAGTCTTAGGTATCTTTGAGAAGAGGGAACACTATCCTCAAACTGTCTGCTGGGATGCAGCAGGAATACTGAAGCCCATATTATTTTTTTCTTTGTACTTTAACACAGAGAAAGTTGAAGCGGGTTCACAGACATAAAGCACATGCTTTATTCACTGATTTTGTAGCTGGTGGCATACACCAAGTTCAAGGCTAATAGGAAAATTACAGACAGGATGCAACTGGGAGTCCTTAGGTGGCCATCCTCTCCTGGTATCTCCTCCAGTGCAGCAGGAGATCACTGTCCTATCAACAACCACCTCACAGTAAAATTATGCTCTTTAGTAAAGCCTGCTCAAGTTGCCTTCCAGTGATCTCTGTCTGATAGCAACACTGGCACTGGCTGGATTACACTTGATTAAGTACAAATGTTGCACGCTAATTGGCTGATATGCCTTGTATGCATTTTTAATCAGGTATTACTTATCCTATATTAAAATTACTACTATATACTCTTTATATGTAATATGTACTCATGGATCTAGAAGGCACCAAGTGGAAAGAGTGTGGAAACTTGAGTGCTGAATGATATGAATTATAACTTGACAGCAACATGATGAAAAGGTAGGGGAGAAGAGAACAGGAGGATGGCTGAGGTATAGGAAGCCTTTTCCCAGGAAATATGGCAAAAAAAGTTCACCCCTGGAAGACTGTGAGGAAAAGAGCACTGGTGAAAGGGTCAGAAGAAAGGGGCTGCCACAGCAGCCCTGGAGTAACTTTAAGTGAAAGGCTATAAGCACAAAAGCCCCCTAAAAATTAGAAAACTTTTAGGAGTAGGCCAGTATAAACAATTGCACTGTGTAATATTTGGATAACCAGACTCCCTCTAAGCCTCATAAAAATTACACAGAAGTAGTCAGTAGGATTTTGAGCATATCCTGCACTCCAGGAACACACAAATTTCCAAACTATCCCATTCATCTGGCACACAGAAATTGATGGGAAAGTCTGAGCTTTTATTTCCAAGTTTCATTGTTTGTATGATCTACCATAGGCAGGGAAGATTAAAGAATAAGTGAATGCCTAAATATAGAAAGAACAAAGAAGAGCTCAATAGATAAATGTGAGTAATTGCATCAGGTGCAAAAACACAATTAGTGACATTGTAATTACTGAAATTAAATATCAATTTATGCGAGGATGCACTGTAACACTTTTGACAGCCTCAAACATTGTATGATAGCAAATATAAGTGGGATGACAGCTCCCTAATTTTAAAGTAGAATCATAGAACCATTAAAGCTCACTTAAAGAATTTTATTCCATAAGATACAAGGACAGGAAAGGTTTCAGTGCAAAGAGGATAAGTGATAATAAATGCCCAGTAAAACCATGCATACATCTGCAGCTATTGAGACACACAGCAGCTTTTCTAAAATACAAATGTAGTACATGAAGTAACAAATCCTGCAGCAGCACCATGGAAAACTTTGGTCTGAAGGAGAGAGTGGGAAGAAGATCATTCCCATTGGGATAGGACACACCTCACTTTAGATGCTTCAGGCATACAGGTTGCATGCTAATTGTGTCTGTGTCTTCCTCTAGTCCACAGGGAGGAACGAGTGTCACCAGAGACAATCCTTACCATAGAGAATCCCTTCAGCATGCCAGGTGGTGAGATGAATCCAGGTCATTTCCTTCGCTTACCAATTTTCATCAGAGAACTTTCCATCTCCTGGAGGATAATTTCTTCAGCATGTCTCTCCAAGGCTGGCCCTTTAAGTGTGTGAGGGCTCTGCAGCCACCAGGCAGCAATTTTTTCCTTCAAAACAGCTTCACGTTCCTCTCCCACCTCCCCTCTTTCCTCCTGGTGTTTAGGTCCTCTTTGCTAGCAGGATGGCTTTTTTTTTTCACCCCGTTGCTAGGCTGGTAGCCTAGTTTCCCAAGAAAAGGAAGCTTATGAGATCACACTGTCTGTGCAAGTGCCAGTCGGTCCCTCCTAAATAATTTTTGAGCCTGTGAACTAAGTTGGATCAAACTTGACAGGGGATAGAAGTCTCAAAGGTTTGAGCTGCCTACAAGTGCTGTGGAAGTAGGCAGGCAGAGGAGAAAAAATGATGGGAGTGCATCCACTGCAGAAATATAACTGTATTATTAGACACCAGAGAGTCCACATCGAAGACAGTCATTACCACTGAACTCCATGGGAGATACGATTTCACAGATTCAGCAGCTCACAAGATGACTTGATTAATATGAGCATGAGCAAAATGTTCTTCTCCCCTTCTTCTAGAGCACAAGGCTTCACTTGCAGAGCAGCAGGGGAGAGCACAGAAATGACAGGTTGGTAAGAGTGAATTTAGAGCTAATTGCTGCACCTTCTCAAGCCAGTCCTCGTGTGGAACTCGACTTCCCTGTGACTCTGGTGCCCCCGGTTGCATGATCTGGTTCACACAAAGGTTGAAATTACACGGATTAGAGCAGAGCAAGTCCTAAATTGCCGTGGGCTCTGCTGAGGAGGGTGAAGCTGCCTTAAAATGGGCCATCATTTCTAAGGACAGCTCCATGATGAAGCATCCAGCTCGTCCGGATCTGTCCTCCTGGCGCTGGTCTGTGCTGCAGCTGCTAGCGGCGATTCATTTGCCACGGGTGTGAGCTGGAACATAGGCTGAGGACCAGCAAAAGCTGTGCCTGGTGCGTAGGCTGCCTCTCGTTTGTTCCTGCTGTGGCTTTTCCTAGAAGTCAGGCACCCCAGGACTGCCTGACTACTGAGCCTGAGCAAAACACTCGCAGTCCCTTGTTAACACTTGCTAGGGAGAAAAACCAAGCTATTTGCACAGATAGGATCCAAAAAGAAGTGGAAATCACTCATCTTGCAAAAAAAACCCCAAAAAAAACAAAAAAACCAAACTATGAAATAACCGTAGCTGACATTAAAATAAAGATTGGGGAGTTGTGCAACTTTTTGTGTTCAGCAAAATATTGATGTTTTCTTCTTCTCCTAAGACTTCTAAGTATTGATGTGCCAGATATCTGATTTAGGTGGAGAGAGTGCAAATCACCAACACCTAAAAAAATGGAGAGAAAGTGGTTAAATATACTTCTGATGCACAGCAAAACAGAGGGCTTATGAGCGATGAGTGACATGACTGAAAATGGACAGGGATTTTGCAAGAAGGACAGGTATTGCAACTTGCCCTCGGCAGTCTAGCCGAGGGCACAGGCTGAAATTCACAGCCTGAAATGCCTGCAGAGCAGCACCTGCATGAGGCTGGGCTGCTACCATCTTCTTTAAGATGAGGCTTCTTCAGAGAGGGACATGAACCACAACTCTCCTGCACCCAGGGTTGAATGTTTTCTGTTACATAATGGAATCTGTGAAACAACAGGGGAGCATCTTTACCTCTTATTTGTTGTTGTCATTTCAATCAGGGCATTTTCCTTCTGATGAAAGCTAAAAGATAAAATATTTTTTTTTAATTAATAAAGCCTCTCTCCTCATGCATCATTTTTCACAAATGTCAAAGATTTGAAAGTGCTACTCCCATTTAATGGACATTAGGAGTAAGGGTGAAGGAAATCAAGTGAAATGTCTGCAACAGAAAAAAACAAGTATTGCATCATGGTTCTAGTAAAAGAGACAAGGGCACCTATTAAGCCTCAATAAACAGCAAAGCTTAGGACAATTTTCTGACATATTGGATCCTTCAATGAGGCATTACGAAACTAATGTGACCAATGTTCCATGCTAACAAAATATGTTCTGGATTTTTCATCTGACAACCTAATTTAAGGATTTCTTAGAATATGGGAAACAAAATGAGGCAGTGCCTTAACAAGAATCATTGCTTTGCAAAAGGCAGCTTGTGCCAGAGGGCTGGAAAATTGAAAGTGCCCCAGGGGAGCACAGGAATGGATAAGACCTCTTACACTACCCAGTCAAAATAAAATGCATTAAAAGAAGCATAAGTACCAAACTGACCATTTACTGCAAAATTTCTTGTACTTAAGTTACTACTATTGCCAGAAGTACTGCTATTAGAAGTCCTAACGAAGAGAGACTGTACTAGACACATGGTTTGACTCTTGAAAAGGTGCATTTGGCAGAATTAGACCATGCACATAGTTGTATCTGAAGGAAACTTACTGACGGTGACTGCAGCAAAACAAGTGATTTAAGGTGGAATAAATCTGATTAAAACAACTCCTATGACTAGCAGTGATTTTTTCTTTCTTATGATTACTAATATTTTTTGGTTGGTTACTTGGTTTTTACTTTGGTTGACTGAGATTCTGAGGTTTTTGTTCACTGCCTTGGGGAGCATCAGTTTGAATATGCAGTAGTTTCCAAAGTGTTAAAGAAATTTGTGGTATTAAAGTGGTATTAAAGGATGCACTGCCCATCCACTCTTAAGGCTGCTTCCTGGCAAAAAAAAGGTGCCCTGCAGATTTGATCATTGATGCTTGAGAGACTAGTAAGTTTTTCACAGACCTTAATAAACTGATATCATGGACAAGAAATGTGGAGGTGCAAAGCACAATGCACACACAAAGCTCTTTGTATTTTGGTGGCATGAACCTGGAGTTCATATTGGGATAACATTCCCATCTGAGGTAAAACAGAGCATCCAAAATCCTTACCTAGGCAGAATCCACATTGACTTCAGGGGATACTTTTTCCCAGAGAATGGCTGTGTAAAGATCAGGACTAGTTGTTTGTCCCCTGCAGCAATATTGTTTCTCTGAAGAGACTTCCAGCACCTGTGATCAGGGATTTATTACTACTGGTGAATACCAGCAATCAGGTGTTGGTCAGTCTCACCTTGACCCTCAGGAGGCTGTTTTCATCTTTTCTTCATATCAGCTTTGGAGATAAGCAAACAAAGAAACAAAATAAAACAAACAATACAACCTAAAAAGCTAAGGCACAAGCTGCAGGCTGAATTTCTGAGAATTTGATCCACTTAAATCTATTTATTCAGTACCTCCTGAAAGGCAAAGTCTGTGCCAGCACAGTCTGCCCATTTGTTAGCGAACCCATAGTTCAGGAGCAGGGTCCTTTAAGAAAAATCTTCAAACACAGACCCACCATGAGGATTTGAGGAGAAAGGAACAGCCAGTAACTCACCAGTAATAATTCTGTTGTCACTCTCCCACATCATCTCCAGTTTCTCTTCTCACTGGTGGAACTGGGCAGCAGAAGGTGTTTAGCCCAAAAGAAAATGAAAGCCCTTTCCTGTACTATCATTGCAATGGGGCCTGGGTTAAAACTGTCCCTCAAGGGAGGCTCCAACCAGCTGGAAGCACATTTGCCAATAGTGCAATTGATCTTCAGCTGCCTTTAGCCTAAAGAAACTCTTTCAGACATCTAAAATCGCATCTGATTTCATAACAGACTCCTCTGCAATCCCCACCACATTGCCTGCTCTCAACCCTGCCCAAAAAAACCCAAAACCTAAACCAAAAAAAGCCCACCCAAACCCACTCATGATGAAGAATGAAGTGGCTCAGAAGAATAAGTTAATTTGGCACCTCCTTCTGCAAGTCCTGCCAGCCAACTCCTGCAACAGCTTTGCTCTGCAGCACCATGTAAGCAGGATCTGCAGCTAAGGCAGGGGAGAGGGAAGAGGTGGAGGAGGTGGGGGGGAAGGCACAGAGGCTGCTCACATAGGAAGCCAGGGCTATTCCTGCTGCCCACCCTGGAGACACCACCTCTACATCAGGCGGGAGTATCAGAGGGAGAATCTGGCTTTCTGGATTTAACAAGCTCACTTTTCCTTTAATTGGGGCCCTCAGGCACTACTGTATTCCACCTAATGGCACTAATCATTAATGAATCTCCTTGGTGAATAGAAAGCCTGAACTGTTCTCTCTCTCCTTAGGTTTTCAGCCCTTCACAGAACTTAGTGGGCAGGACAGCAACTGCATAGATTTTAAAAGAACCATCGAGACAAAAAGTGATGGAAGAGTCACTGATCCATTCATCCCTAGACTGTGCAGAGGAGCCAAGAACCACCAGTAACTGGCTGCTTCACCTGAGATGTAGATACAGGCACCAAAGAGTCCTGTCAGAAACGGATACTGCACCTTACTTTCATACCATGCCTCCCTGCCCCCTCCATAAGCACCAACCAGTTTTTTCTCACTACCACTCATATTTTTCCTCAGTTTTGTGCGTCCTGGCTCAAGCTTTTGCTCCCAGCACAGGCCCACTCCATCTCCCTGTTAAAGCTTTTGAACAGATGGGAAAAGGTTTGTTGGTTGCTTTTCTTTTCTTTTCTTTTTTTTTTTTTCCTTAAAGCAAAAAATAATCGACCGCCAGCACCTCAGCCCAGTGCTGGCAGGGTCTCGCCGTGTCGGAGGGCAGCCCGAGCCGGGCCAAGGTGCAGCTCTCCCTGCAGGGCTCAGCCAGGCTGCTAAAAGGGGGAGGGAGGCAGGCAGCGGGAGAGCAGCCGCAGGCCAAGCGCGGGTGCATCCAGCGCTGCCGGGGAAGAAGGAGCCAGCGCTCTGCAGCCCTCCGGGGACTGCGGGGCTGCGGTTGCTCAGTCGGAGCTGGGAATAGGAATTAGGGCAGGCAGAGCCGCAATGGCTGCAACTCTTCCCGATTATCCAGCCAGCTAGAAATGCACTGGCTTGTCTTTTGTTTCAGCTGCGGGTTTTTTCCCTGTTGATCTGCATTTATGTTTTGTTTTGTTGGGGTTTTTCCCCCCTTTATGTGCGTGTGTGTACACATTTTCTCTAAGCAGGAGATAATTTTACTGTGGTCACTGTCAAGGTTTAAATGCTCTTCTGTTGCGTTTTTCCCTTCTCTAGTTCACCAGCTCACGGGAGTTAGGAAGGGATGTTAGAGGCTTGAACCTCTTCCAGCTCTTCCTACAGCAGCCGCTGCCTGGGGCAGTGGGACCAGCCTGGCAAGAGACAGCTCAGTCTTTCCCGCAGCCTTTACAAACCCTACAGGTGCAAGGCGGCAGGAGGCAAGTCCAGTACACTCAGTCCTTTTCTGGGACTTGGCGGAGGGCTCATGTTTCCTTGCCCACACAACATGGCAAGGCAGAGCAGCCATCTATCCCTGTGGTCGAGAAGATGAAATACATAAAATCGACCATTGCACTCAGGCTTCAGAAATGGACCTTGAAAGGAGCAGGAAAGGGGACAACCAATGCCTTGCGCATTGGGGAACTCTTATGAAATGAAGAGCGGGGAGGGAAAGAGGAGTTTGTTGGTTGCTCGTGCTCCCCGAAAAAAAACCACGAAGCTGCCGGCGGGAAGAGCCTCGCCTGCCAGTTTGTCCAGGGGAGCTAAGCCGGCGGGACCGGGCTTTGCTGCCATCCCTGCCGCCTGTGAGGGAAGTCCCGGGGTGCAATGCAGGTTAGTGCATCCCGGCTAGCTCGGCAGGCCCGGCGGCCGGCCTGTGTCCCGGGGATGAGCGCCCGAACAGCAGAGTCCAGGAGGAGACAGAAGGGAGGAAAGGGGCCCGGGAACGACCACCGGGCACCCTCCCCATCCGCTCCGCTGTTTTTCACTCGTTTGCCACCGTTTATTATTCTCCTCAACGGAGGGTTAATTGGGGGATGTGCTAATTACGGAGAGATCATTCATTAGTAATTGAACTTCACACGAAGATAACTCGAGTCCGCTAATTAGCTGGAACTCGCCCCCTTTTTAGGGCGTTTCAGCTTTCTTCTGTGGGGTGAGGGAAAGCTGGTAGGCTCCCTTCCATCGTCCTCCGACGGCTGGGCACGGTCCAGCAGCCGGGAAGGCGGGGGCGGCGGCAGGAGCACACCCGAAGCCGAGCCGGGGTCGGCGGCAGCGGGCGGGACCGGCTCCCGGGCGCCCCGGGGCAGAGCGGCGGGGGTCCCCGGCGCCCAGCCGGCGCAGACAGCAAGCTGCGGAGCCCCTGGCACCCCAGCAAAGGCTTCCTCTCCCCTCTCTCCTCAGCATTTCGTGCTACAGGAAACTATAACAGCAGCGCCTGACCTCATGAATACAGAGATGTGCACAGAAAAATCAATTTAGACCTAGATCCTCTGTGGGGAGGGAAAATAACCCAAACCATTTAAACAAAGCTCTCTCTCCAGGGTTTTCCTTTTTCTTTGGTGGTGGTGGGGATTGAATCTAGAGGGAGGCCAAAGTAAAACGAAATTCAAGCAGACGTGTGTCTGCCGAAGCGAGGCTGAGCTCTGCAAAGCCCCCCCAACACAAGCATAATGTATTTTATCATTAAAAAATCAACATTGCTTCCAGTGGTAAAGGCGCCTGGCTCCAGTTCCTGAGCACATTCGTTGCTGGGATTCAATCCGTTTGGGAAATGCAGATTGGCTTGCGACCCACTGTTTGATTTATGAACTGTTACATTTGCTATTGCTTACACATTGCATTGCGGACCTTGGGAAGGAGGGAGCAGGGAGAGGGGGCGAAGGAGAGACTCTGCCACCCTACACATTGGCAAAGGAGAGCTATCGCACAGGCAACGGCTCTCCAGCGGAATAAATCATCTCGCACCAATTCGTGGTCCCTACCTCCCCATCACCCACTCACCCACCCACCCACCCCCGATCGCCAGCTGGGCTCTCCTCTTATAAGTAAAAAGGACGTGTTCACTATTTGATGTGTATTTCTTTATAAAGGCATCAGGCGTCTATAAATAGCCGAGGTTAGAGCAGCTTCTGCTGCGAAATCAATACCCCGTCCCCCCTTCCCCTTGCTCCTTCGGCTGAGCTGCCTTATTAATTATGAAAGGGCTCCTCTGCGCCCCGGCTCCGGCTCCGCAGCCTCCTCCTTAATGGTGGTTGCTGCCTTCCCTCCGCCGGGCCTCGGCACCGCTCCGCGCCCGCGGGAGAGCCGCGCCGCCCGCCCCCGCCGCTGCGCGGGGCTCCCTGCGCCAGCCCCGGGCGGCCGGGAAAACGGGGGTGCTGCGGTTCGCGGCTTCGGGAGGAGGTGGAGGAGGGTGGGAGGATTTGCAGCAGATTTTTAAGGAGCAAAAGAAAGGGGAAGAAAAAAAAAGAGAGAGAGAGAAAGGCTTCGACTAAGCGATTCAGGCAACCTGTCCTTGTTTGAACTGAAATTGCCACGTTCGTCAAGGGATGGGTTCAAGATTTAGACTTCCTTGCCTTAAAAGACCTGTCCTTTCCAAGATACTCTAGACATATTTTATAAAAAGGACGACACCCTCATTTCAAACAATATTTTTTATTTTATACTTCTGTCTATACTTTGTAGCAAATCTTTTTTTGTTATTTTTTGCTGAATTGACTTTATAATAAACTTTTGTTTAAATTACATTTTTCTTCTCTTTTAAAATCAAGGCTCTTTTTTTCTTTCAAAATCATTTTGCTGTTGCTTTTTTTTTTTTTTTTCCTTTAGGTTTACATTTAAGCCCCCTTTTTGTGATCTCTACGGTTGGATATTCAGGTATTTTATTGTTATGTGTAACATCTAAAACAAAGAGGAGGAAAAAATTAAAGGCAGTGAATTCGGAAAGATGCCTTCGAACAGCAAGTAAAGGTAAACTCTCAGAGATGTTAGCAACATTCCTTCCTTCCTCCGGACATTTAGATACGTCTTTCTTTCTCTTGCTCCTTCCTTCCTTAGCTGCTCGTTTCCCTCTCTTTCTCTCCCTCTCTCGCTCTCTTTTCCCCTTGAGGAAAAATGTTCTTTTTTATTTATTTTTAATTTTTTTTTCCAGTGGAATGGCCAAAAAAACACAAGCGACTGTGGAGGAAAGATGAGAGATTGTGAATTATTCACCATATGCTTCACACGTGGACATCTACCTTGGATTTCTCGCCAGTGCCTTTTCCTGTCTGCGGTTTTTGTTCTCGCCTCTCACACTGCCACATTTTTAGTGGAGCCCGTGGCTCGCCGGGAGGTACCCGGCCGGTTACAGCCTTTGCAGTAGGTGGCCCAGAGCCGTTCCTGAGATTGCGTTTGCACAACGAGGGCTCAAGTTAGTTTCTTTATATTTTTCTCTATTTTTGATTCGAAGCGATAGTAAAGCTGAGGTCCGATTTGGGCTGCGCGCCGCTGCCTGTTTGGTAATATTTGGCAAATAAAACACAAAAAAAGAAAAAAAAAGGGAAAAAAAAAAAAAAAAAAAAAAGGAGAACGCTTCCACAGTCCTACATGGGTGTTTCACCATCATCAGCCACCACCACCACCATCATCATCATCATCAACCACAGAAAAGCACAACGTCCCCAAAGCAACGGATGGACACTTCCTCTATAGATCCAGCACATGGAGAGGGTGTGGGTGTGAGTGTGCTCGCCCCCCTAGAAAGGCAGCCAGGTCACTAGGGCGGCCCACAGAGCCGCCAGGAGCAGGGGCAAGGCCGGCGGGAGGAGGGACGGTGCCGCGCCGCTGCCGCCTCCGCACAGTTCAAATAAGCTGCCTTGGAAATCGAGGTTTTTGGATTCCCGTCTCAATTTCTCCCAGAGGTCTGTCGCTCCTTCCTGGCAATCGGTGAGCGCTGTGAGGGTGCAGGCGTGGAAATCATCCCAGTACCTGCAGGAAGGGAGAGCAGCCGGCGTCAAAACAGGCACGCACCCACCTTCCCGGGGGGGCCCGCCCCTCGGGCCCGCCGCCCCCTCCTCTCGCCGGCGGAGCCAGCCGGGCATGCCTAAAAGGGAGGCTGGGCCGGCGGGGAGGAGCCGCTGGATGAGGGTTCGGGGGTCCCCCCCATCCCCAACCCCGCCTTCGGCACCAGCCCTGTCAGGGTGCTGTAAAAATTGCTCTGGTGGGTCCCTGGCGGAGGGGTCTTTGCCCGAGGGGGAGGGGACATGCCCCCCTCGGCTGCCAGGAGCTAGCCCAAGAACCCGCGGGCTCGTCCTGAGGGTTTCTCGTCACCAGTGGGAGCGGGCAAATGGGGGTGGGAAAGGCACCATTTCGGGTGCGGCGTGTAGAAGCCCTCGGGAGGGATTCCCCGGGACGGGAAAAGGTCCTTAGTGCAGGAAAAAGTCAAGGAGAAAGAGTAGGAGGAGCAGGAAAGGTAGGAGAAGGAAGAAAGAGCATCTTCCGCTTCTCGGTGCCTCGCACCGACCCGCACCAGGGCAGCGGGAGCGACCCCCTGATCCGTGGCCAGGGGTCTATAGGCAGGGAAGAGATTCGCTTTCCTAGGATAATTTCCAGCTATTTGCACAATTTTTTTTTTTTTTCCCCAATTCCTTTCTTCACAGGGACAGGACCGGCGTTTATCGCCGGGGCAGGTACCCGTCGTCCCATGGACCGCATAGGGAGGGTACTGGAGGATCTTTCCTCTCCATGTCTGAGTTATCGAAAATCACATCGAAGCTGCCCTCTGCCTTCGATTTCCCCCGTGCCTCAAAGCAGACGTCTGCGAAACTAGGTCTCGATTTTCTTTATTTTCATTTTTTTCCAAAGTATTCCTACTGCCTCTAATTTATGAGCACTCTAAGCTGGCTGTAGACTCCCAATGTTTGCTACATTTGTAATAAATAATGAGATACTGAGAAGCCAGAGTTTGAGAGTGTGCCTCTCCTGCAGTATTTCTGCTGTAATTGCATCTCCCAAAGGAAAATTAAATCTTTCACCATCTTCTTTCAATACACATCCCGGCGCAGGGCGAAGGCAATCGGATGGTGGGAGGTGGTCGGGAAAAGGGTCTTTCTTGGAAAAGAGTTATTTTTAGAGATCAGATAACATCTGGTCTGGCACTCAAGGACACAAGATACCATATCAGGACGCTGCTGCCCCTGGGTATTTATTTCTGTTGCAGGACACAAAGTAAACCACAGTCCAGAATGTACAGAGAGGTGCCAGCCTTCTTAGGTGTTTGACTCAGAAAGCTCTAGGTAGGGAGAGAGGAGTGTTACAGGGTCCCTTCACACTCCTTTCCCCTTTCCTTTCCTTTCCTTTCCTTTCCTTTCCTTTCCTTTCCTTTCCTTTCCTTTCCTTTCCTTTCCTTTCCTTTCCTTTCCTTTCCTTTCCTTTCCTTTCCTTTCCTTTCCTTTCCTTTCCTTTCCTTTCCTTTCCTTTCCTTTCCTTTCCTTTCCTTTCCTTTCCTTTCCTTTCCTTTCCTTTCCTTTCCTTTCTTTCCTTTCCTTTCCTTTCCTTTCCTTTCCTTTCCTTTCCTTTCTCCTCTCACCTTCTCATTCCATGTATTTTGTTTCCTGATTTTCGCGGAACAAAATAAAACCCCCAAACTATTCCAAACTTATTTATGTCTAAAGATACTGTCTCGTTTCTAAATATTTTTTTTCTTCTTTTTTTTGGTCGTATTTTTTTAATGGGGGGATTTTGCAACGAAAAATGGGGAAAACACCCTGTGCTGCAACCGCCTTTTTTTTTTTTTTTTTTTTTTGGTGTGTGGTTTGGGTTTGGGGTTTTTGTTTTGTTGTTTTGTGGCGGCTTTTCCGTTTTTCCTCCCAGACATATTAAAAATGCTCGTGGTTTTGTCCCTGTACAGGACACAATTTTGTACAGCGAGCTCTTTTTCTCCTCTTAATATTTTTGTTGCTGTTGGTATTACTACTATTATTATTATTATTGCTATTATTATAATTATTATTCCCTATTATTGCTGTCCTTTTCTTCTTGTCCCCTCTGTGCCAGGTGCAGGGCGAAACTGGCGGCAAATGGGTTTTCCCGGGACCATGGAGGCGGCAGAAGAGAGCTGGCGCTGGGACGGCCACCTCTCTGCCGCTGGGCGATTCATATCGTGACAGGGCTTTTCCCTTTTTAATTACGTTTTGTTTTCCGAGGAGCTGCTTTCCCAGCTCCGGCTGTGCCCGGCCGGGGTGGGCAGCCTCACATCGGCCTCGGGGGAAGCCCGGAACCGCCGGTGAGCGTGTGGGACACAGGCAGCAATAAGGAAAGGGATAACAATCCCCGTGCAGCTAATGTCAGCACCCCAGTGCAGATCGGGGGAAGGGAAAGAATACGAAAGAGGAGCTAAGTAAGGCAAAGAAAAAAAGATAAAGGGAAAAAAAAAAACAAACAACAAACCAGAAAAAAAAAACAACCCAGAAAAAAAAAAACAAACAAAACAAAAAAACCCCAAACAACAACAAAAAAAACCCCCACCTCAGATTCACGGAGGAAAAAAAAAAAAAAATTAAAAACGTTGTAAAAATTCCCTCCAGACTTCGCTGTTCCCCAAGCCCGGCCTGTCACCGTGGCAGTAAGCTTGGAGGGACCCTGGAGCGGAGAATCCAAGCCCAAAGCGTAACCCCCGCGTTACTTGTGTTCCTTCCCTCCTTCCCGCCACCATTCAGCCTCGCCCCCGTTGCCCAGCCCCAGGTGACCCCCATTCTCCCCCCGCGGCCCCGAAGAAGAGAGGAAAGACCTACGCGCAGATCGTTTGGAGATTTCTCTTGTCGTCCAGGTCCTGCGGGTAGTTGGCCATGTTATCGCCCAGCCGCAGCAAACAATCCGAGAAGCCCCTAAAGACCGCATCGCACCGCCCCGCCGCTCTCACCGCCTGCACCAGGTACGCTGCGGGGGCAGGGGCACAGGTCAGCACCGCCGGCCCCCGCCCCCAGCCCTCCGCCCGCCGCCCCCGACTCGCCTCTTCCCTTCTCCTCCCCCCGCCCGCCCCCAGACCTTGCTAAAAGCGCGACCTGGGGCAGGAGAGGGGCGGTGGGACAGAGCCAGGCTCGCCATCGGCCACTCGAGGAGGTGAGACAGGGGCTTTTCACCCTTTCCTTTTTTAGTAGCGGAGGGTTCAGTGTCTGTGAATTAGCGACGTTGCTTTCATTAATTTTTTCCCCTTTTTCTTTTTTTCTTTCTTTTTTTTTTTTTTTTTTTTTTTTTTTGTTTAAGGGAAGAGGAGGAGGGGAGGTGAAGATGCGCTGCCTGCTTCTCCCCGGACTTGATCCTTTGTTAGAAAATTCCTCCTCGAAGCAGCAGGAGCGTTTCTCCGTACAAACGCAGGCGCACGCACACGCACACGCTCCCTATTGCCCAGGTCTCTGGGCAAACACCGTGCAAGGCGCAGCGGGAAAAAAAATTAAATTAAAAATAATAATAATTTAAAAAGCACTAGAAAGAGCTGCGATAGAGACACTCAATGAAGGGACCGCTAAATCCCGCAGAGAGCTGCGAGGGTGCCGACCCGGCCGTGCCTGTGCTCGGGGCGGCAGGGGGGGACCGGGCCGGGGTGAGCCCCACTCCCCCAGACCCGCTGCCCAGGCATCCTTCGGGATGGCTGTAACCAAGGGCAGCTCGATTCGGTACAACAGCAACCGACACAAGAACAACCGCCCGCAAACGCGGGAAGAAAACGAGTTACGGGTTCCTCCTGCGTGCCCCGAGAGGGCACGGGACGGGACGCGGGACCGCGGCAGGGCCGGTGCCGCCGCACGGCATCCCGCAGATGCCCGCAGCCGCCCGGCGGGCGGAGGTACCCGGCACGGCGAGGGGCTGGCTCCCGGCCGCTCTCCTGCCCGTGACGGGAGCTGGGGACGCCGCCGTGCTCCTAGGCCTGGGGGATGTCGCTGCGGCCAGCGGGGGCGGGAAGGGGCTTCCCCCGTCCCTTGAGGAGGAGCCCCTTGCCGCCCACACCATCGGGCGTCGGGTGGGGACACCTCCCGCGCCGTGTCCCCAGGGAACGGCTGTGACGGGGTGTGTGTGCGTTTCTTGCCGGGTACAAGCTAAATGGCTGACTCCAAAAGAGACTGTTTCAACCCAAATCTTCCTCTTGCCGTTTGATTCATCGCTAACATGACTTGGTGGCCACTCCCCTCTACGCACACACACAGACACACACACACCAGCACCAGCCACCACATCAAACCCTCAGCAGGCTCCAGACATTGGCTACGATAGGAAAAAAAAAACAAAACAAAAAAAAAAAACCAAAAACGCCAGGCAAACAAATAGAGAAGAGCCGAAGACCATCCCGAGGGTAAAACGATGTCCTATAAAACCCGCACCATCTCTCTCCAGCAGCTACAGGGGAGGGGGTGTTGCCACGAATTTCTGCAAAAATCTGTCGGGCTGTGCTGAAAATCGGGGTTCGAAGAAGAGCCCTGCCCCAGGCTGGGGCCGGAGGATGGGGGGGTGGCGAGGGTCACGTTCGGGACCAATGGTGAGACAAGCATCCCTCACCCCTGAGGAGCAGCCTGTCCCTGTCTGCGGAGGCAGCCGCACGGGGTAGCCCCAAACCCCGCCAATAGAATTTAAAAATATATATATATAAAGGAAGGGGGGGGGGGGGGAAGGAAAAAAAGCAAAAGCGGATAGACTGAAAACTGCTCCTGTCTGGTTCGAAGACAACGGGATTTTTCATGAACTAGGTCGCTTGTGCCTTGCAGTTGCCACGACCTTCCACACCCCGCACCCCCATTCAAAGATAGCAGTGTGCAGCAATGTGCAATGCAGCAGGACCGCAGGAGCCCTCTGTGACGGACCGGGCCCCCTCCCGAAATCTATTCCCCGTTCTCTCAGTCCTGCGACTGGTCTATCCCTCCTGTCCCTTCCGCGGAGACTTAGCCCACCCCACCCCCCACCCCGTTCATCTCCCAAAATGTCAGGGATTTCGGACAGCTCCATCTCCTATGCCTAAATCCTAAATAAATAAATAAATAAATCCCCCCTCCCCCCCCCCTTTTTTTTTTTTAAGTCCCGGTGCATAGACATTTTGGGAACAAGCCGAGCATCCATTTCACACGAGTCTTTACCAGGGATGGGGCAAAGCCAGTGGCTCTTCACAACACCCACACCGACAACCAGAAGCTGAATCCGGGGGTGGGGAGGTGTGGAGGAGGTGGGGGGAAGGTTACCCTAAATACCGAAGCAGAAGCAGAGAGGAGAAAAGCCCTCCACGAGCTTCAAAGCTGTCCCCTTTCAGGGCACTGCAAAGCCACCGCACCGCCACCATCCCCACGGTGTGCAGCAGTATTTGGGGGTAACTTTCCAAATGACTGCTCATGCTCATGCCAGCCAGGGAACGGCATCTCCCAGCGACTCTAGCTGCCTTTTGAAATTTGAAATAAAATCCATTCTCGCCTGAATCAAATAAACACAACAGAAAGAAAATCTTCCTCCTCCAAATGAATGAACGAACACACAAACAAAAATTGCAAGGATTGAAATTAAGGATAATATCCAAATAAAGCATTCCTCCTTCTTTCTGTGACAGTACAAAAACTGGCCTTATGAAGAGTTTAGCCTTATTTTAAATTGAATGGTAATACGAATGTAGGGGTTTGCATCATTTAACCACATTTCCCAGAGGTCAACATTTCATTACACTATTTCTTCCCCCGCCTGCCTTTATCAGATGAGGAAATGTTCAAGGCTTTTTGCCTCTCTTTCTAATTTTCCCCTCATTTTTAAAATCTTCTTTTTCCCCCTCTTCTTTCTTTGGTACCCATAAAATGTTGCAGAGGTTTTCTGGAGAGGAGTGTGACCGAGCAAAAGGATCTCTAAATAGCAATGCCGAGCTTTTTTTTTTTTTTTTTAATTGTATCAGAATTCCTTTGCAGGAAAATATTTTCAAAGGGCTCTTCACACCCGACACTCTAGATAATAAAAAACATGCTTTCATCCCACTTTTTTTTTTTTTTAACCCAGTTTTGGATCGTGCTCCAGAATCTACATATCCAATAGACAATCTTTAAAATTTGCCTATATAGGACCAAAGTGCTCATTAAGTTGGAGATTGTTTAATGTCTGTAACTAAAAAATAATTTCAGGAAAGAAACGTATAAAATGAACCCTAGAGCAAATCAACACAAACAACCGGCGAAATCCCCAAGATACTGAACAAAACCGGCAACAAGCACACAAAATACACACCAGCATGGAAAGAAAGCTGTTCTATTTTAAGTAACAGCATATATAGTATTTTTTTGGACCTGCTCGATTTTTGACAGGTCTTCTCCAAGCACAAAATTAACGATTGGGCGGTGGGACTCCGCGATTTTTTAAAGTAATTTTTATTTGTTTAATCGGTGCATTTGAGTTGATTATTTCCTTTAATTTAGTGATGGATTTTCTTCGGCTTTGAGATGCTCTACAAATGGGAAAACGTTCTGGTTCCCAAAGGGAGACCTTTGTTGTTCCCCTGATTTTCTGCAAAAAAACTTTCCAGCTATATCTCTCTCAAGACATTTTGTGCCCGTTCTTATTTCTCTGTCCCTCGGGGAGAGAAGGAAAATGTCTTAGCACTGGAGTCACCAAACTGTAAGTGAAAGGGAATGAAGGGAACATCCGAAAACCAGATACAAACGCAACTGTTCGTGGGGACCGAGAGAAAAGGAGGGAAAAGAAGGAAGAAGAGGCGGAGGGAAAATAAAAAAACGAAGTATGAGTGAGCATGCACCGCTTTAGAAAAACGAAAACCAAAAGTGGTTTACGAGAAATCAGAAACCGGCTCCCTTTCCTGCGGACTCCCCTGCCTTGACAGCGTGCCGGAACGCGAAGCTGCCGCCGCGAAGGGAACGCGGGGAGCGGGGAGCGGGGTCCCGCCGCCCCGCACCGGGTTATCCCGACGTGCCGCTCCTGCATGCATCAGCCGGGCTGGGGTGCGCACAACTTGACACGGAATTTGGCAGTCCACTTACCTATCTGTACAGCAAGGATCAGAGAAATATAACTGCCGTTCAACTTAAGTCCCATCCTACATTTAGTAAAACCATTTGCGGCTGCAGATCTTTAAATAGTTACTTTGGAGAACGTGGGGGAAAGCTGAAAAATAGACATTGCCAACAAGTTCCGAGCAGCGGAGGACTTTGCAGACAAGGGGGGGAGACAAGAGGAGAAGGAGAGGAAGAGGGAGGCAGCAGGAGAGGGCGAGGAAGGCTGGCTGGGAATGGTTCGCTCCATTAGGAGGGGGCGGAGGAAGTACAGCCTCACGCCCACCACCGGCCCTGACGTGGGGGGATGACACCGACCGGGTTTTTTCCCCCCTTTTTTTTTTTTTTTTTTTTTAAATAAATGTGCACCTTGGAAGAGGAGCGCCATTTATAGGCATCACAGGCTGGATTTACCCGCTCTCCCCGTGTCCCCCCGCCCCATAAATCGCCGAGAAACTCCCCCCCCCTCCTGCCCCGCGTGGTGGCGATGGGGGCGGCAGCCGGGACCGTCCCCCCGAGGCGGGAGCGCTGCGGGGGCGGGAGGGGACACACAGACACAGACACGCAGACACACAGACACACACACAGACACGCACACGGAGGAGCCGCCCCGGGGGTGGGGACAGCACGGCAGAACCCCCCCGCCCCCGGGGCCGCCCCGTCGGGGCCGGCCGGCCCGGCCCCCGCGCTGCGCAGCGTGCAGGGGGACAGGGACGTGCGGGGGTCCCCTCCCCCTGCCCGTCCCTCCCCCACCATGACGTCACCCTCGGGCTGAGGGTGGGGGGAGCCGGGAGGGAGGGGGGCTGGTCTCTCCCGGCCTTTTTGCTGGTGTTCAGTCCCGGCGGCAGCAGCCCGCAGGTGACACCGCAAAGGGTGGCGCGGCGAGCGGGGACACGTGTGGGACAGCCCTGCGGCTGGGACCGTGGCACCCAGCCACCGCACCCCGTCCTCTGGGGATAGGCTACAGGTGTGATGGGGCTGGGTGGAGGGCATGGGGCCGTCCGAGGCTCCCATGGGCCCTGCCGGGGATAAGGCTCGTTCTGGGGTACTCCGTCACCCAGGCACCCTCCCGGGACAATCCTCAAGGCCATCCCCTCCAGCAGCACGAGAGGGACCTCAAGGTGCCAGCATGGGCTTCTCCCAGCGCAAAGTAATCAGACAAAACCCCTACAGCCTTCTCCCGTGGCTCTTTCACTGCACATTTTCCCCCTCGCCCAGCTCAGCCCTGACCTTCATCACCCATCTCCAGGAGCCAAAGCAAGGCTAGTCGGAGTGTTGGCTTCCATTCCTCCCAGTTGCCCTCAGTCTGTGGTCCTACTGTGCCGGCTGTGCTGCAGGGTCCTGGACCAGCTATCGATCCCTCTCTTTTACAAACCCCTCGTGTCAATATTCAGACCTGAATGACAGAGAGACAGCAGCTGCCAGGCCGGGTACCCACGACTCCCATGGGCTGCAAATGCAGCCACCTGGCAAGGAGAGGGATTGCAGGGGGTTAAATGACAGTGCAGCCAAGAGTAAAGAAACTGGAGGGCAAGAGGGAAAGCTTCCTTGCTGAGAGCTCCATTCACAAAATAGTGCTGGTGAATGCCACTGCCTCTTTTGGTCTACCTGATGTGTGCAGTGGCAGCCTGCATGTGCATCCCCTCAAAGCCATCGTGAACCCCCAAGCTCTGTTTCTCTAACTCAAAGGCAAGGGTAATTTTGGGTAACTATGCCAGCCATCAGCTGGGCCCTGCAGATGAAAAACGCTGGCTTGCCACCTCTGTGCCTTCCCATAATTTCCTTTAGTTCCACCTTTTCTTCCTATTTATAGATTTTCACTATGGACAGAGAGAAGAATTAGAGGACAGAGCTGGCTGAAAACTAATCTGAGGAATTAAAGAAAAAAGAAAAAAAAAAAGAAAGAAAGAAAGAAAAAAAAAGGATCATTTTCAGCCAGCTCTCAGAGCCAGCTCAGCACGTGGGCACATGGTACTGAATGAAGTGTAAGGCACAGGCCGTGGGGCTGTGTCCCCTCGCAGCTTGCCCTTCCATTCACTTCATAAAACTGCAACCCAGAGAAGGGTTGTCTTTTACACCCTCCTGAAGACACTGGCAGTGTCAAGGAGGTGAAGGCTAAGCTTTGCACTATGCACAAAGTTCTCCTTCAAAGTAGCAAGTTTTGAGTTTAAGATGAAGCTGAGGCAAAACACTTTTACCCAGCTCTTTGCTGCCGTGGTGATGGGGGATTTTATAATGCATAAGAGGGATTGAAGCAGTTATCAAAATATAGAGCCCTGTCCTTTTCCCCAGAGGGATGGGTTTGATAGCCCAAAAGACCTATTATATCTCACAGTTGGTGCACTATCAGCATAAAAACAGAAGAGGATGAAAGGAGTGTTGGTTGAGGCACACGGGCATAAACATTGGACTTTTCAGTTCTTGGCAGCTTGGCCATTTATGACTGTTTGCTGTTAAAAAGGACAAGACACCTTTGCAGGAGCACCAGATTGTGGAGGCTGCAGCCAGAGGAATTTTTAATTTCACTTCTCTGCCCTACTGATAACTGTATTGGTTTATATTGGTTTATTATTTCTTATTGATTTATATATTTATATACATTATATACATATCTGCTAGGTTTTTTTTTTTTTTTTTTTTTTTTTTTTTTTTTTTTTTTTTCCTGAGGTCAGAAAAGCTGTAGCTTTAGGGTAAAGGTTGGGCTGGCTACAAGAGGCTTGGGTTGAATATTACACTCTGCAAATCTGCTTTGGAATGAACTTTGGGGCAGTTTCCAATGCAGTCAGGAAGAGTTTAATATCTGGCTTTTGATATGTCTATCACTGCCGAAATGACTGGAGCCTCTGGCAATCTGGCCACAGGTCTCATAAGTTCAGGCATTTCTGGGGGATTTCTGGCCAAACAACAACAAAAAGAGATATTACATCTAGAGACATCAATTACAGAGGAGAAAAGGGTCTGGCCAAATTCCTCTAAATGTTCTTGACTTTTGTGGCAGTCCAGATATGTCTGAAATTCAAGCCTGACTCCAGTCTTACCACCTTCCCTGCCCCAGGAAGGGGCCCACTGCACTATAGATTCTGAACAAAAGCCAGCAGTTTCTGCCCATCTCAAATAGCAGCACTCTCAGCTCTATTGGAGCCGGGGAGCAGGATGAAGTGGGGACAGTTGTTTATCAGAGTGTCCTTTTTTCCCTTTATTTTTTCCCCAACCTGATATTAGAAGGTGTCATGTTTTAGAAGGTGCTTGAATATCAGCCTGCCTCCAAGAGACATCAGTCTGTGATTAAGGAGAGGAACCTCTGACGGTGCCCTGCTCAGTTCCTGTTAGGACGATTTGCTCATCAGCACGATTTTGCCCTTGTTTTTAAGAAAAAGCTCTCCATGCTGGCAGCAGCAGCAGCCTCATGCTCCACTTGTCAGGCTTGGCTGCCATGTCACGCCGTGGTGGTGTGTGCTGCTGCCGTGGCGCAGGCAGACGGACAGAGCCCACGGCTGCTGGCCAGATATAGCTGTGCCAGAGATAGCGATGGGCACGGCGTGGGCTGCTCCGTGTGCCCAAGGGGCTGCGTGGATGTTTGGGTGGGCAGTCCTGTGCTGCTGCTGCCAGGCACAAAGCAGCGTGCTGGGCAGATGATTTAATTCCAGTTTAGCTCCACCGAAATTATCTACCACAAGGGGACCCACCACGTTTAGAGGATGTGTTTTCTCATTTAGTTTTTGGCTGGCTGACTGTCATGGCTGAAATTCAAAAGAGGCAGCCGGCTCAAGGTAACAGAGAGATGCTTTCCCCAGCAAAGCTTTCTGTATCCCCACAAATTCTTTTTCCTTTCATCCCTTTTTTAAAATGCAAAATATCTCTTCAAACAGCTCACACCATGGGCTTTTTATTTCATGTTTTCAGGCTAGTAATAGGGATAAAAACTAAATCTTTGGTGCTGTCAGTCAAAGACTGATTTATTCTAAGCGTCGTCTCAGGTTGAAGGGGAGGGTCCAGTGATCAGGGTGATCTTGAAAAAGTCCCTCCCATGGGTGTTGAGCAATGTATTCGCTGTTAGCTCATCCTGCAGTAACACTGCCTCTACCAGGAGGTGACCGCTTGCTTTTTCTCTCCCCCAGCGTCAGCCTGAGACCTGGCCCTGGAGAAGCTGATGGAAACAGGAGCCAGTGGCTCCTGCCTCCCACCCTCCTGCCTCGTGGCTCTCCCGAGAAGGAGGGATGGACTGACTGACAGCCTTACAGTCCTGCAGGGGTGACTGTCCTTGCTCTTGCTGTGGGTCCCGGTCCTCAGCTGCTACCTTCCCTAGAGCAAGGTGGCCAGCCAAAAAAATATGCATGCAAATATCAAACCTAGCTGATAAATGAATAGCGGTTCAAAGTATGATCCTCCAAGATTATATTTAAGCAGAAAAATTATGAGAACACACTGAAAATGTGACAGGTAGGATTAAAGAAATACCTTTTGCTAACAGAGATACTTCTA
Organism: Lonchura striata; assembly: GCF_050655825.1. Lineage (NCBI taxonomy): Eukaryota > Metazoa > Chordata > Aves > Passeriformes > Estrildidae > Lonchura > Lonchura striata. The sequence goes on from NC_140704.1 coordinate 63,665,168, forward strand.
AAGGGTTTTTTGTGTGGTCTTGTTCATTAGACACCTGGCTTCATTACTGGCTGGATGTGTCTGACTTTAGCTAAGCATAAAAAATTAAAGTTATGCACCAGAATTTGCCCCAGACGTCTCTAGAAATTAGTACAAAAATGGCACTTATCATTCACTGTGAAAATCAATGTAATTTCATGCTTGTGAAAATATATTTCTGAAATGCAAACTGTTGCTCTGGTTTCAAACACAAAATTGGGAAAGAAAAAAGTATATGGCTGAGTGGATGTAAAAAGGACATTATTGCTTGATACCAAATCTTTAAAAAATGAAAAATGCTGGTTAAGGTATTTGTAACCTATTTGAAACATTAAAAATGATCTGATATAAACTCAGAAAATTATTAGAATAATGGAAACTTCATGTCCAGCTTCTGTGATTTCCAAAGAGGAATAGCAGAATGCCAGGCTCCTCTATGCTCATTTGAAAAACTCAGTCTCTGTGTTCATTCTTCAGTACTTTCTTTCTTTTAAAAAACAGTCTTCAAAAACCAAGGCATCACTTGACCACAATCAGCTTGTGCCAGCCAATCCAGTAAGGAAAGTGCCATCTATTACAGAAAGAGCAGTGTTTGCATCTAACTGCACTCCTCTGGGATGTATTTTTAGGAGGGTGCCTGTGCATGCACTCAAAATGCTGCTTATGAGCGTGACCCCTTCCTATGGGATTGTGGCATTGGCTCTGCTGCTGAGCCCAGGCGAGCTGAGGGGAGGCGTGAGAGCCCGCGCTTCCCCAGCCAGATGGAGTTCACACCCACTACAATTATGTTTGCAACACATGATTTGCTTAAGGTGCCTGTGGATGTTTCAAAAGAGTGGGGTGGTTTCAGTAAAGCAGTCTCAGAAGAAAAGCAGTATCAGCTCTTGGCATCTTTACCACTGAAATTTTCCTTCAAAAAGCAGAAGCCCAAAGCCAGTCTTTGGGGCTTTTTTCACTTTGATGGCAAGTGTAGTGAACTTTTCATTATAGGCTAGAAGGAAGTATATAAACTTGGAAAATGGCTAACGTGAAGCCCTGTATGGGTGGATTTCCTGGCATCCAGAATTACTATTGTCAGAGAGCACAGAGCCATAGGACAGCTCAGGTTAGAAGGTACCTCCAGAGATCATTTGGTCCAGCCTTGGATGGAAAAGGGAATCTAGATGAAATTATCTATCACCCTGTACAGCTGTGTCTCGGAAACCTCCAGTGCTGGGGAGTCTATCCTTTTGGAGGTTGTTCCAATGACTGCTTCCTTGTGGTGAAATCCATACCACGTGTGGAATCAGAAGGTTTATGATGAGCTGTAGGTTGGCCCAGATACTTGCCATCCTGAGTGCCTGTTAACACTCTTGAATGTAGTCCCATGGCACTAAGATAATCTCAGCTTCTCTAGCTGCAAATGCCAATAACCAAATTCTGGATCTTGGTTCAGAACCAAACTTCAATTCCGGAGTAAACAGTGCCATTGTCAGAACACAAACTGGGTGCATAAAGCCTATATCCTCAATATGTATCAATAACTAGGATTAAAATTTGCTGACATGTGAACATTTCCTGCTTCCATGGACGTTGGCAGCACAACTTCTATTGACCACAGTGAGAATGGATGTACCTCAGTGGGGTGATATTTTGATTCACGTGTTTCTGCCATTGATTTATGGAATATCTACTGCCACAGCAGCTATTAACCTTCAGTTACAGTAGGACTTCAATAACTGAAATACCACTCTGAGTTTTCTTTGTAACAGTCAATATGATTTGTTCTAGAAAAAACCCCATAAATATATATTTAAAGAACCAACCTTATCAGATTTCCAGCTATCACAGGAAGATAGTGCTTCAACATTTTTCTTCATCAGCCCTTAGTCATGAAAACCAAAATTTCAGGGGAACTTGGGGCTTTAGGGAGCAGGAAACCAATGTGTTAATTAATTGTGGGCTGATGAGAACATTGCTAGGACAGATGTTCAGCCACTCACACGGGCATTGCAAGAACTTCAAGCGAGATCTCACTTTCCTAGGAAGGATGAAATCTGGGAGGAAGAATGTATACAAAGGTGAAAAGGGCTGTGTGACAAGGAAACACATTATGCATCAGCAGTCTGATTTGCAAAGATGCTGAGAACGGGCAACTTCTTCATCCCCTTCTCTACTGTTAGCTTCAGGAACCTATTTATGACACTGGAAACTGGGAAAGGTCAGAGATAAGTCCTGTGAAGCTGAGTAGAAATCTTCTTCCTGATGTGAACTGCAAAGCAATTTCATAAAGGCACAGGACTTGAGCAGAGAAGTATACATTCATTAAAGAATATCCTTCTTCAGCAGCTGCATTTGGGCCACATTTGTTTTGTGCATGCCCCAGTTGGCACAATTAGCTCAAATATCACGGTCCTGTGTCAGCTGCCATACAGGTGATGGCAGCTGGAAAAGTCAAGAGCAGTTCCAAGCTGCTGTTCGTAGGTGCATAAAAGCACTGGGCAGCCAGGAGGCTCCTTGAGGACTTGCCTTGCTCCTGAGCATGATCTTGCAGTGCAATAAAGAAGCTGGAAAGGTATATGGATGTCTGTGAACTAAGGTGTTTCATGCATCACTTATCCATTGCCATTAGCCTAAATGCATTCAGGACCTAAAACCATCTTTGTGAGCACCAAAGTTTAGTAACATTAAGAAGTTACTTCTCTTTCTCATGTGGTTCTCTTCCTGTGCTATCCCAGATCATTCTCATCTTTGGGTTTTGTAATGAACTGTTCGCTCTGCTAGACCCTAGTGATTTGGGGACTGAACCCCAAGGGCCTTGGATAAGCCCCTCCAGCTGGGGAGCAGGCAGTAGCCATTAAAGGCAGGCTGGGAAGAGGAAGGCTGCTGCAGTTTGTCTGTCCTGTCACTAGAGTGAGACATGCTCACAAGCATCCTGGTCTCCTCTTTTGGGAGGTGCTGAGCAGGCCTGTGGGGCGCCGGTGCTGATGCTGGCATTGAGGGGGCACCCTGCACCATGGTAGACCTTGGCATCCTCAGCAGGCTGGGGCTTGGATTAGGAACTCTCCAGGTTACCCATTCTACTGCACAGGCTTTTTTTTTACAGCTGCCTCAGAATAGTGAAAATGAAGGAGACGGTGGGAGTGCTCCTAAAAATCCTTTGTCATGACCTCTTGATAGCCCCTGATTCCTGGGCTGATCTGAGCTGTAGTCCAACAGTCCTCAGAATCTTTCTATTGACTTCCAGGAGTCTTTGAGCCAGGCCATCACACTGCTTAGCCTGAATGAGACCAAGCAGCACGATAGGTATTGCAGATATTTCTCATCCAGGCAGCAAGGAGAGCAAACATTTTACTGAAGGGTAAAAAGACAGCAGTAGTTCTGACATCTAAGTAAAATGACTCATTGAGAAAACTGCCCTCTCTCCCCACTGTGAAATGCCCACCTGAAGACCCGTGATTCATGACAGCGTATTTCAGAGGGTCCCGTAAGGAGGTTTTTCTTCTTTCCCCCATTTTTTCTTTTTCTCAGAGCATGATGCCCTGGCAGTGCATCCACACTTGTGCAGTCCAGACGGAGAACACAAGCTGTTAAAAGGTAGTGATTGCAGCACTGATCTCTTGCAGGCTCTGCAGTGTGAGGAGGTGGTTCTGAATCACAATGAACTTAATTGAACAAGAAATGGCATTGATTTTTCCTTTTCAGCCCTCCCCATTGCTCACAGCAAAGGTGCATTGAATCCTCTGCCCATACCAAGCAGCAGAATTGCACAGTACAGTAGAATGGAGATTTTTTACTTTTGTCCTATAGTTAGCATGTATTTATTTTTAAATAGGGTAAAACCCAAAGCTCTCTAGGCTTTGAATTGTCATCTGGGAAAAGCACTGCTGGTGCAGTATAAATTTCAGGAGTCCAAGGAAGCAGGTTATGTGAGAAGCCATATCTTGCTCCACACTCCCCTGGCCAGGAAATAATGCTCTTGAATCCATCTTATTATTGAAAGATCTAGAACGACACAATAGTCAAAGTGCTGAAGGGCTCCTAAAAGGTAATTTTTTTTTTTTATGTTGGACAAGTAAAGGTACATATGCTGTCTCCAATCTGTGGGGAAATGAGGAAGAAAAGCATTCCATACTCCACTTATTGAATCATTGTTATTTTTTGCCCTGTTAAGCTTGTTAACACATAATTACATGTTTGAACAGCTAGTGACTTCCTACAGAAGCTGTTAAACTTATCAGTGAACATCTCCAGGTGTTTACACTTACTTAGAAGTCTGTGAAATGCTTGTGAATTTTCCAGTGTCTCTCCAGCTAATTTTCCCAAAATGTAAAAGAAAAAATATGTATTTGGGAAATTCACTAGCAAACTCACTCTAGCAGCCTTAGTGCCCAGATCTCAGCTGTGGTATCATAATTGGGTTCCCTGCAATTCACAGCTTGTGGGTTTTTTTTGTTTTGTTTTGTTTTGTTTTGTTTTTTGTTGTTTTTTTTTTAATTTTAATTTTTTTTTCTTGAGGGGAATTCTGCAGTTGAGATTGCCAGGCTGAGCAGGGGAGGGAAGAATGGCTAAAGGAAATTTAGGTTTGTGGATGCCATGTATCACAGTGAGATCAGCTTCTACCCTTAATAGACACATATCCCCAGTAGCAGGTACTGAACAGCAGATCAATTTGATCTGATGCTGGAAATGGGAGGGGAGGACAAACCCCACCATGCTGTTGATCCTGGTTGCCAGCACAGTGTTTTGGGGCTATGAGCAGCCTAAGTGCTGAGGCTCCTCTCAAGATCTGGCTGCTGCAGAGTCAGCGCCACAGCCCTCTCCTGCCTGCCTCCTGCCACTTGCTATTTTCATTGCCTGTTGAGGAGTGGATTAAATGGATAGTTCGCATGCATGGGTTTCATAGAAAAGTTCTGTCATTACCTGTAATAAGAGCAGGATCAGACTCTTCTAGGGTTAATACAATTCCTGAAAGTGATGAGCATTGTCCAAGAATGGAAGCAGTGTGCTGCATTGCAATAAGATACATACAATGAAGTTAGTGGCATGCAAGGGCTCTAATGGGGAAAACAACACCAAGAATTGCTGTTACCAAAAGGGGGGACTACACTGAGTAGCCTAAGAAATGAAACTGAAGGAAACATCAATATTTTGTGTTTGCACGCCTGTGAACTGCTTAGGCAAGCCTTCAATACACCTTGTCTGCTCCTGCTAAGCATTCATTCTTTGTAAACTCACTTCCAAGCTCAGCAGAGAAGGCCATGGATTTCACCTCCTCCAAGCCTGCACCAAAGCCACAAGAGGTTGTTTTTGCCATTGTAAGGGAACAGATGGCATTTCTGCTCTCCTGGTGAAGGGAAGTCTTTAACCAGCTGCAAAGGCTGAAGAAGCCAGCCAAGACCAAAAGCACCAAGGCAATACAAATTGTTGGGAAGAGCTGTGCGGACTTTTCTCTCTATGAATGTAAAAGCAGAGCCATTTGCCACAGCTTGTAGAAGTGGTTGTGGCTAGGTATATCTTTTTTCAGCATGAAAGGGAGAAAATAATCTCTCCAGGCCATCTATTCCCACAGCTAATACCCTTGTGTCCCTGTGATAAAGTTGCTGAGACATCTGAGGTTGGATGTGATCACCTGGGAAGTGTCTCACATCAGTCAGCACTGAGTGCACTTGAGGATAAAGCTGCACCATTCATCTCAAAAGCGAGGCAGCTGTTCAACTACTACAGATGTACTGGGCTTGGATTCCAACAATTGCCAGCAGAAAGTCATGAAACAGAAAAAAAGTATCAGAAAAAATTATAGAAAGCCTAGTGGTCTGATAGTCTGTAGATGAAATACAGTGAGACTGAGGTATAGTTTTAAACCCTAAAATATTTAAGATACAAAAAATATTCCAGTGATTCCATTGTGAGGATTACACCTAGATTTACACTTAGCTAAGCCTTCTTTTCCTAACTTTCTGGAAAAAAAAGCTGTTTTCTACTCAAAATTTTTCAATTCTTTTCTCTAGCCAGAGAAGGATTTTTGTGTGTGTAAAGTCTGAAATTAATCTGACAAGGATTCTTAGAGAGATGAGCTTCACATTGAGACTAGGCTTTCTTGTTGGTACAGCATTTTCAGTTTGGGGAATTTTTAAATTTTATTTTTAAACACCGTATCTCTAAACTCAAGGTATGGAAGCACTTAATGTGACTTTTCTTATTTGAAAAAATTATTCTCCTATAAATATTTTAACAAGGACAGTATTTAATTTGAAGAATTCTGCAATGTAATTGTTTGAACACATACCTCTGAGTTTAATCTGCTTCATGCCAGCAACAACCTATGCACTTATTTAAAGAAAAAGTCCACCTACCTGCCTAAGTTGCTGTGCTTTTACAAACAAAGCAGACTGGGAAACACTTTTCTATCTATATCAGAATTTTATGAATGAGAAGACAACCTTAGGAAAACTGGAGAAAACTGGGTAAGCAGCTAAAAACCTCCAAGAAGATCCATATTGTTCCTTTCTTTCACTAATTTCTGAAGTTTATTGCTAGTTAAACAGGTTGCAAGATAGGCTCATGTGGCTGCTGCTAAATGTGGTGGTATAGGTAGTCTCTGTTGTCTGGTGTGTGTCCAGAGAGTGACTGTGTCTGATGAGAGGCACAGGGGAAGTGCTGGTGGTTTCAGGGTTGCTGATGATGGGATGGTGACAGCCAGCAAGGGTTGCTGGGGCTCTTATGAGCAGCAGCTTGCTGTGAGGTCCTGTGGCAGATGCAGCCAGCCTCCTTCTTCCCACCCTGTGAAGAGACAACAGAGGAAATGTCATTATCTGCTCTCTGTGAATGACTAAGGAAACTCTTGGTCCCATCAACCTTGTGAGGAACATTAGGGGTGTCTTGGTTCTTCTGGGATGTGGCTGAGAAGGGGAGTTGACCTTCTTGCTACTTTGGACAGTCAGCTTAATCTTTGTGCTGGATTTCCTAGTTCCCAAATAACATTTAATTACATATTTTATGTAATAAGTTATATAGTTTATCTATTAGTTATCCAAAGAATTTAGTTGTAAATAATATTGATTAACATGCCGTTTACTAGAAGCCTTTGATCAAGCACAGTCTGGGCACTATTAGCACCAGCATCACCTTATGGCTTGTTTTACCTCAGTGTCTGCCCAGGTGACCACACTCCTACCAGCTCTGGTGAGACTTGGGTCTGGCATTGCAAGTATATTTGGGCTTAAGAGCTGTAAAATGTAGGAGGTTTTCAGGCTCTATCCAAGCAAAGGAGTCCCAGGTAACATGAAAACCTAGCTGGCCTTTCTCTTGGAGCTCAGTTATTGTCTAACCGGCAGCAAATCACACCAGTATCTCCAGAGTGCTAAATTACTTTATTCCTCAGTGCTTATTTTGGTAGGTAGGAAAGATTTCTCTTTCACATCAGTGGGACTAAAGTGCAGCACAGTGAAGTGGAAGATAAATCTGAAGTGCCATCAGATTTCTCAAATCCTAGCCCATGCTCTGCTCACTGGGGACTTCCCTAGCTCTGCAGCTGACCTACATTTAACCTTGTCTTTCTTGCCCTTGCAGCTCCTGGCCTTTAAAAAACAGATCTCACTCAATATAATCGTGGTTCTTTCTGTTACTTTCCTCATGCCCAATTCCTGATTGTTAGAAGAATGGTTGATGGAGTTGATTGTTTCTTTCATGTGATCCAACAGATCCACCCATTGTGGAAATACATCTTGTTTTACCTTGTGTGATAAGAATCCACCAATAGGAAATAATGTTTCTGTTTTATTGCTTTATGTTGTTTGTTCATTTCCACTCAGAAATTTTCTTTAAAATGACATTTTTTCTTACTTATGCCCCTTTGTCTCCTGTACTTGTCTTCCAACATTTATGATGTTCTCTTCTGTTTTTCTTACTGTTTCTGTTCACAGACATGTACTTAATCCAAATTCATTTTGTAAAGCATTGCCAGTCACACCATATGACTTTTCACTTGCCAGTGTCCTGTCTGTATTTTGGGTGGTAGTCCAGGTTGTTTCAGCTCTCTCTCCCCAAGACAGAACTTCAGCTCTGCTCTGCTAAGCCTAGTGTGACTTTCAGGCCAAGAGATTCCAATCTCAAATCAGTCATAGCAATGTTATTTAAATTAGTATGCTTGAAAATTGTGATTCTATTATGTTTTATTAATTGGTTTTTAACATTTACAGGTTTTTAAGGACCCATCTTCAACGTCACTCACTGTATTATGCTTCTTTATGGCAGCAGCTGCTGCCTGTCAGAGGTCCCTCATGTCCTTTCACATGTGGATGGGACAGAACAGGGCATCTGCTACCATTACCAGAGATCCATGTTGGATGTCTCTCCATCTTGGGTTACATTTGATGAAAAGCTCCCCTGATAGCTCATAGAATTATTTAATCAGAGAATATCCCTGGTGTGAGGTCCTGCATTGGGGTCAGGGCAATTCCAAGCACTAACAGAATGCATTCAGAGCAGCTCTTAATAAGAGAAGGACTTGGATGTGTTGGTGAATAAGAAGATTGACATGGCCTGACAATGCACACTTGCAATCCAGAAAGACAATCATATCATGGGAGGGGATTCTGGGATCCTGGGATCCTCTGCTCTCCTCTGGTGAGACCCCACCTGGAGTGCAGCATCCAGCTCTGAGGCCCTCACTATGAAGACATGGACCTGTTGGAGTGGGACCACAGGAGGGCTGGGAAGGTGCTCAGAAGGTGCTCAGCACCTCTCCTATGAAGACAGGCTGAGAGGGCTGATTTTGTTCACCCTGGAGAAGGCCCAGTGAAGACCTTACAGCACCTTGCAGTACTTTAGGTGGGGTTTGCAAGAGAGCTGGAGAGGGACTTTTTACAAGGTCAGGTAATCACAGGGCAGGAGAAAAAGACTTCAAACTGAAAGAAGGTAGATTTACATGAGATATTTGGAAGAAGTTATTTACTGTGATGGTGATGAGGCACTGGAACAGGTTGCCCACAGAAGTTATGGCTGCACCATACACTGGAAGTGTTCAAGCCTAGACTGGATGGGGCTTTGAGCAGCCTTCCTTAGCTACATAGTAGGAGGTACCCCTGACCATGGCAAGGAGGTTGTAAGGAGGTGATCTTTAGGGTCCCTTCCTGCCCAATCCATTCTATGAAATGATTCTATGATCCTGAGTTAGAAGGAACCCACAAAGATCATCAAAGTCCAACTGATTGCCCTGATCAGGACAGCCCAAGAATCACACACTGTGCCTGAAAGTGTTGTCCAAACACTTTCTAAATTCTGTCAGGCTTGGGGCTGTGACCATTTTCCTGGGGAGCCTGTTCCAGTGCCCCACTACCTGAACCTATTAAGGATTCTTATATTGCAACCTAAACCTTCCCTGACACAACTTCAGGACATTCCCTTGGGTTCTATTGTTGGTCACCAGAGAGAAGAGATCAGTGCCTGCCCCTCCTCTTCCCATCACATGGAAGTGGTAACTGCCATGAGGTCACCCCTCAATCTCCTCTCCTCCAGTCTGAACAGAACCTCAGCTGCTCCTCACATGGCTCCTCCTCAACGCCCCCTCACCATCCTCACAGCCCTCCTTGGGATGCTTTCTAACAGCTTGATATCCTTTTATATTGTGGCACCCAAAACTGCCCCCAGCACTGGAGGTGAGGCCGCCCCAGCTCAGAGCAGAGCAGGACAATCCCCTCCCTTGCCTGCCTGGCCATGCTGTGCCTGGTGCCCCCAGGACAGGGTTGGCCCTCCTGGCTGCCAGGGCACTGCTGGCTCATGTTCAACTTGCCACTGACCAGGACCCCCAGGTCCATTTCCATGGGGCTGCTTTCCAGCCTCTCATTCCCCAGTCTGTCTGTACATCCAGGGCTGTTCCCTCTCAGGTGCAGAATCTGTCACCTTCCCTTATCGAACTTCATAGAGCTGGTGATTGCCCATGTCTCTGATTTGTCAAGGTCTCTCTGAGGGGCCACTCTACCTTCACGGGAGTGAACAGCTCTTCTCAATTTAGTATCATCAGCAAACTTACTTAGTATACCTTTTATTCTATGTCCAAATCATTTATGAAGATGTTAAAGAGCACAGGCCCTAAATAGAGCTGTGCAGAACCCCACTAGTGACCAGCTGCTGATTATCACCCCATGCACTATAAACCTTTGTGTCCAACCTGTCAGCCACTTTTTTGCCCAGCAGAATCCTGCTATAGATCTGGAAGGGTCACATGGGAAGGATAGTAGAGAGAGCAGCAGAATGTTAGCTTCATTATAGGAAAGGTCAAACAATTAATGTAATGAGCTCCACAAAGCACATAAGGGTGCAGATCATCAGTGCACAGACTTAAAAGACAGCATTGTGGCAAACTCCAGAAGCAGTTTTAGTAACTTAAGAAAATCCTGGGTCTATGATGGCACCTGTCACAAGAGGCAAAAAAGTCCTCAACAAACCCAAAACAAACATCTCCCCTGTGAATCCTGTTCCAGGTCCTTGACTGTAGAGGAATGCTAGGCTCAGAACTATTAGTATTATTAGCTTGAAATTGCATCTTGAGAAAGTGACTGAACTTGGAAAGCTGGAGGGAAGAATTCCATTGAGGAACCACAGAGCTGGTAGGGGACATAAAACCGTTCATTATTCTTCAGGTCTGGGGAAAATTACAGCAGAAGTGAAGAATTTATTTTGAAATACATTCTGGTTATTTCAGACACTAAGTGAAATTTGTACCAGCTGAATTGTTAGCATGCTTTTTTTTCTTAAAGGGAAAAAAATTGTGTGAAGTCATGGCACACATGGGTGCATTTTTTTTTTTATTTTTGAAGTGAGATCTAAATTAGTGTGATTTGAATTAGTCTGATAAACTTAGGGTAAAACTAGTCTGGACTTTTGTAACTGGGAGCTGTACCCTATACAATACAGCAGAAAATACATCTCTCAGGAGCTGTGATTAAGGATGTGGTTAGTGGCTCATTCCTGCCCCAGAGCTGAGCCCACCAGGAGCTCAGAGAGTTAGGAAGGAAATACTCTTCCTTGATCCTGGGTTTCTATTAAGCTGATTTAATCACTCGAGCTGAGAATTGCTCCATCCTTGTCTCTAATTTCTTCAGAATATATAAATGGCCTCAAGGGATAGAAAAATAATATTTACGTGTAAGATCATAAAAGAAGAGCTATGCCAGGCTAAATTTTGCCTTTTGATGCATATGAGTTAATGATAAAGGAGTGTCTTGGGCTAAAGAAGGAATCAGATTTGCATCTCATGCAAAGTCTTGGATTTACTGCTGCAAGATTAAACAATCAACTTTAAATCAGGGGTTTATAGCAAGTAATTTTTGGCTTGTTTTTTTATTAACAACCACCAATAAAGAATTTTTCTTTGTTTCTTATTGAAGACACAAAAGGAGAGGGGTGAGTGATTAAAGCACTTGAAATTCATTGTATGAACACCTTTTTTTTCTGCTTCCTTACCAATTAGAGGGAAAATTTTACAATTTCTTATATTGTTGGTGCATTTAGAATTGGTCATGCAGTATCCTGCATTGTAGGAAGGGAAGAGTTTGGAATCCTTCCTGACCTATGTATGGCTGTTAGTTCTGGTTACTCTTTTAGAGAGACAAAGTGAGAAAAAAGCCACAGCAAATTCCATCACAAAGGTTACTGTCTTTCACATTGATTTTTTTTTTTTTTTTAGCAAACTGGCGAAACACAGATTCATCACAGCTGCTTCAGCAACTGGCAAGCTTCTAATTATGTTTCACTGTTCTGAGTATTACTGCTAGGATATTTTTTGGATCACACATGACAAAAGGTGACTTTGACTTAGCTAGTTATTAGCTAACAAGCACAAAAAGAAGAGAAATCAGGCAGTGAATGAAAATTATGTAGGAGGGAGTGACTTCAGGAATCATCAAGTCATGTTCTAGCCACTTCTGCAGGTGGTGTAGTCAACCCGAAGTAGTAATGACTTGATGACTGCTGGAAGATGCAGCCAGGGTGGTGATGTTTGCATCTCGGAGAAGGCCACTGTACCTTCCAGTGACCTTGAAATAATTTATGCCCATCCAAGAGCTACTGTGGCTTCATCTTGTTGGTGGAATAAATCCGTACATTCAAAATTTCTGACTCATGTCAAGCCCCAAATTTTGGCAAGTCCAGGAGTCTGTCTGATTAGCAAAATCACAAAGTAATGCAGAGGGAGAGAACACAGGCAGATTCATGGCAAGATTTTCAATGTAACTTTTGCCACAAAAAAAGGTCTGGACAACTTGCACACAAAATTAATTGCCACATCTGTATGTGCAGCTGGCTTGAGCCTGTGTGGAAGCTCATGCAGCTGGCCCAACAGGAAATCCTCACAGTCTAAATTTGCAGCTACAAATTAGCCCTCACTGACAAGACCAGCTGATGGCTATCCCAGTAGGTATCATGGTGGCATTTTGCAATAGCAGCTTGGTTAATACCTAATCCTCTGCTCCCTCAGGAGCAAAAGAGCAGTCTTCTTATGTAACATCCATCAATCACTGCTTTGTTAAGTGTGAACATGGGGCAGGAAGACCTAGGGGAGCTCAAGTCCAGTCACACAGCTCAGGGAAGTTCTAAAGGAATAACAAAACTAAAAATTTCTTCATATAGTATTGTAACGGATTTGGATTTGAATTTTTAAAGGGAAAAAAATCCCTTAAAACAGCTCTCTATATTCTGTTTCTATGTAGACTTCCACCTGGGGACTAGCTTTCTTGTTTATCTTACTGAAAATAGTTTTCCAGTGCTTCAAATTTTCAAGGGATTTTGATAAGGTGAAGAGGAATTTTGCTTGTACATAAGCTGTGGGAAAACTTTTGGCCTTTCTTTTCACACTGGTTTGTTTCTGTCTCCATTTGGGACCTATCTGAGTCCCTCCACTTGACTGCTGCACTTCTGTCCTTCATATATACGCAGCAAGACTTCCATTTTCACTCTTTTCTCCAGTTCAAATAATCTTGTAATCTGATAAAAAACGCCATTATGGAGACTGAAAAATCATGAAAAGTGACAAGTCTTGTCCCCTCCTGACTTTCCTGACATTACGTCTTGCTCGAGCTGCCAGGAATCAGCATCTGCTTCCCTTGTTATCCTGGCATTTCCTCTGCATGATGAAGAAAAATCCTCTTCCTCATTACCAGCCATGCAGAGCATCCTGCTTTGCACCTGCTTCTTGTTTTCCCCAATTATTTTCTTTACAAGTCTTAATTTAGAAAGGAATGAGCAAATGGAATTCTTCCCAGATACTTTTATTCTCCTCTTTACCAGCCCACTGAAATGCCATCCTTCCTTATTCTTTTCCAACCTCTTCTCTTTCTGTCTGCTCAGATTCAGTTCTTTTCCCAGCCTTTGTTGTTTCACCTCTTCTCCCTCTTCTCCCACAGACTTGTTGCTCCTGCTCTGTGGTCAGCAGTGAGATGATCAGCTGCTGTTGAAGCCGCACCTCTTTGGCACCAGGATCCTGGGGTGCCAGTCAGCCCCAGGGCTTTGCACCCAGCATCCCATTTGGGACCAACTTCTTTGCATTCCCAAAGAAACCCGCTGGTGACAGCTCACAGGTTTGGTGCTGGTGGTGGTGGGGCTCAGGCCAGTGCAAATGACCTGCTCTATTCTTAATCCCTAAGGCCTGGAGAAATGGCGCATCACAGAAATTGCCTTTGAACCACTCGGAAAAAGCTGTAAATTCAGGGAGAGTCTCAAGCAATCCCATATGCCTCCAAAACCTTGTTCCTTGTAACTCCTCAAAACACCCTGTTGACAGACAGCTGTCCTGTGGCAGTGGTACACTCCCTCTGAAAGCTTTTCCAGGCACTAATAAAAGTGATCAAACTGTCTCAGAGCCCAAGGCAAAGGTTTGCTTCAACATCTACCGGCACAACTTAATACAGAGAAGCTGCCTATGAAACACATAACCTCAAAGGGATTCTATTGCAAAATTTCCCTTAATTTGATGGGAATAGTAGTGACAAGCAGGCATTTTGGAGGGCCAGGCTCTGCAGTCCAGCACAAGTGGAGGTGGTGGGGTTTGACCTCCGGCTTCTGTCAAGCGCTCGGTTTCCTCTCCAGCCCTCGGCCTCTAGGCAGAAAACGCCGTGGTGTGGCTGTGACAGACAAGCACCGAATGCAAATGTGCCTTGCTATCAATTAAGCAGGAAGCAACAATGATTTGGCTGCAAATATCCTGATTGCTAAAGCAAGCAGTTTAATTACTGAATCTTGCTGAAATTCAGCTTCATTGAGAAAGGAAGTCTAATTCTCTTCCCATGGGGGTGGCTGCACTTCTGTTCCCTTGAGGAGCACGGTAATTTTTCTTTTTGTGGTCCTCATGGTTGGTTAAAAATCAGTTTTCTTTATCCTAATTCTATCTACACAAAATCCTGCTGTGTGCTAACTGCAGCCACCCCTTTGAGCCCAAATACCTACTGTGATGACTTTTCTTAGGTGAACTTTACCTCATAAGTGTTGTGTCATTATTTAACATGATCAAAAGCTATTATAATGGGTTTGTATAATTGAAGTAATTAGTTTAACTAATTACCTTTTTTCTTTTTTGTAAGGAAAAAAGATATATGTAATAAAGTAGTGCTCTAGTCTTAATCTTCCATCTTATTGCTCTACAAATTGAGCCTCCCACATGTGGACCTTTTTCTCATTTCATAAATATAGAATAAATCAATTAAAAAGGATCTAGAAATTCTTCAGGACGTGTAATTAACGGCTTGGTCTATTGTCTGTCTAGTTTTATAATCAAACCAAATATTACTGCTTCTATTCTAAAAGCTGGGGTGTATACTCAACTAGAAGGTCTGTACTAGATTTGGTTTATTTTAGCCTAGCACATACCAAAATGTCTCATCTGCAAAAATTTGGAATTTTGACACTTAGCATAAAAGAATAATTGAGGTGGAACTACTATTAATAAAAAATATTCACTTGGTTTTCATTATTCACCCTACCTGTTTCCTCAAATGGCTCAAATCCAAATGTTTTGACAAACAAATCCTGACATCAATGTGACTGTAAAGTTAGTGCACTTTTTAGTAGTTAAGGAACTGAATGTTGTCAGTTTGTCACATGTTGTAAACTGGCACATTTTATTGAAGCCAGTTGTACTCTTTTGACTCTATGCAAAATAAATAGTTGGTCCATTGTATTTTAAATCTTTATTCAATTCTAATTAAAACTGAATAATTCTCTTGCCAGCTTCCTAGAGAGATAGATTAGACTCTGGGAAACAATGGGGAAAACTGTAATTTGTGTGATTTTTTAATATCATGGCCAAGGAATTATATTTATGCAAATGTCCATGGATAAAATCCAGCAAGCAGAGCCAGGGACTTCAAACAACCTTCATCCCCCCAACTTGAGGGCCTCAGAACCAATGCAAAGAAGCCCCAGAACCAAATTTTATAAAATATGTAAATTTGAGGTCTGAGGTCACTAATACTAAATGGCACTCCTCAGCTCAAAATGCCAAACAGCTGACCAAAGAGAAAAATTTAATGATGCTCATATTGGTTAAGTATTATGCTCTTATAGGGTAAGAAAAATCTTCAAGTTTAGAATTTCCTTTCATCTTATCAACAAGCTATAATAGATGGAAGTAACTTGCTACACGATTCTAGTTCACTGAGAAGAGGGAAAAGAAGTGTGACAATGAGTCATCTCGTACAAAGCATCAGAATTCAGTAAATAAACCTTTTTTTTTTTTTCCCAGGCAAACTGCCTTTTATCTGATAAGGTCTGCATGACAGCAGTGTATTTCCAAGAGTGCCATCCTCTAGAGGCAAGAGAGCTAAAGAATACCAGTAAGTCGTGGGTAACCTACTTCTCTTGTGTATTACCTCACATGCTCCTTTTTTTTTTCCTTTTGAGCTTCTATCTCAGCAAACCAGGGGAATCATGGGCAGTGCACACACTTACAAAGCTGTTCATCACCAAGACTGACCCCCCAGACTCTAACTCAGGTCTTTGGACTTCTCACTTACAGGTTTACAGTGCCCTCAATCAGTCCTACAAATAAAAACAAGGAACCAAAACTGCTGTTAGAGGCTCTGAATCAGGAACCTTGTGATTTGCTGCTGGCACAGACAGACAGGCACAACCTTGTCAGCCCTGCTAATAAACTTCAATCACAGAGCTGACCTTCTGACAGGCACCACAAGATGATGATATCTTGCAGCTCT
The DNA here is from genome assembly GCF_050655825.1 of Lonchura striata. Taxonomy (NCBI): domain Eukaryota; kingdom Metazoa; phylum Chordata; class Aves; order Passeriformes; family Estrildidae; genus Lonchura; species Lonchura striata. Next base: position 63,681,370 of record NC_140704.1, read on the forward strand.
TAGGCAAAGATTGTTTCTCATGTCAATGCCAAAGGCTTCCCTATGATATTATTTTTAGATTAAAGTTTTTATTAGAGAGCTAGAGTAAAAAGAGAACATGAGCAAGAGGGGAGGCCTGTGACAGAATATTTTCAAATGCTTCTCCCTTGCTCCCTGCTCCTTAATCTATGCTGAGTTACCATTCAGTGATGGAGCTTTGCAATTCCACTTATCTCCCATCAAGAAGTCATGGACCACAATATGGCAGTGCTGGATATTGAAGAAAACATGCTTCCTGGAAGGTGATCCCAGTCGCAGTTGTTTCAGTAGAGGATGGAAGATAATGCATGGCTGTTGGCAGGCAGGGAGTGGTGAACAAAATTACTTTAGACTCAATATAACATCTTGGGTCTGCTATATACAGGGCTGCCCACGACACAGCTCTGCTGAGTCCTCACCCCTTGTGAGCTGTCTGTCCCAAGGGTGTCCATACTGCACATCACAGGATACACCTGCGCAGGATACACCTGCCCTGTGCTGCACCACCTCTGGAAAGATCAGAGAATCAGAATGACAGAATACCCTAAGGAAGCAGGGACCACTAAGATCATCAAAGTCCAATTCCCATCCCTGCTCAGGACAACCTCAAGAGTCATACCATCTGCTTGAGAGCATTGTTCGAGTGTTCCTTGATCTCTGTCAGGCTTGGTGCTGTGACCACTTCCCTGGGGAGCCTGTTCCAATGCCCAGCCATCCTCTGAGTGAAGAATCTTTTCCTGATATCCAATCTAAACCTCCCCTGACTGAACTTCAGGCCATTCCCTCATGTCTTGTCACTGGGCACCACAGAGAAGACCCCAGTGCCTGCCCCTCAGGTCTCCCCTCTTGTCTCCTCTTTGCCAGGCTGAGCAGACCTCAGCCCCTTCTCACATGGCTTCCCCTCAAGGCCCTTCCCCATCTTTGTAGCCCTCCTTTGGATGCTCTCTAATAGCCCTGTGTCTTTGAGTTGCCCAAAATTGCACACAGGATTTGAGGAGAGGCTGCACCAGCATGTAGCATAATGGGACAATCCCCTCCTTTGGCCAAATGACAGTAACAGAGACACGACATCCCTCTAGTACACAGAGCACCTTGCATCTGTACAGGCATCTGTCCTGTCAGTGGCCCACTGATGTCTGGATATGAAATGTTGCCTTCAGAGGTACTTGTGGTCTCCACTTTGGGAAATAATTATGTGTATTTATGCTGTCTTCCAGGTCCAAGGGAAGGCAAACTTTGCAGAGAGCTGTAAAACCATGCACTGCTGCCCAAGCCACAAATTGAGGCTGTTTAAGGTATCTCAAGTTGCCACTACAGCATGCAGAAGGTATGACACACAGTTGTGCTGGGACCACCAGTGAGACACATTATCCTCTCCAGTGGTATCCTGACCACTCCATCGCCCAGTGGGACCCCACTGATGTGTGCAGGAAATTTATTTGCACACCTTGGCCATACTGGTCATGCACAAGGTGCCCTTGGTGTATCTCAGCACTGCCTACCCTAATGACAAACTTGACACTAGGTAGGAGGAAGCTAGTATTCCACCTGAGGCCATCCAGGTCCTTCACCCAAACTGTGCCATGGCAGCAGGGACCCTGACAACTCACTGTGATCCTCACAAGGGAAAAGAAGCACACGCTCCCAGTGCATACATCAGCAAAGTCCTCTGTCTCTACAACCTTCCATATTACTCTGCACCATGTAGCAACACCTTTGCTACTGCCTACCCTTGAGATTCTTCTTTCTCTTTCCATCACTTCCAGCTCCTTCCCTTTCTTATAGTTTTCCTTTCTCTGTGCCCTCTCTTTTCTCATGGCAGACTCTTCTTTCCCTTCTCCACCTGGCTGGATTTGCTAGCCCCTCTCACTGAAATCCTCTCTCTGTGAGAAAAAAAATTAATTTTCTTTTGAACTCCTCATTACCTGAAGCAAGAGGTGTAGCTCCAAGCTTTGAGGACCAGCTGACTGACTAGGACATCCAAAGATCTCTCTCCCCAGCCAACACTTCCAAAATGTAGGTTTTGTCCCCTTCATGTAGATACTCCAGCACAGGAGTGAGCAGGAAATGGGACAATTTGGCTACTTTGCTCAGCCTCCATCACTGGTGGGTATCTGATTAAATGATTGCATGAATTCCTCTGAAAGTCTTAATACAGAATCTTCTGGAAACTTAGGTGGTTTTACTTGTAATTGTCTCCTTCAGACCATTGTTGAAATATTCCTTTCTTTGCTACAAGCTCATGTCATGAGCAGAGTGTTTGAAGGGCTACCCTATGCTTCAGTGTAGAAGCTCCTCCTGAAAATGGACCCTTCATGGGCCATAATGTTCTCCAGTCTTTGGAGATACTTTTGGTGGGTGGGTGCCTTTCTGCCACCACCTGGTTCATGGCGTGTGCAGAAAAGCTGAACACCTCCTGACTGGTGCTGGAATATCCTTTACATTAAAGGTCACACTGTGGCCTCAGTCCTGGTGTGACCATTTAAGCTTTGTGGAAATGGTGGCTTGGGGTGTTCAGCTGGAATTTGCCAGGCAAGGATGCAGCCCTGCAGATTCTCACAGGTGTAGTGAGATAAGTGCTGGTAATAGAAAGAATGTTCAAAAAATATTTACCTGGCAATATCCCTTTACACCCATGACTCATCATCACAAGCACACTTCCGATTCTCTTTCCATTCATGTCTCAAGGACCAATACCTCAGTTCATGAAAATTTTAGGCAGCTGCTTTTCTGTGTGGTATTTCAAATTCTGGCTAATGGATGTGGGTAGCACAGATGACTTAGTTCTGAATGAACAGTGCTCTGGTGAATAAGTCCGTGCATTTCTCCAGCTCCTCACCAGAATATGTGAGGCTGTGAGTGGGTTTGACAGGGTCAGACTTTGACATCTGAAATGGAGCAATGATGGAGCAGCTGCTGCTTCATATGCTTGTCAAACGTAGCCTCAGAATGCAAAACAACCTGGATTTTAGGGCTCTGCTTTAGAGAGAAATCCCTTTGAATCAAGGTGCAGGTCTAGGCATAATGCAAGGTCTTATCCCACATTATTGCATTGATTACTGTAATTATGTCCTTTCAGGACAGTTTCAAGCTATACTCAATCCAGTTAGAGCTGTTTTAAATACCTTTGTATGGTACACCAAGTGGTGCTGGAGAAAGGAGGTAGTACATGTATTTTATTTACTTTCTTGCTCTTACAGTAAGGCTTTTTATGGCCAGAGAGCTGGCATTATTTGTATTCTTTATTTCACTGATGGATATATATATATATATATATATATATATGAAGCTATCTCCCCATGCACCACACCAAAAATGTTCTTATAAATGTGTTTTTGCAGTGCAGAGTGTCCAGTTTTATAAACAGATGGAGAATAGGCCCTCCTTACTCTTGGCCCATTCTTTTGTGATGGGTTTTATTCATCGAATTTTCATACATTTCATTTTGCAACAGAACACATGAAATTGTGGCATCATTGAAGTCCACAGCAGAAGTCGAAAGGATTTCTCCTTGAATGTCTACATATGTTGATCAACAGTGTTTAGTGGAGCTAAGTCTCCTGGGCTTCTTATGCAGGGAGTGATTCAGATTTACCTCCTCCTCCTCCTGTCTTTTCCTTCCTCCTTTATGATTTGGGTTTGATTTTTTTTGTTTGTTTTTGTGGTTTTTTTTTTTTTTTTTGGTTGGTTGGTTGATTGGTTGCTTTTCTTTGTTTGCTCAGTTTGTGTTTTTATTTGCCTAAACTTGAAGACAAACTTTCAGCACCAAGGCTTTAATTTGCCCAAAAATGGATCCTCCTTCTGTCTGTGCAGAGGGTGAGAGCAATACTGATGTGTAGTTTATTTCCACCACTTTTAATGGATTTAAACAATAGCTTTCTTTTTACTTTTTCATAGAATATGATCTCAGACTGGGAGAACTTGCACAAAAGCCATTTACAGATGGAAGTCACACTGTTTCCAGTTGTTTAAACTCCTCTCCTCTCCTCTCCTCTCCTCTCCTCTCCTCTCCTCTCCTCTCCTCTCCTCTCCTCTCCTCTCCTCTCCTCTCCTCTCCTCTCCTCTCCTCTCCTCTCCTCTCCTCTCCTCTCCTCTCCTCTCCTCTCCTCTCCTCTCCTCTCCTCTCCTCTCCTCTCCTCTCCTCTCCTCTCCTCTCCTCTCCTCTCCTCTCCTCTCCTCTCCTCTCCTCTCCTCTCCTCTCCTCTCCTCTCCTCTCCTCTCCTCTCCTCTCCTCTCCTCTCCTCTCCTCTCCTCTCCTCTCCTCTCCTCTCCTCTCCTCTCCTCTCCTCTCCTCTCCTCTCCTCTCCTCTCCTCTCCTCTCCTCTCCTCTCCTCTCCTCTCCTCTCCTCTCCTCTCCTCTCCTCTCCTCTCCTCTCCTCTCCTCTCCTCTCCTCTCCTCTCCTCTCCTCTCCTCTCCTCTCCTCTCCTCTCCTCTCCTCTCCTCTCCTCTCCTCTCCTCTCCTCTCCTCTCCTCTCCTCTCCTCTCTGAGATAACAAGTTTTCCTCCTAGGAGGCCTTTTTTTTTCAACATATCCCTGTCAGGATGAACAGGCTTCAACTGAAGCCTCAAGTGTCCCTATGAGATATTGCTTTTCCTCTGCTAGAGTGCCAGCAAGCTGTCTCTGGGTGCTGCAAATCACTCTTATCTGACCTGTTATTCCTCTTTCCCAAGCTGAGACCCTCTGACCCTTCTGCCCTAATCCTGCTGGTTTCCAGCAGCTCTGATGACCTCTCTGAATTTGTCCCATTGGTTGCAAATGCCTGCAACCTCCCTGCTGCTGAGCAGAGGATTTGCCTGGCAGATCTCCCACCACAGCACAGTTTGAGGTATTGGTGGTTCCTGCTGGGGTGGAGGAAGAGGAGGAAAAGCAGGCCTGTACTGTTTGGCAGCCTGCTGGGTAAAGCCTGTTGGTTTAGCAAGGAAAAGAAAGGAAAAGAGATTATTATCCACTTTTTTTTTTCCCCCACCCACAGTTTTCCCTCTATGCTTTCCAAGAGCGAAGGTCAAAATTGAATGCCAGCATTTACTGTGCATTTAAGTGTCACCAAGACCACAGGTGAGTCTGTGGATGCTCCATGCTCCCTGCTGGTCCCACTGCTCAACTCTCAACGGTGCTGGCCCACTGTAGCTAGTTTGTGTAATGAATTCCCCCAGCCATCCCAGACTTCAAATTGTGTCTGGGAGCATCAGCCCCGCACTTGTGTTGTTATGAGTTAATGTCTTCTGGTCTCTGAGTCATTGCTGATGAATATTCGGGTGTTTGGAGCCTCATCCCTTGCACACATGAACACTTTCCAGCAATGTTAATGAGATTTGTAACCAATCCTTGTTGACTAGAGCAAAGCCAGAGCCTAGCAGAGCAAATAAAGAAGAACAAATTGGTGTGCTGCCATAATCCAAACATCCTGATATCCAGATTCTGACCTGCTGACCATAATGTTTCTAGAGTCAAATACTTCAAAATTGCCTTTGTTTTGTTCTGCATAAAAATACTTATTACTAGTCAAAATCAGAAAAACAAAAAGCCCTAAAATGTCTAAAAAGCTATTCCTGGGGCATGTCTGAAAAATACTGACTTCTTAAGTCAGCATGAATACAAAGTTTCAGTAATTCAGGAGGAGGATATAGGGTACTAAAATGTTCCAAATCCCTCAAATGTGTGGGGCTTTTTCCCAAAAGTGATCATAATTGTGATAGATTTTTCTGTTTAAGCTCATGCAGACCTCCTAGTCTCTATCATTGCTGTTCTTATAGTAGCAGGCACTGAGATCCTGTATGTAAATCAAGTTGCAGACTCATTAGTGTTACTGATGCTTGCTTGCTAGCTGAGACACCAGTTCTGATTTAGGGTATTTTGACACTTAGCAACAAACCAAGCTTTGTGAGCAGGTGGCTGAGCCAAAATAGTAGCAGAGTTCGCAGTTAGCTGAAATAATAACAAGGAATTGCTGGTCAGAATATGCTTTCTTTCTTGATTTATTAAAACAGCCTACAAAAACTCGTTTGTGAAGGATCCACTCCCACGAGACACCTGTTCAAAGCCACCATAATACAGGTGTTTTTCTCTGCACACAGAGTCACCATACCCAGAGTGTCCGACCAGTGAATCCATTCACCTGTGGTGGCCAAAGTCATCAACAACCTGTGCTTCTTTCTTACCCAGGAGATTTTTAATTGCTCAGTTCTAAACTCTCCCAACAGCTTCCTGCACCTGCAACTCTAAATACACTCTCCTTTCACATCTTCATTGCTGTTCTCTCTGCCTGAAGAATTGGAAGTTGTCTCAGACGGTCTCTCCCAGCCCTCACATGGTAATTCCCTTTTCATCATTCCACCTACGTTGTACAGAGAGGGTAAGGACATCCACCTTTCCTTTGAGGGTCTCAGTGATACCTTGGATCAAGGCCCTCCTCTCACTGTTTTTCAGACTGGCTTCCCTTCACAAGCAAAACAACTTTGCAGGCACTGGAGATAGCGCAAAGCTGTCACTGTCTGTAGTGTCTGCAAACTTTCCCTTTCTGACAGGGAAGACAACTTCCCGTCACATAAGACCCTCTAAGTATGTCAGATATCCAGAATAAAACAAAAGAACAACCAAAAAATTGGAGGGGAGATCAGCTCTCGTCTTTGGACAATGTACATTTGTACTCTCTGGTCACCTTTGTTCCTTTTATGCTACATGTTTGCAATCTAATGCAGGGGTTTGAAACCTATGGCTGAAGGTCAGCCATAGCCTGAAAATTAATCTCTCATGAGCTGTGGCCACTCAGTTTTTAAAGGCATGACTGATGGCTAGCTTGACAGCCTGAGCTCCTGGGGTGGCTGGCCAGCAGTGGTTCAAAGAGCAGCAGAGTTTTTGTCAAGAGGGCAGACCCCACCCAGGCCTCAGAGCTGGGGGATGGCACTTGGGGAGGTCCGAGAATCCGTCTGCCTCTCGCAACTCCATGATTTCACTGCGAGGCTGTGAGCAAACCCCTTCCAGAGCTCTTGTGTTCTGAAAAATGGGGCTCGAAATAGAAATTTGTCTCATGCGCGAGACTTGCCATCTGTTTGGGAACCTTGCTAGCAGGTTCACCAGATGAAACTGGAGTGTTGAAGGCTTTGTATGGGAGGATGAGAAGGTGTATGTATGCCTGGGGGGGGCAGGTTGGGGTAGTAGCCTTGCAAAGGTTCGTGCAGCAGTGGTGAAAGCAGCAGAGGGGACCGGGGGCACAGCCTTGGCTGAGATGCTGCAGATGTTTCCAGCGTGCCAAGTTGGACATGAAGCTCCACACAGGCTCATAGGCCAGGGAATGGTATGCACGTGGTAGCTTCATTATGGGCACGCAGCCTGAACCACTTTAGAGGGCAAAACTTATTTTCAGTAGGCAGAGGAATATTCTCTAGTAAAATAAGCTTTCTTGCAGCATGAACTTGCAGAGATCTCTAGTCACTTTCTAAAATCCTGCTAGTTTACATTTACAGATAATTATGTATAAAGAACTAAGTTTTATTAACAGTTGCAGAAGAAATCAATGAAGATATTGCAGAGAATTGTGATCCCAATGAGGAAATTAGCTGCAGGAGAGGAGGAATTGTTGACAAGCAAGAAGCTTTTCCTAGTGAAATACCACTGCCATTATTAGGAATGCATAAGGAAAAAAAGATGTATATAACTCAGGACATGAGTGAGTTGGCTTAGGGGAAAAGGTAAAGGAGAATTGTTTTCTAAAAAGTTATTTTTAAGATGTAAGCAGGTCTTTAAAGCACAGGCAAGAATTCTGCATATTATGTTTCCTAGCACAGGGAATTCAGCAAATGAGCACCAAACCCAAAGGGCTCCATCCCAGATGAAAATTCTCATGCAAAGAGTACTTAAGTGTACCCCTGGGCCCACATGGAGTGATTGGGCAGGGACTTCTGTGACAAGTGCACTGCAGAGAAAGAGAAAGAATGATCAGCAAAGGCCGTGGTATAGACTGGAGTTATCAGAAAAATATTAACCCTGTAGAAAGTGGTCAGATCCTTTGATTGCTTCTATGAACCCTTAGCCTGATTATTGCCATGTGACACATTAGGTTATTTCTTCACAGTAGCTCTTGGAAAGCCCTTTATACATTCACGAATAGGCATTAAAAAAAAAAAAAAATCTAAGCCACTTTCTTACCAACTTGATACATTCCAAAGGGCCAGGGCTCAACATCCTTGGATAAGTGAGTGCTTTGAAGATGCCTGAAGGTGAGCATGCGTGTGCATGCATGTAATGCATGTGTGAAGACCTGGAGGGCATTCTGCTTGATGGTGCCCAAGCATTTAAATGAAATTACTTGGAAGACCTTCTAAGATAAAGAACTGCAGGGAAAGAGTTTTGCAATGAAGAGGTGGCAAGACAGAAGCAGTGGCCCTTGGGTTTCTGGTGCTCTTGCCTTTACACCTCAGTGCCTGTTTTTTGAGTTGTTTTGGGATCTCAATAATGTATTCAAAGTTACTGAATCAAACAGAGCTAGGCTCAGACCTGAAAACTATTACAGATCTTCCCATCAAACTCCAGGGGACCAATTTAACATTCAGGCTACACGCTATGTAATGTACTTTACCACAAAGTTGATTAAGTTTCACATCAACAACCTGTATATGTGCTAATATTTCAAAAATCAGTGTATCAGTTTAAAGGGAAACTGTAGGCAATACTTTAGAATCATTATCAACTGAAGTGACTGACTCAGAGGTAGTGGTAAACCATCAAGACTGTGGCAATAGAATGAAACAAGGTTTTAAGGAGGTAGAGCTACAGCTAATTTTGAGTGAGAGTCATCACAACATCACTGTATGTACTTCTGGGGTGCCAAAAATTGTCTTACTGTGTTGTTCCACATCACTCTGAGCCATTCTGGATCAGCCTCCAGTGTAGCGAGAGGCTTCAGATGACTTACAGAAGTGTTGAGAGAGGAAACAGGTGAAAAGTGTTTTCAAGGCTAATACAGTAGTAAAAATGCTGGTCTCTGATGAAATGAGAAAACCTGGCTGGAGTATGGGGATGTTGATTTACTGTTCTTGACACACAGAAATGCTCAATTGATGTTCTTCTCAAGAGAAATTTCTGAGTCAAAGATGACGCAGCAAAGGTGTGTTCAGCATTTGCACTAGTATCAAAGTAAATTTATTAAAGACCCAGGATACAAGCATCCAACTTGGGCTAATTAAAAGCAGATCTTGCTGTTGCAATCAAATACAATGTTTTAGTCAATAAAAAGCACAAAGCCAAACCAAGACCTGATGTAAACCGTGTGTCCAACCCTGACACAGCAGCTGCTTTAGATATTACTTTAACCTGAGTTACAACACAACAAAACATAGTTAATATCGATTCCTTTAAAAGCTGGCACATTATCTATGGTCTTGTATGTGTTCTGGTAAGACATGACTCTTCCTGGGAGGGACCATGTGCTTTCACTGAAGTCAGCAGGAGCAGTGCTGACTTATACTCAGTCCCTTTCAAAGATAGCCCTGTATCTCCCTGTAAATCAATCCTCACTGGAAGCAACCATCTGGGATGATTGTTGCTGGAGAGGTTACATGTGGAATAACTTTAACTCCTCTGTCTACTTCTGCATTACATACAGGATTTATAATAACCTGGGGTGATAATACCATGTTTCTGATTTATATATATATTTTAATCCATAGCCCATGTCAAGTCTTTGGGAAAAAAACCAAACATATTACTTTTTTATCATCATACAGTTTTTAATTTGAAGGTTGTTTATTCTTCCTGTCCCAGTTAAAATATAGGACAAAAAAAAGGGGGAACGGACTTGCACAAGGATGCCCAAAAGTCAAGGCCAGAGATACTTTATCCTGAATCACCATCCAGCTCTGTCTGGTAGACATAATTACCTCCCTTGGCAAATGACTGATGCTCAGAAATGTTTCCCCCTTTCTCTGGCTTCAGGAATGGGTTCAGTTAATTCCTATATTATGGAACTATGGCCCTTGTTTGGGTTCTCTGATTTTATTCCCATTATTCCCCTTGATTCTCCAGTTAATTTTTGGAAATCTCCTAAAGTCAATATATGTGACAAGAATAAAAACATCAACCAGATTTCTGAGGAAGATTTACCTGCTCTTCTCTGTGTTATTTTTTATCTTTTCTGGTGTACTCTAGGAAGAGCTTCTGGACCTGACTTCATTGCCCATGCCCTTTACTAGGAACCTGTTAGGGTGGATTGCAATAGTAAATGGATCTACTGTAATCCAGCCAGACACCAACAACACAGCTCAAAAGTAATGAAGCACAAAAAATGAAAAAGGAAGATGAAAACTACTATTTTCTTTTATTATTTTGTGTTTCCTCATGTGTATTATTTTCTTTCAAGGGATGGAGAGGTGAAGAACAAAGTCAAAACTCTCTCCTCTCACCAAGGACTGTGATGGGGCCAAACAAAGGGGAGCAGAAGAGATTTCTGGTATCTGCTGGTATCAGCAGTTACCAAACTTATCTCAGCTACCTCCCAGCCACATCAGCCTTTAATTCCAGCCTTCAACTCCATCACCCTGGTTTATGGTGCACCAAAACTCCGAGCTGGTAAGCTCAGTGTGGGGCTTATGATTTTCCTGAAAGCCCTGATCCTACTGGAAGATAAAAGTGTTCAACTGCCCAGACATGCAACATTAATTAATACAAAAAATCATTGAAATTAAAAAAAAAAATCTGGACAATTAATTCCTTGTAAATTTGGTTACTGCAGTGGCCCAGCACTTCAGCCACTCTAGCCCCACTGAAAGCAGCACGGGATATTCTCACTCTCAAGTTGCTAGCACAGACAGCCTGCCCCAAGCACTGCTGCCACAGATGTTTCAAAATGGGGGATCCCACCACCAGTGCAATGACCACAGATACCCTGAATCTTGTCCAGGAGTTTTGCCTTCTCCCCTTCAGCTCTATGACCTCCCCTGCTTTTGTGGGCTCTGCGATGTGTCTCAAGTTTCTGCCCCAAATTCAACAAGGCCAAGGAAGCAGAGAAAGGACTGGGGTAAGGGGTCAAGGAGCACATTGACCCAAGCTTGTCCTGCTCTTCCCACCCACTGGCTCTTCAAGCCCTACTCAGAAAGCAGATTTTCTTTTTCTTCACGGGCTTTCTGTTGCATACCATGAATGCATCTTTTTGTAACATACAGGGCAGTGGGAAACCCAAAGTTGCTCAGAAAACTGAGATGCTCAATTAACAGCTGATTTTTGGAGTTACACTCCCTGCCACATTTAATGGCATGTGACTCATTAGCCTTTCCCACACCAGTGGGTTGGCTGCCTCTGCACCCAGGAGTCCTGTGCCAGCAATCCATCTCCCAGAGCCACAAAGAGATGATTGTTCATCCCAAAGAGACCTACCAGCCCATCACCAGAGGAGTGCATTGTCAGGGAAGGTACACACAGCCTAAATAGTGATGGCCTTCACCTTGTTCTCCTGTTGATCTCTTCCCTTATCCACTACATTTTCCCCCAGTCCTGCAGGAATGACACTGGGATCCAACAGGCAGGGCCTGAACTCAGATCACAGTCCTTCCTGCCCAACCTCACCATCCATTCTGGCCAAGGGAGAGACTGTTTATGTGGAAAAAAGTGTGTAATTGGTCTATACAGTGGTGATGACCACCCTGCAAAGGGGCTGATTTAGTATCCATCATGTATTCTTGTTTCTGAGCACGTGGCTTTGTCATCTCCTAACGTCTTCTACATTGACCCAGCACTAATAATGCAAGGCACATGCCTAGAAAGAAAAAATTCTGAGTGTCTTTACATGCTGAGACCTGTTCAGCCAGAGCTACCAGCTGTGGACAAAGCAGACAGAATCAGGGGTAATCTGATGCTAAAATCTTGGAAACTTTTGGCCTGCAGCTGTGGCCCACCATAATTTTCATTTTAGTCTATGCTTTGTTTCTAAGCACCTATTTTCTAGGTACAGGTTTTGTGCAAAAGAGACCCATAGGCTGAACAAATTGCTTTGGATGAAAAGCACCCAAGAAGGTGTCTGAGACATAAAGTCCCTTTTGTGCTGCAGGAAGAGACATATTTGTGCTCTGATTGTTTAAGCAGTGATGTAAAGGAACCAAGATCTGCTTGGTGACAGGAATTACAGATTCAGAAAGAGAGTGGCATAATCAGTTTTCCTGCTGGCATGTCCATTTTGTTCTAGATATAGCCTCTTCTGCCTCTCTCCCTCAAAATTGTCCCTAGGTGTATTTGCTTCCTGCTACTCAATTTCTAAATATGTAAAAATCACATGTAGATGTTCTTTTACTTTCAATTCTTACATCCCCTGTCTAAAGTCTGCTTTTTTTCTTTTTCTTTTCCTCAAAATGGTTGCTTTTCCCATTTGCTTAATCTTGCACTTTCAGTTGTAACCACAGTTGGATGCAAGTTAATTTGCAGTTTGATGATGACACTTCCCTATTGCTGAGTCTCTGAACGCAAAGGTATTTTTTTTTCTTGGGCACCAGTAATGCTGATGAGGTCAACAGAGCTTTGGGAATAGATTTTATTACTTAAAAGCTCTTCCAGAACTAGCTGATTGGAGCACAAAGTATTGTTTTACACTGCAAAAACTGTGGCTACCTAACTTAAACCAGTTGAAAGGCAGAAAATAATTCATCAGTATGTTGCAGTGGGGTTTATAATAGCCCTGTGCAAAGCTTATCTTAGTAAAGGAAAATGTCTTCCTACAAATGAAAATGTTTAGGCAGCAGAGGCTTTGGAATATCATCTTTATAACAGTCCCTAAATTAGCTCAACTTGTTTGTTCTATAAAGGACAATGAACCCAACAAACTTTTAAGCAAACAGCAGGGAAAACTTTTCCAGCTGCAATGGGGATTTAGAGGCAGCATGCATCACTAGTGAAATACACAGCATTTGGTTAAATTTGGTTAACAGTTCCCAAAGCAGGCATCTTGGTACAAGCACAGGCACAGCTAGATCAGCATAAAGATACTTCTAGGGATCACACAGTGTTAGTGTGCCACTCTGGAGAGAGCACCACCAATTCCCGCTGATAGAAGACCAGACCTGTGGGAGACTAGAGAATCTTTTCCTTAAAGCTGGACTACTAAACATTCCTACCATTACTTCTGAAGGTGCACTTTTTGTACCTCCTGTTGGAGTGAGCAGCAGTGATGTGAGAACTTTTGTACCAGTACAGCTACACAGAGAAAGAGTGAATGCTTCGATGCTCTCAGGTTCCATTGCCCAGGCAGATCTTTGCCATGCAGCTGTCACAGATGTTGAGCTCTTGACCACCCCTCACATCTTCACATCAAACCAGTAACACATTTTTGAAAAAATGGTTTACACTGTTTTAGTTCATGTCGCAGCGATCTAAGAGCACACATTGTATCAGCTTAGTTTTATCTGAGTTGATTGAAGAGTGAAGAGTGATTGAATCGAAGAGTGCAACAAAAGGCTCTCCAAGGGCTCACAGCCATTCAGACCAGAGATGGAAAGTCTAATATAAATTCTCCAAAATACAGTGTAGCTATTGGGAACTCAGTGCCAGTGGCTTCACTCTAAAGATCTGTTCCTGTAAAAATTACTAATGCAAATATAGCTGAAGAATGTTAAAATTGAGAAAATTGAGTTACAGCTCACTGGATTTACCCCTTACTCTCTGAGGTTTTTTTTTTCTGTGCAGATGTCTGAAGTTCACAGCAGCATTTCACTATTATTCTGCAGGTTATTTCCAAGCAAAGGAATTTTGTAATCAGATAAAATAACCTGAAGAGCACCATACAACCACAGAGATTCTGAGACATATTTACTTTGAAGAAGGGCAGCATGCAGATAACATTTAAGCACATCTCATAATCCTATGAATCTACATAGTGATGAAAGAGATCAGTTGGTTTTCAAATGTTAATGCCCTACTTACTGTTCATACACTGCTGTAGAAAGATGACCTGTGGTCTTTTCAAAGGCAGTCACACTTCTATGACAGAATAGAGGTATTTAATGAAACAATGCATGCAAATGCACAAATGTGTTCAACCTTTATGGTACAGATCTTGCAACAAGGGCAGGTTTTGAATCTGTTTCAGCCACAGTTGAGTCCAGGTTTAACTTAATGAATCTGGGTCCCAAGAGATACACATTCTCCCTGCAAAGGCAGGCCACTCACTCATTAGCAGTGTCCTTTCAAAAGGCAGAAGCTTAAAGATGTGTTTAAATGGTACTTAAAGTGACATAATGCTGGGAGAAGTTCAGAGGAGAGAAACAAGACTGATTATGAGCATGGAAAAGTTTACATGCACAAAATGACTGAGGTAGGACTCCTAAACCTGAAGAAGATGTGATGTGAGTGAAATGTAGTTCAGAAGTCTATGAAACTATAAGTCACATGTTGGAGAGGGAAGAAGGTCTCTCTGATTCCCCAGTACCAGAGATACACGATGTCAAAGGAGGCCAGTGGAACAATGAGGTTCAAAGTAAATATGAGATGTTAGATTATATCTGTTGATAGCACACTTGGAATTGCCTTGGTAGATGCCAAAATCTAAGGAAATTCTCAAATATCACAAAAGAGCCACCAAAGCTACTAAACAGAAATTCTACATTGTATTTGTGCCCAACTAGGATATTCCTGTTGCATAAACAAAATACTTGGATCTGCAACACCACTCATTGCTACTACAGTTTTCACCAGACCAGATGTTTGCCACTCCTTCCGTTAGGGTTGTCATGATGCATTTGGATTGAAATTCCTTGAAATGACAGGAAAATGTATAAAAATTAATATGCAAATTAAACTCTATTCTATGAACACACTAGGAAAGAAAACAGATGCTTCAAACTTTGGAGAAACCATGGCAATTCACTGATTCATCACTTAATTCCAAACTTTGTAGAAACCAGTCTAATATGGTAATTCACTGATTCATCACTTAATTAATGATGTTTCAAACTTGCAGTTCTCTTATTCATAGCTAACAACACACACAGCAACGAACAAAATAGTTACCTAGTAGACAGTGAGTGTGCTCATTCTTCCTCCCCTATCACTTTGTGGGTGTCCCGTTTCACACCTGGAGGCAAAAATATCTCAGCAGTCTGCCTATCATTGGATCCAGTTAAGGAGATTTTTTGGGTTAGCTGATGTATTTATAACTTCCAGCTTGGAAGCTTGATCTACACCATTTCCATAAGTTAGTGAATTTTGAGGAAACAGTCACACAACCAATATGCCAGGATTATGGATGCAGGTGATGGCAGCTGCATAATGACCTCCTCCCCTTCAATCATGTCCTGCTTGTGTGTTGTGGCTTTGAGTGGCGCCTTGTGCCTGCCCTGTGGTAGTCAAACCCGAGCAGGAGCTGCCTGAGTGTTTACAAGGGGTCCCTTTTATTCCCAGACTAATCCTGCATTGACCAGACAGGCAGAACCCAGTTTGAGTTGGGCTGCAGGTGACTTAAGGGAAGGGCTGAGCCCAGCTGGGGTCTCCTCATAGGGTACACTCATGTCTCCCTTACTCATCCAGCTATCATGCTGGCTCCGATATACAAGACAATCCCTCTCCTTCCACCAACACTTACAGTATACTTTAGACTTTCCTCTTTCACAATGGGTATATTAATTCTGGTTTTCCCACCTCTTCTCATTTGGTTGTCTTTCATTGTCTTCCTCTGTTGTGCCATCACTCAAATTCAGATGTTAGCTCCAGCAGCCACAGCCTTCTCCTTGGGAAAAACAAGGACAAATATGAAAGCAATATGCTGAGAAAATGGCATAGCAGGAAGGAAAATGCCCAGCAGCAGAAAGGGGCAGCAGGCCAGGTGTGTCACTGATTTGGCAGTGTTTATTGATTAGTTTCAGTTCAAACCAATTATTACTGGTAGTACCAGTCACTAGAAAAGTCAGTGCTCAGTCACATTCTCTTTTTTTAGTGCACAAATCAGATTCCTGCTGCCATTGCTTGAGAAAGGTCACAGTTTGGTGATAACCTAGCAGCACAGGCACCGGGGCTTGTCAATATTTTTACCTGTAAGAGCAATTATCTAATGCCCTGGTATCTACTACTGTCTTTCTCTTAGTTTTTGCTGTGCTTTATCCAATTTCATGGTGAAATTCTCGTTGTATGTCCTTTTGTAACAAGTAGACAGTAAGTGCAGGTAGTTATTCCTGGTAGAATAAACTATTTATGTGTAGGACTCAGATTTAGTCAAAGGAAGAAACTGAGAGTTTCTATCCAGGCAGAGGCCTGGGAAAGAATGTAAATAATTCTTTATCTCTCTTGTTTTTCACATTGTTTATAGTTAAGTTTTATCACTGTGTGTCAAACACTCTACACCAATGGTGGTGGGTTGTTTTCACTTCAGAACCAATAGATTTGGTCCTTGTGGAGCTCTGTATAAAAGAACAGTGTATTTTAAATAAAGGGGAGTTTACTCTTAACAACCTTCTGAATCAGAGTTCTCTTCATTCCTGTCCTTCCTTGACAGTGATATTTATGACCTCAAAATAAAATGCAGCATAAAGGTTCACTAGGATGGGATGGCAACAGGGGCCTTGACAGTGCAGGTGTAGGTTGACATGGGAGGCCTCAGATTACAAATAGATCACCAGTAGTTAATAAGTGGTTGTCAAATGGTGCAACATTAGGAGGTAGGTAAGAAAAATTCTAGATGTAACAAAGGAGACCAATGAGAACTCAACACAAGTAAAATTCATCATGCAGCAAATTTGGATCTGTGGAGCTGAATCGATAAAAAAAAACCAACAAGTTGTGGAGAGCACAAGAAGTCTATAAAAATGGCCTCTGATGCATCATAGGGTGATAAGGAAAAATTTTTCTGTTGTGCTTACCCCACTGAAGAAGCAGATAAACTCTCCCCACTAATGTCAAACTCTGCTTGGTGGAGGACCAGGGACACTGGTGACTTGCTGTTATACATGCCCCCACCCAGACTGGAGATATCACAGGGGCAGTGTAGAGGTGCATTAAAAAGCAAAGAAAGTAGAGTATGCTATAAAGCTTACTGTACCAGTTTTACCTAATATAATTTGGACTATAAATGTTAGTATCATTGTATTAAAAATACAAGAATATAATGCCATCCTAGTTATTTCAGCTACTAATAATTATCTGATTAAATTTTCTTTAACAAGACTAACAATATATTCTTCCCAGGCCTGCATGTAAGATGTGTTTCCTTTTGATCATAGCAAGATCTGGAATGTGACAAATTGATGGCTATTGGAGCAATCTGCCCCACAGCTTGGATGTAACAAGTTGATAACAAATGAGGTTTGCTTCAGGAGTGACTTTTCTTTACATTTAGCATCTCTGAGTTGCTGGACTGTGAGAGCTGTGGAAGTCTCAGTTCTGTCTCTGTTTTTGGACTGTTTCTTCCCCAGTGCATCTCTGAGCTGTGATGGCTGTGTGGAGGACCCAAGTTCAACCCACTCAAAAAAGATCCTCAGCTGAAGTTTGAACTCGTTAAGCTCTATACTCAGAGCTTCTCCCGATCTGAGGTTGCCAATCTGTCCTCATTGTTTATTGATCATACCCTATGTGTACATAAAGTGTAATCACAGCACTCCCTGCTCCTCCAGTCAAATTTCACCCGTGTTTCCTGTGACAGCCCACTCACAGGCTGGTGAGTGGCTGAAATCCTAGAGGCCACCCTCAGTTTTCCTGTAGATTTTTGTGAGCATCTCAGTGCACAGTGAGCAGGCTGGTGGTGCCAAGAGCTGCTGACATCCCTGGTCTCTGTTCCCAGCCATAATTTTGCTTCAATATACTCCACTATAAACTATAAATAATAATTCTTCCTGTCTTCTGGCAAAGGTCATTCAGCTTAATGTGTGTTAGTAAAATGACTTGAAATATTTAGCTGAGAGAAGCACTCCTTAAAAATGGGACATAGGTAAGATTTCATTAGGGGCAAACTGGTGCCTTAATGGTCTCTGACAAGTTAAAACAAATTCCAGGGATTCTTTTTCCTGGCACTATTGATGTTCTCTGGAAATCATCACCTTCTCCAATTTATAGGTAGCCAGTTGTTGAAATAGAAGGAAAACCAAAGGAAAACAGTTAAAAATAGCTTGTAATATTATTTTTTTCATTTAAATAAATGTAAGATTTTCTCCTTAGCACCAAAAAAGACACATGGCTCAGAAGAACATTTTTAAATTTTTACAATGAAGACACAGCAACTGGTGTCTACAGTGCTGCTATGTAGAAGTAAGTGATCAAAATACAGAACACAACACATAAGTGCAATCAGACACACTTTATTTTGTATTCTTATTACACTGTATTTATAAAATGCCTGGAATAGAAAGCAGGTTTATATGCAAGAGCACAAAATAGATAATTTTATTTGCAGATGTAGAGCTTGGTAAGACTGCTTAATTACCTAACAGAGATTGTCACCCTGCACTGACACATTGTTCAGTCTCTTCACCCCACAAGACTTTGACATGGCCAAGCTTCTGATGTGGTCACATAAGCTATATAAAATAAGGGTGTGTCCATTCTTGAAGTGAAAGCCCTCAAAAATCTGGTTTTCTTGGATCCTGGGGTACTTCCAGATTATATGAGGTGGTATGAATTTCTGTGTTTCCCACACTTTAGTAAAAAGAGCAGCTGCATTTCTCCTCTCACAAGACTTTAACAGCTGGTTACAGGTCCTGCAGGAGGTACCGCAGGCAACGTGCAGCAACAGGAGGAGCAGAAGGGAAGGAAGGCATCTCCCTTGCTTTTCATTAAGACCACCAAACGGCATGGCCATCCAGCAAAGCCCCAGGGTTTAATGAGAAAGATGTTCCTTTTAACTTTAGAAGCTGAACCGACTCCCCTGTGCTGTTAATACCTGATCTGCTCTTACACACACACCCTGACCAGAGGGAAGGAGTTGCTGTGGCTTGTGTAAGTATCTGTGTCTCAGGATACATCTTTATTCCTTTCCCAGGAGTTTCTGTCCCTCAGTATTCCCAGGATTACTCATGTACTAGATCTTTATTATGCTTTAGCCATGATTTTTGGGAACTTTCAGGCACGATTTAATCTAAACTCAATACCCATATTTTTAGTTTGAAGTCACCCCCAGCTCCAGTGCAGGACACTGTCTAGGCTTGTGGGACTGGCAGGAGAAGACCCTCAGGCTCCCTGCTCCACTCCTCTTTCCTTCATCCCATTTGCCAGCCTGGACTGCTCTGGGACAGCGAACACTCCTGACACACTCATATGGGAGATGGGTCTACAGGGTGGGTTCAGGAGAGAATAAAGGTAGAGAAGGGTGAAGAGAGAACACATCTTACACAAGAGATGTGATCAGAAAGAGCAGGTTTTGTGTGATAAACTCTGAGCAGAGGCAGAAAAAAACTAGTTTTTCACCCAGCAAAGTAGAGAAACAGTACACCAACTGCATATGGGGTCTGATGAGGGTAAGAAGTGAGTCTGTGTGAGTGCCTGCGCACATGAGAGAATAGGAGAAAAAGCACAGGGAAGTTATAAGACAAAACAAGGGGCTGAGAATATTCTTGAGATAAAACATCCTGAGAGCTTTTTCCAGCAAAGTGAGCTCTCCATGAACCAGAACATTATTAATTTGTAGGATAAAGCAGACCCTTTTAGCTAGAAATGCCTGTTTCTATTGCAGCCCAAACAATCTACCATAACATTGTGTAATTCAGTCTAAGAATTTATAACCATGGATTTTTTTTTTCCTTCCCTTTTCAGTGAAATACCAGGCCTTAATTAAAACTAAAGTTCATATTACTCTGGTGAATGGAGCTTTCCAAATTCCCTTGCAGCACTAATGCAAAAGACCATAAATACAAGTGAGCTACAGGAATAATATGACCTAGAATTGCCTTTAATTGCATATAGCTAATTTTAAATCATTCAGCATCCAGGTGCTTTTTTTAATGCTCTCTCCAGTCATACCAATTAGTTTGCTTTATCAATTTTTTTCAGCAGAAGGATGACCAAAATAACAATAAGCAGGTTTATACCTCTCCATCAGCCACCCCTTACCATGATATTTTTAAATATAGCTAAATGAGAGAAGAAGGCAGCACCTTGGTTCATGGTTTCCGAATCTGGATATTCAGCTCACCATACACATGCCTCAAAGCATCAGAATTCAGGCTTGCAATCAGCTTCCGTAAACCTGGTCGCATTGGGGTAAATTTTACTTCCCAGGTCAATGTAGAATTCATTGGGATTCTCCTGAATAAAAAAAGAAAAGTTTCAATATTGCAGTCAGTTAGCCAGTGCTCTCAGCCTGACACAAAACAGGAGAAACTGAAGGTAGATAGTATAACGTGTCTCAAATCTTTTATGTTTCACTCATTCTCATAAACGTCATATAAATTACCCTCTCCATCTTCTATTCCTCTCAGTACTGACCCTGTTAAAGCCTTTTCTAGCCTTTCCTTCAGGCTAATTTTAAATTTCCAAAATGAATCAATTTTCTTCTGTCTCCTATCATGATCACTTTTGAAATGACCTTCTTTATATCTAACCTATATTTTTTTCTACTTTATAATTCTATTTTTCCTGTTTATTATAACCTATAACCTGGTGGTGATTCCTTAAATAGTTAAATAAGTCAGTGTTCAGGTCATTCCCCTGGAAACCCTATTGAATCCCTCTGTCACCCCTACCCTGAACCACCCTGCCACAGTGGTAACATCAGCAGATCTCTTCAGTGGCCCCTTCAGATGACTTCTACATGTCTATACAAACAAGCAAAGTATTTTTGGGAGTCTTGCTGTTGTTGGTTACTCTTATACACTATGTATGACTCTTGATAACTCATATATACAACAATGGCATTCTGCGCTGTTCTTGATTTTCAATTTTTTTGCTACAATTAAGATGCATGGACAGCATCAGGTATTGGGTTTCTGTGTTTTCTCAGCGCTTTCACAAGTTTCTGTGTGCAGATTTTAAAGGCTGATATTTATTGACTGATTGATTGTGTTTGGTGGGTGCTGGGATACAACTGCTCCAAAGGAAGTAATAGACAAAGCAATACAGTGGGAGCTATTTATGAAAATGAATTTTTTTTCCCTCAGCATTAAATAAGATGCTTCTAAGTTCACTGTTCTTATCTCATATGGCTACAGTGTCCTGAAAACAACTGAACAAAGTGGGAGCAAAGCAAGCCTATACTTCAGTTACTGTTTCAAATTCTCATCTGGTAGGATTTGGTTCTCAGGTGCCATGTCATAAGCCAGGGTCAGGACAGAAATGTCTACCCAGGCTTAGCACAAGCTGCCACAAGACAAGAAACCTTAATTAACTCTAAATGAGCTAGCCTAGAATCCTCCCACCTATGTATTTGTTTCAGTGCAAGTCTGCCTCTGGTAAAATGAGCTATTCCAGCTCCTTTTTGCATACACAGATGCATACCTTGGGGCATGTACCCAATTTTAGAAAAAAAACCAAAAATAAAACCAAAAACAAACAGGGAAAGATTATATTTTTGATGTGAGCATGAGCAGACTGCTTCCAGCAAGTGTTTTCCCTCTTTTTATCTTTGTTATTAATGCAAGAGATTCTGCTCCCCATAGCTGGTCTGCTTGTATCTGCCAGATGCCAACTAAAGTGGAAACATGATAAACCAATGACTTAAATTGCTGAAGAAAGTAAAATACCTTTTAGAGTTTATGGGAATTATCTGCAAAGGATTATCTGAATGGAAAGTGAAGAAGTAATGATGCAAGTCTGCTGTGCAGACTACACTTCTTAAGCAGTTGAGGTTCAGATTCTCTAAGGATGAAGGGTTTGGGGCCACAGCTTCACATTACTCCAGTGAGAGAGGGTAGCACTACCATCTTTGTTTTATAGTGCTATCAGTGCATAGATGTGTGTGTGTGTTTGTACATGCAGGAAGACAACAGCTGTGCTGGGAAACCAAACCCTTTTCCTGCCTTTTCCTGTCTCTCTACTGTCCTGTTTCTAAAACAAGTTGCTTCTCACTAGAGATGCTAATACTAGTTTAGTTCTGACATATAGAAACACCCAAAATTACTTACCTGCTAGTATGAAAGTATACTTGGCTATAATCGTTTTAGCACTATCCATCACTGCCTGGTTAATTCTCATTTGTCATGCAAAGACTATGCCCTGAGTAAGAACTGCTACTGCCAAAGGCTTTTCCATAACTCATGCTCCTCATCTGTCTGATGAGGAGCAAAATATCAATATCTTTATCTATATATAGACTTTATGAATGGTCAAGACTGAAGCCCCCAGCAACTACATTGCCAGAATAATGTTGTATCAGCTAGGTTACACATAACCAGTTTTTTGGAGCCACTCAAGTGATACAGAAAAACTACCTGAAAAGTACACAGAGGCCAAAAACTTTATCCCCACATAGAACTGTAAAAGATCCATCCCTTATGTAAGAGTCCGTGGTAAATAGGGAAGTGTTGAAAGGGTGGGGAAAGCCTAGAATGTGTTTAATTCTCTTTTCAAATGGAGTAAGCCACCCTGATCTGATTATTTTCCTGGGAAAGAACTCAGTGATGAATGATTCTGCATAATATGCTGAGCCATCACCACACTGGAGTCATTTATCACTTTGAATGCATGGAGACAAATGTGATTATTATTTAAATAAACTACAACTGCCCCTTGCTCTGTCCTCCATGTGTATCACCTGTATCATACATTCATCTCAGAGAAGATAAATCTTAAAATGACCAAGCTGATCCATTTCCATTTTCAGTGTTGCCAAGGGCATTACTGAAAAGGGGAAAACATTGTGACTCTAAGGAAAATGACGTGTGTTCCATGAGTCATTTTTCTCCCCTAACTCTTGTGCCTTTGAAACACCTGATAATTTCTGCATCCTTGAAGGTGATGGAAATCCACAGAAGCTTTTGGCTTGAAAAGGATGCAGAACAACAGGGGAAGCTGGCACAGCTGGGCAGCAATGAGGGCTATTGCCACAACTTGTGTAACTCTTGTGGACCATGCTGAGTCATGCTCAGCAGCACCTGTGACATACCATGTGCACAAAGCAAACACAGTATGTTGCCCTTTCACGGTTATTTTTCTATCAGCTCTACTCTGGAGATTGGTTTTGATCTTTTTATCCCTGTCCCAGGTGCTGTCAGGATCAGACCTCCCCTGCCGGCTGCAGAGGATGATGACAATTTATGCAGCTGCTGAAGCACAGGCAATTTCTCAAACTCCTTTTAAACACACCTGGGGACCATCAGCTCAGGTAATGATAGATACTAAGCTCAGATAGAAAGATGCCCACAGCCTCAAAATTTTCCAAGTTTCTCTGTTATATACCCTTGGCTCATGCTAAACTCATAACACTGAACACAAACGGAAGGAGGATTTACAACTTGCTTAGCATAGGGGTATCATGGTGTCAGTGTAAGGTGTGACTCTGAGAATATTGAAGGTGGCTTTCCTTTTCCTCAGATCTGGAAGTGCTCTGTGCTGGGAACATGCCTGTGTGCCAGGGAAGCCCTGTGCAGTGGTGCTACTGAGGGCAGCTGTGCCCTCACACACACGCAGCAGCTATGCCAGCAGGCTCTGCAAACAACACACATTTTGTGTCTTGGCATGAGCTTGAAAAGATCATCTGAGGTACCTGAACGTCTTGTATAATCATGATTAACATGAGCAGAGAAAAGCCCTTTCTGAAAAACAGCACAGGACTCGATTTGCACATGCTGAGTGAGCGGCAGTAAACACTTCAAGTGCAAGATAAATCTCCTTCTCTGTGATAGCGGCTTGTAGGTGCTATTGTCAAGTGCTAAAAATAATGTAATACAGTGAAAAAGTAAACTTGGGCTGCACTAGCAACTATCCACAAACACTACCAATTCCTCCAACCCTAGTACTGAGCAGATGAAATTCTCTCACAATCTGGATAGCCTGACTTCTACTGACTACTGAGACCTATAGCTCCCCAGTGTATTGGATTTTAAAGTACAGAGAGAGTGTTTGAATTAAATTACTCAGCACAGCATTAGTTAAGTGTCTCTTGTGAGCTTCCTACTGTGAGCAAGCAGAGGACAAACTCCCAGCTGGTTGTGCTTTCTTCCCTACCCGAACTGCTTTTTTATTGTTCTCAGCACACCAGGTCCCTCGAGGCGGAGCACGACGTTCTCCAGGGTTTGTTTCAGAGGATTGGTGAATTCCACAATCACAGATGTTTCTTTACCAGCTACCAGTTCACCTTTGGTCTGCAAGACAAGGAAAGGACAATGCACCAGAAACTAGAAATAACAAAGTACTGGCAAGGCAAAAGAAAAGAGCATACAGCAGAATGGCATGAGGCAAAGAAAGCCTAGTGAGAAGACAATTGTTGGGTGGCACATTTTTCCACCCATTGTAATTTTCCCTCAAACCACATGGCAGGTCAAGAGGCTGGCCCTCATTTCCATAGGAAACCAGAAATCTGCATGTACAGTTCTGGAGCTGAGGGCCCAACTGAGGGTGAGTCCAGCTGATGGGACTGTCTCCTAGACTCTGTGCCCCTCCTCAGGCTTCCCACCAGCACTGAAGGGATCTGCTCAGGACATAAGCTCCAGAAGAGAAGGGCAGGTCTTACCCTAAATTAGAAACACCAGGCTATGTGGTTACACTCTCAAAATTGTCATGCCCATCTCCCCCTTACTTTTGCATTCTTTTCTTCTGCTCTGAAGGGTTTCTAACCTTGCACATATGCTCTATGGAGGCCTGAAGGTCAATTTTCCTCCAAACCCTATGTAAGAAAAAGAGCAATACATTTTGTGCTGGAAAATAGTAAACCTCCAAACAAATGTGTTTTTTAACAACAGCGACATGCATGGGGATTTGGGATTCTTTATCACCCTGGAAATTCAGCATTTCTTGCAGAATATGTGTACTTGTTTTGCTTGGGCATGGGTTTTCAACTTATGGCTGGCAGATCTTCCAGCCCACTTCATGGTCCATCAACTGATTTCAAGGGCTTTGAGAAAGGTAAGTAAGAAAATCAAGTATCTTGTCAATAAATTTAAACTGGTGTTTTAAGGAGGTATGACATTTGCAAAAAGCTGCATAGACTCTGGTCTAAGGGATTACTCTGTGCCAAAAAAAACCCAAACTGTAAAATGACTGGAGTAAAGGAGGAGACACAAATCTCAATGGCATTTGGCCATATGAATGTGCAAAAGGACATCACAGGCATTTTCAGAAGTCTCAATTACAGCTCAGTTAGAGATCCTATAACCTGCTAATTTCAATTGGCCATTTAAGATCACTGGATGTGATTCAAAATCATCCCAAAGTCCCACACTTGCAGCTGAGACCATGATATGTATTTGCTGGTCTTATTTTTGTAACCTCATCTCAAGGTTAGAATATGATGTAATTTCCTCAACTCTTGAGTCTGAGAATCTCCTTAGACCAACAGAGAAAGATCAAAGGTTCATCGGAAGACATAATGGGAGATATATTTTTTCATTCTTCTCTCTCACTCTCACATCATGAAATTTGGTCTGCCAATCACATCCACTGAACAAACTTGTCAAGAAAACTAAATGGATAAACTATCTCAAATTTCATTAAAAAAACAATACATCAAAATTTCTTCTATCAATATATGCTCACACACATGCGTGCACACACACACACCCACCCCATTAAAACATCCAGCCTTTAAAATTTCAGTGTATTTTCATACATCACAAAGGAACAGAAAAGTGAAAAGCTTAGTTTTACTCAAAAACATGGGTTTTGGACAACAGTCTATTCTAAAAAGCCTTTCTTCAGAACAGCAAGGAGAATAAACTATTTTGAAGTTGAAAATCTGAGATGATGTAGAAGATGTTCTGTTTAAGTATTGACTGGAAAGAATTCTTTACTTTAAAAATTTGGTTATTGAAGACAGGTATTTGAAGTAGAGTTTACCTGTCTTGTTTACCTCCTCCCTGGAATGCTTAGTAAACCAAAAACTATTTTTTTTGCAAATACAATTATCTGATCAGAACATCATGATATTTCTAATGTCCATGAAACAGAGTAGATTTTTTGGCTAATTTTGATGTAGTCTTGATCCACATTTCTAAAAAAGCTTTTTTTGCATAAGGCTGCAGTTGTTACATAAATTATTATATGGAAACCTGAGCACTAGTTCAAATAAATATATAGAGGGGAAAATTTGTTTAAACTTAGATATCTTTTGTGGTCCTGAATTTTACAGAGCTGTATTAATGCTTATATAAAGCTTCCTGAACATGTGTTCTGATTTTTTTTTCTAGTGTTAGGAAGAAAGGAGATCCAAACTCCATCATTCAAAGCAGATGAAGGCTTGGTGCTTTTGAAAACAATGCAATTTATTAGGATGCTTGGTTATGAATTGAGAAGTTTAAATTCCAGTTAAAAAGGGCTTGTTAAGTTAATCTCAGTTAACTAAAAATGCCTTATCTTTGCCATACAACATGGGCTCCTTGTAGTATCACAAGCATTACTCTTCTCCATTTTGATAGGTACCACACCACTCTGCAGAAACGCTCCAACTTTCGGGGAACACCACTGGCACTACATTCAGAGTGGCATCAAAACACTGAAGTCCCAAGACATTGTCCCGAATCAGTGCTGCCCATTCAAATTTGGAGAAACTTTACACAATATCTGTGGAAGCTCTCCCAGAAAAATCACTTCAATAGCAGTGTTCTTCATTCTTCAGCAAGAGTCCCTTGTGTTGTGTTGCTTTAAACATAATAGGCTTTTGAAGAAGTTAAAGAACTTGAGCGATGGAGTGAGTAATCTCTCTTACCCTTTGAGTTTCTTCAGCTTTCTCAGATCTTGTCCCTTCTTTCCTCCACTGAGATTATTTCAGCTCTTCGCTACCAGTGCTGCTGTCAGCCTGTCTCTTCAATACAGGGACATTCACTACACTGTATAATGTACCTGTATACCCTCACACACTCCAGCCAGCCACTGCTCTATAAGGTCCGTGTTAGATGCGCTAATGTGCATAAACATACACACTCCTCTGCCCCACGAGTCAATGCAGAGAACACAGCCCTTCCACCACAACCTTGAGCTACCTTGATCCGCAGGGTGGGAATTTCCAGCATTATTGCCTTCTGCACAGCCAGAATCTTCCCTGTTTCATTGATCCGTGCAGTCACAAAGAAATGAAAGGAGGCTTGCTCCAGCAGGTCATTCATGTACTCGCTCGATTTGATCACAATGTCAAAAGAGCTGGCTGAGGGGAGACACAGGAAAGAAAATTGGCATCAGAAACAATCTGATCACTAACTGCACCTCTCATCATGGCCAGTGCCAATTTTATGAGTGCCTTGGAAAAAAGCTAAACAATGGCTTTGATTTTTCCCCCCCCCTCAAACTAACTTAATGTCTTTACTATACCATTTCCCCTCTAGTTTTTCCCTCTTTCCATTTAGGCCATGAGCTTCCAGGGGCAAGGGCTGGGTTTGTGCACAGTGTCTACCCAGTACCCTCAGAATTGGCCAGGTCACTGTTGAAGGCTTCTAGGTGCTACCACAAAATAAATGAGAAGGAAGGCAGGAACAAAGATAAAAAGGTCCAAACCGTCATTCCTGTAAATGTTTGCTCTTTCATTTTACCCTTGTTCTTTCTTTGCCACCCTTCTTGGCACAGGGATGCTGCCAGAGCAGTAACTGGGGGATGTGAGCCCATGCAGGCTATCTGGGAGATCACCTGCTCTCCAGGACATGGCTGGTTATCTGCCTTTGTTCTACATTGGACTTGCCTGCAAACATTAGCAAGAAGGTCCTCCTGTCACCAGCATACCCTCCAGAGAGCATTCACATGCTCTCTGACAATAATTATCGGAAGGAACAATCCCTGTAGGCTAGACAGTTGAGAAGCAGGGAATCATTAGTTTTAACTATATTGAACTGCAATTCCCAGGCCAACAATGGTGTGAAAATGCGATACAGAGAATCAGACCTGCTAACTAACTGACCAGGCAAAATATATAGACCTGGAGCTCTTCTCTCTATAAGCATTCATTATAACACTAGTAAACACATCAAGATTTCCCATCTGATACCTATGATGATTACTGTTATCTGTTATTTGTATTGTATTTGTGACATACAGCGGTAACACTGAGATAATTGAACTCAGTTGGGTAAATGACATTCACCCCTTTTCGCTCTTTTGATCCACTCACATCAAAACCAGTTCTTTGATTTGGTTTCAAAGCTATTCCCTTGGTGGCCACCTGACCTGGATTTACTAGGCCAGCCTTAAAATTATTTGATGTGCTCCTGCTCCCTCCCTCTCACTCTTTATCTTGTGTAAAATAATTTCCCATAATACCCTTAAACTGTAAATTATAAATCAGGCAAGGTATTTCTCATCTAAGAAGTAAATAAGTAAATAAATAAGTTAAAAAACAGGAGAAATTTACTTTACAATGGAAGAAAATAAACGTTTCTGTTTAAGTTTAATCACTGCAGGAAAAAAAGAAGAATATACTTCCATTGTCTTAGCACTGGTTGTGCTGATAAGTTGTCAGTACCACTTAATGCATCTGGGAAAGCCAAGGGAGACACAACACTGAGTTGCCTTATAGTTTTTCAAAAAAATACAGAAAACTAAATATAACTCAGTAGATCCGAGAGCACCTTTGAAGGCACTGGAAGGTTTAAGCTATTCAAATCCTCAAAGATGTTTTCAACCCACACAATTCCTTTAATCATTATTCTGAAAATTCATTCGGTTCCTGTTTGAAAACTTAGCTTGCCTCATGCTTTCAGTATTTTGGGCTGGAAGAATGCCTTTAATACATCTGTTTAGCATTGTATTTTTTTGTTACATATATATATATATATATATATATATATATATATATACATACACACACACAGAGTTCTCACCCTGAACAAAGCAACAAAGCCTAAAAATCCTGCTTGGGTGCTTTGGAAGGTACCCTCCCATTACATTCCTGACAGATTGTTCTCATGCACTTGCAGATAATCACACTACCTCCTTCACACTGCCCACCTGCTCAGACACTATTCCTGATTCTACATATACAACTTTCCAAGGAAAAGGTGAAAGAATTCATGCTCAAATTTAATGTACCACCTTCAGAAATGGTGTAATTTGTGAGGAGATTTTGTCCTGTTGCAGAACAGAGTGGCCCACAAATTGATGACTGTAGCTCAGATATAAGCAAATTCCCACCTTGATAAGTGGGAATAGCTTTAAAAATGTCTTATTGGCCAGAAGTAGTGATGGGGACATACTCTTGGTACACATACATAAAAATTCATGTTCTGTTCTTTCAGCCGCCTCTCCTCAGTCTACATTCACTCACCATCACTCAGTTCGGTGTTTCCAACACTATTTCAAGAAGCTTTTTTTCTTAGCATTTACTTAAATTAGAAAAAATTAATTATGATGCTCAGTGATGTTTAAACATCTATTAATTTCTTTTCTTGAAGAGAGGAACCAGGTGATCCTCAAAGCACTGCCAAAGCTGTATTTTAGGTAGTAATGCCCTACACAGACCTTTGATAGAAGAGCAGACATAAATAAGTCCTGGAACCATGCACAAATCACAGCCAGAAAATATAACATACACTTCTCCTACAAGATGACTGAATTTTCCCTCTTCAAAGAAGCAGCACAGAATTTAGACCAAGACTATTGAAACTGATATTTTTTAATGTACCTATTGAGGTCGCAAAAAGTTTTGCAGGATTTCAGATCAGATATTTAGTAACTGATGTAAGTCACTATAAACCTTCACACTGTGTTTTGATAGCATGTATTGGAACCATGCAATGCCCATTTCCAGGCCCCCTGCAAATGATCCACAGATCTAGAAAGAATCAGCAAGTAGCTCTCAGGGCTTTGTTACAGGCTGGGGGTAGAAGTTTTATTAAACTTCACAAGTAGATCTTTATCAGTGGAATTCTCCTTTTTGCAGAATAATGAGCTCCAAATAAAATTTGCAGTTTCAGGTGATGTTCAAAGTGAGAAAGAAAGCAGAGGATTTTTTTTTTTTTTTGTGGCCTGATAGGAGCTGTGGTTCCACAGAGGCTTCTCACTGAGACAAAATTAGTCCTCTTGGAAGAAAGAGGGCTCACAGTGTCTCTTGAGCTGGGATGAGGTGGACAAGACAGAAAGCTCAGAGGTCAGCCAGGAGTGCTGTGATCTAGCAGCAGACCCAGTTCAGGAGGCCCATCCTTTGGGCTCCCAAAGTCCTGCTGCTCCTGCTGCACTCAGAAGGATTGATTTGCCCAATAGCAGTGTCTAGAAGGCAAAGTCATGGCTGCTGACTCTCTCAGCAGGGAACTCAAGTGAAGGATCCTTCATCTCTGTAAGAGATCATCACTTTTGCTGTGCTGGAGGTGCTGACCAAGGACAGAGGCCTGTCAGGAGAACATGTGGTTGCTAGAGCCTCCTAGGTAGCACTTGGAAGTAAGCTAGTCCTAAACACCTGTTGCAATGGTTGACAGGAAATAGATTTTGTCCTATTTTACAAAGGAGAATATCCCTCTTCCCTGCTTTGAGTAGTACAAAAACCTGCCCACAGCCTCCTGAGCTAGTCTGCCAGGAACTGCTTCTCTCATGAGAAGTGGCAGGCAGGATCTTCCTACTGTATTCCAGAGGGCACTAGGAAAAGTAAATGCTGCATCTGTAAAGATAACTCACCTTTGGGGCTCCTGCCCAGCTTGCAAATATCCCTGCTCCATCGTGGCACATTCTCATTACATATAAACTTTCTTGATCACTGTACATATGAAATCCTGAACCACACAGTCCTCCAAAACCAGATATTCACTAAAATCTACTCAGAACTTGTCAGCTTCTACCAGGTAAGACAAAAAATACACCCTTTTGTCTCTATACATGACACCACACCCTGTGGAGCCAGAACTTCCCCTTCAATTGCTAAAATGCTGCTAAGGAAATTAAGGAATTCAAAGGAAAAACAATATCTTGCTGCTTAATACCTGTCCTCCTTTGATTTCTTCTGTACTAAAAAAGAAAAAGTAACAATTCCCAGAGATGCAGCTTGCTGCAAAAGAGCATTATGCAGGGAGGAACAGCCTAAAGAACATAACCTCAGCTTTAAATGACCCTGATATCCAGCCCAGGGAAGGGGGTGGGTCCTTCTGATACCCAATAGAATATCCTGCCATTGGCTACTAGAATTGGCTCTACCTATGGGTGGAAACACTGGTGACAGTTAAGAACACAGAAAACAATTATGCAACACTTACATGAAGAGGGTTCCAGTTTTGCACTGAAAGAGTGTTTCTTGAATTCACTTTTTGTGACTCCTGTATAAAACACTATGTTGCCCGAAAAGTAGGTAGTTGCAGTGTAGGAGTTGCGACTCTTGTTCCTGAATGTTATAGTGACTTTAAAGTCATTGCCAAGGACTGCCTTTTGCACTTGGAAGTCCATGTCAACATCTGTCTGTGGCTGGTATGTGGTATCTTGGATACTTTGCTTTTTAACACCATACATCACAGCAGTCTCAAGAGCCAGCCTCTCCTCATCTGAGCCTAGGAATGAATGAAAACCAGATTTAGAAAAGAAACAGGAGTGCAGCGTCAGCCTACCTACTGATCATAAAGGTGTGTATTCCATAGTTTGTAGTAGCTGAAATAAATAGATGAGGACAGTGAACCCCCCTGCAGTAACATTAGCAGTGGGAGAACTTCACAGCTACCAGGGGAGTTGGTTTTAAAGCCATATCAGACAAACTGATGTAGCTGAATTCCAGCTACACTGGTTTACTCTGTGTGAGCATCTGGCCTGAATAAGAAACATCTAAACATCTGTACAGAAAGCCTTGAATTGTTTTGAATGCTTTGAGTTGCTCCATGACTAGCCTTTATTTTCACTACAATTTACTTAGTCTAAAGCATTTCAGAGTAGAAAAGTTTGTGCTTTGCTTGTGCCTTATGACCAAGGCATCTACAGTATTCCTGGGATGGAGTTACAAATAAAGAATTCCAGACAGCACTTTGGCAGCTTTTCATTAAGCTCCCTCAGTGACAGAGGTTTCCAAGTCATCATCCGGGATTTGACTGAGATAAGTCTATATTCATATGGTCCCAGCTCATTTCAGGTTACCTTCTCGGAACTTGTACTCCTCAGTAATGTCCACCATTCCATCACCTCCAACTGCCTTGGTCACAATCAACTGCCCAATATGGGTCGTGTCAATGTTTTCTACCACTTGGGTTCCATTTTTCTCCATTCTTGTGTAAAAAATGTCACTATTCACCTATGAAATTAAATGAAAGATGATTGAGATATATGAAAGCAGAGAGAAGGAGTCAGCTTATCTCCCCCACTAATTAAGTCCCACTAATTATTCACATCCACATTTCATGTTTAAAATTAGGCGTATGCTGAGATGCACTTTATTATTCACAGCTCCAGAATGACAGAGTGTATAAAATTCACAAGGATACAGAGAGGTAATTCAAATTTGAGGAGCACTACTGCATATTTCTTGTTCCAAAAAGCTTTAGAAATAGAGAGGAGAATGCTTAATAGCTAAAATATCTTCATTCTTTTCTGTCCTAAGCCATTTACAATTCAATTAGAAAGAAATTTGTCCTGCAGCATTGCAATTCTGGGAATGCCTCCTCTGGTGATGCAAGAGGTTAAAACTCCAGACCAGGCCATTTATCTCCTTATTGAGATATTTCCCTTTCAGATCTGTCAGTCAAATCACCCATGTGAGATCTCCATGACCCACAGCAGCCAAAAGGAATGTGGTGAGTAAAGAGAATGAGCAGTTAGAGCTAGTGACCCATTCAGCATACCTGAATCTTGGAAGGAAAAATGACCACAGCCTGAAGTTTCAATTAATAATAAGCTTTTTCTTATTATTACACTGGGGAGCAGAGATTAGACAAATCTCTGTCATTCATTAGAGCCATGGAGGTTGTTCTGTGACATGAAGCATACATGAAGTAACTCCGCAATCCATAAATTGAAGTGGAGCCCTATATTTTGTCTCACTATGGTCTCACTAATATTTTCACATATGTACCTCAGCATAGACAAAAGGAGCATCAAATTGGAAGCAAACGTGACCATGTTTAATGGCTTGAACTGAGGCTGGACCACACCTGTACATACCTATGGGGAGAAGAGAGACAAAGTGAGAGACTAAATAAATTAAAAACATGTAAAAATATTATATTTTCTCAAAGAAAAAGAATTCTTGGGGTTTGATGAAATCCTCTAATCTACAGGAATTCCTGGCCAAGAAGCAAAAAGCTCAATTTTGTTATCAGCCCTGTAGATAACACAGACTTGGGTCTGGAACAACCTGGTGGTTCAGCACCTTTAATGGCACTGCAATATCCACAGTAAGTCTCAAGCACTTGAAATACAGTTCAACTGGTTTTGGGTAAAAGAGTATACCACAGGCTTAGAAAGACCTTGTTACAAATTTGAGAAGATTGTAGTTTTAGGGCTGGGAAATTAAGGATTGGAAAGAATGACCAGTGACTTTTTTCTCTCCTGCCTACTGTCTGCGCATGTAGTTCAGTTAGGGCTGCATAAAGTAAAGGAGAATTAATCTGTTCAGGCTTCTATATAGGTATTCTAAAATGTGAGAAGCCATTTTGGGCAACAGGATCACATCTCTTCAGTACGAAGCAGGACTTTCTCATGCAGGATTTTGTGCCCCAGGGCATCATGAGCAGTGTTATAATAAGGACATATTAATTTTAGAGTTCAAAACAAATCAGGAGAAGGCCCTGAGGCAATAGTGGTTATTTGGCTCAAGAAGTTTTCACTGGCCCTATGGTGCTAGGTGCCTCTGGCTCAGGTAGTGTCAGCTCATTGTTTGAAACAAAGATTCCAATGAACTAACGAGGACTTCAAGCAATATTACCGTCACTGGTTTCTTGAGGTGTCCCATCCACAACCTGCCATCCTCCAAAACCAACGGGAAGGTCAGGTCTGGTCATCCAAGCTTCGTTCCAGCAATGGTAATTCCTTAGACAAGATATGGGACCAGTATATTAAATTCTTGGAAAGAAGCACACAGACCAAAACAAATCCTGTGTATTTATGTCCTGGAATTGCTTCAATAACATCTTTTGTCAATTCAGGGATAAAAATGTTGACTCTTTTAAGAGAACAGATTTTTAGGTCTGTAAGTTTGGTACCTATCTGTTAAAATCTGAAAGCCACAATCCTTCATTGTAGTTTCTTGACTGAAAGTTGAAGAAGGTTTTTTGGTTCTTCTAATGTGTTCTGAGTATAAATGTCTCAAAAAATATGACAGTGTTTGGAGATTTTTGGGGGTATATGAAAAGCTACACAAACTAGAATCCTTTTCTGGCCAGACACCTCCACTTCAATCTGCCTGCTAAAGCAAACTTTGAATCTCCAAGCCTATGAAAGATGGTCTGCTTTATAATCATTCATACTGAAGCTTTGGCATCATTTATTAAGAGATTAGGGATTGACTCTGCAACGTACAGTGTATAGTCTTGTTTTCATTGCTCAAAACAAGCATGCTTTGCTGGCTTCCATGATGATTGAGAAAAAGACCCTGCACAGCCTTTCAAAAACTATCTTCACTGTGGATTCCCTATAAGTGTTTCCCCATGTGTCATGCCAAAGCATGGTGTCAGAGCTCCTAAAACACACATAAAACCTACCTACAACGTCTGTGGGCTAACTTGCATATTTAGAGTCCAGGACAGTGACCTGAATTATAAAATATTGAGAGTAGTTCATCTAGATGCTCACGCTTAAAACACTCTCACCTGGGTGTATGCTCAGGAGAATTAAAAAACCAGTACAGCACCATCACAGTCTGCCCTGGGTGTTTCAAAGATAAGCAGAAAAGACGGACAGAGGTTGTAACTTCCAGCAATGCTACCAATGCTCCAGGGAGAGCACAAGCAAGAAAAAAAGATAATCTGGAAACAGGATCACTCAGTAAAGCCAGCAAAGTGTTTGAATTTCATTACTGCAAAAAATAAAGGAAGGAAAGAGTAGAGAAAGGGGCAATTTTGCTTGCAAATTATACATATCCTACAGCAGATCTGAATAAACTTACATCTGTGTAGCTGCTGATATAGCCTCTATTACACGCAATGATATTAGCAACCAAAATGGGAATGTTAAACTCTGACCATTTCATTAATAGTAGGTGAAAATCAGCTATGGAGCAGAGTCAGAAGGATCTGAAGCTTGTCTAACAAGACATTTCAAAGTGGAAATGAAAGCTTGGATCAGGGTAAAACTTGTCAGTTAGGAGAGTTAATGAAGCAGCACTACAGAAAAAGGAATTATTCAAGGAAAATGACGCACACTCAGAGAATTTTTTTATGCTGCTGAGAGTAGTCAGTGCTGAATCATGCTCACAGAACTTTGCTGAGGGCTACCTGAGAACGGGGACACACTTCATGGAAGGTGGGTATTTGCAAACTGTTATGCCAACATATGTGAAAGACAATTTCTGCCCTGAAGCCTTCACTGGTTCACTTTGAATCAAAGTTGTATGTGTCACTGGCTTTGCATTCTGTGAAAGAAGAACCTGAAAAGCAGCCAAAAGGAAAGGATGATAAAAACAAGGCTGGGAGTGGGGTAACAGTGAGGAAAATGGCAGATCTACTTCAGTTATTTAATTAGGTAACACAGTTTTTCTATATTTTTTTCTCCATTTGTCTTAGGAACAGGACCTTTCTGGTTTCTATGGGTGTAGTGCTGGACACAACAGGATGGTAATTTTTTTAGGTCTGCTGCCATGCAAATAACAAATACACATAAGAATATCGAATCTGAATGGACAGGAAGACACTGCTTGTAGGGCAGTGAGCATTAAGAAAAGGAGGATGAGGGAAACATTTGCCTTTCCAAAGGTAGTAGAAGCCTTCCTATAGAAGTGAGCATAGCTGAGGAGCTGATTCCGTGGCCATAATTTGTTGAACTGATTCTATAATTCTTGTATTCTACAGCAAGCCTGAGACATTAAAGAAAGCAAGAAAGGCAATAGAGATCAATGTGGTGACCATTAAATATTTACAGAGATAATTACGGATAGACTAAACAAAGCACGGGGAATGGGGAAAAGCATTGGGGAAATTAATAAAAGATGACCAGGCGGGTTTTATGCCTGGAAGACAATTCAAGAGCAGTAGCTCATATTGCTTATGGGACAGGCACATGCTGGAAGCAGCTGCTGCCCTTTCATGAGTTAACAAGTTCAGGCATTGAGGTCGAGAGGGACTGCTAGGGTGAGACACTGATAATATTGTTGAGAAATTAGAGCAAAGTGATTTGGAACTAAATGGGAGAGTGGAGGTCTCAGAAGGGCTTTGTTCACAGGCCTGGACATGGATGAACTCCCATGGGGCTGGGTGACATAAAGCAAATTTCTGCTGAGATCCTGATGTTGATCTGTTTGGACCTCACAGTAGGAGTGAGTCTTGATTCCCATCCAAGAGAAATATTCTTTAGTGTCTTTATACCATCATTAAGAAAGACAAGGAGAACAGACAGTACTGATGGCCCCAAATCCGGCCAGATTTATAAAAATAACTTTTTGCAAAGTCTGTGTAATTTTGTATATGTGTTTTGTTGGTGGTGGTGCTGTTTCCTATCCTGAGGTAGAAGACAATCTTTAATAAAAATAAATAAATGTCAGATAACATTCAGAGGGAGCCCCACACTCAGAGATTGATTGGACTAAAAATCCTGGCTCCAAGTATCCCTGAAGTCTGAGAGTATTTAAGACCTGAAGACAGATCAGCTCCAGCAGTACAATAGAAATTATATATTAATAAAGAAAAAGAGCTTTGCTTCCAGTTTTCAAGAGATTATAAATAAAAGTGAGAAATGCATTTTAAAAAAATCATTATAAATACCTTGAGCTTGTTCTCTTAAAAAAAGAAATAAAAGAGGCATTAAAAATAAAATCAGGGTTAAGACAGAAGTCATTAGAAGTCAGCATGTGGGCTACCAAGGAGTGTTACAGAGTAATGACAAGAAAGGACACAGAGGAGAAATGAAAAGACATGTATATATTAAGTCATGCCCGAAGGGTTATGTGCACCATGTACTAATAAATGCACTGGGAGGATAAAAAGATGAACAAGGCAGTTAAAAAATTATCAAGCCAAGGAAAAGCAATGTTGGATAGAAGGATGAAATGCTAGTGTAAAACTGAATGTAGATTTCATTGGGACTAGGATGATTTTTGGATGATATCACACTTCCCTAAAAGAATGCAGGAGAAAAGAGATTAAATTAAGAAGTCTTGGGAAACGGCTGGGAAAAATAGAGGTAGGGAAGTAAAAGGAAGTGTCAAAAGCTGGTGGGATGTATTTCATAGATCAGGTTAGGAGAATGAGAGAAGGGATGAGACAGCGAAAATTGTAAAGCATAGCAATGATCCATTACTGGGTGTGTATGGATTATGCACTGAGGCTCCCAGTCACTGGCTCTTGTTTCACATCTTTTATAGGCAGAGGAGATTTCAGAAAACTTCTCCTTTACAGCTCTCTAAGCCATAAAAGGACCAGCATGAGATATTCTGAGGCCCTTCTGTCTCACAGACAGCAAGTAAAACTGCCCAAGGATACTAACAGGCAGCAACGTGGCAAATAGCAGGACAACGACTGGATTTCAGGAGAGCACGCTTTAACATGTTTAAGGTGCTGCTTGGAAGAATCCCATGAGAAGCAGTTCTGAGTAGAAGATGGATTCACAAGAGCTGGATGTTTTTCAAGAGTCACCTCTTCCAGACTTAAGAATGGTCCATCCTTGTGTGCAGGAAATCAATCAAAAGTGACACAAGTCCACAAGGTAGTCCCAGTTAAAATCCAACATAAAAAAAGAGATGCTTAAGAAAGAAGCAGGGAGAGGGGACAGGTGACCAGGAGGAAAACAGAGTCACTGTCTGAGCATCCAGGTACAGGTATAGGAAAGCCAGAACAGAGCAAACAAAGTATGAAGAGCAGCAAAAAATGCAAGCAAATCAATGTCAAAAGGAAGCCTATAGAATCTGGCTCTGCTGTTGAACACAGCAGGCAACCTGGTGACAAAGGATTAGGAGAAGGCATTCAATGATTTCTTTACCTTGGTTTTTACTGCTAAGATTTGCCCTCAGGAATCACAGCCCATGAGACCAGTGTGGAGGTTTGGAACAATGAAAACTAGACAAGTAACAAGATAGAGAACAGTTAAACAAAGTGGACACATAAAAGTCCAGTGGATCTAATGGAAAATAAGAAGTAATCACATGAAAAATGCTGAGGGAGCTTGGTAATGTCACTGTAAGACCACTCATATCTATCTTCAAAAGATCATGGTAATTGGAGGAAGTTCCTGCAGATTGGAGGAAATTAAATATTGCTCTATTCTTCAAGAGAGGAGTATCCAGGGAGAAAGAGACTTGTCAGCTTCCCTTTGATCTCTAGGAAGGTTATAGAGCAAGCTCTTCTGGAAAACATTTCCAAACTTATTAAGGACTAGGTGATTGGCAGTAGTCACTGTGGATTTACAAGCAGCCAGCTGTGCCTGATAAACCTGAGAGCCTTTTCTGCTGAAACAAGTGACTGAAAGGACAAAGGGGAGACCAGTGCATGGGGGTTGGTCCTTTTGACTTTAGCGCTATCTCCAAGAACATCTTCACAGACAAACCTCTGAAGTGTAGACTAGACAAATGGACATAAAGATATATTGATAACGGGCTGAATTGCTGGAATCAGAGGATTGTGATCTGTAGTGATCGCCCCACCTGGAGCTCAGTCATTAGTTGTGTACCCCAGGGGTCTGACACTGTTTAACAGCTTCATTATTACCTGGATTACGAGACACGCTGTAATCGAGTATGCTGTTGAAGAAAACTGGAAGGAATAGCTGATACAACACTGTACACAAGGAGAAACTAAGGCAGCTGGGACTGTTCAGTCTGAAGATGGGAAGGCTGAGTAGGATCTTATCATGTGTATAAATTCCTGGTTGGGGAATTGAGGGAAAGAAAGAGCCAGACTCTTCTCTGCAGCTCAAGGACAGGAGAAGAAGCAATGAGCACACACTGAAACACAGAAAAATGTGTATGAAGATCAGGAAACACTTTTCTTACTGTGAAAATGGTTGACCACTGGCACAAGTTTCCCAGAGAAGTTTTGGGGTGCCTGTCCTTGGATATACTCGAAGACCAGCTGGACACAGACCTGAGCAACCTGCTCTAGCTGATGGTGCTTTAAGCAGGAGGGTTGGATGACTTCCAAGGGTCCCTTCTAGTCTCAACTATGCTGTGTTGCTGTGACACAAATAAGTGAACCTGCTTTCATTAGATTTCCTCCTGATTATGGAAATCACATAAAAGATGTCACAACAACAGGCTCAGTCATTTCTTCCACCACATAGTGGGTTTATTACAGTTTTAATACAAAGACTTCCGGAGATTAAGTCATTAATGAAACATGCTGATGAGCTGCTATGCTAATGAGTTGAAGGTATCATTGACACAAGTCAGGTATATTAACATTGAATAGGACAAGTATCTCCTGAATATAGGAATGTAGAGGTCACATTCATTTCTTCGCTCTGAGGAGGAGAGGCTTGAAGGCCAATATCCCACACAGAGCATATAATCAATATATGCTACAGTTCTCCTGTCAGACAGAAGACAGTAAGAGTTTGAAGAGCCAGTTAGAGGACTGACTTCTCAAAAAGAATGTGTAAACTCCTCTTGGCCCTAGGGAGTTTCCTTTTTATAAATATGGTGATAGCATTTCAGTATATTTTATGATACCTTGTCTTGCTTCTTTTTCAGCAGAACTGGGTTTATTTTGGAAAGCACCTCTTTGTCACAATGACTGTGTGCACACAATATAAAAACCAGTCTACAAATACAGGAAACTGGGCCCAAGCAGATCAAAAAGGGTGTTTTTCCATAGATATTGAGGTACCCCTTGGAGCCTGGCTCTAGAAGGATGAAAGTGCCCATCCTACCCCCTTCCATTTTTAGAAAAACTAGTCCCTGAAGAGCACAAGCCCATTCCAGCTCTTCAGTGTGTTTAAATGAACACTGTATGGGAACATTAATAGCAGGATCCCTCAGGAGTTGCCTGTTTACACCACAAGGCTTCATATTAGTCAGCCCACCAACAATCCATTCATTATGTTTCACATAAGACACCAGTGTTCTTCAATGTACAGAGAGATAAACACAATACAGGCATTGCCATCATGTTTTTTACTACTTTTATCATTGATACATTAACGGCATTTTCCAGGAGGACTTACCAGACAGAATCTTTTGTAAGTCTGGTGTCCACTTTCCCTTCGTCATCCAGAAAGAAGTCCATCCGTAAATTGGCATTGTTATCATGGGCAGAAGAATAGTTGGTAATGAGTCTTGCAGGTATCCCCAAGCATCTCAGAACTGTGGCAAAGACAGAAGTGTGATGAGAAGGACAAATATGGAGATGGCATTCAGGGATGACAGGATGAGAGGACAGAAATATTAATAACTAGAACAAAACAGGGAAACTCAGTCAAATCAACCCAAACAATTCCTCCTATCTGATTTATATTGTACATGCTAGATATTTGATTTGGTCTCAAAATTATGAGCATTAAAGACAAATACTGGTACAAGGGATATAACCAAAGCAGCTGATTACCAATAGTTTCAAAGCAGCTGTGCATATTTGGCAGAATTCCAGGTCAAATCTGGGTGCAACAGGTCACCTGCATGACCAAATGTGATACAAATAAAAAGATGTTTGAGCTTGCAAGAGATACACAATATATTAGGTCTCCTATATCAGTAACTCAGGAGAATTATGAGAATATGCTAAAAAGAAAATTAATAGAAAATATCTCCTTTTAATGAGTTTTTATTTGGAATTTTCCTGTTTGATGTCTGCTGTGAGACTGAATCCAGAGAACACAAAGAATAAAGTAGAAAATGATTGCTAACAATAGGGAAAAGCCGCATTATTTGCAACTGAAATGACAGGATTTGAGAATCTGAATAAAATGCATTACATAATTCATATTGCCTGCCAAGTAACAGCATTTTGTAGTCAATAGTCCCTTCTTTTATTAAGACCTTAAAAGGAGGATAAGAGAAAAAGCCTCTAGCCCTAACTCTCACACCATCACAAAATGGCACTGATGACCCTTCTTACCATTTGATAAGTGATAAATTTAAAGGATGTGGAAAAACTGTGGAAATGCTACAGCTATGTCCATAGTCTGCAACAGTTCATCAATAGGCTTCTGTGTTTGTTGTGTACCCTGGCAGATAAATAAGCATAGAACACATCCCCAGGCTAGGGGAATGAATCTATGGGGTGACACATCATCTCAGCTACTCCAGATGACTTTCTTTGTCTCAGCCAGAAAAAGATCCTGGCTTTCAATTTAGGAGCCAACATGGTTCTGCAGAAAACAGAGGGTGAGGGGTTTTTAGTGGTTGATGGAGTTTGTTTTGGTTTTTTGGGTTTTGTTTGCTTGTTTTTTGGTTTTCAAGAATTATTTTTGTTGGGTTTTTTTTTTTCTTTTTTTGGTTGGTTTTTGGTGGTTGTGATGGTAGTGGTTTTTGGTTTGGGGTGGATTTTTGTGGGGGTTTTTGTGTAGTTTTTTTTTTTTGTTTGGTTGTTTGGTTTTGGGTTTTTTTTTAGGGAAAATATTTTTATTGAAAATCCTATTTAAAAATAGCTCCAATGCTGCAGAGCTGAACAGCCCTTCTGCTACTGCTGGGTTTTGTATATTCATTACTGTCACTACTGTGACTCCCAATAAAGTGTAACGCTGCACATTCATTTCAACTTCCTGGATGAAAAATTACCTGGATGCATCCAATACCATATGTATCTATTGATTAAACTTAATTCAAGTGCCCTCCCAGGCTTCCAGCACATGGGCCATCAGGGCTCATTGGAAATAATTTGTCTGACAATTTCAAGATTAATGACCATTTTTTGGAATGTTTTAGCATTTTTAACAGATGAGTATCTGGAGTGTACAATATAGTGACCTTGGAAAGCTGGACTGGTCACAGTGATAAAACACTGACAGATGAGAGGGACTCAAAAACACCTCAGAACAACCATGATAGTTGCATGTGATTGTTTGGACCTTTGCTGTCCCCTGTGCAGTGGTCAGCAGTTGGATGTGTCAGTGGCTATCATCAGATCAGCCAATACTGGACAGTATCTGCGTTTCATAATGCTCAACAAACTTTATCCTTGCAGTACAAAGTGCCAGGTCTCTGACTTGACTAATTTAGTCA
Source organism: Lonchura striata (assembly GCF_050655825.1). Classification (NCBI taxonomy): domain Eukaryota; kingdom Metazoa; phylum Chordata; class Aves; order Passeriformes; family Estrildidae; genus Lonchura; species Lonchura striata. The sequence goes on from NC_140704.1 coordinate 63,723,616, forward strand.
GCAAACCAAGTCAAGATTTGCCCCAGATAAATACGCCCTCTCCCTTTAACACAGCAGGCTCTGGGCTCCACTGCATTGCCCCAGTTTCATAGTGGCCTGCAGGCAAATTATTGCATAGTGGTGATTCAGGGCAAGTGTGGTGGGAAGGTGGGAGAACTGGTGTGGGTGTGTGTCTGTCTGTGATCTAGGGAAATCCAGATAAGGCAATGGGCAGAGAAGACAAAGAGGCCCATGGAATCTAATGCAAGAATTGCATCTATAAGAAACATTTGCATGAACTTTTTCAAATCCATTGTGCAAGGCTCAACATAACCAGGCAGTGTGCACTTGCAGCCCAGAAACCCAATTGCATCCTGGGCTGCATCCAAACAGTGTGGCCATCAGGACAAGGGAGGGGATTCTGTCCCTCTGCTCTGCTCTGCTCTGCTCTGCTCTGCTGAGAGCCCACCCCAAGAGCTGCCTCCAGCTCTGGGGTCCCCAGCATAGGAAGGACACGGACCTGCTGGAGCAGCTCCATAGGAGGCCAAAAAGTGTATTTCTGTGCATTAGCAGATGATGTTATTACAAAGTGCTAGACAGTCAAAATATGGGACCAATCCAACGCTGCTTTCCCCACTGGTTTTTATGGCCTGCAACATTCTATTTACTGCAACACTAGAACTCTGCTTTGACGAAATGTATTTAGACTTAACCTTGTAGTGCTAGACAATTCATAAAACTAGGCCATCATTTATTTTCTCCATTCTTCTGGCTCATGAACTCCATATAAAATGTTAACAGTGGTCAGTTAACAGATGCAGGGACAGTGTACCTCAATTTTTCTAGGAGCAACACTCATTAGCTAAGATTTGGCCTTTCTGGAGCAGAAACTCTATCACATATCCCATACTGGGTACTAATTAAATCTTTTAGGACTAGACAACAAGTACTCTGTCTAAGAATTCTTGACAGAAATTCGGACTGTGATGAAGGATTTAACTTTCTTTCACACAAACTTACCCTAGTGAGTCACTGAGTACGTTTCACTGAACCAATAGTTAATAGATTTGTGTGGAAGAGCAGTTGACATGAAGGACACGCTAGAGGTTTATTTAAAGACCATCTATTTTAGCCATGCATTTTTAGGTATCTCTACTAATTACTCCTGAAGTAAGTAGCTAGATATCCTTCCTAGAGCTAGGAAGTATTTTAGTTAGTTTTAACTAAAAACTCTGTTAAGCAGGAACCATACATCAGTTTGGAGCTTTTCTCACTGATACTTACATGTGTTGAAGACACCAGCAAAAACCCAGCACTGGCCATATCGGACAGGTTGCTTAGAACTGTAGTACTCCAAGAGAATGTCCACACTTCCCGTCCAGGCTGAAGGTGCAACACCATAATCGTACGTATTGTTCCAGGATCCAGCAATCACACCGTTGTCATCCCTGGAGTTAATCTAAAATCAAAGGACATGAGCATTAGAGATTTTAGAGACTGGATAACAAAAAGCTCTTTAACTCAGCAAACCAATAGGATGAGAGAGGGAATATAGACAAGTTTAGGCTAGAAAGTAAGATAGAAGTGTCTCATTATGAAGGTAGGGGGATAAATAAAACAATCTTGTTAAAGGCAATGGATTCTCTATCACTGAACAATTCTGAATGAAGGTCAAACACTTAAAAATAAATCTGAAATTAAATCACCACACTGAGTATCCATGTTGCTAGTTAGTAAGTTCTATTAACATTAAACATGCTTATTGTTGTGTATTTTTAATAACCACAATCAGTTCTATACTGGTGAGCAAGTCTCAGAAATATTAAGCTGTATTCTTTTCATCATCTGTTTTTCTGTCCATATCAACCCAGAGTTTTTAATAAAATCACTCCTGATTTGCAACAGATTTAGAGGAGAACCAGTCTATTGTTATTTTCAGATTAGAAATTAATTCCTTTCATCTGGCCCATATGAAAACAAGAAGGAATTTGCTGTATAAGTTTTCCTCTGGTAAGATTATACAAAGCACAGAGTTTTGCTGACTAATGGTTATACTGATAGGCATTAATGAGTAATATGTCTCCTAGCTGCAATTTGAACCAAACCAGTTGAGGCTGTGCAAAAAGCTCATTCACACTGTACCTTTTAATTATGCTAATGTGGAACAGCTACACACCAGCCAAATAAATCAAAATTCTCATTTAAAAGCTTTTGGCTGCATTAACTACTCTTTTATAATTAGAAAATTGACTTACTGTGAACTCTAGGACTGAACTGAGATAAGTATTCAGAGTCATAACCAACAGGTTAGGAGGTTGTGCCTATCTCACCAGTGTAGGAAACCCGCCAAGAAAAAATCACTTCAAGGACAGGACAGCATGTTGATCTTCACTCTCTAGTCTGACTGTAATGAGTGGAAAAAGAGAGGGACTCTACCTGCTCTGCCATGCCAGAAAGCCTTAGAAGGATTCCAGCATGTCGGGGGGCATGTCTTCAGACAAGCTCAACTCTACCACAATTTCAGCTTGAGCAAGAATGAGGTTAAGTAACACAGGTGGGATTTCAGCACCTCTTGCCCACTTCTTACAAAGGTCCAGATTTCAATGACCAAAGCCCCTACCCAGCTGTGGCCCAAGTCTGCAGATTAGCCCTAAAGTCTTTTGAGTCCTGGATTTCCAATGGTGAACTCCTCCATTTCTCTAAAACCTTGAGAGTGGCTCAAAACCTCACTAATATCCAATATCCTATTTGGATTCGTAAACTTTGTTCAATTCTGTCCTGAGGACCTCCACAGTCCTTACATGAGAAACTTTTGCATCTACTAGTTCAGAGATGAGAAGAACACATTTGATTCTTTCTTCTATCCAAAGGTCCAAAGCTGTATTTCTAATGTCTGGGGTGAAAGAACTAACCAAAATGTTAAAAGACAAAGAGAAGTAGAGGTGTTCTCAATATTTCTTGCTGAAGCTATTCTATTTAACATCCAATATTGAGAGGCTGGAGATTCCACTTCAATGTCTCCTAAGACAAGGAGCTCATTTTCTTTAAGTCTGGGCAAATGCTATAATAAATGGGTTAAAGAATCATCTATCTCCAGAAGCCATGTTTTGTGGGCAGTCTATTTTAGTAGCTGGCTCAGGAGAACATCTAATTACTCTAGCTCAATGACTAGAGTATTATTCTGGGAAGCAGAAAGCATCAGTTCAAACCTCTAATAAGGCAAAAAGAGAGGACTCAGCCTCTGTCTTCCACAACGGGGATGAGTTTCGCATCTTGAATATTAGGGATGGGACTGCTCTTGCACCTAGCATGATTCCTGGTGCCTGGCAACTGGAAAGAATAGAGATCTGGATAGTCTTCTCAGTAATTTTAGGTACTTTCATTCTGACTGGGGTATGTTTTGTGGAACTCATGTTAAAGAGGACAGTTTCCACAGTGTTTTCCTCTGGGGCCAAAGCGGTCCACTTGTATAACAGCCTGATTAGATCATTTGGGGCTTGGATCAGACATAACCACACGCACCACTGCAGTGTTCTAAGACCCCATTGAGGTTAGCACTGGAATCCACATAAAGTCCCTCAGATCCCCATCCAAAATTCCACCCATCATGCCACTGTATTACCCATAGAAGAAACAGCTTTCTCAATTATATTAGCTACTGGAAAATGAGCACATTGTCATATAACAAACACTTATGCCTGGAGTGCAATGTATAAAAGTGGCTTTCCCACCAGTGAGGCACTGTTCTCAGGAAAAGGCAATAAGCCAATAACAGTTACTTGAACTTTAGTGGAGAGAAATAAAAAGTCAGACCCCAGAATGGACAATTGTCAGAATGGACAACTGATCTGTTGTGTATTGTAGAGAACATGTCAGGACAAGAGGGCCAATTAAATTAGCCCAGCTTTGATTTATGAGTCCCTTCTGACACATATTAAGCATCCATTACATACCACTGCTGAGGCAACACGGCAGATTTTGATTGGGTTTCCACGACCAGAAAGCTCCAGTTCTGCCTTGTCCATCAGGAACAAGCAAGCATCCAGAACATTTTCTTCAAACTAGATAAAAGAAAATAAAAAGGGACACACGGGAAAAATTGACTCACTTTTTATTCTGGAGAGAACAGGCAAAGCTATTTTTCCCTGTTGTTGTAATTGCTGATCAGTTTCAAAATTAGCTGGTCACATCAAAGCTCTGTGTTTAACAATAGAAATTTTCTTCTGGAATAATCACTCATGTGTGGGAAAAAAAAATAAAAATGTGAGAGTCTATGAGGGAAGAAAATGTAATTTTCAATTTCATCTCAGACCAGTTTCCAGAAGGTTGAAATGACAACACAGACTTTCTGACAGGACATGAAATTTTAAGTGCTAACAAGTATATAATAGGAAGGTATATAATAATAACTACAAGAAGCTTGTCTGCTTGCAAAGGACTTTATGTCCTTCACAGATTCCAGACCTACTAATTCCAGGGCTTCTCTGACACAGCTGGTGCATTGCTGGGAACTTGAACAATTAATGGTTTGCCAGTGGTCATTTCAGACACTTGTATTTCAAAGTTATTTTTAAAATCTGTTTAAAACTGACAAGCAAAAAGCTTATTATATAGATTAATCCTGGCCTAAAAAATTTAGACATCAAAAATACCAAGTGACCTAAAGCAGTCTTCTTCAAAAATAGAGTGAAAATGTACATTTTTTTTTCAATCTAGCATGGACAAGCACAAGAATGAATTGAGGGCAGAGGTGTCTAAATAGACCAGAAACCATTTGTCACAGAACTTGCCCTGCTATGTATTTCATTTTCCTTAGAAGAAACTGCATAGCAGAAGAAAATACCTGTGTCCCCTGGAAAATGGTAGCAGACAGGGAAATGCACAGTAATAAAACAAATACCTTCTAGATACACAAACTTATATTAACATTCAAGGCTGTGACAGAAACTCCATGGTGTTAGGCTTTATGTTCTATGCTTGCATCCTGAAAGATATGATTCATGCTAATAGGATTTTTGCTCTCAAGCTGCTACTAGAGCTGGATTGATTTCCTAATTCTCTACAGCCTGGCTTAAGGCTCCTGGGCAGATAAGGCCATCCTGAACTTTGCCTCCTGAAGAGAGTGAGAAGACCCCAGATCAAACTGCTGCTTTGGCAGTCTGGGGAGAGGAGAATGAAGAGTGAGGTCAGAGAGCTGAAAAGGAAGCCCCAAAGATTAAAGACTGCTGCTGATAGAGCAGGGAAGATGGGAAGGATAGAAGTGACATCCTAGACACTAAACTCTGGCATAAAAGGGGAAGAAAGGGGAAGCACCATTGAGTTTCACCATCTTCAGCCATTTCCTGGCCAATGGAAATCCTTTGCTTTTGCCTTGAGGGTACCACTGCCATATGGATCCTTTTCAGCAAACATCCTCCAAGGCAGCACACCTCTCTTATTATCAGCCACACTTGCACTGAATTACTTTCTCTGGAATAGCTGTTCACTAATGATCACTTTATAGTCTGAGCAGAGCTGAATTAATGGTGTTTGGGAATAAGGAAACAGGGATCAGTGTTTCTCAGAGAGCCACTACTAGTATTTTGTTATTACTGGGAATCTGAATAATTGCACATCTCAGTCCACTCCACTGGGATGTGACGCGAATAATGTCAGGTGAATGACTGTGCTGTGGAGAACCTCTTTCCCAAGGAGAATCGCCACAACAGGAAATGTAAACTCTGGGCCCTCGCAGCTGTCTTCTTGGTTCAAATTCACTTTTCTTCTAGTCTGGCCCAACAATTTTTTTACCAGGATCAAAATCTGCTATCTGCATTTCAATTAATCGGGCCTGGGCTAGATCAGTAAGAGGTTTACCCTTCAAATTAAACTTTTTTAATCTACAGTTTGTGAGACATTGTCAATCTTGCCAGCACATACAGAAAGAATAAAGAGGAAATAAATATCTATCAGGGTTATTGCCTTCCACCTCAGCATTTAAAAAGTGACATGAATGCTTGTGAAATAACTGGATCAACAGGCAAGAGAGGACAAGCTGAAAGGGCTACCTGGCTTACACTCTTGCAGTAGTGTAGGATGCAGAGTAGCTAAGGCCACTTTTGCCCTTTTTGACTATTAAGGAATTAAAAAAAATAATTAATCAAACAAAATCAGTTTTCTACCCTCACTCTTGGCAAGAAAATCTTATCTAGATGGAAGTGGAATAGAAAAATAGCAGTTATAAGGCTGAATATCTCTGAAATATCAGAGGAACCAGAGAAGTAGTAGGCAGGGCAGCTAGGACAGGTGAGTGAACCTGATCCAGGCAGGTTCACTGTCTGTTTCATTGAAGCTGAAATGAAAATAAACCTATTTCAGGAGCAAGGAACTTTGGTAAAACCACTTGGGAAAAAATGCAGGTGGAAAATAAGGCACAAGAAAACCCACAGGTGAAGTGCACACAGATATGCCTTGTGTTACAAAGCAGCACACGTAGCTGTCCTGGGCATCCACCTGCATGCTAAACTGCTTGTAAAAGATGATCTTCCATTTAAACCAAAGTAAGAGAGGCTGCATCACTTTTTGCAGTGGTTGATTTAAAGCTGTGTTTCTCACAGTCAGTTGCAGGCAGATGTGATCTCATGTTGCCCGTGGTGTGACCTGACCAAATGCATGTGCTGTAGAATTACACGGGCACGAGCTTGGGTTTCCAAGCTCAAGCAGATCAATGTGTGGACACAAGAGAAGCCATTATGGCAACAGAACTCTATGCCCACCTGTTTTATTTTGTTTTTCTCACAAAACCAAAAGTCAACATTAAATGATCAATATAGCATTTAACTTCTGATATTTTTCAGCTAGAGAATTCCTATGTGCCTAGATTTCTTCCAAAGCCAAATTTCCCCTGGATTCTCCATGGAATTTTCTGAGTGACTGCCTTATACAGTTTTTTAGGAGGGATCGCAGTCATGTTACAAGTAGAACCTCCATCCTCATTCATTGCAGCCATGTTTCAACTGTTCTGTTGTTTTCTCTTCCTCTGTCCATGTTTCTTGCCTTTTCTCCTCTTGTGTTGATGCTTCTCATTACAGACAGCAGATCTGAGAACCACCTCCAACCAGTTCTGAACTCTATGCTCCTTTTCAATTTACAACCTCAGGTAAAGTTTCCAGCTGTGATTGTCCTAAGTAATTTTTTAGCTTAAGAACATTACCATGTATGAATCTATCTGCATTTTTGTATATGACTATATGCCTCTCATCTCTATAACTCTGTGTGGCCTTGCGCTTTTTACTTACATGTGGTAAAGGGCTATATATCATAAATATAAAAAGCATAATTGTACAATATATTCATAATATAGGCCATTCTGCTAGTACTTTTACTCTCTCATAGCAATGTTCTTGTTCTTATCATCCAGGATTGTCAAAAATGTGTCTTTAATGGTTGGAAATGGACAGGGTAAGAACAGGAACATTCTGTCCTCCATTTCACTGAAAGTAAGGAAACTAGAAGAATAGTTTTCTGTTCCTTTGCCTATTGACATGTCTGTTAAACCCCTACAAAATTATTAATTCCATTAAAGCTCTTGGCTTGGAACTGTTGAAATGCAGCTGCCACATGCAGCTTTCTCATGGGCAACCAATAGAAAAAGGTGTGGAGTGAAAATCAGGTCCTCTGATTTCAGCTAACTCAGGAATTCCCATTTCCAAAGTTCATGAAAAAGGACTATGGAATGTCCCTAATCTCCCAGGCAGAACTACTTCCTGGCAAAACCAAATAAATAAATTTCTCAAGGAAGGCTGGTATTTGTGTTAGGAAGATGCCAGATTCCCAGAATATAAACACTTCAGGCCAAGCCACCATAGGCCATTAATGTAGCATCTTAGGACATAAATCTAGCATCCGGTTTAAGCAGCATCTTCCACTTCCAGCTGCTTATTCCCCTCTCTCCCTCCCCCTTACATGTGTCATAGAGTGAATCCCAGATCTAGGAACAGAGCAAGCCCAAGAAATTACCCGAGGGAAAAAAGGAGATGCTTATTGAGCTATATCAGCTCTCCAGTCTGAGTCACTGCATGGCTTCACAAGTGCTTGCAGGGGGAAAGAAGGGCCAGGAGGGGGCATTTTTGGTCAGCTTACATGCAAGACCAGCTTTGGCCTCAGGGTCTGGTTCCACATCTCTTATATCAGTGGCATCAGCAGTTTATGGAATTTCTTTCTTCCCTGCTCTCCTTATTTACAGGTTGTTTTTGTCACAGTCAGGAAACCAGTCAGAGCCTGCAAACAACGGCACTGACATAACCAAAGGAATGATGCAGAGGCAGGAACTCCCTAATGCAGTGCTGCCACAGGAAAAAAAGATTAAATTGTACCCTTAAATTAGGAAAAAAGAGAGATGTGAGTTCAAAGAGCTCTCTGGGGCAAGCACATTGGCAATCCATCCTGCTCAAGCTTTGAGCTGGTATTTAGCTGAGGGAGAGAAAGCAAGATGTAAGGACCCTTCTGCAAGGCTGTGCTAGGGAAGTGCCACAAAAACTGAATGGATCCATCACCACAGTAGTACCTTCTTAATTGTGCTGTTGTGAAAATCCAGGAGATGAGACAAATTCACCATGTCCGGTATCTGTCCATTGGAGCCCATTTGAGTGACAGCCAGGATTATACCTTTGCTATCATTTCAGTTCCGCCTGGAAATACCTTTTTCCCATTCTAACACAATAAGTAAATTCTTCCATCCCATAGGGTTTTTTAGGCTGGGTAGTTCTTACAAGAAGGTTGAGGTAAAATAGGTAAGCAAAAAGTCTGAGACAAGGGGTAGTGGTTTTAAACTAAAACAGTGTTGGTTTAGATTACATATAAAGGAGTCTTTTTTACAGTGATGGTGGTAAACTGTTGAAACAGGTTGCCCAGAGAAACTGTGGATGGTCCATCCCTGGAACTGTTCCAGGCCAGGCTGAACAAGAATCTGAGCACCTGGTCTAATGGAAGGTGTTCATGTCCATCTTGGGGTGGTGGAAACAGATGATGCTTAAAAATCCCTTCCAACCCAAATTCTATGATTCTACATTATTGAAGGCACACCAATACCCCACTCCAGTTTAGTGGAGGTTGTCTCCCCCAGACTGCAAGAGACCACTGGAGACTGATGTTATCAAGTCCAGGCAGAAAAGGGAGAGATTCTCCCAAAATTTAAAATTTTGGAATTAAATACTAGTTTTTTCATAGGAAACTTGCGACTATCTGACTCCCAAGAAGAACAGAATTATGTCCACCAAGTTGTTAAAGCTAAAAAGAAAAGTCAAAAAGCAATACAACATGTTGTCAAAAAATGAAAAAAAGCCAAACAAACAACTCTACTTTTCATAAATTGATTTGATCCTGAAGCAGCAATAATGCAGGAGCAGAAATACCTCTGCCCTGTGGAAACCTCAGCTAATGATTATAACTTCCAACAGGCAGCCTCTTAGTATCTGAAATATGCCCCTGAAACAAGGTCTTTAAATATCAGCTATTATAGTATTGCTTTTCTGGATTAGGCATATAGCCACTTCATACAATTTTAAAATTATACCCCTTATCTTTCTGAAGGAGAAACCAATAATGCATTCCAGAGCCCACAGTCTCAGCCACAGTCTGGTGTCAATTAAACTCATTTGCAGTCCTATAGGGAGCATCCAGAGAAGATCTAAACAGCTCACCTGCCCGTAACTCCAGCTTCTTGATTTTACATCTTCGACGTTTCCATGGAATACAATACCAACATCATTCAGGACATATTCTTCCCTTTCTTTCTCATCATCAAGGTACACAGCATCCACTGCATTAGTTTACCAAAAATAAAATATTAGTACAAGTGCTTAATTTTCACATAGGACAGATAAAACATCTTAGCATATAATACATTCATCTTTGATGAAAAGTACCCCTTTGCGTCAAACAAAGCATTACTTGCTTCAACAGAGTACAGGGATAGGGAGGTAGTCATCCTAGTTAAGATACACAACTTAAAAACATGCAAGATGGAAAAGTGCTGGCAACTCCTGCCAGTTTTCTCAGGATCTGTAAAGTAGGATTAAAATGTTACATCTGCACAAGAATTTTATGATCAGTGTGTGAAACTAATTTAAAAGTTGGAACACCATGATGCAAATCTGCATCTGTACAAAAAGATCAAAGAACAATTTAAAACCTATTAATGTTAATGGAAAACAGCTCAGGTAAAGAGATCTACAGAAAAATCTGTAGTGCATTAAAAAAATACAGTTTTTATAACGTATGAAGAGAAAGTTTTGATTGCCTTTTCTGTGCATTAGTTATTTACTGGAGTATCCCTTCCCCACATAGCTTGACTGACCAGGTAATATGAGGAGAAATTCAAGTGTCTAAGTGAGAACAGGAAGTAATTGGATGAGGTCTTTATCAAAACATATACAAAGGGTAGATTCTAGAATGGATTTATATCAAAAATCAAGAGCATATGCACGGATGCTTGACTTGCAAACATGATTTACATATGTAAATAACTCATTATTAACATTAATAAAGTACCCTGAATGACATGAAACCATTCAGATGTTCACAGGTAAGTATGAAGCAGGCTGTGATGCTAGAATAGTTGAAGATTTATTTCCTGAGCCAATGCTTGTATTTTGAGACTAAAAGATACACGTTAACAATTAAGAGCATGGAAATTAATTAATTTGAGGAAATCCATACTGTGGTTCCAGATAGCAAATTAAAGGGAATTTCAAACAGTTTGATGTGAGCAAGTACAAAACTACACTCTCTACTGCCATAGTAGATTTCTTCAGCACCGGACTACAAATTACTAGAGGATCATTTAACTTTTAAAAGCCTTTTGATTTGTTATGTTTTGTTGAAATGCAAATCAGATTTGCACTATCTTGTACACCTCATCCTCAAGAGCTTCTTCATTTCTCCATGAAACTGCAATTTGGCCAAAAATAAGCAAATACCTGAGCCCACAAAAACAAAAAACAAACAAACAAACAACATCAGTGGCAAAGCTCTCAGTGGCCTCAGTAGGTGAAGGGCTTTGCCAATATACACAACTGACCCTTCTGAAAGTTTTGTTTTCCCTCAAGATATTTTTCTATTTCTATGTCTATATATATACATAACTGATTATACCTAGATATGTAACATAATGACCTCCACATTGGTGTGCAAAGGATGACAGAGAAGCAGGGGTTAACAAAGGATCCTGTATTGCATTTGAGGAAATCAGTGCTTGCTGTTGTGCTTTATGGCCATTGCTGTACAGGCCCTGATGATTAAGTACAACTTGGAGCAAGCAGAGGAACAGCAGGTTTCATAGAGTTTTACCTAAAGTAGACAGCTCTGAGACCCACTCTTGTTATTTGGCAGGGGTGGTATTCACCTTGTTTCTAAAAGCTGTACCATGAAGAAGTTTGTAAGCTTTTCACTACCCATGACCTAGTAAACCTTAACCTGCACCCAGATACAAAGTGGATGGATGATCATGGACTTATTGTGTTCAGAGGCTATGAGGTGAAAGGGAGTGTTCAGACTTGACAGTCAATGAAAAGGCTGCAGCCATTTCTGCAAGCAGGGACTCTCAATCATATGAAACTGTATATTACATGACTTTTTTGTGGTCCAACAAGTTCTGTATAACAGCCCACTAAAAATATGGCAGGTTTTACAGATCTCATAGGCTCTGTTCCATTAGGCTGGAGTTGCCTGATTTGCTCACTGAACGATTATCTGCATTCTCTCACTGAGCTCTGGATTTTATTAAAGTCTGTCCATACAAATAGTACATAGAGTTCATTTAAAGAAGGAGAATTCACACCTTCTTCTATGCAGATACACATTCAGTGAAGTGTGTGCATATGCCTTCTTGACAGCTGTTGTTTTCTTTTGGGGATTAAAAATATCAACATTGATCTTGCTGGTATCAATTGAGATGCTTATGTTATTTTGAGACTGCATGATCTTTGCTAAATCAGATGAAAATTGATTAACTTCTCTGTTGATTATTTTAAATATTTGTGGTTTTGATAAGGTAAAAAGGTCTTTTGTGTTTTATAGGGAAGTCAGCTGCTTTGATTTTTGACAGCTTTCACTGCCCTTGAGACTGTTTAGAAGAAAATATGAGGCATTTGTGTCTACTTTGATGCTAAGCATGCTCTACATAATGCAACTCCTTATTATTTTGTGCGAGTGGAGGCTCACATCTGACAAACAGAATTCCACAGAACTGTGCTGGCTTTGTTTGTTCTTTTTCTTTAGCAGTTCAGAGTTTTTTTTACTTCACTTCTTTTATCCTGGGAATTTACTAAAACACCAGCAATGCTACAAAGAAGCAAATTAGCTTCTATGCTACTCTGCTTGAAGTTGGGGAAGGTGAAAATACACTTCACGGGAAGACAGCACTGCTGGTGAGGAATCCCTTGCTAAAGACATGAGGAGTGCAGAGTAACCCTTTCTGTTTGGGAAAGTGAATGAACTTAAAAGAGAGCTCTACCCAGCATGGAGGGACCCCAACCCCAGCACAGCAACCCTGTGGCACTGGAAAAGCCATTTCTTCATGCAAACAGTGACAGCTGAGCACAGCAGCACCAGCAGACAGGTGGAACCAGCAGGCTTGCCCTGAGCTCCCAGCCTCCCTTCAACATGCTCCCACAGGAACCCAGTAAGGCTGGGCTTCACTGGGACCACAAAGCCTGCAGGGCTCATGTTGGGAAGAGGACAGTGCTGTGACAAACCCCAAGCTGCAAGAGGTAAATGCAGTTATCTACATAAAACACTCTACCCAGGATCAAGATCAATATGCTGCCTTGAATAGTACTACTACTTGCCTATATTAATGTAGTATGAGGATGAAGCTGTATGTGAATTTTGCCCATGTGGAATCTATGACACAAGTAATCGAATTTAAGATTTACCTAAAAAAGTAAGAAAACATTATTGGGCCACATTTGGATGACTGGTAACACGTGAGATGAGTCCAGAGTCAACCACATGTTATTAATCCTCAAACTGTATTAGAACATTTTAAGCAGAAGAAATATGCAGCTGACTCAAAAAAGTTGCAATATGTTAAATTGCTTAAATCCATTCTGCGTGAGGCTTGGGTGAGCAAAATGCACGCCTCAGCCCCAAGTTACTCAGCTACACTATGCACCTCCACCTGTGAGAGAGTCACAGAAGTCAGCACAAGGACTTTTCCTGATAAGCACTTAATGTTCCTTAGCAGAAAGTTGCAGGGACTCAGCACCTGCTTGGAAAGAGCTCACAGCTCCTTGGAAAGAGCTCACAGCTCCTTGGAAAGAGCTCACAGTATCCAGATCAAAGGAGTTCTTCTCCGCTTTCATGTAGTCTGATATTGCCAAGAGTTTAGTTAAATTCCAAGAAGTTATCCTTAACTACTTGCCATTTGTATCTTCCATTCCAGAACTGAAGAAGGCTCTGCATGCCCAAAAGCACATCTGTTTTATCCAACTATGTCATCTGGCTGTAGAAAGGATGCTGCCTCTCCTCACAGACTTTACCTTGCTTATTAAGTAATGAAAATTTCACCTGAGTAACTGAAATCTCAATCCACTAGTTAGGTGAATTCCCAGATGTTTGGGGCTTGTGTATATAATTTTGGAGAATCAGACCCTGTGTCTTTAAATTGTCCTTGGTTATCATTCTTAAATATAGCTAAAGGGATTAAAACATATAGAAGCATATGACGATTCTGGAAGCAAAATAGTCTGTAGCTTGACTGGTAAAGTATTCAAACTTCTTCTGAAGCAGCAGGGAAAAAAAAAAAAACCCTTCCTGGGAAAATATGTCAAAACTGAACTATAGTGAGAAAAGGAGTAATAAGAAAGGGCACAAATGCCTCTGTCTTAAAGAAAAGCTCATACTGACATATTGATGCTCCTCCAAGATGATGAGTCGGAAAGCTGCACCAGGCTCTAGCGCTGATACTCCACTCCCTGCTATAACAATCCCCATTCATTCCTGGCATCAGTCTTCTCTCTTTTTAATGAGGCTTTTCACTCAGACTTTTCTGCTTAGCTATTAAACCAGCAAACAAGTGTAGAAGGTTATTGTTTTCTCTGCACTTTAACCGCCTCAGTTTTTCTACCCTTTTGTCATTCCACTGAAAAATCTTTTCCAGCCAGGGGATAAAGCATGAAGAAATAGTCCTTGATTTTCTAACAAAAGAAGAGGAGGGAAAGACAGATACAGGAGCTAATTAGCCCAAACTACTTAGGAGTAAAAGAGGAACAAGAAATGAGGATATATCCAAATCCAAATGAAACAAGCAGGAAATGAAAACTACAGTAGTCATCAAGGGACAGCACCTGAAGCCATTGAGATACACTTGAAAATGTAAGTTGCAGAGGAAGATGTGGTCCCCAAGTTGCTTGTCCTGGATCTGGGGTCATACAACACATCTTTGTTGCCCAGAAAGTCTTTTTTGCTTTCCAAAGGCAGACTTTTTCCATCAGCCTTGCTGATGCCTGCCACTGGAGGCAACTGCTGCCTGTCTTGCACCCTGTGGGTTTACTCCCAAGTTGTGGTTTTAATCTTGCTGGCTTTTGGACTCACTCAGCTCAGATGTGAGGGAGGAGAGGAAAGTGTCCATATACCATGAATAATGGTGGATCAGTCTGCAGGTAGAGTTGCTGGGCAAGGAGGTGTGAAGTAGGTATCGATTTTCCCTTTTCCCTCTGACTAACATCTCACATCAGCTTGTGTAGTACCAATCACACCACATGGGGTAGGCAACCCCCCCACATCGCATCTTGTCTCCACATTAGGATGCATGCATGCAGCCCTGGCTGGTTGTCTGCTAATCATGAGACAAACTGAGGCAATTTAAGAAGCTTTTCCCTGGGGTTTATCCCTTTCCAAAGATGTGCTGAGCCACTGCAGGGTCACTGTGCTGGCTGTTACAACATCCAGGACTAAAACCAAGTAGTGCTCTACCTTTACGTAGAGCTTTCTGCCTTCCCTGGTGGAAGCTGTGAGTCTGATGATGCCAAAACAAACCTTGAGAAATTTTGTCTGCTCACAGTGGATCATAGCTTTGGCAGTGTTTCCTCTCTTTGTGTTGCCCACCCTCCAGAGTAAGCTGTTAGCACACTGCTCTAAGGTACCTTACACTGCTTTCAAAGTATCTCACAGTGTGGTAGGGCCTTCGGCCATGCCCTTCCCTCCTATTCCCACTTAACTAACTCCTCTTTATTCAGCATTAATCTATATCTTCCTAAATAATGCATAAGCTAATCATTGCTTATATTCTCTCAGACCAGGGGCAAGTAATGAATCCAGCACAAATCATTCCATGTACTGACAGCAGTGCAGCTGAATAATGGGCTCTACTAATAATGCTAAACTTACTTGTCACTTGGTAGGAGGGCCCTTCTTTGGCACAAGATTATTTGATGCAAATACTGTGGTAAAAAATGGAAAGATGAAGAAAGGGTAGCAGGAGAATATTGAAGCTAGCTGGTGACCTAAATACACTGCAATACATGTGATTTGGACCTTTGCAAGTGTTGGAAGCAGAGACAGTGCTACAGCCTGTCAGAAGGCTGAGACAAACCTCTCTGGTCCTCCTTGCCCTCTCCTAAAAGCCACACACAGAGTTCATTGAGTAAAATACAGCCCTGACAGCATAAAGCCTGATTTCTTTCAAGGATCCTAGGAGATTTAAAAGAAAAAAAAAATATATTCGTGAACTCACGGTATTATTAAAAAAAGGCTCATTTGCAAAATGTTTTGTTCCTCAGAGAGGGCACTGTTGCTAATTAGTCACCATTAAAGGGGAAGTTATAAGGGCAAATGCCATGTAGCAGCAGGAAGGCACCACCAGTGATGCGACAGCAAGCTGAATTCCACCCAACCTGTGCAGGAACAGCAGCTCCCATAGAATTCCTGCAATATTTTGACTTCAGATGTTCAATCCCAAATGTGGCAATTAGCAATGTAAGACAACTGAGTATGTGAGGCCACCACATCCTGCCCCACACCAAATCCTGGACAAAATATGCTCATGCTGACTTGTTTAAGGCACACACAGGCACACTGGACACTCTCAGTGCTGCCTGTTCAAGTCAGAGTAGAGCCTTGGGGTATGTTTACTATGAAAAATGGAGCCTGAAGTGGCAAATACAGGCTTGGCCAAATAAAACTGCAGAATTTCGACAAAACAAAGGCATTGTTTTCCAGAATGGAGCCCTGCATACACAGGGCTATTCCCCAGCCTGAAAGACTTGACTTTTGGCAGAGTTACTGTAAATTTTCCAGACCCAAACTGGTCTGGAAAACATATCTCCAACCTCTTTGGCACCATGCTCCCATTCCTGGACCAACCCACCTAAAACCTGATAAGCTCAGCAGCACAAAGTGTAAGGCTTTGACCAGGTACTTACGCTTGCACCAGGGATTGAACAAGATGTAAGTGTCAGTCGCTGAATTCCTGCGTGTCCGAAGGATGCCGAAGGGAGTCATGACAGCAACATAGAAGCGAAACTTCCCAATGATGCAGGTGACAGAGGACATGATGGACAGCCGAATGGAGTTGTTTTCCCTGTGGATAATCTTGGCTCCCCACTGGCCAGGTTTTAGCACATTGCCTACTAGGATTGGGATGTAGGTGCCTTTGTTTTGCTGTGGGTAGCGACCTGGAGAGAGAAGTGAAGAGGTTCACCTTGTTTTGACAGTTTTTTAATTTTCTATCAGTCCTCTGTCCTTTTGTTTTATTTTCAATGGAGGTGACTGGTTTTAGTGGGCAAAAATAACATACTCTCTCATTGCCCCTCACAGGGCCTGGTAACTTGACAGCACAGTCACACAATTACCTGCAACAGCTCCCCACAGGCAGCCTGTCCCCATACCCCCACCCACCTCACTCCAGCAGGCTCCAGTCTCACTGGCTTGAGCACTGCCAGGAGCATAAATAGCCCTGCCAGCATGAGAAGGGGCTGTCCAGGCTTTTCTTATTTACTTTGTTTATCCTCGTGCAGCAAGCTGCACTCCATCTTGCTCCTTGCCTGGTGTCAACAACACCAGCTAGACTGTTGGCAAGTTTAGGAGTTCAGGTAAGAGCCACTTCCCTAGTTCAGATGCACCCACCACTCTTGTTGCTAGCACACAAGTGCTCTCTGGGCCCCAGGCATCATTTTTGGGGCTCATTAGCACAGCAGAACCCTGTTCTTCTCTGCACTACTGCAAGCAGAGACCAAACAGTCTTTCATGAAGCCCACACAGATGGAAGAAACACTAAAGAGTCCACATGCAGATGCCCAGTGCTTGGTTCCCCCTGAGCATCCACTCCTCAGGGATGTGGTGGGAACCAATTCTGGATGCCCACAATATAAACCACCACACTGGGGCTCAATCACCAAACTCTCTCCGCCAGAAATGGGTCCCAAAGTATGACACGCCTTCAAAGTACCTCACGTGAGAATCTGCCTCACAGTAAGACAAATCACACCCCAGAGGAGCTTATTTTACTCTGCCAACTCTAAAAGCAGCTAGACGGATAGGATACATGTAAACATGTACAGTGCCAGCATTCAAAGTTGTGTGAGGCTCCACCCCTTGAGACTGAGGTAGAGCCAAACTAAATCTGGAAGCCAACCAGAAGCATAGACAGAAGAGATGCTTGTGAGAATGATAAGTTCCTTATCTCATTCTCAAATCTACTCTTCATTTCATATTTTAGGCTGCATGTCAGTCTCTCTCATTCAAAAATAGGGTAATGAAAAGCAATGATGGCAGACGGAGGGACAGACTTCTATATTTTTCATTCCTACTATTTAAGAACTTCAAAATCAAACTAATTTTCTTGCTTGCTTATTTTTATACTGCCAATATAGAGATAATCACAGATCTGAACATTGCTACATTTTGGGAAAGGACAAATCCAGCTTTAAATCTGAAACTTGCAAGCTGCCATGACATTTGTGTTTCTGAGAAATCTGGGGCTACTGTGCTTCATCCAAGAGATTATTCTGAGCACATGAATTTTCATTTTGCAGATATTCAATGCACATAAATAACCCACTTTGCCCTGCAGGCCAGGGATGCCTTAACCCATGAAACTCATTGAGATCAGTGAGGAACACAATAGAAGGAAAAGACCTACAGAAGAATAAAGGACTAGAATAATAGAGCAAAATCAATAGAAAACACTAGAAGATAGAGCACTGGATACTTCAAATATAAACCATCAAAAGAAAGCCAGTGTAGAGAGAAGAACCTATAGAGGTAACAGATATAGGAGCTGAACGCATTCTTGTTCTTTGTAGTGCAACTGTGTATGACCCAGCTTGCCTCTACAGTTGATATTTTGCTTCTAGTTTTGACATAATCTTGTTCTAAAAAAAGCAGTCCACGCAAACAAAGCAGCAGAGCAAACCAAGCAGTTGAACTGATATCCTTGAAAACCGCTAACAAATGCTACTTTATAAATACCTCCTGTACCTCCTTCAGAAAGGTGGGAGGGGGAAGAGATTACTATTTTAACATGGTTAGGAACTGACATCCCTGTCTTTGCTGGAAGCTGCATGTTGGTGTAGGAGCCTGTTGGGGACAGGAGAAGCTGTGCTCTGGCAGCAAGTTTGCACCACCATGTCTGTGTATGCCACGTGTACATACATGGGAGACTGCAGAATCACTTCCCAGAAAATCTGCCTACAGGAACAAGATAGGATCTCAAAGAAGCCACAAAAACTTTTCAAGATATCCTTATGGGACCACTGTCACTGGCACTTCATAAGCAGGTTTGGCAAAGAACCAAGCCTCTGGTATTCTCACTTTTTCTGAAAACTCAAAACCCCATTTTCCCTTCCAAGCAAGGAAAGCCACAAGACACCCTAATATACCTTTTGCTTGACAGGGCAGCAGCTGTAGTTGCTGTTGAAGGAGTATGCAAGGTTCTTTCAGCCCAGAGCCCCACACAGCTGGTCCCACAAAGTAAGAGAAGTCACTGCATTATCTTGCTCACTCATGAGGAGAAGGTGCTCTGGGGCACCGAGGATGCTTTACATCCCTGCAGACATAGCAGATATGCCAAGGACAGATATCCTAGAAGTCAGGATACTTTGCAGGTGTTATAAATAGTAAATACAAGAGAACACTGTTTGCTCCTGATAATCATGATTTGGTGCTTCCTTATGGTTACATAAATCCTGAACCCACAAGGAAGTTTGGGAAGATGGGCAGAGCCTTCAAGAGCACAGTGAGCAATTTCCAATGTTTTCTTTGAAGAGGGGACAGGTTCTCTAATCTTCTGAAATAGAATAAAACCAAACCAAACCAAACCAAAAACCAAACCAAACAAAATGCAACTGGAAGATTAAGGGGTGTAAATGAAAGAGTAAGGGAATTGTTACTTCTGTCAGGAGCTTGTGGAGATGAATTGTAAACACACATCTGGACACCTGTCAGCATTAGTCACACTACTCTCTTATGCACACATCTGTTGTCTTGATACTAGAGTGCTATAAAGCTGACTAACTTTGGCATTGCATGCTAAGGTTGCTGGCCAAATAATTCTTACATAGCCTCAGTACTATGTTTATCAACTCTCTAGGGAAGTCCTATCAGGATGGCTTGGCATCTTGACCTTTATCTACATCTTGAGCACACATTTCTGGCTGCAGTGGAAAGGTAGAGCCAGCTTTGGCTCATAGTTGAGATATCTGCAATGTTGGCCCTTCCTCAGAAGGAGAACATGGAGCGGTGATTTCATTCTCTGGCTGAGTCTCTCAGGAAGAAGATTCAATACTATCCAAAGACTCATTACAAAAAGCCTGTGAATGTCTGGCAGTGCACCCTCTGAAGGGTCTCTGATGCTAACCCTACCCAGAGAGAGGCAGGAGGCAGTTTGAGTGCATGTCAGGACTGGGACATGTAGACAAGATAAACTCTTTTTATGCTGACAGGAGGGTGCTGACATTATGCCAGCAGCATTAGCTGGCTCAGGATCTCTCCAGCTCTGATTTGCACCATGAGCTGGCAGGCTCAACCATGCTCCACAGCCAGTTCTTTGTGGTTGCCTCACTCCCCAGTGTTCATGTTTGCTCTGGGTGTAGGAGGCCCTGGCCCTCACATGAGGACATTTCACAGCCAATTGCTCTGTGGCAGACAAAGTCGTTTCATGACATCACCCTGTTGGGATGTCCCTGTCTGCTCACTCTAACAGCACATGGAAATGAGAAAAACCAACCTGTGAATTCAGAAAGTCTGGAGATTCCTGCACTGGGTGATTTTTTTTTTTTTATAGGCACCTTCAAAGATATCCTGTACTGAATAGAAGCTATTGACTGTCCTGCCTTTGAAGCAGGAGAGGACAGGAGGGAACTCTCAGTGACCCCCTTTCTCAGGCCTCCAACTCTCTGCATTTCAATGCTCGGTCCTGAGCCACAATGCTGCCAGAAGACATTAATTTTTACAGAAACCTCCCTTGTACAGAACATTTAATGGCACAAACAAATATATTTCCCCTGATGCACAATGCACAGGTCTGCAATCCTTTGATACTTCTTTCTTATCCTTTCTTATTCCACCCTGGTTTCTGTAGCTAACCAAGCCAGGGTCCTAAAACTCTTTCTCACTTCATTTGCAGTTCAGGTCAACTCTACACTTCTTGGGGTTTCCTGGCACCCAGGAAAAGAGGAGGAAAGTAGCTGCTGTCACTATTAAAGGAGTTCATAAGATAAATTAAAAAACATTAGTAAAGATCTACATGGCAAAAGGCACCATGACTGCAGTGTGTGTGGATGTGGGCATGCATGGGATGTCCCCTGTCACACACAGACACTTTACAGGGGCAAAGAGCAAAGTGCAGCATTTTTTTACGGCTTGCCAAAATCTATTTATGTAGCAGCAAAATAATGAGCCATCAAACCAGAGAACTGTGGCCACACACATGCATTCAAAGTAATTTATTTTCAACATATGCCTTTCCTCCCTAGCATGTCAGCTCTGGGCCCATCAGGCATAGAGGCAAGCTGTGTTAAATTCTGGATAAAGCTGCCACACCAGAGAGGGATTTACAGCAACAGAGAGAGGGTGAGAGATAGGTACAGTGAGTTCAGCTGTCAAAACATGAGCAGTCCTCCTCCAGTTATCCAATTCTGCCGCTGTTCTTTACAAGTGACTAACAGGAACCAGGGCTTGCTTGGTTCAATTCTCCTCCTTCTCCTTCTCAATCCTGTCCCTGGAAGCTTCTGACTACATGTAGTTTTGCTTTCCCCTTGATCTCCAGTGGGCAAGGGATTGTCCACACTGCTCTGTGTGTGTCTGTGTGTGTGTGTGCATTAAACAGCTCATAAATGCCAGGGCTGAATTAGTGCTGTGCTGTTGGCACAGACACCGGAGGGACCAGCAGGTGCTCTTGGATAGGTCCCACACAACTAAGCTTTACTTCCAGCAGTGAGGAGGGAAAGTTTGGTAGCACAGAGATTAGAGATCTAGTGAGCTTCACAGGACATTTCCTTCCTGATGGAAGTGGGATACCTCAGAAGAGAAGGAGGTGAACAAAGCTGTATCTCAATCACCTTTGTCTTTTTAGGAACCCTCTTTGGAAGATTGGCTTTTCAAGGAGTCAAATTATGTCTCCCTTTGGAATATATATTGCACAGAGTAATTAACAATTTTCCTATAAGTTCATTTGTTTTATCTACATACACTCTTTCATATAAAGGATAAAAAAAAATCTATTTCAACACTATCCGTGGAAGTATAATAACTGTGATATATTGATAAGTAAGTTTGAGATGGAAGTCACCAGTACAGCAGAGTTAAACCTCTTGATAGCCAGCAGCCTCGGAGATAGGTGTTAGCATATGGGATTTATAACACAAAACACAGAGTAAAACAAATTAGAAAGTAATGGAAGAGGTGCTACAATAAAATTCCAAACAATCAAAAGAAGCAAGAAGAAAATATTTTTTGTTAAAAGCAGTAGTCTCTAAATCTCTAACATCTCATCTAGGTTCCTAGTACCCTCAAATTCCATTGCCTTCAGAAGTGCTATATACAAACTTGAAAATGCAGTAAAACGCAAATATCTTGAAATAAGTTTTGCTCATGGCTCCAGTTATGAATCCTTAACATCTGGCCACTCTGTCCCAGCAGTGAATGTTTCTAGAACTTTACAATTGTAAAACACACACCAGAGCCATGCACCTTAGCTAATAAAACAACTAAAAAATACAGCCAGATTTTATGTGCCACTTGATGCTGCCGAAGCAGTGCAAAAGTCAGGCTAATAAAGATTGCTTTGCATGAAACACTGCATTCACAGACCACCTCAAGGGACTCCCTCCTTGCTACTCCTCTGGAGCCCAGCTGGGAATTCCAGAGGGGAGGAAAAGAATACCCCAATGCCTTTGTTCAGAAATTGGAGAGGTTTGTTTTTTGCTAAGAGCTGGCAAACAGGTCTCCTGTCTGCTGGGAGGCAATCTCTAGGAAATATGTTCTGCTGCTAGCAAATTATTTTTTCTGTCACAAAATGAGACTCCAAGTTTAGACCGTCATGTGTTTTTGTATCTCTTCTCAATTTTTTTGTACTTCTTTGTGAAACAAGGATCTAATAAACTCGCAATGCTGAGTAACCTACCAACATAGTGTGTCCTCTAGACCAGTTAGTTCTCTTGATAGTGCCAAGGAATCTCCTAAAACATGAAGATCCATAGTTTTTTAAAGAGAAATTTTTTACCCAGAGTAAGAATTCAGCTCAACATCCCATCCGTAGGCTGGGGATGGGATCTCATGTTCCAGCACCTCTGTTTGTCACAATATGTCCTGCCCCAGAGCTGCGGAGGAGGACAGGTGACAGCTGAGGTAGCAATACTTCCCACTAAGGCAGAATTATTGCCTGACCTCAATAATCCTGTAATCTTTCCTGGGCCAACTCTGCTGTGAAAACAGGGAAAGGTAGTGGACACTGTAGGACAGAATGAAGAGCTCCATTGACTTGGGTGTGCATATCCTGAACTGGACCTCTGGTTATTTAGTTAAACTCAGCTATTCCTCTAAGTGGGAATTTGGTATCACCTAAATAAGCCATATGGGATCAGCTCTAATATCTTTATGTTCTTAGCTTATTTGATGTGTTTATAACTATCCCTCTGGAACTGGCTTGGGAAGGCTGTGGGAAAAGGAGCAGTAAGTCTCCCCTCTGATCTCAGGCCAGAAGCCAATGATTTATAGAAGCCTGAGGAGAACATATGGATGGGTGCATGGGTATCCACACATGTACACATGTGGAAAGGTGATAGTAGCCTGGGGGACTGGAATTTATGGTCGTTCCAGAAGTGCATCAATGAATAAAACGTTCATAATAACATTTAGGGCTAGACCAATATATACGGATTTATGAAGCCATTTAAGGAAAACACAAATAGACAGCAATTTATGAGGATGTGGGGAAATACATCATTACAGTCAGGATGCACCATATAAACTCATCAACCCCTCAAGGATTTACAGTCATGTAGTGGAAACTACTACTAAAAGCAAGATTGAAGGCTCTATGAGCCCATCTCATCATTCATCTTCTTTTCAGAGAAATCCCTGCCAGTGCAGCAGTGGAAACTTTGCAGCATCCACACCAAATTGGCTGTCCCAGGTGTGGGAGCTATGTTCAGCCAGGCTAAGCTTTACATTGTGGAAAATAAAGAGGCACACACAATATCCCTATCACCACAAAGGCAGGAGTCAGGACAGATCAAGATGGGTGAGGGAGTCCATTGACTCCTCTGGGTTCACTGAGGCTCCAAACAAACTCGAATTAATCCCACTATGGGGAATAAGATGTAAGCACAGCATCTGCACTTCTCTTGTGGCTTTTTCATCACAACCCCAGACCAATAAAACAATTATCACCCAAGAGGTGATGCTCACCTTTCCTCTTGTAAAAGCCAGGAAGTAGGCAGAAACGAAGAAAATATGTGGTGACAGAGCAGCTCTCAAACCATAGGTACTGTGGCAGGGCTGAGGTCCAGCACAAGAACTGGAATTACACCTAATTACTCTTTATAAGTGGATATTTTTCCATGTGGATTTTTTGGCACATTCATTGTGTTCCATGCTTTGGCAGGCAACTATGGTCCTAATTTAATAAAGGATTATGTGCAAAACTGAATTATAATAATTCACATATTAGCATTTAATTCAATTTCACCAGGGATGACTCTACAGAAAACAGTCTGTTAAAGCATGAACAACTTTAGTCATAAGGAACTATCATAGAAGAATGTCTGTAAAAGTGACTTTCAAGAGATTGGGGTGAACTATTTATATATTCATGTATATATATATATATATATATATATATATATATATATATATATATACATATTTACACACACACACACACACACAAACATATGTATATTTGTTTATACAATTTAACCCATTAATTTTGTGAAAATGGCATTTAAATGGACTGTGGATTAAAAAGGATTGTAATTAAAGATTGTTCTCTGAGTGTTTCAGATCTTGTTTCATATGACAGAAGAAGTATTTGTCCCAGGTACCCTTGATTCATTATCAATTAGAAGGATTAAGCAGTCTCTACTTGCTTTACTTGCTTCATTAATCATCTTTTTAATGATGTAAAAGAAGAAAAAATAGGAGTGAAAAAAAAAGCAAAAGGAAAGTAAATTTTAGGGAATAACGGAAATAGAATAGTTCTGTGCACACCCACAGGACCAATCCATTAAAATTGTCACATTTTTCAGGATCAAAATTAGTCTTTAATGGATAAAAATTCTGTGATGGATTAATGTCAACTTGGGGAACTTTCTCAGAGCTGGGAACTAATAACTTCTGAATAGCTTTGTAGACACTGTTGTACAAACAGCCTCCACTGCAGGCACAGCCCTGCAAAAGGAGACTTCAAGTTTTCCCAGCTCCAACTGAATTCCCTGGGAGTCAAGGCCAGCCATCCCTAACTTTGTACCTTTTGAGAATAGAACCTTGAACCACTCAAAATATTCTGCAGTTCAGGACAGCCTGGTCCATATAGTATGGGGAAACATCCACACTGTTGGAACTACTCAAAACCTGCTCATAGGGAAAGACCCAGAGATGCTGGAGAAGCTGGACCTGCTTTGACCAAGGGCCCTTGACCAAGACCTCCAGAGGCCCATCCAATAGAGGTTATTCTGTTTAATAATTCTGCTGCACCATTTGAAATCTACTGCTCAGGCACACAGAGTGCTCCTTGGAAAGGTCATCCTACAGCAGCCTGCCAATATTTCTGTGTGTCCATCATTTTAATCTCCCAAACTTAGCACATTCCTAGGAGGTATACTCCTTTCAGAACAAAAAGTTTCTCTGAGCTGAAGCTGCCTCTGCTGCAGGGCTGTTGTCTGAGCCACTCCCTAGGGATAGCTTCTGCCTGACAGTACCAAAGGGCACGATTCACCTTCCCTGCCTTGGATGTTCTTAAAGCCAGAGTCTGGACTATGAGAGAGAGTCAAGAGAGGAAGAAAAAAAAAATCCAGAAGAGAGTTCATTCCAGTTTAAGACAGCAGGGTTAAACTCTGCTTGGAGGTGCCTGCCTCACTCCCTTGCTCACAGGCGGAGGTGCCTGCCTCACTCCCTTGCTCACAGGCAGCCTGGGCAAGAGCTTTTTGTCTGGGTTCTGCTGTTCAGGCAGCACGAGAGGTGAGAGCCAGCTCTTCAGGAAGATAAACTGAAAAAAACTGGATGAAAATGGCCACAGCACCTTCTGACAAAAGGTTTGACAGCATAGCACTGAGACATTCAGCAGCCAGTTGTCTTTCCTAAGTAAGAAATTTTCCCTTCTCAGCATTAAACATTGGACTCGATTCTAAAAGAAGAAGTGGCAAGAGTCAAGCATATAATTTCTGAATTTTCCTTCTCTGGTGTGGACTGTTTTTGTTTTGCTTCCTGTTGCTAGCCTCTGAGAACAAATATACTGCATTTTCACCACATGTTCTCAAAGAGAAACATTTGCAGAGTGCTGAGTGTTGACTAGTTCCCAGAAGAGGAGCTTGAACACCTCCCAGTTGAATCTCTGTGAGCTGAAGTCCTTGCAACATGAGGGCAGTGGTGCTCACAGAAGCAAAGAAAAAACAGGGGAGGGCAATAGCATTGAATACCATCTTGCATCTGCAGCCAGTTGTCAGCCACCATGTGTGGACACCCATTCCATGTCACAGGAAGGACAGCAATAGTGAAGAAGATGGAGGGGAATTCCACCACACACTCGGGGCTAACTCCAAAGGAATAATTCAGAGCTGTGTTTATTGCAGAGACTCCCCTGGCTCAGGCTGTATTAACCCCCATTCCTACCATGGCTGAAGATGAGAGTACTTTTTATCCATACTTAGAGATTCAAGGGACAAACCATGGATGGATGTGTTAGGAAAGAGCAACAGAAAAATAAGTGAATGTGTCTCTTAAGTGGATTGTGCAATGTCAAAAGAAGTGTTAATTTTCTTCTTCCAATATAGGATATCTGATTAAAACAAATGCAAACTGCACAGAGTACAATAAAAAACAAATGTTCCATTTTCCACGTCTTCTTGATACAGCTGTTTGTTTTAAACATATAAAGATTAAGGGAACAATATTGAATTTAATTAAATCCCAAAAGAACTAATGATATTTATGCATATTAAATTTTTAAAGGCACTTGTGGCTGTTCAGCCAATCGTTCACTGGACTGTCATAACATGCCTCCCAACCCTAATTTAAATTAGAAAGAAGAGAACCATGGAAGAAAATGTACAGACAGTAACATTTTCACTGCACATATGTTTAAGAGATAAACACCCATCTAGCTTTAGAAGGCAACAAATCTAATAAATGGCCACATCATCATAATTCAATGATGGAAAAGACTCAGTGTCACAAATTTCAGATCTGCATCTCACAGGAAAGTAAATTAAAACATCAATTATAACCTAGTTTAAAGATTGTATAAGGGGAACATTGATGTCTTTACATAGAAACTCCCAAATCAATCTAGATGAAGCTGGGTGTTTCCCAGAGCTGTGCTGTAGGGACCAGAATTTGTGGGGGCCATCTTTGGAACATAGCAGGAAACCCTTTAGCTTCTCTCCTTTTCTAGTGAGGTTATGCCTTTCTCTAGTCTTGTGCCTTCAGTGAGTCAACAGGTATCTTAGGACCTGGGTCTCTGAAGAAGACTTCTCAGTGAGAGGAAAAAAGCTTTATTTATCTTTTGACAATAAATTAAGAAAGTCTCTGATATGGTCCTGAGTAAGTCTCTCAGCACTGGTGAAGCCACACCTCAAATCCTGTGCTCATTTCTGGACCACTCACTACAACAAAAACATTGAGGTGCTGGAGCATGTCCCGACAAGAGCAACAGAGCTGGGGAAGAGTCTGGAACATAAGTCCAGTGAGGAGTGGCTGAGGGAGCTGGGGATGTTTAGCCTGAAGAAAAGGAGGCTCAAAGGAAGCATTATCAGTCTCTGCAGCTGCCTGAAAGGAGGATGTAGCAAGGAGGGGACTGGTCCCTTCTCATGGGTGACAAGCAATAGAACAAGAGAAAATAGACTCTATTTGTACTAGGGGAGGTTTAGATTGGATATTGGGAAAAATCTCTTCACTGAAAGGGTAGGCATGCACTGGAACAGGCTGCCCAGAGAAGTGTTCCAGCCACCAGCACTACTTGGGTACATAGTTTGGTGGTAAACATGGCAGTGCTAGGCTAATATGTAAACTCAATAGTCTTAGAGGTCTTTTATAACCTTAGTGATTCTATGATTCTGTTTTTGGTCCAAAATTACAGTTGCTGAACTTTATCTCTTGTTACTAAGTCGTTTGTAAATGCAGGCTGAAAAGATTCTTCCATGCAGTGTAACTTCCCCTCTTTATGCAATCAATATTTTGATATCGCAGTTCATACAGTCACCTCTCCTACCTCAAACAACAGACTCCTCCTCCCCCCAACATCTCCTAAACACTAACAAAAGAGGTTTCCTGTTCCACCTTCAGCATTGCCATACAGCATTAACCAGACGTAGGTTTGAAAGCTCAAAAAAGTACAGCCTCTTACAAAACAAAAATCCCCAGATTTTGCTCCTTTTTCTCTCACATGAAGTTCTGGTGATTTTCCAAGAAAGGATTCAAACCCTGTTTAGAAAAACACTTCCTTGCCTATGGCTAAGCCTGTTTTTATGGTTTATCAATCATAACAGGAAAAGACCCAGCCATTAAGTTCTGCTGTTTTCCTGTTTATGAGAGACTATTGCTTTGCTGATAAGACACAGCCTTTGTCAGGCACTTACCCATCAAAAACTCCAGCCAGAATTGGTCTGACTCTGGCTTGTAGGGTCGGTTGAAGTCAATCTGGATCTGGAATGCCTGTCCCCGACGCACTATCAGCTTGGGGTTGTAGTATTTGTCAGTGTGGTGCTCCTGCTTGTTGATCTCATGAGGCTCCTTGAACATATAAATATCCACAACACTCAGGTAATCTGCAGAGACACATAAATGAGAAGAGGAGGAAGGAGTCAGTGTGCTGAAATGTCAATATTGGTATCAACATAATTAGAGGGCCTGCCCTCCCCTTCTCCAGGGAAGGATCACCATGCAACAGGAACATGCTGGATCTGTCTGAGGCTTACATGCTCCTGGCTGAGAAGAGATTTATGGGCAGACATTTCTCTGTCTACCTGCCATTTTCACAGAGGCCAAAAGGCTTCTTGTGCATGGTGAGAGCAACCACAGAAAGAGCAGGTTGCTAAGTATTGGAAGCTGAATGACCTCAAGGAGAGTCTAGACTCATCTTTCCATTGGCATTGGCTTTCTGCAAGTCTGGGCCTTGCTGTCACAAGAGCAATCAGTGGGACTTTGATGGCTGAGGCTTTGTGTCTCCCTTCTTGCAGCCCCCCATTTGTAAAATGCAAATTCACAGGGACTTTGTTACACTTAAATACATTGTATGCAAAATGCTACCAGTACTGAGAGCTGAAGAGCCTGCGAGGCAGTTAATGATCCTGCATTCAGCTGAGAGCTAGAATTGTCTGTATTAGATAAGGTTTGGGTGTACTGCATGTGTCTTGTCTCAGCTTCTCAGTACACCTCCACTGCTATTAGTGTCTCCTTATGAAAACTAAATATAACATTACAGCATATAATTACAGCATAGAGTTACAGGCAAGCAGCAGTAGGTATCTATAACATGCACAAAGCTTTGCTCCCTTCAAATTCAGGCTGTCTAAAGAGTCATAGCAAACTATAAGTAGTTTGTTCGGTAAATGACCAGTGTGGGGTGGCACTGGGATAGCCACAGGCATTTGCAGTCGCCATAAGCTACATGACTGTACCACACCATAAATCTGCACAATAGGAGTCAATAATAGTGTGAGAAGTCACACTATGAGAAACCACATGAAAATGAACTGGATGTTGTTCTTTAGCCTGCATGCTTAGGCACATAATCGTGAAACCTCTGCCAGGAGGAGCGGGGCCATTACTACTCACCACCAGGAGAGAGACAGCAGAGTAAAGATAGATTTGCAGCTCTCAGCTTGTCTTTCCAGGTGCTGACAGTTCAAAACAAGCTAATTCCTGCATTTTATACTTAGAGAGACAGAGCCAAACTCATGCCTGGCAAAAAGAGCTGTACATTTACAGCAGCTGGTGGAGCTGTGTGTATTTGTGATGGTGGCTAATTTGGCCTTCTACTAAGCACATTGTGGGCAAGAATGACATGCTCAGTAAATGAGTTGGACATTCAAGTCATTGAAGGCTGAATGTGGCCCCTTTCACAGAAGCTCAGCACAATTGTTTAATTTGTCAGTTCTGGACAGGCAGCAGAGCCCTGCAGGCAGCACCTTCCCTGGATGGGAAGCATGGTCAGCATGGTCCTTCTCGTGCTCCAGCCTGGGCTCTGGGCAACAGCTAATGAGAGACAGGGGAATAATGGCAATGGGAGTAGGTCTCACTCCTGCTTGCATTATTCCTCAGATCCCTATCTGTGTCCTTTAGGAAACAGAAGGAAAGTAATATGCCTGAGGACACAGCATGATAAAGAACCTTTCATGGAAAAGCCATGCATAACTGAACCCAAAACCATCTGCCTCCTGCTAACCCTAATCTGCAAAAAGGGTAGAATACTCTGTTCAGTCCTAAGTCAGGCTTAGAGTCCCATGACAACGTTATTGTTATTCTCTGCTCAATTCACCAGCCTTCTGGAGTAACTTCTGTAAAAACCCCCTGGCTTTAGCACTGGCTGAAGTTATAGAGATGTCTGTATGAAACATTTTGCTCAGAAATCATTCTTATTGCCCCTCTGTGAAGTAGGGCATGTCTTCACCTCCCTCCTTGCAAAACTTACCAATGCTCTTTCAAAAATGCTGACAAAACTCGCAATTGAATTACACCAGGCAGGAATTTTCAGTACAGGGATGAAGCAGGGACAGGGGAGAATCTCTCCCCTTATATCTTTCAAACCCATCTGGGCTGAAAGTACTACATGTAAAAGCTATGTATTTTGGGGTTCTGTGAGGAGTGAAACTATCAATAAGAAACTGGCTCAGCTTCTCCCTCATTCCAAGAAGGCATAAAAAAGAGCTGAGGGTTTATTTTGTTTTCATCTCCTGTTTTGCAATAAAAGGCAATAGTGACCCCACCTTTCCTCTGCATGCTAGCCCCTTCAAGGAACTGCAAAGCTAAGCCGTCCTGGGCTTTCAGTTCAGCATTTGCTTCATTATATCACAGGACTTTACACGGCTCCTGTCAGAACACAGCCATACACATCTGCAAAAAACACAATTCATTTTTGGCCTCAGTGTTAAAATGTACATTAAGCTTGCCAAATGAAGATAACCCATAGCTGAGCCTGTGCTAATTACAGTAATGGTAATTACAAAGAGCAAAACATGAGCAGGGTAATGGGATGTGCCAAGACCAGCACCAGGGTGTGATCCAAAGGAAAGTTCCAGGCGATGCTCAGCTGTGAGGGACAGGTGACAAGTCAAGACCACCTCTGAAGTCAAGTCCCCTTGAGGGTTTGCCTGTAGGCTGGTCTGTTGGTCAGTGCAAGTAGGTTTGCTGCATGAGTGGCAGCAGTGTGATGCTTTCTTAAAGTGTAATGTTAAGCTTTCAGGGCAATAAATGAGCACAAGTTTGAGCAGTTTTTCAAATAGCCTTCAAACATCATGTTTCCTCAGACAACCAGAGAGGAAGGGCTTTGGAGTACTACAAAAAATGGCGTGAATTTCCAAAGGAAGTGCCCATCGCTCCGCTAGAAGGGAAAGCACAAACACCTGGCGACTCCCCGTACTGTGCAAGGGAGAGTGGGATGACAGGGCTGTGTCCTCCCACCGAGCCCACTCACGACACACTGTGCTGAGATGAGCTGGCCGGGACGAGTCGGGGGGAGGACACGGCACAGGGATGATCCCAGAGACACAGGCTTCCTGCTGAAGGAGCGCTCCGTGCCCGTCATGAGCATCTCGTCCCGCAGCTGCGCCGCCCGGGCTGGAGGCGCAGCCGGCCCTGGCTGCCCTGCTCGCCCCGGCTGTGATGCAGCAGACCCGAAGTGGGTGTCAGCAGAGAGCTAGGCAAGCACAGGGTCTTACCTCATCCGAGAGTAGTAGCTAAAATAGGTCAAGTGAATCACACCCTAAAAATGCCTGTTTCTCTCTGTTGGCTGTCAAGGGAAACGAGGGTGACTAGCTCAGCTGTAGACTCCTACACTGCATGGATCAAGGGCAGAATTCAGTTAAATTTAGGCATCTAAATGATGTGAGCTTGGTATGTAATGTAACTTATTATGGCCAGCTGATGGCTGGTTGCTGCAGACAGTGGAGCTGAGAGAAGGGTACAGATCACCATGGAACTGACATCCAGTGACTCTCTGGACAGCCTGTCCCCTCACCTCCACTCACTGGATGGCTCTGTGGTGACTGCAATCTGACTGACACAGGTGAAGACACAGGTGTTTAGATGTTTATATCAGGTGTCCAAAGGCTAGAAAACACCTCCGTTTGTAACAGCAGAAGTAAAAGCATTTGCATGCTTTTTTTTTCAGTGTGTTATCACAACGAAATCTGGGAACTACCACAGAAAAATCTGGACATCCCAGAAATGTAGGGGTGTGCAGGAGAAAGAGAAGGTGTCACAAGCTGCTCTCTACCAGTATGTTCTCACACTCTAGAGCCTCATCACACTGTGATGCTCCTGCTCTGCCCATGGACAATCATTTTATCCCTCAAGCACAACACTGAGAGTGCTCCAGGGCAAACTCAACTCCTGAATGTCAGGTCAAGCTCCATGGGGCAATAAACCTTTAACGAGCTCTGACAGATGACTTAAGCACCTGCCCCAAACAGTATGTCCAGAGACCATGCTTGTATCAACTGGTACCACAGGCTTAGATCACAGCTGATGTGCACCAAAACAAAAATGCTGCTACAGTCCCTTCAGGTGATCCTTCAGGTCACCCCTTGCATATTTTTGCTACAAGCATCGGAGAGAATTGCACAGCAGAGGTGATCCAGCTGTACAAAGAGTTTTGCTGTTATGCACATATTTATTTTTCAGCCATACCAGTCCCATAGCCAGGTTTACACAATGGCCACACAAACTCTTGCTTTGGACAAGGGATATATTGGGCTCCTGCCTCAACTCACTTGACCCAACATTCCTAAGTTTCCACTGCATTTCTGAAACGCAGGAGGCTGCCGCCCACAAGCACCACACTTCATTCAGAGCTTGATGTGAAGCACATCAAAAAGCAACAGGAATCTTTCTCTTGGTACTGGTGGGCTTTAGCTACAGGCTGCATTCCTTCTAAGGTATCCCACAGTAATACATCTCCAGTTTCTGTGAGTGTGTTGAGTTTGAAACAGTGTCTAGCTGGGACCTGCACTGCATTGCATTTGACAATTTAAACGCACATACTTGCCCCAGAGCCACAGGGTTGTCAGAATGGGTTCAAGCAAAATTTCTGCAGTCTTAACATGCCAGTTGGTTTGCTCAGGCATTTTTTTTAAAATAAAAGCTTTGAAAAGAAATGTGTGTCTATTAGGATGGGGGTAGGGAGGGGTGTGTGAGGAGGGGAATGTGGTTAAGGCACATGATTAGGATTACAGAAATAATTCTTTGCAACTTGTCACTTAAAATCTCTTTGCCTGTTTCCCAATGTGTGAAATTCAGTAATTAATTCTTGTCCACATTTATTAAGCACTCCTTCAATTCTGGATGAAAAGTCCCCTATGAGCATTAAGTAGTATTCCATCCAGCTACCCTGAGCTTCCACGTTCAACAAGTTCTACTTGTTCAATTCAAATAGGCAAAAAATTTAACATAATTTCATTATTGAGTCATTCAGAATTTAATCCTGTTTTCTTATAAACCAGATCTTACATATTTTTTATTTCTGGTTGTCTCCAAAGAGCTAACACTGGGAACATACTTTGATTTTTCTTTTCTCTACCATGATATTGTTTTGTTTTCCCAGCCAAATGATTGAAACATTTTTCACAGGAGAATAAATAATCATATGGGTATTCCCTTTCATCTCATGTTATTTTTTGTGAGTGAGCTGAACATATATAGCAAAAGTTTTCCCTGCCAGATAACATTTTGCAGCAGTTTCACAGGCAGATTAGGGCCATATAAATGAGACAGCCATTAAGAGAACAGACTCCTTCTGTCCCTTCACTCCAATGTTGCCACAGCCATGCCTGAAGCCAGTAGATTCTTAAAGTGACTCTGTCATTGTGATCAAACTGGAAAAACCCATTCTTGCCTTTTTTTAATCAGTCAACAAGTTTTAACAGTTCAAGATGATAACTGGTCACTCAGCTTCTTTACTCCTCACTTTCCATACCCATAACCCATGCTAACACTTTTATACACACAGGTGGTTTCAGTAAGTTTTCCCATGAACAGCAAGAAAAGCTGTCTGAACTGGAAAGATGTAAGGAAAAAGCAGTTTGGATTTAGCTCACAGACCTGTGCTAAGAGTATGGAAGATGCAAAAATAGACTTATGGCTTAATTGTACACTGTACCTCTAGGATTAAATCCTCGAGGTATCAATCCAAAAGCTTCCATCTCAGGAACCTCATTTTCTTCATCATTGGAGTAGTTGAGTGGGATGGCTCTTCTCCCATTCAAAAGATGTTTATTCTCCACGTTGGTGCTTGTTGTTTCAGACATCCTGTGCTAAAAAAATTGTAATAGCATGAAAGAAAGAGCACAAGGAAAAAGCAAACATGAGCTCACATGGAACGTGCAAGATGGGAGAAGCCAAAAGCAATGTGGGGTGCCAGTGAGCTACACATTTTTAGACTTACATAAATAAAACCTAAGAGGCAGAAAACATCAGTCTAATGATAAGTACAGCTCTCTAAGGATTGGAAGGCATTTTGTGTTCATCAAAACACATGAATAAGAGAAGAAGGAGGGGGCGGGAGAAGGAGAGGGAAGTCTAACACAGAAGTATTTGCCTTGGAGAAGCAGGGCACTAAAAACATTAGGAAGTTTCAGGTAAAAGAACTAGAAAATCTTTCACTCTCTCATCCTCCATAAAAGCATTATTGAATCCAAAATAGCAAATTATATTTTCAGAAAGTGCATCGCATACTACCTCTCCCTAATAAAAATGACATTATAAGTCATACTGCAATCAAGCCAAATATTACAGCCTACAACAGTCTGTGGATGATAAGTGGAGAATTGTATTTTTATCCTCAGGCACACAAACACCCAAATATCTACAGGGCTAACTCCTGCACCCAGACAATCCACTTTCGAGAAAAAGAGGGGGAGGGGGGAAAAGAAAGGGGGGTAAAGGGGAAAAAAAAAGAAAAGAAAAAAGCACTTATCCACTTATTTCTCTCACACTAACATCCTTAAGGGAAATCTTAGATGTAGGCCAATGAGAGACTTCTTCTTGAGCTACTCAAAACTGCTTTCACATCTATTTCAGTGTAAGCATGTAGCAGTGAAAAAAGCCATGCAACCCTTCTAAGAAAATATTAATGACTGAGAAGAAAACTTCTTTGCAAATCCCCTAAAAACAGCTATTTAAAATGTAGCAATTATTTAATAGAAGTAAGTTCTAAAATGAAGCTTCTTTAGTTATCAAGGGTACCTTCTTTTCAGATAGTCTTTTTCTTTTCTTCTCCCTTGCAGAATTTCTGCAGTGCAATAGAAGCAGGGAAAATGTTTGGGGCTTTTAAGTAACCTCTGTATATCCTCCTCCTTCCTGTTGCAATAGCACAATGCTGAAAGGGTTGCCAAGCCCTCCAGTGCCACCTCGGAGGATATGCCACCACAGCTGGCATGTCTTTTCCTCTTCTCTTTTCTCCCTGCCTTTCTTACCTAACTCTGCTCATCAAGAGCATTTCAGGGTGTTTGTGGTAGGGAAACAACTTGGCCATTGCATTTTCAGTCCTTTTTGAGACAAGTAGGAGTGCTTATGGTACAAAAACATATGAAATGGGAGACGGGAGGGGATTTTCTGAGGCACATAGCCCAAGAAGCCGTGCTTACCGTGTTGCCAGTCTTTGGTGGTGTCTCTGCCTCAGGGAGCCTGTGATGCAGCTTCAGGTGCTGGTTTTCAGAAGTCCTCCCAGGCAGACACAGTGATGGTCTCCCTACTTGGTCCTCACAGCAGACCTTTCAGAGGACTGCAGGACACATGAACTGGAGAGCTCATTGGCAGCCCAGCTTTTTCTAGAGACCTTGTGCTATCCAGGACAATGAAGGTATTTTGCACCACACAGCTATATTTGGGTCAAATGACCTTCAGCTCTTGCCCATGATGAAATGTGCATCACCTGACAGGTCTGAGGCTGCACCTTGTGGGAGCTTTTTAGCTTCATATAAACTTTCTTCAGTTTCATCAAGCTCTAAGGTAACTGGAGACTGTGTGGCATCTCCTCTGTCAGACATAACTCCACAGGCCAGTGGAGTTACATAGAGGAAAATGAACAGGACAGGGAAGAATTCAGGCTTATGTTCTGCCAGCTGCTGCTGTTTGGCTGCAGAGGTAGAAACTCACTTACTGAGAACATGCATGGGCAGTGGAGAGCCCCTCTTGCACACATGGCACCCACCAAGGGTATTTACTTGCTTCTACATCTGCAGGGCAGATGAAGGAACAAGGAGACACAGAGAAGTCAACCCTGCTGTCTTTCAGGCAGCCGTGACTTCCATCCCCATAGCACCAGAGAATCCTCAAACCTCCACTGGATAAACACCACTGAAATCAAGCCGGGGGCAGAAAAGGAGGGAAATGGGTCACATAACTGTCATGAGAAGCAGCGAGTAAATAATCTGGAAGACAGGACCCTTATTCCACCTCCCTGGGGATTTCCAGCCACAGTGAGATAGTTCCACATAGGTCAGGACACATGCAGAGTATGGGTCAGAGATCCGAGCTGGGCATCTGGGAGCAGCATGACTGTGCCAGCATGGCATTGTAGGTGGGATAAGGAACTTGCTAGGGCTGATTGCCAAGTCACAGCATGGGGCTGCAGCAGTTTTGGGGGCAGCCTGGTTACCTGCACACAAGTGTTGCACTATGCTTTCTCACAGCTGAAGGGTATGAGAAGACTGCTGAACACTATTTGCTTGTAGCACAGGAAGCCACCTGGCTGGAGGACTCCCCTTCCCCTGTCTTGCTCCACCAGGAATGCAAGCACCTTGAGGGGACAGATCTGATCCCATCACACACATCCTGAGCTGCAATTGCCATTGACTCACTTTTACACAGATGGGCCCTGTGGTAACCATCTGGAGGGCAAGCAGCACCTCTGGCACCGGGGAACACAATGAGCTTTCTGGGGGAGGAGGCTGGTTGCCAATTTTCTTTTCTTTTATTTTTTTCTTTTTTTTTTTTTTCCCTTGCATCCACATTTCTGTGTGGCATGTTGTGCTTTGTGCCTCTCTCTCCCACTTCCAGCCAGCACTTCAGTTCCCAAAATTGCAGCTGCTGCAATGATGTTACAAAAACTGATATAAATATTGCCTCGGTGCCGTGCCTGCTGGAGGCCTGCAACACAAATAAGAAACACCGTCTCCCAAGGAAGTCATGTGCTTCCCCAAGTGGCTGCGGTGCTGTCAGAGCCAGGAGGAAAACTTTCCGTCAGAGCGAGGGCTGGAGCGAGCAGATGCAGCAGAGCAGATCCCTGCACTCCAGCCCTCGCGCCTGAGCAGGCAGCGCTTGCGGATGTCTGCCCCCACCCAGGCGCGTCACCCCGGGGCTTTCGGCAGGAGCCACCGACCACGCAGAAAGTGGGGAGGCCCAAATTTTTGGTGGCAGCGGCAGGAATGGGACTTTGCATCCAGGGAGAGTAATGTTTTGCAGGCTGTTATTTATTTATTTCATGGGGAGAGATGTAAATTCGTGTTTATGACAGCTCCAGATGGCAGGTATTTTCTCGTTACCTTGACTCCTTAGCATTTGCTATCCCTTGCCTATTAGACTGCACTGGCCTGAATTTAACTTCCGTGGTTCCAAACTACTGACGTCAGGGCTGATGCAGGAGGGGGTATGGAAAACACAAAGCCTTGATTTTCCTGTAGGGCATTATGTTTAATGAATGATGCACTGGGATGACCGGTGGAAGATTGCTTACTTCTGCACAGCACCCTGTGGGGAACTGTGAGCCCATATCCATTTCTCAGAGCAGCCTTCAGATGCTTGTGGCCTTTGCCAAAGACCTTTGCAGTCACATGCACCCTTCCCATAGCAGTAGACTTTGGATGATGGACAGCCCTTCTTCTCCAACCACACAGAAAAGCTCTTAAATGGCTGCAAAGCTCGCACCATAAAGGGTTATCTAAAATGTACTTTCCTGTTGTTGCCAGAGCCACAGTTGCTCTGTTCCAAGTCCTCCCATGCCAGACAAGAGTTTGTGGGAGAAA
The DNA here is from genome assembly GCF_050655825.1 of Lonchura striata. Classification (NCBI taxonomy): domain Eukaryota; kingdom Metazoa; phylum Chordata; class Aves; order Passeriformes; family Estrildidae; genus Lonchura; species Lonchura striata. Next base: position 63,761,472 of record NC_140704.1, read on the forward strand.
AAACACACAAGTCAGTAAAGCTTTACAGCCAGAGGAGAGGGTGTGCCAAAATCTGTCACAGGCAAACTGATCAACCAGGTGCTCACATAAACGGGTTGCTGTGTTGTGTGCCAGTGACTAGATGGGAGGGATGTTTTGCCTGCTTGTAGCTACACCAAGCACTCCTCAGGAGCAGCTGAGCATTGTAAAGCCCTCCAACAGGATGGTTTCATTTATTCTTCTTTTTTAAAAAATATCACTCCCGTGCCATTTGCAGCATAGATGGATGTACAGATGCACTGGATTATACTACAGCATGTGCACAAAAGTACCTGCCAGGGCATCACCCTCAAGAAACCAGACTCTCAACTCTAGCCTTCTACACATAATAATACACAATAACACAACTCTTGTCATCTCACAGCTTTACTTAGGAGCCTGCACTCTTTCTTAGATGATCAAGTCCTGTCTTTCCCCTTCCTCTGCATCAATAGTTGTCTCCCAGGAATTCATGTTCCTCTTCTTATGATGCCTCACCAAGGCTGCAGGCAGAGAAGAGCAGATCCTAGAAGTAAAAAACCAAACTAATAAAAATATTATTTTTAAACAGAAGGAAATTTCAGAAATCTTAATTTGGTGTTTTTGTTTGCATATTTTGCTTTGGATTTTTTAAACAAACAAACCCAGTTAATCTGTGTGTAACAGCAGACACACACAGAGAGGAATACATTTTAAGTTAATGCTGAAAACTTAGAAGGCCCAGCTCTGAAATATGGTATGTGTACACATGTCTCCATGTGTGAAAGAGGGGCAGAGGCAGAGAGATAAAATGGCAGCTCTTCAGATGGCAGAACATTTGGAAGGGGATATAGGGCCAGTGTTCAAAAGATATTGTTGCAAATGTTTCTCTCGCAGGAAGAAAAATACCATAGTATATATTCATACACATATTCTGCTAAAAAAACACAGCTTAGGAAATTTTACTCTTCTCTGGAAAATTGTTATTCCAAACTGAAAGCCTAAATTCAAACTGTAGATCTTTAGAAGCGTCTACATCTGTGCTGGCCATCTTAGGCTCCCTTTATCCTCCGCACAGATCTAGTCTAGGCAGTGATTCATCTCCTCCTACAGCAGACATGTAAATAGGTCAGATGAATCATGGCCTAAAAGTGCCTGCTCCCTGTATTGACTGCAAAGGGAGCTTGGGGTGATGGGTTTTGCCATATGTGTCTACACTGCTGATGTCTGCAGTGAGGGGAGATATATCTGAGGCTAGGTACAGAAACAGAAAAACATTTTATTTTGGTTTTGAGGCCTGACTTTCAAGTGCTAAATTACACTTTACTTTTATGGAAATATTGCTGCAAGTCACTATCAGTGATACACCGTGTATCATTCAATACATTTTTTTTTCTATCAGAATATGTGTCTGCCATTGCCAATTATATAATATGTATTTCTTACAGTAAGTGTCAGATTACAGTAAAGTACATACAAGCTCAGGAAAACACATACATCTTTTTATACTCATTTGTGAAGCTGTTCTGTTTCTTCAAACAGAAATATAACCATACCATGTAGTAACTGCAGGGGAAAAAAAGACTATTATGAGCATAAAATAGAGTTTCCCACTCCTATTCTTACTCACATCCAAATCCAAAGAATTCTGTTGGTTGAATACTAGAAACTGCCCTAGTTTCTTACAGGAAGAGTAAGAGAGGAGCCAAACAAGGGCAGAGGGGTCTGTCATAAGGGTCAATATCCACAGTCTCCAGCTAAATTTATGTTTTGCTGGAGTTAAGGCCTTAAAAGATGAAAGAACTTCACTCAAAAATGGGATTAGACAACCTCTCTGCTGGCCAGCTGACCCAGAAGTTGATAGGGACACAAAGACTATGAACCTCAATATTTATTTCAACTCCAAAAGAAAAGGGCAGGACATCCAAGCAAAGCCATAAATACCTAGAGACTTAAGCAGGAAAGGCCATTTTAGATGAAACATTTGTCTGAATAAATTTCACCACAGGCGACATATGCCTTGGCCACAGAAAGTTTTCTCTCTAAAGCAATTGTTTCAGTCTTTTTAAGCCTGCCTACCTAAATATGCCCTTGATTTGGGGGTCAACCCTACTCGATCTGTCAAGCAATGAGGCCAAGATAAGAGTTTGTAACTTGAAGAGCAGGGGAAACAGAGAGGAACAGATTATGATTCCCATTCATAGACTATTTGCAGGTATCTTCTCACTTTTGAACAACCATTATATCTAGACACAGGCAGAACAAGCAATATATTCAGTCTGGTAAGACTTTGTCTATCATTCTTGCTTTATTCTCACAGAGCTGCTTGAATTTTTCCCAGTGCATGTCTCCTTGTAGTGAAGGCTGATTCCACAATACTGAAACTTTTTCAAAAAAATAACAATTGCTTATGGGAATATAGTTAGTAAGAAGTTGCCAAAACACGCTTAGTTTTGATTTGCAAATTTTAGCTTTTAAGTTTAAAGCCAGGCTGCAGTCCTCAGATATTGGGATGTCCATGGCCGAACAGGCTTGAAGGTAACATTAAAGTTCCTGCAAAGAACCAGCTTGACTTTAAGTAGCTGCAGCCTAGTTCTGCACCCTGGCTGACTGCTGCAGAGCTGCAGCCCTCAGCTCCTGAGGGGTTCAGTATCATGTATAGCATCAGATAAAAATGATGGTGCTGCACCCAAACTACCATGTCTCCTAGACAGTATAGAATCATCTTGGATACATCAAAGGCAGAACCAACAAGCCAAGGAAAACCCAAACCACCTACAAGCAAAAGTGAAGGGTCTGTGCCCTGCATTTCTGAAGCACTTGCAGCAAAGACCTGCTACAAGACACTTGAGATGTGCCTACCTAAATCCAGTTGGACTGAGCGGAGTTTAGCAGGTCCAGGTCTATTTTGTGCACAGATGAATATCCTTGTTTTTTGCTCAGCTGAGAACTATGTTCTTGGAACATTGCATCTCAGCCAAGAAGCTAGACCAGACCACAGTTCTTTTCTGTATCCAGGGGGTGGTAATACACAACCCAGGCAATCCCGGCATGCTTAGTTAACAGTTGCTTCTAATTAACTAAGTAACATATGTGGACATGCAATATTTCAATCTTAATGTCTCAAATAATTTCAACATTACTGACACACAATGTTTCAAGTACACTCAATTACAAGATTTCTGGAATTAAAGATCTCCTAAATTTCAGTAAAAGATAAAACTTCCTGTACCAGTTCAGAAGAAAAATACATTTTAAAATGCCTGAATGTCTTGTAGAACAGCTTTTCTTCTTAATACAAACACAGATGTAGCCTGTAGGCCAAACACAACAAAACACTTAAGAACATCTTAACTTCAGTCGTGTAATTGCATCTTCAGGCATGTGCCTAAACCCTGTAATAGGCTCAACTTAACCAAACCAAGGCTGTACAATACCTGTTTGTACAGAAACACTTAAGCTGCCTGTTGATGTTGCATTTCTGCAACATGAAATTGCAGTTTAACATGTTCCTACCACAATTGCTTTTTGACCATTTCCAAGATGATTGCCAGAGAGGGGTGTTGATTCATTTTTCAGTCCCGAGACTGACCTTATCTCTGTGCAAATGAGCTGAGTAATTGTTTATTCAAGGAAATGTGCAATCTTTTGAGTAATGGGTTCAAATGTGGATTGTAAAACATTGCAACTAGTTGTTTTGTTAATGGTGGATGTTCTGGAGGGAAAAGGGAAATTGAAAGAATGAATTATTATCCCGATGAAGTTCAAAGCAATTCAAAATTAATTTCATAATCACAGATATGTGCCAAATGCACCCATCCAGCATAAGCTGCAGGCTTTGATTTTTGTGAAGTCTGCAAGTTCTTTTCTTTGCTATTCCCACTAAAACCTTTGGAGTGTGGCTAAAAATAATAAATAAATAAAAAGTTAGAAGAAATTATTGCCTTCTAAATGCTCCATATACCTGTCTCTTTCTACAGTGTTGTGCTGCATCCACAAAATTACTGTCAGTGTGCACAGTGGAATGCAAATACTTTTCCCTTTGGGCTTGTAGTGAGCTCATGATTGGAATAAAGATAAAAGTCAGAGCAGCTGGGAGTGCATCAGGAGTGCAACCCCAGCATGCACCCACAGCAAGGTCCCTGGCCCCTCAGCTGAAGTGAAAACCCTATGTTACAAAGAACAGGCATGCACAGTATTTCTCTTACATGTCCAGACTCTCTATAAATCTTGTCAGGGCTGAACAAAGACCAAGGTAAAAACCATGCTTAACAGGTGCTCTCCCCTTTTGAGGCTTATCCATCCCCTCACACAATTCCACCTCTGGTGGTGTGCCTCTAACAGATCAACCCTACAGAGTTTTAGTTGTGCTGTTTAGGCTGTGAGCCTGCAGGAAAGCATGTTAGGACAAAACTCTGCAGGCAGGTATCTTGTCCTTGATCTCTTTCTGGTCTCTGGCCCATCCCTCTCTCAGCTGTAATCTTCACAAACTTTTGCAGCTGCCATAGGAATGGTATGATCTTTCATTCTTTTCCTTTCAAGCCCTTTTCTTCAACAGTCTTATGCTGCTTTTGATTTGCTTTCAAAACATCAGTGGTTGGTTGCTGGGGGAGCATTTACTGCTCCACTAATAGATTGGAAATTCATCCGGAAAGCGACAGTGCAAACAAAACAGGAATTGATTTATCTTTTATACTAAATGATCATTTTTTTAGAAAGACCCTTGGACTTCAGGCTTGTAAAATATTATAGATTGTTCAAGTCATACAAAAAGAAAGAGCTCACTGGCTGTTGTTGAGCTGTCTTCACCCAAGTCCATTTTTTGCCTGGGATTCCTCCTGAGGCTCTGTAGTTCCTGTAACTTACACAAATAATTCCTTAGAGATGTGCATGAAACACAGTATAAAAAGCATGTTGTGAAACTATAAAAGTAGTGGTAAAGTTAGGTTGAAGAAGTAGCCAATAGATTTTCCAGTAAGAGCATAAACATACTACAAAGGCATCCATTGGAATATACAGGTGGAAATGGGTTCTTTTTAAGTCCTGTCCCTTAAAATGGTCCATGTCACCATCTTGCAGTCTACTTTCCCACTTCTCCCTTGCAAGTCAGACAGATAAATTGATGAACAGAAAGAATATCATAACACCACAGGAATTCCTAGTAAAGGATAACGAGAATCAAGTAACTTGAACAAGTGGTTTTAGAATGACCAATAAGCTGAATCTCTTTGCATTTTACCACAGTACATTTTTACCAAGATCATGGATTCACTAAAAGCAAAGTTGATTTGTGGACCTCTGAAGGAAAAAGTTGGGACAAGGAAACAAATTGGAATGACCTACTTGTTCAACTTCTCCCATTGGTAGGGACAATGTCTTACTAATACTTCTGTACCTGCTCACAGTGCTCAAATGGTAAATCTCTAGCTCATTGACACTACATTTTCTGTTGCATTCAATGGAAAATATAACTTCTTGTGCCTGTTACTTGAAAAATCATTAAGACCTGTTTAATAAATGTGGCTCAGAATAAAATAGTCGATTTGTGTGTTTAAAAATTATGAAAACTCTTGGAATGTGTAGAGAGGCCAGTGTTGCAGGTGTTATCTAATGAACATGACTCTCAGGTCGTGTTTATTCTCACAAATACCATAGCTTTTCACAAAGACAACAGTAATATGCATGTAAAGCTTCAGCAATAACGCAAGTTATGATCTAAACTCACTGTAGCCATGATATCTTTTAGAATGAACTCCTATCAGAACTCCTCATCTTCACAGCTCTGAAGGCTAAAAACATTACACCTTTTTATGACTTTAACCAAACCAGAAAAAGAAGTGCCATCCCACTGTAATAATGCTGTCTTAATTATGTACAATACTTAGCACTAGTTTTACACCAAATGAGTCATAGTAGAAGCTTGTACTTTACTGTTTGACTAAATCCCACAGCAGTTAGATCTCCCTGCAGTGAGTGCTTACCAGCTTGTGTTTAGCTCTTTTCTCAGACCATGTCTGCTGAATCCTTTGCGGAAGGTTGGTTTGAAGAGTGCTGCACTAGGATGAGCAGACACTGTGGTTGGAAATAAGGTCTCAGAGTCAGTGAGAATACGCCAGAGAAAAGTCTTCAAAGCTGCTCAGGTGTCTCTGCTTCTCCAGTCACGTCCATTTAGTTAACTGGGATTCAAAAAAATGATAGACCTAGGTTTCATTCCTTTCTTTTTAAAAGCAGTTTATCTTCTGAGTAGATAGGTGTTCATTTTTTGTCATTTTGTGGTGTTTGTTGTAACAATAAAGATTATGCCAAACAGGTAATTGAAATGCAGTTATTTATGGAATCCTTCTTCACTTACCTTACACCATCTACTCTTTTACTGCTAAAAATAATCTCACAGAAGCAGATACCTGTAATTTTTTGAATAATTTTTACCACTGCAGTTTTCAACAAGATAGCATGATCTGCTAGGCACTTCTTCATTTTTTCAGATTTTTTTTCTCCTTCCTGAGTTTTGGGACTTGATGAGATCAGTGAAATTTCCTGGTAAGCACAGGATCTTTTCCCAGGTCCTCTTAAATGCTGATGCCTTGGAGAATACTGGCTATTGTCAAGTCAGTTGTTACTTTGACAGTTCAGCTTTCTTCATCTGAAATATATTAATAATACCCCTTTTTGAGCCTTCATAAATGGTGCTGGAAACTTCAAAGAAAAACCACAGATAGATTTAAAAAAAAGGAAAAGTTAAAGAGCAGATGGACTTGTAGCTGAATATACTGCAGTCTTCATTCACAGTCAGCGGGAGAGGTAAGTTCCAGCCTCTTTGAATCTCTCTTTGGAAGACATTGTAGGAAATTTAATGTCAGACATCGTGAAAAATTGGTCCCATCTGTCTCCCCTCCTTCACCCAATAGATAGAGAGTGCCTAAGTACCTGGCTATCACAGATCCCTGGAATCACTGCTAAAGCTTCTCTCTATGCAAATGACAAATATTCTACTCATTAAACATCCCTGTAATGAATGCCCTGCTATGGCAACTTCCAAGAGACTCTTGATTAATTGGAAGAAGCAAAACAGTTCTTGTTGAAGTAACAGCTGGTTATGGTACTTACCAGTATCAGCTGATAGTCTAAAGACATACACCTCACCAGGAAGCTTTCACTCATTATTTAAATAGAAGTTGGGTTTTTGCAAACTTGGTACCTCTAAACTGAAGTCTATTACATTTGGCAAGTAGGGTCCTTCAAGTAAAAGTATTTTTTCAAAGTCTTACAAAAATCTTTGCCCAGAAGAAACCTCAAGGAGTGGTGTACACGCCACACTATTGTGTGATGCAAAAAGGATGCATCCAAGTGAAAGGACAAACAAGTATTTTTGCTAACGAAAATATTTCATCTCCATTTTAGCCAGGAATGCACTAAATAATGCATCATGCCTCATGACTCAAAAGGTCACCTTTTGGTCTACAAGCAGCTGCAGCAGCTGTGTTCCTTTGAGACCCTGCTCTGAGCACAGAAAAAAGTGTGAGAGCTGACAACAAGCTTGGGGGTATGCAGGGATGGGACAGGCTTCTGGAGGCCTCCCAGCAGCTACAGTTGAGAACCACTGCCAAATTTTCTTTCTCTCATTTTTTACTTCAATCTCAAATAACCTCCTTCCTTTCCCTCCCTTCCTAACTAAATTAGTCATATGCAAAATATGAGAAAATTAACAGCCAACTCAGATTTTGACACCATGCAGAGACAAGTATCCATGGAGATTAGGGACCTCCTGCTCATCACTGATTTCCCATCACATCTGACAGGAAGGTACAACAAACAGAATAAACTAGTCCCCAGAAAGGCACTCCATGAGGCCAAGTTCAGCTTAGAAGCTACCGAGTCTGTTATTCCCAAACTATAATGCAGGCAAAACCCAAAGCTGCTTTAGATAAATCCTTCATATTTGAGGCTTTCATCCCATAAATCTGGATGGAAGAAATTGGTGGCTTCTCAAATATTATCTCATTATCAGGAACTCAGATATGAGTTTTGCAGATGGGAATCACTTCAGTCTTCTACACTGGAGTGTTGGTTATAACATACAGACCTCAGTTTGGAGACAGTAATTTTGAAGGGGAAAGAAAATCTGTGTTCATTATCATCCAGTTCAGAATCTGTCCTCCTAAAAGGCAGGTCAGGGTGGTATAGAGTAGACTAAAAGGCAGGTCAGGGTGGTATAGAGTAGACATCCTGATCAGACCTGACTATGACAGAATGGTGTGGGAAGCAACATGTTGTTCTGGTAGGATTTTTGCAGGTTTTTTTGTTTGTTTGTTTTTTTTTTTCTGTAGATCTAATCCTGTTTCATTTCCTGAATGCCTAGATCAAAATTGCCTACAACCAGAATAGTTTTTGTTTCAAATTAAATCAAACTAGCAAGGAGCAAAATAACATCTACAGGGGAAACAAACAAGAGTGTAACACACTATAAGGGCTATCTTGCATTAATGCATGGCATTCACTTGTAGACTACAGCCTGGGGAACACTTTATTTTTAAAGGTTCCACACACAACAACGGAATCATAGCTGACATACATCTAACCATATGTACCACTCATCTTTGCTTTTTCATTTACAGAAAAACAAGCAAATCTTAAAAAGAGATGGGGGGAAAAAACCCACCAACAAACCAAAACAAACCAACTAATGCACAAGCATTAAATTAAGTATTAGAATTCCAGTGCTTATGCATCCCTTAGCCCATCCAGATGTGCTTTCATCTCCTCTACTCACTCATCTATCAAGATTGCACCAGACCTCCATGAAAACCCTCTGAGCTTGGGGATTCCTGCCCTTGGTCCTGGGTGATGTAGGATTCATTAATGCCAGCTGCTGCTGTTAGCTTTTCCCCACTGCAATGGCTGAGTGTCACCACCAACCAGCACAAAACCCATGCCATGTGGCAAGGCCCTGTGGTTAAGCAGGCTGCCAGCCTTGGAGCCACAGTGGGCACAGCAAGGTGGCAACCATCAAAAGACAGAAAAGAGAGCAAGGGCCCATAGGGCTCTTCAAATGAGATGGCAAGAAAATTTTAAAATTTTTACTTCAAAAAAACAAAAAACCAGAATACTGCAGAGCAACCAAATTCACCATAAACTGCTCTTTACAAGCTGGAGGTGGTAATAGCAGGAGTTTTCAGCCAGCCTGATCAAACTGAAACCTCCTGCTTGCTCATGTGCCACTCTGGCATTAGCACATGAGGGCCCTGAAGAGAATGTCTTGCACATCAGGAGAGGCCCCCATATGCTTCTGACAGCAGCCATTGTAACCTTTTCCCACCGTGTTACCATCAGGTACGGGTCATTACTGGAATTCAGTCTGCATTAACAGACTATAGATACAACCATCCTAAACCCATCATTCAGTAGATACCTGGAATGGGGCCAGGATATCACTGACATCACTTAGATCATCTGGCCCAGCCCAAGCTGCACTGGCCTACATTAAAAAAAAAAAAAAAAAAAGAGTAAAAAAAAAAGTAAGTCTGTTATCAGTAGGTTTAAATTTGTTCAGCAGGAGCACACACCTCCTTTGCAAAACATTGGTGAATCTGGAAGGTAGAAAAGGCTAAAGACACAGACCAGTCAAGCACCATTTATTTAAAATATGTGATCCCAAAAATAACTGAGGATCCTTTTGAGCTAGAAATCCAAGCAAGAAAGTGATAGCTGCTCCCTGGACAGACAGAAATCCAGGGTTTAATTCTGGACCTACAAACAGCTAAACAAGTGTTCATACTAACGGCAAGAGAATGGGGACACACAGCCTTTGCACTCTGTGCCTTTTCTTCCAGTGCTCAAAAGCCACGTGCTCTGGGCTTCCATAAGATGGTTTTAGAGTCTTTAATGCATTAGGAATTCACTAAAGCACTTGACATATTTTCAACTGTTCTAAGTCACGTCCTTGGACTGCCTCTAAAAAAGCCGCCCTATCTTCGCTGACAGTGTGGGCAGCCTGGTAAGAGGAGGTTTCCAGTGCAGACTCCTGCATAATGTGCTTCAATTCAAACAGTGGCAATATTGCTCCTGCCCCCTCACCCTTCCACCCTGTTCTTCCCCCCTTGGCTAATGACATATTTTACTTTGGCAGAGCAAACTATGCCAAATAAGCACAAACAGCTATGAGACTGGAGTAAGGGTGCCTCTGTCTGAGCAGAGCAGCCCTTTCTCAGCTTCATGTTGGTGCAATGTGCTCCATCCCATCTCCAGGCCACCAGCCCAGCCCAGTGTTGCAGTGAGCACTACCCTTCACATAGTATCTGCTGGCCAGTTAAGGTACAACCACACTATTTTTTTGTCTCTTGAGAATATTTTCAGAGTTGCCCTCTTTGACTTAAGTATTTAATGAGTTGCAACCCAGTTAACACATTTGCACACACTCCCAGACACAAAAACACACAGAGTTGCTTACATATGCTTTCCTTACAGTTCTGATAATCTGGGTAATTTATTCAGTTTGGCAAAGTTTGAGTGTTTTTCCATTTCCTCTGCAGAAGGGGAGCAATGTGATTGTTGCTGTGGTGATCCTTCCCTTAATATTTTTAGCCATAATCTGACTTAAAGTCATGACTGGCAGTGGAAAGTGTCATTTTTTAAGGCACAATACCAAAACATTTGAGAAGAGCCTTTTATTTTTCACACTGAATATTACATATATATATATATATATATATATATATATATATATATATATATATATACACATATATATATATTCCTTGAAACTCACATTGATAAATGAAAACATGTAGATATTCCTTTATCATAAACAGGCCTTTCGTTTGTAAGCCTTTTCTCCACTCACTTGGGCAAAAGCTTCACAGTCAGAACCTTTGCTCATTATGTTATGTTTTCAGAAAGGGACTAACTTACTCAGACATATCAATGCTAACATTAAGAGCAGTTGCTTGTCTTACTTCCCCAAGCATGGGGTTTAAAAATCTACCCCCTTCCCTGTTACTGAGGTTAATGACTTCTCTGCAGAAGGGGAGCAAAGCAATTTCATGTTTTTCCTTCTTTTAAGAGGTTGCAGAGCCAGCAACCCTCTCAGTGCTGAGAAGACAGCAAATTTCAGCTCCCTACCTTCATTTATGCCTTGATCAATAAAGATGTTGGCAGAGAAAACCATGACACACAGTGAGGAAAGGAGCACAAATTTGATGGAAACGGTGATGTTATTCCCTTTTGTAGCATGGACTGTAGGCATATCCCTGCAGGGCTCTACCAAAGCAAGGGTGGTAGCACCACCCCACCCAACCTAGAGCTCTGCTGCTGCGTGGCAGCAGTGCAGAGCACACGAGGAGCTGAGGTGGAGGTCCAGCCCTCAAATGTCCTATGCTTGTGTCCATTCCTTCATTCCAAATAGGAAACCTGAGAGGCCTGGGAATGGATGTGTTCTGAAAGTCACAAAACGTTCATTACATTGCTTTTCCATAACCTGTTTCACAGGGAGTGAAATGCTTATCATTGAATTATCCCATGAGGTTAACCATGGAAAAGGATGCCATGAAGTACAGATGAAAATAAATTCAACTGGGCCAATGGGAAGCTGTCCTCACATTTAGTTGTGGTTTCCTGAAAATTATCATTTGGGATGAATTTTTGTTTGTCGTTTAAAATCCAGGATTAATCATTTGAGAAGTTTGACAATTCTGTTTCTACGTTTTGTACCTCTGGTGGGTGTTTTCCAGCATTTAAAGCAATTCCCGGATTATTAGTTTTTTGAGGTGGGGAAAAACAAGGGGCTGTTTATTCTCCATTCAGGCAAATAAAAATGACATTCCAAAAGATTATATAACTTCCATCATTGCAACTAAATATGTTTGACGTATCTGAATAAACCAGATTCAGATATTTGTTCCTGAAATGCACCAAATAGAAAATACCACAATACTTTTCTTCTACAATGGTATTGCAACTATAGGTGATGTGAAACCCTATATTCTCTTAATTTTAATATAAAGAACTCCTAAAATCCTAAGTAGAGAAGCCATTTAACAAGGAGATTAATACATATTTACACACACACATGTACTATGAACTGCATTAAAAATGACATAATACACCGGCATGATTATGCCCATGTCTTTTGTTTCTCATTGCTCCTCTAGAAATTTCCAGACTTTTAGAATTTCATCTACAATTTTTCAGTGAATGCTAGAGACTCGTGCCTTCCAAAAAAGAAGCTCAATCCTCTGTGATCTTAACACTCCCTGGATAGACTCTCGTAGATTCAGCAGCCTGTTGATGCAGCAGATTATGTCAGAGGTGCAAAAAAACAACCAGTGCCGCACTAGTGAAATTAGGACACAGCTTTCTACCACTGTTTCAGTATTTCTCCACCATCACCACCCTAAGCACTTGGACTCTGCCTTCCCACTGATCATCCTGAGGCAATGCATTGGACACAGATACCACATCTGTGACTAGACTGTACCTGCACAATATTTTGGGGACACTGTGGATCCTCTGGAGTGGCTGAACAGTGACACTGTGCTTGTGCTTATCCGGGCAATGCCAGCAGACACTGCTGCTTAACAATTTCCTCACCAGGACACACTACACCTTGGGATATTAATCATGGGCTGGCATGGGAAGGGCAGGAAGTGAGAGCTGATTTGCTTTGGCCTGTTTAATGCCATCTCACACTGTGATGCCACCAGCACCTGAGTAATCTGCAGGCATGTGTATCGTGTGTGCGTGTATTCTTGCCCACACTGTTCCTTAGGAATGAAAGAGTTCTACAAAGAAAACAGCTCTGGGAGCTGGGAATAAGCACCCAGGTTCAGCTAAACCTCTTTTCTAGGTAATTTTAAGAGATTTCATTACACAGATCCAGTGCTATTTAAACCCAGTTCCACTGTTAAGAGAAAAAGAACCAAAATAAAGTATACTGTTGGATGGAGCTCAGCCTGCTTAGAGCTACTTTGACACTTTTCATTAGCTATTAATGCCAGGTCTTGCTTCCCATACTGACTCAAAGGTGCTGGATCCTGGCTCACTTTCCCTTAGCATGCACCACACCTGACCTAACTGCAGTTTCGTAGGATCAGACTGAGCCTCCAAAGTCCTGCTCTGCCACACAGATTCATTTTCTCACAAAGCCTTTGAATGAAGGAAACCTTCCACCCCATCCTCCAAGCAATTAGAAGATTTCCTACCTGCTGTAAGGCAGCCTTATTGTGAGCATGTATTACAACATAGCTTTTTACATGCTATTCCACACCAGGATTGCTGCCTTTTTATGCAGGGGACAGAGCTACAGCCCCTGTGGAAGCACTGAATGCTGTATTTGAAAGCAGAATGCAGGTTTCTGTGCTATTTCTGAAGCTCTGCAATTCACTTCCTGCCTTTCACATAGACCAGGGTTTTGCTTAGATGCAAAGCTGAGCTTGAGCTGTCAGTCACAATATACTTCTCTTTTTTCCCATTTTAGAAAAAGGATTCATATCTGTAAAGGATGCACTCAGTTCAAAACACTGTAGCCTTAACTACATTGGCTCTGGAGCACAATATCTGAGAGATGAAGGTATGTGCTAGAATTAAACCTGTGCTACAAAACAAGCCTAACTAATGTCTAAATTCCATCCTTGCTAAAAGTACAAACAGCAACCTCCTTTGCTGTGCAGGTAAATCCAAGCTGATTTTTTAAGAATGTATTTCCTAGCAATTTCAATGATTCTTGCTGACAGTTTAGTTTTAAGGACTAAACTCAGACAATAACTCATGACCTAATTCTGAAGTCAAGACTTCAGTTCACAGACAATTTTCCCCATACATCCCTCAGCAATTTTGGAGAGAAAGGATTCTAAAAGAAGGCCATAGTAAGCACAAAAGAGACAAGAGCAGTTATCCAGTCATTTAAACCTGATAAACCCAAGTAAGTACTAAATAAGGATTCTCAGCAGCAGTTTTTGCAAACCCATGTCAAGCCAGGTAAGAAGCTGGAGAGTCTTAACTGGTTACTTACTGCCTTGCCACCCACCACCTGCTCACCTCCACCCCCTCTGAAATGAAGGTAGAAAATAATTTTCAGTTAAAACAAAACAATGTGCTCCTCCCTACCAAAAGATATTAAGATATTTATGTATCTTTAATCAAAGCTATATTATAAAAGACAGAGAAAGCACTCATTTTTTAAATAAATTGATAAAACCCATACAATCAAACTGAAAAAGGCATCAAGACCAGGATATTTACTGTCTCACCTGTCTACAAAGTTTCATTTTGAATTACCTTTGTGGTTTGGCTACTTAGGCTACACACACAGGTATTTAAATTATGATTGATTTTTCCAGCTCCTTAGAATACAAGCCTAAGTCCAGTAATCACAGCTGCTCGTTGCTCGTTGCTATAGCTGGATAAAGCTTATTTAAGTTTTGAGACCCCAGCTTCAAGCCTCCATCTCTGGGTATCTTTAAGGAGGAGTTAGACACACATCTGTCAGGGATGATGTTGCTAAATCTGCACTTGCGTTCAGAAGGAAATATAGTTTAGTGATCTCTTAAGGTCATCTTTGGGACTACTTTTCCATGACAGAGTTTGATCATAACACAACTTAATTGCACTAATTCAAGAGAAAGTTACCTCATCACAATGGCTCTCCCTTCAGCTTCCATTCTGTTTCTATTTTAATTAATCCTTTCTCTGTAGTTTAGTTTGACTATAAGAAAAGTAGGAATCTTTGAGGAACAACCCCTAGGCCAGATAGACAACTTTCTGATGACAGATGGAGAACCATTGGTTTTGTCTTTCTATTGTACCATCAGCTGTATATGACATAAAAACTAGCAAATTCAATATTGTGAGGAGAGAGTAACAGAGAGTCTCTCACCAGGGTTTCACTGTCACAGACTTTGGCTTTCTGCACAGCAGACTGCTTGGCAGGACAAATTTGATCTGGGCAGATGACTGCACTTCTATCAAGTTAGTTGCAGTATCTGAGGTAAAGGCAACATTTGCTCCAGCAAAAAATTGTCATTGCTATTTCCAGTCTCAGAGAGTTTTTGGACATTTGAACCATTCCCGGAGACTGCGAGTGATACCTGTGTCATCGATATCTGTGATATCAGTGTTCTGCATGGTGTGCCCACTTCATCTACAAAAGGCTCCTGGGGACCTTCCTGCTGGGTTTGCTCCACTGTCAGAGTCTGGTCTAAAAGAATGAGAGCCTTGGCTCCCAACATTTCTGACAAGCTTTTTAAAGCAGATCCCATGAAAATTTTGAAGCAGTTCACAACCCACATGTGCATATTTTTGAAGCATAAAATGTTCCAGAAATTCCTGGTGTATTCTCCACAATTTCTACCTTCTGTGCTGTTTTCCTCCTTTTTTTTTTTATTTGTATTTCCATTCACTCACTGCTTCAGCAAAGATCAAAAGCAAGTATATTGTTCTGTTTTATGGATCAAATCCCTCTAGACTAATCTCTGCAATGGCATAGAGATCTGCAGATGTATTTTTGTGGAAAAAGTTAAACAGCGTTTGCATATTGTTCAGTATATGATAATATTTTGTCTGTTCATTTTTAATTGCCTCTAGAGTGAAGCTTTATGTTTTTGTTTGAACACAAAGATTTCTTTTATGCCTGAGATTTAAATTAGCAGTGGGCAAAAAAATTCCATAAAGAAGAAAGGAGAGGGGATGAATATTTCACCTTCCATCAGAAAAGAATACATCCAAAGTGAGATACAGAGGGTGTGTGCCCTGAGCTGGGACTCCCCATCTTCCCATCACTCGGTCCTGTGATTTGGTGCAGACCCAAACCTATCCACCCCACGTAAGGCTCCCGTTCAGCTGCTCCAGGGGAGACTCTGGATACCAGCAGGGAAGCTTTAAACCTCCCATGCTCAAACTGAGTGTTCCTCTTTACTTCTTTGCCAAAAAACATCAGAGAGGACTTCAGTGGCACTCCTTTACAGATCCTGTTTCCTAAGCAAGGTTGTGCAGTGTGGCAAGCCATGGTAGCAGGCAACTGAAGTCCTTCAAGTGCCATTGTTTGTCCCCCGAGAAGTGTACAGGCATGAGAGCAGAGCACCTGGCCTGAGGAGAGCTACCAGAGTTTCAGCAAATACAGACAGCGCTGGAAGAGGACACTTGGTTTGCAGCCTCTTGGCCAGCAGTGGGAGAAGGAGCAGAAGAGTAAAGGAGGAGTTGGAGTTCCTCAGTTACAGAAGACCATTAGGTCATCAAACCATGTGGATGTCAGGGAACCACCTGGACTTCTCTCTGTGTTTTGGAGCTGATCTCTGAATATTTAGTGGAATGCTGCTCCCTGCGTGGCATCCTTACAGGGGAAATAGTAAAACACAATTAGAAGTCTGTTTCATAACACTGTATTATTTACAAACACACTCACTTGAAAAGGATGAAAGTTGGTGCTGGGTTTAAGTGCTTTTGGCTTACATTTTAGTTCGCTAAAATTAACTCTGATAAACCTGACTACTTCTGATGGCAAGATAAAACAGATTCAAAACCTTAATGTCAGCCTCTAAAATAAACCAAAACAAAAGTAGTCGCCCCTCCTTTAAAATCCTCTGACTTTATTGCCTTTGACTCCCTAGATAAAATGAAGGATCTGATCCCCCTCATTGCCCATACACAATCCAAGGGACAGTACTGAAAACATTTCTCCAAATGCATATGACTAACAACAAAATCTTGATCAAATGACTTCAGAGTTTTTCCAGTTGTACATGTGTACTGTAACCTGATAGGGGCAGAAGCAAATTTCTCTGCACTTTTTTGGTACAGCACTTCTATTACACAGTCCCAGAAGATACATGTGATAGCTCTGTGTCAAAACCATGAATAGCAGACAAGGTGTCAGAGATAGAAAAGAGGTAGTGGAGAGTAACAATTTCCATTTTCTGATCCTCTAGCATATGTACTGTCAACACTGAGCTTTCCTTTGTAAGAGAGGATGAACAAAATACTCTGCTGCTCTCCCACACACTTGTCCTTTGGAGCAGAATATGGTGGGAGGCAGACCATGACGAGTTTTCCTGCCCTTCTCCATCCAGAATAATTTTTGAAATTGGTATGGTCATACCATGCTTTATGCCTAATTTCCCTTGCAAAGGCTCAGTGCTGTTCAAAAGAATAATTTGATCAAGGATTTGTCCATCTATGCTGAGAAAACTATTGCCACAATCCCTCAAGAAGTTCAGTTTTGATCAGATGAGAGATACTGATAATGCTGCACTAACACACAGTCCTCACAGTCTCATAAGGTCCCTGGTGCTGCTGTTGCCATTGCCTGGTTTACACTAAGCCAGTTCTTAGCTACCACATCATTTCTCTGTTTGAAAATACTCTGCAATTTTTCTGGGTAGGCTTTTTATGCAAGCATGTGCTCCAGCCTATTGTTTTTTTTCCAGCATAAGGTTGTTTTTTTTTTCCTAGCATTGCTTTGGTCACTACAAAATAAGTTCATATATCTCATCCTATAGGCTGCAGTATTTTCAAGCTTTTTGAAGTCACTGTGTCTGTAATGCCATCCCACCAAGGATCTGCTAATGGGTATTTGCTTATGCATCATTTTATAAACTGTACACCACAGTTAGGAAAAAACCCCAGACACTACACATGAAGTTTCATTGTTGTGAATTGGATATATAATACCTAAAGAACCAAAAAGTGGACTGGCAACGTGCTGTACTTGGATTCAGATGCTAACTTCTCATGAGATGAAGTACTTTCACTGACTGCCGAAAACTGAACCTGGTTACAGACGAGCTCCTAACTGTATTCCCAGTCTGACCAAGTATAAATATTTTCCAAACAAGGGGTTACTGTATTTGTCAAAGATATAAAGAAAGCCTGTATTATCCTAGAAGCTGCAACAGGGAACCTAAGGGAGAGTATCAGCCTAACACCTAATGGAGAATCTGTATACTATAAAGAAAAGAGAATGCCATGGCCCCACCTCAGAGCCTGCCATTTAACAAAACAGTTCTAACAATGCAGTCACATTCTCTGCCTTGGAATGCCCAAATAGATTGGCTCTTGACTCCCTCTAGGTATTCAGAAAATCTGGGGGATCTCAATTACAGCCCTCTACAGTGCAAAGGAAAAAAAAATAAAGAAAAAGATTCATTAAGTGCATTTGGACTGGGATGAAACCTGTTTTGATAGGGAACAGAGTATAGTATGGTTCAGCTGCAAATAAAACCTAACTGGTCTTAACAACATCCTGCAAAGTTGTTAAGGACCTATATACAGACAGCAGGATCAATATAAGCTAAACTTGCATTTCACAGCTGAAATTAGAGCCACTTCATAGTGACAAAATAATAAAACACCAAAAGAACAATGAGACATTCTGGCACATGTGCACATTTTCTAAAACCACACATAATGAAGCTTTAGCAATGCAGAACCCAGCCTCCCAGCTCAAAGTTTTATTGGCCATTATCTCACTGGATTTGGAACAGCAGTTCTGAATGCAGTAAAAGATATTCATTTCTCACAATGTTTCCCCACATAACTGACAAATTTATTACTGTTATAAAAAAGGACACTATTTTGAAATCCTCAGGGTGCTTGACTTGTAATGGTGCCAAACATGTTTCTTTTTTCATTAGCATTCAGGGAACACTGAATGTGCCCAAATCAACCTCATCCACTTTCCCCCATCATGTCAATACAACTGATGTTGGATCTCCAGCCATCACCATTGTGGTCCAAGGCAATAGCTTAGGACCAGAGTAATCAGATATACTGAGCAGCTGTTTCCAGATTAGAGTGGAGATTTCTAGGCATTCCCAGCATAGCCTGACACTGGCCTGTTTCAATATGGTGTGAACTCTGAAAATCTTGTGGCTACCTCATCTCACAGAACAGGCAATGTTAGAAGAGACCACAATGGGTCGCCTGGTCCAAAGTTCTCCCTGTTTGAGAAATAAAGACACTTGTCTAAGTTTGTAGGATGACTGCAGTCGTAGATACATTCAGAAATTTGATTGATAAAAGAATCTCTGGAGTGCATTAATTCTTCAACAGGTTTGGCACACCTTCTACCTCCACAGAAAAAAGTGAATGAAATGGCAGCACCTGTTTTAGGTGGTGGTGTCTGAAGAGATTACAGCAAAAACAAAACAAAACAAAACAGTAATTACTAGGGCATCAAGGTACTTGGTTAGCCAAATTTTGCTTCTCCCAGGGAGAACTTCTGTCCTCCCTTCATATTCCAACCTTTATGAGGAAAGTAGGAACTCACAGCCCAGAAACCTCCTGCTGTCCACCAAGACTGTTGAGCTCTTTGGTCCTCAGCCTAATGACCCAGTTCTGAACACCACAATCATTCTGAAGTTATCACTGATGTATTGTCTCTTTCACTCATGAAGTCACTTTTGGGGCCTTATATGATATAAACTTTGTTCCCCTCAGCTGGACATGCCTAAATTTCCCTACTGGAAAAAAGGCTTCTTAAGAAAGGCTGAACCCTTTTCTTTCCATGACTTCCTCACTCTGTCATCTGTCCACCCTCTTGGTCAGCACAGGCCTCTGTCTCTTCTTTGCCCACAGCTCTCTCACAGAAACTCATCCTGGAGCTCACTACATCCAGTGATGCCAGGGTGGTGGCCTTTCACATGATCTCCTACTATCCCCTTGCTTGATCCAGTTGGATCTCTGTGTCCTACAGGACAACCAGGCTTCAGCCAGGCTTCAATGGAATCACAGCAAGTGCCACTAACTCAGTCACACCTGCAGATCACATCCTACATTACAGAACCTGCAGTAAGGATTTGTCATCTTAATTTCCACTTGGCTTCTTCTCACCCACCTTCACTGGTTGCCCTCACTCTGGTTTGGCTTTCTTTGACATATTCAGAGCTATCTGCAGTGGGCAGGTTAGATTCTTCTCCTCTCACCATACACAGTCAGGAGTTTGATATAACTGAGCTAAATCAGATCAGTTGTTTATGCTTTCTCTGCAGTAAATGGAGAGAGACAGCTCCAGAGTTCATCCCACTGTAGTCAGGTACAGAAGAGAGAGGGGGAATGCATCAACTTACACAGAGTAGATCAGACAGCAAGCTCAACATTCACATGGCTACAGTTCAGCACTGCAAACCTTAGAGCATGAACAATGAAGATCTGAAAACCAGAGACTGACTGACTGATTGAGAGCTTCACTCCCATGGAAGCCCAGATGTCCTTTCTGTCCCATTATCACTTTCAAGTTGAGGGGTGGGGATGGTGTTTTCTGGTACTCCCAGGAGGTTGTGAAGATCTTAAGGGCATAATCAACACTGTTCTGTGGGGCTGACATCAGTTCTGTGTAACACCATGCTCACTGTTAGGTTATCATTTGGGTCAACAGCCACAAATGTTTCTTTCAAACTTCTTTTCAGACTCTGCATCAAGGTTAAGTCTAGTTCTCCAGGATCCACATGAACCTCCATTTAAGGCAAGGAAAACAAAGGGGACTGTTCCTTTGAAACTACTAATGATTGAAGCCTTTTAATTCTTTTCCTGTTTGCCATTAATTTCTGCCCCCATGAGTCTCAGAGCTTGCTGCTTTATCTTTCTAAGCCTTAGAAGCCTTGTTCTCCTCAAGGACACATTGGATTTATGAGCATTTCTTTCTTTGTTCACCATGCCCTTCCTATTTTTTTTCAGAACAGGGAACTCATTACAGCACCAGTTCATTCTCTCTCCTTGCCAAGTGAACCCTGAGTGTGGAAATTGTTTTCTTTATGCAGGGATCCTTTTCTTGATAATTTTCCAAGTAATACAGAATGCCTATTATAAGAAAGAAATCTCTGCATATCCTCACAAAAATATAACATTGATAAAAAGAGATATCTCTAGACTGATCCTCAATTTCTGTATCCCAATCTTCAAAATTACTAAAAAAAATTATACAGAACCATCATTCAAAAAATTCTCTCCTTTGTAAATCAACAAATTAATTTTTTCTCAGGTCTGCTTCTCCCTAGCAGTCTCACATGTACCTTCTTCCTTACCTTGATTCTTATCTCTCTGCTTATTATTATTAGGGTTCTATTCTTACCAGGCATGAGACAGGAATCTTGAAGATTTTACTGGCCACATCTCTGGTCTTATTATTCCTTTATGACCTTCCTTCTGAGTCCAACATAAGCAACACAAGGTCAAGTCAGAGGCTGTGTATTGTTGCTGACAGTAGTTCTACTTAAACACAAAAAATTCATTCTCTTCTCTAGTTTCACAAATCTATCAGAATGGACATTTGTTCATTCTAGGATATATCCTCATAATAGAGTTACAAGTTATTTCAGGTCTCTTAATTCCCCTTGACAATTTGCACAGGCAAACATTGTCCAATATACTTTTTAAAAGAATAATAACAACTCCCAAACAAATGAACAAGTGCTGTCCCACTGGGCAAACATGAAAAATAGTCTGTATGGCAGAGTACCAAAATGTGTGGTCAAACCATCCATGCTGGCAGGGAAATAATGAACCAAGGCCAGGCTGAGGTAGTATATGCATTTGTTACCAAAATCACTCATAAAGTGAACAACAGAAAGTCACCTTGTGCACATCATTGATGTGCTGTGGAAGGCAACAGCAAAGCAAAGGGTAGAGCCTGGCCACGTGCATGGGAGTAGATGGGATCCCACTTGACCTAGAAAACTGATGTGTTTCCTACTAGAGTGCTGCCTGTGATCCACTGAGAGGGACAGACAGAGAAGGGGATTTCCAGTCAGCAACCCCTGTGTTTACTAGAAGACTTAAAAGAGGAACAGCTCTTAGTGAGGTCCTAATGCTCCCAGAAGTGGGAGAGAGAGTCAATCAATGGACAGGGAAAAAAAAAACCCAAACAAGCAAACAAACAACCCAAAACAAACATAAACAAAACCTAAGGAATTGATACATTTGCAATTTATCTTTCCATCATAAGCTCAAACCTGTTTCAAGGGAAGTCAGTGACAATCAAGGATCAGGGTCCATTACAAGTTATATCTTCTAATGGATATTTGAAATATCAGCAGATGTGTAGATTTGCAGTTCCTTTCAACACGCAAAACCATCTTCTCTTTTGCAATATTTTTAGAACTGTTAACTCCTGCACCTTGCTCTTACCTTTACAGTCCTCAGAATTTATGACATAACAATTGCTACCCATACTTAGTTTATTTATTTAAAATCTCATCACCTTATGTGCACAGCAAGGGTTCTTATATGGTTGAAGCCACAGACATTTCCCAGGTATATTTGGGCTGCTCTTAAGAGATTTAAGGAGAGCAAGGCACAACATAAGCATCAGCCTACATCTGAGAGTTGTCCTCATCTTCCTGCTACACCGAGGTGCAGAAAAGCACACAATCCATGTGAAAGATCCGAATATGACAAAACCAGAAAAAGGAGATAAAAATCAGGAAGAGAAGTAAAGTTCAAAAATATTTTACTCTGTTTCCCTATTTGTGTCCCCTCCTGAGTATTCTTGGACATGATGAGGAGGTGCAGGAAGATTGCAGCTTTCCTGACAAGCTGGACTCAAGCCTGAGTCCACATAATTCACAAGAGCTGATACTGTCCAAAAAAAGCTGCAGAGTGAACAAAGTCTGGACACCTCATCTTTCCCCCTCCTCTTGGAAGGAGCTCTCCTTCCAAGTCACAACATCAATATTAAATCAAAAGTCGGGAGAGAAAAATTTACGTGAGTGTAAAAGACCTGTAGACAGGAAAGTTGTGGAGGAAGTTACCAACCCTGGAAAAGAAGCAGCATATATTAAATTAAGTTTTAAAAAGAGAGCACAAAGTATTGATCTGATCTTTGCCAGAATAAAATATTAATCATAAGACCCTTCCCTTACACCAACCACAACCATTATAATGATAAAAAACCCAGGAAGGTAATAAAGTCATCTCACAAAAGAAGAAAGAAAATAACCCAGGGAAATATGGAACACCATTTGTACCAAACATGTTTTCTTAAAATATTTTGCCACAAATAAAAGCCCTAATAAAGTTTTTTTCCATTTACTAAAGTTTTACTTCCTTTTCTTGGGCAAATGTTTGTAAATCAGAGAGGAAAACAGCCAGTAACAGTCCCTTGCAGATTTGCAGAAACCTTCTCATTGCACATTGCAGGACTCTAGCTACTGTGTGAAAGTGATGTCCATTGGGATGGCTGGGATCACCACACAATAAATTGTGGAGAATTTTGCCAAATTAATCTCTCCCTCATCTTCCCCTGTGCTCTGTCTAGTCTTCTGTCTCCCTGCAATGTACAGGATAACACATCCCAATTCTATGGGTAACTCCAATTAGCAGCAGGCCATAAATCAATCTCTTCTTGTTGCTCTGAGTTGCCTACCCTACAACCCAGGAGTCATGACTTTTTCATAGTGTTCATCTCCCATCCTGCAAACATTGAAATAAGAGCTCTCAGATAAAGGATATGGGGAATATTTACTTTTTATAGGAAGAAGTATGAACTTAGTCAAAGCCCTGGAAAGTCCTGAGGCTTGCATTTAGTGTCATAAGGTTATTTAAATTCTTCTGGGATTTTGGGGTTGCTTTATAATTCTAAATCTTCTAATTCTAAGAACTTCTAACTAAAGCACATTTCTTCATGAGCAAATGAGAACAGTCCCAATATATTTTCTAAATCTGTCTAAAATAGTTCTCAGTGACTTCTACTGAGTTTTACTCTAGCAAAATCCACGTAGCTTGTGAGTGGTACAAGTGGCACAGCCCAAATAATGTGTATGGTCCTACTCCAAGCACAGCCCATGCACTCCCTGAGTGAGTGAGCCTTTTTGCATGCACACACAGCCACAGGACAAAAGTACTCCAGCATCAATACTCATCCCATAAGGACTACATAAACGTGCAAGGTTGGTCACTAACACTCAGTGACCATGTGCTGGTTTCTCATTCAAGAACTCTCCCAAGAAATACCCATGTGGTGGTGTTCAGGGTGCCTTAAGAGCTCTGGGAACTCTGAGTAGAGCACCCAAAGAGAGACGGACACTTTCTTAACCTTATGGATACCATCTATTTCACAAGTCTGTTCTGCACACGTGAAAAAAGCCGAGCTGTCGCATATCTTAATTGGAGCCGTGGAGGAAAAAACAGAGGATTCAGGAGTTATGAGGTCATGGACACTTGCAGTGGCTTCTCATGCAGCTGGCCCTTCAATAGGACTGTAATGCCCAGGAGAGACCTAAAAACGCTGTATCCAAAAGAGGGTGGAAATGCTGCAGAGTATTTAGAGAGACACAAGGTCAGTAATGTCAGCAGTTTTGAAGTAAAAAGGGTATTGAATGGGAGAACTTTCACCTTGCTACTCAGCCTATGAAGGAATTCAGGGAAGGATGGCAGAGTTTAAACAGTGAAAATAAAAAAAAAAACATCAACATTTGAAGTTTGGATAAACCAGTGGTAGCACAGGCAAACAGAGATGCAGTTTTCTATAGCTCTTAAAGTAGATCAAATATTTTGGCTTACATTTTTCCTGAGCATTCACTTATAGAAGTCCTCAGAGACATTTCTGTGACTTTTACCCCCCAAAACAAAGATGAGTAAGACTCTGGCCCAGGTGAATTTGCAGTAAAGGAACCATGAAACCACAGAAGGAGAAACTGCATTTGGGAGGATTGACAAGGATCATCGATACTGTTGCCAAGTAAGGAAGATCATTCAAATATACTTGATGAAAATTAAATATATTGCCAGCTGTTGCCATTTCAGCATGATGTGGTCCAGTACTCCCAGAAGAGAAAAGTCCATGTGTATTTATCCAGATCTGATTATCATACTACAAGGGTAGGAGCTGGGCCAAATGTGTCTCATCAGCAGCACACTTTCTCTGACAATGTCTGCACTGGAAACATAAATCGCTTTATTTTTAAAAGAAGTTTAATAAAGATGAGCTTGCCTTTAACTCTTAAGCTAGAAGTTAACTGTTTGTCAAATTGTTCTTGTTCTATATAGGGCTAAGGGAAAGTTTAGGCCAAAAGGGCATTTTCCTTACTGCCAAATTATTTAGGGGTTCTTGTGGCTTTTCCCTATGTCCTTTGAGACACCTTAACAACCCCAGTATGTCAGGGACAGGCAGAGGTCAGCACCAGAGCTCAGGTCTTTCTTCTGGAAAGAGCTGAGTCATTGTGTTCAGAGAAATGACATTGCTTCACTAACACCAGACCAGTAACAATAGTATTGAAATAATAACTTTTTTTGGATCATCATTTTTAAGGGCTGAATTTTGCCTCTAAGTTGCATACTGCTTTTAGAAGAAAATTTTTCCTGATGCTCTCTCTTCCTGATGTGAAGAAATCTGTGCCTCCCTGACCACACAAAGTGCTTGGTGCCACCAAATATGATGGAAGGAATCAGGGAGTAGGCTGTTCGCAAGATTAGGTTCTTAATAAATGACCATGTCTCAAATGAAATTTTCTAGGTGGAAAATCCATTAGAAACCTTATGCTTTCTACTTCTTTCTACTGCAAGATTTATTGCTCAAGAGATCAACATAAGCCAGTCAACAGACCCACTCTAAACCTGGTTAACCACAGCAGTAACCATTACAAAGCAGCTGAAATTTTCATTGGAAATTTCTATCTAATTTCAAAAACCTGTGTAGGAAGCTACTGGCACATATTTACAATGTTCAGATTTGCCATCAAATGATCTGGCTTCAGCTTTGTGAATTTTCTCTCAGAGATCACCTTCATTAAAGCCAAGTAGCCAGCCTGCCAAAACCAGAACTGAGAGCAGGCTTCAATGATGACAGAACTCAACTGAATCTTGACCTCAGGTCACCAAATTTTTCTGGTACAGTTAGAGATTTGTGAAGTGCACAGTTATGCATGAGCTCTAAGAAGTCAGGGGAGGTTAAAGGAAAAGCCCAGAAATTTGTCAAGCCTGTGCCCTTGCTGGGATGCCAGACAAGAATTTTGACATCAGATAATATCTTGTGCAGTTAGGCTAAAACTTTGCAGTGTCTTCATCACCCATTAAGGGCTTTCTCATTTAGGATTTGGGGGAAGGAAATTGTGGGTAGGTGTGAGTGCGCATTTCTGATTAAAGCAATGAGAAGACAAGAGGGGATAATTTCCAAGAAAGTGGAATTGTTTTTCTTTACTCATGTTTAATTTTCTCTTTAAATAGCTACAGTTCTCTCTGCCTGCTTTTATTCTCAGCAGAGTACTGGACTATCACCACTTTGGTGTTGACATTCTCTTCAGAATGGGGAGGTGATGATCAACGTATTGGCCACCCTTTTGAATGGTTCTCATTCCAAGCTCCATTATCCATTTAGTTTTGAATATGTCTACTTCCTGCATCTCCTCCTCACATGCCTGCAAAATAAGTGCTCTCAGCTGTGTCGAGACATGTCAAAAAAGCGATGTACGAAGCACAGGAGGTTTCCTTAGGTTTTTGTGCATCTCAATATCAGCTAAGAATAACAAAACTGGAAGCCACCTTCAAGTCACCAAGCAGCTTAGACCCATGATTTTATGTCTCTGTCATGACACTCCATCACAGACAGGATGAGGAGTCCAACTCTATTCAGCTGCTACTTTCATACCTTTGAACAGCTTGGTCTCTCTCCATACTTTTTCTATCCCTCCACAAGGACTCTTTCCCTGAATGCTACAATTTGTTACATGAGTATTTTTCTCACCAGTTGCGGCTTTGCTGGAGTAGTTCCCCAAGTCCTCCATCAGCCATCCAAGCAAGCCCTAGGAGCTGCCATTCAGGAAGGATACCTTTGAAGACTGTCTCCTTCAATTACACCATTTCAGAGCAGGCAGAGACAGTGCCTGATCACAGATCCCCCACATGCAGCGTGGTAGGTTAGCTGACCTGAGCTGGTCTTTTCTTGGCTTCTAGTCAAACTCTGGCTCTTCTCATTTCATCCCTTTTGAGCTGCAACCACCTCAAAGGACATCTCGCTGGCAGCAAAGTTCTCTCCAGCTTACACCTGAAGTCTGCTTCTCTGTTTCCCACCATAGTCTGGGGGCCTTTGAATCACTGTGTCCTCTGGAGGGTTGCAGACACACCTGTGATTTTCCAACAACAGCATGTTCTGTAGAGAGAAATTTCAAAAGACACATAGAAATAAGAAAGTGCTGATTCATAGGTACTCTGTGGCAGAAATAGTGGGAATATTTCTTTAGCACGCTACTGGAAAGTCTCTCATTCCCTTAAGGATGAACATGTCATTTTAAATACCATGCTATGAGTCCATGTGTATGTCATAAATTCCTTACTGATCTCCAGGGCCATGGCTATCTGATCACCACTCTGCTACAAGCCACAGATTTTTCCCAGGTGTCATTAGTCTGTGGAAGATCCTTTTTCTGTCCCTGATGTCTGTGAGATCAAATCCCAGACCAGACTGTTTCAATAGACCCTCATCCTGAAGAGAAGTGCACTGGGGAAGTGGGTACACAGTTTTCATTCTAAAGAGCGTAATTCAGGACATTCCATTACCATACATCTAGTGTTATCGATATCTTGCTCTAATTTTGAAGTAAATGCATACAGAATGAATAAAAGCACTAAAAGAAACAATGGGCATTTGGCACTATCATACCTAAGCACTTTCATTCCCTTTACTTGAAAAACAATTTTTCTTTTTCCAATAAATAAACAATATTTGGCTTCTCTTTTGAAATTCAGACAAATGTATTAGAAATAATGGAATGACCCATGGAACTGATGTTTCCATTCCAAAGAAAAATGGAGTTTGGATTCATGTTTTGCTTTGTTTTCTAATAAGATCAGATACTAAATAGATACGTTTGGGATAAGAATTTTTTTCCAAAATAAAAAGTTAATACAACAAGATTTGAGCAATTTATGATTGTGAAGCCTTCTGAAGGCAACTGAATTTTGTAGGTTAATCTCTAAGCAAAGTAACAGTAAAACCCCAAAGATTACATAAAACCATTTTTATCCTTTCAACTGTTCAATTTCCCAGAAATATTGCCAAATTAGTGTAACCCAGTTCTTTAGAACCAGTAAAATCAAGCTTTTACAAAAGTTTATAAAAACATTTCTTTTCATATTCTCACAAGCAGAACTTGAATTAATAAAGTGAAATAGTCTTTTTTAACAGTTTCTATTTTAATTAAGATCCTTTCAATGGGCATCATTCCTTCAAATTAAAAAAAAAGATTATTTTTCTATTTCTAATTTTCAAATATATATGTATGTATGAGCAGGGGAAAATGCCAAAGGAAAACAGGATTTAAAAGAGTTTTTCAATTTTTTATTACCTTTTTTTTTAAGAAAGAGGCAATTTTTAACTGATTCTGCATACCTAAGGTATAGAAAGGACAACACCTATAGTCCAATATGTTGTGTGAAAGAGAGTAAAATATTTTCAGTTCACCCTGTCAAATGCTTTTTAAAATTCTTTGTAAGATTCCTGATGTAGGCCACTACTGAAAATGGCTCTTTAATGTAATGTAAGGTGGGCTATGCCAAGCAAAACCTCTACCCTGTATAAGCAAGAATATCAAAAGCTATGGCACACACACTGCTCAGCTCCAGCTGCAGCAGAGAGGTTAAAAGGGCTCTGACATATGGCACTTCAGGGCTGAGAGTATGGGTTGAGGGAAAAGAGTGACATACTATATTAAGAAAAGCATTTTAGGATAATGCCTGGATTGTGCCAAAACTAGAAGAGTATAAGTGAGGAAAACAGAGCCACCAGGAGAGCTAGCTGGTCAGAAGCCAGATGGTGTGAGAGGTTAAGGGGAGGGATGTGAGAAGGTACGAGAGCTTTCCCCTGTGCAAGCTCCAGAAGCCCTCACACATGACTTGGCTGAGCTCAACCTTTAAGATAAGGTTTGTAAGGTTTGCATCTGCTCTTGTAAGTATAGTGGCTTCTGAAAAAGGACCAGTGCACCTTTTGAATCATGTAGTGTTAAGGCATGAAGCCTGCTATGGCTTGGCTGCAGTTGTGGTTAGTGCTGCACAGTCACCACTCAAAATGGATTTGAGGAGTGCAAAGGTGCCTCTGTCCTGGGGACGGGGGGCACAACACCACCACTAATACATTTATTGAGCCATTAATGGGGTGCTACCCAAGGACACCTGACAAATGCTGCTTAAATATTAACACTTTAGAATAGGTGTTTCCAAAGAATTCCAGAAAATCTAAGCCACCTCGTTTCAAACACCCACTTGTTTTCTTTCAGCTTTTAGAGCAAAACTAGTTTTCCACCCGTCTGAAATTTTATAAAAATGACTTTTGATCAGAAGAGGTTGGCAAAAGTCTAGGTGACCTTTTCTGAATGCATTCCAGCAAACCATCACATTAATTTTTCTCCAGCTGTGAAACATTGTAATATTAAGTAATGCATTCTCACACATTGTGATGGTTGAATTTTTTGCCTTGTCTTTGAAGCTTCTTATTTTCTTCACTAACAGTCCAAGAGATGAAATTTCTTTAAAGAAAACTATTTCCATTAATACAGTATCACTTGGTCAGACAGAAACCTAGCCCTGCAAAGCTAGCCTTAACAAGCACCATTTGTATGAATAATCTGTACTCTCTTATTAACAGATCACAACAATAAATTTATCCAGTGACTATTGCTCTAGTGTGCATTTACAAGGTATATAGAAAGAGAACCCCAATTTGACTTATTACATGAATATATTTTCCTGATGTGGACCTCCAAATATTAATGTTATTGCCATTACAGCCAGCACTTCAATAGAGATGTTCAAAAGAGATGTTTGAAGAAGCACCTCAGTGGTCAGCACTGGATTTTCAGGCTGTTTTTATCAAACTAATAATTAGCCTAGTGGTTCTTTCTAACTTAGTTACAACTTTTTGGAAAAATAAGTAGTTGATACAAGAAGTGGAAGTTGAATGGGATATGCTCAGACTTTTCTGATGTAAAATTGAAAAACTGCAATAAATGTGTTTTTAAATGTCTTCTCAGAGAAAATACCTCTACTTTAAAACAGCTGCTCTCAAAATGATTTATAACTTTCATCTTGAATGATACCAAGATCTTTAAAAGATTTGAAACTTGGTGAATCATAGCTATTCCATGAGGTGATGCAGCATGATACTGCTTGAAGATGCACCCAGACCTTCTGTGGTTTGCATTACTTGGAGACAGACTGCCATGGTGGAACAAGAGTTTGGGAAGGACAGTAATTGTTTTGCTTCAGCAGAGAGAAATGCTAGGATTGTGAAGGTATGCTTTGAAATGAGTAAAGGCTCATTTCAACTTTCAACTTCTTCCAACTCCTTGCAAAAGCATGGCAACACATCTTTGCATCTCTCATGCCTTGGAACTGTATCTTGCATTCCAGTAAAGGCCAGCATGCTTTACACAAGCTATTCACAGTAGAGATTACCAAGAAGTTATTCATCACAAATTATGTTGACCAAATTGGTCAACAAAAACTATTTCAGAGAAAAATGTCAGTTCTGGAAAAAAATCATCTTCTTGGTTTCTCACATAAAGCTTCTTGACTGCTAAAGCAGCAGTTGTTTGATGATTTTCCAAGATCTCATCCAAGACACAAGAAAACAGCAGAACAGGAACTTTATCATGTGTTTCCCTCATGAGTACTTTAGTCCAACAAGCCATTCTTTCCCTGGAGAGCATAAGGGATGTTGCTTTCTCCTTTGCCAACATGAGAAGTATCACCACTGCAAGTGAACAGAGAAGTATCAATGGAATGAAAAACATTATTTTTATCCAGCCATAACATATTTAAATAGTCAATCAGTTTAATTACAGATATGCCTCAAATACAATCAGTTTCTTGTGTAAGGTTAAAGCAAAGACCTTGGAATACCTAACACATGCCTCAGGTTTCAAGAAAGTTTCAGACTGAGGAAATTTATATCTGACTCCTAGTTATTTCACACCTTGAGAATGAGACCTGGGTCTGTGACTGGTGTGAACCAAAGGAGACCTGGAAACAAAAGAATGAGACCCTGATACACTGAAGAAGAGAAATCCCTCTTTTTATGATCTCTGTCATTTAGGCCTCATTTTAATAGGCTCTTCTTAGGCCTTTAAGTTGTTGGCTGAACTTCAGTCTAACCCATGAATGAGGCAGAAATTGAGCCCTGAAAGTATTGACTCCACTAACTAGGAATCCTCACATTAATACTGCACTAATTTTGTCCTCCATTATGACAGCTGTAAAATAATTTGCCCCCACTCAGCATTGTACCGTTTTGGGAAACAAGGCTGGGTGATCAAAATGGGAATTTGAACAGGGCTTGAGCTGAGGTTTACCATAATAGTGAGAATTAGAAGACAGTACATGTTCCATAAGAGAAAATACCTCTCTTCATACATCTAGCATATCAACACATACCTCAGCAGACCTATGGATTCACATCAAGACTCACACCATATGTTTGTTTAGAAAGACAGGCAGAATGCCTTTTTCTTTTTTTTAATTCACCCTTTTACTGGCAAAAATAGTGTAAAGTGTTTCTTTACAGAGATTCTGTATTGCAGAGAGACTGTGATAGTCTCACTGCTGAAAACCCCAGCACAGCAGATTAAAAGGAAAGCTGTGCAGAGGCAGCAATGTGTTGTACCACCCAGGGAGAGCTTGGGTACACATCAAATGAGCCCGACCTTCAGCGTGTGGGTGTGCTGAGATTTTAAAGAGGTTCCCAGTCGAGGAGAAAGAAGAGTCTTCCTTTAAGCTAAGCACCACATTCCACATGCGTTAAGCAAGATGAATTTCTGGATTTCAGGGAGCCTGCCTAAGATGCAGTTAAGGTATTCCAATAGATAAAATCCTCTCTGCAGGCTGCATTAAAACACAGTTAGCTGAGAGACTGACCTCTGCTCTGCCCATTGCTCTTGATATCGGTAGAATGCAGGAGAACAGGGAGACTGCAAGGTGGAAAGAAAAAGTAGTGCAGGACACCAGGCACTGCTTGTTCACAGTGTTGCTGGAACAACAGTGCTGAAAGTAATTTATCATATAGAATCATAGAATATCAACCTATTTTGGCAAAAGCATTGTCTAGGCAAGACAGCCCAGCACCCTTTCCAGCTGAATCTTAAAAGTGGCCAATACTGGGGAATGCACCACTTTCCTGTGAAAGTAATTCCAAGGCCTGCTTGTTCTCATTGTGAAAAAAAAATCCCCCTTTTGTCCAGAATCTTACTGAAAATAATTTGTACCCCTTGTGTTTTCCATGTGACTTCTTGCAAATGGGAATATCCACTTTCTTTGTAGCCACACTTGAAATACTAGAACATGGTGATGAGGTTTTCCTAAGCCTCTTTTCCCAAGGCTGACCAAATCCATTTCTCTCTCAGCCTTTCCTTACACATCAGCCTGCCCAGGCCTTTGATCATCTTTGTGGCCTTTCTCTGGACCCTCCCCAGCCTGTCCACAGCTTCTTGCATTGTGGGGACCAAAACTGAACCCAGTATTCCAGGTGCAGCCTGACAAGCAATGATTAGAGAGGGACAATGACTTCTCCATCCCTGCTGGCGATGCCCTTGTTGACACAGCACAGCATCCTGCTGGCTTTCTTTGCTGCAGCAGCGGCACACGGCTCACTCAGACTGAGCTGTTTGTGCACCAGGACCAACACCAAGTCCCCTTCCACAGAGCTGCTCCCCAGGTCTCATTCATTTATTAGCCTCACGTGTAAATCATGATGCTCTGAGAAGTTCGAATTTTTAGCATACAGACAGAGCCATGCCCACTTTCCTCCATGGCCTCCAGAGAACCCCCATATCCACCCACTGTGCAGCAGTTTGGACACAGTTTGTCTGCCTGCATAACTGAATGCACAGGCAGGGAAGGAAGGATGGATACTTGAATACTCTCAGACCTGGCTTGCTGCCCCGTGACAATATGTCACT
This sequence comes from Lonchura striata, assembly GCF_050655825.1. NCBI lineage: Eukaryota > Metazoa > Chordata > Aves > Passeriformes > Estrildidae > Lonchura > Lonchura striata. Next base: position 63,794,333 of record NC_140704.1, read on the forward strand.
CTGCCAGCTCAGACACCACACTACAGCAAGGCTGAGAAAAACACCCAGTGTTCATCCTCCCAGACCAAAGGGGAAATCAGCCCTATGCTGCTGGGGAGAAATTTGGCAAAGCATGGACCTCAGCCTACTCATTTATACACTTGTAGCTGCAATGGCTTTACTGCATTATGTCACAGTAAGAGAGTAGGAACATTATTGACCTTAGAGCTGAGTCAGGAAGATGCCTGATGGAAATCTTCCCTTATCTCAAGACTGGGTCAAAGATAAGAAGTGGAAGTGCTTTCAAAGCTTCACTGGCATACAAGTAGGGATGTAACAAGCCTATACATATGTCAAAATTATCAACTTTTTCTTTGTAAAACTAAACCAAATACCTTCTGATGGCAAAGTAAAGGTTAACTACTTCAGGAAGTTTTGCCAGATGAGACTGATGTTTCAGGGTAGCACAGAGTGTACTTGTGTGACTTTAAAATAAAGCTGTTGCTCTAAGATAACAGTCTCAGGGTAATTTCCTATAAGTATATATATGATCCCCTAAGCAACATTTTCCAGTTCTAATTTGTGATTAAACCAGTGCATCTGATCCAAAATAGCAGAGATAAAATATTTGTGGACAAAACTTATCTGACACCTTAATGTTGCACTTGATAGACATTACAGGTCTGTTCAATGTCAGACTTTTTGCACTAATATGCCTTTGATCTAATTTTATCACACAGAATGTGATCTGCCAGCAGACCCTCACTTACCTGTGCCAGTACATACACAACTTCTGGCCTTTTCTTTATCTCAAAGGCTAGAGACAGCAGCTGGTTTATTGGCAGGAAGATGTAGTTTGTCACAGGCAATGTTCAGGTGTGAATCACAATAATGCTGAGCAACTTTATCATTCAGGCTTCTTCCCAGTCCCCATGGGGATGGCATGTTGATGGGGTCTTGAAAATACAGAAGAGGGGAAAATCCCACTCCCCACTCCTGTAGCAACTCTACCAACTCTTCCATTTCTCTGAGGGATTTTCCCCTCCAACCCATGACTCTGGTGCTTCTATCTCCATATGCATGGAAGTTCCTCCCCACCCACCTCAGAGATGAGTGCTGTGCTAGCAAAAGGCTGCACAGGGTTTTCTGGAACCACAAGCTGAGCATGGGTCAGCACCTGAAAATATCACGTCCTCTACCTGCTGCTCCACCAGGTGACTGACATCAGGACACACTACTGTGTCACAGGTTTTGCAAGCATGTGCAGAAAAATTGCCCATAGAGGAAAACCCTGAGCTTGGAGCACATGAAAAGATTGTACTTTTAGATGCTAATAACAATGTACTAAAATCCTCTGAACTGAGGCACCTTGATGAAGAGTAAATCATTGTATTTTAACAGCCATAAAAAAAGAAAAGCTATGAAAAACCTTAGTCTAAGTAGTTTTTAAGAGATGTAAAAATACAACACAGAAAAACCCCCAACACAATTCAAAATTACCTTTGTTCCTTTATATCTTCATTAAATACTTATTTGGAAACTTCCAGAAGTTTAGACTGTAATATGAATTTAAGCACCACTTAATGACTTGGATCCAGCTGAATATATCTTCATTAGGCAAATATGTCTTATTTTTGTTCTGATTAAGCAACAGTCATTGTTCTTTGCCACTGTTATTGGAAACAATACCTAGAATGGTCCCCAGTAAAGCAGTCATCCCAGCTAAACATATTCCCCTCAGAATTAACCCAGAAAATTCAGACAGGGCCCCTTCTCTGATGTCCACTAAGTGTTTCATCTGATTCTGTGATTGTTTATAAAAAATACTGCCAGCCATAACATCTCACACCCAAATTAATGGCCACAGACAAAGCAAAAGGAACTTCTTGAAACCTTTTATATTGTTCTCAGTAAAGACAATAGTGTAGATCTTGTTCTCAGTAAAGACCATGGTGTAGATCTTCATAAGGAAGAGTTAATCCTCGCAAGTCCTATTAAAACCAGTAGGCAAATCCCTAGGAGAAATTTGAAAATTTCAGCCCTGGTTTCTTTTCTTGGTGCTCTCACACAGGACAAGCCACAGACCATGAGGGAAAGTTCACTGTCACAGACAGGCGTTCTCACCAGTCAGGAGAACACTGTTACTTGGCACAATGAGATTACTCAACATGCAAATTAAATATGGGTAATATGCCATGGGATGAAGGCCCTGTAATAAACTGTCCAAGGAAGGAAATGCATCCCGCTGTGTTTCCAGAGTACCATGTAATTTACAGTCACTGCTGTGAGTTCTGCATGAGTATATTAATGACTACATTTCTCAGCCAGAAATATTAAAATCATTATTACCATCTGAAGCTGTAGACTCCAGGCTGGAAAGAAAGGGGGCTCACTGAAAAGGACATTATTTTCTAGCTCGGAAAAAGAAATTATGATCTTAATCCAGAATCTGCTTTACTAGCATACCCTAAAAATAAAAACAGAAATAGCTGCTTAAGTAAAGCATAGCTAAACATGAAATGAGTCCTAGGACTACATTTTTTGTTTCTGTTCAGTAAGGTAGCTCTTTCAAATTCCCACTTTCTTCTGGGAACCTTGGGCTACTTCATCAACTGTACAAGGGGAGTTTGTGTTTCTGTTCAGACATTTCTCTCAGTAAGCAGAATATTACCTCACAATTCAGACTATCTTTACATGATCAGCTAGTGTGATAATGGCAATGAATTTGAGAGTGTTTTCAACAATAAAGTTCTGTGCCTCTACAGTGTCACTGTTGTGAAAGGTGACAAAAAGATGTGCCTTCTGTGTGTCATGCAGCAAGTCCATGCTGCTGATTAACTTGGCCACACACTCCAGTGAAGTGAAGAAGGATAATTTACTTTAACATCTTAATTTCAGCTATGACCACACAGTCATCTTTTTAATTTCAGCTGTGACCACACAGTCATAAAATGTGAGAGCTAATCAGCCTGGCACAGCAGCAGACCTCCGCTCTGAAAAAACTTTTGCTATCTTGTTAAGTCAGCCACCAACTATACCATCAGAATTCAACATTCCCAACTACTTTAAAAAGAAAGGTGTTTTAATGAGGTCTCTGTATTTTATTATGGATGCCAACATACTCATGTGGTGACTTGGGAATCCAATAGGAAAAGGGAATTTTTAAGGTGATACAAACAAACAAGAAGAAACAAACAAACTAAACAGAAATAAATGTTGCAAGTAAGAACTGAAACAGGGAAGTTTCATGAACATTTTCAACTGATATATCTACAAAAATACACATCAGCCATATAAAATTGAAATGTGGGGATCATGACAGTCCCAAAGATGTTTTATATTGATGTGACAATTTCTGTATTCTATATATACCAGAAATGGACCAGACTGAGCCAAAAAAATGTGGATGTCTCCTATGACAAGATGTAACAACTAGTCAGAGAATTCTGACCCCAGAGTAATCAGACATGAAAACAGGTATTTCTAGGAAAAGCTAGAAATACAGAGTGAGCCTGGGGTCTTGTTTGACCAAGGTGATAAGCTTTTCTTCTGAGGAAGAAACTGGTGGAAGCAGATGGCTGAGCAAAGCTCAGTGAACTGCCAAGGGCATGCATGACCGACAGTTTGTGCAGTGTGATGCAACATGTTTTACCCAAACTGCGATAGTCAAAACTGTCTCGCATGATGATGATACTGGGATTTCCAGAATTGCAAGAAGCCACAACTAACAACAGAAGACACATATCTGGACATCTGAAATCTTCAATGGAAGAATGGGTCACTGTGACAGGCTGACACCATCTTTGCAAGAGGCACCCAAGCCACAAGGGTAACTGGGAAAAGTTGAAGGGTTCATGTACACAGGCTGGCACAGATTCAAACTGTTCACTGTCCATGCTCCATGTTGGCTGGATTTGGAGCAGTGGGGAATTTCCATAAATGCCAGAGTGTGGGTAGAGAAAGTGAGGCTGTCAGGCCTAATTTATATAGGTGTGCCCTCAGACACTCTGCTTCATTCAACATTTTACTCTCTGACTGCAAAAAGTGCATTAGAAAAACAGAGACTGCTGTGGTCATCTGTCCTTTAACTAAATATATGTTCATAAATCATTCAGCACTTGGAGATAGTTGGTTCCTGATTCTTACGCATGTCAAAACCCATTGTAGCACTCTTGCAAGGGCAAAGGAACTTTTCTGTTGTTGATGGCACAAAAAGGGCATAAAAATGGTGTGAGTACCAATAAGAACTGAGTCTACATCTTTTTAAGGTCAGACTTGGTTCCCAACCTGTGGTATAGCAGTTAAAATATAAGAAAACCAGTTTATAATAGGTGATGGTGGCTGTTCACACCATGCACTCAGAAGCTTGGGTAAAGCATCCCCAGGAAGAAGTATGGGGCATGTATTGTGAGTTTGTCACTTCCAGGAGCAGGGACACATCCAGGCAAAACTCTGAGCTGTGCTCTGCTGTGGTGCTGCACATGTGCAGAACACATACACTGGGCTTCTATGTGGTCTGTAGACTTGTTGAAAGTATTTTGGTTTGGTTTGTTGCTGCAATTGCTTTTACTCAGCTTTTGCTCCAATCAGGAATCCTTGAGAGAAGTCTGAAGTGCTCAAATTCTTGAGGAGGGGGTGGGGACCAGAATGAAAGCCACAGATGAAGAACCTGAAGGTAGGGTTCCATTAGACAAGCAGTACATCCAAGCATTAGTCTAAAAAGCTAACAGCCCAGACTGAGGGAGGGCAGAGGAGGAGGTTGGCTTTTTTTTTTTTTTTCTCTGAACTAAATAACAGAGTAGAACTCCTCAGTGACTTGCAGAAAGCCCATCTGCTTCAATGGTAAAATCGAGACTCCCACCAATGATAGTGGCTGAGGGCAGGAACAGGACATAATGAGCAAGAAATGAGAAAGTCTTTGAGAATTTTTACCTCAAGCTGGCAGCATTTTGTATTGCTGTTTTGAGGAGTCCTTTGTTGTTCTCATATGGCATAAGGTACTGAAAGCCAAATATGTTTAAAAGGACTAAAATTCAGAAGAGCTCTACAGCTAAAGTTTATCATTCTTAATGTTCCTCTTTAAAGTGTCCCTGCAGTGCAGAAGGTGACTTTGTAAACACAGAGTTTTTTGTGCAGCATTCATTTTCCCTTTCACTTTCATGTCAGCTTCACTGCATTTTACACAGCTACACTTCGAGGTAACCCTCAGCATGGCTAAACCAGTGTGGCTTAAAAAATCCAACCTGGAATTACTTTTTTTTTTCTCTCAGAAGTATTTTTTACCTTCTTTAGAGACAATTTCAATAGCCCAAGATAATTCCTAAATCTATATCTGGCAATTCAACGTATTTATGTAGAAAAGAGCAAAGATACACTGCAAACAGTCAGCCAAGCAGAGCAGAAGGCTAAAGAAACACGCCTGGAATAAATGCTTCAGGAAGAAGTCTCCCCTGGTAATGACATTAACCTGAACAGCCAAAGGGATATTTTGCCTAAGCCTCAGGCTGTGAAATTTAATTTAGCTTTCACTCACCACTCTCATCACCTGTTTTCAAAGTCATGTGTTTGAAGTTAGTTACTTAACTCCACATCTGGGCTCACAAATAACTGGGATGAATTACAGAAGCACTTAACCCTGCCACATTTACAAAAGAACCATAGGGTTAGATACAATAAAAGCTGTAATGATAGAATCTTTGCTGAAATATTCAAAAGTGAGTTGAGGTACTTAATGACCACCTTTATTTTCTGCAAGTGCAGAGCATTTGCCTTAAGTAAAGCAGGCTCTTCAGAAAGCATAAGTTGAGCAATTGATATCACAGATGGTTTTTAACGTGTTGGTCCATAGCCTGAAAAATGCAGTTCATATTTTTAAAGCATGGTCACATCTAATGAACTTGTTTAAATATTAGGCAGAACGGCAAACATGAGTTGGAAGTCACAGAAGAAAATATGACAGGATGCAGACACAGGAGTCCATGATGGGAACGTATTAAAAACAAACTCATATGCTTTAGGACAAAAGTTAGTATTGCTCCAAACCAAAGTTTTCATTTAGCCCATTAAAAAGATGCACAATGCTACAAACTTCACAGGTAGATCTAAAGCTGTGAGAAGGGCTGAACTTGCATCAGATTTAGGGGGTAAGAGAATTTAATTTTCAGTCCTGGTCTCTCACAAACAAATACATGCACAATAAATATATATGCACTGTTATATATTCACTTTTCACACCTTTGCCTTAAAGTAGGAGGATGCTTTAAAAACCGCATTAAGCTTGACAGCTGGAAAAAAAAAATAATAATAAGGCTGATCTAACATTTTAGAGTACAGAAGATTTTATTTCAACTTAAGAGAGATATTGAACTTCCACCATGGAAGATCAAGAGTGCCAAGAAATGAAAAAGCTGGTAGACAAAAGCAGAGTGTGTTTGAAATGTTGCTAGAGTATTAAAATGTTAACTATAGTCTGCCCACATGCAAGACTCAAATCTAGGAGTATGAGTTGTGTTGCAAGAATAGCACACTTTGTTTCAAGCAGGGCTTGTTGTTACTGCCCTGTATGTGGACTGGTAAATTAGTCACACTCTTCCAGTAGAAAGAGTTTGACAAAAAAAAGAAAGTTTCCTGCAAAACTGAGTTTTTTTGTCTTGTCACTTATGAAATAAGAAGCTTGCTCTCTCACCACTGTGGACTATGCCAGCCACATCACTCTTCATGCTTCCATGGAGTTTTACCCTCCAGGTCGCAGTGGTTTTTTACTCTATAGTGGGGCAATGCAGCCAGGTTTTGCTGATGCACAGTTAAGGCCAGAACACAGAAATGTGCTGTGGCAGCACATCACAAAAGAATTACTCATTCCCTGGGTTAAGTATCAAAAGGTCTTTATCTCAGGAGTTAGGTCTACTAGGACCAAACACTGGCAAGCAGGTTATTGCCTTATTCCCCCACAAAGCAGAGAATTTGTTTAGTAGATTTGTCTCATCCCTCATCTGCTTGTCACAAAAGCAGAGCACAAGCTAGTACCCTTCAAATCTTCCAATGTTCAGACTAGAGATAAGAGGATCAGAAGCATGGCATTCCAAATTCAGAGAAACAGAGCCTGAAAATGCATGCACACAGCCTTTACCTTAGGTGCACTCCTTTCCAAAGCAAAATTTTCAATACTGCAGACACCAAACTCAAAACACACTTTGAAAACAATTCTAAATAGAAACATTACATCACTGTAGCTATTCCTGTGCTGTGAGATGCAAAAAAAAGAAATTATTCAGAAATATCACTATCAAATCTATTCATTAAAATGCCCTTTTCTTACCTCACCATGTTGTCCCACTTGGAACGCATAAAAACAGTGAGGTTGACAGGATTAGGACACTGCTTTGGAACATGACTATTCTGTTTGAGAAAACACCATGCAGTGTTCCCTTTACCTCATGCACAGTTTCTTGGCATATGTCCTAAGTACAAGTCAGCTGCTCTTCACATTAGTATAGAGCAGGGGCAGAAGCACTGAAATGAAGCCATCCCATTTTCAAATTTCTGATCCATACAAGACTATCAAGACACAGGCTTTATATTGCTACTGAGGCCTGCTGATTTCATGTGCTACTGCAGCTGCATATAACCCACAGGTGTTCTGAAACCATCAGCCCATGTAGAGGAGGTGAGTTGCTCCTGTTTGTGTTCAGTTTCAGCACCAAAAGAAATCATGGGTAGATGCTAAAGGTATTCCACTGGATTTCTCAGAAGGGTATCCAAAACAGCGTAAGTGACCAAGTCCACTAGTGAGCTTTCAGGATTTCCATCAGACTTGGGGTAGGTGGTATTATGACTAGATACTGAAATTCCATGGATAACAGCAAATTGCCACGATGTGAAAACAAAATTCTCTTCAGTCATTTAATCACAGCCTGACAGGGCCAGAAGAAGCACGGCTGACTCCTGGGAATGGCCAAAGCTCAGAAACTTCGCTCCTGTTACCAGAGGTGATGGCTGTGAGTGTGCTTTGCAGGAGCAGCATAGAGGGATGGAGTCAGCATTCCCTAAGCTACTGATTGACTCCTCAGTACCAGTCTGGCTGGAGTCTGAATGGGTGAAGAAGCCATACCATTCACCAGAGAACTGTGTCCAATTGCAAAATTAGGTCTTATGTGCTTATGACTAGCAATGTAGACATTTTCTCTAGAAAGCACCTTCTGGTGGTGGGCAGACACCTTGCTGAAGACTGCATGGACTGATTTAAAATAATGTATGGGTTCCTTCCAGTGTCACTGTGATGCCTGGTCCCACAATTTTAACAGGTCTTCAAGACACGACTTCTCTGCACGTCTGTAACACGCACACTCCAGTTCCACATATCTGTTTTCTTTCAGCTGCCATCAAACAGCCCTTCTCCACACCTCCAAAAAAATAAAAATAACAAAGCCAACCCCACTTATCTTAAATGGCAACTTCATGCAAGGTTTCAACCCAAGGTTATTTTTTCCTACCAGTTGTTTCTTTGAGAACAGATGGCGTTTGCAATGGTTGAGGATATATCCTATTTTTAAGTGTCATATGTTTTTACTCTTCTGCAGTGGACTCAGCAATCAGAGGAAAATGCCACAAGAGATGGGCTTTTTACATGATATACAAACCACACTGTCTCATGCCACTCAGGAAATTATCTCCTATTGCAAGTGCCCAGCAGCCAGGGTGCCTGTATCCACCCTTCTGGTGCAATGTTTCCTGCCAGTAATGGATAAGGAACAACCTGCATCCGGCAGTGCCAACTCAGCAGAGCACCCAAACATTAACACAACAAAACTGGCACTGAGAAAGTTTGAAGTTACACACCATGCCATGATCTAGTACATGGTGTCCCAGGGAACAGTCCCATCTTCCACCACAAAATTCAGTATAATGAGAATACCTCATTCATTGCTTGATTTTCTTTTTGGTATTTTCTTCTGTACACATCCTATTTTGACAGGGTAGCAGCTCCCCCAGAACAGGAGAAGCAATGAAAAAATGGAGTAAAGATCTGTCATGTTATTTAGGTTTGTTGTTTCTTATACTGCAATTTAGTAGGATAAAGTCAGCCTGACTTTGCAAGTAACTGCAAGATCAGACTCCCTCTGTTTTGTTCCATCTGCACAAGAACCCACTCTTATAATGGAAAGCCACCTAAAAAATGTCTGATCTTAAGCTTTTAAAACCTGCCAGAGAGATTAGACCATGTTTTGGACTCTGCTAACATGGCTAAACAGCTTCTGGGTCAAACCTGGCTTCTCATTGATTTGCAGAGGCCTGGGTGTACCTGAAGTTAGTGTTTCAAAGTAGTCACACAAACAGGTGGAAAAATGCTGTTGTGAATGCTTAAAAGGCATTTTAAGGATTTAAGCATAATCACAGTGACTCATGCACCAAGGAAACACAAAAGCTGACATCTATAAACCTCTGCCAAAGGCATCTGGGATGCCTCCACTTTGGTTCATGCTCCTGAATAATTTCCATTTTGTTTCTCTGTCAGGCTGAGCACTGAAGCAGCAGCAGCTCAAAGGCAGCGCTGCCTAGGGCAGCTGTGGCTGCCTCCCTCTCTCACTGCCACCCCCTCGGGGCTCAGCAAGCCCTGCAAGGAACTTGGAGGCAAAGGCTGGCATCAGCAGCCTGAGGAAATGATGGTCGATGGCACTGGGATGGATCCCCCACAAAAAGACTGAAATTCAGGAGAAATGAAATAAAAATCAATCTGGAATCAAACTTCCCATGTGAATTCAAGCAGAAGGAGAATGAGGAAGGGGAACTTTCCATGCATATGATTCACACCAAGTCAGCAGGACTCAGGGGTAGCGAGTCTCTTACTGTTTTACACTAGTTCCAGGTATTCAACTAGAAAACTGGAGACCAGGATTCTCCTTTCTGATGAGACAGGAGCAGGATTTGATCTTAAGAGAATTTCTCACCCACCAAATTATTTTGAAGTAAGAAGCTAGAGGACTTTTGAGTCTCTTCTGGTTCCTCTTCTTCTAACAAATTGTGGGTGTCTGTTCCTTGGCTGCTGTGGTACCAAGTTATTCTCACTCTTTGGCCTCATGAACATGCACTGTTTGCCAAAACCCCAAGTTGATCTTCTGCTCTGCTTTCCTGTCACATGGAACAATGTGAGATTTTTAGATGCCTACCACATTTGGAAAAACAGAATGGAAACACTTCTGAGAAATTTACTGTTTGCTTACTTCTGCATAGTTATAAATCAACAACTTCTTGTAACAGAGAAGTCTCAGAAGGAAACAAAATAAGATGTATTCCTAGAAAAATGAAGCTGTTTTGCCATAAATACCATAAGCAAAAATAATAAAACCTCTTGGGTACCCTTCCAGCCAACTTACACAGTCCACTCCCTTAATGCCAAAGTTTAATGTCTCTGCCATTAGGCTAGGTCCTCAGAGTATGTCAAAATAAGTTTGAGTGAGCATATTTGAGACTTTCTAGTAGGAAAAATGTCCTTCTGGTCTCACATACACTTATTTTCTTGCCATTTTACTATAGCACTTCCTACAGCCAGTCTTGCTATATTCTGATCTCCATGCTAGTGCTATTTTGTAGCACATTGCTTCGGACATATGAGTCTACTTGTCAAAGAAGGTGCTCAATAAAGTCAGTCTTAAGAAATCACATAAACAGAGAGAGCAAAATCTGAAAAAAACCTCTCATTTCAGGCAAGCTGCAGAAGCTAGTTCCCTTCCTTTTGAAAGGCCAAGAGCATGGTCCATAATCCTCAATTCAAAGAAATAAAGTGTTGTCAATTCTATCCCCAAAAAGGTCAGGAGATGCCTGTGAAAGCCCTGATTTTTTCCCATGGGCTGTGTGCTCCAGGATCCAATGTTCAGTTACACAATGTTTTCCCACAGTTTCCTGCTTCCTTCAGTGTATAGGATGAATTCAGCTTTGAACACAAAGGGGGCATGTTAAAGCAGGCTCTGGTCTGATAGGGCTTACAATCACAGAAGTTGGGAGATGTGTGATGCTTGCCTTTGACAATAAACCTAGAGATAAGGCACCTATCCAAATAAAAGGTGTCATGGACTGCTTTCCTGCATACTCACACAGATCTGGAAGCTTCATAGGATAAAGCAAGAGGTCCTTTTGCTGCTCTAAATCCCTTCCTGTTAGGTCATTAGAAGAGTGTGGCAGCAGAAAGGAAAAAACACCTCTGTGCCAAGTCTTGTATATGGAGACCTCAGGAGCTGCGACAGAAGACCACAGGGAAGTTATAGAAATGCTTCAGGTTTTGTGAAGAAACTTCTCTTATTCAGGCCCAGAGGTTCTTAGCCTAAAACTGAGCAGTGTAGAGACGGCCTGATACTCAGAAATGCCCATAGTCAACATCAAAGAGGGGCGTAGCCAAAACACCTGACCTGGAGAACAGCTGAAATTCCAACAATAAACTTGACAGAGCAGTTTCCTAAATTTGCCTTGAAAAGGTAGGCTTGTAGTAGTGGCAATTCTGTGCCATTCTGAAAAGAAGAGATTTTACCCATCTCTGGGCATAGCTCTTCTACATCACAGAGTTGCTCAAAACTCCTTCTAATCCAACATCCTGAATATACTCATGCTTCATTTTCCAAGTGTCCATTTTGGGACATTTGGTTCATGGATAATATAGGAATTCCCACCTCCCACTGAAGGCCAGTGTGATCTGTGCTTTTAATGTGAATGCAAGAAGTGAAAAAAATTAGTATAAAAAACCAAGTATCTTGTTCCTCCATATCTTAGATACAGAACCAAAGATCAGTGGGCACATCAGGCAGTAACAGCTATAACATCTGCATCTCAGTGGTTCATGTACAAGGACACCTCACATCAGTGAGAGCTAGCTGTGAGCAGAAATCCACTTGTGTCCATGAACAGCTTACAAACTATGATCAGAGCATTTCCAGTTGCCTGAGCAAGGCCTGTATTCACTGCAGGGCTCAGAGGATGTATATTAAGTAAAGTGAAGGAGAATAAAAGGATATAAAAAACCACAATCCACCTGGACCAAGGTGAGAAGTCCAAAGAGAGAAAATACAGTGTGACCACCTACACAAAGACTGGTTTAATGCAAACACACACACACACAGCAGAGGAAAAGGATGGGGGGACACATCAGGAGTTCGGGCAACTGAATTTAAACCAGGCACATCTAAACATTTAGCATTTGGTCTTAAGAAGACATAGAAACCTACACAAACCTATACTGATAACTGATTCAGGCACTCCTACCATTATAAAATAAAAATATGTATTTATATGTTCACAAATTTTCTGCCAGGTCTACTCTAACCTAAGTTCCTTTCCCCTGTGGACATAACTCATACATGGTATACTTAAACAGCCCTAGGCAGTGAATTAAAAACACTGTTTTATTTACAATTCTGTAGCAAATGATTCACTGTAGATATACGTCAACTTTTCCATGAAATATTCATCATTTGGTGGTTTGCTCCTGCTGCCATAAGGCAATGCCATGGCAGTACCAGGGCTTAGATAACAGCAACAACTACCTTAGGATTACTTAGAGTATCCACCTCTGCAATAATGCAACCTATTTAGCAAGAACATACATTTTGAAAATGACTTGATTTTCCTCTCAACCAGCACTTTGACCTAAAGTTCATCATCAGGTGAACTGAAGCCTCTTTGATGCCACAATCATCTAGTTCACTCCTAGGATTGGTCAAGTTCAGTGGGTGGATAGGCAGGGGTCAGTTGTATGAGGTTGAGCAAGGTGAAATGCCCATTCCTGCATGTGGGTCACAATGATCCCATGCCATGCTACAGGCTTGGGGAATAGTGGCTGGAAAGCTGCCCAAGGTAAAGGACCTGGGGGTGCTGCTTAACAGAAGAAGGGCAGCAAGAAGGCCAATCCTGGCTCCCTGGCCTGTGTGGCCAGGAAAGGACCAGGATATAGTGTGGCCAGCAGGACCAGGGCAGCGATCATCCCTCTGTACTTAGCACTGGTGAGGCTGCACCTCAAACCCTGGGCTCAGTTTTGGGGCCCTCACTACAAGAAACACATTGAGCTGCTTGAATATGTCCAGAGATAAACCCAAAATGTTTGCAGATAACAACATATACTGCCTCACTCACTACTGAAATACCAGTAAATGCACATACATTTTATACAGTAACAATGGGATATACTGCTTTTGTCCTGAACATGGAGCTAACCATGTAGCTGGAAAGCCTGGAAATATTTCTGCCAAGTTCCAGATATTCTGCATAGATATATTTTCCAAAGAGACTCACATTGTTTTTTCTTTAATCCCCCTGTTGGTCTTGCTCAGTCATACACAAAAGTAAAGAGTTTTATTTCAGTTGAAAACTGAACAAGATCTTACTTCAGGCACTTAAATGCAAGTGACTGAAAGAAGTTGCCTCTAAAAATCTCACCACAAACAGACACAGAGCTCCATTGACCTGGATTTTTCTCTTAGCTGATGTTATACTACATACATGGTTTATTACACAGAAGAAAATCAGATAGCAGTTTACACTGATGTGTCTTCCTGAACTGTTGGGACAGGTTTCAGGAAGGCATGAGCTCAGCAGCCACACATCAGCTGACTGATGAGAGCTCTGTGGGTCAGCCACACTGAACTAGCAATTTCCAGCTCTGCAGAAATATCTGTTAAAACAGATGCATAAGATGGATAAGGTCCATGCTGGCTTTAATGCTGGCTTTTAGAACAACAAAGGAGAAACTTTTACCTTTTGCGACTACAAGAATAAATTAACTTATATCTGTGTACTTGCCAGTCTCTGGTACCCTGCCACTACTTTCTGTCACTGTTAGATGACTGTTACAACATCATTTAGCGGAATATGGGTTAAAAATTGTCAACATATTCCCCCAGGCAAACACTTCTATGAACATATAAGAAAGGGGAATGAAGTGCTTAGAAATATCTCCACCTAAGCAAGCACTGCTTGGGATGTTTTTTCCAAGCCAGTCACACTGCCCTGTGCTGCTGCTTTCAGAAGTAATGGTATCCATCCTACAGCCAACTGTGAAAGGATTTCTGGCTTTCAAACTCTCAAAGGAAATACTATCCATTCTGTTCCTGAAACCAGTCAATACTGCAGTACACACAATTGCTTCTAACACAACTTCATGAAGAGCATGTGTAGGCACTGGGCGAGGGCTACCAGAAAATGACTCATTTCCAGCTGGAACATAAAATTTTTTGCCCAGAAAATTGTTTAATTGTCTGCTGAGTGCAATGGTGGGACTAAATCTAGTTTGCTGTGCACTTCTAACATTGTGGAATATCATGGAAGACATAACCATTTTGTAAAGGAGAGCCAAATAGTTCAAAATAATTATCTGCATAGACAAAGAGGGTCAAAGCTAAAAGAAGCCTGTCAGCCACAAGCAACACTGACCCCAGAACATCAGGCTCATGTCTCTGGGGGCCTGAACTTTTAATGAAGATTTTTTTTTTCTTATGACATAAATTCTATGTACAGTAATAAAATTTACTTTACTTTTACTTTGAAATGTACCAAAAAATGTTCAACAACATCCTCTTCTGGAAAATATAACCACCCTGTGTTCACTGCAGAGCTGTCAGAGCTCCAAACTCCATCATCACTTGCCATCATGGGAACACCAGGCACCCAATCAAAATCCAGCTGAGAGAACAGAGGAGGATGGGGAGTCAGGCTGCACCACAGATTGGTAGCAGGGGCATAGCAGATACTCTACCCTTGCTCACACAGGGTGCAAACCTTGCAGGATTTGAAAAACCCACCACAGTTAGTGCACATTCGTCAGGGAAAAGCATGCCCTTAAACCGTGATGCAGCTCATGACAGGCAGCTCCCGCTGGCAGGAGAGAACTCGCCGGGCAGGGGCAGTGACCACGGAAAGCAGCTGGCCCCAGTCTGCACACACTCACCCTGATCCCTGCCCTGGCACCGGCAGCAAACCTGATTTCCCCAGGCACTGGCAGAGGCAGAGCAAGCGATGAAGACATGACCATTCTGCTGTGCCCTTGGCAGGCTGCTGCTGCCCAAGGCAACAGCCCACATCACCTGTGCTCCCAGCTGGCCCTGTTTTAAAGTCGGTTTTCTGTTATGTCTTCGAATGACTCTATTAACACCTCAAAATAAGTCATTTGGGCCCCACCTAAGGTTTGGAGAAATTTTAACAGTTGCCTTGACTCATAGATCTGCAGACTAAATGCAAGTATCATCCAGGAACATTAAATCCCACACACAATTGTGACAACTTTGATATTATTGCTTAGAACAGTGCCCACTTGAGTCATGCTTTAATTCAGTCATTAGTGTTTTTATGGAAAAAGGCATATTTCCCCCAACCCTGTTTCACAGAGTGGAAAGTGCACAAAAAGGATTTATCGCACATAAGAATAAATTGCTATTTGCATGTCAGAAAATGGCTGTGGAAAACAGAAATACTTCATATTCAGAGCAGAAAATAAACAAAAGTGAAATTTTTCCAATTTTTAAAAATAAATAGGTTATCTGCAAGTGATAGCTCCATTTCCCCCCCTGACAAAACAATTGGCTTATCCATTTCTGCATGGAGTATAACTATCAAGTCTGACATACTGGTTTGATTACTGTGAGAATCAGCAAAGCAATGAGCTTTTACAGCCAAAGAGCCTTGAATTCAATCTAACCTGTAGAGAGATACTCCATCGTGTCTTTGAAACCTTGCTCAAAAAATAATTTTTTTAAAAGGAGAAAAATAGTCTTTTGCACTTTGTTTTAAGACAAAAAAAAAAGATGTTTTCCCCTTTTAATTGGTGACCTGAAGATGTCAGCTCCTCTCTTACACATTACCATGCCATCAGAACACAAGTTCAAGGCAATTATCCTGGTAAATGTGACTAAATGCAATCTAAGACACCAAAGTGAGAAAAAAGCCCATAAATCTCACAGCTAAATAATTTACACAGCTGTTGCAGCCAGATGTGGCTGTTGGGTGCGGATGAGATTACTGCTCTGCAGCCTGTGTGCTCAGTTTGGGAACATGGGTCAGTGTCTTGGCCCCTCTGTCTTCTCCACCACTTTTTCCCACATAAAGAGGGAGGAATAGTCCATCCTGCACCTACTGATGTTCCAGTGCAATTATTTTCCCCATTGGATGAAGAGGGTCCAGTCTTGACCACCACTGGGAGGAGCAACAGTATCCCCCATTTCCCAGACAGAATGAGCTCACAGTGGATTTAGCTTGTTCTTCCTTATTCTGGCAGATTTTAATGAGGATGGGAAAAACTAGTGAGCATAGATAATGAAAATGGTGTTTTTTGCAGAAATTTATTTCAGTGTTAGTTTGACGGAGGGATAAAACAGTAGACTCTGGATGGTGGAGTTTTCTGTTTCATCATCTATTTTTCTTAAGATAACAAACAGCTAGCCAAGTGTTCATTAATGGATAGTGACAAATAGTTTCCTGTGGTCTTAAAATAAAACATCAGTTACAGATACTGTTTTCATTTCTAGAGGCCAAAATCCATTCAATACCATTCAGCTGGTAGCATGTTTTTTGGGTGATGAGAAAATGAAGATACGGGGAAAAAAAAAAAAAAAACAACCAGAAAAAAATAGAAAAATATCAACTATTGTGCTTTCTTTCCACCAGTGTGCTGCAAAATAGCCTAGACAGTCAGTGTCCCTGTAAAACAAATGACCCTTTGAAGAGCTGAAGCCTGATTTTCATCTGACCTGATCATCTTTGTTTGGCAGGTTAGTAAAGGTTCAGGTACCATAGATCAAAGCATAGAGCAGCAAGGCCAGGCCATATCTTTAATGGATACTGCCAAGAAGGTTCATTCTCATCACCTTTTCTTTCCATTTGAACTCTTCTGCACTGACAAGACAGAGGAGATTTCAAACTGGTTACCAAAAAAAAAATCATATATGAAAGGCAGGAATTTTCCTGCCACTAGAGTGTCAGAGAACACCCAGTACTCCTAAACCAGCCCATTTTTCCCTTCACTTGAAGTGATCCTAGTGAAAAAGCAGACACTGTGCTGGCAAATGCTACAAGGCTGGTTCCTCACTGTAATAGACAGAAAGAGGAACTGGAACACGCAAAATAACATCAACCTAAAGCTGCATCCCAAAGCAGAACATTGGATATCTGGGGGCTATTAATCTAAAGAAAACCAATAAATCTTCCTAGATGCCCTTGGAGGATGTTATAGGGTCTCAGGTAAAACAGAGTTACTGTATTTTAAATGGTGAGAGAAACATGCTGATGAGTTGGGGCACAGAGTGGGCACCCACAGCCTGGCTGTGCAAACACAGCTACACCTTTCATTCAGTAGATGCGACATTTGGAAAACTTGGCTGTAAAAAGCACAAAGTCATACCCAAGCGCGCCCTGCTATTACAAGGTCCATGAAGCATTTCCAGTGGAAGAACTACCTCTGATTTGCTTTTCACAAGCAGATTACAGCACGTTATAGAGAAAATCTGAGAGGCCTCTGTGTTAGGCATTAGCTACAGTCACACAGCACGGCTGGGCTCATGGATCTCTCCTGTAGCCAGCATTAGAGCACCCAAGACCCAGAGCTCTATAGCTCAATATGGGACTCGGACATTTCCAAAGGTCCATGGGGATTGTATCCAAGCATCCAGTTTAGGATCAATCTCTTGTCCCTCATCCCCTCCTTCACCAACAGAGACACACCTGTACAATGAGGCAGCAGTACAACTATATCTAAAGTAACATAAAGAAGGTTCAACGCACCCAAAAAACCCCCCCAGCATAAGCAAGAAAGCTTTTTCTGGGCAAGTGTAATGTAGACATATCCTTTTTAAACACTCTACATCCAGCTCCAGCAGGACAAGGGCTGCCAGCCCCTTGCGCCCACTGAGGGTGCTCAGAGACAAAAGTCCTGCCCTTGTCACTCACAGCCAAGCACCAGACAGCAATTACGGACTGCTGTGCCAGCACAGAATAGTAAGTGCACACATAGCCACAGCTGCTGGGCTGAGTTGTGTGCAAGGCAGCTCATCATTTACAAAAGCTTTCTCTGTCTCCACAATGCAACAGCAGGGTCTGATTTTGTCTTTGGATGTGTACACTTGTTGAATTTACAGAGAATGTGAAAACAAGAAATACAGCAAAAGGTGGATTTCTGTAAGTGGAAAGCTCTCTCCAGAAACCTGACTTCTCATGACAACAGAGGTGATTGTTTGCTTGTGCTGTTGTATTCCCAGTGCATCCTCATATGATCCCAACCCCCTCCATCCCAGCTGTGTGGTCATGCCATGACCAATAAAATAAGGCCTGTCAAGCCATTTCAGGTTCAGACTGTCCTTATTATTCACCCCTGCGGATATTGTGCCTTTTAGATAGATGGGTGGTTTCACAGGAACTGCATGGGTTATCTTGCTGGAGTGTAACCACAGTGCCAACCACAAAGAAAATATTTCCGCCCACATGAATATTTAATACAAGCATTTTCTTCACGTAGAAGGAAGCATCGCAGGGACCCCTGTGAGACAATCCTGAACCACACCAACTACAGCAGTAGCACTTCACTCCAGTAAACACTGTCCATAGCTGATATCCCTCAGAGGCAAGACTTAGCAACATTAAGTTTTATAACCTCATTCAGGGTGAGTCTACTGAAGTCAGAAATGAAACATAAGGACTCCTATTAGTGTGACCTCTCCACATCTTGGGTCAGATACCAGTGGAAAAAAAATGCTCTCCCTTTTCAGTCATAAATTATGTGCTTAATTATCCAAATGTCAAACTGTGCTTGCAAATAACTAGGAAGGTCACATCAGAGTGAGAAAGACCTTTGAAAGCCAGTTTCAGGGGCCAGTCCTTTCCACAGCAGACGTGAGTACATTACGGTTAGAACTCAGTGACACTTCTTCCAAGTTGATTCTACTGGGGCCATCAGCAAGGAAAGAACTTCTCTTCTTGCCAGGGTCTGTTCTATGCACTTGCAGGTAGACAGGATTTCAGTTCCAGCAGTCTCCTATGTGAGCATGTAACATATAGAGCAGGAGGTAATCAACTATCTCTCATTATGGAGAGCTGTTCAGACTCCTCATGACTATCTACCTTTCACACTCAGGACAATCTCAAGGAGAGTAAACCAAACAGAGTATGGAACAAAGGATGGGTCAAGGCACTAGGTGTTTTCTTTGAATTAGTTGAATTGTATTAGTCACAGTAGTAAACTAATAAATAAATATTGAATTGCAAAGGGCTCCATGCAGGGACCATGGGCCAAATAACCATGGCTGTAAGAAGAGACATAATGAATGAAATTCTAAATGGGAGTAAGTATTAGCATTCAAGGGAGACTCATCCAGAATTTTGCTCTTTGTTGGGTTTTTTTATTGACTGTAAACAGGCCAAGTCCATCTTTGCAGACTCAAAAGATTGCTGCAGACTTCAGTGTGATTTGGATGGAGGCCAAGGTGCTTATAGAAAACCTGAACCTTCAACAGACAAACACACATATTCACTGACTTCTTCTCCTATTGGCCTGAGGTACCTGGAAGCCACTCGGATGGAAATCACTGGCAAGATGCATTGGCCTTGGCAGCAGGCAGACAGCCATTCCCACCTCCCTGCTGCAAGCCTGGGGCATCAGGACTGCTCCATACACAGGCACCCAGCACAGCTGAGCCAAGGAGCATCTGGGCGACCAATGGGGCACAGATCAGATGCACTGTCTGGCACAGCTACCAAAAAAGCCCCAGATCTTCCACACATAGATTGCACATTTGTTTTGCCAGGTATGCCAGACCTAAGCAAACATTATGAAGCCCATAGGTAGTAAGAGGAAGGTTATAATATAACGCTTCCCAGCCCTGATGTCACTGGAAAATGCCAGCTTCCTTGCCTGAGTAAAATCAGGCTAACAGGTCTTGCAGCAAACTGCTTTGCATCGCCAGAAAACACAGATGTAATTGTTTTTCCACCCAGTGCTATTCTTGCTCTCTTTTCTCATCGCAGGGAAGCAGCAGAATAACTGGTTGTTATTCTATTTGCATGAGTTTCTTCTGCTCTCTCCCAAAGTATGTCACTGCATAATGTTCTCTACATCTCAAATAATCCGCTAATTTTTTGTATAACTCTCCTATTCTCTCCAGGCAGTTTTTTGCCTGAACTCAAACCCTGACCTTTTTGATAGCAAGAGTAGCAGCAGGCCCCAGATGTGCCAGCCCCTCAGCATTCATAAAGAAGTAACCCTTGAGCTCTGCATGCCACCACAAAGAGGTGCAGAGACTCCTTCTGCAGAGCAGAATTGGCATCCTGAACAGCACTGTGCATGTGCCATTTTTCCTCCAGCATCAGCTCAACTTATCCCCGCACAGAAAGAGCAAATGAGGTCTCAGTGAACCCAAATCAAACATCCAATTTCCCAGGTACTTTGAGGGACCATATGATTGACTGAAGGGATTTCATTGTGGCTGAGAAGAAGAATAACATCCCTTTGCTAAGGAAAAGGCACTGCCTTCAACCATTTAATGTGTAAATAGTTGCTGCCTGTGCTTTCGCTAAACCTCCAAGCTCATTAGAGCTTAAATGCTAACTCATGAGAAAAGCTCAGAACACAGAAACATGGCAAGGAAACATCACAGCTTTAATCCTTCATAGGATTAGGTTGTTTAAATTTGATGAGATAGAATGAAAAATAAAGGATGCACATGAAAAGACACCTGGTTATATTATCTCAGCAGTTCCATAAGTGCCTTTTCTTGTACTATTTTCTTCCCCTATTTTTTTTAACATTTCCAAGGATCTCAAGTGAGTCAAAATGTCCTTTACTCTCACGCACAAGAGGAGCTGCAAAACATGTCACAGAAGTTATATCTTCGAAGAGCCAGGCACAAAAAGCAGATTCTGCTGTAGCATTAAACATAAATTACACAGCACAAACCCTGAGCTTTCACCTAGTGCTGGCACCTTTCTTTTCTTGTTTCCAAACCTGCAAGCACCACTTGGATGTGTTTTGTGCACCCATCATCCATTCTGGGGAAAGAAAAAACCCTCGGGTCGCAAAGGTTCATTTAACAGCTGAACAGAGAGAAGGAACTGGGTGAGAAATGCTGTCCTCAGATACAGGCAAATGAGAAGCCAAAAGGGAACTATTTTGCAAAGTGCTTTGAGTGGCTGGGAGTGGTCAAAGAAAGTTGTGCAAGACTAAAAAGCAGGAACATGTGGTCTCTACATATCCATGTATTGGGAGAGGAAACAGATGATCGCCAAAGATACAAACATTTGTCAAATAGAACAACTTGAACTCCTCAGATTTTTTTATATATAACTTTTAGTTTCCCTTCCCCACCATGAGTTTCTCTATGTGCTTGACTGGATCACTCAGTCCAAAACCAGACCTGAGTGCTTACATCTCACATTTATATATGTGACCCTTTTCTCATAGAGGTTGGGCCTACAGCTTTCCCTAAAGATAGAGTAGATATTCACTATTCGTAACTATTGCTTTTCCAATTAAACTGAATGTAAGTGTTCATCTCTGAAAATTTAACCTAGAGGCTTTCATTCCACTCCCCACCAATAAAATGCATATAGGGAAGAGGTTCTGCAGGGATGAGTACAACAGTGAGCTAAGAAATAGTTGGATTTATCACATCCTTCTTCTCTTTTTAATTAGGGAATAATTAGAAGAAAGACACTGGAAGCAAAATCAATTTGCTGCTCTTGATTTGCCTTTTTGTTTAGTGACAATTTGACTTCTAGGACCAAATTATCTCTGGGGAAATAATTTCTCTTGAAGGCAATTTCTCCAATAGACAAGATGCTTACCTTTCTTTCTTGTGTCTCTGTGATTCCCTCCTTTTTTCTCTGAAATATCTGTAATTTCAGGGCATTTCTCCATTGGCCTTTCAAACGAGATCTTCAAAATGAGGAGCATTTCCTCTATACAACTAAGCTTCTCTTCATACTTATAATTTTAAAGCAAATTACAAATTACTTTATCAGCAAAACACAAGGGAAAATACATTTTTTGATTTTGCAGCATTCCAATTTGAAGAAAGAAGAAGGGAGACACAGTGATTGATTTGAAGTCTATCTGACAGAAGAAGAATGACCTTTCATCAGACCCATAATTTATTATTATAGTTCCCCCCCTCCCATCTGGAAACCAGTCATATTGTTAGAAATATTGTACATCAGCACAACTATTTAAGTATTCTTAATCCAAATCATGATCAAAAAAACCTTTTTTTTCCCTTCATCCTACAAGAATTTAACTTTATTTGAAACTTATGTCAAAATAAATTTTGATGATTGTGGATTTAGTCGAATCCAAATAATTTTGAATTTATGTTCTGCTTCTGCTTCTTAGCCCTGGTATTCCGCTATAAGATTTGCCACTGGGGACTAACCAGGAAACCATTTCTGGTTGTTTTTTGTTTTGTTGGTGGTTTGTTTTTGGTTGGTTTTTTTTGGTGGGGAGGAGGGAGGGGTGGGGGTGGGTGTTGAGGATCTTAAAAGTCATGTAAGAAAGAAGAAATGACCATCAATAGTTCCCAAGGGGAAGACTGGAAATAGATCTTAGTGCATCAGCTTTTCCCACACATCCAAAACCCACATGAAAATGGGAACCCACGCAGTTAAAGCCCTTATGAGCTTGTGCACTACTTAAAAATTTAAACAGTCCTCTAATGGAAAAAGATAACCTATTAAAGGCAAGAGTTCCCATCTAACAACATAATAGTCATACTGTTCATACTGTTGCACCTCTCTATTTTCCTAATAAAGTCCTTTCTGATTTTTTCTTTTTGTGTAGAAGCAACTGAGAAGACTAACAAAGGTGTTGTTTCCCAGGAGATAGCTCAGTTTCCTTGCTTGCCTGTACCTAGAGAACTGGGAGACACACAGATGTGACTGCTGGGCCATGAAGTGCTAACAACCTGGCAAAACTAATGGGAGCTGATCCACTGGCATTTTATTTCCTAACTCTTCACTCCTTTGTAATTTGAATACACTAATGCAACTTTCCACTTCCAATGTGGGCAGCTCTCTTCTTCAAATTTTCCTCTGATTAGCATCACCTCAAGGTTAACCATGGACCAACCACTATAAAGAAACTTCTGGAAGGATAAAATCAACACCTCTTTTTACCCTGAGAATCCTCTGAAGGAACACGGTCCACTAGGGAGTAGTTGCCCTCGTTCTGGTGAAACGTGGCTTGAGAGACAGTGGGAACACTCATCCCAGCAGAACATTCAGGACAGGATTTCTGTGTGAAAACACCCACCTTTCATTCTGGAGGCAGGCTCAAAGGTCACATACAGTGAGTTATTGAGGCTCAAGTGAAGAGTGACTCCCTCTTGGTAGAGAACCAGCACAGGACAACTGAGCCCATCCAACATTCCTCTGCTGCTGTTGAAAACATGGAAGTCCCACAGTCCCTACACCACTCCTAGACACACTGTCTTGAGGATCTACCACCACCTGTGATGCTTGTTAGGAGCTCCTGGGAACTGACACAATCCAGAAATACAGCAGCAAATTTTCTCAGAAAGAAGCCATCTTGTTTTCTTCCAGGATAGAGAAAAAGTTGCTTCAGTAAAAAGTTTTAGGAGCTTCAGACAGTGTGAGACTGCACAGCCAAAAGCAAGAGCAGGAGTAGGGGGAACAAGGAGGAAGAGAATCTCTCCCACTCCGTAGATATAAGTTGTTTATAAGACTTGGACAAGACATGGAACTTCACCTTTGGCATCACAAAGACTCCTCCCATCACTACGAAGGCATCCAAGCAGAGTGGTGACAAAGGAAGGGTAAAATTTCTTTGGAGTACTCTGACAGAAACAGAGAAATGTGTATGAATAGAGTTGTCCAAACTTTTTTTTTTTTTTTTTGGAAGAAAATTGCAGGGTGAGTATTTTAGTAAAGAGGGTATTTTATTTTTTTTTTTGTCTTTTTAAAAATATCTGTTTACCATTAATCACAAACAAACATTTGGCACAAAGTGTTGCCTTGTTAATGATTCAGTGCCTTGATTATTCCAGTGATGGGAAGTACTGAAATTCAGTGTTTACAGTCTGAATAACAAGCTGTCGAACAGTACTAAGGAAAACTCCTAACCTTTCCAGGGAGGAATAAAAAAGAGAAAGGGAAGGGGAGGGGGAAAACAAAGAGAAAGAAATAGATCATTATACAGCACAAAACCAGACCACAAACCTCATTCTTTTTTAGTTCTTTGCAGGTTCCTTTTCAAATAAAAGATGTGACTTTTAAAAAGCCTGAAACAGCACAGCTTTGTACTTCCCATAAAGACTTCTAAAAGACATTGAATTCCATATGGACCACAGCCTTTTCCTATGGGGAGACATGAAATGTCTGTTGTGTCAGTGAGCACTGCTCTCACAGCCAAAAATCTCCCCCCTGTAACCAGGCACAGCTGGGTGTTTGCCCAGGAGCAGCGCCCCAGGCCTTCTCTTTGCCAGTGCCATTGGTGAAGCACAGCCAACAAACAGCTGCTACCATCACACCAGCGAGGTCCTCAGCCCTCCTGTCTGGGAAGCAGGGCTATGAGGGTAGAAATTGCATCATCCCACACTATATGGCTCCCCATACTCAGGAAAAAAATCATCACAATAGCAGGTCATAAACAGAGATGAGTAGCCAAAAGTTTCTTTCTGCATACCTACTACATCATTGTATGATTTCCACCTGTCATGGACCAAAGATGAGCTGTGCAGCAGCACTCAGAGTACCCACGGTGGACTGCAGGTATTTATTATTTACTGCAGTCTCAGGAGGTCCACACTAAAAGCAGCCTGGGGAAGCAGGCTATGTTTTATCCACCGCATGACCCACTTTCCAGCAGCTCTGTCAAGCACTTCTGTCACCAGCGACAGGGCTGACTAATGTTCAGTGAAGTAGGTGATGAGTTACGTGGAACTAGCTTCCAGAGGAAATTAATTTCCACAGAGGCCCTGGCTACTTGAACTTTGTTTCAAAAAGGCTGTGCTTTATTGCAGTCTAAGTTAATGAAGAAAGGTAGCTGTCAGGCTGCTGCACTGTCGGTGTTACCTCCCAGCCACCTTCCTTGCAGCAGCAGCAGAAGTGGAATGTGAACAACCCCTCAAATGAGCTTCCATTTGCACTCATTTTAATGTTTATCTTCCTACTGCCACATCTACTGCACTACTATTACCATGGGAAATAATCAAACCTACTTTTAATACAATGCTGCGCATATGGCGTCTCTGCCAAGACCATTCTCAAGCAGAGGAACAGATTGCAAAAAGTACCACATGCTCAGCCTTCTGCCTGGGAACTTAGGTAGGAGATAACATCTATACAGTGCTCAGCGCTCCTTAGGAGCACCCAATCTCAAAAAAACCTTCTTTTTTCCTGCTTTTATTCTGCCAGACCTACTACAGTAAATCTCCCTCTAGGGTTTCCATGTCTCTCTCTTCCATGCTTAACCTAGTCCTTACATGTTAGAAGATTTTGGAGGCCCTCAGTTGAAACCTTAGTGCAGAGAGCAAGATCAAGACAATATTGTGTATCAATATGAAGAATGTGTTCTCCATATTACATCAATACCACAAAATGTGTCCTAAAATTTAGAATAAATTACTTTGTGCGCACTGTGCACGTCAAGCCCTGCATTCACACCCAGATCGGTTACTGCTTCTAATAGCAATTGCCTCAAACATCTCAGTTACAACATCTATTGGCTCTCAACATGTTCAAAAGTATGACTTTCTACATTTAAGTCATCTGGGATAATGTGGGAAATATGCAAAAAGAATCTTTTATTGTGCAGTGGCAGTTATTCCACGCTGTTAATCTTGGCAAAGAAAATCAAGCACACACAGCTCTGCTCGGGATCCTTTGCATGAACATTGCTGGAAAACCCACTTTGGTGTGATCAGATCCTTCACAGTAGTTCTTCACCAAATGAGTTAAAATACAGCACATGAGTTAAAGTAGACTTTGCAAATTGAGATTTTCTTATGGTATTTTACGTTGTTTCAAAGGAAAAAATGATGAAAGACATAAAGAACTTGAAGGTGCTTTAGTTTACATTAGCTTGCATCTCTTTGTAGCCCCATGAATTTGCAAAGAATCAGGTAAAAGCATATGCAAACTCTAAAAATAATATTAAAAAGCAATGCTCCAAAGTAGCAGAAACTGAGACCTGTTTAGGCATATGCTCAGTCACAGGCCAAGACAAAAATCTCCCACCTACCTATTAGCTGGTCTAGGAAACGTTGATACAAGACTAACCCCTTCTCAGTCTCTACCTATCTTTACCTGCCTCTTTCATACAGTATTTTACATGTTTGGCTAGATACCATGAAGATGTCCCATTCACTTCATTACCTTAAAAGCTTCTCAATAGTGCAATGGCAAACCTGCAATTGCAGATTTCTACAGTAAAACCCAAATGTACAGCAGCTTTCCTTAACATTTCAAGATCCTCTTATCAGTATTAAACTCAGCCATTTCTGGTTCATTGAAGCACATCCCCAGCCTTCTCACCAGTACTCCCTAGCTCTTAGCATTCAAAATTAATTACTCAGTTTCTCATTAGACTGCTGTAGAAATAAAGCAGGTTTTTTAAACAATTATGAATTCTAAGGATAACTGTCTTCAGATTTTTGATGCTGATGACTTTTGCTTCTCAAACTTTTCTATGTGATCACCAACATCATTATCTTACTTTTTAAAAACAGATATGTGAAGGCCATGTAAAATAATACAGTTCTAGAAGTCCATGCAATATTTTCAAAATATTTTTTTTATTTGTTAGCATCACAAACTTTGTACACAATCTAGAGCAAATAGTCTGGACTAGGCAAAGGTAGTTCTTGTTTATTGGAGGGACAACAGGTAGCAGTGGGATGAGAGATTGCTGCCCTCAGGAGTAGGGAAACCAGCAGGTAAGAGCAGAACTGTGACTCCACATGAGCCACCCATGGAGGTGCAGGGCATGAACTGCACCTTTTGCAGTAGTGGCAAACATAAATAAACAACACACATGATCCCTAAATTTCAATTGCAATGAAAGTAAAAGCAAGAGCCAGAAGCCACTAAGTGAGGCAAAAAAATTTGATTGTCTTCTTTGAGCCTAAGTGGAAATGTACATACAGACCTATGTCTTGATGTCTCACAAAACACAGCAGATGCACACATAGTAAAACTCTACTACAAAACTAACTCTACTACAAAACCCAACTAACACCTGAGGTTAGTATTCTTCCAATAATAAATTTATGACAAGTCATTTATTCCCGCTCTAAACTATTTTGGCAGTTAGAAAGCCAAAGGGCAGGGGAGAGCAGAATTTGTTATATAAGACAAAGAGTAGTTTTCATTTTCTTCTCCACTTCTAACTAGAAGCATTTGACCAGTGTAGCTCAAAATAGGCTGTATTTACTTCCAAGGAAAAGATCAAGTTAGATTTTCACCAGCAGCATAAATGATCTCAGAAAAATATGTGATTCACAAAAACAAATTAAAAACCTGAAAAGACACAGAGGACTAGAATCAAAATGCTGATGTCGCTTCATCCTTCAAAGTTTTTGCGTTCATTCATTGTGGGTGCATCTCAATTTTCTCAACATTTCACTGCAATTGCCATGAAGGTGGGAGAATGGTGTCATGGCAAAAATTATTCCTAAGACTTTTACATCTGATGGGACAAGAGGTGCTATTCTTCAGGTGTAATGAGCACCAGGCTGTAGTCCTGCTGCCTGCCTTGTTCAGCTACACAACAGTAGTGGCAAGACAGCTCCAAAAAAACAATGTGATTCCAGCTGGGCACAGCAACCAGGCAGGATGCTACAATAAAACAGCAGCCCAGAGTAGAGCAGGGAATGAAAACTGTACTGTTAGCCTGGGTAGATCAGGGGTCCTTTTGTGTCAGAAGGAGGTGGAAGCCCACTGCATTCAGGCATGTGTATAGCCATCAGAAATGAACATATGTCCTAAAAATGAATCCCCTGTCATAATGAAACAAAGCAGAAGTTCTCGTATGTGTCTGTGTTTTCATAATCTGAACCACATTCCTGTCCTGTGCATCAACTCTGGTCTGCACAGTGGGGGCAGGTCACACAAATAAAATCCCTGACATTTTGCAGCCCCTTTTACAAGTCTGCATCCATGCAGGGATTGTGACAGCTGCTGGACCAGCATCCCTGAAGCAGCACACTGTTGCAGGTTGGAGCAGCTGTGGCACAGTGGGCGGTGCTGTGCGTCCCCTCTGCGCCAGCCTGATGCAAAGGGACCACAGCAGGGGGGAGTCAGACAGAGCCAGCGCTTTAGCTTCTTTGCTGAAAGATGCCAAATTTACAGTCATCAATTCATTTCATTCTTAGGGTCTCTCACCCGGGGAGGGGCAGGAGTCACCACCTCATGTCACCAGCTGGTGAGCAGGCACTGCAAATTTGTACCAACAGTCAAGAAGTGCAAAGGCAGATTCTGCTCTCCACTGCATAAGTAGAGGACAGCTCTGATCTGCAAAGCAGCCTCTGCCTGTCCCTCCAATTCAAGTAGTTCAGAGCCTTTTTTTTTCAAGGAGACAAATGTTTCATTTGCATTTCTCTTTCCTATGTCAAGTACTAGGAACTGACGGCAATCACACAGACAGTACATCACACAGCACTTCTGAAATCTCCTCTTGTGTGTTTCACAATAAAAATACTATGAAAATCCACAGTGGCATAGGTCATCCTCCAAGTCACAGTATTTGCTAAGTGAAGAAAAACAGGCAATGGTTGTGTCATCCAAAGGCATGTCGGAATCTTCCTTGGCACTGTAATTGGTAACACTCGAGTTCTTTTACAAAGTATTGAAACTGCAGCTGAAATTAAACACATCTGCTAGCAAAGGTAAACTTTTGAAAACTCAGGATATATTACAGATCTAGAACGTACCACCACTGTACCCCTGCTCTTCTTTGAAAGGTGGGTAAAGGCAAGGGTCGCACTTCCGGACATAGCCATATAGTGAAATCTTCATTTACATTACCAATCTCCTATTGCTTGATCTGCCTCCCTCAGCCAGGACCTCAAACATCTCCATATGTGAAAGCCTGGATCCATCTCCAAGCCATCTCTGTACCCAAGGGCCTGGAGGACCCCAGCCCTGCCACAGGTTTCACCCGAGGTGCTGCCTGCCCCTCTGAAAGCAGACAGCAGCCACCCTTTGCTCTCCCTCACAAGACAGCTCCTGCACTGGGCAGAAGAGCTACATTTCAATGATTTGAATTCCCTGGAAGCCTAGAAGTAGGTTCTTGCCCACCTGGGGAATTGGATAGCATTAAGAATAGGCATAGACTTCTTTTATAAATGCACAGGTTTGAATCTTGCCATCTTTTCATTTGCTTCCAATTCAAAAATTATTCCATTACTTTGAAAGTTAATGGAGAAAACAGTGAAAGAGTGCAAATATCATACAATCCCTACCATCACCTGTGAGCAGGCAGTTGGAAAGGGATACAAGTAAAAGAGATATTCTGGGCCTGGGAATCTGTGTCCAAGCAAGCTGTTTCCCAAAGGGCCCTTTGCATGCAAGTTTGAAAGGATGGGGCTGAAAATCAGCATAGGCACAGGAATCTTTTTGTCAGAATAGTCCTTCAGTTGTGGAGGACTAAGGATACACTTTTATGACTTAATTTTCCTGAATACCATTTCACAGGAGGCCAAGCACCCTGCATTTTTAAGGAGATTTCATAGACTGTTGAGCTTAATATAATCTCCCACAAATGTTTATAGGGAGAGTTTTATTTAATACAGTCTGTGATCTGTATAAACATCACCATGGTTTTAGGCTAACCAAACCCTGAGCTGATCTGGAAGTCGTGTGGGAGCTTTATTTGGTATACTAAAGTAGCACAGTTCAAAGTATGATTTTATTTGCAGTAGACTTCTGGGAATTAGAGATTAGTCATATGAGGATTTTAACAGTTGTGTAGTTATGATAGGTGGACTCAATGGCTTTTGTCTTGTAAAATGTCACCAAACTGTCTTGTTACTTCAAATTACAAGACTAAGTAGTTAAATACTTTAAATCCCTAAAGAAAGACTTGAATTTTTGGGATGGGGATGGCAGGATAAAAGCACAGAGGGAGAAAAATCAAAAAGTGTCTGCAAATAAAATTCCACACTATTCACTGTTCTTACAAGTAACTAGAAAAAATGGCACTATAGCTTTGACATGTAATTTGCTCTCATGACCCTGTGACAGGTTTGTTCAGTTTACAAGTCTATTTCCTCTTATTAATTGTCAGCCTTGAAAACTCCACTTGGGATCCACAAATCAAGTTGCATCTCTTCATGACTCCTAAATCACCAGTAATGAAGATTCTGCCCTTTGTAATTTACCTGTCAGTGCTTTGAAGATCCAGACTCAAATCCATCTTTCTCTTGCAGTGCCTGCATGTGCTGGCTCTGGATCTTTTCTAAGGAAGAACTTCTGTTTCAGTGTGGAAGAGACTAAGACAGACATTTCCCAGATTGCCTCACTTTTTTTTCCTCTACTCTCTGCAAACAATCTCTATGGGTTTTATGCATATTTCTGGGATGCTCAGAATATTTGCAAAAGATAGGTCTTTAAATATTAGAAAAGATAAACTAAGTGAAGAGTGAGGTATGATTATCTGTTGTGTTTTCCTGGTGTATTTCTTGATGATTTTATTAGAAGAACAGGCAGACGAGGAAAACAAAAAAGATTGAGACAACTTGACCACTGTAGCAGAGTTTCAGCACACCCTCCATTCACTAGGTTTTATTTCATGGGCACACAGGAACGCAGGTTTTTGAGACATCAAACTTCTGGACATTTTGCCACCAGTATCGACAAGGAGTACTTGTCCTATTTAGGAGTCCATCCTTCTTCACTTTCTAGACTTGGTACTGATTTTATTTGCCTGATCATGCAGTTTATTTAAGCTTGTACTTTTAGGAAAGTGATAGTGTTTTAGATTAGGAAGCGTCACTTGGTAGATTCACATATGGCAATTGCATGGTGAGTTGAAAAAGAAGCAATCAAGGGCTGTGTGTGGGAGTTTCTGATTTGTGCCTTGGAATTACTGCCTCTGCCAGGTATAAAGGCAGAGACAGAACAAACTCTTCTAGCAAAAATATCACTATTTTGGACTTATCTCACATAACCAAGATTAGAGACCAGTCATGATATCTTAGCCAACTCTAGACCCAGCATATTTAGACCTGTGTTTCTCTGCCTGCAGTTCAGTTACCAGCAGGTAACTGCTGACCTAGAATGAATCTCCAGATAGGCAGAGGTAATCTGAATGCAGAAGCTTTGTATTTACTCCCCCAAACATCAAACCAATTTGAAAGTCCAAATAAGCTTAATTTCTTTTTTTATCATATAATTTTGGAGGATGGAATAACGCCAATGGTCCGTGACTTCATTCCATTCATTCATCAAATTCTTGAGAAGGTGCAGCCAGGAGGAAGAAAATCACCACACAGACATTAAACAGATGCAACAGAAAGCTACAACCTGTTAAGAAAAGTTAGCTATATAATAGCTATATAAGACTTCATCAAATATTAAATGTAGTTTGTTCTCTACTGACCCAAGAGTCTCCTTACAAAACCACCTTCTCCTTAGTATGTTGCTTGAAAGTGAACAGTATACAGGATATTTCAATAGTTGCAGAACTGAGGCCTCATATATACTCTTACATCTTGGCTGTATCTCCTTTTTTCCCTGCTCTTATTTCCAATTTACAGGGCTCTAAAATAGCCACTGTACTTGATTAAGTTGAGCAACACTTGTGTAATTTTCATCTCAGGAATCCCCAAAGCACCTGACTTAAAGAATGCAGGGGAAGTGTGTCAGGGTAGGCATCAACCTCTGACACACCATGAGAGTTTTCATTTTCTCAGTCTCTTCGAACAGGTAGAGTTGTGATGATACTCTTCCTCTGTGATAAAACACACCTCAGCCAGTAGTATTTTGGGTCTTTCTCCCTTGATCTTCAAAGGTCATCTTAGGAATTCACGCTGTGTAGAATGGTAGATTTGCAGCCACAGGTGGAGACATCTTAGTACCTACAATATCCTCATCGGTCATTCAGTGATGCCACAGCCACTCCTAGAAGCGCAAAGGATAATAATCTGTTATTCCTGCTTTGAGTAACCCAGCCTTACTTTCTTGATTTCCCTTAGTCATTGATGAACAAGGATCAAAGTAATCCATGTCCTTATTTTAACTCTTTTTAAATATTTGGACTTGCCCATACACTGTGGCAGTGAGTTCCACTACTTATCAGTCACTGAGAGGAGACTTCTTCCTTGAAGACTTCCAAACCTATTTCTTCAAGGAATTTCACCACATATTCTAACATTGTAGCATCCCTTAGCCATTCCTTACTGGCCTTCTCCATTCTGTTCACAGCAGACCTCCAGTCTCCCCAGAGACTGGAAAATGTGACTTACTCTCCACACTACTCTCCATAATCCACAGTATCTATCATCCTTGCCCTTTCCTGAGCATTTTCCAGCCCTACTGTATCCTATTTGAGATAGTGTGATCAGAACTGTGTAGATTTATGTAGGGACATAATATGTTAGATCTCTATTCCTTTTCTGATCATGTCTAGCCTTCCATCAGGAGGTCATGAGGAAACTGAAATGACAGATTTCATAATACAGAGGCAGTATCTTCTGTGCCCCAGCTGAAACAGCTTTTGGTTATAGGAGAACTAGGTTCAGATGAATGAGAGGACGTCACCAATAAAAGCAAAAAAAAATTAAATAAAATTAGGTAGTCAGACTAGATTTTATTTTAAAATATAAGATAGTGAGATAATAAGAAAGGAAAATGTATGCAAGCTTTCCTAGCACAGTATTTTGGAGGGGTGAAAAAAAATAGTAATTTATTTTCAAGCCATGTTTTGAAAAAGTGTCACTGAAGAAACCACACCAGAAATTTAGGATATGTCTATGCTGCACAATGCTAATTTACGTAGCTGAGCTCTGTGCTAATGCAGCTATATTGCTTACTGCACTTACAGCTAAATAGTTTAGGGCTCTCTCTGAAATCTCTTCACCAAATTTCACTGTGCAATGGAGAAATACTTTTTTTTAGTCTTCACCACTGCAGGGCACCTTGAAAAGCCAGGTGTCACACTACTGTGTCCTTTACACAAGTAGAATTGTGCTTATGCTACCCTTGCAGATTTATCATGTTAAATGTACCTTGCAGAAAGACTACAGCCAAGACAACCCACAGATCTTAAATGTGACTAGATGAATGTGCCTACAAATTTCAGGAGAGATGCTTCCAGGCACAAAGTTAAATCCAGGAATATGGGTCTTCTGCAGCAGTAGGGCCCTTACTCTGCACAGGCTCAAAACGGAACAGCTGGACTGTGTCTTGCCCAGTCAAAAATGGCCCTGGAACAGGGAGACTTACAGCTTTAACTCTGATATAGAGTTAAAGCTCTTTCTGCCCATAACAACACGAGCTTGTGCAGAGGTTGGTACTCACTGAGGGCCAAGCTCTTTTTCCAGAGAGGAGTCCCATGTTGTTACAGCATTGTTGCTGCTTTTACCTGCAGCCCTGAGCCACACACAAGCCTCACTGTCTTGTGTACAGATGTCTGGTGTGCCCCTACATCCACAGGGAACAAAAAATCCTCAGGCTGCCAAGCCCACTCTGACAGCATGCAGCAAACCACTCAGCACTCAGTGGTGCTTGGAGGGGACAGACTCAAACATTTCCAAGTAGCTCTTCACTGAAACAGGCACCAAAGAATCTCAGCTCCTGGACACCAAGACACCCTCCAAGGGCTGCTCTGGGAGAAATGCAGTACTAAATTAGCAGCTACCCATGAAATACACAACTGACATGATGGCTGATGTATTTTTGGCCTGATTTCTGTCTGCCAGCACCCTTTAGTGAATCTTCTCCTTAGCTAATTTTAACCAGATTTGAAAGAAGGGCTGGACTATCACTGATAATTATATTTTTATAAGTTTCAGGGGTCTGACAGCTGGAGAGAGACTTAAGATCAAAATTAGTGCTCTCTATCAAGGGAAAGCAGGCAAAATTCAGCCACTATATATTCTAGCAAGCCTGAGGCAGCAAACGAACCCATACACATTTGGTGGCAGTGTAGCATTGCTGGCATTTGCTTTTGCCAGAGCTGGTTGTTTTGCACTAGTGTATGGTTTAGGACACAAACTCTTAAGTGTCCATGTTTAATTATATCTGATACTGTCATAACAGTTTCTATAATTTTGTTGAGGTATTTGTAATTGCAGAGCATCCACCGAAATTAGGCTGATTTGTGAGGGAGCAGTCAAAAATAGCTATTTTATTATAGGAAAAAAATGCAATTACAACACCTCAGAAATTACTTTTATTCCTCTTGAACAGCCTGTTGTTCAACTTTAATCTTGCAGTTACTAGAAAGTAAGATTGGACAGTGAGATTTGTATTTATTGAAAAAGAAGTTCAAAGCATGTCAGACCAATCTTCTGCTATATGTCAAATTAAGGGAAATTGTGTTTTGCCTCCAAATTAAAAAGACAAACAATTCTTGGGGAATAAAAATGTTATTGTTCAAGGAAGAGTAATACAGTATGAATGCCTTTCCTTCAGCTGGCTCTCTTTGTAAATGAGCAAGAACACAGAGGTCAATAAATTGTCATTACCCAAGCTTCATAAATCCTCAGAGGCTGTATTTTACCATGTAGTTTGGGTTACAAGACCTTATAAGAGGCCAAGAAATATTCGTTAGGAGTATTTATAGGCAAAGATGAGGTCTCCAAAATTTTGTGGTTGTTATTTGCAGTGTCAACACAGAAAAAAACCTGCTTGTCCTGGAAACTGCTGATTCTAAAACAGCTCTCTGCACATGAAACCATTGATAGAAGCCTATAGTCACTGAGTAGAATTAGAGGATTTACCTGTTCATTATCAAGTACAGCTTTGCTAGCAGATCAGTTGCAAAAGACAACCTAATTTCCTATTGCTTTTTTGGTTAAAAGTAGGGCCAGCACAGATAAAAATAGCAAACAGCCCTGAAACTTTGAGCACAACACAGAAAGGAAAAAGCAGGAAAGTTGATTAGAACAGGAGGTAAAATATGACCACGTATGCACAACGTTGCATAAATCTTACAGGGAGCTCCAAGGACTGCAAACTGGTTCCTCTCATAAGGATTCACTTCTTATATCAAACAACATGTTGAGCTGTAAAGGATATATAGCAGCACAGTTTGAAAGGGGAAAAGCAGAAAAAAACCCCCACAGAATGTCTACTATACACTACAAAATTAAGACTGCTGAAAAGCACTTTCTGCTTTGTGGAAACAAGTCTCAAATTGTTCTGTGACTAAAGTATGAAAGAAAATGTTTATATTTGGGTACAACATCCTGAAAAAAAAATCTGGAAGTGTATATTCAATTAGCTATGAGTAATATTTGGGCCTCTGCTTACCCTAACCTCCTTAAGTTTGAAGCTTGTGTTATTGCACAGTTCAGATGATTTTTACTTCTTCACTCCCTTTGAATGAAGTAAACTCAGCATGTTAGGCCCTGCCTTACATGTTTCTTTCTGCACTGATCCCAAAATACAAGCCATATCTTGCCATCCTTCTCCAGCAGGACAAAGAGAGTGGCCCCTGTGGTAGTGTACAAATGTGAGAAAGCCACCATAACTCAGCTCTGAGTCAGACCAGAGGGGGACAAGTGACCATAGGAAAGCTGTTAATTAAGCACTGCTTCTACCATGAATAGGCTGATAGAGGGCATCATTATCAAAAGGAAACATGCATCTCTTCAAACAAGCTGTTTCTTGTCCTTGCTTAGTTAACAAAGAAGCTGTTTGAGCATGTCAGGTTAAGATTACCATACACACTGCCATGGGAAGTCCTTGAAAGCAACCTATGAACCTAACAACAGACAGCATGTGACAGCATTCAGAGCACAGCTTTTACTGCTCCCATGCCTTTGTGAAGCTCTTGGTGACTTTGGATATTCTGAGCAGGGACACAGGAAGTTTATTAAGAAGGAATTATTAAATATTGATTTTTTTTCCCTGGCATTGGTTATCAAGATAAATGCCAGAAATTCATCTGTCCTGTTGAAACTGACCCAGAAAAGATACTTCATCAACTTCAAGTCCATGGAAAAGAAAACAGGGACAATGAAGCAAGAAACTTTTCCATCTGACCCACATAGATCACTCATGAGAACCCATGAAAGTGGCCTGAATATTGAGACCACAACATCTGGCAGAAGGGATTTTGCAACTGCTCAGTAATTTTGCTGATCCTACACCTTGTAGGTGTCTCACAGTAATCTCTCAACCAGGAATTCCTTGGTCATATCCAGGAACCTGTGCCACCTTTCCACTCAGCCGGCATACACTGCCATTTACCCAGGCTGCAGCTGCTTCTGCAAAGAAGACTCAAAAGTAATATATTTGCATCAGATCTCAGTCAGAAATCCTGAACTGTCTTCACCAACACCTAATGAAGGAGCACCCTTCAGCAATTGTTTTTCTCATTCACACCAAAATAACAAAATTCCCCATGTTTCTCCCAGAGTTCAGCAGTGTATTTTAAGGTCAGTGTGACTTTGTCCAGAACTGGATGAGCTCCAGGGCTGAAGGCAAGGAGGGTGCCAGCCCTAGTGATAGCATTGAAGCTCAGCTACAACTCGAACTAGGATACAGTCTTGCTGGCACCTCCAGTGCTACCAGATCCCCTTTACTGAGGGAAGGCTGGAGGACATCTTAATGAGTTATTCAGGCCATAGTTTGTTATCTGCTGACAGTGCAACACACTCCTTTGAGCTAGGGCTTCAGCTTACCGGTGTTTTTCCAGAAGATTTGGAACAACTGACCTCTTTGGAAGAGTAGCCCAAGGGGGTTGTGAAGTTTTTATCCTTGAAGATTTAAGGATCTGAGTAAAATCCTTAGTGACCTGGTCTAACCTCACTGCCTATCCTACTTCCAGCAAGAGGTGGGACTACAGATATCCCATTTTCAATTCCAACCTAAACTGTCCTATAATGCTGGAAAAACATAGAAAATTTGTGGGTAATAGTCTTCTGCATTTTTTTTTTCTCACACGGAATAAGAGAGAACTTTTTTTTCAAAACTTAACTTATAGAAAAGGTTCCTGTTTGCCTTGCGTCTTACTCACAATTGTTGGTATGGACTAAACAACATTTGGCTGGTCCAAAGCGTTGATCCTCATCTCCACCTCTTGAAACCTAAGCCAATTTCTCTGTTTCATTTTGAAGGTTGATATAGTGCTTATTTGCAGTCTGTTTA
This sequence comes from Lonchura striata, assembly GCF_050655825.1. Lineage (NCBI taxonomy): Eukaryota > Metazoa > Chordata > Aves > Passeriformes > Estrildidae > Lonchura > Lonchura striata. Next base: position 63,831,596 of record NC_140704.1, read on the forward strand.
GGCCTGGTGGCCTGAAATTTTAGTGGGGAAAAAGAGGAGAGAGTGCCTCAATTACATCAGTTGCTGAAAAGAGAAGAACCCTCTCTGACAAATTCCCCTTAGCAACACTTGCCAGAGGGAGAAGCTGTCCAAGGGAATCTGGTGAGGAGCACAGAGAAATACCTGGAAAGCTCTTTGGCTGAAGTAAACTTAATTTTTTTGTGTCTTTTCATGTACATTTCAGTTTCTTCATTGGAGCAGATGTTTTCAGCCGGAGATGGGTATAAAAGTAATTTTCACATACAGGAAGATAAAGGCAAAACCAAAGTTAATTGTGCATGCGGTGAGGGGTGGCAGTCTGCAAAGCTGTGGAAAATTGATCACGCTATGGAGAGTCTTGAGGGAGTTTTGTTTCTGAAAGGGATACAAAGACATTTGCTTGGGAGTCTTTCTGGTGCCTTACAAAAGCAGTAAGGATTGTGTAAGACACTTACTCAAACTCTTGCACAAAATCATGGAACTGAAGAATAACAAGAACAAAAGAACCTCTGGAGGTCATCTATTCCCACTTCCAAAGATAAGATATCACAGTGTTTCTGAACATCTTCTTCCGGTATTTGGCCATCTTATCTGTGAACATTTTCTTCCTTACACCCAGCTGTAATTTTTCACACTGTGACTTGTGCCTGTTGCCTCTTGTCTTTCCTCTGCTACACCAAAATCAAAAATATATTTGATGGTTCTCACAGTCCAAGCTTCTTTAAGAGATGGACAAGCAAAGACATCAGCTGGCAGAACATACAGTAACCATGTCTGGTGACAAAAGTGACTAATGGGTGACACAGAGAGGTGCAGCATCTACTTTTTAAGTAAAAAAGTGAAATCTGCTATATTTATTCTTTCATGCAAAGTCTGAACTTACTTAACTCATGGCTGAAGTACTGTAAAATCATAGTGTGAAATACTGGGAAATGTCAGCTATGCTGTGAGAAAACCTACCCTGAACCAAAATTTAGACTCTGTCTTAAAAAGCAATTTCCATTGTAATTGTCCTCCTTCACCAAGTTGCTCAAGAATGGCAAACATTCTTCTTTGTTCTCCTAGATCCTAATACAAGTTCATTAATTTGCTCTCCACTTTGGAAATTAACGAAGTATTACTAAAAATTACCATTCATGTACAATTTCTGTCACTTGCATTTGTAGCAAATAATGTTTTGCCCTATGACTAGTCCTGTTTATTTCTGGGTTGACATAAGTGGCAAATTCTGGCCCATAATATCTGTGTGCATCAAAAATAGAGAATGAAAGAGAGACAGTAAGAAGAGATTAGAATACCATGTATGCTTAGTAACCACCTACACATGCCTGCACCCCCACAGAAAAAAAGTCTCACTCTACAAAAAGTTATTGATTTTATTTTAAAGATCGACAGGTTAATTGAGCTGTTTTGGGAAAACTGACTACAGAATGAGTTTCATTCTGTCATTACATTTTGTCAAATTAAAAATCCAAGTATATTTTTTAAAAATCTACAAGGAAGCCCAATGAAGACTATGATGGAGTCTAGGACACCCTCACATTCTTTTCCAAACCGCCTGTTTTCATTGCATATCATGAATATTTGCATCAAGTTCCCATACATCTAACTTCTAGACATTATCCTCCTTTTACAAGCTGGTTTTCACTGAGTACTTTGAATTGTAGGGTATGAGCCTGAAAAAACATTAAGAGATAAGTCAAGTTTAAAGAGAATAAAACACAAACAAAAACCTTCCAATACTCATAAAAAGTAGAGATAAGCACAGAGGGGTTTAAAGGGTTTAAAGATTTATTTTCCCAGATATATTAGTGAGGCGTCTGGCAGAATGGTGATTAAAGTTTGCAGTCACAAAAAGTACATCCCACCTAACTCTATTTTTGCAGCAAATGCCTTCACTGTGTTTGGGCCCTTTTGAGTTTTGAGGGGAAGGAACCAAAGGACAGCTATGACTTTGTACCTAGGAGAACCAGACCTCTCTGGGGGTTCTTCCAAAACATGCAATAATAGAAGGCATACTGTACTTCTATACATACATAAGCAGATATGAATAGCACAGTGGTGGGCTGTCCATGCTCTACAGACTTCCAGGCTCTACAGACTTCACCAAATCTTAGAAAAGAAAAGAAAAGAAAAGAAAAGAAAAGAAAAGAAAAGAAAAGAAAAGAAAAGAAAAGAAAAGAAAAGAAAAGAAAAGAAAAGAAAAGAAAAGAAAAGAAAAGAAAAGAAAAGAAAAGAAAAGAAAAGAAAAGAAAAGAAAAGAAAAGAAAAGAAAAGAAAAGAAAAGAAAAGAAAAGAAAAGAAAAGAAAAGAAAAGAAAAGAAAAGAAAAAACAACAACAACAAAAAAAAACCCACCAACAAAAAACCTAAAGGAAAAAGGCTACAGATCATTAAAAATAAAGCTAGTTCCATGTAGTTTCGTGCTGTGGGCTAGTTTATATACCAAGACTGCATAGTAGACCTCTTTGAATAGTAGAGTCTAGACAATGTCACCAGCACAAAACGCACTCAGTCTCAAAAATTTCCTACCTCTATTTTGCGCAGTGTATGGCAAGAGCTTTGCACAAAGCAGGGCATTCAGGTTTGTAGGACCCGGCTGCTGCAGTGCAGCATCAGGTGACCTGTTGCACAGGCACACACTGTGCCAGGCAAACTGCAATATTGACATATTAACATCAATATTGATACATTAAGATTGACAAGCTGAGATGAAAGAGTGAAAAGATGAGGAGTCTATCTCATTTTTCACTCAGAGGAATTGTGGAGCTTGATTCCAAACTACCAACTTTTCTCCTCTGCATATGTCAAGATGACCCCCTACTTCCCACACAGATACCAAATTTTGTGTATTCACAGGTTCTCTCCTTCACTCTAGCTCAGAAACAGCAGAAAACCATCCTGCATTAAATAAAGAGCAGGCAGATTTTGCAGCCCATCCCTGGGGTCTAGGCATAAGAGAGACGTTTCTGAGTGTACAGGGATGGAGACAGCTTTCAGGTACACCTGGCCTCTTTTTCCCCTACATGTGAGATACATCTCACATGGCCACAATAACCTTTGCTCCTTCAGGCTCCTTCAGACTCTCCACCAACAGCACCAAAGGAGAGGGTCAAAGAAGGATGGATGGTTACAGGGCTCTGGTGGCTGGATTGTTTTCTCACTAGTGAAACACAGTGCTCCACAGCCCTGGTTATCAGTGTGAGACTTCAATCACCATGAAAGCCACACAATCCAGAAAATCCAGGAGTGCAATATTGTTTTATACGGGTGTAAACGCCACCATTACAGAGGATGCCTTCCCACTGGCTTCTCTTCAGTCAGCAGGTGAGATGGGGGACACTGCCATCAGCACATCTGCATCATGCAGCTGGGACATTCTGCTGCCACTCCACCATCAGCAGAGCAACATCCTCGCTCTCAGCAGCAGGGTAAACTGCCGTTACAGATCCTGCTGTCAACCTTGGTACTCTATCCCGGCCTCTGATTTTTTCAGTTGGTTCAGCAATAAAACCCCTAATCATGCTGGTGCCTGAAACATCATTGGTCTCTGAGACAAATAGCTTGGGTATCCCTCTGCAGAGCGATTGCTCCAGGCTCTTTGCAGTCTCAAGCAGGCATTAACACAGGCATGTGTCCCCCGCACACCGTGCCCTGCAAAACGTTAGAATGTTTCGCAGCAAGATAAACTGGTCTCACCACCTCCTCTGCTGCAAGTGCCTATTCTAAAGAGGGAGTCTCTGATTCCAGCAGAGCCTCCCTCCTGGAGGTGTGGCACTGCGGGAAGGAAAGGAAGACTGGGTATTGCACTTAAAATGAATGGGACTAGATGGCTGCTCTTGCTATTTTATCAAAAGCACCCCTTCCCCAGACAATACTGATTAACATGGATTTTAAGATAAAAGAGTATTGTATTAATACATATATGTATTCCCCCCTCTTCTAAACATCAGCAGTTAGCATGCTGCAAAGAAATGATTTCAGGTTGAGTGCATCACATACTGACTCGCTGCCATGAAGCTCTATACTTCAACAGAATTCCTGGTGAACAATGATGAAATATTCATCAGTTCATATTTGTAAATAGCCCAGCAACATACTGAGCAAATGACCTCCAACGAAGTGCCTCGCATTAAAATGGAACAGCAACCAGCTGAAATGAGGGAACTACAAACTATGCATGTGTTTTGTCAGCACAAACAAGCAGCAAACACAAACAGAAAGAAATCTAGTTGGACTCATCATCCTGACAGTGAGAAACAAATGAGAAGCCAGCCTGTTCGCTTCAGCAAGACCCACTGGTGGTGCTGCCTGTGGCAGGAGCAAGTAGGGCAACTTGGGCTAAACATTGCTTCCTGCCCTCTATCACAAGCAGAAAGTGAACCAGAAGTGAAGCAGAAAGGCAAGGCAGGAGGTTGAGCTGCTTGTTCTCCGCACGTGTTGGCACCAATTGTTCATTACCTCAAGCACTGCTAGTCCTTAACTGCAGGTCTTGGTCCCTGAAGTGGAAAACACAAGCATATACCCTCCAGAGGAACAGTGAAACCTGCCCTCCCCCAATAGATACGTGATGCTGGGCAAGAGTATCCCCACAGATAGCATTTCTTGCCTTGCCTTTCCTGTAGAGAGTGAGCAAGGTTTCCAAGGGGGGCAGGCAGTGAACATGGGGATGCCAGCCAGCACTGCTCTTTGTCTGGGGTGCTGGTAGCCAGTGCTGATTTAAGCAGCAGAAGGGTGGATTTTCTGTCCTGCTTTCAGCAGTCATCATTATTCAGGATGCGTGTTTTCCAGGGAGGTTGCCAGAGCTGCACTGCACCGCTTGTGATGGTTAATCCTTGTATGGGAAAGCTCCACAATGGAAACTGTGAGGAGAATGCAAAATAAATTAGGAAAACCTAGCAAGCCATCGTCAGCCTTTACAAAACACAGAGACACCCAGACCTTTTCCAAGGTACTTTCTTGAAACTGATCTTAAAACCCCATATCTTGTTGCCCCAGGGCCTCACAGAGAGGTGAGCTCCCACTGCCAGAGCCAGGTGGGCGATGCAGCCCTTTTTTTATCATTTATCTATTAATTAAACGCACTGTGATAAGGCAGATCTACATGCAGGTCCACACACAGCTCTGCAGGCTCGGTGGGGCCTCGGCGGCCGGGAACTTGAACAAACAGCACCATCAGGTGGCTCTCCGGGAAATACATGTGTGGAAGCACCCGGGATGTCTCCAGGCGGACCTGGCCATCCCTCCGCTCTCCTCTCCCAACCCTCCCAGAAGGGAAGGTCCACAGACCCTCCTGGCAAAATCCAAGTCCAAAATTGTTAGAGAAAGCTCCAATGGCAGCAAGACACATCCAGAAAAAGTGTTAAGGAAAAACTTTTGATCTGCTTCCTTCCCCCCAGCATGCAAGTCTTTTTTGTCCTGTGCTTTCCATTGTTGTCAGCTGTGTGTATCCCAGCTCTAACTAATGGTTTAAGTGACTCCTTAACAGGCCACCAGGCATCCAGAGAACCTGTCTGAGCCCGGTACAAGGCTTAATTCCCTCCCTTAGCCTCTTCAATTTTTGAGGGCACTGGCAAGTAAATGTTTTGACCTTGAAAACAGTTCCTGGAGTACAACTCCCTTTGGGGCACTGCTGGCATCCACCTCCCCGCACCTGCACAGGGAAGGAGGAGGATGCCTTGTTCAGCCTCAGGCAGGTGCCCTTTTGCCAGAGACTGCCTTTGAAATAACTTGGCTCCTTCAGCCTGTTTGCTGCCTTCTGCTGCTGCTCACATATTTGGTCAGTGCAAAGTGGGTGCAGAAGCCTTTCTCACTAACTAACCAGAGCAGCTTTGCACTCCAACACACATAAAGACAACAGATTCAGCTTCTAGAATTCAGACCTCAGCCATTTCACAAACTCTGCTCCTAGACTCCTGCTTGTCACCTTTACCTATCCCCCCCTAAACAGAGAAGAACACTGGATAAGACAACCTGAAAGAAAGAAAGAAAAATGCTCTTGCACCCACAGTGCTGCAGTGACTGCAGCCATACATATTCTATTTTCATGACTGCCAGAGGAGAGACCTATGCCATCAGTATCAGTTGCTTTTCTTATACCTGGATTTTAAAATATTTTTCTTTAGGTTGTTCTCAACTTCAGTAAATAATTAGACATTTCTAATGGTCTCCTAGCAGAACTAAGGTAACTTAAATATTAATGCATATAAATAATATGTTTAGTTGTTTGTCTATTTATTTCCTTATACATACATGTTTTTATAAGTAAATATATGCATGTCTTACATTTATATAAGATACAGGAATCAACAGGAACGTAAACACATACATAGTCACATTCACAAACCTAAAGGAAAATTATTCAAAAGTGTGGTTACTCAGTTCCTCTAGGAAACACCTCAGTTCACAGTTTCAGCCTTGAGTGCCCACAGTTAGACCTTACAGCAACAGCTCTGAAAATCAGGACCTTTCATTGCTATGTTTGTGCCTAAGCATACAGAAGGGCTGATTTACATATCTAATTTCAGGCCTCTAATTTTCAAAAATTTGTGGCCTGAAGAGGCAATCCAGTGTTTCCAGCTATACTGCCCCCAGGGACACTTCTGTACAAAGCACATCATCCAGTCACCTTGAAAGGATGTCAAAGCATTGCAAGTTGTTGACAGCCCATCTCAAAAACCTCTGCCTTCTGTAATAAAGAGACCTCCCAATTCCCAAATATGCTCAATGCAATAAAATTTTTGAACATCCCATATAAAGTTAATAATAGAGCACCTATCACAAAATACAAAAAAAAAAAGAAGAGGAAATGAGATTATATTTCCCATCATGGCATCTGTATTAAGCTCAATAGCTGCTTATTTCTACTATAATTGTGCCAAAGTCATTTTGAATTTCATTTTCTTCATGCACCTTGCTCTGAGGCTGAGATATTTTGGGAAAAACAATGCACAAGACAGTACTTAAATGCAACAGCAGCATCTCACCAGTTGCTACTCATGATGTCAGAGGAGGTCAGGTGGGCACAGAAGTATGAATTTTCCCTACATTTGTACACTTTTTGAGTGGCTAAATAGCACCCAGGAGAACTGAGGTCTTCCTAGGACAGCAGGAACATAGAACTAAGACAAAGGAATGTCTTTTTTCCTGCCACCTTAATTTTCTTTGCTTTCAAGCTCTTCCTCAGCTCTTGCCTTCTATTTTTCTGTAAAAGGATAATGTAGTGCTAGGGGAAGTAAGCTTGCAGCAGCACTGGCTCATGGGAGAGCCTGCACAAGCCACATCCAAGCACTTCTATAAGTACATCTTTTCTATACTGGGTTGTCAGTTGTGCTGCTCTATTCTTGTAGAGCCATGGAGCAAGATGCTTGGGGTGGATTTGTTGGCAGATCAGTAGGGAATCATAATATTCCTGCCAAATTCATTTTCTCATGTGACCTGAGCTTGACTTAGAACATGGATTTCCTACAGAGACAAGTTTGAGCAGTGCCAGGAATTTGAAAGCCAGGTGGTCTGCAAAGCTTCTCCCCAGGCTCTGAGATCCTATTTCCTTGTGTCATTCTTTTCAGACAGCATGGAGTGCGGGCTGGGGTGCTCACAGCAAACTGAGTCCTCAAAATTAATGCAATTGCTCCTTCCACCACCATAATCCTCTGGAAGAGACTGTGACAGAAGTGGGAGGAAAGATAAGCACGTTTTCTGCAAGGAAACAGATTCAGACAGGCTTTGACCAAGAATGCTAGTGAAACTTTTCCCTGCCAGAGGAAACTCTAAAAAAAATCCCACTTTTTCATCTCAGCAGCATCCAAATCTGACTTAGCTAGTCCAAACTGTCGTGTCCTTGCTAACTCAGAAAGCCTGTATTTTCCTATTTGGAAGGGAAAGCTATCAGGCAAAGGCAGATAAGCTTTTCTGAAGAAAGCTATCCATAGGTTCACTGATCTTTTGGAACAAGAAGGTCCCTATATTAATTTTAGATACCTGGCAATCTGCATACTAGAAATACCGTATGGCTCTGATCCATACTGACTTCTATTAAAGAAACAAAAGCTAGAATGAGCTGGAAACTCTCCCAGATGATGATCTCTGAATATCAATTGAGAAAAAGCAGCCTACCTTAATATATTACTTGCCCCATCCCTAAGAAACCCTCATTAAAGAAAATAAGCTTGGCTCTCTGAAGAGGCACAACAGCGGTGTCAGCATTGTAAGGGGATATCAGACCAGGACCTGGACCAAATATCACAGACACAGATTGGTTAAGTCTGGAAGGCATTACTGGAGGCCATTAGTCCAACCTGCCTGGTCCAGCATGACACCCTACAGCAGATTAATCAGGATTCTGTTCAGATGGCTTTTGAGTGTCTGCAGAGAAAGAGACTCCTCAGCTTTTCTGGGCAATATATTCTAATCCCAAGTCACTCAAAAAGTAAAGAAGTTCTTAATCATGTTCAGATGAAACTTCCTGTGTATCAGTTTCTGTCCTTTGCCTCTGTCCTACTCCTTGGCACCACTGAGAGAAGCTGCTTTTCTCTGTTTTGCCTCAGCAGGAACCAGGAGCAATGCACAGATTACATCTGTCTGCTTCTGGACTTCTTAATCTTCTTGTACAGCTACAGAAGGATCCCTGATACAGAGCAGGGAGTCACAGCCTCATTCTAAAATGGCTCCTGTCATTCTCTCTAGAAACATTCCAGAAGTGGCAATGGTCCGTAACACATATAATCCCATATCTATAATTGCTGCCTTGGCAAATTCCCATCACAGATTGCACTCAGTTCTATCCCGCCCTCACATCAGATGCAATCCACACCAACCTGTGCCTGATGGAGTGCCTGGCTGAGGTAGCAGGATGGAGAATAGCTTGCTGCACTCTTGGGAGACAGGGAGCTCAGACTTCGGCAAGTCTGAACCCTGTACCTCAGCTGAAGCCACCCCTGTATCACCTCTGCTTCCTGAAGGCCCAAAGAAGGGATGGATGTAGCATGTCCTTCTCCTCCACTCTCTCCCACTCCCCCACTCCTCTCTCTCCACCTTAGATGCAGTCACAGCAGCCAAGCTGTCCGTGCAGTTACAAAAATGCTCAATGTGGAGGGAGTGATGTCTTCATTGAAGCAGCATTTCAAACAGCACAAGTCACTGAGAAAGCAACTTCCTTCTTAGCATTGTGTTGATGGCTAGGAGACACTAAGAAAACCTGTGTTTCTACAGTCAGAGAACAGCAGGATAAACTCAGGAATAACTTTGCTGAGTTTTGCTGTGCAAACTCCCTTAGCACATTTCTGGAAGAATGTAGCTGGGAGAGTGTCAGCAGAAGCTATGAAATTCATTTGCATCAGACTCACAACTTTCTGGCAGTAGGCTGACCAGTCTGAAATTCACTCCTTAAATCCATGAGAATTCAGTTTAAACTTAGTCTTTCTTCAGCTGTAGTTCTTCTGCCTCCTTTTTTAGTGTGCTTCCAAACAAATCCAACATCATCACCCATCAGTCAGAAAGGAGATGAGAAACACAGGTTAGGGAACACTCAGGTACCGCAAGGGAACAAATAGCATAGGATGTCAATGAAATCCCAAATTATTGCCTAATTTAAGCCTTGCTTTCCTGCTTGGAAGGGCTGAGCTGCTTGTTCACAATGTCTGTTGCTGGTAAGAGAATTCCATTTTCAATTTCTCTCCTTTTTACAGTTCTTTCTGAACTGGCACTTCTCTACGTATCTCCCAGCACATGATTATGAGACCATTTTTAAAGATTTTACATCAGCCTCTGTGGAAATCAATTGGATCATATAAGGGAAGGAAGACTATCAGTGCCAGGTGATCCAGAAATACAAGGACAACTATTTTGGATATTTATCCCTGCTTGCCGATAACTGTTCAATCCAAATCCCTGATGAGTTGCCAAGTTCCCCAACATAATACTTGTGTGACTACAAAATTCCATACCACTGCACTGTGTGAATTGGCTGTAGATACTTGATACCCATAGATATCACTTCCTGCCCTGTTGAGTCACCTGCAAACAGAATTTGTCTGTAGAGCTAGGAACTCTGTTCCTTAGATCAAACATTAACTAGTCCTTGACCAAGTCTTCTCTGTCACAAGGTCCCAGGGCATATTATGAAAGGAATGTCTGGACATTGCTGAGCATTTCCTAGGCAGGAAACTGAGCTTATTCTACAGAGTCACTTCCCCATGAAGACAGAGGAAACTGCATTAGCCAAGATGGAGAAACACTTCCAACAGGAATGGAGAAACATTTCCACTAGAGTTGCAAAAATGGACAGATACCACATGATTCAAAGCAACTGTTCTGGTGTGCTGTTCCTTACTGCCTAATATGCACTGATCTGCATTGATCCAAAATTACACTCCAGCACCTCAGTGTTGGCAAACAAATTTGCTCTGTCCCAGGAGGGCCACTGGGTTTTGACAGAGGCCATTGATCCACTGCGATCCTGATTCAACACCAATATAAATATATTGCCTGGCTGAAGACCCACTCACAGGGCACTGTCATGAGGTAACATATGAGAGACTGACTTCTGACATATTGACACCTGCCAAGTTCATGCTAAACCAAAGCTGTTTCCATACCTAATTGAAGGTGCCTCACCAAAGCCATACACTGAGAGGCAGTTCACTGAAGGGAGAATATAGCAGTGTGAAAAATCCTTTTCTCACTCTCTGAAGTTGAGGTTTCAAAGCTCCTTCCATTCTGAGCTTCATCTGAACAGGTTGTCACCTCCAAGGCAGGTCAGAGCTCTTAGCCAGGAGAAGTCCCCACATTTTGAGTTCCAGCTCTGAAGAAGTAAAAAAGTCCATTAACCTATACAGGCTATTCTGGAAGTGGAGTTTTCTTCTAATTTCAGTGCTCGGTCCTGGTGCTGAGAAAATTCCTCTTCTGATAAGGCACATTTCCACAATATTGTAACAGCTCTTTCATAAGAAGCTTGGAATTCAATGAAGTGGTATTTTCTAAGGAGAACAGTATCCACTAGAAAATTCCCACCCACCTCAAAACCTAACTCTGCAGCAATAATTCTGCACAGCTACTGAGACTGGTTGGTGGAACTGAGGAGAGGAGAGGCAGAAATAAATGAATATTTTTTCCTTTGCACCAAAGCTGTTTTTGCCACTTTTATCCTGACTATGATTTTGGAGCCCACATGACTCCAAGGCCAGAATTCATTTTCAGCCTTAGACCATATATATTTGCATCATGAACATGCGATGTCAACCCCAAATAAATGTATGCATGTGTCATTGTCTCTGCTCTATGTTACTAAGTCTGCTTTCCTCCTTCCCATTCCCTTATGAAAAGCTGCACACTGAGGACAAGTTGACAAACATGACAACACTAGTCCAAGAATAACATCCCAAACTCTCAGTCAATCTCACTTATCATGGACATATGTCACCTTAGGCACATCACAAGCATGGCTGTCCTCTCCAGACAGCACCAGAACAAACTTATCCTACATTTTCTCCTTGCATGCAAACAATTGGCAGAGGGATAGTATATAAAACTCACCTTCTTGCTCTAGGATCACAGACTGGTTTGGGGAAAGTTTAAAGTCATCCAGTCCAACCCCTTGCAATAGGCAGGTACATTTTCAACAGGATCAGGTTGCTCAGAGCCAGATCTAACCTGGCCTTGACTGTTTCCAGGTTCTTTGGACAGCCTGCTCCAGTGTTTAACCAACCTCATCATAAAAAACTTCTTCCTTATACTTAATCTAAATTTACTCTTATAGTTTCAAAGCAATAACTTTCATCTTATTCCTACAGACATAATTAAAAACACTGCCCCCATATTTCTTGTAAGCCCTCTTTAACTATTGAAAAGCTGCAATAAGATGTCCTTGGAACTTTTTCTTCTCCAGGCTGAACAATCCCAGCTCTGTCAGCAGGAGAGGTGTTCTAACCCTCTAATAATTTCTGTGGCCCTCCTCTGAACAAGAGGAGCATAGCTGCTTCATGACAGCAGCCTAATTTCACCATTTTCCCATGACTGCCCACCAGTTTACTCCAGGAAAGACTAGTTTTTAATGAGAGGGAAAGGCTTTACACCTCTGTTGCAGCTGCACAGCCTAAGGTGTGTATGTTGGTGCAAGCACACACCCTCTCCATTTGGCATCAGATGAGCCAGGAAACTTTAGTCTGTCACACAGGCTGCAGACTCCAGATGGAGTCCTGAAAAGTTGTAACAACACACAAACTTAGTTTTCTGAACATTTAATATAAATTAGAAGGAGAAGAAAGTTCTTTCCTTTTCTCCATACTACTGACTACTCCCTTTTCCTTAAAACTTTAATTTTAAAATGAGCTGTTAAAATTTTAAAAGTAGCTACCAGAGTAGTCTGCTACTACATAGTAGTAGTAGTATAAAGTGAAAAGTAGTATAAAGTAAAGTGGTATAAAGTGAAATTAAAACCTGTCCTGTATAAAACCATGTAGACTCATGCTATATATTCCACTAAGGGCTTGTGCTGAGAGCATTCCAGGACTCAGCAAAACTCAGCGTTACAGTGGTTACAAAAAAACACAGAACATCAGCCCCATCTGCAAGTCCTGCTTGCATCAGATTTTGTCACTCTGCAACACTCTCAGCCCCTTGGTTTGGTCTTGGAGCACTTGAAAAGACAAGGGATGACTGGAGTAGCTGGGTTCCCACTCCAAATGCTGGGTTGGCAGCTAAGGGCTGCTGGATCTCAGAAACTTTCATGCCCTTCAGAAGGAAGAAGCCCTGAGGGCCTCAGGCTCCACTGGTCTGTGCTCCTGGCCGGGCTTACAAGGTGCATGAGCTGCATCAGGGACACTGCTGAGGGCATAGCATCTCAAACATCCCCAGCACTGAAAATCACAGAAAATAAAACTCAGGTACAGCTAGAAAGGGAGTGAGAGGGTGGCACTTTAGCTTGTATTGCATTTCTGGGTCCTGTTCTTTTTGAACTACAATATTAAATATACTATTACAGGCACAGTAGGAAAATTTTACTTTTATTGAGAGAAGGTATCACCTTTGGAAAGTCTTGTCTGTTTGCTGAGAAATTTTCACTCATTGTCTTTGTATAGAAGGAGATCCATGCTGAGAAATACGAGGCAGAAAGCTTTTGTTCAGACTGAATTGCAAAAGAAAGGAAGATAAATCAGCAAAGCTTTTATTATGTAGTTTTCTCTCTGGCAACATTTCATTGTATGATACAGGCATGCAAGGGTGCCAAAGGAAAGAAAAAAAGATTTTGGCTTGAAAGAAAGAACTTAAACTTTGTTTAGGACTCACCTGATACTGGACTTGCTTAATAGAGAAAAAAATAATCCTTAAATAAAACATGTTCTTAAGAGGAAACCCCACTGCTGAGGTGAAGCACTACCCAGGTCTACATTTGAAAAAGTTTTGGAAACACAAGTATTTGGCTGGGAGGCTAGGAAAAACAACATACCTATAACTATCTTGGCAAAAGTCACAGTGTAGGTGCAGCTGTACGAGTGCAAGCAGGAGGCCCCTCTAGACCACCAAGCCCCATGACTCGCTAAGCCTCTGTGGGGAACCCAGAGAGCAATTAAACAATTCAAGGGCAAAGATGCTGTGTGAGCACAAACCATCCGTTTGGAGGTGGGAGGGGTGGTGATGTCCTATACCAGCAATCTTTTTTTTAGACAACCTAAGAAGTTACAGACATTAATGTAATATTATCTGCTTACCAGTGGGCTTTGTATCTCTTTACTCTTCCCAATTGCATTACAGATAAAATAATCTTCTTGATAGGGAATAAGAAATTTTTTCACTCTTTAATATGTCAAAAACATCTGATTAAGGTCAAGAGTCCTCTAAGTATATGAAGGCACTGCCCCTCAACTTCCTTTGCAGACATTTTTGAGCTGTTTATCTCCATGGTCAAAACCTTCAGTCAGGCATATAAAGAAACACACTTGTTTGCCAGATAAGCAATGTGCCAAAACAGAATTCCCTCTGCCAGAACTGATACCATTTCTTTTAGATGTAGTTTCTCATCTCACAGGCTTTGGCTGTTTGAAGGGAAATTAGTTCTCAGAACATATGGAGTTGGTAATAAAGCTCTTTCTAGGAGATACAAGGATTACACAAGGAATGAAATGGCGAAACACTGTCTGCAGTACACACTGTAAAACTTGAAGTAAAATTCCACTCCAAGTAAAATTCCCTTCCCACTGAGAAAGAACAACATGGTGGGACAAAGTGGAAGTGACAGCATGGCTTTCTAAAATATTAGCTATATCATGGCTGTTTCCCCTCAGAACACTGGCTACCCAAAACCCGCTTGAGACACACATTCCAACCTCACACTCACAAAAAAAAATCTTGTGACTTGTCATTTTGAGTCAGTGTCAGGAGCACTGCCAAAAAACAAGGATGAAAAAGCTGTCTTAAAAGAGCAAGAGAGAGTCTATGCACCAGACGGGGAAACAGTGCCTGTGTATATCAGAGTTCCTAAGCTCAGCTATGAAGTTGTATTTGGTTTCTGCTAGATCTATTCCAGGCATCCTAGTTCCAGTAAAGCAAGAAGACTTTTATCCCACAAGTCCAGTATTGTTTCATGTTCCCAGGCTGTCTACTTGTTCTTAGACTAAAATCTCTACAAGGCAAAGCAAAGACACTCAGATATCTGCAGAGAAGCTGCCATATGCCAAGAGGATTGCTTGGAATCAGACCTCAAAAGCCACAACCAATAGCAACACTGCTTCAACAGTATGGGGCGGGCAGAGGGAAGGGTGATAAAGAAAAGCCCATTTTCCAGGAAAACCATTCTAATCCAGATCAATGTTCCATTTAACCAGCAACTTGTTCCCAGTAGTGTGGACAAGCAGGCATGCAGAGAAAAATAAAAGCAGGCCAAGCACATTTGCTTTCTCCCATGTATTTTTGCAACTTTCAGTGATTTTTATCACAGGAGAGGTCCTCATCCTGATTTCATTTGTTCATTGAATGATCCCCAGTAGGTCTCTCTTTTAAGCATTTGTCCTATTTTTTCATTTGCTTTATTCATTGCTATTGAGCATTAGCCTAATATTTTAAGTGAAAGACCATGATGATGTGTTTCCTAAAGAAAAAAAAATCTGGAAGTTACATTCTCAAGGTCCTGATCTGAAATACTTTGTGTTTTGTACTGTATTGCTATATACAATTTTCACTATCTTTATAGACTTTTGTGTCAAGAAACTTGTTTTAAAATGTGATTTTAGTTTAAATGTATTACAGTAATCCTAGACATTGTCTCTCCCTACAATTCCCTTTTCAATTGCTCTTGCTTTTGTTGACTATCTGGTCAACAAAATGGTACAACCTAAGTCCATACAAATCAGATCTGTAATTCAGATCTCATTATGTGACTCATATATGTCCCATGCCTAAGGACAGTTGCCTGGACTCTCACTCTGGCCATCGACATAAAATTTACCATTATGATAGCATCCAAAAATATAAAGCAAGCTTGAGCCTCATTATTTAAAGCAAGGTCTCTAGGATTGCACTGAACTGGCTTTTAAATTTAATACATCATGGTTGAAATCTTGGCTGCTTCTTTAATCTGTGGGATTACTTTTATTACCTTCGTTGAGGCCAGGATTTTGCCTGAAGAATAACCCTACCATTTAGCATTATTTCATAATTATGTTGTTGGGTGCTTTCCTGTTTACTAAAAAACATAAGTTTTCCCCTGTTCCTCTTTACTCAGTGGCAGAGCAAATGATACTTGCAGCCTTCAAAGCAAGAAAGACTGAGATGACCAAAGTGATCTTTTACCTAACTCTGTTATGCTACAGAGCCAGTTTCTCCTTGTCTTGAGCTCAGAGAAGACTATTGCAGATGTTTGCTTTAGGGTTGAATTCAGCTTGCAGCATTTTTCCAGTTGGTGCTCTGTCCAGAAAAAGACCTTTCTGGCAACTACAGTTTGAAATTCTATTCCAGCCCTGGATCTTAAAACTGAATCAGAGAATTTTACTGGAGATGAAGGTACTCTCCCTCCTTCCCTGACTGCTTCCCTGCAATCTGCACCAGCCACTAATTTCTGCATAAAGCACAGCTTTAAAAGATCTAGTGCAAATAACAAATGCACATTTTCACTAGAGGGCCATTAAGTAACCAGGAAGACAGGAGGAAAAAAATTAAGTCTAGGTTTATCCAGCTGGGTATACTGCTAAGTTGTATATTCCCAAAAACCACTGAACAAAACCAATGTAAATGAAGGATTTAGCATAGTCAAGCAGCAAGAATTCGTTCCCAAAAGTTTCAAGACTTGCTTATGTGGTGTCAGCTTTATCAGACACACCTCCTTTCCCTCCAGACGACAGATTTGTTACTAGGAAAAACATAGAGACCAAACTGTTCATCTCCCAAAATTTGGACTGACTTTGTGTGATTAAGATGGGGCAATTTGGATTGCAACTTTTTTCAGCCAGAAGGCTGCAAAATAAGCCTGTTTGAAGTCTTGTCCCAAATGCTTTGACTTCAAGAGAAGAAACTGGCAGCAAGAGCAGAAATAAACACATTGCTGCATTGTTCCAGCAGGCACCAAGGCAGGACTATGCCGGGCAGTGAGTAGGTGTGATTAGCTCATTTGTCATTAGTTTAACACCAAGGAGAAAGCAGAAGTCTAAGTACACGGAAATAACACCCTCCAATTCTGATTAGCCTCTTGTTTATACCGCATTGTGGGAAGCTGAGGCTGCACTGGCTCACTTAACCTTTTGCAAGCACAAATGTTGCAAGTCCCGTGTCCCTTGGAGAAAGGAAGGAACACCTCCCTCCAGAGTGTTAGCAAGAGACAGAAGTGATCCTGCAAACTACCACCACCACCACCATGAAGACATCAAATACTCTTCTTTTCATCTTAGTCCTGCTTTACATCAATGCCAGCACACAGTGGCCTACGCACACAGTCTGCAAAGAGGACAACTTGGAAATATATTACAAAAGCTGTGGTGAGATTTTTTTTTTTTTTTTACATTCCCACTTTCCTTTTAGCTGCTCAACAGAGTTGTTCTTATATGCAGTTAGTGATGATTATAAAGCCAGGCAGCGAATGGAAGGGTTACACTCCCAAACCTACTCTGGGTTTCACATCTAAAATATTTTTTGTGTTTCAAGTACAGCTGGTTTTGGTTCACATACACACAAAGCTAACTGTATTTAGAAGATAATAAAGAGGAAATAATGTAACAATTCAGAATAATAAACCACTGTGAAAAACCCAGTTTAGCACAAGATCTTTATCTTGGAGATAGGTTAAAAAAAATAGGAAGACCTTAGGTCTTTAACTTTTTTTACCCCTGGGATGAAACAGGCTCTTCAATGCACGAATCTGCTGCTTCCCTAACGTGCAATGAGGCTGTGGTGATGTGCTTTCTGTCCTCCCACTAGGAATGACAAGGGACCCAGTGTGACAGTGGGAAGGATTCATGTTCTCTGCCATTGCCACCACGCTTAGCGAGACTTCAGCAGCAGCCCTTACCAGAGGCATTTCCCAGGCATCACAGGGTTTTGTTTGTTCTTTAAATCTGTAGAGAAGAAAAGGAGCAAGCGACACTGGAATTGACTGAAAATGAATTCACTGAATGTTGCCTGCTTTCCACCTCTTGCTTTGCTGGCCGTGTGCCTCGCCTATTGTGCTGATCTGCTTTACAACTGGGACAAAGGGAATTAGATTCACAGACGCCTCATTCATTTTCCGCACGTGATTTGAAAAGCGATTCATGGCAAATGAGCACCCTAGAGTTTGTTTTTCCAATTCATCCAGTTACAAAGGGCTTTCCCGGGGGCTTTTCCGTGCCTGTAGCTTTCATGCGTTTTTGCACACCCATTAAAATAAAGCCAGTGAGGGACAAGAGAAGTAAATAAATATTTGCAATGCTATTCTTTTCTGGCCTGCTCCCAGGGGACTAAAGTCAGCCTTCAAGTTCTATAAATGGGTATAATGCATTAAGAAAATATTTAATTAGATATTGAATACAGACTTTGGTATTGCCTTCATTTTAGTAAAAATGTATTGCATAAGTGAATTCTGTTCCCTCAACAGGTCTCAGTCAGCATGAGATGCCTTGACACAGAGGCACAGGCTACAGTCTGGGTGAATTCAAAGTATGATGAATTTGCCTGCTGGCATGTGCCAGTTAAATGTTGCTTCTTACTGTGCACATCACTGGTCTAGCTAACAATATGTATTTGTTTAGAGCCATTTGTTTCTGTCACTCCCTTTGGTTTGCCATGAACAGAAAGAGAAGAGGTATATTCATTCAGGGGGAATTCACAAATTGAGAAGCACAAGACAGAGAACATAAAGGTCAGGTCCCACCACTTAGAGTTCTGTTCTCCTGGGCACAGCTATGGGAGATGAAAAGATTACACAGATGTGAAAACAATGCAAGAATTAAATAAGATTCCTTGTTTGAAGTCAGTTTCCTTTCTCCCTTACTGCTCTGTCAGATTAAAGTTGAGGCAACTCACAACTGCCATCACAATGTCCTGCCTTGCCTTTTTCCAGAGGTTACCACATCAGCCCAAGATATACCTTCTGCATTGCTGCTGATGCAATGCGTAATCCAGCAGTTTGCATAAAGGAGAAGAATTTAAGGTGCTTGGGGTCAAGCCCCAAAATCTACAGGTCAGGAGGATCAATCCAAGTATACTAGTCCACATCTACTTCAGAGAAGACCCTGTCCTTACTGAGCTCACAGGCAAGTTCACAGTGGTGCACAAGGTGCTTGCTGATCACCCTCTCAGGAGAAGAGGAGCTTTGTCTCTACTTCATTTCACTGTAAACCATAACTAGATGGGCAGAACATAACTCCATTTTTCATCTGTGTCTGCCAATTGTTCTCACCCAGGAAGACACACACTTGTTAGTTTTTGACAAGACCCTTTCTCAACAAACCTTCCCATTACAAATTTGTAATGGCAGCAACCACAGAGTTGATGTTAGGCAGCTGCCCACACTCTTTAGCTATTTCAGAGGAATACTGCCCCAGAGGTCACTCCAGTCTGAAAAATCCCTTTGCTATTTCCTGCTCCACTGAAGATACCAGTGGATGTACCATTTGGGGGATAACACGAGACACAGTGAAGTAACAAGTACAAAATCTTGGGTAAAGGATTGCCTGTTGATTTCAAGAGGGTGAGGATTTCACCTCTAATGTTGTTACTATAGACTCTAGGATGTTATCAGGGAATTAGGATTGAATCAAGGAAAATATAAGGATGTTAAAAGAATTTTTACCAAGTGCTTCACAACTTGTTTCTGCAGCTTAATGTCGTCTCTTGACAAATTATTAGAATTCAGTTTGAGCATTTAAAGGGGAGCCAAGTACCCATTTTTTCTTTGCTGTTTATCAGAGTCTCTCCTATTATGCAGTAAAAAACTGACTAAATTCAAAAATATGGGCTAATATAACTGTGATTAATGCAACAGAGAAGTTTAGGTGGATAACTCAGAATGTGAAGCCATCTCCTGTACCCAGGAGTAAGTTGCAATTGCTGGTCACAAGCTATTGTTCTGGCTGCCTCCTGCTCCTATAGCACGTAAGGTACAGGCATGCATCAGGTCCCCAGCCTCAGCCCATGCTCTGGATCCTATAGAAAGCATCCCCATTCCCACTCAGCTACATCAGACTAAATGTTCTGTAACCAGGACTCCAAATCATGCATCAAAAGACAAGATCCTAGTGATCAGTATAATGCAATTGTAAAAAAGTAATCAGACAAAAAACCTCAACAGGACATCCATGGTAAGAAAATCAAGCTGAGAGACAGGTGGTCTAAAAGTAGAGTAAATAGACAGTGTGCTGCCTCCTCTATGTGACCGCAGGAGACATTATACCGAGACAGTCTATAAATAGCAAGACATTTCCTATTAGGGTCACTCTTCCTCCCAGGAACAAGTGACAAAAATGAAGGAAGATCTCAAATGACCACAAATCACTTTAGAAACCTGGGCAGAGATCCTGAGATAAAAGCAGCACAGGTTAAACATCTCTGACTGAGAAAAGAGAACAGTAATTGGCAAGTCTATGCACAGACATGAAAAGAACCTGCTACATAAATGGCCAATTTCTACCCCTTTTAATTTCACTGCAATAATGCTTTTGATCTTTCTAGCTACATTATAAAAGGCAATTGTCTGGGAAGGGAAGGGCAGGTAGGCAATGGTAACAAAGTGCCTTGGGCAGATGCCAGTGTTATTTGAGTAATAGGCATCCTCTTGGAAGTGCAAAGTCCAATGCAGTCAGAGACAACAGAACATAACTCCCTAACACGTGTACCAGCACCTGCTTCTGGATCATTCATGTAAAGCCTAATTGTTTTAATTAGCCATGAAAACATTCTTAGTATGTAGTGTTCAAATGGGACCCCCTTCGTAGGGGAAAGCAGGTGATGCCTCCTGCAGATACATGAAAACTATTTCCCAACTATTTTTACAGCCCTTTCTTGAAATATTTGTGGGCCTGTATTAACACTTTAGTGCTTCAGAATACCTGCTTTTGTTTCAACCAGCAAGCTTGGCGATTATTTAATTAAATTATTTAGATTAGGACCTGGGAGATCTTAGAGCTGCCCATTATCTGAAACTGTAGGTTTCTTTACAGTGCAGAAACACTGATAAGACAGAAGGTTCTAAAAGAGGGTATGGACACCATCAACCATTAAGGACTTTGTTTTCTGTGCACTGTAATAAATAATGGGGAATTTCAGGGAGCTCTTCAGAAGAGTCAAAGCAGTAGTATTCAAAGATGACATCTTCAGAAATACTCCCAAGACTATATAAAACACTGCTCAGACCACATGAGGTTTTTAAATATAGACAAACATTTTTTCCCAATTACTATCTGATTTTGTTTTCTTGTTCTTCTGTTTTTCATCTGAAGCAAGGTTAATAACCATTAAAGTTTCAGGAGAAGGAGCAAACAATCTGTATTCATTTCAACCTTCCGAATTAAATATGACATTGGCTGCACCCTTCATAAGTTTTATATATGTATATCTACAAATTTTAAAATAATAAAACAAATATACGGATATGGGTAAATGTTTGCTATAATTCATGTCTTCTGCTAGACAAAGAGCCAGGGCAATCTGGTCATCTAGGAAATTATTTTTACATGACAATGCCTCTTCCAAAACAGAGGAAGGTCATGCTGAACTTATGTCCAATGAGCTCTATGTTTGCTTGCATAGTTCTATGTCACACTTGAAGCAGTGTCATTTCTATAAACCTTTTTCCCAGCCTCCAGTGGTACAATAGGAGGGAGTAGCACTGCCTACTTCAGTACACACTTGCATTAAATTGCATTTGTAGATAGAGGAACTCCCAATTTTATGGCTTTTTTTTCAACTGTGTGAGCTCAGATTTGGATCTCTGTTAAAATGGCTCCATGAACTCAACAAGTTGTAGAACCCACTCTGGTCAGATAGTGCACTATAGACATGTTCCTGTTAAATTGTACATTGAGGGAACTTTTCTGTGCTTAAAATAAAACAAGTGGCAACAGAGACCAATTAGCTCACGATTTCCTGATGATTTGTCTGTCCTTTCTGAAGAGTTTCAGGCTTATTAGGGTCCCCCTCACACACTCGTTATACTTTCTCCTATATACTGAGAGATCAAAGATACTATTTTTCTTAAACTCCACTGTTCCTTTCTTAAAAATATATCTGTAACATTAGGTGTATTTTTAAAAATACACCTGCTCATTCAGCAATACCAACTTATAAACAGTACTGTTAAATTGGCACTAATTTTACAGTATATGACCTTCTGTTCTCTATGTCAACCAATATAACTAGTCCTTTTCCCTCCCTGACCACACACTTACATTCTTTACTTAAAGGATATAAGTAATCTGATAGCTTCAGCTGGAAAAGAAAGGTCTGCAAAAAAGCTCTCACTCATGCCTCTTCAGGGCAAAAATTCTTCTAGACACTTGGTAAAAAGAGGTTCTTTTTCCATTATTCTTTGGATTTTTGGCAGACAGATTGAGCCAGATGCTTCTCTTGGACTTATTTATTTATTTCCCTCAAACAGTCTCTAGCAATTGCTTCTGCTTCTAAATTATTGAAAGCCACACAACACCAACTCCCCTCTGATCTTTTGTTACATAGATTGCTAATGGGCAAACAATCAAAGAACTTAAGAATTCCACTTGAAAACAATTTTTTTGTTTGTTTACTCTCTCCAAGCCATCTTACTGTCATAGCTTTGCTGTTGAACTCATCTGGTATAACTTACTTATTCCAAGGGGAAGAACAGATGTGTACATATATATTTCTGGCACCAGATCCTAATAAACTGAAACTATCATTGGAACCAAGGTAGCATAGTTATGACTGCACATGCAAGTCTTCTTTTAAAATTTTGGTCCCTACGTGAATTAAAACTATCCCATCTATTTCATTCTCCACATCATATTAGAGGATTGAAACTTTCTTTTTTCTATGTGAACTCATTAGGTGATTCTGAACATCATTTTACCCTTCTTTCATGGGGGGAGAGTACTTAGTAAGTTTTAAAATGTAAATGACATAGAGGAGCAGGACCTCCAAGGTACTCTAGCAAAAACATTAGATTCAGTAGCTAGACTTTAAATCTTTCAGTAAAATCAATATTAATGCTTTCAGTGAGACTAGTAGTGGAGAGAATTAACCTCAGCTGAACTTCTCCCACCAGGCTTTAAATTCTCCCATCTAATTTAGTTCTCAGTGGTTTCCTCACAGAACCAAATTCTTCACCAAATCAATTAAGGTCCTGCACCATGGACTGTAAAAGAGAGTTGTTTATGTGTGACAGCCTCTTCTGCTTATCTCCAGCTGATAAATCTAAACTGGTTGGCATGTTTTTCACCTACTCACTTTTGCCACGTCTTTGGTTGCTGTAGCCACTGAGTCACTAAGGTAAATGTAAGGATGAGTGGCAATAGTTCCGAAAGCAAGCCATAGAAAAATATGTTCTCCTCTTTGGAAACATATAGGGGAGACATACCTTAAAAATGGTATATTACATTACAGTCAAGTAATACTGTGGGCAAAGCAATACTGTCATTTGCTATTGGCTATTAAATCAGAGCCTATGGAGGGAGCACTGTAATACACTAAACAAGTGAATCACAGCCATTTTAACAATTTGACAAAAATTTGAGATTAGGTCCTGTATTATATAAAGCAGAAATTGTCAAAAGTCACATTAACTGCATAAAGTCAGGAGCAAGAGCAAGCCACAGTTGATGATAAGTGCTATGCAAAGCCATCTCTGTAAACCTCTAAGCAATAAAGCATTGCTACACTTTCTTGACATTGCTACATCATCTAATCTAAAGCTGTGACCCTATTATGCTTACAGTTTAGCAAAGAAAATAGAGGCAGGAGATTAGACACTCACAACAATTTAATATCCATTTGGAAAAACATCCAAAGTATTCTAAGAAAAATTAACACCTCAAAATCAGCATTATTGTGTTTTGGTGTCACTGAACCAACTTTGAGGAGGCAGCCTAAAACTAGGGAAAAACAGAGGCCATGAGGGACAAGATGTCCAAATGCCTTTTTACAGATTCACCACATACCAAATCAAAACCCTTTGGTCTATTCCAGATGCTGCTTTTAGGCTCAGGAGAGCTTCTAGTTGCCAAAAGCTAGCATTTTGAAAACTACCACAAATTGATTCAATTCTTCAGTTTCCTCTTCACCTGAAGATGGATGGCTCCTGTCAAATGATCCAGCAGTGATCAGGCAGGTGGGAACTCAGCTAGTTTCCTCAGCAGAGGGAGCATGCCATTCCAACTGTAGCTTACTGCCATGCTCTTGTAGTGGATTTAAACCCATCATGGGAAAATGGGAACATTTAGCCCATTTATATGCTGCTGATTACTGTTCTGGATAATCAGCAGTATAGTTGCTATCCCAAAGCATGGCATGTGTCTGACAGCAGGGCAGTTTCCAGCAACATTCAGTTCTATTTCTGACACAACTCTGAAAGTCTGTTGTGAATCCCCAGTCATTCTGGCAAGCACTGATGTCCAGAGATCTCAGTCTCAAGTAGGGCACTATGAAAAAAAATATTAAAAAAAAAAAAACACATTGAAGAGGGAAGAGACAGCTCTGATTAGGTATACAGGCAGTT
The DNA here is from genome assembly GCF_050655825.1 of Lonchura striata. Lineage (NCBI taxonomy): Eukaryota > Metazoa > Chordata > Aves > Passeriformes > Estrildidae > Lonchura > Lonchura striata. Next base: position 63,855,758 of record NC_140704.1, read on the forward strand.
ACTGTAAGCATCTTATTCATACAGTGCATGGTGTTTTCTTACCAGCAGAAGAACAAAGACTTTCTCTCTCTAATACAGTCCCTGCTGGGCCCAAATTAATGCAGTATTTTCTTGTTCACTGCTGTATTTGAAGCCTGCCTTGTCTGCCTTTCTCAAGCTAACTAGGACAAATCAGGATTATCAAGTACAGATCTGTATGTGCTATGGCTCAAAGCCTGCATCTTCCAGTTTTGTCCTCTTAAACAGTCTTGGATAAAGCTTTGTCATACCACACAAAGCACAGGAACCCCCCTTTCCAAATACCACCTCTGGCAAAAGCAAGGAGAGAGCCTTCAGATAGTGAGCCTTCCCTTAAGCCTCAGCCAAAAGCTCTAACAAGCTTGCTCTCAGGAAAGGTGGTTCAAGCAGGAAAAGGCAGGGAGACTCAGGGCATGTCTTTGACAAGGCTGCTTTATGCATGCTAGTCACATCCCCATCCCCCAATAAAGCCCTGCACCTGTAGAGAGCCCCTCACACCTGTATTCACTGGGCTTCCCTTTACCTCATCATAATCAGCCTGGTGCCAGAAAATCTCTTCCTCTCCACCTGACATTTGGAGAAGCCTTCTGAGTTACTGTTTCTTAATATTTGCACATTTTGACATCGGTTATAATTTGCAATGAGTTTTATTTGAAATACCAAGAGAAAAAATCATTGTATTTTATTCAAACTAATTTCATAAGACACTGAAATCACCTTGCTCCAAAACTAAGGCCATAATGCCTATGCCTTAATCTAACCAAGTAATATATAACTGCTCTATGCATTACCAGTGTTCAGTATTCTTTGGAGAGCACTGGAAATTATTTTACTTGTATAAACTGGTTTGTTTTTTTTTTTTAATCACATTTTTAGTTTCTTTTGCTAGTGTCCTGGGCTTTTTTAGTTTATAGATTATACTGAAACCAAATATTTAGGCTTCACTCTACAGCCATGTAAGTTTTATCAGAAAGCAAGCAGAGTTATTCACTCCACTGGACATCTCCAAAAGCTTTAGAGATTTGGGTTTAAGCAACCCCAGAAACCAGAAGTTGATAGCACTCTTTGCAAAGTAGAACTCCCACAATCTGTAACCCCAGGACATTAAGGATACATGAACTCTAATCTTCTATATTCCTTCTCCTCTGCATTGCCTAAGGAAGTCAGAAAAGTTCAGGTGATAAAACATACAGTTTTATCTGCAAATGAGGCCAGACTGACTGAATTGAACTAGGCCAGAGTTCCAGTCTGAATTAGGCAAAAACCTGGAGCTGGTCATGGCTAAGGCAAATGTCTTGGGATGAAGCATTCACATTATAAAGTAGTCACAGCCAGTGTGAGCATCACTATTTATTCTGCTCTCCTCTGAACAGAGGGTCATTCTGCCCCTCCCAGACCCGTCTGGATGTGGCAGTGGCATGCAGTAAAGGCAGGCCCAAAGGGAAGTTCATTAAACTGAAAGTGCTCAGGGAAATGCAGATGCATAACCAGAGAGCTGCTAATTCACCTGATGCTTCTTCCTCAGTAGCCTATAAGTAGATTCCAGTGTCAAATATAACCTTGAGCATTCAGGTTAATTTATTTAAATAGACATTAAAGGGAAATTGTTAAACGAATACATAAAGTCTGAAATCCCAAACAATTCCTCATTCTTTCTATCTCCTTTCATCACTTTGAATGTTGTAAAGACTAATGATTTAATTTTATTAAGAGCTTTGAAGGTGAGGAATATTGGGTAATTGCTAAGTGTTTCTTCCTTGTGCTAATTTCCATCTCCTCTAGCACTAGCTTGTCCTTACCTGACCCTAGCCAAGTGCAGTTGTATTATTTCATTCCATTCTGTGGCTTATCTGCTCCTAAAAGTATTATGAAACACCCAAAGCTCACCAGTTTGGAGGGTCTTCTTACCACTCCAAGGCTTACAGATGTGGACATTTACAAGCAAAGCTCATCTGCTTGCTGCTGCTATTCACTCATACCACTGATTTTCATGGTCATATGGAAACAATGTGATTTTAGAGCAGATTCAGAAGAGAGAGAAGCCAGTACAGGATAGTTAAAAAGACTGGCGGGGGTCGGGGGGAGGGGGTGGAAGGGAGAAGGAAGAATAAAAGACAGAGGCTGTTTTACACCAGTGCAGCAAAATTCCTAGAACAGGTGCTTCCCATCTGGCCATGCAGTTTCTGTGATGCCCAGTTAGTCATCTAGCAGCTCAGGCTCTGAGGGACATTGCCACAGTGAGTTAGCACATTATCATTCCCAGCTGTTCACTTCATCCTGTGCTCTGGAGATCCCTCCCACGAGGCTGTAAAGGCAGCCCCAGCTCGCAGCCCTGTGCCTTTCTGCACACCCATGTTCAGCACGGGCAGGAGCCACTGGCCCCACAACTGCAGTAACCAGGGCACAAAAGGGAGTTCCCATCTGTTGTCCTTGTCCCCGAGGTTACACTGCTGGAAATATGTCTGAGCTAGTCTACCTATGAACCTTCTGCCAAGAACACAAGCAGGGGGAAAAACCTCTAAAAAGAAAAGTTCAGGAACTCATCTGAGCTTCTAGGCAGTACTACACACACCTGCTCGGTCTTCTAAGAAAAACCGAGCCAAACCCATCCCTGTGAGCACGTCGAATAGAAAGTCAGGCTGAAATCTTGCACTGTGGTGCCAGTGTACATGGAAAACCTCATCCCAAATCAATATAGGAACAAATCTCCACCAGGGTACTTTGGTAAGGGTGAAATGGATGGTGGGATGCATGGGCTTAGCTGACACTAAGCTATGTCAGGGGTGATCAGTAGCAAGAAGCCAGGCACATCCCAAATTCAGCTCTCACAAAGCAGAATTGTATTACAGAAGCCAGTCTTCAGTAAAAGCTGGATAGCTGGGAACTCAGCATCAGCCACAGCATCAGGTTCAAATAACAGGTCTGGAAGATCTTGGAGTGCATTGATGGTTTTAAAAAGCCAAAGACTTTCCCATTTCCTAGAGCAGATGCCCAAAATTTAGGACTGCCTAGAGAGAAACTTGAATCAAAATTCTGCTTCCAGACACCTTTCATGCTAGCTGTAAATATGTTGCAGCCTAAGTCCTTCTCACTAGATACACAAAAAATGCCCTTTTCCCCCTCAGTAAACAGATTTTCACTGATAAACCTCAATGTGTTTGCAAAATTTCCAACAACATTATGAGTGCTGGTGATTTATCAAAGCTGAACTGGAAAAGCAAAATTCTGCAACCAGTTAAAGAGTTTCTAGCTTTAATTATGGGAGAGGGAGCAGATTGAAGGGAGTAGGTGGAGGGAAGTCTGGGAACATACAGTACTGTGCACCACGAAATGTTGCAGGGAAATGGAAGGCTGAAGGGCAGTCCCACATATTTTAGAGATCTAACAGTAAATGTTATTGCTCTGCACATGTGAAAGACATAACATGTATTTTTTTCAGTCTAACCAGCTCACTTCAGATTGAGGCAAACACAGAAGAATAAGTATTAAACTTCCATAGGAGGCACACAGTGACTCACAGTTGTACATCTGAGATGAAAAATAAAAACGGCAATTGCCTTGAGTTGCCTTGGCCACAGGAGGGACTCCTCACAATTTAAGGAAAGAGTGTTATGGCGCAATCCCTTAATGCAGAAAGCCCAGCTGAATTTACAGACTCTTTCACTTCTTATGAGGCTTAACCCCACTAGTTACATTAATTTCGTTATAGTAGCAACGTTTCTCCCTACATGTTTGGAAATCCAGACTCCCTGACACCATAGCTTTAGCAACACAGCCATCCTTTCAATTGATTTCAGTGGGAGGTCCCCATATATGCCACAGTATCTAAGATTGCAAAGTTGGATTGCTAAATCTGAGCAGGAATTTCCACGGGGAAATTCTCGAGCAGCACAGGGATGGTCAGAAAATTAACTGGGATTCTTTGGGCATTGGAAATTTTTACATTTGTCAGCAACAGAGTAACAACACAAATTCCAAGTGGTCCGATTCACAAATTTTTCTGCAATTCCTCATGTAAGTGCTTCCACACTTCCGTCTTCTCTGAGGACTAGACAGCACCTCCTGGATATGTCAGGATCCTATGCTGCATCACTACCAGTGCAGTAAAAGACAATGTGTCATCTGTCAAAGAAGCTCAACCCATAAAATAAACAGACATTCAAACTAAAATAATCCTGAGATCAGGGTCATTGTAAGAAGCCCAAGCTTTCCAAAAATGTTTGGTTTCATTAACATACCCTTTCCACTCAGTTACTGATGAGAAATTTTAAAATAAAAGTTCAAATCCTAGCCCTGACACTGCAATTTAATTTGTTCATTAAAGTACAGCCTAGTCTCTTTGAAAAGAGAAAAGCATTATATAAGTTCTGCTGCCAGGTTTGACCATAACTCTCTCTGGAAATTGCAGAACCAACAATTTAAGTCACTCAACAACCAGCACTATTTGTAGGCATCAATGCCCAAATTGCTCTGAATCTGAGCAGCTGCTTCCTGAGCCTTATCATCACACCACACACAAAACAGAAACAAGAGGGGCTCTAGCAGAAGTGCAGAGGAATGCGGAAACCAAGCCCTGAGAGATGGTAGAAACCAGAGGGGAAGCAGGAGTAACCGCCCTGGAGAAAAGAGAAGTTTAACATACTTTCCAGCTGGAGCAGGAAACTGCTCTCTTAACCAATCCCAGCAGCTTCTGAAGCTGCAAAAATAAAGCTAGAACTGACAGGCATAAGAAAAAAGAGGAAAAACAACCCTCTAACTGTTGCCACACTTGATAAACAACTGCAGGCACTAACTTTTTATCCCAAGAAGATTATGCAACTGCAGAGACTGCTTTACTGGTGTGGAGGACAAAATCCAGCACAGGGGCACAGAGCTTTAGAAATACCAGTGCTTTTTATCTCCCTACTTTGAACAGTCATTTTAACTTACCAAAATTTAGGGCTTGGGTACTCCTTTTAGACCACACTGATAATCTGTGGGCTACAAACCTGGCTTAGTTAAAGCCCTCCAGGTCCTCTCAACACTTTCATTCATTCTGTGATCTCCTCTAAGCAATCAGGTTTTGGTCACACAGGCTTGCTGATTGCCAGCTGCTACAGTTGTGGGGCACTGCTTCAAAAACAGGATTAGACTATGGGGATGCTGGCTCAGCCTCACAGAGGGCACTTGTGACTCAAGTTTCACCACAGCATCAAAGGAAAAATCTCCCAACCTGTTATTTTCAATTCAGTGAGAAGATTAGTTCAAGCAACAATAACTTAGAAACAGAACTCAGTTCCCAAGACTATATTTATCACTACCAGATCTTTGTAAACCAAGGAGCCTATGGCTGCTTCTGTACATGCCGCAGTTGCTTCTCTTTTTTCCACAGAGGGCTGTGTTGGATGTGCAGGCTGGCTGGAAAGCCATAATGAGGGACAAAACTATGCCTAAAGCAAGTTTAAGGCTCAAGGTATCTTTCCAAATTGGCCAAATCTTTCCCCTCCTGCCACAGCTTTGGAAAACAATTGCACATTCTATTGGTTATGGCAGCTGAACTGTCAGTGGTTGCTGCTGCCTGTCACCAGAGAGTGACATGTCAGCAAGCCTTCAGGCACAGCATCAAGTCTCATGGAGTCTAGCAAGGAAGAAGGTGGAAGTGGTAGGAAAAACAATTGTGTTTTTACAAGAGTTTTAGAGCTTTTTGCAGAGAAAGAGATACTGCAGGAATTGGAAAGAATCACGTTCAGAAGAATAATGACAATTATCAGTCAAAGGGCTCCCTTTGGCCCCACAGCTCTGCTAAAGTCTCCAAGAAAAGGAGAAATGTAGAATATTTTCTGGCATAGAAATATCACAGGATGATGGACCCAGAAAAAAGTGCTGCTGCAGCCCAGTTAACACAATTTTATTTTCAGTCTTGGACTTTTCATCCCACTCCAGAATTCAGTTTCCTAACCAGCTGCACTAAGACCTCTCGTGATACAAATTAATTAATAAACACCTTCATAACCAATTGCTCCTCAGTGCTGAGGAAGGAATGGCAATATGCAGAGTCTGGGAAGAGCAGTTGTGCTGAGACTTCACCACTGAGTAAGTATTGGCTATCTACCATTGTGGGGAACTCACCTTCTTTGAGCAATAATTTTCCTACACAGTAGATTCTAGTCTCACACAGACTATCACCTGAGTGCACTTCAGACTGAAGGGGCAGGAAGGACAGAAGTAGCTACTGAATGTAGGGTATGGGATCTCTAGGCACTTATTGGAGAACTTTTAAGAAATATGTAATTTGGTTTTTGTAGCACTTATACATTTTATATATTATATATACAGTCTCATTAAAGATACAACTTGTAACCCATTATTTTGTGTCTTCAAACAGATCCCCAGCAAGATTTTGCTCTCAGCATTGACCAGTGTTCTGATATTGCAACTCACACCTTTAACATCAAAGCTGCAATGGTCCTAGGTAAGTGAATTGCTATTTTCTCATGCTGTACACAGGTAATTCATATGTGAGTGCTGGTATTAAGAAGTAAACAAGGGTGACAATCTCCTATAAAATAAGAATGGGCTTCATTTCTTAGAAATTTCAAAACCTGTGCAAGGTTACAAAAATGTCACTTCTGTTATCAGCTTGGCCTCAAACTACATATGTCACCCTAAAGAGGAGTATTTCAGCTTTCAGCCCCTATTCTGCTCCTACTCTTCATTTGTACACATGGAGAGCCAAGGGGATGCTGCTCTAGAGCTCATCATCTTCATAGCTAAGTCTTCTGGGGAGGGTCTTGTTGACTCTCACACACATTCTTGTGTCAGTACCTCACCAAATTTCAAAGGCTGTGACCCTTGCAGGTAGGAGACTGAATGGACTCACACAGAGCAGCATGGGGATACCTCTCTGCCCCTCCTGGGCGTACGGAGGAGCATGATGGAAAAGTGCTGGCCTGAGGCAACAGTCATGCTGTGCAGTTTGCCACCTGTGCTAGCTGAAATTATACCCTTCAGTACTTGACTGATCAGCAATAAAGGCACAAGCTGGGTGCACAATTTCATATTAGCCATAGCTTGCTTTGTGATTCTTTCACAGGAAAGCCACCTCTTGCAAACCTGAGCCTCAAGCTCATCTAGATCCTGTCCTACCAGAGCATAAATATGAAAGTGCTGCTGTATGGTCTAGCTGCTGAAAATAAATTTGTGTGCCAAATGTCTTTTAGCACTTGGGAATGCTTCTTTGCATGCAAAAGGTCTTCCTTCCTGTGAGACATGTGGTCTATTTATCCAGGGAGCATCGGTTTTCAGGTGGCTGCAAAAGTAAACAAGCCAAGCCTGAAAAAAAAAAAAAAAATCACACTACAGACATTTGCAAATACTTTTCCCACAAGTCAGATTACAGGACCTCTGTCTAAATCCAGTAGCCTCACTGGCTCCACCTGTGTCAGCAAGCTAGGAACAAACAGGCAACCTCCTAGCACTGCCAAGCTGTAGTGCTGGTCCCTGGCACAGGTTTGGCTCAGGCCAGGTACTGTTTTCTCAGGCAGCAGTTACAGGTCACATGTTGCTCCCAGGGACCCATTGGATATAATCCCTCTGCTAAGAACACAAGAAAAGTTTAGATGCAAGGACGTGAGATTTGCTACGACATTTGACCGAGTCAGAAAATGGTCATGGGCATAGTTTATTTAACAATCAAGATAACTGCTATTATGTCGCCCTGTCATATACCTTGGAGGGCCTAGAAACCTGTTCCTGAAGCACAGATTTCTATGTATCAGGAGTCCTCTCTGAAGAGAAAACATCTAATGGCTCAAACAGCAGGGAGGAAAAAATATAATCTTTTTTAAAATAAAGTAATAAACTTGTTTATCCTTGTGCTTTCTCTGAGCTCTCTTTCTACTTTGTGTGTAGGATACAGCATCAAGGAACTCTATGTCAAGCTGAACATGATCGTAAATGGAAAGACTGTCTTAACCTATTCGGAGACACTTTGTGGGCCGGGTCATTCTAAGCTTATTTTCTGTGGAAAGAAGAAAGGAGGTAATTTAGGTGGCACTCTTGAGTGTTTGATGGCTACTGAATACTCCAAGCAGGATGCGCCCGCTGTGCTGTTGACTGCACCAATACATCGTAATGTTCTGTTTAATTCACCAGCATGTTAATGGGTGACAGGAACGCAATAGGACAGAGACATTTTAATTTAAGGGCCTGCTTTTCCCCCCAACCTGTTTATTTGCTTTACTTTTAATCACAGAATATTGCACACACTTGGGATTTCAAATCCATTAAAAATAACTGTGGTTATGTGACCCCCATCCACCAGCAAAGAGGTTCATAAGCCCTATTTAGAGGCACATGCTTGTCGTGTGAACAAGAAGTATGACAAAAATAAAGGCTAGTTCTGTAAAAAAAATGGTGAGCAAACGAACAACCATTCTGAATATGTTCTTCACTATCAAGAAAGTCACACCTCCTGTCCTCAAAGGCAATTCTTTAATCACTTTATGAGGAAAAATACTTGAATAATGATATTTGGAACAAGATACTATTTGCTACCACCTATGGTTTGCATCTTCTTTCTGTTCAACATATGCCTGTGCAGCAGTCAAATGAATTCAGCTCATGCCAGTCACACTGCCAGCTGGTGAAGTGGCAGTGTGTTGGTTTGTTTGTCCCAGAAAACAGGCATCTTTGGGCCCAGGTGAGCCTGAGCAACTCAAGGCCCCTTCTGCCACAACCCAGGCTAGGTAGTGCCAAGTTAGCTGTGCCATGTCTGGAAGAGCTGTGGTCAAGCTTCTGGACTGCAGTACTCACGTATCCAGTAATTTTTAAATCCCCCTCACATCATGATCATCTATTTAGGTTGATTTTATAAAAATAAGTAGAGCCACAGAGAAGTTTGAGTTGTCAGAGCACCAGATAGTTACAGAAGCTCTGCTTTCCTTGAGTCACTCACATTTTCAAGTTGACAACGCTGCAATAACTCATGTGCAAGGGCCATGAGTTTAAAGACCATGAACAGCACTACTGCTAAGACAGTTCCTGGAAAATTACTAAGACATTTCACACTGCACAAAACTATCACAAAGAATAATAGAGAAATGCTGCATGAACAACCAATTATGTAAATCCTGTAAAGCCAGATAGACAAAAAAATTAAATTCAGATGTTTTTTCAATTGTGTATTGAATTACAAGAGAAATCCCACCCACAGACCTATTGAAAAACTATCTTATTCTGATGAAGTACTTAATAACATCCTTTAGTGAATACATTAAGGAGAAGTAGAGTCAGTCCTGAGCTGAGCACAAACTGCTATTCACTCATTAAGCTACAAAGCCAAAACCTCCCAGGGTTTCCAAGTCTCTTAATCTTAAACTGACAGGCGATTGTTTCTGCTAATTGAAGTACATTATGATATAAACACATAGTTGGTTGTTTAAATAATACTATATATCTTCATCTAGAAGTATCCCTACTTCAATGCAAAGACATCTGCCATGCACTTTTTAATACACACCCTCTCATCCAGTAGCTGTTTTTATTTAGTAATTAAGTCACAGTGGGAAAGAAGTGAACTTTCTCAAACAGGTTCAAACTGAAAATGGGGTATTTCTTAATTAGTTGACAGTCAAATCTACCCCATGTTTTAGGACAGAGAATTGACAAGACCGAATTTAAGGCTGTTCAGACATAATTTACCATATGAGCACAGCTGTAAATCTGACCTAATGCCTGTGCAAGAGGGACAACTTGTGAATGTCCAAGTATGCAGACTACTAAGACACAGGAGAGCAGAGAGCCCTTTCAACTGAAACTTCTCATAGAGAGCCTCTTTTCCTTGTTGTATAGGCAACATTTCCAACATCTGGCCAGACCTGACCTGAGTTTAAATATAGTTTCACACAGAATTTGCTTGCCTTTCACTAGCAGGCCAAATACTGTCTGCTCCTCCCTCTCCCAAAATTAGACAGAGCATCATCCTACTACAGGTTTTGTTGATCCACTTACTTGTGGGGAAAAGCAGAACAAAAGCTACAAGAAAAAGAAACTTTTAAGAGCCGGCTGTGGCAAAGTCTTAGTTATTTGAGGGAAGTTTTCTTTTTTTCATGTCTACATTTTTTTCCATGACTGGAAATACTCTGTATGCTGGAAAGACTTAATATAGCTGGAGATTTCATGTTCATCATAATCATATAGTATTTACTATTTTTGTTAACCAAAGGTCATGTCTGGCACTGCTCACTTGGACTCATAAATAGCATTCCAAGATCTTTTTCTTTGAGCTATATGTCTGTTGTGAAGTTGATAGCTCAAAGTTTGAAAGGAAATTTACCATTGTCTATTTAGGAACAATAGCAATAGAATTGCTAAATTCTTTGTGGCATAACGTGAACTCAGGCCTTCCTCTTTTTTAGCAGAATGTGCTGGTTATTCCCAATTTCCTCCAAAGAAAACAATTACGTAAGATTTAACTGATTTCCCAATGCAATCACTAAAATCAGAGTGGAAGATCTACCAGGGTAATATTAAGCAATGTGCCAACTACAGCTTGCAGGCTTAAGCAAAGCTACCTGACAAAAAGATAGCTGCCTCCTCTGCAAAATTTCTTTTGGGTCCAACTGACATAGGCACCATCAGAGCACTTGCACAATTCCTTGTGCACACACCCCAGAGACCATAGAGAAACCTCCATCTTGCTTCAGACCTCCATTCTTTTACATTTTTGTCCCTTTCAGTAGGCGTTACAGTGAGCAAGTTTCTAAAACAGTATTTGTGAATAAAAGTAGAGAACATAACATGAATTAAAAGACTGGCTATCACATTGAGAATGTAGGTAGCTGTTTCTGAGAAAGCAGCTATATCACAAAGCTAGGTCTTTGGACTGACACACAAGGCCATCTTGCTTAGCCCCTTCATCTCACCTTTTCCTCACCAGTAAAAAAGATTGAATCTTTCTCACCTGGCCCTGTGTTTAAATATGTTTTTTCCCACTCAGCTATACATCTATTGCTGGCAGTTATTCACATAATTTCTACCTCCATAGCACCCACAGAAGCTGTGTGTCAGTTGCATGGGTGCAAGATTGTATCCTAGAAGAACTCCAACATGGAGCATTGAAGTTCTAAAAATATTTAAAACATAGAAAAAGGAAGAGGTGGGTGCAGCTGTACAGGGCCTTTATATAGTATAAAAGTGTGAGAACACATAAAGATTTTCAGTGAAAGGAAGATTTGAGAAAGAGGAGTGAGAATTTCATTATAGGTGTTTAGTCAGGAAGGAGAGGCATCTTCATGACAAATTATAACTAGTAATTTGAAGTAATCCTCAGGAAGTTCTTACACATTTGAAAGCTCTGCCTCAAACTGGAAACTACTAAAGGCATGCTCACTAGCAATGAAAAGGACTATGTCCCTTTTAGTAGAAACAACAGCAAAAAGCTGCTACAAAAATACAGTAGTATCACCTTGATTCAGTGGTACAATAGAAATATTTTCTAAGCAGTTCTACAGAAATCACTTTCAGATAAATCTATAAGAAAAAGGGTTGAAAGCAAATCACTGATGACAGCATGCTTGACAGGTACCATAAATTGCCAGCAGACAAAAAAGGAAAAAGGAGAATATTTAATTGGAAAAATACATTCATGGTTTATGCTCTTCCAAATGTGTGAGCATTTTTTGCAACCATATTTGGGCTTTTCTCTAGGAAGACCATAGAATTCTCTCAATAAGATAGGCTCAGTGTTGATGACAGTTACATTTACTGCAGCAGATGTGTTCATCCTCTTTCAATGGAGGAATGTAAAAATGTTTGAATATGTGGAGAAAAAAAATGCATATTAAGGATGCTGTGATAAACTGCAGTCCTTCAAGCTTTGGAGGATGTTTACACTTCTAGAATTATAGTAGAAATCCCCATGCAACTGGAACACTGAATGGTCTTTGAAAAGCCTGATCCACTGAGGAGGTTTCCATGGTCCAAAGTGAATATGAATGATAGAATTCAGTAGATTTATGAATCCATAGTATTTCCTGACAGGTCTCAACTAGCTGAAAATGAAAACTGCTCTTGCTTTCCTATAAGGACATACTTTCAAAGCAACATAACTTCCTCCTCTGCATTGAAGCAAGGAAGGTTACAGGAGTTTTCCAAAGGACTAGTTACAGAACCACAGAACTGTTGAGGTTGGAAAGCCATTTGAAGGTCATCTAATCCAGTTCCACATACTTCAAACAGGGCCATCTGACAGCCAGTTGCCCAGGATCATGTCCAGGGCAAGGTTTTTAGATATAGCTAAGGATAGATGCTTGGATGCTTTACAACCTCTCCAGGCAGCCTCTGCCAGCACTCACTCACAAGTCTTTCCTGATGTTCAGGAGAAGTCTCCTGTGTTTTAGTTTGTACCCACTGCCTCTTTGCCATGCCACTAGGCACCAGGAGAGACAGTCTGGCTCCATCCTCTTTTACAACCCCACTTCAGGTATTTGTACATATTGATGTGCTGTCCCCTAATGTTTTTGTTCTCTACACTGAACAGTCCCAGCTCCTTCAGTCTCCTCATTGGAGAGATATTCTAGTCCCTTAATTATATCAGTGGCCTTTTACTGGACTTTCTTCAGTAGCTCCATATGTTTCAGCTCTGAACCACTGCAAGACCCCTGGTTAAAAAGACTAAATAAGGGTAAAGCTGAAGCATAAAGCAGTAAATGCGGACCTCAAACTGGACAAGCAGCACCTGCTGGTCCACATTTGAAGTCTCCCTAAAAGATAATATAGTGATTTCTTTCATAACTGAGCAAAGGCAGAGCTACAACACATCAGAGCAATCAAGGAAACTTCTCAGAGTGGGCTGAGGCAGAGCCCTGAGACTGCATTCATCTAGTTACTTTATCACAGTGAAGTGTGTGGGGAAAAATAGCTTCTACCTACACTAGATGAGAGATTAGCATTGCCATCATTTCAGAAGCAAATTTATGGCCTGATGACACCTACTTCATTTTAGAATACAGGCTTTGCAGAGTCTGAATGCTGCATCTATGTTTTTAGAATCTGGATGGCTTTCTGAGAGCCTAGATGAGATCCTAACAAGCCACACGATGCAAGAGAAGCTTCCATGTCCCCCCATGCAGAAGGACTTTGGGTGATTGTTCACAGCCCAGTTTCCTCTCCACTCTCCTCTGCTGTCATCCAAAATTTGCTAGGCTGTGAGTTGACTGAAGAAGAGGTAGTCTTACAAGGCTCTCTGCTGAACAAAAGGACATGCAAAGCATGAGCCCCACCACTGCATGGTCCACACCAGCCTGAGGGGGCAGCTCCCAATATGCTTTAGATCACATCAACACACAGAGCTCAAGTCCCAGGGGAGTCACGCATCATTATGCAGCCTTCAGTGCCTTTAGTTCCCATTTAGAGTCTATTAAAGCTGTGAACCGAGAGGTGGGCTGTACTGTATTTTTAAAATTTTTGAGTCACCGCTCTCTGCAGTGGAGATGTGTCAGACTCCTGGGCTCTTGCTTCATGCACAGCAAGGTGATGGTGACTGCTCTCTGAAAACAGCAAGACTTCTTGCTGTCCACTTGAATTAGCCAGGGATGCAGAGGGGAATGAGTACAGTACAATTGCTGTAGCATAGTTGACCAGTTTGGGATTGACAAAACAAGACATACTTGTTCTGCTCTCTGTTTTGGGATTAGGTTTTTCAGGGCAACACTGAGTTGTTTTGCATCTTCTCCACCTCCCAGGATCATCAGGGCATTACTAAACAAACTTCTCACTAATGCAAAGGTATAGTACATTGGCGATACCTCAGGTTTCTCCTTTTCCTAGTTTATCTTATTGTCATGATTCTTTCACATAATTTTGTTAAAAGACTAATATTTCATGTCATGTGTGGGAAGAACTTTTGTGGACTTTTTTGTTTTCCAAGTCCGTGCATACAATCTAAAGATGTTGCAAAGCTTTTATCCAACTTTTCACAAGAAACAGTTTAAATCAACAGTGAGACTAGACTAAAACAACTCTCTAGAAGTGAAAAGCATCAAAATGCCAGCACATACTCATATAAACATGATGAAACACTCTTCTGTCACTGTCAAAGTAAGGAATATTTCATGACACCTACAAAAAAGAATCCTTAAACAGTTCTTAGACTTTTCCATGACTTGTTGTGCAAGAAATTCTGAAATACTGAAACATCTACAAGTTTTATTTTCAGACAAGTCTGTACAGTTTGGCCCAGTAAGCTATGAAGAAGTAGGAGGAACTGCAGAACAGCTTGCTAATTCTCTCCATTAATGCCAAAGTTGCCCTTTCTTTAACAGCCAAGAGCAGGCATGCCTCGTATGATTAGGGAGATGAGGATTGGAAGGTGGAACTCCCAGGCTCTATTCCAGTCACCAACACAGTTGTGATTACTTTAATACCTCATGTAACTTCTTGATGAATGCTCCTTCAGCAGAGAGACAGGCATGTTCTTATTACTTTAAAGTCATGTTCAGCAAGCAGTCAGAAGTCCATACCTACAGCTCAGCTCAGATTGTTGTTTCTAAAAGTCACCAAAACAGTACAGTTCAACTACTACAGGTGTTTAATAGTTCATGCTAAAGGACTTGAGTCTGGCAGTCCCCGCCTCACCTTCATTTTCAGGATGCATGATGACACAGTACACCCATCTGGTTGTGCAAAGATGTGTCCCCCTTTTCCATCCACATGGGCTGGAGTTGTTCCTTGAGCCCAAGCTCTGCCTTGCTTTCCCCACAAGGCAGCATATATCCTGATATTTCTGTCAAGGGGGCTGTTGCAGGACTATGTATGGAGCATTTTTGCAGTTCCATAATACTTGTCACTGAAGGCTTTGAAATGCCATTACCAAAAAAGCACGTATGATCAGCTGACTTTTTCCTTCATGTGCTGCATGTCTAACCATCCATCATCATTGTTGCTTTCCAGAACAACTCCATTATGAGGGGCCAGTCACACTGGGAATCAAAGAAATCCCTCAGGTAAGTTGGTCATGGTTGTGTTGCCAAGCAGAAGGGCTTCCCAGAGGAGGTATGGTCAGAGGATTACCAGAAATCATGCCAGCACATTCCAGGCTTCCCCACCTGGCACACTGGATCTGATAGTGTTTTATATTAATAACCCTTTTCGGTATGAAATTAAGCAGTTTTGCCTATAAAGAGTTACAGAAGCACTACTATCCAGCAACAAAGTTGGTTTTTTTTTCAGGACAGCAGATGTCTGTACCAGCATAAGTCAGACATCCATAGAGTTCTTTAGTAGGCTCTCCCTCTCCTACTCTTAAAATAGCAAGAAAAGAAGCAGTTCCAGGGGACTCTCAAGAGACCAGGGCTGCAATTTTGCTCAGTCCTTAGTGAACTGAACAATTTGGAGAAGCTCATTCATCCTCTCTGGCTATAAAGGCAATTTATATAGCTATTGCAATTGAACAGGTTCCACTGTACATACATGGTGTCAGGCAGAGAGACCAAGGTCTTCTAGGTAACAACTGAAGGTACAAGTTATTAGGCCTAGCACATTTTCTCTGGATTTATGAAGCCTTAAAATAAGAAAATAATTTCTTAGGAAGATGAGAAAACAGGCAGTAGTGCAGGCACTGCTCTGAATTTCCTGGTCATCCATTACAGATGCTTTTTACTGGCAGCCTTCTCCACACACAGCTAAGTCTCCTAGAAGAGCAACCAAATCACACTTTTAAAAAAGATTCAAATGCTGAATGCAACAGTCTCTTAACTGGGCACAGCATGAAGACGTATTTGATCAGTATATAACAAAGGATTTATTAGAGACATACAACAAAGAGATTGGATTGAAGGGAGGAAGGCAAAGTCTTTGATTATCACGGCATCTTGTTGAGAATGTGGCAAAGAAAGGATCACAATCACCACTGAAAAAGTACAGAGTTCAGGTGCTCAGTCAAATACCCCTTAGATTTACTCAGAGAAGCACAGCATGAGTTCTCAGTTCTTCAGCAGCAGATATAAAACATATGTCAGAGGCTCAAAGATGAGGTCTGGGATCTGCTCGGTGCTGGATTGCTCCAGGCAGGAAAAGAAAACAGGATCAGAACAGGGATAGAGAACAAAGACATGAGTCCCAAAGAACCAGGCTTGCCAAGACCTGCAGAGGTGATAACAAGGATAGCTGGCTTCTGGGAAGATTGAGCCTCCGTAAGTGCTACCATCTCATATGTCTCTTTGGTGATAGGAGCAACCAGGACCTTAATTTTCCCAAGGCTTTCACACAGGGAGCTGGATCCCCATTATGCAGTCTGTTATCCCACCCTAACCAGCCTGCTTCTCCAAAGGCTATACCTACAGAAGCTGTGTTGGGCACTGCCTTTTGATATCTCACACAGGACTGCCTGAGCTCACATCAATCATCATCCTGCTCCAGGAGCAGCATTACTAACATGCTTATGTAGTCAATACAAACTGAAGAATAGGTCTTTAAACTTAGAAGAAGTCATAGAAACACGCACACAGACCAGTAAAACTCCAATTCTGGGAAAATCAGCTGAATTTTCAGCTAGTTTCTGGAGGCAGAAACTCCAAGACTGATCACAAGCCTCTTTTAATAACATTTTTCACCACAAGCAAAAAATTATTCTGAAGAAGATAAAAAGAAATCTAATCACTAATAAGCAATGGAAATTAGTTATTATGAAGTCTCCTCCATGAATTAAACCATAAGCTTTTAGAGAGTTAAAATGCTTGTGTGAAAAGGAATAGGAAGCCTCTTTTGTTAATTAATCAATTAGGCAAATAACACCATCCTTCCATGCTGACATAAAGGAATGATTCCATACAGCAATAATCTTCTGCTCATTGCAAAGCCTGAGGGATGTTCACATGCTCCACACAGGAATTACAACCAGGCTCTGTTCTCAAGAGTATGTTGCCACTGGATCTTTCTCTAAATTTAGATTTTACTCTTAACTTGAACCTCTCTGTAAGGATGCAGGCCAGGTATTGCTTTAAAAATCCCATTGTAAAAGGCAAATGCCAAAAACCCTGACTCATTCTATCCATGCCTCCTTCTATTCCACAACCAGTAGGGCTCTAAACAGGGCACGAGCATTCTGTGGTTCAAAGCAAGGAGGTCACTGCTGTCAACCTCTCCCACCCCACATTTTGCTCCCCTTCGTGCCCCAGCAAAAAGAAAACCAGAAATAACTACTGCAGTGCCAGCAATACACAGTGAATAAAATCTAGTTCACCTCTTCTTCCATATCTGTTAAAGCCACCTTGGTCACCTTGGTACAGTGCTTCTCCAAGTGTCTGGAGAGTGCCGTTTTGACCTATACAAGCTAGCCATGGCATATTTAAAGTTCAGATTTTTTTTTGCATTTTAATGATAAAAGTTCTCCCCAAAGACTGAATTCATATTTTCAACTATACAATTGGAAATTAGACTACTTCTTGTTTTATTATATAGGAATTCATTATAGATTGAGTCATCTCAATCTACACACTTCCCCCAGCATGCTCTGTTATAAAAATTCATATCACTAACACTGAACAACAAGATCCATGTAAGAGAAGTGCCAGAGAACTGAGCGTCTCTTTTTCTAGTTACTAAATAGTACAAGCCATATTGTGCTTGCTCATAACAATCATGAGAATTTACACAAATTTGAAGGGATTTTTTAATGCAGCAAAACATTTCATTCCGCTTGCACTGTTTAATTTTCAATTTATACTGTCAGCATTGGTATCCCTGAGGAGAGTATTTTGGCAGAAAATATGGGCACATCCTTTACCACCTCTGAAACATTTGGATCAGGAAGGTTTTGGAGGAAATTGATGAGAAAAGAATTGTTCTGTTTCTAAAAAGAGGAGTCAGAAACTTAAGCAGTTATATAGTACTATGGGCTAATCTCTTGATTTGCATTTTTCTCATCCAGGGAGATTACACTATTTCAGCAAAGCTGACTAATCAAGATCACGTCGTTGTCGCTTGTGCCGATTTTACTGTGAAAAATTATTTAGACTATTATTAGCAACAAACCAATTTTGTGAAAGCTACAGACTACCAAAACTATTCAAGTCAAGTAGGCTGCTTGCATGCTACAATGATTCTGAAGAAAATAATCCTCACATGGTGATTCTCGTGCTGTTGCTCTTTATAATTTGCTATTTTCAAGAAGTTACTAGATCCTCTAGTGGTAATTTTATCTCTAAATGCACACTGCAGCCTACTTTTTTCTTCTAATATATACAGCTGTAAGAAGAAAGTATCCAATACCAACACTCTCATCTTAGGATGAAAATAGCACGAGGCAGAACAGGCGAGAGCCTAAACACTTTTTGCAGTAAGTTATGGAAGTATCCATTTCTAACACAGGCTAGAAGATGACTTTCACATATATCACATATTATGCAGTTACAGAACTCAACATCTTAAATCTTCTCTAGAGCCTGTCTGGAGTTTCCACTCACATAGCTTTTTGTTACAACCACAGAACAAAAGGAAATAGGATGAACATGCCTTTTTTCCAGTGATCAATGTTGTGTCACTGGATTCATATCATTCTAGTCTTCTGGAGTCTACCTGGAATTTTTGCACTGTAATGTCTTTTAAGTGATGCGTGAATCATTCTGTACTTATGCTCTGTGCTATTCTTGCTTCTCAATAAATTCATAATGAAAGACCTTTTTTTCTCATTTTTTGTCAGATCTCTCCAAAGTTTAAGGGGGGAAAAGGATGATGAGGGAAACAAGTTCAAAGAGCACATTTTAAATATGAAGTATCAGTCACGTTTACACATATTTTATATTCACAGAGGACAAATTGTTCCTTGCTATGGAGCCCCAGGAGAAGTAACACAAATTATATTCCAAGTGCAGCACATCCCCAAACCATCTCATTCCAGGAGACTTTGTAGCTGACATAGCTGATGGGTAGATAGATAACCAAGCATTGGGCAGCACATAGGATTAGGATCTTGGCTTGGAGAGCATAGAGACCTGTTTGGGATCCTGACATGGAGTAGGGTTGAGTTATGATTTGAAAAGGTATAGGGAGGAATCAGAGACACAGGAGGCTGCTGGAGCTGAGTACAAATTACAAAGGCTGGTCAAAAGCATTGGGCTGCATGCCTCATGTTGGAGAAGTTCAATATGTACAGCTAGGGCAGCTGTGGCTCACATCCGGCCACCCAGGAGCTCTGACATATGGCCTCCATCCTACACATCCACATTCTGCACTCAAACAAATTCCTGAGCAGCCAAAGAATCCCTGGTGCACAGACAACCAACACCTCTGAGCAGCCAAGAGCTAGCAGCAGGGGAGAGTCTCTTGTTTTCTTGTGCAGCAAAACTCTCACCTGGTAGCCCAACAATGGAGAGCAAGTTTGAGATCTGTGAGGCTTACCACAGCTGAACTTGAACCAGCAAGTATACAAGATGGGATAGAGCACATTACATACACTGCTCTTTCAGCCCATTCCTATTACACCCTGGTTTGGAGAGAGGAAAAAAGAAAGAGAATGCCAAGGTGTTCATCACAGCTTTGATTGCCACACCCCAAATCATGTTTCAAATTATGCTGTTTTGGAAACAATTTATCCAAGACACCATCATTGCTGCATTTTAGGTCCACATAAACAATAAAATAGTATCACTATACAGACACAGGAACTTTTTTTTTCTCCTCATGCCAGCAGCTCTTCAACTTTATCTGACCCCCATGATTCCCACAAGCTATCAGAAGAGCCATACGTTGAGAAGCTAACAAAATTCCATTCAGCAGCAGCATTCATGAAAGAATCCACTTGCTCAGCTCTATTTCACTGCAATCACACAACAAAACCATGACTAAAACCTAAAATCCTGCCACCAAACCTCTTGGTCTGTTATCTGATGAAAGACTCAGCAAATTAAAAACAGACACAGTGTAGTTCAAGCACTTGAATTTGAAACTGATTCCATAACAGCCAAGATCGTCCTAGCCAAATTCACCAGGCTCCATATATAGCCTTGGGCACATCTGAAGGGGCCACCAGGCCCACCACAGCAAACAAGCCAGCCTTTGCCACCACATAGTACAGAGGCTCCCCCAGAGCATCTGTAGCAGAATCTGCTGTAAGCAGTCTCAGCTGACTAAAACAAAAGGAATTCACTCTCTAAAGCATCAAACTTCTGGCCCTTGAGATCTTCTGACCCTTCACTGCCCAACTCACACATGAAGATTGCAGAGCCTCACTCCCAGCACCAGCTGAAGAGCATTTGGCTTCCTATCACAAAAACTGCTTGCCCTTTTTCTGTAGGAATGAAACTGAAAAACCAACACTACATCTCAAACTTACATTCCACCACTTAACCTGGAGCTTTCTCCATAGTAGGAGAAAGATATGTCTGTCATATCACAGAGACAGGGACATTTGTTGTCTAAAAATCATTCAGGGGTTAAAAGTTCAAGATCTCTGCTGTCTTCTAAATTAAAAAAAAAGTGCTTTACTCCTTCCACCAAAGAATTTCCTTGGTTTCTTCCTTTAATTCCTGTTTCTAATCAGAGACCATTTTGGCATGATCAAGCAACAAAACCAGAGTTCATCTTCACTGATCCCAGCACAGCAAAAGAATCCCTTCCTGTCCCAGATGATTTGTGGTATATTCATGCTATCTCACCTGAATTCTAGTATATCTAGCAGCTACTGCAGTTATATTTCTGAATGAGCCTCAAAAGCTTAGTAAGGGCTCTATAGCAAGAACCAGGCTCTGAACACAGCTCAGCTGTACACAGGTGAGAGCAGTATCTTCAGGGATGTGTAGCTTGAGCAAGAAAGTGGTGGGGTTTTGCTGAAGCAAAGATCTGGACATTTCAACACAGATCTCCTTGAAGTAAGGGGTATGAGGCACAAGAGAACCCCATGGTCAGATTCTGGGCCAGAATTTCAGACCTTGCTGGCAAGATTACCTGAATTGGAATCGTCTTTATGCTGCTACTTCTGTTATGTTGAAAGATGCTACTCTTTCCATAAAAATCCATTGCTTAAATTTATCATATACCATCTCCTATGCTTTCCAGTGCAACCCTAAAATAATCCCAGTGTGGCTGCATTTTGTTATTTTGATGGTGTTCTGCAGCATGAGAAAAGAGAGTAGTGGGAGCAGAAACATCTAAATTATGTTATTCCAACTGAAATAAATTTTTTGTCCCAAAAGACACAAGGGAAGGTAAAGTATTATATCTTTACCCTCACCTCTTATGCAACGGACCATGATGAAGAATCCACCTAGAGCACAAACTCCAATCTCTTTCATGGATTGTTCTGAAGTAACCTTCCCAGGACTGACAAATGCTTCAGCGAGACAGATGGGATGGGACTCTGCTCCCCAGGAGCTCCCACAGGGCTCAGGCAAACACAATGATCAGTGTGCTACAAATGCACTCACTGATCAGCTAAAGCTGAGATAAAACAGCTACTACAACGTTTCTACCAAGTCATGCACATCCTAGTCACAGGGACTCCCGTGTCCCAAGCAGGCAAACTCCCAGATGGCCAGATACAAACAGATCTCCCACTACTCCTTCATACCAACACATCCCTAGTTCAGTGTGAAGGTCCACCCACAAAGCCAGCTCTCACCCAGCCTCCTTACAGGACTGTAACTACTGAGACCCTCATTTCTGTGCAGCAGTAGGATGGGGCATATGCTACAGGGATCCAGCAGCCAAGAAGAGGAAAGCCTTCCCAGACCTCACATATGGATGCAGGACCTTCCTCATGCAGTGCAAGAATGCTGACTGTGGCAGATATGAGGGCAGAAAGTCACACATTTTACCCACGGAGGGCAAGGGGGAAGTCTTGCTTGAATTGCTCTGTCAGCCTTACAGATTGCTTCTGTTTCCCCTCAACACCCACACCTCCAGGATGCCTCAAAAACAAGTACTCTGGCCTAGCATTGGCTGGATAATGTGGAGCTATTTAAAAATGAGAATTGTAAAAAAATACATTATGAAACAATCCTTTGCAGTCTAACACCCACAGGATTAACTTCCTGCTGCCTGCTCTTCCCTCCCTGCTCAGCCCAGTCTCCCCTTGGAGGCAGGGACTCTCTCTGGTGCTTCAGTACTGCCCTGACCCAGGAAGGAGAGTTGTTCATATCATGAGAGCTACATTCAAGCCCAGCTTCACTCTTGCCTCTCTAGTGCAAACACATTATGAGTTGGCCTTAAAATTAATCTGAACTCTAGCACACAGAACAGAATACAAAATAAATAAAAGAAATGCAGAATGGACAAAACAAGTAAGGAGAAAAAAAAAAATGGAAAGAAAGTCAGAAGTAAAGCTGCCTTTGTTCTGCCCTTAGCACAAAGAGAGATGCAAGATGTTTGCATAGAAAGATTCCATCCCTGAGGACATAAAAACCTTCTCCTCCCTCTGTTTCTCTCGTGAGACTACTCTGTTTCTCACCCATGTACCTCCTCACAGAAGTTCATGTATTTCCCAGCTAGCGAGACTGAACAAGAACACCACATTTACCAAGTGAGCTCCCTCCATGAGACATCAACCATGGAGCCTGAAAGTATCAGAGAGGAGATGTTTGTTTCAGCCAAGAGACTCATTGCCGAGAGGAATTCAAGCAGCTTTTGTTGGAGGAGAAAGGGGAATCCTGACCAAAGAGATCAGTCAAAGAGGCTCCAGAAGGGAAGAGCCTGGGGCTCAAGGTGATTTCTGCCAGCGGGCTATTTTGTTGATAAGGATTACACAGCTACTCAGTCTGCCAGACATGAGCCTGCAAATGTTAAAGCATTCCCTGTTGGCCCTGTGATAATACCTATACCATCTAGTTATACAATAAGCCTCAGGTTGTTTTCCTAAACCAGGCAGTTGCTGGCAAAGCTAAAATATAAACTACTGTTGTCCCACACTGCAGTAAAGCAGCCTCACACAATTTCCCTCTCCCTCCTGATACTTTCTTCTATACAGCTGCACAGACGATACTGACGCCATCAATGCAAGATCAGGGCACTCCCAGTCCAAGCACGGAACAACTTAAAAGAGGTTCAAACTCCAACCACTTTGATCAGGGGAGTGGCTCCACCAGAGCCAAAATAAATGTTTGCTGATAATCCCATGCCCTGTTTGCTTGTGTGGCTCCCATTTTATTAGCCTTCCTATGGTAAATTTTACAGCTGGGGTTAGCAGAGTGATAAAATGCACAGATTATATTCTTCACTGTTGCTGGTCTGCTTCTACCCAGTTTAATTCAGCTTTACCTTGAAAAAACAAATACTTTGATCCAGGATGCTCTCTTGCCCCTTTCAAACCTTCACCTCCTACTACCTAGCAGTCATCAGTTCTGAGAACAACAGCCTGCTCCAGGGTAGAAGGAGAGCAAGTCACAATCAGATTTCCCTACTGAATGCTCTTTACAAGAGCATTCAAATCAGAGATCCTCCTCAATCACTGCACCACTGCCAGCAATTTACCCCTCCCCGCAACGTTCTGCCTGGGCTCCAACAGGATCCCTCAGATGTTGAAGTACAAATAAATGCAAGATCCAGACCACAGAAACTTATTGGAGTCCTATGATTTGAGTTCTCACACTGGCATCACTGAAGCAGAAACTTCAGTGTCTATGGAGTAAGTTTTGGCCCCAAACAGAATACCATAACTTTCAGCTCGTCATTCTTGATTTATTCAAGTTGTGCCCCAGCTATTTCTCATTCTGAAAACCAAGAGAGAAGCCAGCACAAGAAAGGGACTTGCTTTGCCTTTATTTTGCCAAATTCAAACTCATCAGATTGAAAACTATGCTAATCTGCATCACTTAGCTGGAGACACCTTTGTTCTATGTATATAAAAATCAAAGATGAACCAATTTATGAACTGTGGCACAGCAAAAGCTGAAGAAGCTGTCAGCAACTCTCTAGTCCCAACATGGAATTCCTATTGCTTTGCAGCAGACTAAGAAATTACTGTTCAGCCTTTAATGTTAAATTTTATGAATGGAAAACAGTTTTGCCCCAGAGCTTGTATTTATTATTCATAGCTTGGTCTGCTCCCTTAAAACAGGAAAGCAACATCAAATTCAAGGCCTCTCTGGATTCCTAGGGAACTACAGACCCACACAATATTTTTTCCATTCCTAACTCTTTTGTCAGCATCTCCAAGGGTAAACATATAACAAGAAGCATAAGAGTTCAGAAAAAACATTGGTACCTTGTGGATGACAAGTACAAACAGGCCTAGAGACACTACTACAATGAGCTTTGGTACTGCAATTGCAGAAATTAGAAGCAAATAACACTGCAGTATTCTTTCACCTCCAAGTCACTGCTGCTTGCTCACACAGTCCTCTTCTACAGTGTTGTCTACAATAGCAAACTGCTCCCACTGCCTGACAAAAAAAACCAAACCAAAACAAAACCAAAAACAAAACAAAACAAAAAAAACCCCAAACAACAAACAATATGAACAAAAACCCCAAGTACAGCCAAGCTAAGAAAAATACTCAAGTAGACTCTTGGGCATCTCTGGATTTAACCACATCAGAGTATTCTGTAAGGGAAAATAAATTTTTAAAAGATCAATCATAGTCCAACTTTGATAACTATTCAGGAAAGTTTTTCTATGTTGGCTTGACTGAAATAAACTCTCTGTGCAGACCTTCATATAACTAATATCAGCCTCAGTATTGAAAGGTAGTTTCTCTGCTAATTTTCTAGGGTTTACCTTCCCCTTAGGATGAAACCCCAAACACAGGTGAGACTGAGCTAACAGACAAGTATTAAATTTTGAAGACTTTCTGCTTGAAGTCAGGATACAGCCAGATCAAACAAAGCACGTTTGTCTGGAAAGAGCAGTGGCTAAACAATGGATTAAATGGAGGAACCTTCCAGACACAGACTGGGACCACACAGCAGAGAGGACTGGTATGACAAAATTCACCACATTTGAAAGAAAGTCCAAAACTATAAAGTTGTACCTTTACAATATGGGGACTTCAGTAGCAAAATTGTCTGAAGGAATTCCTAGTTGTGTCAAGACACTGGGCTTGCACTGTTGTCTTATTTACTTATTTTAGGGCTCAGAAAATTCTCTGGCCTGGTTCGTACTATAAAACCTTTAGCTGGGTTTGGAGGTGCCAGGGTGCAGCATTGCTCACATCAAAATCACTGCTAAGGTTTCTGCATTGCCCTGCTGCAGTGCTGCTCAGGAGGCACTACCACACTACCAGGTTTTTCCACCACAGTGATTTCAAGATGTTCCTACCTCCTCTCCTTCAATAGTTACTACACCAACAGGAAACACCATAGAATGAGATGAAAGAGATGAGGATGGGGAACACTGTGAAATACAGATATAAATCCAAAGAACTTTCCAAAGTGGTACATCAGAGGGAAGATCTGAAAGCCAGTCTGCCATATTGCATAAGTGATTGCATTTTGTACTATCTAGAGGAAAAAAAAACCCAACATCCATGCTGTTACTGGAACATCTGCAAAGCTAAATTGTTTCCCTAGAGAGGAAAAGCTGCCTGTTCCTATAAGGTCCTGTAAATCTCTAAGTGCTCTTGAGAGCACGTTGCAGCAGCCGATGTGCCTCAGGAAGTGCACCCTGCTGATGAAGGCCTGCCCCAGCTGCACTGGGAGCCATCACAAACAGCATCCGCAGCTGAGCAGAGCACTGAGGCCCCTGGAGCTGTGCTCATGCCCGTGCCACCTCAGCTGTGCACTCCCTTTCCCTCCCTTGCACCCACACAAGGTTCATTCTGCTCTGCTGCACACCTGCTCACAAACTACACTAGCAGAAAGCTGCTCACCTCTGCCTTGAGCTTTCTTCTTGGACTGGGTCTGCAAGGGTCATAGAAGTTCTGTAGCCACAAGTGGGGAAAAAAGGTGGGAGGTTTAGAGATGCCTAAACTGCTCTGGGACTGCTACTCTCAGGGCAGTCTTGAATCCTGCTCAGCTTCATGGAAACTCAAGTGCAACAGCAAAAAATAATTTTGTGAATCCAGTCCTCTAGGGAAAGCAAGGTGCCCTCCAAAGCTGAGACCCTGTTCTACTGGCATCCCTAAGGGCAGCTTTTTCCACAGTGCCCTGAGCTATAACTCCTCAGACCCAGGCAAGTCCTAACTGTCCAGCTGATCCCCTCCCCATCTTGAGGAGGAGCCGAGATGCCATCCTCATGTCATCCTGGCTCAGGAGGGATCTGCAGCAGGACCCTGTGCAGTCCCAGCAGGGCTGCCTGCCTACATCCATGCTGCTTTGTGAGTGGCCCAGGTCTTGTGCTAAGTGGTGCCAATAGATCAGATGCCAAGAGGATGGGACAATGGCTACCACCTTAAACCAGGAAAATCTGGCTCTAAGAAAACCAGGAAAATCTGGTTCTGTTCTAAGGAGAAATCTTTACAAGAGTGACATAGAAAAAGTGGTTTCATTTCAAAGTATTTTTTTTTTAATTTGCCTTTAATTTGCATGAAATTTAAATATCAGGATTTGGACAATTGATCGGACCTTACCAAAGAGGATGTCTCCTGTCATCTCTCCCCGACTGTGAGTCAAAACATTTTATGTTCAGAGGCCCCCCTCCCCCCATCCCCATCCCTGGGGAAGGAGGCGAGATCAGGGCTTCTTTCATCCAATACAACAAAAAACCCCAAACCAAACCAAACCAACAAAAAATAGTAGGTGCTTGCATGAAGTGGAAAAATCCTGTTTGGGCCAGCCTTTGCACACCAAAGACCGTTCCCGGCTGCTGCACTGACCAGGCCTAAAGCTGCAGGTGACTTTCCCCCTTGCAGCAGTGTTCGTCGCCTGGTGAAAAATCCGTGCGTGGGACTGCACGGCTGCTGCTGGTAGCGAGTAGATGTGGGACACGTCAGTGGAAGCTGGGACACCCCTCCGTGCCAGGGCCAGCCAGGAGGTGGCACTGTTAAACTGCTGAGCCTTCCCACTACGCTGGATTTCTGTCGGCTTTTTTTCCTCCCCTCCTACCTCCCCCTCCAGTAATCTATTTTCCTGCCTTGAGGATTGCGATGCACCATAGCAAAAATTCGGCTAAAAAAAAAAAATAGCTCGTTAAACAGACGATGGCTTTGTGATTTCACGATTGTTTCCCTCTCGCATAAAGGGCTGGCCGGCTGAGAGGAAGAGGTTTACTCGGTGTAAGGTGATGTTATACAACTTTCTCCCTCTAGCAAGTGCCGGAACTGTTCTGGTTTAACCCTCTGACACCTTGACCCAGCCCATTCAAAGTCCCTTTTTAAATGTCTTTTAAGCGGCCTACACCCTTAACGCCCAGCAATGCAGAACACCTAGCGAGCCCCGACCCAGCAGGCAAACAACAAAGGCGCTTTATCTCGAGGGACGCGTTATCGCCCAGCTCCCGCTCCCTGAGCAAACAGCAGCGCTGGCCGGGGACAGCCAGGCTCCTCTGCCCAGTGCCCGGGCTGCTGGACACCGAAACAGCACTGACCTACCCCCTCAGCAGTTTGTACCACCATTTGCTGAGCGGGGGGGACAGCCTTTCCTCATAGGACTCAACAAATCCCTAATCCCCAGGGAGGAGGCAGCGATGCCGCAAGGTTTTCCAGAATGCATGTCGGCACTTTCATGTCCCAGCAAGGCCCCGCGAGAGCATGGCTTGTTCACTGAAGGGAGGTGAGTGAACAAGCTGCTGCAGTTCACAGAAGTCTTTGCCTCTCTGTGAATCTGTAATAAAGCTCCAAGCGGGCAAAACATTGTCAAAACTTCATGGAATTATCTCCACTCAGACTTTGATGAAGCAGACACCAGATTTCTTCATAGACACCCCTCCTCATCAGCAACACTCACTACAGTACAAAGCCCCATCATCCAGGAATTATTAATATTTCTGCAACTATTTAATCATGAGAATGAGAACATACATGCTGGATTTTTACTTCTCAAACTTCTTTAGCAGCCATGGAAGCAACAGGTGGGAAATAACTAGCCAGCCGTGACCTGCTGGCTCTCCCTAAGCTGCATCTGGCCGTGGCTGGAGGGAAATCAGTGGTTGGAGGCTCAGCATGGGAACTGCTCACCTACACCATTTCTACTTTCAGGGCTTCAGAGAGTTTACAAATGAGTGCTACTCCCTTGAGTAAGGAGGTCCTCAACTGCTCAGCCTGTTTCAAGTAACAGCCCAGATGAGTCATAGCAAAGATTGCAGTGTCTGTGTCTTTTTTTAGGGAGTTAAAAGTTCTCATGGCCACTTTTTTCTTTCCTGAAACTTGGCCCTTTTCTA